>NC_139019.1:152719446-153960539 GCF_964374135.1 Grampus griseus | reverse complement strand
AAAGAAAATTATGTGGGTGTTTGTCTATATGCATAATATGCGTGTAAGTGCCGAGAGAAAGGTCGGGGGACACCTGAACTGGTAGCTAGTTACATTTGGATTGGGATTGAGAATGGGCATTGATGAAAGGGGACTTTAGTTACATGCAATGTTATTAAAATTTTCACGGAGAATATATTCATGAAGTCCTTATTACGCAATTTCAATTAAATAAGAATGGTCACTTTGGAAACACTGTTGGTCTTAGATTTGAAGTGAGGAAAAACTAGAGGTGGGAACCTTCTGGAGATTATTGCATAATGTAGGCAAGACGTTACCTGGAGGAAGGCATGTGCAGTGAGTTCAGGAAAGAGGAGGGGTCCCTTCATTAAGGGTATAGGACAGGTTTGGTGTGGGATGGATTTCATTTGAAATGTTAGTGAAATATGGGTAGAGGTCACCAGTGGACAGCTGTAGAAGGTATACAGGGTTGGAACTCAACAGGGAGGTCAGGGAGCCATCAGTGCAAAGGTGACATTTGAAGCCTTGAGCTGAGAAGATGAGGGAACGGAGGAGAGGACAGAGTCCCAGGAAACCTCAGTGTTTATGAGGTGGGTTAAGAAGGAAGAATCTGTGGCTGAGCCTGAGAAGAAGTCACCAGAGGAGAAAACTGGCAGATTCAGCTGTCATGGAAGTTGAGGACTGAGAGCTGTTGAATTGGGGAGGCCAAGGCTCTGGGGGAGCCAGGTTCTAACCCTCGCCCACTGCTTTCCTGTCCCGTGATAAACAGCAGTGCAACCTTGGACAGAAGGACGCAGGTCCTGCCCTGGCAGAGCTCAGTGGAGGGGGAGGCTAAGCGCACACAGGACTGTGGAATGACAGACTGGTGAGGACCTCGGGGGAAGAGCCGCAGGTGCTGTGAGAACGTGGAACAGGAGGGGTGCTGTGGGCAAGGCTTCCCGAGGAAGGGCCGGATCCCACGTTGTGAAAAGCGTTCAGGCACAGGAAGAGCATGTCCGAGAGTCCAGACAAAGGAAGCCGGCGTGTGGAGACGGGAGCGGGGAGAGGGGGCCGGGACCTGAGAGCCAGGCACAGCCTCTGAGGAGTTGAAGTACCCTGGCCACGGGCCCAGGTTTATATTCTGCAAGGATCAGCCTGCAACCAATGTGGAGCCACCTGGCATAGACGTGGTAGGACTTGTCTGAGGTTGCTGTTGGGTCCAGACGAGTCAGTGATGCCCCCACACAATGGGGGCCCAGCAGAAGGGCTGTGGGACAGGCTGTCTCGATCCCTAAAGCGCCCACACCTTTAGTAGAGCTCATTCTTCCCCGTATAAGGTGAGATCTTTTGAGGTGGGAACCACACTTATCTCTCCTTATATCTTTTAACTGTCCCTTGGGAGAAATATTCTGATTTTGTGGGAATTGCTAGAGACCACCACAAAGTAAACAGAGAACACAGGCAGCAGGGAACCAGTGGAGAGTTTAGGAGGGGCGTCAGGTGTGGACTGAGTATGGCGTGGAAGATCAAAGGAAGAATTGTTCCCCTTCCATTTTCCATTTCAATCAGAGCCTTGGGAGCCTCTGATCCATGAGGAATCCCCCTTCCTGAGTGAAGTGTTAGTTGGATTAAACTGAATAGAAAGTATGACTGGAGTCGAAAGCTGTCCAGAGAGACCCTGAAGGCACCTAGTGGTGACGTCAAGTCCTTCTCAGGTTTGGGAAGCTGTCCCTGAAGGAAAACTCTGAGTGGGTATCTGGAGGAAGTAAGGACATCAGAGCCAACCAGTGTGTGCATTTCTCTTGATGGGATGAACCTCCTCTCTTTGGTCAAAGGTGACAGTCAGATGGAGCGTCCTGGGAGTGCTGGCCTGTGGTTGTGTCTCTCCTGCACCCCTGGCGAATCTCCCATCTACGTGGACTAAAGTGCCCTCGGAACAGTTTCCCTTCCAAGGGGAGCTCACTTCCCTGTGAGCTCAGGTGAAGGACCTGGATGTTCTTGGAAGCACCTTGATCATTAACTCTAGACCAGAACCAAAAACCGACCCTTTGAACAGTCACTTCCCTCAGTCTCATCTGAGTCTCTTACTTAAGAAATGAGTCCAAAGTCTAATCACTATTCTGGCATATTATGTATATAAAATATATATATATATAAAATAAGAATAATGTGATTAAGTCAACTTGAACGTCTCATGAGTTTGGTTTACACCTAACATGAAAATATTCTTTTATTCAAAAATTTAAAAATCCAGGGATGATTTAGGTTAACAGTTACCTCCAATGTAAAGGTGTTTTTCTTTCTTTGTCTTTTTCTCTTCCTTTGTTATATTTATACAAGAATTCAGGGCAGACTGAACCTGGAAGGGTGGTCAGCTGAGGGGTTGCTTGTGGGCTGCCTTCCACTCACCGAGATTTGCTGGGGCTGCATCTGCACAGAGAGTAGGGGTCTTTTTCTAATTTGCAGAAAGGTGCTATAGGGGTTATAGCGGCAGCCTAATGAAATAACATGCAGTAATTTTAAAGAGTGAATTTCTTACAAGGTGAAAGTTGAGCCCAAATGCTCTGTAGCCCTGTTTACTATGTTTGATTTAGTCTTGTTCTCATCCCCTGCGCTCCTCTCCTGCCACCAACATCTACTGTCCTTGTAATTGCCAGAATGGTCTATTTAAAAGATAGATCAGGTCATCTCACTCCCATGCTCAAAACCTCTAGTGGCTTCTATCACATAGAACACAATCCAAAGCCCCCAGCGTGGCCCTCAGAGGCCTTTGTGGTCTGGCCCCAGCTACCTCTTCGCCTTCACCTCCTTCCTCTCTGCCCTTCATAGGAGAACTCTAATCACCCTGGCCTCCTTGTAGTTCATCAGGAAGGCCAAGCAGGCTCCCACCTCAGGGCCTCTGCACTTGCTTTTTCCTCTCCTGGACCATTCTTCTTCCTGACGGCCTGGAGCCCACTTGACTCACTTCCTCACACTATACAGGTTTCTGCTCAGATGGCACTTTGTCAGTTAGACACAGCTCATCCTTTGTCCTTTGTCCTCCACAGGACACAGGTCCTTTGTCCTCCACATTCTTTATCCCCTCACCATGCTTCATTTTCTCTCAGAGTACTTATTACTGCAAAATAGTACATATTTATTATCAGCTCTTCTCTGGATTGTAAATTCCCTCATGCTGGGTTGTCTGTTTCATTTGTTCCCATGTCCCCAGTACCTAAAATAGTGCCTGGTCAGAGTCAGCTTCCAGTTAGTGAATGTACGAATGACTTGGTTAGGTAGTCGTGATGGAGACAGAAAAAAGGGAACCAGTTGCAGAGATATTTGGCAGATAAAAGCAACAGGACTTGGAGATGGTTTAGATGTGGAAGATAGAGGAGATGGAGTTGTCAAGGATGCGTGCTTGGTTTGTGGCTTGTTCTGGGATGGACAGTGATATCATTCACTGAGATAGTGGTGCTAGGAGATCAGATTTGGGGGATGGTATAAATATGGTTTTGGATGAATTAAATTAAGTTGTCTTTGGTTGACCCAGTTATTCAAGTGGAGATGTCAAATAGCCTGTTTGATTTGGAGTTCCACCCCTTATAATATACCCTGGGCATTAAATGTAAATTTGGGAGACCCTGTCACTAAAGATAATTGAAACAGTGGTTGAGTTTGAGTTAGCCTGTGGAGTGGATTCAGAGTACAGCAAGAGCAAGAAAGAGCCTAGGACTCAGTCTTGAGGAACTCTGGCATTTCATGGCTAGGCAGAGAGAAATGAACCCATAGGGAAGACAAGGTAAGGTGTACTGTAGAAGGAAACTCAGGAGTCTAGTGTCATTGAAGTCAAGTCTCATAAAGGATGGTATCAGTAGAGGTAGGTAAAAGTAGATGAACTTGAGACATATTTAGATGGCAGAACAAACAAGTCTTGGTAATTGATTAGCGGAGGGAGAGGTGTGAAGGATGCCTTTTAAAGTTTCGATTCAGAACTGGTGCCAATTACAGAGACAAAAAGGTTATACAGGTTGGGGGAGGAAATAATCATAAATTCAGTTGAGCTGTCTTTGAAACATGTAAGTTGCTGGTTTGAGCAGGGTGTTGTATAATTAGGTATGGAGAGTGAGAGAAGTCTTGCCTAGAGTATGTTTATAGATGAAGCTGGCCTGTGGAAAGGGTACAGAGTGAAAAGAATCAGGGGCCTAGGACTCAACCCTATGGAACTCCAAGGATTAAAGATCAGGTAGAGGAAAATGAGCGCACAAAGAAGATTGAAAAGCCGCAAAGGAGATTGAAGGTGGTGGAACATGAGAAGAATTTGGAGGCAAGTTCAGGGTCACTGTAGCTTAGGTAGTGAGCATCTGAAGGAAAATGAGGGGTCACTATCAGATGCTGCTGAGAGGTAAGTTAGGTGGGGACTGAAGAGAGCATCTTGCCTTTGTCACATGAAGGTCATGGTTGCCTTAGAGAGAGTAGTGGTAAGGACAGAAGCCAGAATGGAGCCCATGAGGGGTGAGTGAGCAGGAGGACATGAATACGTGTGGGATACGACAAAGTAAGATGTGACAAGGAGGCAGTAGCTGGAGAGCTCTCCTATGCAAATATAAACAAATATTTCTTTTTTTTCCTCTGTCCACTCAAATTATATTATACAGCACACATTATTCTGCCCCTTTCACTTGATATATATTGAAACTCTTTCCATGTCAGTACATAAAGAGCTTCTTCATTCTAAGGAGTAGTTCTACAGCCTTCAGCTGGCTCTCTTCTTGGCTGGCAGAAGAGGTGATTTTGGTTGTATGTGGCTTTGGATAATGTTAGCCCAGTGGGTCCAGTTTGGGCTAGAATTTTATAAATGCTATGACTTCTAATTAGCAATATGGATATTGGTTTAAAGCTGTACCTTTATCGTGTACCCATATGATGTCCTGGTGTATTACAGTTAGAGTTAATCCAACTGTCCATCAAAGGAATCTGGTTGAATAAGCTGAGGGACATTCTCACAGTGGAATTCTCACTGTAAAAAGGAATGAGGAAGAACTCTGTAAATTCCACTGTGGGGTGATAATATTACTAAGTAGGGGAAAGTGCAGAACAGAACAGTGAGAGTAGGACTTTTATCAAAGAAAGGAGGAAATACCAAAAAATAAAAAGTGTATATTTGCTTATATTAAAAAAAAAAATAGAGAAGCCAAAAAAAAAAAAAAAGGATAAAAGCAGATCTATAAAAATGGTTACCTATAAGGTGAAGGAAGAAAAAGAAAAAGGATTGAGAGAACAAGGATAGAATGCAGAATTTTTTAAGGTACATTGTTTTTATAATGTTGACTTTGGAACCATAAAAATGTTTTATAAATTATAAAACAAGATTAAACAAAAATGAAAAAGTGTTCCATAAATATTGAAAGCAAAATGAAACAAATGACCCTAATTTTGTTTCAGGTTGCTGGCTTAGTCACATAGAGAAAAATTATCTCAAATGCTTTTAAATCACAGCAGCTTGAATAAAGATCCTTAGTGATTTATATAAATATTATGATTTATAATAAGAAATATATATTTGGTACAGAGCTCCTAAAACCCTGGGAATTCCTAGATGATGAGAGCCACAAAGGTGTCTTTGTTATGTTAATGAGGTTTCTTTTGGACCCTACCTTAGGATGGGGCCTGGTTGCCAGGACCAATCATGTGATTAGAGGGTTGAAACTTAGTACCGCCCCTTGACCTCCAGGGAGGGGAGGGGGACTGGAGGTTGAATTAGTTGCCAGTGGCCAATGATTTAATCAATCATGCCTGTATAATGAAGCCTCCATAAAAACCCAAAAGGACAGATTCAGAAAGCTTCTGGGTTGGTGAATATGTGGAGATCTGGGGAGAGTGGTGTACTTAGAGAGGGCTTAGAAATTCCATGCCCTTTCCCCATACATTGCCCTGTGCATCTCTTCCATCTGGCTGTTCCCAAGTTATATCCTCTTATAATTAACTGGTGATCTAGTAAGCAAAATGTTTCTCTGAGTTCCATGAGCCACTGTAGCAAATTAACCAAACCTAAGAAGGGGGTCGTGGGAACCTCTGATTTATAGCCAGTTGGTCAGAAGTACAGATGATAACCTGGGCTTGTGACTGGTGTCTGAGGGAGGCAGGGGGCAGTCTTGTAGGACTGAACCCTTAACCTGTGGGATATGATGCTATCTCCAGGTAGATAATGTCAGAGTTGAGCTGAATTGTAGGACACCCAGTTGGTATCCAAGAATTGCTTATTATTGATGTGGAAACCACCCCCCCCCACCACATTGGAATTGGGTGAAGAACATGTAATTAGTACCTGTAAGGCAAAAATAACTTCAAAAATAATGTTGATTTTGGTGGGTATAATAAAAATATGTGGTTATGTTTACAAATAGAGTTCTTATCTTTGAGAAATGTGTTCTGAAATATTATTGATGAAATGATATAATATGGAATTAGCGTACTTTAGCATATGCTAATGAAAGAGACGTAAGGGAGTTGTATTAATTTTCTCAGCCTGCTCCAACAAAGTGCCACAAACTGTGTGGCTTTAAACAACAGAAATTTATTGTCTCACAGTTTTGCGGGACCATGCTCCCTCTGAAACTCCAGGTAGAATCCTTCCTTGCCTCTCCCTACCTTCTGGATGTGGCCAGTGGTCCTTGTTCCTTGGCTTGCAGCTGCATCACTCCAGTCTCTGCTTCTCTTGTCACTTGGTGTTCCCCTGGGGTATCTTGACATGGTCTTTCTGTGCTTGCCTGTGTCCAAATTTCCCTTTTATAAAGACACCAGTCATATTAGGACCTACCTTAATCACCTCATCTCAACTTGATTGAATCTGCAAAGTTACTATTACCAAATAAGGTCATATTCTAAGTAGTTGGAAATTAGGACTTCAACATATCTTTTTTGGGTGATGCAGTTCAACCCATAATAAGGTAATAGATGAAACAGCATTAGTGATTGTTGATGCTGGCTTGGCAATTCATTGTACAATTCATTCTACTTTTGTACATGCTGAACATTTTCCATAATAAAAAGCTTTAAAAATCAGAATTACCAACAACAGAATTTCTAAAACAGCATTTCTCTTTTTCACCAACACAGGCATTCTGGAATACATTTACAGATGTGTAGTTCTGCCCCCATGGTGGTGTTGTGTGTAATTCTCAGCATATAGCTCCCTCAATTCTCTGACTCTAGAAAACCTTATGAGACTGCAAATGCATGTGACATTTTTATAGGAATAATTTTGAATCTGACCACCTGTAGGATAAGGTGGGAAGGATATAGGTCTGGAAAGTTGGCTTGGGTTCAAAGATTTTGATGCTGCCTTTAGCCCTCACACTATCCCTCCATCTAATCTATGGCTAATCCTTTAAAATCCCATTTTAGACATTCCTTCCCCCAAATTCTGGCCACACTTGTACGGCTTCCCAGCTTGCACTTGCTACTATCTGAGGGTAGTTTGGATGTTGTTGTAAGCTCACATTTTCATCCATTTCTGTCTTGTGTTTTTGTTGTATAAATTATCACACTTCTCCTTTTTTGTCTCTTATGCCAAACTGCGAGCTCCTTAAAGAAGTTAACTGTTTCTTTTCATTACCAGATCTGGAATGTTTTGTGGATCACATGCCTAGGATAGAGGCTGACATATTGTAGGTGCTTTTTAAGTATTTGATGAATGAATTAAATAAGGAGCAGTCAATGCTTTTTGAAATAATAAGAGGAGTTCTGTACAGTAAGAAGGTTAAATTCAGTGGGAAGTAATGCTAGAAAGGTGAGAAACGGGTCAAAGGATCAAATTGAAGGTCAATAGCAATAGTCACTATTGAGTAAGGAGATCCTGAACTTGGATGTATTAATGATGGTTGTTAGAGACATCTTAGTGAAGAGATTCAAGGGAATTTGATGACTGACTAGACTTGGAATGCAGGAGAGAGAAGATTCTGAGATGAAACTGAGAATTCATGGCAAAGGAGCTGAAGAAGTTATGATATAATTCATAACTCGGAAACACAAAAAAGAGTTTGAAAGGAACGCACTGGATTCGGCTTTGGACAAGCTGAATTTGAAGAAAAATACTCAAATGAAGAGTCTAGCAGGCAGCTGGAAATACCTCTGTAAAGTGTTTTGAGGGTCAGGATAGTCATTCAGATAGGAGGTGTGGGAGTGGATGAAATCATCTAGGGAGAGAAGGTTGAAGAGAGACTCACAGAGTTTCATAAGCACCAAGGGAGGAGAATCTAGACCTAATGACAGGAACTAGTCAGGGTGGTGGTCATTGGCAAGATCACCTGGTCTCTAAACTTCTGACCTAAGTCATAACCTTGTTCATGAGTTAGCTCAGGCCCAGGCTTGATTCTGGGAGAGAGCAAAAGTTGAACTGCACTTCAGGAGACATATCTTAGACCTACAGAAAACTTTAAGCAGACCATAAAGAACAGTTAGGATGTCCATAATCCAGGACTCATGTCCCCTTCATTGGGAAACATGACTGTTTTAAGTTATTAGTCCCATTCTGGACTAAGGCATTGGCACTTGAAGTAGAGTTGAGGTGAGTTTCACAGTATTGGTATGGACCCTTGTAGCTATAATTACTTCCATTAAAAAATGAAAACTCCCCATGTCCTGTTTCTCTATTCTCCTTTAAACAGAACTTTTCAAAAGCATTTCTATACTTGATGTCTCCATGTTCTCACCTCCCATTGTTTCTTCTGTGCACTCCAGTGGGGCTTTCTTCCTTACTGTTCCATGAAAAGCAGTTATTAAATCCCAGACAGTCTCCATCTTGGCACAATCAGGGTTAAGTTTTTAATTCTTAAATTGTTTAACAAAGTTGATCATTGCCTGCTCACTGGAGTACTTTCTTCCTTTGGCTTCTGAACCACCATACTCTTCTGCTTTTCTTCCTTTTCTTGCCCTTTAGTATTACAGTGCCTAAGTGACTTTTTCAGTTCTTAAGTTTTTTTTTGTTTTTTTTTTTTTGGCTGCGTTGGGTCTTTGTTGCTGCGCGCGGGCTTTCTCTAGTTGCGGCAAGCGGGGGTTCTTTGTTGCGGTGCGCAGGCTTCTCATTGTGGTGGCTTCCCTTGTTGCGGAGCACGGGCTCCAGGTGCGCAGGCTCAGCAGTTGTGGATCACAGGCTCCAGAGCGCAGGCTCAGTAGTTGTGGCACACGGGCTTAGTTGCTCCTTAGAGCAACTAAGTTGATCTTCCTGGACCAGGACTCAAACCCATGTCCCCTGCATTGACAGGCGGATTCTTAACCACTGCACCACCAGGGAAGCCCAGTTCTTCAGCTTTAAATAAAACTTACCTACTGATGACTCCTAAACACCTGAATGTAGCTTTAACCTTTTCCAAAATAATCTAAAAATATCTCCAAAATAATACATAAAAAATGTTTCAGTATCTTCTTCAGTGTCTCTTAAGGCATTTCAGCCATAATGAACATATCTGAAACAGAATAACCCCTGAGACTTGCCCTTTTCCTAGTCTTCTTCTCAGTAGCTTGTGCCAGCATTCATCATTTTCAGGCTGGAAACCTAGGAGTGATCCCTAACTCTTTTATTCCCTCTCAGCACCCCACATAGAGTCCTCCAGCAATTTCAGTTCTGTTAGTATGTGATAAGGATGCAGTCACCATATACCTCTAACCCATTTCTCATCTACTTAACTACAGGAGCCTCCTAATCTTCCCTGCTTCCACTTGTGCCCCAACAGTCTGTTCTCTACACAGTAGCCAACTTGAGTGAGCATGTAATTGCCTTGTGACTTCCCATGATACTTAGAATAAAATTCCAGAGTCCTTACATGACCTGTGAGGCCTTATATGACTTGCCTCTACCTATTCCTCCAATGTTATTTACTATTTTCTCTTTTGCTCGCTGCACTCTAGCCACACAGCCTCTTTGCTGTTCCTCAGAAGTCACCACACTTTTGTGTTTGCTGTTTTCTTTGCCCAGGAAGCTCTTGCTTCACACATCCATATGGTTGTTTGTTTACTTATTGTCAGTCCATCCCTCCCTCATACACACACACATACACACACACACACAATACACATACACAAAACCAAGGTATAAGCTCCTCAAAGACCGGAACTCTGTCTTATCACATTCTCTGCATTCCCTAGAACATTACCTGGTCCATAGTAGGGAGTTAATAAATATTTGTGAATGGAAAGGATGTCTCCAGCATATGCAAAGATAACGAAATAAGATAAAAACATGTAGTGCTCCAGAAACTGCATGCAGTTCAGCATACCTGGCAAGAAACCAGGGTAGGGAGATGAGTACCGAGGTGAATGAAGGTCAGATCATGAAACCTTGTTGACCATGTTAAGTACTCAGGACCTTACTTATATACAAATCATTGAAGATAAGTTGGAGGATCTTACAGAAGTTTGCAACATGGTAAGACGTGGATTTTAGAAAGATTACTGTGGCTACAGTGTGGAGACTGAATCGACAGCAAGATATGAGGTGGGGAGACTAGTTAGGAGACTACGGTGGAACAGTAAAGCATGAGAAACAGAGTACCATTTAGGTACCCGAGCCCAGTGCTCAGGGCTCTAGTAAAGTTGTTGGTTGTAAAACTGCAGTCTTTACATACAGACCTAAGGCAGGGTCTCTAACTTTGCCTTATAAACTACAATCCAAAATTTCGGAATCTTGCTATCTTCTTCCCAGCTCATGTAGAACCAGTGACTGATGTTCACAGGGAAAGTACTCCATTTTTGCCACTGCCTCCCACACTTCTGCCCAAATAATGTTATTGAAATTTGGATCACTTAAGCAAGACTTAGATGGACAAGGAAATTGAAAGGTGTTGAACAGAAAATAAAAAACTCCTCTTTCTGTTACAACAAATAGTAAAGATTAGAGAGCAGATAGGTTTTGTGATTGGCTAAGTGAAGAAGAGCTATTACACGAATGCACATTATGGGCTCTTCCAGAAGATGTGGTTCCTAATTTAATGAGTGATTTACTGATACTTATCTATATATGTATTTTAAAATGAGTCTTATTCTCACTTGCTCTGTTTGGCAAATATCAGTGCCTTAAAAAAAAATAGTAAAGATGGGTGCATATAAAATTAGAGAGGGTCGGGCTTCCCTGGTGGCGCAGTGGTTGAGAGTCTGCCTGCCGATGCAGGGGACACGGGTTCGTGCCCCGGTCCAGGAAGATCCCACATGCCGCGGGGCGGCTGGGCCCGTGAGCCATGGCCGCTGAGCCTGCGCGTCCGGAGCCTGTGCTCCGCAATGGGAGAGGCCACAACAGTGAGAGGCCCACGTACCGCAAAAAAAAAAAAAAAAGAGAGGGTGTGTAGAGTGGGGGGAAAAACCCCCAAACCTTAGGGAAAGCAATTTTTAAAGTGGAAATAGAAAAAGTTACCCATGAAGGAAACTGAGAAGTTAACACTTGTAGAAGAAAAGAGAAAAGCAGAATATATTATGTTCACCAAGCAGAGAGAATCTGTATACAGGTGAGATAGTGAATGTCAGATAGGAATCTCAAAATACAGTGAGTTGCAAAGGAGCCCTTTAAATGGTTACTCTAGCCCAGGAGAAAATGCCAAACTATATGTGTACCTATTCCCTGACAGAATTTAATATTCAATGAATTGTGTCCTTACCCCATTTTAAAATTTATTGAATTTAATTCTGTTTTTTACCACCTTATCATGTTAGCCCTTTTTACCTTTTTATGTTTATTCCTGTCTTATTGATCTTTGACTCTTTTCTATGCCACTTGCATAGCATCTCCTGCTTGATGCATGAGCAAGGCTGCTTTCTTATCTTGCAACTTTTGGCTTCATGCCTACCTGTTGGCACCTCAGTAATTACTTCCTGTTTGAACTGGCTCTGAAACCCTTCCATTGCTTGTATAATGTACTGTCCTGGAAGGCAACTTCTCATACAAGTGCTTGAATCCTGTGTGTGTGTGTGTGTGTGTGTATGAAATTAATATAAAAATAATAGAGATTATTTGACATTGTTCAAATTAGGTATATGTAAGTTATTAAGGAAGGTTAACAAAACAAACATTTTGTGTATAATTCAGATGCCATTAGGAGGATCTGTAGGTTAATAGGGCATGCTAATCTGCTTGCAGAGAACATTAGAGTAGAAAAGGAAGGTGAAAAATATTTAGATATAGATAAATATAATTACATATATAGAATATATATATATATATTTTTACACTGGTGAGTGCCTGTAATAAGAGAAATGCACTCTGGAAACTCACAGTCTAGAAAGGACTCAGTTAACTTTTGAACTGAATCTGAAGGATACAAAGGAATTTGGCATGAGGGAAAAGGGATGAAGACTTTCCAGATTAGGAATGATTACAGAAAGAAGAAAAATGTCATGAAGAAAATTTAGGATTCTATCATGGGCTTTGGACTCTGATCCCAGGCTGCCTTTTCCAATTCATGGATCCCCTTTGAATCCCTCTTCTCCATTTTCCATTAGCCAATTCTTCTGATCGCTCTTACACTCACCCTCTTTAAATGGGTTTGTTTAATCTTTTCTTCACTCTGTTCTTCTCAACTCCTGTTGATTGTTTCTCTGTACCACTTAAATCTCCTGAATTTTTCTTCTTACTATTTTTGGCCATATACCAAGACCTTATTTATTTATTTATTTATTTTTATTTTTAATATCTTTATTGGGGTATAATTGCTTTACAATGGTGTGTTAGTTTCTGCTTTATAACAGAGTGAATCAGTTATACATATACATATGTTCCCATATCTCTTCCCTCTTGCGTCTCCCTCCCTCCCACCCTCCCTATCCCACCCCTCCAGGCAGTCACAAAGGACCAAGCTGATCTCCCTGTGCTATGTGGGCTGCTTCCCAGTAGCTACCTACCGTACGTTTGGTAGTGTATATATGTCCATGCCTCTCTCGCGCTTTGTCACAGCTTACCCTTCCCTCTCCCCATATCCTCAAGTCCATTCTCTAGTAGGTCTGTGTCTTTATTCCTATCTTACCCCTAGGTTCTTCATGACATTTTTTTTTCTTAAATGCCATATATATGTGTTAGCATACGGTATTTGTCTTTCTCTTTCTGACTTACTTCACTGTGTATGACAGAATCTAGGTCTATCCACCTCATTACAAATAGCTCAATTTTGTTTCTTTTTATGGCTGAGTAATATTCCATTGTATATATGTGCCACATCCTCTTTATCCATTCATCCGATGATGGACACTTAGGTTGTTTCCACCTCTGGGCTATTGTAAATAGAACTTCAATGAACATTTTGGTACATGACTCTTTTTGAATTATGGTTTTCTCAGGGTATATGCCCAGTAGTGGGATTGCTGGGTCATATGGTAGTTCTATTGGTAGTTTTTTAAGGAACCTCCATACTGTTCTCCATAGTGGCTGAACCAATTCACATTCCCACCAGCAGTGCAAGAGTGTTCCCTTTTCTCCACACCCTCTGCAGCATTTATTGTTTCTAGATTTTTTGATGATGGCCATTCTGACTGGTGTGAGATGATATCTCATTGTAGTTTTGATTTGCATTTCTCTAATGATTAATGATGTTGAGCATTCTTTTATGTGTTTGTTGGCAGTCTGTATATCTTCTTTGGAGAAATGTCTATTTAGGTTTTCTGCCCATTTTTGGATTGGGTTGTTTGTTTTCTTGTTATTGAGCTGCATGAGCTGCTTGTAAATTTTGGAAATTAATCCTTTGTCAGTTGCTTCATTTGCAAATATTTTCTCCCATTCTGAGGGTTGTCTTTTGGTCTTGTTTATGGTTTCCTTTGCTGTGCAAAAGCTTTGAAGTTTCATTAGGTCCCATTTGTTTATTTTTGTTTTTATTTCCATTTCTGTAGGAGGTGGGTCAGAAAGGATCTTGCTGTGATTTATGTCATAGAGTGTTCTGCCTATGTTTTCCTCTAAGAGTTTGATAGTTTCTGGCCTTACATTTAGGTCTTTAATCCATTTTGAGCTTATTTTTGTGTATGGTGTTAGGGAGTGATCTAATCTCATACTTTTACATGTACCTGTCCAGTTTTCCCAGCACCACTTATTGAAGGGCTGTCCTTTCTCCACTGTACATTCCTGCCTCCTTTATCAAAGATAAGGTGACCATATGTGCGTGGGTTTATCTCTGGGCTTTCTATCCTGTTCCATTGATCTGTCTTTCTGTTTTTGTGCCAGTACCATATTGTCTTGATTACTGTAGCTTTGTAGTATAGTCTGAAGTCAGGGAGCCTGATTCCTCCAGCTGCGTTTTTCATTCTCAAGATTGCTTTGGCTATTCGGGGTCTTTTGTGTTTCCATACAAACTGTGAAATTTTTAGTTCTAGTTCTGTGAAGAATGCCAGTGGTAATTTGATAGGGATTGCATTGAATCTGTAGATTACTTTGGGTAGTAGAGTCATTTTCACAATGT
The DNA here is from genome assembly GCF_964374135.1 of Grampus griseus. Taxonomy (NCBI): domain Eukaryota; kingdom Metazoa; phylum Chordata; class Mammalia; order Artiodactyla; family Delphinidae; genus Grampus; species Grampus griseus. The sequence continues at coordinate 153,946,152 of NC_139019.1, read as the reverse complement.
TGATTCTTCCAATCCAAGAACATGGTATATCTCTCCATCTATTTATGTCATCTTTAATTTCTTTCATCAGTGTCTTATAATTTTTCTGCATACAGGTGTTTTGTCTCCTTAGGTAGGTTTATTCTTAGATATTTTATTCTTTTTGTTGCAATGGTAAATGGGAGTATTTTCTTGATTTCACTTTCATATTTTTCATCATTAGTATATAGGAATGCCAGAGATTTCTGTGCATTAATTTTGTATCCTGCAACTTACCAAATTCATTGATTAGCCCTAGTAGTTTTCTGGTAACATCTTTAGGATTCTCTATGTATAGTATCATTTCATCTGCAAACAGTGACAGCTTTACTTCCTCTTTTCCGATTTGGATTCCTTTTATTTCCTTTTCTTCTCTGATTGCTGTGGCTAAAACTTCCAAAACTATGTTGAATAAGAGTGGTGAGAGTGGGCAACCTAGTCTTGTTCCTGATCTTAGTGGAAATGCTTTCAGTTTTTCACCATTGAGGACGATGTTGGCTGTGGGTTTGTCATATATGGCCTTTATTATGTTGAGGAAAGTTCCCTCTATGCCTACTTTCTGCAGGGTTTTTATCATAAATGTTTGTTGAATTTTGTCAAAAGCTTTCTCTGCATCTATTGAGCTGATTATATGGTTTTTCTCCTTCAATTTGTTAATATGGTTTATCACATTGATTGATTTGCGTGTATTGAAGAATCCTTGCATTCCTGGAATAAACCCCACTTGATCATGGTGTATGATCCTTTTAATGTGCTGTTGGATTCTGTTTGCTAGTATTTTGTTGAGGATTTTTGTATCTATGTTCATCAGTGATATTGGCCTGTAATTTTCTTTCTTTGTGACATCGTTGTCTGGTTTTGGTATCAACGTGATGGTGGCCTCGTAGAATGAATTTGGGAGTGTTCCTCCCTCTGCTATATTTTGGAAGAGTTTGAGAAGGATAGGTATTAGCTCTTCTCTAAATGTTTGATAGAATTCGCCTGTGAAGCCATCTGGTCCTGGGGTTTTGTTTGTTGGAAGATTTTTAATCACAGTTTCAATTTCAGTGCTTGTGATTGGTCTGTTCATATTTTCTATTTTTTCCTGATTCAGTCTTGGCAGGTTGTGCATTTCTAAGAAGTTGTCCATTTCTTCCAGTTTGTCCATTTTATTGGCATATAGTTGCTTGTAGTAATCTCTCATGATCTTTTGTATTTCTGCAGTGTCAGTTGTTCTCCTTTTTCATTTCTAATTCTATTGATTTGAGTCTTCTCCCTTTTTTTCTTGATGAGCCTGGCTAATGGTTTATCAATTTTGTTTATCTTCTCAAAGAACCAGCTTTTAGTTTTATTGAGCTTTGCTATCGTTTCCTTCATTTCTTTTTCATTTATTTCTGATCTGATTTTTATGATTTCTTTCCTTCTGCTAACTTTGGAGTTTTTTTGTTCTTCTTTCTCTAATTGCTTGAGGTGCAAGGTAAGGTTGTTTATTCGAGATGTTTCCTGTTTCTTAAGGTAGGATTGTATTGCTATAAACTTCCCTCTTAGAACTGCTTTTGCTCCATCCCATAGGTTTTGGGTCGTTGTGTCTCCATTGTCATTTGTTTCTAGGTATTTTTTTATTTCCTCTTTGATTTCTTCAGTGATCACTTTGTTATTAAGTAGTGTATTGTTTAGCCTCCGTGTGTTTGTTTTTTTTACAGATCTTTTCTTGTAATTGATATCTAGTCTCATAGCGTTGTGGTCGGAAAAGATACTTGATACAGTTTCAATTTTCTTAAATTTACCAAGGCTTGATTTGTGACCCAAGATATGATCTATCCTGGAGAATGTTCCATGAGCACTTGAGAAAAATGTGTTTTCTCTTGTTTTTGGATGGAATGTCCTATAAATATCAAGTAAGTCCATCTTGTTTAATGTATCATTTAAAGCTTGTGTTTCCTTATTTATTTTCATTTTGGATGATCTGTCCATTGGTGAAAGTAGGGTGTTAAAGTCCCCTACTATGAATGTGTTACTGTCAATTTCCCCTTTTATGGCTGTTAGTATTTGCCTTATGTATTGAGGTGCTCCTATGTTGGGTGCATAGATATTTACAATTGTTATATCTTCTTCTTGGATCAATCCTTTGATCAGTATGTAGTGTCCTTCTTTGTCTCTTCTAATAGTCTTTATTTTAAAGTCTATTTTGTCTGATATGAGAATTTCTACTCCAGCTTTCTTTTGGTTTCCATTTGCATGGAATATCTTTTTCCATCCCCTTACTTTCAGTCTGTATTTGTCTCTAGGTCTGAAGTGGGTCTCTTGTAGACAGCATATATATGGGTCTTGTTTTTGTATCCATTTAGCCAATCTGTGTCTTTTGGTGGGAGCATTTAGTCCATTTACATTTAAGGTAATTATCAATATGTATGTTCCTATTCCCATTTTCTTAATTGTTTTGGGTTTGTTATTGTAGGTCTTTTCCTTCTCTTGTGTTTCTTGCCTAGAGAAGCTCCTTTAGCATTTGTTGTAAAGGTGGTTTGGTGGTGCTGAACTCTCTCAGCTTGTCTGTAAAGGTTTTAAGGTTTTAATTTTTTTTTTAAGGTTTTAATTTCTCCATCAAATGTGAATGAGATCCTTGTTGGGTAGAGTAATCTTGGTTGCGGGTTTTTCTCCTTCATCACTTTAAATGTGTCCTGCCAGTCCCTTCTGGCTTGCACAGTTTCTGCTGAAAGATCAGCTGTTAACCTTATGGGGATTCCCTTGTGTGTTATTTGTTGTTTTTCCCTTGCTGTTTTTAATATGCTTTCTTTGTATTTAATTTTTGACAGTTTGATTAATATGTGTCTTGGCATATTTCTCCTTGCATTTATCCTGTATGGAACTCTGTGTGTTTCCTGGACTTTATTAACTATTTCCTTTCCCATATTAGGGAAGTTTTCAACTATAATCTCTTCAAATATTTTCTCAGTCCCTTTCTTTTTCTCTTCTTCTTCTGGAACCCCTATAATTCTAATGTTGGTGTGTTTAATGTTGTCCCAGAGGTCTCTGAGACTGTCCTCGGTTCTTTTCATTCTTTTTTCTTTATTCTGCTCTGCAGTAGTTATTTCCACTATTTTATCTTCCAGGTCACTTATCCGTTCTTCTGCCTCAGTTATTCTTCTATTGATCCCATCTAGAGTATTTTTAATTTCATTTACTGTGTTGTTCATTGTTTCTTTCATTTTTAGTTCTTCTAGGTCCTTGTTAAATGTTTCTTGCGTTTTGTCTATTCTATTTCCAAGATTTTGGATCATCTTTACTATGATTATTCTGAATTCTTTTTCAGGTAGACTGTCTAGTTCCTCTTCATTTGTTAGGTTGGTGGGTTTTTATCTTGCTCCTTCATCTTTTGTGTGTTTTTCTGTCTTCTCATTTTGCTTATCTTACTGTGTTTGGGGTCTCCTTTTTGCAGGCTGCAGGTTCGTAGTTCCCATTGTTTTTGGTGTCTGTCCCCAGTGGCTAAAGTTGGTTCAGTGGGTTGTGTAGGCTTCCTGGTGGAGGGGACTAGTGCCTGTGTTCTGGTGGATGAGGCTGGATCTTGTGTTTCTAGTGGGCAGGTCCACATCTGGTAGTGTGTTTTGGGGTGTCTGTGGCCCTATTATGATTTTAGGCAGTCTCTCTGCTAATGGGTGGGGTTGTGTTCCTGTTTTGCTAGTTGTTTGGCATAGGTTGTCCAGCACTGTAGCTTGCTGGTCGTTGAGTGAATCTGAGTGCTGGCATTGAGATGGAGGTCTCTGGGAGATTTTCTCTATTTGATATTATGTGGAGCTGGGAAGTCTCTCGTAGACCAGTGTCCTGAAGTTGGCTCTCCCACCTCAGAGGCACAGCACTGACTCCTGGATGCAGCACCAAGAGCCTTTCATCCACAAGGCTCAGAATAAAAGGGAGGAAAAGTAGAAAGAATTAGTAGAAGTAGGAAGAAAGCAAGAAAGAAAGAAAGGAAGGAAGGAAGGCAGAAGAAAAGGAAAGAAGGAAAGGGAGGGAGGGAGGAAGGAAGGAAGGAATGAGGGAAGAAAGGAAAAAGAAAGAAGGTAAAGTAAAATGAAGTAAAATATAACAAAGTTATTTAATTAAAAAAATAACTATTAAGAAAAAAATTTTTAAAACAAAAAATACGGACGGATAGAACCTTAGGACAAATGGTGGAAGCAAAGCTATACAGACAAAATCTCATACAGAAGCATACACATACACACTCACAAAAAGAGGAAGAGGGGAAAAAATATGAAATCTTGCTCTCAAAGTCCACCTCCTCAATTTGGGATGTTTTGTTGTCTGAAGGAGGGCAGGAAGGAAAGAAAGAAGATAAAGTAAAATAAAAGTTATTCAAATAAAAAATAATTATTAAAAAAGAAGAAAAAAACAGACGGAGAGAACCCTGGGACAAATGGTAGAAGTAGAGGTATACAGTCAAAATCCCACACAGAAGCAAACACGTACGTACTCACAAAAAGAGGAAAGGGGGAAAAAATCATAAATCTTGCTCTCAAAGTCCACCTCCTCCATTTGGGATGATTTGCTGTCTATTCATGTATTCCATCAAGTTGATTGTGGAGCTGTAATCTGCTGCTTCTGAGGCTGCTGGGAGAGATTTCCCTTTCTCTTCTTTTTTCTCACAGCTCCCAGGGGCTCAGCTTTGGATTTGGCCCCACCTCTGTGTGTAGGTCGCCAGAGGGCATCTGTTTTTCGCTCAGACAGGACAGGGTTAAAGGAGCCGTTGATTCGGGGGCTCTGGCTCACTCAGGCCAGGGGGAGCGAGGGGCGCGGAGTGCGGGGTGAGCCTCCGGCGGCAGAGGCTGGCGTGACGTTGCACCAGCCTGAGGCCTGCCGTGCGTTCTCCCGGGGAAGTTGTCCCTGGATCCTGGGAAACTTGCAGTGGCGGGCTGCACAGGCTCCCCAGAAGGGAGGTGTGGATAGTGACCTGTACTTGCCCACAGGCTTCTTGGTGGCAGCAGCAGCAGCCTTAGCGTCTCCTGCCCATCTCTGGGGTCTGCGCTTTTAGCCGCGGCTCACACCCGTCTCTGGAGCTCCTTTAAGCAGCGCTCTTAATCCCCTCTTCCCGTGCACCAGGAAACGAAGAGGGAAGAAAAAGTCTCTTGCTTCTTCTGTAGCTCCAGACCTTTTCCCAGATTCCCTCCTGGGTAGCTGTGGTGCACTAACCCCTGCAGGCTGTGTTCACTCTGCCAACCCCAGTCCTCTCCCTGCGATCCACCCAAGGCCCGAGCCTCAGCTCACAGCCCCGCCCCGGCGGGTGAGCAGACAAGGCTCTTGGGCTGGTGAGTCCTCTGTGCGGGAATATCCCTGCTTTGCCCTCCTCACCCCTGTTGCTGCGCTCTTCTCCGTGGCGCCGAAGCTCCCCCCCTCCGCCACCCGCAGTCTCCAGCCGTGAAGGGGCTTCCTAGTGTGTGGAAACCTTTCCTCCTTCACAGCTCCCTCCCACTGGTGCAGGTCCCATTCCTATTCTTTTGTCTCTGTTTTTTCTTTTTTTCTTTTGCCCTACCCAGGTACGTGGGGGAGTTTCTTGCCTTTTGGGAGGTCTGAGGTCTGCCAGCATTCAGTAGGTATTCTGTAGGAGTTGCTCCACGTGTAGATGTATTTCTGGTGTATCTGTGGGGAGGAAGGTTATCTCCACGTCTTAGTCTTCTGCCATCTTCCCCTCATCTCCCAAGACCTTATTTAAATACCATCAATATTCAGTCTATACATTTAGTCTCAGTAACCAAATGCTGTATCACATGAAACATCTCCAGTTTTTTCTGTCCCTTCCAGGATGGAAGAACAGTTATAAAACCACAAAGTCAACTCAAACACAAGGTTCTTCATTTCAGGAGATGATAATGAAAAGATCCAAAAGGAATGGACCCTGGGACTTCAAATCAGAAAAACCTTGCAAATATGAAGACAGATTAGAGAAGAAGCAGAAAAAAAACCAAAGTGTTCAGATAGTTTCAGTCACTCACAAAAAAATCTTCACTGTAGAAAGAAAACATAAAAATACTGAATTTGGCCAAAACTTCAGCCTAAAGTCAGTCCTTGTTAGGCAACAGATGGTTCCCAGAGAAAAAACCCCACCAAAATGTGAAATACAAGGAAACAGCTTCAAACAGAATTCCAATTTACTTAATCAACAAAAAATCAACACAGCCGGGAAACGTTATAAATGTAGTATGTGTGAGAAAACCTTCATTAATACTTCATCCCTTCGTAAACATGAGAAAAACCATAGTGGAGAGAAATTATTTAAATGTAAAGACTGTTCGAAAGCCTTTAACCAAAGTTCAGCTCTTATTCAACATCAAATAACTCATACTGGAGAGAAACCCTATATATGTAAAGAATGTGGGAAAGCTTTCACTCTCAGTACATCCCTTTATAAACACCTAAGAACACACACTGTGGAGAAATCCTATAGATGTAAGGAATGTGGTAAATCCTTCAGCAGAAGGTCAGGCCTTTTTATACATCAAAAAATCCATGCTGGAGAAAACCCCTATAAATATAATCCAGGTAGGAAGGCATCTAGTTGCAACACATCCCTTCCTGGATGTCAGAGAATGAATTCCAGAAAGAAGTCCTATTTATGTAATGAATGTGGCAATACCTTTAAGTCTAGTTCATCCCTTCGTTATCATCAGAGAATTCACACAGGAGAGAAACCTTTTAAATGTAGTGAATGTGGGAGAGCCTTCAGTCAGAGTGCATCTCTTATTCAACATGAAAGAATTCACACTGGAGAAAAGCCTTATAGATGTAATGAATGTGGAAAAGGTTTCACTTCTATTTCGCGACTTAACAGACACCGAATAATTCATACTGGTGAGAAGTTTTATAATTGTAATGAATGTGGTAAAGCCTTAAGTTCCCACTCAACACTTATCATTCATGAAAGAATTCATACTGGAGAGAAACCATGTAAATGTAAAGTGTGTGGGAAAGCCTTCAGACAAAGTTCAGCTCTCATTCAACATCAGAGAATGCATACTGGAGAAAGACCCTATAAATGTAATGAGTGTGGGAAAACTTTCAGGTGTAACTCATCCCTTAGTAATCATCAGAGAATTCACACAGGAGAGAAACCATATCGATGTGAAGAATGTGGGATATCTTTTGGCCAAAGTTCAGCTCTTATTCAACATCGAAGGATTCATACAGGAGAGAAACCCTTCAAATGTAATACATGTGGGAAAACTTTTAGACAGAGCTCATCACGTATTGCCCATCAGAGAATTCATACTGGAGAGAAACCCTATGAATGTAATACATGTGGGAAACTTTTCAATCACAGGTCATCTCTTACTAATCATTATAAAATTCATATTGAAGAGAACCCCTAGAAAGTAGGTTTGCATGTGTGAAATTCTGAAACCAAAGCTCATCAGAATACATGAAAGTGATGTAATAAATGTAATGGATATGAAAAGCTATTCTATGGTTTAGTCATCAAATAATAAATTCCAACGGTAAACCTATGTAATAGATAATGAGGAAAGTGGAAATTGTTCAGTCCTATCAGACACTTTATAATAACCTAAAATGAAGAATTCCTGACTGGAGACATTGACTTTGGGCATTTGTAAAATAATTGTTTTCTCTACAGCATCATATGCTGCATATCATATGTAATTGTTATAAACATCTGGGTGATGAAGGGAAGTGTGCACTGGATTTCCTGTTAAACTGTAAACTTAATACTTTTTAAAAAATAACTGACATTGTAATAGTATATAAAAGATGTGGTCAAAGAAATTACACATTTTTAGAGAAAAGGACCAAATAAAAGATTAAAATGAATGTAAACTACCTCTCACTTTCTGGGGTTTGTCCTTTTTCTGACTTGATGGCAAACTTTGTGCATGGATTTCATTTAAAAATAGAAATAAAAGTGTTCTCTTCCTTTGTTCTTCTAGTAATTGCTGTGAATTGAAAATTTTCTACCCAATTTTTAATTCTGTTCTCAGAATTATTTTTTTTGCTCTGAAGTCATTTATTATGAAATTATACATGCTATATACTGTGAGCTGTCATCTTAAGTATATTAAATGGAAAAATAAGTGATTTTCAAGTTTAAGGCTATTAAATGTATATTTAATATATATTATACATATATATTTAATAACATATATTCTAAATTCACAACAGAAGGGGCTGTCAAAAGTAGTTTAATGAATCTAGCATATGTGCCAAAATATTGAAAGGTACATCAATCACTTCATGAAATAAAGCGTATGTTTTTCCTACTTGGTGTTCTGTAGTGTCCAACAGTTTTAAGAAAACAAAAGGAGTAATTTAGAAACAACTCAGTAGTTTGGTTGGTTGGTTGTTTGAGTCCCAGCTTTGGGGCAAGTACTATACTGCACACTGGGAATTTTAAGAAAAAAGTCACAGGCCTTCAGGAAACCATGAATGGAGGAAAAGGGATGGAGTTAAGAGACAATCAGATGAGTAAAGCAAATTATTATGTCACTGTATGTAAGTGTGGTTGTTTTAACAGGCAAATAGATAGGTTGTGACAATATGTTGCAGTGCAAGAATGTTGTAGAGATTTAGACATGATGAAGGAGAGATTGAATGTAACCAAGGAAACCTGTGACATCAGAGAAAGCTTTCCAGGGGCAATGATGCCTGAGCCGGGTTTTGAAAGAATAATAAGAACTCTCCAGAGGATGAGATAAGCATTCCAAATAGGAGAGGTAGAGGTGAGTAATACCATGACACCTTTATGGAAACTCAAGTATAAAACTAATGAGCAGGAGAATGGCAGGTGTTAAAGTCTGAGTAGAAGGCAGAGGCCAGATTATAAAGGGCCTATTTGCCTTGAAAAGTTTGGATTTTATCCTGAAATTGATGGAGTCAGTTAAAAATGTTAAGCAAGGAACATTGTTCTGGCAACGATGTGTAGAGGGTGTATTTAGTATATATTAAAGCTGTATAGACTGATGCCTAGAAATCTGGGCTATGGTAAGTCAAGTGATAGGTGAATGAGAGTCCAAACTCAAGCAGGGACAGCATGTATGGAGAACAGGAGACAAGATAATGTATTAGAAATAAGACATGGTGTTCACAAGCAAACAGATGAGGTTGGTGAATGAGAAGGCTAAGCTGACTCGAAGGTAGGGTTGCCAGGTATCCTCTGTATACTGGATATGTCTCGTATTGAATGATTTTGAACTGCATCCTGTATTGATTTTGTCAGGTCACCCTTATTGTAATCAGTTGTGCTTTTACCCAATAATGAAAATCGAGCAGTTGAAGCTATTTTTCTGCTTCAGTAATTGGCACTTAAATTACTTAGGTGGCAATGCTAGCTGAAAATTATATCTCCACAAAGACTGAAACAGTCCCTTATAGTCTCTCTCATATTTTTGGCTGAGGAAAGACCAAAGTTGGGGGGCCGAGTGGGGGTAGGAGAAGGTAAATGAGAATTGAAAGTCTTCTTTTCCATATTAAAGAAAGGAAAAGATTTCTTTTTGTCAAAGTCTCAAGTTGTAAGCAAGTAGTCACCATTAATTAGAGATTACTTTGGATCAGTACACATGCTCTGAAAATCAACAGTGGCCATGCTTCTGACAGTTAGCAAGTTAAAGAGACTTCAGCTTCTGAAAGCCAATTTGTTACGATCCCTTGCCTGTAGACAAGTCGGCAGATACCTCACTCCAGTGACCATACTTCTGAAAGTATGCCAGTCAATAACTGCCTTATTTCAGTGATCACACTAACATAATTGAAAGTCTGTCAATCCAATAAACACTGCTGCTTCTGAAAATCCACCAATCCTTGAACGAAGCTTCCCAAAACCTTGTATGAGATCAGCTGTGGCTTTCTTTGGGGAGGTTCTTCCTTGCAAATACAGCTCTCACTTGCAGCCATACATGAAGTTCACCTTTTCCGCATCACATATCAAAGTTCAATTTATTGTTAGTTTGTAACAACTTCTACAGTTCAACCCCAATTTACTGTTATAGCTTTAGCCTCGTAAGTGACAAACATAATAATGATGCCATGAGACTATCAAATTCAATATTTTCAATTCCTGTGGAGTTTGCTATCATCTAGTATTTGAATCCCAAATGCAAATGTAAATTCATGATTAATTTTTAGAACATTGGTTATCTATTAAATGAGGAAAAAAATCCTTTTGAAACCTTTTCCACAGCATGAAACTGTTCATTCAATATAAAAAAGTGATAGAAAGTCATTTATAAACCAGTATCTATTAACAGCTAAACCTAAGAGATATATGATTATCTTAGCTATAAACAGATAAAATACATTTTCTAATTAAAACAAATTCGGATGAAAATAATCACAGCAGAAGTTCTAATGACTGTCCACATTGTGTATCATCGTTATCAATCTTTTCAGCACAAATGACTGATCAAACATACCAGGAGTATTTTCTGATTCTAAAATTGCAAACAAATTTTAAGTGCCAGGATAAAATGCTGCAATAATAAAAAATGTAATAGTTCTATTTACTATTACAGAGATTATTAAAGATCTAAAATGCCTTGTCTTTTTACAACACAGCCCAAGATGCAAGTAATCACAATACTAAAAAAAAAATTCCCTTTGCTTGTATGTTCTTCTCGTGAAAAAGACTTGCTTAGACGGCTGCTGCTCACTTATTGAATTAATAAGTGTACTGCTTTTCATAGAGATAATACAAATGCAAATTATGGTGGATGTGCAAAAGTGCAAACAATTTATTCAAAGTTGAATCAAAGTGTAATGGATTCTATGCAGGGTGTTGGCTATCTTGCCCATATTCTGCATTTCTGCATAATTCTGCATAGACAACCCGTGATATTCTTTCTGTTGACACTGGAGTACTTATTGTGAAACTGTTGCATTACTTCAGCATTTAAACATTTGAGCAGTTAAAGAATTTTTGTGATTTTGTTTGCATTTCATAATCTTCAACTTTCTAGCATTCAAAAACTTGTTTGGACTTCCTGTTTCAGCTATGACATGTAAACAGCTTGCAAGTGATAGCTTGTATCCTTACAACAAGAAAAATTGGAGCAGGCTGAAAATCAGTGACTTTTCTTTTATCTTCCTGAGAACTGAGGTTGGTGGGCAAATTGCAACACTGAAATCTGGAGAGACAGGCATATCCAGAAAGATATAGCTGAGATCTGCTCACCTGGAACAGAAATTACTGGAGCCATAAACTGGTAGAAATATTTAAATGCTCATTTTGATAAATTGCTGAAGGTTGTGTGGACTGTCTTGAGAGTGAGAAACTCCTGGGGGGCCACAGTCTTAAGAGTCCCCCACATTTCCATTGTCATTAGATCCAGAAACCCGGTTGGATTTGCGTGGTGGTGACCTGAGAAATATTCCCTCAGGGCTCTAGTGGAGGAAGGGTAACCGTTGTGAAATACACTCAGAGTCTTCTCCACCAAAAATGCCTACTCTCCTGGGGAAAAGAGTTTCTCAGAGTCTTGTCCTAGCTGAGGTAAGGACATTCCTCCCACTTTAGCCCCCTCTAACCTTCGTGTCTCACTAAGGAGGAGAAAACAGTCAAAGAGATGGGGTTGGGGGGGGGATTCAAGGAAAAAGATTGGGAATGCTGCAACTAGAGGAGGGAATATAGGGCAAGGAGCTTGGGAAAAAGCTATACCACCCCATAAACATTTGCTCTAGACATAGGCCTACTAAGACTGAGATTTAATTGGAAGATTATAGAATCCTCCTCCCCCACCCCTACTCCCACCCCCACCCCCACAGCTTGCCAACACACCAACAACACTGGATTACAGCAGAAAGAGAGGTACAGACTCTCCTTGAGGAGGAGTGTTTAGGGAGTGTTTAGTGTTTTGTCAATAGTGGAGACAAAAACAAGGATACTAGAGGAATTTGAAGTCTCTGGCACCTATGGTTGCCTAACTCCTAGCCAAGTTAACTAAATCTAGCGGGATAAAGCACCATGAACATGTGGGATTTATCCCAGAAATTGAAGATGTGTACAGCATAAGAAAAGCAATCAATATAATACATTGCATTAGTAGAATGAGGGCAAAACACACACACACACACACACACACACACACACACACACAAACCATCTTGATGCAGTAAAAGCATTTCACAAAATGCAAAATCCAATCATGTATAATTACTGAACAAGCCAGGAATAGAAGGGAATTCCCTTAACATGATAAAGTACAGTAATGAAAAATCCACAGCTAACATCATATTGAATAGTGAAACACTGACAGCTTTCCCCCTAAGATTAGGAGCAAGACAAGGGTGCCTGATTTTGCCACTTCTATTCAACACTGTACTGGAAGTTGTAGTCAGAGCAGTTAGGCAAGGAAAAGAAATAAAAGGCATCCCAATTAGAAAGGAAGAATTTTCTCAATTTGCAAATGACATGACTTTATATATAGAAAAGCTGAACAACTACCAAAATTCAATTAGAACTCATAAATGAGTTTAGCAGTGTTTCAGGATATAAGATCAACATGTAAAAATCAGTTTTATTTCTATATGCTAGTAATAGAAAATTTAAAAGGAAATTAAAGCAATTTCGTGTATAATAGCATCAAAAATGATAACATACTTAAGGAGAAATTTAACCAAGTGGGTCCAAGACTTGCACGCTGAAAACTACAAAACACTGTTGAAATATATTAAAGAAGATCTAGACCTAGACCTAAATAAATGGAAAGATATTTGATATCCATGGATTGGAAGACATAGTATAGTTAAAATACTACCAAAATGATTTACAAATTCAATGCAAATCACTATCAAAAGTCCAATAGCGTTTTTGCAGAAGTGGAAAAGCAGATCCTAAAATTCATATGCAATTGCAAGGGGTGCCACATAGTGGAAATAATTTAGAAGAAGAACACTTTTGGAAGAAGAACGCTTCCCAGATTCAAAACTTACTACAAAGCTACAGTAATCAAAACAATGTATTGTTTTTGTTATGTATTGTATTTGTTATGTATTGGCATATAGAAAAACATATAGCTCAGTGGCATCAAATTGAGGGCCTACATATCTATGGGCAATTGATTTTTTTTTTTTTTTTTTTTTTTTTTTTGGTGGTACGCGGGCCTCTCACTGCTGTGGCCTCCCCCGCTGCGGAGCACAGGCTCCGGACGCGCAGGCTCAAGCAGCCATGGCCCACGGGCCCAGCCGCTCCGCGGCATGTGGGATCCCCCCGGACCGGGGCACGAACCCGCGTCCCCTGCATCGGCAGGCGGACTCTCAACCACTGCACCACCAGGGAAGCCCGCAATTGATTTTTGACAAGACTAAAAAGACCATTCAATGGGGGAAAATATAGTCTCTTCAATGACTTGTGCTGAGACTACTGGATATCCACATGCAAAAGAATGAATCTGACCCATACCTCACAACACATACAAAAATTAACTCCAAATGAATCAAAACCTAAATGTAAGTGCTAAAACTATTTTAAAAACTATAAAATTCTTAGAGGAAACATAGGTGAAACTCTGCATGATGTTGAATAAGGCAACATTTTCATAGATATGACACAAAACACAAGCAAACAAAAATTCAATAAATTGAACATCATCAAAATTAAAATTTTTGTGTATCAAAAGACACTATCGAGAATTAAAAGACAACTCACAGAATGGAAAAAGATATTTGCAAATATTTTCTAAAAGCCTCATGTCTGAAATATTTTTTAACTCATAATCCAAGTAAAAAACACAATCCAATTAAAAAGGGGCAAAGTAATTGAATAGACATTTTCCTAAGGAAGATATACAAATAGCTAATAACCAAATGAAAAGATGTCTGTCATCATTAGTCATAATGCAAGAAATGCAAGTCAAAACCACAACGAGATATCATATCACACCCATTAGGAGGCTATTTTTTTAAATAACAAATGTTGGTAAGGATGTGGAGAAATTGAACCCTTTGGCATTAATGGTGGGAATGTTAAATGGTGCAGCTGCTGTGGGAAACAGTTTGGTGGTGTTAAATACAGAATTACCATAAACCAAGAAATTCAACTCCTAGGTATATACCCAAGAGAATTGAAAACATTTGTTCACACAAAAACCTGTTCACAACTGTTCATAGAAGCACTATTCACAATAGCCAAAAGATGGAAATAACCCAAGTATCCATCACTCAATGAATGGATAAACAAAATATAGTATATCCATACAATGAAATAGTCAGCAAGAAAAAGGAATAAAATGCTGATACATGCCACAACATGGATGAATCTTGTAAACATTATGCTAAGTGAAGGAAGCCAGACACAAAGACCACGTATGATTCCATTTATGTGAAATATCCAGAATAGGCAAATCCAAGAGACAGTAGATAAGTGGTTTCCAGTGCTGGGGAACAGATGAATGGGGAGTGACTGCGTAATTGGTACAGGGTTTTCTTTGGGGGATGATGAAAATGTTCTGGGGCTACATAGTGGTGAGGGTTGTGCAAAAGTGGTTGTACTAAATGTCACCAAATTGTGTTGACTGAAAACAAATAGACTGCCAGATATTTCTCCAGAAAAAATAGGTTTATTCAGCAGAGAATTACAATTCAGGGTCTGCAACCATGGCAAGTCACATGCAAGTCCCCCAAATAGAGAAGTAGAACTCAGACATCATCTGCTTCAATTCTGGGAAATCTTTACTTTCAGGTCACCAGATGATGTGCAGGTCCAGCCAGGGTGGGAATTTTAGAGTCTTCAGTAAGACTGGGTTGTTACTGGTCCAAACCAGAGCATTCTCTTGTTATCAAAAAAATTATTGAATTTCCAATCTTGTTTTTCCTTTTCTGAGGCCAATTGTTGAAATTCTCTGGTCCAGTTTTCCTCAGTTATCATTTGGGGAAATGTCCCTTTGGACCATGACAGAGGTTTGGCTGGTTTTGGTCCCTTTAATAGCAGCATTCCTTGTGGAAATGTCAGTAAGATAAATTTCCCTTAGCTTCTAGAGAGTCAAGTTTAGAATGTCCTGAAATCTTAATGGCTAAAGTGGCAGGTAAAAGTGTTGCATCCAATAACACCTAAACATAGGGGCCATTTTAAATTTTATTTCAGCTGGAAGTAAAGAAACCATGTTGCTTCTACAACATTCCAAAAGCATGAGCTACACCAAAAGCATATCTACTATCAGTATAAGTATTGGCAGTTTTTCCCTTGGCCAAAGTACAGGCCTGTGTAAGAGCTCAAGCCTGTGTAAGCTTATTAGGCTGAATTACCCATAAGTAAAGATGCTGCCTCAACAATCTCAAAGGAAGTTGCAGTAGAATACCCAGCACGATATTTGCCACTGTCACCTTTTAAATAAGAACCATCAGTGAACCATGAGAAACCACTGTTACCCAAAGGAATTTCCTGCAAATCATCAAGTGGAGTCAAGAGGAGGTTCTTCAGGGCTTCCCTGGTGGTGCAGTGGTTGAGTCCGCCTGCCAATGCAGGCAACACGGGTTCGAGCCCTGGTCCAGGAAGATCCCACATGCCACAGAGCAGCTAAGCCTGTGTGCCACAACTACTGAGCCTGTGCTTTAGAGCCAGTGAGCCACAACTACTGAGCCCATGTGCCACAACTACTGAAGCCCGCGCTCCTAGAGCCCATGCTTCACAAGAGAAGCCACCACAATGATAAGCCCGTGCACCACATCAAAGAGTAGCCCCCGCTCACCGCAACTAGAGAAAGTCCTTTCACAACAACGAAGACCCAATGCAGCCAAAAATAAATAAATAAAATAAATTTCTAAAAAAAGAGAAAGAGGAGATCCTTCAGCGTTAAGCAGTTGTGAGGGACTTCATTGGTGATGATGGAGGGGAAAAGAGTAGTAGTGATAAGGTTATTACAACATAAAAGAGTTATATGAGGAGCAGTTAACAAAAGGACTTCATAGGAGGTGAGGTGGCTAACTGAGAAATGTTGAGTGTGATGAGAATTCAGGAGGGCTTCTCCTGCATGAGGTACAAGGATGATTAAAGGGAATCCCACAATGATTTTCTTGGTGGCCTCAACCAAAAGGACAGTGGCTCTAATGGCTCTAAGGTGTGCCACAGGGTCCACCTGCTGGCTGTAATACCCTATGGGTCAATGGTAGTCCCTGTGTTTTGGGGTGAGTATCCCAAGGGCATTCCCTCCCTTTTCATATACAAAAAAGAAAAAGAGGATCTGATAACTGAGATTCCCAAGGGCAGGTGGGTTTATCGAGCTCTCATTTAAGGCCTGAAAGTTTATGCTGTTTGGCTCTTCCCATAAAACTGGGTCAGAGTTGTTGTTGTTGAGTAAAACATACAGAGGTTTGGCTATAAGAGAGAAATTTGACTAATAAGAACCTGCTGTATAAAATAAATAAATTAAATTAAATTTAAAAAATAGAGAAATTTGGAATACACTTTCAGCAATAACTGACTAGCCTGAGAAAACCTTGCAGTCAATGCTTAGATTGGGGTTTGGGGAAACTCAGGACACCATGAAGCCTATCTGGAACTAGGTATAGCTCTTGTTCTGATATCAGATGCCCTAAATATCAAATATCAAACCTGGGTTTGGGCAAATGGCAATTTTTCCTTGGCAACCTTGTGTCCCTTTAAGGCTAAAAGCTTTAGGAAGTGGGTGCTGTCTTTCTGTGAAGAGGTCTGAGGAGAGCAAAGAAGCAAATTGTCCACATGTTGCAACAAAATAGAACTTCTGGGAACTTTACATTATCCAGATCAGCCTTGAGAATTTTTGAAAAATAAGAACTCAGTAAAACCCTGAGGCATTACTGTCGCGGTGAATTATTTTTCTTCCAAGTGAAGGCAAAAACGATAGACAATAGTCCATCTTCATCAACTGGAATATTAAAGAATGTACTGCATAAATCAAATTACAGTAAAAAATTTACATCCAGTGGGAATGGATGTTAGTAAAGTATGAGGATTAGGAACAACAGGGTGTGGAGGGATGACAATGTTGTTTATTGCTCTGAGATCCTGAACAAAGCTCCACCCTCAGCCCTTGGGTTTCTTCATTAGTAAAATAAGGGTATTGCAGGTACTATTACAAGAAATAATGAGTCTTTGAGACTTGTAATGTCCTATTATGGGCTTTATGCCATTAAAGGCTTCTTTACTTATAGGATATTGATTAATTCTGGGAGAGGTTTTGAGGGATCTATTTGAATTGATGCACTGTGAATTTTGCCAATATCAGTTGGAGATTTTGCCTATAAGGGGGGTGGTTGTTGATTCAATAGGGACAAATGATCAGTGTTTCCAGAATCAGCTCAGAGACAGAGCTGATAAAAGATGTCAAAGTCATTTAATTCATCTGGTTGGCTGCTTTGATAACTACTGTCTAATTCCAAAATTATTTTCCCCTTTCAGGGGAAAGAAATTTTAGCATGATGCTTCTGTAAGAAGTCTCAGCCTAATATAAATGGATAGCGGCAGAGGAACTAAGGAGAAAAGAGTATGTGTTTCTCAAAGGGCCTAAACAAAAGGGAGTCAGTTCACAGGCAGGAACCTCTTGAGGTTCATTAGAGATCCCCACTATTGGAACTGTATTAGTACTCCGAGGCAGGGGCTGCTTTACAGTAGTGGGGTTGAGCACCGAGAGTGTGGCTGCAGTGTCAATTAGGATGAGAAGAGATCCATCCCAAATCTGAAGGAATGTTTCTCCAAGCTGATTAAGAGGGAGAATTGGGAAGAGCCCCTGTAGTTCCTTGGAGCCCCACTACTGGGAATTGGGAGGAAGTTGGAAAGCCTGGTTAGAGGGCTGATGGTGACTGAAGGGCTTGAATCTGTAACAATCTCTTTTCCAATGCCCTGGCTCTTTGCTCTAATAGCAGAAACTAGGAGGTTTTTGTTTCATTTAGGGAACTTTATTTGCTGAAGTTTAAGATTAAGAATTTTGGCAGTTTTCCTTTTAGGTGACTCATCTAGAGTGTGAGAGAGCTGGTTTGTAAGATTAACTAAATCTGGAGTGGACATCATTTCCCATTCCATCCTGTTCTTTTTTACTAGAAAGGAAAGACCCTGGTTCAGACCATTAATAAATAGAGTTAAATCTACCTGGGTGGGATCAACATCTGAAGGAAGACCAGAATTTTCTTTAAAATAATCTGAAGTTGATTGTAATAGCTATGAACAGATTCATCAGCTTTTTGTGTGTAAGCCTGAATTTTATTCCAATCAGTAGGCTTTGGAAAAGCCCTAGAAATTGCCCGATGAAGTCACCTAGCAATTGCCTTGGCCTGACCATATAAGTTAGCAGGTTGCTTTCCTTGTTGTAATTCTAGAGACCTTTCAGGACTTTCCCAGTCAGCAATTTTCATCCAGTGCTGGGCGTGGCCTTCACCAACAAGCATATGACCTAGCTGATGTAAGTCAGAGAACAAGATTAGTAAGATTGTTATATTAAATTCCTCAGCAAATCTGTGAGGATCTTTGGTTACTTTGGGAAACTCTTTAACTATGGATCGCAGTTCAGTTTTAGCCCAAGGAATATTTAAAATTAAGGGTTTAACCTCTGGATCCTCAGAAAGCTAAATTCTAAAGGGACAGGTTCTGATAGATTCAGAGGAAAATGGGGTGAGGAGATTTTCAGGGGAAAAGGGAAGTTCAGCGAGAGAATTAGTGTGGAGGAACTGAGGGTACAGAGGAGGAATAGGCAGTATAAAGGGGAAGGAAAAAGATGGCCCTGAAGGCAGGGCCTGAGCACAGGGTCCCAGAGGAAGGGAACAAGATGGTGCTAAAGGCAGAGCCTGAGACAAAGAGGCTGCAGAAGAAGAATGTGAGGCTTCAGAAGCTATTTTATCCTTCTTTAATCATTTGTTTGCCTCAATTAATCTTAAAATCTTATTTTGCAGAGAGGCAATTTTAGGCTCCTGATAACATTTGGAAACCTCAAAATACCAATAAAAATAAGTGTTTTGTTCAGTTTTAGAAGTTTTATAGGTAAGGTTGTCCAATTGGGTTTTAAGAAAGGTAAGTTTGGGGATTTCAAACGTTTCCCGTAACTGCCTTTGGTTAGGTTAGTCTAATTTCAGAGTGCAGTGAGTAGCAGCTGGAAGCAAGACCATGATTGAACCCTGATTGCGGCGGTGAGAGTGCCAAATCTTAACCACTAGACCATGAGGGCCAGTGGATAAATTCTGAGCCCCATTTCTTGTCTGCCTTGAAAAAAATTTTGACAAGGAGACAGAAGGTAGAGAGGAAAGTAGGCGTATATTAGAAAAGCAGAGTACATGCCGACAGAGGCAAGGTTGATTTCAGAGAAAAGTCACGCCTCTGGGAAGTTTAAATCATTTTTAAGGGGGCAGTCTTCCAGGTCTTTGTTTTTCTCTGGCCAGTCATCCTGCTTTGTCCTTTGACTCAGGGCCCGCCCCTATGTGCACACGCATACTTTAGCCAAGATGGATTTTAGCACAAGGACCTTTGGGATGTTAGTAAAACTTAGTATAGTCTGGTGTCCCCTCCCTTTTTGACCCCCAAGGATCCTATCTGCGCATGTGCGGTCAAGATCTCCCTGATCCCAAGGATGAGAAATATGTGACCTCTTGATCTTTTGCCCAGGCAGTGCTTAGCCTATTCCTGTTGTTATTTCTATCTTGAAGTATAAACAGGAGGCTGGCTGTAAATGTCTAATCTGGAGCCCATCTATACCCTGCCTCAAGAAATATGTACAGGAGGCTAGTTGTAAATGTCTGGCCTGGGGCTCATCTATCTCCTGCCTCAGGTCCATGTAGAAATGCACATGAGGAAGGACCACAGATTTTAAACATAAAATCAGCCAGGGTCCCTGTGGTTGAGGGATGGGGGGGAAATGCTCCTTCAAAATGTTTAGATAACTGGGATCCTATTTCCCAGAGGTCTTTCTCTAGAATAGAAGGATAAATTACAAAAAACCCTAACAGCTAAAACAGCCTGCAGGCCTAACACCAGCCAGTTCCAAGGGCACGGCCTAGTTCTGAAAGACTCAGGCCGAATGCTTAACAGCATAGATCCAACAGAAGAGCCCCTGTTCCAATGGGAATCAGGCTGAAGGCAAGGGCATTCCAGTTGGAGCAGCCTGATTTCAAGAGCCGGGTCAATGTGCCAAATAAACAAGGCTTTAATCAGAAAGGACAAAGCCTTAATACAGATCCTGAATAAAACCTGGAGATCCTCAAAGCAAAGAGGGCAGAAGCTCAGATCCAGGAGAAAGACTTACCCTCAAACCCCAGAGTCCCAGCAAGGATCAATGAGGTTAGGGTTGGTATCACACTTGTTTGCTTGCCCACCTTCCAGTTGTTGGGGGTCTTCTCTGGGTCCCTGTGGGGGCCAAAAATATTGACCTTAAATAGACTGCAAGTTATTTCTCCAGCAAAAATGGGTTTACTCATGATCATCAAAGAACTGCAATTTGGCGTCTGCAACCATGGCAAGCCACATGCAAGTCTTTCACATAAGGAGAGAGGGGAAAAGGAAGTTGGGAGGGTTTTAGTAAACAAAGAGTTCCTTGGAGGAATTGAGAATTAAGAGTATAGTGACTTCTCATTGACTGAATTGTGACAATCGTTCGTTGGCTGAGCTCTTGCCAGACAAGAGGAGGAAGTCTTCCTTTGGGGTTCCACTATGGTTGTAGAGTGTGAGAGCTCCCCCTTCTGGCCTCCTGGCTCTATTTTAGTTGAGGTTTCTGTTTATTAATTTTTTTTAAGATTTATTTTTTTTTTGGCTACGTCGGGTCTTAGTTGCGGCATGTGGAATCTTTGCTTGGGGCACGTGGGATCTTTCGTTGCAGTGTGCGGGCTCTTCGTTGTGGTGCGCGGGTTTCTCTCTAGTTGTGGTGTGCGGGTTTTCTCTATCTAGTTGTGCATGGGCTCCAGGGAATGTGGTCTCCGTAGTTTGCGGCACACTGGCTCTTGTTGAGGTGCATGAGCTCAGAAGTTGTGGCATGCGGGCTTAGTTGCCACGCAGCGTCTGGGATCCCAGTTCCTCAACCAGGGATCAAACCCGCGTCCCCTGCATTGCAAGGCAATTTCTTTACCACTGGACCATTAGGGAATTCCCCTGTTTATTAATTTTTACAGGCATCATCATGCTTTGATTGAGCATTACTGGGCCTCCTGTCCCTCTTGGCAAAGTTGCAGCAGGTGCTTCTTCCTTCACAGTTTCTTTGACCATCATAACATAACATAATAACATGTTATTATCTCTGTGTCTCTTTCATTGCTTTCTGCACATGTCCTAGGAGGTATTTGTCAAAAAGAAAACACTTCTCCTCTGTGTCGATCCCACTTTCACAAGTCTTCCTCTTAACTTTTACTGTCATTCACACACACACACACACACACACACATGCACACACACAAACATGTCACTTTATTTTCACTTTTCTAACAATAAAGAATATAAGGCAAAAAATATATGAGAATTGCATCACTTGTCCAATATTGCTTTCCAGGGGAGATTATGAGCTTTGTGAGAACTTCACTTGAATGTGTGGCCAACTATAGGGTTCCATTCACTAGTCCTGAAGGTGAAAAATCCTTCGAGGAGGTCGAGATCTTTGGGCTTGTTTGGGAAATCCCAGGTGATTGGTGGGGCTCTGCCAGGTCCCTTGGGTGTGTGCCAAGGACACGTTGATAGGCCACTTAGGAAAGTGTAGTCACTGGCATACCAAGATGTGGTTGTAGCACTCCAACCTGGGCTCAGTGGCCCTTCCCCATGGGACTAACTCTTGGTGCTGAAGGGAGCCATTGTGCCCTGAGGTAGATGCCCAAGAGCTCCAGATCCCCCAAGGATGCCAAGACCTTCAGTGGCTCTCCTCCAGAGAGCAGACAGAAGAAGCAGACCCAGGCTCACCAAGGGCTCTGGGGGCTGCCACTGGGGTTTTCATCTATGGGCAGGGAGCTTCCTGGGATGGAATGACCCTAACCCTCATTCCCCCTCTCCCTGTTCCCCATCTGCCACAGGATGCTAGCAACAACTTCACACTGTTTGAGGGCATGGAAGTCTCCAGGAGCCTCAGTGGAATACCATGATGCCCTGTTGGCATGATGACCCAGAAGTCAAGGGCACCTCTTACCCCACATTCCCCCAGAAACCAGTCAGGGGAGTCAAGATGCCCTAGATTTTAGGATGTGTCTCAGGAGCAGCTGACCTACGCTCATAATTTCCTCTATCCTGTACAAAGGAAATAGTATATTTATAACTGATGTATAAGGCTCTTGTCTAATTTGGTCATCAGTGTCTTCTCTGGATATGCTTCTATTGATTAATTTATTCTTGTTATTGTTGGAACTGAAGTATTTTACTTTTGAACTGAGACAAATGCTGTCAATTTTAATTATTTTTTAAAAATTCATGTATAATAGCTCAGAGGAAGAAGGTTGTCATCATGAACCTTTATATATGGTGAACCCCCAAAACAACCATTGAACTTGGGGAAAGAATTTATTTGTCCATTTTTTAACAGAATTCAGGGAAAAAATAAGACATAACTATAATATTTTTTAAATCCTCATTGCCCTTTGCCTCTAGGTTTCTTTCTATACATTGAACAGATCATCTTCATACCACTTCAGGACCTATGCATATAATATCACCTGTCCTTGGAATGTTCTCCAACAAGAAACTTTTTTTTTGTTAATTTGTTTGTTTTTAAAATTTTTATTGGAGTATAGTTGATGTAAAATGTTGTGTTCGTTTCTGCTGTACAGCAAAGTGAATCAGTTATACATATATCTGCTCTTTTTTAGATTTTTTTCCCATATAGGTCATAACAGAGTACTGAGTAGAGTTCTCTGTGCTATATAGTAGGTCCTTATTAGTTATCTATTTTATATATAGTAGTATGTATATGTCAATCCCAATTTCCCAATTTGTCCCCTCCCCCATTGCCCCCTGGTAACCATAAGTTTGTTTTCTACATCTGTGACTCTATTTCTGTTTTGTAAATAAGTTCCTTTGTACCATTTTTTAGATTCAACATATAAGCACTACCATATGATATTTGTCTTTCTCTCTCTGACTTACTTCACTCAGTATGACAATCTCTAAGTCCATCCATGTTGCTGCAAAAGACATTATTTCATTCTTTTTTATGGCTGAGTAATATTCCATTGTATATGTATACTCTATCTTCTTATGCACTCCTCTGTCAATGGACATTTAGATTGCTTCCATGTTCTGGCTATTGTAAATAGTGCTACAATGAATATTGGGGTGCATGTAACATTTCAAATTATGGTTTTCTCCAGATATATACCCAGGGGTGGGATTGCTGGATCATATGGTAGTTCTATATTTAGTTTTTTAAGGAACCTCCATACTGCTCTCCATAATGGTTGTACCACTTTACATTCCCACCAACAGTGTAGGAGGGTTCCCTTTTCTCCACACCCTCTCCAGCATTTGTTGTTTGTAGATTTTTTGATGGCCATTCTGACTGGTGTGAGATGACACCTCATTGTAGCTTTTTTTTTTTATTGGAGTATAGTTGTTTTACAATGTTGTATTAGTTTTACTGTACACAGTAGAAGTGTAGAGTTCCCTGTGCTTTACTGCAGGTTCTCATTAGTTCCTCATTGTAGTTTTGACTTGCATTTCTCTTATAATTAGTGATGTTGAACATCTTTTCATGTGGTTTTTGGCCATCTGTATGTCTTCTTTGGAGAAATGTCTATTTACATCTTCTGCACTTTTTTTTTTTTTTTTTTTTTTTTGCGGTACACGGGCCTCTCACTGTTGTGGCCTCTCCCGTTGCGGAGCACAGGCTCTGGATGCGCAGGCTCAGCGGCCATGGCTCACAGGCTCAGCCGCTCCACGGCATGTGGGATCTTCCCGGACCGGGGCACGAACCCGTGTCCCCTGCATCAGCAGGCGGACTCTCAACCACTGCGCCACCAGGGAAGCCCCTGCCCATTTTTTTTGTTTTGTTTTGTTTTCCGGTACGCGGACCTCTCGCTCCGGACGCGCAGGCTCAGCGGCCATGGCTCACGGGCCCAGCTGCTCTGCAGCATGTGGGATCTTCCCGGACCAGGGCACGAACCCGTGTCCCCTGCATCAGCAGGCGGACTCTCAACCACTGCGCCACCAGGGAAGCCCCTGCCCATTTTTTGATTGGGTTGTTTGTTTTCTTGACATAGACCTGCATGAGCTGTTTGTATATTTTGGAGATTAATCCCTTGTCAGTCACTTCATTAGCAAATATTTTCTCCCATTCTGTGGGTTATCTTTTCATTTTGTTTATGGTTTCCTTTGCTGTGCTAAAGCTTTTAAGTTTCATTAGGTCCCATTTGTTTATTTTTGTTTTTATTTTCACTACTCTAGGAGGTGGATCAAGAAAGATATTGCTGCAATTTACGTCAGAGAGTGTTCTGCCTATGTTTTCCTCTAAGAGTTTTATAGCCTTACATTTAGGTCTCTAATCCATTTTGAGTTTATTTTTGTGTATGGTGTGAGAAAATGTTCTAATTCCATTCTTTTACATGTAGCTGTCCAGTTTTCCCAGCACCACTTATTGAAGAGGCAGTCTTTTCTCCGTTGTATATTCTTGACTCCTTTATCAAAGATAAGGTGACCATATGTGTGTGAGTTTATCTCTGGGCTTTCTATCCTGTTCCATTGATCTACATTTCTGTTTTTGTGCCAGTACCATACTCTCTTGATTACTGTAGCTTTGTAGTATAGTCTGAAGTCAGGGAGCCTGATTCCTCCAGCTCCGTTTTTCTTTCTCAAGATTGCTTTGGCTATTCAGGGTCTTTTGTGTTTGCATTAAAAATTGTAAAATTTTTTGTTCTAATTCTGTAAAAAATGCTGTTAATAATTTGATAGGTATTGCATTGAATCTGTAGATTGCGTTGGGTAGTATAGTCATTTTCACAATGTTGATTCTTGCAATCCAAAAACATGATATATCTCTCCATCTGTTTGTGTCATCTTTGATTCCTTTCATCTTATAGTTTTCTGAGTGCAGGTATTTTGCTTCCTGAGGTAGGTTTATTCCTAGGTATTTTATTCTTTTTGATGCAATGGTAAATAGGATTGTTTCTTTAATTTCTCTTTCTGATCTTTCATTGTTAGTGGATAAGAATGCAAGAGATTTCTGTATGTTAATTTTGTATCCTACAACTTTACCGAATTCATTGATAAGCTCTAGTAGTTTTCTGCTGCCTTCTTTAGGATTTTCTATGTTTAGTATCATGTCATCTGCAAACAGTGACAGTTTTACTTCTTCCTTTCCCTTTTGTATTCCTTTTATTTCTTTTTCTTCTCTGATTGCTGTGGCTAGGACTTCCAAAACTATGTTGAATAAAGGTGGTGTGAGTGGACATCCTTGTCTTGTTCCTGACCTTAGAGGAAATGCTTCCAGTTTTTCACCATTGAGTATTATGTTATATAATACATAATTTTTAAGTATGGCCTTTATTATGTTGAATTATGTTCCCTCTATACCCACTTTGAGGGGAATTTTTATAATATACAGATTTTGAATTTTGTCAAAAGCTATACCTGCATCTATTGAGATGATCATGAGTTCTTTATTCTTCAGTTTGTTAATGTGGTACATCACATTGATTTGTGGATGTTGAAAAATCCTTGTATCCCTGGGATAAATCCCACTTGATTATGGCGTATAATCCATCTGATGTATTGTTGGATTCAGTTTGCTAATATTTTTTGAGTATTTTTGCATCTATGTTTATCAGTGATACTGGCCTCTAATTTTCTCTTTTGTGTGTGATACCTTTTTTTGTTTTGGTATCAGGGTGATGCTGGTCTCATAGAACAGGTTTGGAAGAATTCCTTTCTCTGCAGTTTTTTGGAATAGTTTGAGAGGATTGGTGTTAACTCTTCTCTAAATATTTCATAGAATTCACCTGTGAAGCCATCCGGTCCTAGAATTTTGTTTGTTGGGAGTTTTTTTTTTTTTTAATAAAATTATTTATTTATTTTTGGTGTGTTGGGTCTTCGTTGGTTCATGCGGGCTTTCTCTAGTTGTGATGAGCAGGAGCTACTCTTCATTGCAGTGCATGGGCTTCTCATTGCAGTGGCTTCTCTTGTTGCAGAGCATGGGCTCTAGGCACATGGGCTTCAGTAGTTGTGGTACATGGGCTCAGTAGTTGTGGTTCCCGGGCTCTAGAGCATAGGCTCAGTAGTTGTGGAACACGGGTTTAGTTGCCCTGCGGCATGTGGGATCTTCCCGGACCAGGGCTCAAATCTGTGTCCCCTGCAATGGCAGGTGGATTCTTAACCACTGCACCACCAGGGAAGTCCCTATTGGGAGTTTTTAAATTTTTTCTTTATTCAATTTCATTACTGGTAATTTGTCTGTTCACATTTTCTGTTTCAGATTGTACATTTTGGTAATTTGTCCATTTCTTCTAGGTTTTCCGTTTTATTGGCATATAGTTTTTCATAGCAGTTAATTATGATCCTTCATATTTCTGTGGTTTCAGTTTTAACTTCTTTTCTATTTCTGATTTTATTAATTTGAGTCCTCTCTCTTTTTTTCTTGATGAGTCTGGCTAAAGGTTTATCAATTTTGCTTATCTTTTTGAAGAACCAGCTCTCATTTCATTGATCTTTTGTTTTGTTTTGTTCTGGTTTTTTAGTCTCTGTTTCATTTATTTCTGCTCTGATCTTTATAATTTCTTTGTCTCTGATTACAGTCTTTGTTCTAAACTCTATTTTTATTATATAAGTATTGCTAAAACAGCTTTCTTTTCATTTCCATTTGCAAGGAATACTCTTTTCCATCCTCCCACTTTTAGTCTATGTGTGACTTTAGATCTGAAGTCAATGTCTTGTAGGAAGCATATTTATGGGTCTTGTTTTTTATCCATTCAAGCTGCTCTATGTCTTTTGATTGGAGCAAAAAGTTCATTTACATTTAAAGTAATGATTGATAGGTATATACTTAATGCCATTTTAATTGTTTGGGGGTTGTTTTGTAGTTCTTTTTCATTTATTTCTTCTTTTCCTCACTTCCCTTGTGATTTGATGACTATCTTTGGTGTTATGTTTGGATTCCTTTCTCTTTTGTGTGTGTGTATCTATTATAGATTCTTGGTTTGTGGTTACCATGAGGTTTATATGTAGCAACCTATATATATATACACATATATATATATATATGTATATATATGATTATTTTAAGCTTAAAATCTCTTAAATTCGAACACACTTAACAATGCTGAATTTTTACTCCCCTCATCCATATGTACTGTTTTCTACATCATATTTTACATCATTTTGTTTTGTGTATCCCTTAACTACTTATTATGGGTATAGATGATTTTACTACTTTTGTCTTTTAACCTTTCTACTAGCTTTATAAGTAGTTGATCTACACCTTTACTGTATATTGCCTTTACCAATGAGGTTTTTCCTTTTATAATTTTAATATTTCTAGTTGTGGTCTTTACTTTTCCACTTAGAGAAATCCCTTTAACAATTCTTATCAATCAGTTTAGTGGTGCTGAATTCTTTTAGCTTTTGCTTATCTGTAATATGCTTTATCTTTCCTTCAAATCTAAACGATAGCCTTGCCAAATAGAGTATTCTTGGTTACAGGTTTTTTCCTTTCATCACCTTAAACATATCATGCCACTCCTTTCTGCCCTGCAAAGTTTCTGCTGAAAAGTGAGCTTGTGGTCTTACAGGAGTTCCCTTGTAGATAACTAGTTGATTTTCTTGATTCTCTCTTCATCTTTAATTTTTGCCATGTTAATTACAGTGTATCTTGGTGTGGCTCTCTTTGGGTTCATCTTGTTTGCAACTCTGTGCTTCCTGGACCTGGATGTCTGTTGTCTTTCCAAGGTTAGGGAAGTTTTCAGCTATTTTGTCTTCAAATATGTTATCAGTCCCTTTCTCTCTCTCTTCTCCTTCTAAGACCCCTATCATGTGAATGTTAGTACATGTGACACTGTTTCAGAGGTCTCTTAAACTATCCTCATTTTTTTTAATTCTTTTTTTCTGTTCAGCTTGGTTGATTTCCACTATTCTGACTTCCAGTTCACTGCTCCATTCTTCTGTATCATCTAATCTATTGTTGCTTCCTTCTAGCGTATTTTTTTTTTTTATTGTATTATTCAGCTCCATTTGGTTCTTCTTTATATTTTCTAACTCTTTGTTAAATTCTCACTGTGTGAGAATTTTCACCATTCTTCTCCTAAGTTCATTAAGCATCTTTATGATTATTTCCTTGAACTCTTTATTGGGTAGACGGCTTATCTCCACCTCACTTAGTTCTTCTGGAGTTTAGTCTTGTTCCTTTGTTTACAACACATTTCTCTATCTCCTCATTTTGCCTAATTCTCTGTGTTTATTTCTGTGTATTAGGCAGTTCAGTTATGTTTCCCAATCTTGAAGAAGTGACCTTATGTAGGAGACGTCCTATGGGGTCCAGCAGCACCCTTCCTTCTGGACATCAGAGCTATATGCTCTAGGGGTGCCCCCTATGTGGGCTGCGTGGGCCCTTCTATTGTAATGGGGCTGACTACTGTGGGCATGCTGGTAGGCAGGGCTAGCCCCTGGGCTTACTTGGCTATTAGGCCCTGCTTTGTGTGGAGGCTGCTGGCTTGCTGATGGGTGGCATCAGTTCAGTGTGGCTGGCTGCATGGCCTGGGGGACCTGGAGCTGTGGTGACCCACTGGTGAATGGGGCTGGGTCCCAGCAGCTGGCTGTGAGCCTTGGGGGACAAGGCCCAGGACTGGTGCTGGCCCACTGGTGAGCAGGGCTGTGTCCCTCATGGCTGAATTCTGAACCTGGGGAGTCCTGGGACTGGTGCCAACCAGTTGGTGGACAGGTAAGCTCCCATCACTAATAGGCCTGAGGGAGGACTCCAAATGGGGCTTGCCTGCACCAGTGTCCTCATGGTAGAACGAGCTTCCATAAATGGCTCTCACCTGTGTCTGTGTCCCCCGAGGGAGTCCCAGTTGCCTCTTGCCTCTCCAGGAGGCTCTCAAAGATCAACAAGTGGATTTAACACAATCTCCTTTCAAATTACTGCCCCCACACTGGGTATTGAATCATGTGAGATTTTTCATGCGCTGTATAAGAACAGAGTCTCTGTTTCCTACAGCCCTCCAACTCTTCCTTACACAAGCCCCACTGGCCTTCCATGTTAGGCATTCTGGGGCTCATCATCCTGGTGTAGGACCCCTAGGCTAAAGAGCCTAATGTGGGGCTTGGACCCCTCACTCCTTTGAGAGACCCTCTGCAATTATGATTATCTTCCAGTTTGTTGGTTGTGGATCTTGACCATACCTTGTCTCCACCCCTCCTGCCCATCTCATTGTGGTTCCTTCTTTATGTATTTTGTTATGGAGTATCTTTTTGGCTAGTCTTTAGGTAATTCTCATCAATAGATTCTCTGTAAATAGTTGTAATTTTGCCTTTCTGGCAGAACATCTGTCTGGCAGAACATCTTCTGTCCATCTGTCCAAACATCCAGTCATCTGAGGTTTGTCCTTCTGTCTGATCATCCATGTGTCAGAACAGCCATCTGTTAGTATGTCTGTCCACCCTTTGGAACATTCATATGCCTCAACGTAGGTCTTTGTGTCTGAATACAAGCATACTGTGGAGATATTGTAGGTTCAGTTCCAGGCCACCACAATAAAGCAGACAACGCAGGAGAGTCACATGAAGTTTTTGGTTTTCCTGTGCATATAAAATTACATTCACATTGTACTGTAGTATATTAAATGTGTAATAGAATTATGTCTAAAAAATAATGTATATACCTTAATTTAAATGTAGTTTCTTGCTAAAAATTGCTAACCATCATCTGCGCCTTCAGCAAGTTAGTTGTAATCTTTGTGCTGGTGGAGGGTCTTGCCTCACTGTTGATGGCTGCTGACTGATCAGCATGGTGGTTGCTGAAGGTGACTGGGGTGACTGTGGCAATTTCTTAAAATAAGACAACAATGAAGTTTGTGGCATCGATTGACTTCCTTTCACGAACAATTTCTCTGTAACATACGATGCTCTTTGGTAGCATTTTACCAATAGTAGAACTTCTTTCAAAATTGTAGTCAATCCTCTAAACCCTGCCACTGCTTTATCAACTAAGTTTATGAAATATTCTTAATCCTTTGTTTTCATTTCAACAATCTTCATAGCATCTTTACTAGGAGTAGATTCTATCTCAAGAAACCACTTTTCTTGCTCACCCATATGAAACAACTCCTCCATTAAAGTTTTATCATGAGATTGCAGCGATTCAATCACATCTTCAGGCTCCACTTCTAGTGCTTGTTTTCTTGCTATTTCCACCACATCTGCAGTTACTTCTTCCACTGAAGTCTTGAACCTCTCAAAAAGTCGTCCACGAGGGTTAGAATCAGCTTCTTCCAAATTCCTGTTAATGTTTATATTTTGACCTCTTCCCATGAATCACGAATGTTCTTAAATTTACTTTGCCAAGATCCATCGGAGGAATCACTACCGATTGCATCTATAGCCTTACAAAATGTGTTTCTTTCTTTCCTTTTTTTTTTTTTTTTTTTTGCTGCATTGCGTGTCTTGTGGGATTTTAGTTCCCCAACAAGGGACTGAACCCAGACCCTTGGCAATGAGAGCATGGAGTCCTAACCACTGACCACCAGGGAATTTCCAAAATGTATTTCTTAAATAAGAAGACTTGAAAGTCAAAATTACTCTTTGACCCAGAACGGATGCAGGCATGAAAACATTAATCTTGTTGTACATCTCCATCAGAGCTCTTGGATAATCAGGTGCATTGCCAGTGAGCAGTAATATTTTGAAAGGAATCTTTTTTTCTGAGTGGAAGATCTAAACAGTGGGCTTAGAATATTCAGTAAACCATTTTGAAAACAGATGTGCTGTCATCCAGGCTTTGTTGTTTCATTTATAGAACACAAGCAGAGTAGATTTAGCATAATTCCTAAGGTCCCTAGGATTTTCAGAATGGTAAATGAGCACTGGCTTCAACTTCAAATCACCAGCTGCATTAAACACTAACAAGAGAGTCAGCCTGTCCTTTGAAGATTTAAAACCAGGCATTGACTTCTCCTTTCTAGCTATGAAAGTCCTAGATGACATCGTCTTCCAATATGAGGCTATATTAAAAATCTGTTGTTTGATATAGCCACCTTCATTAATTATCTTAGCTAGATGTCCTAGATTACTTGCTGTATCTTCTACATCAGCCCCTGTACTTTGATGTTGTAGAGACAGCTTCTTTCCTTAAACTCATGAACCAACCTCTGCTAACTTCAAACTTTTCTTCTGTAGCTTCCTCACTACTCAAAGCCCTCATAGAATTGAAGAGAGTTAGGACCTTGCTCTGGACTAGGCTTTGGCTTAAGGCAATGTTGTGGCTGGTTTGATCTTCTATCCAGACCACTAACACTTTTTTCATGTCAGCAATAAGGTTGTTTCACTTTCTTATCATTCATGTGTTCAAAGGAGTAGCACTTTTACTTTCCTTCAAGAACTTTTCCTTTGCATTCACTACTTGGCTAATTGTTTGGCATAAGAGGCCTAG
This sequence comes from Grampus griseus, assembly GCF_964374135.1. Classification (NCBI taxonomy): domain Eukaryota; kingdom Metazoa; phylum Chordata; class Mammalia; order Artiodactyla; family Delphinidae; genus Grampus; species Grampus griseus. The sequence continues at coordinate 153,914,677 of NC_139019.1, read as the reverse complement.
ATTTTGGCCTATCTGGGCTTTTGATACGCCTTCCTCCCTAAGTTTAATCATTTCTAGCTTTTGATTTAAAGTGAGACACATGTGATTCTTCCTTTCACTTGAATATTTAGAGGTCATTGTAGGCCTCTAGATTGACCTAATTTAAATATTGTTGTGTCTTAAGGTAGAGAAAGGCCCAAGGAGAGGGAAAGAGATGGGGGAGCAGCCTGTCAGTGAAGCAGTCAGAACACACACATTTATTAATTAAGTTCACCATCTTGTACGGGTGCCATTCTTGGCACCCCAAAACAATTACAATAGTAATATCAAAGATCACTGATCACAGATCACCATAACAAATTAAATGATAATGAAAAAGTTTGAAATATTGCAAGAATTACCAAAATGTGATACAGAGACATTGAGTGAGCAAATGGTATTGGAAAAAATGGCACGGATAGACTCACTTCATCCAGGGTTGCCACCAAACATCTGTCAGCACACCTGTCTGCTGAAATGTCTGTCAGAAGAATTGTTTGTCTGAACTTCCCTCTCTGTGAATATCTGTTCATCTGCCTAACTGTGAGTTAGTGGGGACATCCATCCATCTGAACACTGGTCTGTCTGAACACCCATCTGTCCACATGCCCATCTGTCAGAAAGTCTGTCTGCCAGAAAGTTTCTCTGTCAGAATGTCTGTCCATGTGTTTGAATGTCCATCTGTAAGAATGTCTTTCTGAATATTAATCTGTCTAAATGTGAATCTATCAGAATATCCATTTTTCAGAAAGTCCATCTCAGAATATCTGTGTGTCAGAACACCCATCTGTCAGAATGCCCATCTGTCTGAATGTGTATCAATCTGTTCCAATGTCCATCTGTTGGAATGTCTATCTTTCTTAACTTATGTCCATCTCTCTGAACACCCACTGTCCGAACATCAGTCTGTCTGTGCAAACATCCATCTGTCTGCATGCTTATCTGCAAAAATGGCTCTCTGTCTGAACATCTGTCCAACCAACCATCTGTCTGAACATCTGTTCATTTTTCTGAATGTCAGTCTGTTCAAACGTCTGTCTGAACCCCTGTCCATGTGTCTGATAATCGTGTGTCTGAATGTCCATGTGTCCAAACACTTGTCTGTCAGAACATCTGTCAATCTGTTGAAATCAGTCTGAACATCTGTCTGTCTGTTATACCAAGCAGGACTCTTTGGGACCCTCTCAGGTATACAAGCCTACCACCCTGTGCTCCCTCTCTCTTAAGTAAAAGGCTTTGCTTCAGGCTCCCCTGAGTCTCAAAAGCTGGCTCAAGAGTTAATGATTAGGAAAATGTGAACATGTAGAAACAAAGAATAGCTGTCAGGCAGGGAAACTGGTAAAAATTTAAACAATAGATCAGCCATATAGCAGAGTCACCAGACCTTCCATTTCTCTCTGAAGGACATAGATAATAATGTCTGATGCACATTCCTAAGTTGTTTTTACAGAAACCAGATTCCCACCAGATGGAAACTGCTGACCACAAGTACATAGACTCTGAACTCATTGGGACCAGAAGTTGATGATTCAGATTCTTGAAACTTCACCCTGTTACCTCACCACCAACCAGTCAGAAGAGTGTCCATGAGTTGATCATACACCTTGAAACCCACACCCCTAGTGCTGCCTTTAAAAACACTTCCCTGTATGCCATTAGGGAGTTCTGGTCTTTTGAGCAAGAACTGTCTGTTGTCTTTGCTTGGTGCCTTGCAATAAGCACTTTACTTTCCTTCACTACAACCAATGTCAGTAGATTGGCTTTGCTACATGTAGGGCGTGTAGATCCAAGTTTGCCAGTAACATCTGAACACCTGTGTGTCTGAACACCCATCTGTTGGCACACCCACCTGCCAGAAAGTCTGTCAAGGGAGGCATGCCTCATTGGAAGGCCATCTTTGGAGAAGAGCCTCCACACACCATTATTAACCATTCTGGAGGCAGAATTGTGTGGTCTGCCATTTATTTGGGGCTGTGGACAACTTTCCTATTCTCATACATCAGGCCGCTCCAGGTTTTCAGTTTTTGCCTTAGTTTGTAGTATGTGGCCTCATGGCCAAAAGATGGTACTCAAGTACCCTTTAGATTTAAGGTTTGTTTTATGTTTTATGAATCATTAGAATTCTGATTTAAGGTTCTGTTTTACTGGATTCCTTATGCCACTTAAAGAGGCTGGCCACTGACAAACAGTTCTGGTTGACAAATCAGCTGAAATATGTCATTATCAGAATTCAAAGCCATGCCTAATGCTGGTCTCTGTGGGCTAAAGCACAGAGATTAGTGCATGGGGAAGCCAACTTTGCTCAGAACCAAGGGTCCATGTAAAATGCTCATGTGCTGTTCTCCTCACATTTTTGCCAGCAGACACATAAGAGATTAGGAGAAACAGAAAAATATAGAAGGCAACATAGGCAAAACATTCTCTGACATAAATCATAGCAATGTTTTCTTAGATCAGTCTCCCAAGACAATAAAAATAAAAGCAAAAATAAACAAATGGGACCTGATCAAACTTAAAAGCTTTTGCACAGCAAAGGAAACCATAAACAAAACAAAAATACAACCTATGGACTGGGAGAAAATATTTGCCAATGATGTGACCAACAAGGGCTTAATTTTCAAAATATACAAACAGCTCATACAACTCAATAACAAAAAACCAAATAACCCAATCAAAAAATGGGCCTAAATAGACCTAAATAGACATTTCTCCAAAGAAGACATCCAGATGGTCAACAGGCACACAAAAAGATGCTCAATGTTGCTAATTATTAGAGAAATGCAAATCAAAACTTCAGTGAGGTATAACCTCACATCAGTCAGAATGGCCATTATTAAAAAATCTACAAATAATAAATACTGGAGAGGACTTCCCTGGTGGTGCAGTGGTTAAGAATCTGCTTGCCAATGCAGGGGACACAGGTTCAAGTCCTGGTCTGGGAAGATCCCACATGCCACGGAGCGACTAAGCCCACGTGCCATAAGTACTGAGCCTGCGCTCTAGAGCCTGCGAGCCACAACTACTGAGCCCATGTGCCACAACTACTGAATCCCGCACACCTAGAACCCATGCTCTGCAACAAGACAGGCCACTGCAATGAGAAGCCTGTGCACCAAAACAAAGAGTAGCCCCCACTCGCCACACCTAGAGAAAGCCCGCATGCAGCAACAAAGAACCAACACAGCCAAAAAGTAAATAAATAAAACAATAAAATAAAATTTAAAAAATAATTAATTCTTTAAATAAACAAATAAATACTAGAGAAGGTGTAGAGAAAAGGGAACCCTCCTACACTGTTGGTGGGAATGTAAATTGGTGCAGCCACTATGGAAAACAGTATGGATGTTCCTTTAAAAACTAAAAATAGAGTTACCATATGATCCAGCAATCCCACTCCTGGGCAAATATCTGGAGAAAACTGTAATTCAAAAAGATACATGCACCCCAATGTTCATAGCAGCACTATTTACAATAGCCAAGACACAGAAGCAACCTAAATGTCCACCAACAGATGAATGGATAAAGAAGATGTGATATATATATACATATATATATGTATATATATATATATATAATGTGGACTATTACTCAGCCATTAAAAAGAATGAAATATTGCCATTTGCAACAACATGGACGGACCTAGAGATTATCATACTAAGTGAAGTAAGTCAGACAGAGAAAGACAAATATCATATGATATCACTTATATGTGGAATCCAAAATATGATACAAAATGAACTTATTTACAAAACAGAAACAGAATCACAGACATAGAAAGCAAACTTGTGGTTACCAAAGGGGAAAGGGGAGGTGGGGGATAAATTAGGAGTCTGGGTTTAGCAGATACAAACTACTGTACATAAAATAGGTGAACAACAAGGTCCTACTGTATTGCACAGGGAGCTATATTCAATATCTTGTAATAAACCATAATGGAAAAGAATATATATATATACACACACACACACACACACACACACACACACATATATATAACTGAATCACTTTGCTGTACACCAGAAACTAACACAACATTATAAAGCAACTATACTTCAGTTTTTTCAATTAAATTTTTAAAAAAGAAAAGAAAAAGAGTAGATTGGAAATGTAAGGCATTTTTGACTCTAAATTAGAGGATGTTCAAGGATTTATTGTATTTCTTAATGGTGCATATTTGAAGAAAGATTGTTTTGTTTTTCTCATAAACATTACTCCTATAATGACATAAAATTAGTGTATATGTAAAGGTTACCATCAAAACACTAAATGCTGCTATGGCAGTACAGAGGCCCTTACAGTCAGCTCTTACTTTAATAGTATTAATGTTGATGATTTATGTACTTTCAGCTAATTCTTCTCTGTGTAAATCTCATGTTTTTGTATCAGTTGTTCCCCAAGATTCATCACTGTTAGCAAACATGTTGATGTATTGTCATGAAAACAACCGTGCCAACGATAATAATACATACATAAGTGTAGGGTCCTGCAAATAAGGTCAGAGGATTTAAGAGACTGGAAGGTGATGAGACTTATGGCACATGTCAACAGACACAAAGAAGATGAACTTCATTTAGGAGATGAAAACCAAAGGAGACATTTACAGACAGCAGGAATTACATGTTCTGATGTCCCTAAAAGAGCTCTCATGAGTAACAGAGATTGGAAGAAGCCAAGCAAGGGAGTGGGAATTCCGCCAGGCACAAGAAGCTTGCTTCATCTCTCATAGGGTTTTGATATCCTAACCCCCTAGCATCTCTCCTCCACACACAGACATTCATAACTGTTCTCAAGAATGACTGTGTGTGTTCACCCACTCAACAGATATAATGAAATGGCACACTACTAAAACACCAGTTAATAAACAAAAGTTTGAACATATCCTGTCTTTAAGAAGAAAGGTACCATTGAGGGTGCCTGGGAGGAGATATATTGTCAAGCAACTGTGAGGACACATATACATACATATGCATACATTTGTATGCATACATACAAATCTGTTGCATGTGCATGTGTGCATTATTCCAGAGAAATAAATTTTTGTTAGAAATTTCATTACCAGAGTTCAGGAATACCCTCTAGAACCTTGCTATTTAAAGTGTGGTCCTTGGGCTTCCCTGGTGGTGCAGTGGTTGGGAGTCCGCCTGTCGATGCAGGGGATGCGGGTTCGTGCCCCGGTCTGGGAGGATCCCACATGCTGCGGAGCGGCTGGGCCCGTGGGCCATGGCCGCTGGGCCTGCGTGTCCGGAGCCTGTGCTCCGCGGTGGGGGAGGCCACGGCGGTGAGGGGCCTGCATACCACAAAAAAAAAGATAAATAAATAAAATAAATAAAGTGTGGTCCTTGAACAAGCACCATCATCACCTGGGAGCCTTTTAGAAACTCTCAGGCCCTAACTCAGACCTACTGAATCAGAATCTGCATTAACAAGATCCCTTATGATTCATGTACAGATTAAATGTTGAAAATGCTGATCTACAACACTTTTTTCAAAGAGCCTAATAATCACTTATGAAATCAGTTTAAGCTGTTGGAACCAGCCCTTGAAAGAAAAATCGAGACAGGGGGATGGAAGAAGAGATGGCAGGAGACAGAAAGAGAAATGGAGAGAAGGCGAATCAAAACAAATAGGAGATATGAGAGCATATTGCAGTTAATATGGATAAGTATTATTTCATGAGCATGTGGTTTCCAAGGTAACCATAGCAGAGGAGGAGATATGGAGGTTGCACACTGGCTCTATACAGCCTAAACCAGAAAGCGATGCATGCCCACAGTCCATTGGCCAGATTTAGTCACATGGTTCCAACCTCACTGCAAGGAATGCTGGGAAAAAGAGAGGAGCACATGAATATTCAGTGAACACTGTCTCCTCCACAACCCATGCACTGTTTTACCCCACAAACTTGAATGTGACTTCTATGAGAGATTTGTCTGTTAGGCCTCCCTGCTGGATCCCCAGCCATGAGCTCTGTACCTGGCACAGAGTATGCCCTTGTTAAATGTTTAGAGAATGAATAAATGTGCCTTTACCATTAAGTTAACTAGATACTGAGATTACAAAAATAAATCTGATGCCGTTCCTCTTTTCAATGAGCTCCCAGGATTCTTCTCTCACATTTTGGAAAAAAACAGGTTTCAGAAAGTTCACCTTGCCATCTCTATATCTCCTAAGAACTTCCTTTGGCCCATCAATCATCACTTCTCTCCCTTGGTCACTACTCTTCCTCTACACTTACAGGATTTTCCTGCTGCTCTCCAAGCGACTTCACACTGTCCCAAACCTAAAATAACCTTCTCTCAAAACTGCTTCCCCTACATGGCTCCACACCTCCCATTCACATGCCACAGTCTTCTATCCTCACCAATTTATACTCTATTTAAAATGCTTCCTCAAAAGCTATTGGTGACATCCTAATTTTTAAAGCAGATTTATTGAGATATAGTTCACATACCATACAATTCACCAACTTAAAGCTCACAATTCAGTCATTTTTAGCATATTCACAGATATGTGCAATCATCACCACTTAATTTTAGAGCATTTTCATCACCTCAAAAAGAAACCCCATACCCTTTAGCTATCACCCCACATCTTCCCACCACCCCTTACCAGCCCTGAGCAATCATTAATTACTTCTTGTCACTCTATTTTCTTTCATATGAATGGAATCTTATAATATATGGCCTTTTGTGACTGGCTACTTTCTTTAGCATAATGTTTTCAAGGTTCACCCATGTCGCAGTGTGTATCAGTAGTTCAATGCTTTTTATTGCCAGATAATATTCCATTGTATGGATATGCCACATTTTGTTCATCATTCATTAGTTTATGGACATCTGGATTATTTCCACCTTCTGGGTATTATGAATAACACTGGTGAGAACATTTATGAACAGGTTCTTGTGTGAACATGTGTTCATTTCTCGTGGATATATACCTGGAAGTAGAATTACTAGGTCATATGGTCATATGGTAACTCCATATTTAACATTTAGACACTATCAGACTGTACCATTTTAATTCCCTCAGCAGTGGCCAAGGGTTCCAGTTTCTACATGTCTCACTAGACTTGTTATTCTCTAACTTTTTGATTTTAGCCATCCTAGGGGCTGTGATATCATACCTTATTATGGTTTTAATTTGCATTCCCTTGAAAATTAAAGACTTCCTAACTTGTTAATTCATTTTTTCCTCATTCTTTATCCAATGTGTCCTTTCTTCAGCTTTTAACACAATTCTTGACACAACTCAATTCTCTCCCCTTATATGGTGCCTGAGATCTGCTGCTTACCCCAGGTTCTCTTCCTGAATCTCTGGCCTCTTTTTCTTAGTCTCCTTCACTGTCTCTTACACCCACCCCATAAACTCTGCTGCCCCCCAGGACTCCATCCTCACCCCTGCCCATGTCCCTCCATTGTCCATCCACTGACCCTGTCCATGCCTGTGCCTCCAACCATCACCCAGATGGAACTTTGGAATGTATATACTTTCCAGGTCTTAATACCAAATTTACTTTTAAATCAGCTTTAATAAGAAACCCAATTAAAAGTTCAATCAAATATTAATAAAACGTTCATGGCTAAGATGCACAGAAAATATTATAAACTATAATTAGTGATATGATCCCTTCATCAAGCTATCAGTTAAAAATAGCTACATAGATAACATTAAATATTAAAAGAAATCCCCAGATAAAAGAACATTAAGTTGTAACGTATTGTTTTCTCAGTGTCTTTGTGGTCCAAGAAGGCAATTCATGCTCTAGCCCAGGAGTCAGTAAACTTTGCTTAAAGAGCCAGATATTCGATGTTTTAGGCTTTGCTGGCCATATGGTCTCTGTCATAACTTATCACTCCATCTTTGTAATGCAAAAGCAGCTATACACAATATGTAAATAAATAAGCAAGGCTGATTTCCAATAAAACCTTGTTTCTAAAACAGCCAGCCAGCCCGCAGGTCATACTTTGTGGATTCCTGCTCTAGCGGATGTGATGACATCTGCATCACAGCCAGCAGGAGGAGGAAGGAGAATAGAAATGTATACCTTCAACATTTAGGAACATTTCTACTTACTTATCATTGCCTGAAATTTGTTTACAAGGCCTTACCAATCTGCAACAGAGTTGGCAAAATAGAGTCTTTAGTCTGACTATCAGCTGCTAAATATTGGGGAGGAGAACTATTACTGAGGAAGTAGGAAAGAGTAGATTTAGGGACAATTAGCATTCCCTGTATCAGTAAGCTATTTTTATGGGAGAAAGACACGTACTATATGATCTCACATGTAGAATGTTTGTTTTTTTTTTAAAAAAACAGTTCATCGATACAGAGAACAGATTAGAGGTTACCAGAGGTGAAGGTGGAGTGAGAGGTGGGGAGGGGGAAACACAGTGTGGGGGGAAGGCCAAAATAGGTGAAGGAGTCAAAAGGTACAAACTTCCAATTATAAAATAGATAGGTCATGGAGATGTAACATACGGCATGGTGACTATAGTTAATAATACTGTATTGCATATTTAAAAGTTGCTAAGAAAATAGATCTTAAAAGTTTTATGACACAAACACAAATGTGTAACAACATATGGTGATGGATGTTAACTAGACTTCTTGTGATCATTTTGCAATATATACAAACATCAAATCATTACATTGTGCACCTGAAACTAATATAATGTTATATGTCAATTATACCTCAATAATTTAAAAAACGAATATCAGGTAAAAGGGAAAATGAACCCCTACCATCAGAACATTCCACTATAGCTCCTGAAAATTAATATAATATTACTATTCCTAGATTCATTTTACATTGGAATAAAATGAGAACATGTATCTTTAATTAAAAAAATCATTATGCTTATGTTGATTTAATTTTTCTGAAAAGTCTCTCTGGTAAACTTTCCCCAGCTTGGGATTGGCTTAAGAAAACAGAAGTTATGGAAAAATATGGTCACTGAAGACATCTAGTCCCAACCTACGTGGCACATGAAGACATGAACAAAACAATCAGCATTAACAGAATTCTTGGCCAAAAGCAGCCACATTTCTTATTTAAGAAAAATAATATGAAAGTGACATAATGCAACTTCATATTAAGGATGTTAACCAAGAATGGGGCCCATCCCTTCACTAGATGCAGATATGGCTCCTAATATTCTAGTTGGGAAGCCTACACCTCACTCTAGCGGTTATATTTTCCAGTTCTATCATCTATTTTTCTCCACAAAATACTCTCTACCCTATAAGAAAGAGAACAAAAATAAGGAAAAGTGGGCTGTTGGCTCAAAAAGGTAGCTTCAACCTGATTGAGACCAAGAAGACCTAAAGTTGTCACCAGCCAGCTCAAAAACTTTTCTCAGGAGCTTCCATTCACTGAATTTCTTAACTCCCCCTCTGAAATATCCTATCCCTAAATCTCTCAGAATGCCACCCCTTCCATATGTGCCTAAGAGCCTGAGTTCCCTGTGATTCAGCTCAAAATATGACACTACCCCCACCCTCCTTCTCAGCTGCTTAAAAAGGCAATACTTTTAACAAAGCAGGGAAGGGGGAAGAGGAGTAGGGAGAAAAAAAGAATATAGATCTACCACAGCAAAAAGGATGCAAAAAAAGGCCAGTTTTCCCATCACCCTTGCAAAATATCTTCATGCATTACCATGACATATCACTCCCCCTTCATTAAACACACACACACACACACACACACACACACACACACACGGAGGAGGGGGCTGTAGCTACCACCTCTTTATCATTCCCCAAAGAATCCACCCCTGTATTAGACACATAACCAGAATTGTGTGTTAGTGAATATGTTCATGCACAAACCTATTCAATCTTCTCATGTCTAGGTAAAGATCTCCAGTGACCCATCTGCTCTTTTACATGCCTACACTCCCATGGTAACTGTTAAAAAGGTATTATGCCCCCGAATGGTAAACACATATCACCTTTCCCTTGAACAAGTCACCTCTGGTAACTCTCCCCAGTGTTGCCTTATTCCCAAGGTCATGTCTCAGATACAGAAAAGAACTTTTCAGATCACTTTTGATGACCCTCAGACAGCTATCTTGTGGTGCTCCTTGGACTGATGAATTAGCCTGCAGCAATAATTCTTTTATACCAACAAAGAATTATTAACATGAAAGCATAATAATTGAATGTAATATATACATTCTCAGATTATGTAGATAACGGAAAAGTTTTTTTTCTTTTTAAATTTCGAGATATAATGCATGCACAGAAAAGAACATATTGAAAAGTATAAGCAAGGTTTTTGAAATATTTGGGGTTTTTAACTTGTAACAGATATGTTCATTTAGAAGTGAGGTATATTTTTTGCCTATTGAATTGGAAAACATTAAAAAATATCATCTTGTGATATAAAGTTTTTGGAATTTGTATCAGAAAGTCTTAAAAATGTGTACACACTTCTACTGGAATTCCACTTCCAGGAAGTTATCCCAATGAAATAATCTGACCAATGTATAATTATTTCGTTACAGGGATTATTGCTATGTTTTTAAAAAATCATATTCCCAAATTGGAAAAAAAATGTATCACAGAATCAACGAAATAAGTATAAAAGCAAATGTAAGATCTGAGAAGAAAAAAAAAAGAAATGTATAAGCAGGGTTGACAAACTTTTTCAGTATAGGGCTAGATAGTAATTATTTTCGTCTTTGTGGATCATTCAGCCTGTCACAGCTTTTCAACTCTGTAGTTATAGTGCAAAAGCCACTATAGAAAATATGTAAGTGAACAAGCATGGCACTGTTCCAATAATACTTTATTTACAAAAAACAGACTGGATTTGGCCTCCCTGGCCATAATTTGCCCATACCCAGGGTAAAGAAAACTCATAAGGCAAATACATAAGCAATCACTAAGTCCAGAAAGAGTGCTTAGCCAACATTCACAGGACTTAATTATAAGAATAGTAGAAATTCAAAGGTTGACTTCTCAACCCCAGTAAGTCTTCTATGCCAGGGTCAGGACCCTATGTGGGAAGGGGTAGGACCTGACACTTGGAATAAGGCTATCTGAGTTGATGCACTCAAGTATCTTGAATTCTTAGAATGCTCTGAGCCTTCTGGGTATGCAGAAGTAGCCTACTCTTCCCTGTAAAAGGCCAGTGCTGCCCCCCATGCTTGAAGATACTGAGACTTCCGCTTCACAAGTCAGCATGCGCCTTACTCAGGGCCCTCCCACACCTCCCCTCAGGTGACCAACAACTAACCTGGCCAGGGAAGTCCTAGGCCTGTTAAGTGAAGAAAGGGACTGTGGGAAAAAGAACCTCCAGGACCTTGCCAACAGATACTGGCAAGAGCTGAAAGAGTATATATGGACCTGGATCCTCAAGGTACTAGATAAAGAGGCCAGCGTGAGTGGGTGGGTGAAACAGAAGCTTGGAGGAGGGAGAGTTTATAAATATGGGAGCACTCACCTGTGACACAGGATTTTAATATCCTGGCAAGGACCCTGAGAGACAAAGCTAGTATGCTTCTAGAATTGCTCTTAGAAGCTTAGAAAAAATGCCATTCACACTATGTAAAGTACAAATGCTGGAAATGCTGTGGAAAATGGTAGAGGAAGGAATCAAAAGACCCAGAAGTGGGCATGCTAGAGGGGACATATTCTATAAGACCAGAAAACTCATCAGCTGACTACGTGTTGTAGGAGGGCCTGGAGGATGCTGCATTTACCAAAGTGATAAGGAAAGTGCTATTGAGAGGGTCACCAGCATCACCAAGAAGCTCAGTGGTGAATATCCTCCAGTGACAGCACTGCCATAGAAGAAGTTATTCAGAAATGGAGCTCAGAGCAGGAAATGGCTATGTAGTAGGTCTAGGCTTTGGTGTACACAGCCCTGCCATTTGGGCTATACAAGCTGGCTGACCTATTGGTATTAGAGGTACCTGTGGTGGGGAAAAATATGTTATGAGGGGAATTTGTGCTCTATTTCCCCACAACTCTATGCTCCGTTGTTCCAGAGGTCTTCATTCTCAGAGGGAGAGTGCTTCCACATGGACACAGAAAGAGTCCCATAAAACTTTAAGCTACAACTGCTGCCCATTCCCTTTGTGCTGCTTGTGCCAAGAGGGAAAGAAGTGAGTCAGAATACTGACCCCGACCATTAGGAGGAGGCAGGATTGCTGTTACACGATGGAGACAGGAATAACATGTTAGATACTGAGATGATCCACTTGGTGCTCCTGGGACTCTATTTTCCAGTCTTGACAGTAAGTGGACAAGTATAGCAGCAATGACCTGAGAAGGACACAGTGACTAGGGGCTCAGACCACACAGGGTTGAGGGTCTGACTTACTTCACCAGGTGAGTCACCAAGACCAGTAAAGGAGCTAGCCAAAGACGAAGAGAATCTTTCTTTTCCCCTTTGTGAAATCTCTGTTTTCCTACCTGGTATGTGAACAATGTGAACATGAGTCATAAAAGTCAGCTGCACTGAAACACTTCAGCCAGTTGTGGAAGAAGGAGAACATGGGTACCAGCTGTGACCTGGGAACCAGCTGTAGTGGAAGGTGCTATATATACTTCATCCCACTAGCCTACCTCTATTTTTCAGGAGAAGAGAACAACCAGAATCCTGGAAGAGTTGTTCTGGATGGAGTGGATTTATATGAAGGAGGTGGATCTGAGTAGTAGAAGAAGATAGAGTGCTACCCAGATCCCACTTCAGGACCAAGGCACTCGTTCCTCCAGCTGCCAGAAAGTCTGGGCTTTGCTGGCTTATAACTCATTCACTCTCCAGAAAATGCCCTCAGCCAAAAGAAGCTTCTTATCTGAATTTACATGCTTTCCCTGGTGTCAGCCTACTTCTAATGGCTAGTCAATGTGTGAACATATATATCTGGACTCAACTGGGACAACTGTGAAAGGTGACTTCAGAACTAGATTTCCTAAGAGGATCAGCTGAAGATCACCTCCACCCAACCCTGCTTCTCTTACATTTTTAGAGATGTTATGCCCAAAAACATTCCTTAATAAACTTCTTGCCACAAATCTCAGAGTCTCAGGGTCTGTTTCCTGGGGAACCCAACGTATAGATTTCTGTTTCTGGGCTCTCTATTCTGTTCCATTGGTTTACTTACCTTCGTGCCAATATCATACTGTGTTAATGACTATAGACTTACTATAATATTAGAACATGTCCCCTACCTTATTCTTCTTCAAGTCACTTGGCTATTTTGGCCCTTTGTAGTTTCATATATCTTTTAGAATCAGCTTGTCAGTGTACACAAAAAGTCTCATTCTGATTTTGCTTGTGACTGCTTTGAACCTAATGGGTCAATTTGTAAAGAACTGGCAGTTTTTAAAAAAAATATTGAGTCCTTCACCCAGTGAATTTGGTATATCTTTATTTAGGTTTTTCAAAATGTATCTTAGTAAAGTTTTTATCATTTTTGCCATAGAGGTTTTATACATATTGTGTTAAGTTTACTCTCAGCTACCTGATTTTTAAAAAATATTTACTTATTTTATTTATTTAGGCTGCGCTGGGTCGTAGTTGCGGCACGCAGGATCTTTAGTTGCAGCATTCAGACTTCTTAGTTGCAGCAGCATGCGACTCGTAGTTGCAACATGTGGACTCAGTTGCGGCGGGCATGTGGGATCTAGTTCCCCAACCAGGGATCAAACCCGGGCCCCCTGCACTGGGAGCATGGGGTCTTACCCACTGGACCACCAGGGAAGTCCCTCAGCTACCTGATTTTTTATGTTAATGAAAATGGCATCCTTTAAATTTAACTTTCCAACAATTTGTTAATTGCATATAGAAACATTTGATTTTTTTTACATGATTTTACATCCATCAGACTTGTTCATAATTTATAGGTTATATTGCATTTTCTACATATATACACTAACATCCACAATTATGATAGTTTGTTTCTTCCTTTGAAATTCATTTATTGCTTTTTCTTGCTTTGATGTGCTAGGATCTCCAGAAAAATATTGAGTAGTATTGAAAAAAGCTTAAGGCAATGGAGAATAGCATATGATGCAGCCAGATTTTTTAAAGCCTTATAGGTCATAGTAATGAATTTGGATTTGTTTTTAATTAAAATTTAAAATTATTGATAGCCTTATATAGAGTAAAATAATCAGTTTAATATTTTTCAAAGATTACTAGAACTTCTGTGTGGATAATGAATTAAAGGAGAGTAGAGAGAGACCCAATTTATTTCATGGACACAGATACAAAAATCCTTTTTAAAAAAAGTTTGCAAACAACAACAATGACCAAAATGTATAGATATGAAAGTTTTATCAGAAATGCAAAGGTAGCTTAAGTTAGAGAATATCTAAATATAATTTTTATATTACTATAAAAAGCATATGACCATGTCAAAAGAAGCATAAAGAGCAAAGTAAATGCCTACCAAGAATGTGTGTGTATGTAAATTAAGCAAATTAGAAATAGAAGGCAACCACCTTAATCTAGTGAAAAGTTGCTACCAAAAACCTGTTATAGATACCTATCTTAATGGCAAAATGTTAGAAATATTTCTTGTAAAATCAGACAGAACAGTGTTGCCTACTCTTACTGCTTCTATTTATAACTGTCTTAGACATCACAGTAACAGAAGAAAAATAAGTGGTGTAACGGTTGGAACAGCTGAAACAAGTCCATTATTATTTGCAGATGATATGATTTTATGTATAGAAAATCTAAAAGAATCCAAAGACAGAAAATTAGACATAACAAGAGAGTTTAACAAAGTGACCAGACATAAGATTGATATTAAAAATCAATTGCTTTTCTCTACTCTAACAAATGTTAGAGCTGCATGCTCAGTATAGTAGCCACTAGCCAATATGGCTATTAGACACTTAAATTGTGACTAATCCAAATTAAGATGAGCTGTAAGTGTAAAATATATATCAGATTGCAAAGACAGTATTTTAAAAAATGTAATGTACTTTATTAATAATATTTATATAACCAAGTCAACATACAAAAATCAGTTGCATTTCTATACACTAGCAATAAACTAGCTAAAAATAATCAAAGAAAACACTCCCATTTACAATAGCATCAAAAACAATAAAATGTTGGGAATTCCTTGGTGGTCCAGTGGTTAGGACTCTGTGCTTTCACTGCTGAGGGTGCAAGTTCAATCCCTGGTTGGGGGGCTAAGATCCCACAAGCCACGAGGCACAGCCAAAATAAATAAATAAATAAGTAAAATACTTAGAAATAAATTTAACCAAGGAGGTAAAAGATCTCTACACTGAAAACTATAAGACACTGATGAAAGAAATCGAAGAGAACACAAATAAATGTAAGAATATCCCATGTTTATGGATCGGAAGAATTAATATTGTTAAAATGTCCATCCTACCTAATGCCATATAGATTTGATGCAATTTCTATCAAAATTTCAATAATATTTTCCACAGAAATAGATAAAAACAATCCTAAAATTCATAAGGAACCACAAAAGACCCCAAATAGCGAAAGCAATCCTGAGAAAGAAGAACAAAGCTGGAGACATCACACTTCCTGATTTCAAACTATACTAATAAAGCTACAGTAATTACGACAGTATGGTACTGGCATAAAAACGGACACAGAGACTCATGGGAACAGAATCAAGAGCCCAGAAATAACCCCACATGTATATGATCAACTAATATTTGACAAGAGAGCCAAGAACATTCATGGGGAAAGGATAGTCTCGTCAATAAATGGTGTTGTGAAAACTGGATATTCACATGCAAAAGAATAAAATCGAACCCCCCTCTTACACAAAAGTTAACACAGAATGGATTAAAGACTTCAGTTTAAGATCTGAAATCATAGGACTTCTAGACGAAATTATAGGAAAAATCTTCCTGACATGGCTTGGCAATGAGTTTTTGGATTTGACACCAAAGTACCAAGCAACAGAAGCAAAAATAAACCAATAAGACTATATCAAGCTAAAAAGCTTCTGCACCAGACACACAAAAATTAACAAAATAAAAAGGCAACCTCCTGAATGGTAGAAAATGTTTGAAGCCATATATCTGATGAGGGGTTAATGTCCAAAATGCATAAGAACTCATACAATGCAATAGCAAAAAAACAAAAACAAATAATCCACCTTAAAAATTGGAAAAGGGCCTGAATAGACTTTTTTTTTTCCAAAGAAGATATACATGGTCAACAGGTACGTGAAAAGGTACTCAACGTCACTAATCATGGAAGTGCAAATCAAAACTACAATGAGATATCACCTTACACTTGTTAGAATGGTTGTTATCAAAAAGAGAGAGAGCGAGAGAGATAAGTGTTGGCAAGGATGTAGAGAAAAGGGAATCCTTGTGCCCTGTTGGTGGGAATGTAAGTTGGTGCAGCCACTATGGAAAACACTATGGATGTTCCTCAAAAAATTAAAAACAGAATTACCATATAATCCAGCAATCCAACTTCTGTGTATATATCTGGAGAAAATGAATTCACTGTCTCAAAGAGATATCTGCACCTCCATGTTCATTGCAGCATTATTCAAAATAGCCAAGACATAGAAACAACCTAAGTGTCCTTCAAAATTTAAATGAATAAGGAAAATTTGATATATGTACAGTGGAACATTATTCAGCTGTAATAAAGGAGAAAATCCTGCCATTTGCAACATGGATGAATCTTGAGGGCATTAACTAAGTAAAATAAGTCAGACAGAGAAAGACAAACACTATATGATCTCACTTATATGGACTGTAAAAAAGCCAAATTCACAGAAAAAAAAATGGTAGGTTGGTGGTTGCCAGGGGCTGGGAAGTAGGGGAAATGGGGAGATGTTGGTCAAAGGGTACAGGCTTCTAGTTATAAGGTACATAAGCTCTATGGACCTAATGTACAGCATGGTGACTGTAGTTAACAATACCATATTGTATACCTGAAAGTTGCTAAGAGAGTTAGATCTTAGATGTTCTCACTGTACAAAAAATAATGGTAACTATATGAGGTGATGAATGTGTTAATTAACCTTATTGTGGCAATCATTTCACAATATATACTTGTAGCAATCATCACATTGTACAACTTAAACTTACATGATGTTATATGTCAACTATATCTCAATAAAGCTGGAAAAACTATACAAGTTACATGTTTAAATGATAATTTGATATATTGGATTAAATTTAAAAAATTAATATTAATTTTACCTGTTCTTTTTATGTTTTAAACGTAAATATTAGAAAAATTTTAGTTATATAAAATTTAGAAAAAATAAAAATTTAGAAAAAATAACTAAAATATTAGAAAAATTTTAGTTATATAAAATTTAGAAAAATTCTCATGAAGAGTTTCCAGAAGAGCAGATAGAAGACCTTGACAAATCCTTTCTCCAAAAGAAGCAACTAAAAAACTGATGAATTACTAGAAACAACCATTTCAGAACTCTGGAAATTAACTAAAGGTACACGACAAGTTGAGAAACATTTATTCAAGAAAAACTACTGAGCCTCCGTAAGAACAATAGGGTCTGTGACATTTTAACTTGGAACTTGTTCCATCCTCATTTTCCCGACTCAGCAACATGGTATTATGCCTTGCTGGTGCCAGAAGGGATTGATATGATTTGGAGTTCCAAGGAAAAGCCCCATGTCCACAGCTCTGTTAAAAACAATAGTGCTTGGTAGCAAACAGTCAAAGACCAACACGGAAGCTGCCTAAGGCTGTAATAACAATTGGGGCAAGCAAGAGACCAGCCAAAAGTTTAAAATGAAGGGAATAAGACAGTTCAAATAAGGATATGAAAACTCTTTTTCCTGCTGATTTGGAATGCTGTACACATGGGTAGGGCTAGATTCACACACAGGAAACACCAGAGAGGACTCCAGTCTACTGTTCATATCTGACTGACATTTAGACCCTGTGCAAGCAAGAAGTGAAAGCCCAGGCAGACTTGTTAACTCCCTGAATTTTGAATGCATTCCCTAACCCATACATAGATCACCTTTGCACTGAATGGAAGCCTAACCAACTCAAAGTGATAGAGTAGGATAATTAAATGGTTAATTTGAGTATCCCACTGGAGGATTGAAGACAGAGAGAGGATTTTAAGGGAGTTTGCAAGACTGTTGTAAGCTAATGACCATGCAAGAAAAGAATCCAGTAACCTAGCAACAATCTACACTACTTGAAGGAAGACCAGGCACATTCAAGCACCAGGCACACTCAAGCCACAAGTCCTGATTGTTAAAATGCAAGACAATAGATATGGGTTCTGAATCTTGTTACATGAATTCAGGGAGTTAATGGTCCTTGAAGAGTAGCATTTCTGCATGTGGCCAAGGCAGGAATATAGGTGAAAGGGGAAAAAAACTAGGTGAAAGGGGACATTATACTGAAACCTGATATGAAGTACCATATTTTAGTATATGTTACCACCCCTCTGCTAATATACGTATGTTTAAATAGTGCCATGACAGTCCCATTTAGACCATATGGGGCCAAAGGAGGAACTAATGATGTAAGCCTTGATGTCTACCAAAAAATGAGGAAGAAGGTGGTCTTCTTCCCTCCCCACTTTTTCTTTGATTATAAAAACATAGCCTGCTTTGTTCTTGGGGCTGCTGTGCTCCCTTGCCTGCCCATTTGTATCTCTCACAAGCATCCTATGCTAATAAGCTCACTTTTTGCCTACCACTTTGCCTCACACTGAATTCTTTCTGCATTGAGAAAAAAGAACCTGAGCTTCAGTAAGTCCTGACACCAGGTGAGCAGTTTCAATTAAAAGACAATGGGTTTGAGTCCTCTCCTAAGTCAGGGATCATGGGTTCAAGTCCCAATCTGAGTTTTGGCTGAGTTCGAGTCACATTCAAGAAGGAGTGCGGTTTCAGCAGCATTCAATCTGACTGACTACTAAGCTACACTGACCTAGGGTAATCCCTAGGAAGCCAGAAATGACAACAACCCCAGGAGGTGGTATCAGAACAATATATTATCTAAAATGTCCAGTTTTCAACAACAACAAAAATAAGACACGCAAATAAACTGGAAAGTGTGGCTATACCCAAGATAAAAAGGCAGTCAATAGAAACTGTCCCTAAGGAAGCCCAGATATTGGGTGCAATTCATAGAGACATCAAATAGCTATTAGAAATATGTTTAAAGAACTAAGTGAAACCATATTTAAAGAGTTAAATGAAAGCTTGACAAAAATTCACACACACACACACAACCAAATAGAAATTCTGGAGTTGAGAAGTAAAATAACTGAATGAAAATTTTACTAGAGGGGCTCAACAGCACAATTGAGGCTGCAGAAGAAAGGATCAGCTGAATGTGGTGTAGATCAATGTAGATTATTCAGTCTAAAGAAGAGAAAGTTAAGGAATGAAAAAAAAATGAATGGAGTCTCAGAGACTTGTAGGATACCATTCAGCATATCAACCAATATGTAATGAGAGTCACAGAGGAGAAGCAAGAGAAAAAAGGGCAGAAAAAATATTTGAAGAAATAATGGTTGGAATTTCTCAATCTGATGAAAAACATTAATCTACACACCCAAGAAGTCAATGAAATTCAAATAGGATATAATCAATGTTACAACACTTTGACACATCACAATCAGACTGCCAAAAGACAAAGAGAGAATCTTGAAAGTATGTGGAGTATCTTTTGATGTGCTTATCAGTCATTTGTATATCTTCCTTGGAAAACATGTCTATTCAGATCCTTTACCCATTTTTTAAATGGGTTATTTGTCTTTTTATTATTGAGTTGTAAGAGTTCTTTACATATTCTATATACAATCCCCTTATCAGATATATGATCTACCAATATTTTCTTCCATTCTGAGATTGCCTTTTCACTTTCTTGATAGTGTTCTTTGAAGCACAAATGCTTTTAGTTTCGATGAAGCCCAATTTATTTTCTTTTACTGCTTATTCTTTTGATGTCATGTCTAAGAATGTATTGCCAAATCTGAAATCCTGAAGATATACCCCCATGTTTTCTTTTAAGAGTGTTATAGATTTAGCTCTTAGCATTTAGGTCTTTGATACATTTTGTGTTAATTTTTGTGTAAGTTATGAGGTAAAGGTCCAATTTTATTCTTTTACATGTGGTAATCTAGTTGTTCCAACATCACGTATTGAAAAAATTACTCTTTCTCTATTGAATGGCCTTGATGCCCTTGTCAAAAATTAGTTGAGTATGGACCTATGGGTTTCTGAATGCTCAGTTCTATTCTACTGTTTTAGATATCTACCTGTATGCCTTTACCCTTCCCCCATCTTCGTTACCATTGCTTTGTAGTAAGTTTTTAAATGGAGAAATATGGATCCTCCAACTTATTTTTCAGGCTCGTTTTGGCTATTCAAGGTCCCTTGCAATTCTGTGTGAATTATAGGATCAGCCGGTTAGTTTCTACAAAGAAGCCAGCTGGGGTTTTGATACGGATTCCATTGCATCATTAGATTAATTTGGGGAGTACTGTCATCTTAACAATACTCTTCATCTTCTGATGAACATGGGATATTTTTCCATTTATTTAGACCCTCTAATTTCTTTCAATGATGTTTTGTTATTTTCAGTATACAAGTCTTCCACTGTTTATGTGAAATTAGCACCTAAGAATTTTATTCCTTTCACTGTTATAAATTGAATTTTCTTATTTTCATTGTTAGATTATTCATTTAAAGCATAGAAATACAATTGATTTTTATTGATCTTGTATCCTATGACCTTGCTGGACTCATTTATTAGTTTTAATAATGCTTTATTGGATTCCTTGAGATTTTCTATACATAATTTCATGTCATCTGTGAATGGATATAGTTTTACTTCTTCTTATTCAATACAGATGCCTTTTATATCTTTTCCCTGTCTAAATTGCCCTGACTAGAACATTCAGTAAAATGTTGAAGGAAAATGATGTGCACAGACATCCTTGTCTTGTTCCTGACATTAGGTAGAAATCATCCAGTCATTTACCATTCAGTATCATGTTAACCATGAATTTTCATAGCTGCTCTTTATCAGGCTGAGGATGCTTCCCTGTATTCATAGTTTCTTTCTGTTTATTTATTTATTTATGGCTGCATTTGGTCTTCATTGCTGTTCGCGGGCTTTCTCTAGTTGCGGTGAGTGGGGGCTACTCTTCGTTGTGGTGTGCAGGCTTCTCATTGCGGTGGCTTCTCTTGTTGTGGAGCATGGGCTCCAGGCACATGAGCTTCAGTAGTTGTGGCTCACGGGCTCTAGAGTGCAGGCTCAATAGTTATGGTGCATGGGCTTAGTTGCTCCACAGCATGTGGGATCTTCCCGGACCAGGGCTGGAACCCATGTCTCCTGCATTGGCAGGCAGATTTTTAACCACCACCACAATGGAAGCCGTATTCATAGTTTCTTGAGTGCTTTTATCACATTGAATTTTGTCAAATGCCTGTGTCTACTGAAATGATTAAGTGGTTTTTGTCCTTTATTCTATTGATATGATGCATACCCTTTTCTCCTCAAATAATTTTAAAAACAATTGCATAAAACAATAATTATAGTGCTCACTTCAGTAGCACGTATACTGAAACAATTATAAAACTTATTGTTGGGCTCATAATGTTAAAAATATACTTTACATGACAATAGCACCAAGGAGGGGGTAGGAAGAGAAACATATTTGAACAGTTTCTGTGTAATATTGGAATTAAGTTAATATTAATCTGAAATTGTTTTTTTAAGTTAAAATGCATGTTTTATTCCTTGCTTGAAAATATCTGTTTAACACAAAAGAAGAAAGTAAAAGAGGACAGAGGCACAAAAAAAGATCTGAGATATATACAAAACAAATACCAGGAACACCCCCACCCCACCCCAGTCAAAGCCTCCTCCAGGCAGCACAGGTCCTGGTGGCCTGCGTGCTGCCCCTGACAAAGCCTCCTTTGGCCATGCAGGCCCCAGTGGGCTGAGCACCGTCCCCCTCCAAAGCCTCCTTTGGCCATGCAGGTCCCAGTGGGCTGTGCCGTCCCCTGTGGCCATGCCCATGGAAGCCTGCGCCCCAGCTGGCTTACGCCAGCACACATGCTCCAGGCCAGATTCAGGAGCAGAAGCTGGTGAGAGGAACACACGCAGAGGTGGGGCCGACAAAGCAGGTCCAGAGACCTACCTAGAGCTCTTGGAGGGCCTACTGGGGAGTCAGGGGTTGACTGTAGCTCTCTGTGGGGGCAAGGACAATAATAGCAGAGGCACCAGGGAAATTTTTACTTTTTAAATTTTTTTATCTTTTAATTTTATTTTTTACTTTTATTTTTAAAATATATTTATTTCTAATTTTTTAATTTTTGTATTCTTTTTTCTGTTCTATTTCATTTTATTTTTTTAATATATTTTTTATTTTCTAATTTTATTTTATTTTTTATTCTTTGTAATTGTTCTGCTCTTCATTTGTTGTCTTTTTTGTTGTTATTGTTGTTGGTTCTTTTGACATTTTTGTTTTGTTTCATTTTGTTTTTTATTTTGGTTGGTTTTGTGTTTATCTTCTTTTTTAGTTTTTGTTTTTGTCATTTTTGTGTGTTTGTCTTTTGTTCACTTAGCTTTTCTTTTAGTTTGTTTTTTTATTTTTTGTTTTCTGTTTAGTTTAGTTTTATTTTTATTATCTGTTTTGGTTTTGGGGCTTTCTTGTTTGTTTGGATGTCTTCTTGTTTTTTCTTCCTTGGGTTTGTTTGCTTGCTTGCTTGTTGGTTTGTTTTTTGTTTGCTTGG
Source organism: Grampus griseus (assembly GCF_964374135.1). Classification (NCBI taxonomy): domain Eukaryota; kingdom Metazoa; phylum Chordata; class Mammalia; order Artiodactyla; family Delphinidae; genus Grampus; species Grampus griseus. The sequence continues at coordinate 153,891,946 of NC_139019.1, read as the reverse complement.
ATTTCTTTTTATTATTTGTCTTGGGTTTTATTTGCCTGTTTGTTCTCTTTTCTTTTCTTTTATGTGTGTTTCTATGTTTTTGTTTTTGTTTGCTCAGTTTTGCTTTTACTATTTGCCTTAGGCTTTGTTTATCAGTGTTTTATTTTGGAGGGGGGTTTGGTTTTTGTTTTTCTTTTTGTTTTTTGCCATGCCGCATGGTTTCCAGGGTCTTGGTTTCCAGGCTAGGGGTGGGGCCTAAGCCCCTGTCATGGGAGCACCAAATCCGAGCCACTGGACTACCAGAGAACTTCAGGTCCCAGGGAATATTATTCAGTGTGAGCTGTCCTGGAGGTCCTCATCTCAGCAACAAGACCTGGATCCACCCAACTGCCTGAAAACTCCAGTGCTGGATACCTCTGGCCAAACAACCAGCAAGACAGGAACATAGCCCCACCCATCAACAAAAATGAGACAACAGAGAAATATGTTACAGATGAAGGAGCAAGGTAAAAATGTACAAGACCAAATAAATTATGAGGAAATAGGCAATCTACCTGGAAAGGAATTCAGAATAATGATAGTAAAGATGATCCAAGATCTCGGAAATAGAATGGAGGCATGGATCAAGAAAATACAAGAAATGTTTAACAAGGATGTAGGAGAACTAAAGAACAGACAAACGGTGATGAACAACACAATAACTGAAATGAAAAATACGCTAGAAGGAATCAATAGCAGAATAACGGAGGCAGAAGAACGGATAAGTGAGCTGGAAGGTAGAATGGTGGAAATAACTGCCAAGGAGCAGAAGAAAGAAAAAAGAATGAAAAGAAATGAGGAAAGTATCAGAGACCTCTGGGACAACATTAAATGCACCAACATTCGAATTATAGGGATCCCAGAAGAAGAAGAGAAAAAGAAAGGGTCTGAGAAAATATTTGAAGAGATTATAGTCAAAAACTTCCCTTATAGTCAAAAACTTTCCTAACATGGGAAAGGAAATAACCACAAAAGTCCAGGAAGCACAGAGAGTCCCATACAGGATAAACCCAAGGAGAAACATGCAAAGACACATATTAATCAAACTAACAAAAGTTAAATTCAAAGAAAAATTATTAAAAGCAGCAAGGGAAAAGCAACAAATAACATGCAAGGGAATTTTTCAGCAAAACTCTGCAGGCCAGAGGGAGTGGCAGGATAGATTTAAAGTGATGAAAGGACAAAAACCTACAACCAAGATTACTCTACCTGGCAAGGACTCTACTTGGCAAAGATCTCATTCAGATCTGACAGAGAAATCAAATGCTTTACAGACAAGCAAACGCTAAAAGAATTCAGCACTACCAAACCAGCTTTACAACAAATGCTAAAGGAACTTCACTAGGCAGGAAACACAAGAGAAGAAAAAGACTTACAAAAACAAACCCAAAACAATTAAGAAAATTGTAATAGGAACATACATATCTATAATTACCTTAAATGTAAATGGATTAAATGCTCCATCCAGAAGATACAGACTGGCTGAATGGATAGAAAATCAAGACCCATATATATGCTGTCTGCAAGAAACCCACTTCAGACCTAGGGACACATACAGACTGAAAATGAGAGGGTGGAAAATGATATTCCATGCAAACAGAAATCAAAAGAAAACTGGAGTAGCAATACTCATATCAGACAAAATAGACTTTAAAATAAAGACTGTTAAAAAAAGACAAAGAAAGACACTACATAATGATCAAGGGATCAATCCAAGAAGAAGTTATAACAATTGTAAATATTTATGCACCCAGCATAGGAGTACCTCAGTACATAAGGCAAATGCTAACAGCCATAAAAGGGGAAATCAACAAAAACACAAAAATAGTGGGGGAATTTAATACTGCACTTACACCAAAGGACAGATCATCCAGACGGAAAATTAATAAGGAAACACAAGCTGTAAATGACACATTATTCCAGATAGACTTAATATTTCTAGGACATTCCATTCCAAAGTAGCAGAATACACTTTCTTCTCAAGTGCAGACAGAACATTCTCCAGGATAGATCACATCTTGAGTCACACATCAAGCCTCAGGAAATTTAAGGAAACTGAAATAGTATGAAGCATCTTTTCTGACCACATGCTATGAGATTATAAATCAATTACAGGAAAAAAATACTGTAAAAAACACAAACACATGGAGGCTAAACAATATGCTACTGTATAACCAAGAGATCACTGAAGAAATCAAGAGGAAATCAAAAAATATCTAGAAACAAATGACAATGAAAACACAACAACCCAAAACCTACAGGATACAGCAAAAGCAGTTCTAAGAGAGAAGTTTAGAGCAATACAATCCTACCTCAAGAAACAAGAAAGTTCTCAAATAAACAACCTAACCTTACACCTAAAGGAGCCAGAGAAAGAAGAACAAACAAAACCCTAATCTAGTAGAAGGAAAGAAATCATAAAAATCAGAGCAGAAATAAATGAAATAGAAACAAAGAAAACAATAGCAAAGATCAATGAAACTAAAAGCTGGTTCTTTGAGAAGATAAACAAAATTGATGAAACTTTATCTGGACTCATCAAGAAAAGAAGGGAGAGGACCCAATTCAATAAAATGAGAAATGAAAAAGGAGAAGTTACAACTGACACCACAGAAATACAAAGGATCATAAGAGACTACTGCAAGCAACTATACACCAATAAAATGGACAACCTGGAGGAAATGGACAAATCCTTAGTAAGGTACAACCTTCCCAGACTGAATCAGGGAAAAACAGAAAATGTGAACAGACCAATCACACGTAATGAAATTGAAACTGTGATTAAAAATCTTCCAACAAACAAAAGTCCAGGACCAGATGGCTTCACAGGTGAATTCTATCAAACATTTTGAGAAGAACTAACACCCTTCCTTTTCAGAATCTTCCAAAAAATTTCAGAGGGAGGAACACTCCCAAGCTCATTCTACAAGGCCACCATCACCCTGATACCAAAACCAGACAAAGATATCACAAAAAAAGAAAATTACAGACCAATATCACTGATGAACATAGGCACAAAAATCCTCGACAAAATACTAGCAAACAGAATCCAACAACACATTAAAATGACTATACACCATGATCAAGTGGATTTATCCCAAGGATGCAAGGAATCTTCAATATATGCAAATCAACCAACGTGATACACCATACTAACAAACTGAAGGGTAAAAACTATATGATCATCTCAATGGATGCAGAAAAAGCTTTTGACAAAATTCAACACCCATTTATGATAAAAACTCTCCAGAAAGTGAACATAGAGGGAACCTACCTCAACATAGTAAAGCCCATATATGAGAAACCCACAGCAAACATCATTCTCAATGGTGAAAAACTGAAAGCATTTGCTCTAATATCAGGAAAAAGACAAGGATGTCCACTCTCACCACTATTATTCAACATAGTTTTGGAAGTCCTAGCCACGGCAATCAGAGAAGGAAAAGAAATGAAAGGAATACAAATTGGAAAGGAAGAAGTAAAACTGTCAATGTTTTCAGATGACATGATACTATACATAGAATATCCTAAAGAAGGCAGCAGAAAACTACTAGAGCTAATCAATGATTTTGGGAAAGTTTCAGGATACACAATTAATGCACAGAAATCTCTTGCATTCCTATACACTAACAATGAAAGATCAGAAAGAGAAATTAAGGAAACAATCCCATTCACCATTGCAACAAAAAGAATAAAATACCTAGGAATAAACTTACCTAGGGAGGCAAAAGACCTGTACTCAGAAAACTATATGGCACTGATGAAAAAAACTGAAGACCTCACCAACAGATGGCTAGACGTACCGTGTTCTTGGATTGGAAGAACCAATATTGTCAAAATGACTATACTACCCAAAGCAATCTACAGATTCAATGTAATACCTATCAAATTACCAATGGCATTTTTCACAGGACTAGAACAAAAAATTTTAAATTTGTATGGAAACATAAAAGACCTCGAATAGATAAAGCAATCTTGAGGGAAAAAAACGGAGCTGGAGAATAAGGCTCCCTGACTTCAGACTATACTACAAAGCTATAGTAATCAAGACAGTATGGCACTGGCACAAAAACAGAAATATAGATCAATTGAACAGAATAGAAATCCCCAAGATAAACCCACGCACCTACCATCACCTAATCTATGACAAAGGAGGCAAGAATATACAATGGAAAAAAGACAGTCTCTTCAATAAGTGGTGCTGAGAAAACTAAACAGCTACATGTAAAAGAATGAAATTAGAACACTCTCTAATACCATACACAAAAATAAACTCAAAATGGAGTAAGGACCTAAATGTAAGGCTGGAGACTATAAAACTCTTAAAGGAAAACAGAGGCAGAACACTCTTTGCCATAAATCTCAGCAAGATCTTTTTTGACCCATCACCTAGAATAATGAAAAGAAAAACAAAAATAAACAAATGATACCTAATTAAACTTAAAACTTTTTGCACAGCAAAGGAAACCATAAATAAGATGAAAAGACAACCCACAGAATGGTAGAAAATATTTGCAAACGAAGAAAATGACAAGGGATTAATCTCCAAAACATACAAGGAGCTCAGGCAGCTCAATATCAAAAAAACAAACAACCCAATCAAAAAATGGGCAGAAAACCTAAATAGACATTTCTCCAAAGACATACAGATGGCCAAGAGGCACATGAAAAGAGGTTCAACATCACTAATTATTAGAGAAATGCAAATCAAAACTACAATTAGGTATCACCTCACACTGGTCAGAATGGCCATCATCAAAAAATCTGCAAAGGATAAATGCTGGAGAGGGGGTGGAGAAAAGGGAGCCCTCTTACACTGTTGGTGGGAATGTAAATTGATACAGCCACTATGGAGAACAGTATGGAAGTTCCTTTAAAAACTGAAAACAGAGCTACCATATGACCCAGCAATACCAATCCTGGGCATATACCCAGAGAAAACCACAATTCCAAAAGATGCATACACCCCAATGTTCGCTGCATCACTATTTACAATAGCCAAGACATGGAAGCAACCTAAATGTCCATCAACAGAGGAATGGATAAAGATGTGGTACATATATACAATGGAATATTACTCAGCCATAAGAAGGAACGAAATTGTGCCATTTGCTGAGACATGGATGGACCTAGAGACTGTCATACAGAGTGAAGTAAGTCGGAAAAAGAAAAACAAATGTCATATATTAACATGTATATGTGGAATCTAGAAACGTGATACAGATGAACCTATTTGCAAAACAGAAATAGAGACACAGACCTAGAGAAAAATTGTATGGACACCAAGGGGGGAAAGGAGGGGTGGGATGAATTGGGAGATTGGGAATGACATATGTACACTACCATGTATAAAATAGATAACTAATGAGAACCTACTGTATAGCACAGGGAACTCTACTTAATGCTCTGTGGTGACCTAAATGGGAAGGAAATCCAATAAGGAGGGGATATATGTATACGTATAGCTGATTCACTTTGCTTTACAGCAGAAACTAACACCACATTGTGAAGCAACTGTACTCCAATAAAAACAAAACATAAAACAAATAGCAAAATGGCAGATGTAAATCCAACCATATCAAAATGTAAATGGATTAATAAACACTCCAATAAAAAGGCAGAGATTGTCAGACTGGGTTTCAAAATAAAACAGAATCTAAGTATGTTGTAGATAAGAGACACACTAAATTCAGAGATTCAAACAGTTGAAATTAAAAGGATAGAAAAAAGATACACAGTATAAACAGTAACTGAAAGAGAGCTATAATGGCTATGCTACTAACAGAGAAAATAGACATTAAGGGGAAAAAGTTTACTACAGAAAAAGAGGAACATTTTATCCCTTTTTTTAAAAGGGATAATTCATTAACAAGATAAAACAATTATAAACAGAATACATCTAACGACAGAACCCTAAAATATATGAAACAAAAACTGAATGAGTTGAAGGGAGACTTCAACATTCCACTCTCAATAACTGGTAAAACAAATAGGTATAAAATCAGCAAAGATACAGAAGAGTTGAAGAACACTGTCAATCTACTTGACTTAATTGGTATTTATAGAAAATTCTACCCAACTACAGAATATACATTTTCTTCAAGTACATACAGAACATTATCTATGATAGACCATAATCTATCTATTATGTAAGTAATCATATGTCTTATTTATGCTAGGCCATAAAACTCAATAAATTTAAAAGGACTGAAATAATGCAAAGTATATTCTCTGACTCTAAGGGAAATAAGTTAGAAATCAACAATAAAAGAAAATTTAGAAAATCCATAAACATTTGCAAATTAAAAATACATTTCTAGATAATCCATGAATCAAAGATGAAATCATAAGTAGAAAATGTTTAGAACTGAATAAAATGAAATCACAATATATCAAAATTTATGGGATGCAGCAGTGCTTAGAGGGAAATTTATAGCTACAAACACATATAGTAGCAAAGAAGAAAGATCTCAAATCAATAATCTAAGCTTTTATCTTAAAAATCTAGATAAAGAAGAAAAAACTAAACCCAAGTCAAGTAGAAAATAGGACATCATAGACTAGAGTGTGAATCAATGAAATGGAAAATTGAAAAACAATAGAGAAAATAAAATGAAAGTTGGTTCTCTAAAAAGAGCAACAGAATTGAAAAACCTTTAACCAACAGAGAGAAGGGGGGATCACCAAAATCATTAATGAAACAGGGACATCACCATTAGCCCTAGAAAAACTAAAAGAATTATAAGGAAATATAGTGAACAATTGTATGCCAACAAATTAAACAACTTCTATGATATGGGAAACTTGCTAGAAAAACACAAATTATGAAAACTGACTCAGGAAGAACTAGATAATCAAAATAGACCTATAACAAGTAAGGAAATGGAATTAATAATTAAAAATCTTTTCATAGGGCTTCCCTGGTGGTGCAGTGGTTGAGAGTCTGCCTGTCGATGCAGGGAACACGGGTTCGTGCCCCGGTCCGGGAAGATCCCACATGCCGCAGAGCGGCTAGGTCCGTGAGCCATGGCCACTGGGCCTGCGCGTCCGGAGGCTGTGCTCCGCAACGGGAGAGGCCACAACAGTGAGAGGCCCGCGTACCGCTAAAAAAAAAAAAAAAAAAAAAAAAAAATCTTTTCATAAAAGCCAAGGCCCAGATGACTCCACTGGTATAGTTTGATACTTCACAAACTCTTGCATGAAATAGAGTAGGAAGGAATGCTTCCTGGCTCATTCTAGGAGGCCAGAATTACCCTAACAGCAAAGCCAGACAATTACAAGAAAACTACTGCAGCTTCACTCCAGTAGCCACACTAGCATAGCTGAAAGTCCATCAATTCCTAAATACCTCTGCTTCTGAAATCTACCAATGCCTAAATGCCAGATTCCCAAAACCTTATAAAAGATCAGCTCTGGCTTTATTTGGGGATGATATCCCTCACAAGTACAGCTCTCCCTTGCAAGCAAACCAGAAGTTCACTTTTTTTGCATCAAATTTCAAGTTCAATTTGTTGTTAGTTCACAACTCTTTTCTGGTTCAACTCCAGTTTACAATTGGTTATTAGTTCAGACTGTGAGTGACAGATGCACTAATGCAGTTTTGAGATAATCAAATTCAGTCTTTCCAATTTTTGTGGTGATTGCTATTATCTGTTTTTTATTCATATATATTTGAACTCCAAAATGTCAAAATACAAGTATAAATTATATGATGAATTTTCTGAACAATTGAAATTTATTAAACAAGGAAAAATTCCTTTGAAGCTCTTAGTGCTGTATGCAATTTTTCATTTAATATAAAAAATGGTGGAAAGTCACATATAAAGCAGCATATTCTAAGCACTAAGTGTAAGACATTTATGATTTCCTCAACTGATATCAAAGAAAATGATAAAATAACACACTTTCTGATTAAGAGAAATTCAGATGAAGATAAAATAATCACAGAAAAAATTGTAATTGGTGGCTTTCCACACTGTATATCAACATCAGATTTTCAGCTCAAATGAACTGTTTAAAAATACTGCTTTCATGGGACGAAGTGAGAGAGTTGCATGGACATAATACATTACCAGATGTAAAATAGATAGCTAGTGGGAAGCAGCCGCATAGCACAGGGAGATCAGCTCGGTGCTTTGTGACCACCTAGAGGGGTGGGATAGGGAGGGTGGGAGGGAGATACAAGAGGGAGGGGATATGGGGATATATGTATATGTATAGCTGATTCACTTTGTTATACAGCAGAAACTAACACACCATTGTAAAGCAATTATACTCCAATAAAGATGTTTAAAAAATACTGCTTTCAGAGAATTTTCTAATTTTAAAATTGCAAGCACATTTTCAGATGACCAGTTTTTTTCTCATGAAAAAAGTTGCTTATAAGGCTGAGTGTGATCCACTCTAGGTGAGACTTCAGAAACAAGAGCAAATTTTTGCAGAGATTATCTTATTGGGTTAGGAGTTAATAAAAAAAACTTCTGGTGGAGATAATACAAATCCAAATTTTAGTGGGTTTTTACATAAAGATACAAGCAATATTTATTCAGAGGTGAAGCAGCATAAACAATTCTCTGGAATGTGCTGGTTGTCTTGCCCATATTCTGCATAATGCTGCTCAAACAGCATCTATGTCTTTCTATTGACATTAAAGCAACTGTCATTAAATCCTTCTCTTAAGTCAACATTTACTCTATTTGAACTGAGTGATTAAAAGATTTTGTGACTTTGTTGACATTCAGTATTATTCATTCTCTTGAATTGAAAAACCCATTGGCTTTCTTTAACAAATGCAGTTGGGAGAATCCTCAGTTTATTTGAAGCACAGAAATCATTATTTAATTCTGAAGAAAAAGTCTCAAAATGTTTGTTGACTTTTTCAACAATCCAGTGAGTGAAGCTTATTTATTTCTTGTTTATAATTTTTAACATCTGTTTATCAATAGGATTATGCAAATTGAAGAGTAAACACTGTCACTGAAGTACTCTTACTATATAAAGAAATTTGTCGAATGTGTTAAGAATTGATGAAAAGTTTATCCCTTTAAAAAAAATTATTTATTTATTTAATTTTTAACATCTTTATTGGAGTATAATTGCTTTACAATGGTGTGTTAGTTTCTGCTTTATAACGAAGTGAATCAGTTATACATATACATATGTTCCCATATCTCTTCCCTCTTGCGTCTCCCTCCCTCCCACCCTCCCTAACCCACCCTCCCTATCCCACCCCTCTAGGTGGTCACAAAGCACCGAGCTGATCTCCCTGTGCTTTGTGGCTGCTTCCCACTAGCTATCTATTTTACATTTGGTAGTGTATATATGTCCATGCCACTCTCTCACTTTGTCACAGCTTACCCTTCCCCCTCCCCATATCCTCAAGTCCATTCTCTAGTAGGTCTGTGTCTGTTTTCCCCGTCTTACCCCTAGGTTCTTCATGACCTTTTTTTTTTTTCCCTTAGATTCCATATATATGTGTTAGCATACGGTATTTGTTTTTCTCTTTCTTACTTACTTCACTCTGTATGACAGACTCTAGGTCCATCCACCTCACTACAAATAACTCAATTTCGTTTCTTTTTATGGCTGAGTAATATTCCATTGTATATATGTGCCACATCTTCTTTATCCATTCATCCGATGATGGACACTTAGGTTGCTTCCATCTCCTGGCTATTTTAAATAGAGCTGCAATGAACATTTTGGTACATGACTCTTTTTGAATTATGGTTTTCTAAGGGTATATGCCCAGTAGTGGGATTGCTGGGTCATATGGTAGTTCTATTTGTAGTTTTTTAAGGAACCTCCATACTGTTTTCCATAGTGGCTGTATCAATTTACATTCCCACCAGCAGTGCAAGTGTTCCCTTTTCTCCACACCCTCTGCAGCATTTATTGTTTCTAGATTTTTTGATGATGGCCATTCTGACCAGTGTGAGATGATATCTCATTGTAGTTTTGATTTACATTTCTCTAATGATTAATGATGTTGAGCATTCTTTCATGTGTTTGTTGGCAGCCTGTATATCTTCTTTGGAGAAATGTCTGTTTAGATCTTCTGCCCATTTTTGGATTGTGTTGTTTGTTTTTTTGTTATTGAGCTGCATGAGCTGCTTGTAAATTTTGGAAATTAATCCTTTGTCAGTTGCTTCATTTGCAAATATTTTCTCCCATTCTGAGGGTTGTCTTTTGGTCTTGTTTATGGTTTCCTTTGCTGTGCAAAAGCTTTGAAGTTTCATTAGGTCCCATTTGTTTATTTTTGTTTTTATTTCCATTTCTGTAGGAGGTGGGTCAAAAAGGATCTTGCTGTGATTTATGTCATAGAGTGTTCTGCCTATGTTTTCCTCTAAGAGTTTGATAGTTTCTGGCCTTACTTTTAGATCTTTAATCCTTTTTTTTTTTTTTTTTTTTTTTTTTTGCGGTACACGGGCCTCTCACTGTTGTGGCCTCTTCTGTTGCGGAGCACAGGCTCCGGACGCGCAGGATGCGCAGGCTCAGCAGTCATGGTTCACGGGCCCAGCCGCTCTGCGACATGTGGGATCTTCCCAGACCCGGGCACGAAGTCGTGTCCCCTGCATCAGCAGGTAGACTCTCAACCACTGCACCACCAGGGAAGCCCTTTAATCCATTTTGAGCTTATTTTTGTGTACGGTGTTAGGGTGTTAAGTGTCAAGACACTTCTTAAAAGGGACCTGATAAAAATGAAAAAGAATTTCTCATTTGATGTAGATAATTTTTATGAAACTTGCCATGACTATCTTTTGAAATGGATTTTATTACTTGAAGAACTTGATTTTTTTTACCTAGAGTTTGATTAAGAGATGCTAAGTAATACTGAAGAATGGAAAGATGGTATTATGCGCTTCAACAAATCAAATTGGAAGGTCAATTCTCAGTTATCGATTTTATGCCAACACATGTTCAGCATAGTGGGTCATAATGCTGATTATGAGAGTCTTTTTTCACTAAAGAATATTAGTGGACAAAAGAATGAAATTAGGGACTTCCCTGGCAGTCCAGTGGTTAAGACTTCCCCTTGCAATTCAGGGGGTGCAGGTTCAATTCTTGGTCGGGAAGCTATGATCCCACATGCCTTGCAGCCAATAAAACCAAAAACAGAAACAGTATTGTAACAAATTCAATAAAGACTTTAAAAATGGTCCACATTAAAAAAATATTTAAAAAAATGAAATGTTATGTAACAATTTAAATGGAACACAGATTATAACTGCAATAAATGTATTTGTATCTACAAAACAAGGAACTGTTGAGATCCAAATCATCTGGGAAACATAATTAAAGAGATGTAATTTAGATATGTAGAGTTTGTTTCAGATAAATAATAAATAATTTTGTAGTAGAAGTATGTCCCATGCAATGTTTCTTTTATTTTAATATATGTAGTTGATTCTCATTACTTGCAGGAATTAGGTTTTATAAAGTTGCTGAAAACACTGAATTGGTGAATAGTTACTCATCACTCCTAGGAGAAATAAGGTTGGGTTTCTGTGAGCCTCTGGTTCACAATACTTTCATCAGCCAATCAGCCCATAATTTTTGAAATGTGGTTTTCTGTTTAAAAAAACCTTATCTAATATACCTTGTTGATTCATTAACATTCACCTCATGACCAAAAGCACTATTACTCATGTCTGAATGAAGCTTGTCTAACATTCATTTTTTCTCCATAAGGTGCATGATAACTTTCTTGCTTTTAGAAACACTACATAGCACTTCAGCACTACACTTAGGGGCCATTTTAAACAGTGAAGTCACCAAGAAAAAGCACAAAAATGTACTATTAAATAGACTGTGAAAAAGCCACTTCTTTACAATATGAGAACTGGAAAAGAAGGCAGAGCATTGCCTTGCTTGACTTCAGCTGGGAGTGTACACGTTGAGAAATTTTTTGCTCCTCTGCTCATGCCCATGAATGAGCATGAAGGCACTATGAGTATTGATTTGGGGGGTTACAAATACATTTTAATGAGTAGCTGAATCCACCAATAATGAGGATTGGTTATATATAAGTATTTATTTGTATGGACCTATTTCCACAATACATTGAGAAGAAAAGTTAAAACATGAAACCTAACTAAAACTTTGGAAGCATTCCCTTTACAAACAGGAATAAAGCAAGGATGTCCCTTATCATTGCTTCTAAGAGAGAGAAGGTGGTGAAACAGAATAAAGAACATAGCCCTTTGGGTCCAGGAAAAAACTCTCACTGGTGGTGAACTGGGATGAGGTTCAGATGGAGGTGAAACATTGGCTTATGCAATAGCTGGAGGTACTTGAAGAGTATGGGGACAATTGCAGTTGTAAGAGTTATTGAGTTGTTTGCCTTTGGTCAGTTGTTTTAAAAGCTCTGAAAAAGGAAACTGAGAAGATCAGGTCAGCCATCTGTCAACTTAAGGCTCACTATTGAGTCAGTTGTCTCCTGTAGCCACAGGGAAGACTGTTGAAAATTAGACCCAGGGCAACAAAGCTACAAAGTAAACTGAGTGCATTGCCTAAATGGTCTCCTATGCTAAAGTTCAGAACTCTGAGAAGCACATCTCTAGTGTATTTAATATATTGTCCTTCCAATCTACTCTCAAACCTTTATTTAAGTGTATACGTATCCTCGAAAACATGTGGTGCAGTTGCAGTTTTTAAATATCTGCCTAAATGATATTGTTTTATAAATCTCATTTTCTTCTTCATTCAGAATTAAGTTTTTAGGTCTATTTATATTGCTATATGTAAATTTAGCATAAATTTAGCAAAATTGTTCATTGCTTTTAACTAATGTGTAGTGTAGTATATATCCATTTTACTTATATCCATTCCCCTAGTTGAGTCCTAAGGAGATGAAAGCCAGTAAGAAATTATCTGTGATAAATGATTGGGACCTTTAGAATTGTGAATTCTGATACAAAATTTAAGTTCTTTTTGTTTCTGTGCTGTACCCACCCTCTGGTATTCTCAAAATTTTAAGCCTATTCCTCATAAAAGCTACATAGTCTTTGGAGAATCAAGGAGAAGAAGTCTGTGTCAATACTTGGGACAAAATGTTATGAAGTAAGGACAGCAACTGCAGATGAGATGGTATAAGGGAACTGAGGGATAGAGTCAAGAATGGGAATTTAGAGTGAGAGGTGACAGGAAGCCACCACAGAAGTTAATACCTCTATAGAAGTCATCAGAATAGTCTGAAGGATACTGTACTTCCTACAATTACATGAATTAGGAACTTGATATTTATACATTAAAATAAAAGGTAACCCCAGAAGATTTGGAGACAAATATATATTACATATTTTCATATGCTTATGTAGGATTCTACAATATTCATAGGAAATTTAGAACTTAGGTATTTACTTAGGCAAATATATTTTCCCTTCAGTGGTTTCACTGGATGGTTGATAGTTGAGACTATTGGTAGCAGGTGTTGAGAAACTCATTTATTAACCTAGTTCCAAAGCCCTTTCATTAGAGGTAGTGAAAATTGACAGGGAGATTGGAAAGATCAGCTTATCCTATTCCCAACAGAACCTCTGAATTAAATCACTCCTGGCACCCCTCCACTCCCCACCTTTGATATACTGCAAAGTGCACTGTGTATCAGGGAATGTTTCTGGCACTGTTTGATGATTGGATCCTGCTACATGGTGTGCTGTGTGAATCTCCTCACAACCAGTCTCAGGAAATATTGGAGAAACTTGGGATGTTATCCATCTTAGGCAGCATGGGATGCATGGGAGACCCTTTGTGACTTGCTGTTGAACAGTGAATAAGGCACCCTGGGACCTTTGATGACCTTGATGTGCTGGAGATAAACTGAGTCATTGTTTCATCATGAGGAGCCCTTGATGATATATCACCTTGAAAAGTGCTTTTTTTAAGACAAACTCCTTTGATCTTGCTGAAAGATGAACTCAGCCTGGTTTCCCTAATGACTAAGTAAAGTAAGTTGCTTTGTACTGCTGTACGAGTTGAAGCAGCCAGTAGAATGGGTTAAACACAAGAGCTTTGGAGCAAGTAAGTCCTGAGATTGAATCTTGGTTCTGGTACTTGATAACTTGACTGCAAGCAAGTAACCAATGATCACTTTACAGAGTTGTTTAGATTATTAAATGAGATCATGTATACAAAGTAGTTAGCACATAATGAGTATTTAATTGATAGCTAAAAACACACAAAAAATCTAATTAAATACAGATTGGTAATTATCAGTAATAGCAACTTAGAAGTTATAAACCCATAAAGGTTTATACCTTTGTAAAGGTTTCTCCATATAGCTGACAATCTTTTGTTAAACGTAATTTACACAACAATTTAGACTTTTACTCTGGAACTCTGCTTTCAGAGATGACTGTTTCCTATGTCTGAAGTTAAACTTGTAGAATATCTGTGCTAGAATATATGATAAGAATATTCCTCTGGTTGCTCTTCAAAGCTAAGATTTTCTTTATATATGGTTTAACTTAAGGTTTTCTTAGACATACTTGTTCTTTTTTTTTTTAAGTATTAAAAAACATGTATTCTTGAACAGTGATTTGGATGGAAGTAGTATTCTGAGAAACTTTTTTTTTTTTCCCTTAGGATAATGAAGCTATTTTAGTATTATTTAAAATAAGAACAACCTTTAAACCGTATGAAGTGGGCAATAGGGGAGAAGCACACCTTCCTGAGAAGGGTCCTCCGAGAAGGGTCTTCTCAGGGGCAAAGGCAGCAAGGGTGGGTGGGCAGGAGGGAGTGCAGGCCTGGACGTCAGCGGTGCTTCCTCGGGGCGGGCTCTGCAGGTAGGAGAGGTGGCTCTGGGGCTTGGCAGCTCCTGGCTGGAGTGGAGGGAGCTGGCCTGGTGGTCCGTGCCAGTGACTCAGGCAGGGGTAGGGCAGGGGTCAGCTGGGTAAAAGAAATGTGGGTTTAAGTGTCAGGAGGTGGTGGCCTTGGCTCTCAGGACTCAAGGGGGACGTCAGGCTGCAAGAGGCCCAGGCCTGGGAGTGCTGATCCGCCCCCATCTCTCCAGCGAGGCTCTGTGACTGTGCCCTGGGCGGGTTGGGGGTGGGGGGGCCTCACAGCAGGGTGGGCGGCAGACAGGGAAGGCTCAGGCAGGGCTGCTGGTCAGGCCGGGGCTCACTGTCCTGTTCTCGGAGGCGCTTGCACCCGGAGCAGATGCTTCTTCTCAGAGGCCCCGGCCTGGGCACAAAGACAGGAACCACTCCATTCGTCATCACGGGCCGGAAGGCCGACAGCCTGGGCTCGGGGCTCTCAGACCTGAGAGGCCCCGTCGAGCCGCCTTTGTCCTTCCTCGCATCGGCTGAGGGCCCTCAGCGCGGTCTCCTTGGCACAGGGGTCCGGGGACTCCTGGCTGGGCGGACACGTGGACAAGCTGCTTAAGCTTTCAACGGGGGCGGTACGGATGTCCACCAGGCTCTGCGTGTGGCAGGAGAGGCGGGCGTTCCACTGGGATCTCATCGTGAAACCATTGCCATGGCCGGAAAACCCCAGCCCCGAGGAGGTGCGGAGGGGCGGCCCGCTGGGAAGGCGCCTCCAGCCCTGGGGCGCCGAGGACCCGCGGACCGGGTAGTACTTCCAGCTGCGCAGGGCGGCGTGGAGCGGCCGCCTGCTGCGGAACCAGAGCCCGCGATCCTGGCGGCGGCGGCGGTAGCACAGGATTTGGCACCCTTCCCGGCCCATCGGGAGGCAGGTGCCGCGGGCGGGCCCGGTCCATGGGAACCATGGGGACCGGCGCTTCCGGGCGTGGGCTGGCTGCGTGGCCTTGGCCGTGCCCAGGTACATGCTCAGGTAGCTGCCCATGCTCGCGGGTCAGCGGGGTCGGACCTTCGACGGGCTTTGGCTTCTGGGCGGCCCCGAAGTCTGTAGACGCGAAGCTTACGGCGCTGAGGCGACCGTTGGCATCGGGGTGTGGGACGGTTCGTGGGGCGTCGGAACCTCTGGGCACGAGGTCCTGCGCGCGCCAGGCCGGGGACCCGCGCCAGGCGCGGACCCGGGGCCTCGCGGGGCGCCCCTGTGTTCTGAGCACAGGGGATCCTTCATCTCCCACTCTTGGCCCAGGCGCTTGGCTCTGGGTGGCGGGGGAGCCCTCCACTTTTTGACCTTGACATTTAAAGGGAGAAAATATAATAATTTGTACCAGGTCCTGAAAATTGACTGAAGGGCACTCTCTTTCATTACTGTAAAAATGAACAAAATGCACTGAATGCTCCTTTAAGGAAAAAGAGCGAATTTACTTGTATTTCTACAGAGGCTGTGTGCTTCTTCTAGAATGGTTGCTAATGTCACTTTTTGTAATTTTATTCTTTTTTTTTAAACATCTTTATTGGGGTATAATTGCTTTACAATGGTGTGTTGGTTTCTGCTTTATAACAAAGTGAATCAGTTATACATATACATATGTTCCCATATCTATTCCCTCTTGCGTCTCCCTCCCTCCCACCCTCCCTATCCCACCCCTCCAGGCGGTCACAAACCACCGAGCCTGATATCCCTGTGCCATGCGGCTGCTGTCCATTAGCTATCTACTTTACGTTTGTTAGTGTATATATATGTCCATGCCTCTCTCTCGCCCTGTCACGGGTCACCCTTCCCCCTCCCCATATCCAAGTCCGTTCTCCAGTAGGTCTGTGTCTTTATTCCTGTCTTACTCCTAGGTTCTTCATGACATATTTTTTTCTTAAATTCCATATATATGTGTTAGCATACGGTATTTGTCTTTCTCTTTCTGACTTACTTCACTCTGTAGGACAGACTCTAGGTCTATCCACCTCATTACAAATAGCTCAATTTCGTTTCTTTTTATGGCTGAGTAATATTCCATTGTATATATGTGCCACATCTTCTTTATCCATTCATCCGATGATGGACACTTAGGTTGTTTCCATCTCCGGGCTATTGTAAATAGAGCTGCAATGAATATTTTGGTACATGACTCTTTTTGAATTTTGGTTTTCTCAGGGTATATGCCCAGTGGTGGGATTGCTGGGTCATATGGTAGTTCTATTTGTAGTTTTTTAAGGAACCTCCATACTGTTCTCCATAGTGGCTGAACCAATTCACATTCCCACCAGCAGTGGAAGAGTGTTCCCTTTTCTCCACACCCTCTGCAGCATTTATTGTTTCTAGATTTTTTGATGATGGCCATTCTGACCAGTGTGAGATGATATCTCATTGTAGTTTTGATTTGCATTTCTCTAATGATTAATGATGTTGAGCATTCTTTCATGTGTTTGTTGGCAGCCTGTATATCTTCTTTGGAGAAATGTCTGTTTAGGTCTTCTGCCCATTTTTGGATTGGGTTGTTTGTTTTTTTGTTATTGAGCTGCATGAGCTGCTTGTAAATTTTGGAAATTAATCCTTTGTCAGTTGCTTCATTTGCAAATATTTTCTCCCATTCTGAGGGTTGTCTTTTGGTCTTGTTTATGGTTTCCTTTGCTGTGCAAAAGCTTTGAAGTTTCATTAGGTCCCATTTGTTTATTTTTGTTTTTATTTCCATTTCTGTAGGAGGTGGGTCAAAGAGGATCTTGCTGTGATTTATGTCATAGAGTGTTCTGCCTATGTTTTCCTCTAAGAGTTTGATAGTTTCTGGCCTTACATTTAGGTTTTTAATCCATTTTGAGCTTATTTTTGTGTATGGTGTTAGGGAGTGATCTAATCTCATACTTTTACATATACCTGTCCAGTTTTCCCAGCACCACTTATTGAAGAGGCTGTCCTTTCTCCACTGTACATTCCTGCCTCCTTTATCAAAGATAAGGTGACCATATGTGCATGGGTTTATCTCTAGGCTTTCTATCCTGTTCCATTGATCTATCTTTCTGTTTTTGTGCCAGTACCATATTGTCTTGATTACTGTAGCTTTGTAGTATAGTCTGAAGTCAGGGATCCTGATTCCTCCAGCTATGTTTTTCGTTCTCAAGATTGGTTTGGCTATTCGGGGTCTTTTGTGTTCCCATACAAACTGTGAAATTTTTAGTTCTAGTTCTGTGAAGAATGCCAGTGGTAGTTTGATAGGGATTGCATTGAATCTGTAGATTGCTTTGGGTAGTAGAGTCATTTTCACAATGTTCATTCTTCCAATCCAAGAACATGGTATATCTCTCCATCTATTTGTATCATCTTTAATTTCTTTCATCAGTGTCTTATAATTTTCTGCCTACAGGTCTTTTGTCTCCTTAGGTAGGTTTATTCCTAGATATTTTATTCTTTTTGTTGCAACATACTTGTTCTGTGTTGAGATGAAGCTACCAGATTAGACAGTTTTTCTGGTGTTAATAGTGGATTCTGAGAAATTTAGACAGACTTTTTATTAAGTCCTCCGACACAAGGTGTTCATTTTCCAGGTAACTGACTTATTAGAAAGGGTTAAGGTGTCAGGTAAGATTATTAAGCCAACTGGCCCAGGGATTCTGGCAGTAAATTTCAACCTTTGATTTAGTCCAACTTAACCCAACTGAGCAAAACAGCAGCTTCCATAAACAACCTACAAATATGTCCTGGGTTGTAGCCACTGAGATACCAAAGATAATATAAATCAGGTCCTTGTCTCCAGTCAAAGCTCATAAGCCACAGAGAGTAAATAGGAGCACCATACATGTCGACCTCCTCCTGATCATGACACACTTTCAAATATTAGACCTTAATATTTAAGTGGCAGACAAACTTAAATATTCAAAATGACACTAAAATAAGATAGCAGCAACTACAAAGCAGACTGCACTACTGGGTAACATTGTTTTGTGATATCTATAAATCCCTCTGTAGGGGGCCTTTCCACTTGGCTGTCTTTTAAGTTTATATTGCTGTTTGAACAAAACTGTGCACTGTCCTGACCACATTCTCTTCTAGCCTCAAAAGACAAAGATCTTTCATGTGCCAGCAAAAAAGGGGAAATTTTCTTTGCTGCCAGCTTAATTTATGCCTCTATATGCTTCAAGCTGAGTCCCACTTTACCTCGCAAGATGGCCCAGTCTACTCAGCTAAACATTCCAACTGATAGATGTCCCTGAAATAGTAGGCGTAATCAATTGTAGAACCAATACATTTCACACTATGGGCAAAATTGGTCATCATATTTTGGTGGTTCCAGGCACACCAGTGTGCCTTGGCCAACTGATTAAGGACCTCATCTCTAACCAGAGTAGTCAACAGCAGGGAGATGGGTGGGAACTGATGTAGTCAGAGATAGCATCTTAGAGGCAGACCTCAAAGGATGGGTAAGATTTAAAATTGTAGATGCATAAATGGTGGCTATTCCAGGTGAGAAGAATAACGTCTGTTTCATTCTACAGCATAAAGAATTTTCACTTCCAATTTTCCAATTATCTTTTCAACTTCACTTCACTTCTTAACATGGGGTACAATCTCCATAACAATTCAATTTATCCAGAGTAGGTGGCACAAGTTTTCTACAGTATTAGGTCATGAAATGACAGTGCCCTCCTTTCACCTAACAAGGTACAAGGTACACACCCACATGCTATTGGATTTATGCCCGCAACAGTCCAACCATGCCCTCCCAAATTTGATTTCTGACTTTCTCTTTTATCCATCGAATGTTTGTCAGAACACAAAATCCCCTTGACACTTTTCAGGACCAACCCTACCTGACTCTTTCCCAGCATTTGTCACTGTCAGCCTTTCCCTCATTTAAGCCCTTCTCTCGCTTACTCTGACACCGCACTCTTGGTTCTCCTCTCCTTCTGATCATTCCTTCTCAGACTCTTTTCCTCTGTCCCTTAAGTGCTCCCCAGGGCTCAGATTTTGGCCTTTTTCTCTCTTCTCACTCTACACGCTCACAACGGGAAACTGTCTGGGGATCCTTATAACTGCGAAATACCTTATCTGAGGTAAGCAAGCCCCTTAACGGGGCTCACTAGCTCTCAGACATTACTCTGCCTTGGTTAAATAAAACTGACTCACAGGAATAAATAATGGGGAAAAGTTTGTTAGGGAAACTTCCAGCTACCGAATCTGCCCAGGAGGCAGGGACCACAACAGGAAAAATTTTGTAAGGAGTCTCAACTGAAACTTATTTTTTTGTTGTTTTTTATTAGGAACACAGGCCTTAAAAAGATAAGCACTTCTGAGCTTGTTTCCTAAGACATCCTATTTATCGGAATCCATTTTTAGACAGGACGTTCCAAGCGGGCTGGACTACACAATCGCGTTCACTGAGCTAACCCCAGCACCAGCCTGGGCCGGTTTGCGGCTTGTCTATTGCGCGGTGGCTCTGCCTGCAGTTCAGCCGTGGTGCGGCCCACTGGGGCGGGAGAGCAGGAAACGGAGCCACGGTTGCCTCTGCCGAGAGGTGCTGCATTCAGAATAACTCCTCGAGTAGCAGCAGACACGTGCCACAGGCTTAGGGCGTTTCCTCCCGGCTTCACCCAGGTTCTCCCACAACGAAAACAATCTAGGGAGTTGCCTCAGCCACCACATGTCTCGGAGCGTGGACTGCTCCACCCGCGCAACCGCGTGGTGGAGGGCGGGACCCGTCCCTGACGTCACACAGGGCTCCGCCCCTTAGGGGAGAGGCGGGAGCGCGTGAGCTCTGTTACGCAGGCGCGTTCGTCCTTTATAAATGGCGCTAGAGGCCGACGGTGGGGGTGTAGGGAGAGGGTGTTGCCGCCATTTTGTAGGATGTTTGTCGCAGCGACTGGGAGAGAAGACGGCGGTTTGGTGACAATTACTGGCCAAAGGGCCTTTTACTTTTGCGGAGGTAAGGTTTCGGATAGGGTGTTCTGGGCTGGGCGGTTTCCCAGTCTTTTAGGTCTCGAAGCCACGTGTCGGAAAAAGGACGGGATTCGGGGCCTCGGCAACGGGGGTTTCTTCGGGGCACAGCTCTGCTTGTGGCATTTGAAACCTAAAGTTGCCCAGGTGTCATGGTAGATTTAAAATCCTAGGGCGGAAAGGCCTCGGCTCTGCTGCTGACTCTTCTCAGAGAGGCCAGGTCACTCACATCACGGCTCCTTAGGCCCGTGACTCGTCCCGCCGATCAGGGTGAGACCCTGCGAGAGCCTCATGGGGCTAGTGTTGTCCTAGATCAAGCCTTATTCTGGGTCCCTGGCCTCGGCCGTTTGTAGCATTCTGGGATTTTCCGAGGTCAGACTTATGCCTCTGAGTGCGCCAAAGGCCCTGACCAGGTGCCCTGGCGGAGAGGCGGGGGGTGGGGACTGGGCGTCCGAGGAACTGCTAGTTTGCGAGTCCAGGTGGTGGAATTTAGCTCGTGCTTGTGAGAGGTAAATACGGAGAGGCTCATCCTTTGTGCGAACTGTTTTTTTCCTAAAGTGGAGCATAGTATTGTTGCATCAGATCTGCATTTCTGATACTTCTGCATCACACTGTCCTTGATTACTTAAGTAACCGTGAAATGCTTATACTATTCTTAGGAAACAGCGCTCCAAACTGACCACGTCAGCCACCTGGTCTTATTTTATAGCTATCTTTGTATGATTGTGCTCCATACATACACCCACAGGCTTCTTGTTATCCATTACATACAGTACTCTTGGAGCCATCTAATCATAACTTTAACCTATATAGATATTTTAATATAGATAACGTAAAATTGTCGGGTAATACAGGGTGTTAAAGGGCAGTAGAGAATCAGGTTTCTAAGATGGATATAAACATCCGATGTTTATTGTATCTGATGTTTTTATTGAAGGATGTCCGATGATTCTAACATGTAGGATTCTTTGTTAATTAGAAATAGTGTGATAATTCTAGATAGTTTTTCTTTTTTTTGTATGCGAAGGAACCTAATCTGTGTAACCTGGATCTGGGATTCTTCTCTTGGCCTCCTGAGAAAATATTTCTGAACAGTAGTGGCGGCGGGGGGGCGGGGCGGAAATGGCTTCCTAACAGCTGAATTAAATTTAAAGTAATGAACTTGGCTAGAGAAATAAAAACCTTTGGCTCTCCCAAGATGCTTATTTTAATATTTGCATATTGATAACTGTGGTTATTTAAGAATTCTGCCTTGGTGAGCTAGTTATGGCCTACTGACAGTAGAAGGAAAAAAACAGAACTGAAGCAGACACACATGTTTTGCAAAAACTGCATAATAGTCATAGTAATAAACCTCAGTCATCAGATGTTGTAATTTTGCTTGCTATGATTTAAGAATGCTTAACTAAACAATTTTAAAGAGTTCCTGTGTGGTTAAAATACAATTTGGGTAATTGAAGGGTCAGAAGAATTCCACTATAAATATAATTTTTTTTTTGATGGCTTTTCTGATGGTCTTTTGGCTCAGGTTAATTTGTAATGTCATTTATTTCAGTTTCCCATATTCAAATGACTATGTAAATCAGAATGCTCACTTATCAATTTCCAGTGAGAGCCCTGAGTAGAGTTTTAGGATTTTTGTTGGACCTAAGAATCAACAAGAGAAGTGAGTTAAAAGATCTGAATATTTGGTGGCTTCGGGCTCTGATGGCATGATACCTACATTTTCTTAGGGAATACCTCCCAGGAGATGCCTCATTTTAAAGTCTTTTAATTCATTTGAAGTCTTTTAAATTTTTTACTTGAATTTGTTTGCTTGTTATTGAGTCATTTGGGCTAACTGAAGGGGGTTAACTAAGTTGGTTTTGCTCCATTTTACCTGTTTTCAGCTCCTTGCTGAGTTGTGAACCTCACCCTCTTCAACAGTTTGGACACCACTGTTAAAAACTTAACTGCTTTGTGAAAGAATTAAGATGGGAAGAGGCAGATAGGGATGACATTGTTAGAACACAGATCCTGATCCTGAATGGAACCTGTGAGGATGTAGATGGAGTCAGGGAATTGTCACAATTATCTGATTTCAGTGTGACCATATTCATCCTTATAGGTTCATTTCTTTAGTCACCCCAGATCTACAACAAATATGTTTAATTTTAAGAATGGCTGCAGGATGATCTGAAAATAAACAGTCATCTCCTATATTCAGTATCCCTAAGTGTTTCTCTGACTTCAGTTATTTGTATCACAGTATTTCGACAAAGCTGCATGACACTTGTGATATTTGTTTTAAATTAGTTCACATTTAAAGTTAACATCAATAACTTAATAATTTGATTATATCAATAACTTAAGAGATTAGTAATAATTTACCATAGAAAGAAGGTAATGATAAAAATAAAACCAAAAAAGTTATTAATTTCTAGCTAGATATTGTTGTCTACTGAAGGCTCTAAGCCTGAATCCTGACTCTTTTTTTAAAATGGCAGTTAGCAAGTGTTAGTTGAAGATATGCACCAAGCTGAGAATTTATCCAGAAGAATTGAAGGAAAATGTATTAAGGTCTCACAGTGTTATCATTTAGTACTAGGTGTGTATACCACTTAGAATCATCTGACATACCAGTGGGATAGTGCCTCCATGCCCTGGGAACCATTACCTACGAAGATTTTAGAACCTGTACAACCCTATGTGCTGGGGTTTTTCTATTTAATATTAATGTGAAATATTTTATTTACTAAATACAACCATCTGTAAATTCCACAACTCACTTTTCATTTCCATTAACAGATGAGGCATTCCAAAAGAACTCACTGCCCTGACTGGGATAGCAGAGAAAGCTGGGGACATGAAAGCTACAGTGGAAGTCACAAACGGAAGAGGAGATCCCACAGTAGTACACAAGAGAACAGACATTGTAAACCACATCACCAGCTTAAAGAATCTGATTGGTAAATTACGCTTGAACTAGTACCATTTTAACACTAATAGTTTTAATGACTTGTCATTAGCTTATATAGCTTTCATCTGTCAGATTGTTTTATAAATCAGTCAACAAATACTCATTCAGAAAATATTTACTGAGTGCCTATTATATGCTAGACACTGCTGTGAATAGAACAGAGTTCCTACCCTCACATATCTGTGTCCATTTCGGAGCTGTAGGAGACAGTTGATTGAGTCCCAGCTGCCAGTAATATAGTTGGGGGAAATGAGACACACAAAAGTTAAGTAAGTGATTAAAGGACCAGTGAGTGCCTTTAACTTGTATGTAGTAGGGAGAGCTGTACATTGGGGCACTTATTTAGGGTTCCACAAATGAGAGATAATGAAGGGTGGGGAAGAGTTCATCCAGATGAGAAAAATAGCATGTGGTGT
Organism: Grampus griseus; assembly: GCF_964374135.1. Lineage (NCBI taxonomy): Eukaryota > Metazoa > Chordata > Mammalia > Artiodactyla > Delphinidae > Grampus > Grampus griseus. The sequence continues at coordinate 153,867,820 of NC_139019.1, read as the reverse complement.
GTGAGAATGTTAAAGTGTGTTGGGGATTAGTTGCTTATACTGTATTCTACAGGTTATATTTGTAGATAAGGCCAGTAGATATGTTTGGGATTTTTAGAAGCTTGGCTGTTGTAAGAAGGGCCTCAATAAAAATTTCCAATGGCATGTGTCCTGTTCTATTGTATTCTTACCAGTGTAAAATTTGGAGGTAATACATTTATATAGAATTGAAGGAATTTTTCAAGTTCCTAAATGATTAAACAAAGCCTAGGTGAATAGAGTTTCTTTCATTCTGTCCTCCATTAATTTCCCTCTCTCATTTGTTTTTGTTGGTTCTATGTTTTCTCCTTGTTTTGTGCAGATGTTCCACTGGGACTGTTTGCCAGATTGCTTTCTAAATTAGCCAACTGGGGTTACTTTAAAAAACAATATGTAATTTTTTTCCTTCTCCATGCCAAAACAGACTTGTTCTGTAGAGCAGTGAGCTTGTTGGTAATCAGTGCAGACTAATCATTCTTCACACACTATCATATGGAGGGAAGAGGGAGAATCTATGCCAGGATTTCAATGACCTGAGCTAATTAATGTATTATACAAGAATATCTGTACCCTATATTAAGATAAATACAAAATACTCTGTAAGGCTTAACATATAGTGCTAACCATTCATGGATTTATTATGCATTGTATGTGTAGAAAGGAAGTGATATGAATGATTAATGATATGAATGATGAATTCATATTCATAATTAACCACATAAAGATGTTACTGAGTCAGTGCAATAACCACTAGGCCAATAGTTTCTTCTTTGATATTGGCACCAGAGATGTCTGGTGGTAATTGCTCTCTAATCTGGAGTAATCTAATAATCTTTTTCAAGATTCAAAACTTTACAAGAGTGTTTTTTGTAAAATTATTGGAAAAAAATGAAAAATACAGAAGCGTATAAAGAAGGTACGCTTGGTAGGATGCTAGTCCCCCATTTGGATGTAAAGTTATTTCTTATTCTTCTGAAAAATATTTTTGTATACAAATCTTTGCCTCTGAATATTTCCTGAAAATAGGTTCTAAGAAGGGACAGTTTCAAGTTAAAGGGTGTGAACTCTTATAAGGCTCTTGCTACGTATTCACATATTTTTCTAGAAAGTTTGTACCAAGTTACACTCCTACGACATGCTGTCACCAGTCTTGCCTATTTTGAAATGCCAAGAATAGTGTTTTGTTTTATTTGAATTTTTAAATTTCTGCTGAATTTGTCCTCTGTCATGTGCTTATTGAACACTTGAACATTTTTTTAATTGAAGTATATTTGATTGTGAACATTATTTTTGTATTCTTAGCCTATTTTTTCTATTAAAGTGTATTTTTCTTATGATTTATCAGCGCTTTTATTGGTTATCAATTATCTTACCTTTTTTCATATATATTTCAGAGTGTCTTTTCTTTTTGATTTGTAAGTAGCCTGTGAATTTCTCCCTTCCTACAGGCTTAATCAGTTCTACACAGGAAGACTGATGTGGCTGTGAACACATTTTATATCCTTAAATGTCTTGTTGTAACATAGAGTATCAAGCCTTAAACCAGTGATTCTCAAACTTTAGTGTGAATAGAATCACTTTGGAGGTATGTTTAAAATGCATATTACCAGATTATTCAGTGAGTCTGACCTGACCTGGGGTCCAGGGATCTTCATTTTTAAAAATTCAATATTTCGATATTGTTAATAAACAGACCACCCTTTGAGAAACACTGTTTTAAGCCCTTTAGCCCGGCATACAAGATTTTGGATGATCTGTTCCCAGCTTATTTATTTGCCTATGTTCCCCTATGTGAAAATTGCTCTTGCTGAAATTGTCTACTTACTATTTCCTAAGTAACATGTAGACAAACTTATCTCTAAGCCATTCTGGCTAAAAGTACTCTATAAATGTAAGATGGTAATATGCCATTTTTCTTTCCTGGCATTTCTTCTACTTCCCACTTTGCCCAAATCCTGATTTCCCTTTAAGATGCAACTGTTCCCTTCTTTTTCATGAAATCTTCCCTGACCATTTTAAGCATTTTGAGTTTTTTCTCCTAAGCACTCATATCCAGGCTTTCAACATTTCCTGCATTGTTGAGTTTTGTTTTATTCTTGTATGAGTAATCTCAAACTGAACAGTTATTTGTTGGCAGGGATTTTGCCTCATATATATTTTTTACCTTCCACAGGACCTGTGTGGAAATAAAAACAAATGCCCATAGCCTCATTAGTCTTGGCTGTTTTGAAGAACTACAGTGAAATATTCACTGGACATTCAGTGAATATTTTTAGAAATTAAATCAGTCTGTTCATCCTGTTCACTGTGTCCATATAGCCTTTATAATTCTGTAGACTTTGTTTATATAATCTCTAAGCCTTGGTTGTTGTAGGTTGAAGAGGTCCTCATCTTTTTAGTTTATCCTCATGGTATTACTTCACTCTATGTTTGTTATTCTTTAGATTATTTATGGATTATCAGCAGCTCTAATTTCATGCACTAGTCCAGCTAAGGATTATTAGTGTTAGAGTTTTCCGATAAATTTTAGACTTTTATGGGAAGGATGCCTTACAGAATTAAACAGATGCCCTTTAGAGTATGGTAATTTCTAGTTTGACGTATTGTAGATCTCTCCCTTAACGGTTCCAAGCAACTGATCAGATCCCTGACTTAGACCCAGATTTAGACCCTAATATCCTGAGTTGTTTCTCCAATGGCTAGAACTTAAGGCTGACACTGGGGAAAGGGGGTTTCTGCATCTCCCCAGCCTGGATTTGATGCCAGCCCTGTTGAGTAGCAGTTTTAGAGATGCTTCTCCTTTATTTCTGTGTAAACCAGCCTCCTGAGAAAACAAATGACAACATATTCTGGGAAAAAGAAAGAGGTTAGTGAGGGCAGTCTGGTTAACATCTGTCACTCCATTGCTTGTCAGGATTATTTTAGCTGGTGTGTCTGACTGGGCAGGTGTCCCCTCTCTCCCTCAGTGCTCCATGTGCACTGAGGGATCTCTAGAAGCTTCACACTCTGTTGAAAAGGACACTCATCCCAGGTAGAGAGGGGGATGGGAAACTGGGCCAATTGAATCTTTTTCTTTCCATCAGATCAAGGCTGCTTAACTGGAATCCATTGACTTCCTGAGGTCCATGACCTCTGAAATTCCTTGCCAAGTTTTGTTTACGCATTTGTGCGTTTCTTAGGGGAGAGGGTCCATATCTCTCAATGAGATTTTCAAAGGGATCTGTAGATTCAGAAGTTAAGCACTATGGCACCAGATGATGCTGTTTTTCCTGAATTCTTGTTTATTTCACAAGCAGGAGTGACAAATTCAAAATGCAAAGGGAAGTAGGGTGTTGGGAAATCCTAAGCAAGCAATTACAAGAACCTTTTCTCATTTGAGGGGGATATATTTTAGATATTTTTGGCACATGAAGCAGCCTTCAAAAGCTGTGTTGTCTATTTCTCAGAGAGATACAGGAAGCTCGAAATAGAGGAGAGGAGATGGAATAGGTGGTGTGTATAATAATACTGGCACATACAATAGGATTTAGAATGTGCTCTACAACCATGGCAAATCATTTTCCTTCTAGGGATCTCAGTTTAGTCATCTGTAAAATGAGAGGCCTGAAATATATTTAAGATTCCTTTAGCTCTAATACACCTTTCATGAAAGAACTCTGTGTGCCAGAGATAACCTAACTTACATTAAGAAGGAAAGGAATCCTGTTTTGCCTGCCTCATATTGTGTGTGGCTCTAAAAAAAGGAAGAGAGCTTAGTTACAGATGCATATATCACAAGATGGATGAATTTCAGAAGAGCAGTTTTGTGAATTTTTGGTCTTAACTTTCCCCAGAAGGTAAAGGGACACTTAATCAAGTAAACACTGAATACGTTGAATGATTTGACCCAAGCTTTGTTCCTTCATAGCAGTATATATTAATAGAGATATGTTCCCCTTTACTTGTTGGTTAAAGTAAAATTACTTCTTAAGTTTTGTGAGTTAAATATAAATTCTAATTCATCAATTTGTATTTTTTTCTTTTATTGAGTTAGCTGTTTTAAACCAGGAATTCTTGAGAGAATGTTTTATTTTAACCACGTTATTCTAGAATGAAGAGAGTAATTTTAAATCCTTTAATGTGTTTGCAGTCATTATTTAGAAGCAGGGTCCTTGAATGAGAGAGATTATCGGGACCGGAGATACATTGATGAATACAGAAATGACTACTGCGAAAGATATGTTCCTAGACATTATCACAGAGACGTTGAAAGCAGTTATCGAATCCACTGCAGGAAATCTTCAGTCCGAAGCAGGAGAAGCAGTCCTAAAAGGAAGCGTAATAGACACTGTTCAAGTAATCAGTCACGTTCGGTATGACTGATTTTGTTTTTATTTTGAGTGGATACTTATTTGTGTGTAAAAGCTCTTACTGAGCCAATAAATTTGAAAAAGTTTATAATACTATATGAATATAATTGTGTTTATATTACTTGAATCCTTAAAGGAAACTTCCAAATTCTTACAACTAATCTGTATTTATTAGTTAGCCCTCATTTGCCCACATTTACTCATTTTCTGCAGACCAGATCATGAGTTTCTTGATTTTAATGTTAAAAATATTTTTATCTTTTATAACATAATCATACGAAAAGATGAAGCACCCATCTTTTCTTTCATCTTAAACGTTTTTTACTTTAAAAGAAACCCCTTTCCCAGTACTTGGAGACAAATGTAGAAAGTTGCACTGGCGGATACTTACCCTGTGTATAGCACAGGCTCCAATTAGTTCCATTGGAGTTCTGAAAGTGGGTGCTGAAGGGGAAATTATCGTCCAGAAAGCCTGCCCTTTTTTTTTTACACTCATGAATCTTCACTTGTTTGCAGTAAACTATGAATTATTATTTTCCTCCCCAAGTTTTCTTCAGTAGAACTATCATTGATTAGATCGAACATTGACATTAGCCTTTATTTTCCCCTTTTATTTTAATTATGTTTAAAAATATTGCTAAATATCAATTTGAACTAATCTTGACATTTTAAAACATTTTCCTGACAAACTAGACATCTCAACTCACAGCATAGGCTATTTTATAACAAGAGATTAATAGATCATGACATTGCATTCTTTAAATTTCAGACTTCAATTAAGTCAGTATTTTAAAGAGACAATTGTGTTGTTTTTTTCTATTGCCACTTTAAGTATCTTATCTGAAAATCTGTTCCTTGCCATGTTTTTCTTCTGTAACATAAACTGTGCCTTGTGAATTTCTGGGGACTGAATTTGAAATTGCTCCTGCCAACTGTTCGTGGCCTGGTGCTTATCTGAATGCCTGAATATCTCCCCGCTGAATGAATTGCGTATTCTGCCCTGAATTCACTCTGATATATTGATTGGCTGGATGATCTTGGTGCTGCCCACTTGCCGTTCCAGAAGAGCCACCGAAGGAAAAGATCCAGGAGTATAGAGGATGATGAGGAGGGTCACCTGATCTGTCAAAGTGGAGACGTTCTAAGAGCAAGATGTATAGAATATTTTTCAACACTTTTTAAACTTTTCAGACAGAATAATCTTTTTAAGAATAGTTTGTCAGCGGGGGGCTAAAGAACTCTTCATTGCTTTTTTGTTTTGTTTTTCGTGGGTTTGTTTGTTGTTCTTTTGTATTTCTTCTTTTCTATAGAGTTTAAATATTTCTACTCTAAAGTTCCAAAATAATCAGTGGAATTTGAGATTAGAGCAAGAATGATAGCTCTATCTAAATTATTTTTGTAGCAGCTGAAAATAAAATAATTTGACTGCTGGAACCTTAATTATGCTTTAATAGAGATCATTTGAAAATATTCCACACTTAAGCATTCATTATTTGAATAACTGATAATTTGTACGCAGGTACTTACACTTCTTTCTCCCCCCTCACTTTAGATGAAATCGTGGACACTTTGGGAGAAGGGGCCTTTGGCAAAGTTGTAGAGTGTATTGATCATGGCATGTAAGTTTGTTGTTTTTCTTTTTTGAACATTCTGATATTTTTGGTGGAGAAGGATCCATAATTTAAATGAACTGGAATTTAAGTGGTAACTATGTGTTTTCCTGGGAGGTATAAGTATTCAAAAGTTCTTGAACTGTGTATGATTTATTTACCGTAAGTACGGATTTTGATCAAGAATGCTAAGAATTTTTATCAGATGGAGTTCATTGAAATTAATGTGAATGTTCAAGTGAAGAGTTTCCTAGAACTTAGGTCCTTAGCTTTCTATAAGAGATTTAGAGTGCTTTACCCTACTTTTGAATTGCAGAGACAATAAGTTAGCATGTCTAATCTTCTTGGTTCAGAAACTTTTATTTCCAAAGGAAATGTTTTCCTCTAGGATCTCTATTCTGTGGTTGCAAGTTTTTATGTAAGTGAATGTCTTAAAACAGTTTAGTGGAAACTGCACATTTCTAAATTGACATCTAAACTTTTCTTCATAAAATAGTTGAGGATGTAATTTCCAGCTTATTGTAAATGCTGATTTTTTTTAAAAAAACATATCTCTCTTTTTAAATGTTTGGAGGAATCTAAATACAACAGCTTGATACCTCCTGTCATCCATGAACAAACTTTTCTTGAATACTTAGAAATGCTGTATCCTTGAACTTACTTTTACTTCATTTTTCATAGAGAATATTATCCTAAATGTCTTTTATTATCACCCTTTCCTCTCTATGACAAAAATGTGAACATAAAGTAAAATTTTAAGATATTTTGAAATACTTTGACTTAGGAAAGTTGCTAAGAATTCCCATATATTCTTCACCCAGATTCCACAAATGTTAACATTTTACAGTATTTAATCATTCTCTATATTTACATGTTATATGTATTTTCAAGTTTTGCCAGCTCATCTACAGACCTGATTCACATTTCACTAGTTGTCCCATTAAGGTCTTTTAAAAATTTCTTGAGGTTCTAAGACTTGAGTATTTGAGATATTCCAATGAATAGTATTCAATTGATCAAGTACAAATCTGTTACAAATTTTGATACTTATTAGACCTAAAACATACAGTTTGAAAATATATCTTTTATTGAGATGGTTGGGACCTTTAAAAAATGAGTTCATGTGTCCATAGATAAATCTTACTGTTTTAGCATTAAGTTTCCATTTTTCGTTTTTTTTAATTGACAAGTAATATGAAAGCTTGTAAGTTTAAGGTGTATAACGTTGGTTTGAAACATTTATATACTGCAATATGATTACTATAGTAGCATTAGCTAACACCATTATCCATTTTTCATTTTTATAGCTATTAGCACTGTTCATTTTTATAGCTTATTAGCAGTTAGAAAACTTGGCCATATGATTAAATAGATGAGACTAGAAGAAGTTTTGTCACAGCAGTTTTATAGTAATTCTTGTAAGTCTTGAGATATATGCTATACATCATAGGGAGATAAATCATTAAAAATTTATTTTGATGATTATATATCAGCCCACAACTTCATTGGGGCCTTGTCAAAAGAAATGAGTTTGGAATAGGTTTGCTATCCAACCACTAGAAAAATTTGTTTGCCTCAAAGATTTTTTCTTTTTTTATAAACAGCCTAGGGCACAAACCTTACCATATTAATTTCGTGTGCATAGGGTTCTCTTTTGTAATGTGGGAAGGCCATAGTGAAAAATGCAGGGTTGACTGCTGGCTTGTATTCAAGAAGATCAGGTTTAGAAAAGAGGACAGAAGGAAGCTGAAGATTTGGAAATCCCTTTCCTCAAAATCATTTATGGCTTTTTTTTTTGGCCACACCACGTGGCTTGCGGGATCTCAGCTCCCCGACCAGGGATTGAGCCTGGGCCTATGGCAGTGAAAGCTCATGTCTTAACCACTGGACCACCAGGGAATTCCCTCTGTACTTTTTAGGAAGTATTACAGATGTCCCGGTCTAAAACACGCTGCCCTACATTGTTGCTATTTATACCTATTCACATCCGTGAATGCACTAAACATTTTTTTGGCTTCATGACTTATTGGTGTCTCCTTTGCCGGAATTATCTAACAAACTGATAGTTGTCTTTCTTCTCTGAAGAAGTCTAAGCTCCCCTAACCCTGATGGTTAGGCTCGCTCTTCTCTCTACTCCTTATACCAGGCATTTCTAACCTTATGATAAGTTGTTCAAGTGTCTGTCTTTTCCATTAGACTGTGAGGTACATGGGACAAGCCCTTTTTAACACTGATTCCAATGCAACATCTGGCACAGTCGCTAGCCTGGTGAATGAGTGAATGCTTTCAGCAGTAGTATGTTCTATTCAAGGTTTATATTTTTATCCTTTTTTTTAAAAAAAACTACTTATAAAATCTAGGTAAATTTAAACTTTTGGAAACAAACATTAACGTTGATAAGTATTAAGAGAAATCATCACTCCGTGTAATGTATATTTTGTCAAAATGTTTCGAAAAAATGTTTATAGATCTGCTATAATATACCCTGAAAGATTATTTTAGGAAAATAGCATAGAATGATTGGTACTTAATAAGATTATGCTTTAGAGCAGGGGTCCCCAACCCCTGGGCTGTGGACTGGTAGGAACTGGGCCTCACAGCAGGAGGTGAGCAGTGGGCGAGCAAGTGAAATTTCATCTGCTGCTCCCCATAGCTTGCATTACCACCTGAACCATCATACCCTCCCCCCACCATGGAAAAATTGTCTTCCATGAAACCGGTCCCTGGTGCCAAAAAGGTTGGGGATAGCTGCTTTAGAGGATACATGTCTTCAGTGCCCTTCTGTACATTTACCATTTTCATTTTGTTTTTAAGGGGTGGCATGCATGTAGCGGTGAAAATCATAAAAAATGTGGGACGATATCGTGAAGCAGCTCGTTCAGAAATCCAAGTATTAGAACATTTAAATAGTACTGATCCCAATAGTGTCTTGTAAGTAATAAACTTGGAACTGTGATCCATTATGTTACATGAAATAATCAGAATTCTGTGAACTGAATTATTTTTATTCTGATCTGTTTTAGCCGATGTGTCCAGATGCTAGAATGGTTTGATCATCATGGTCATGTTTGTATTGTGTTTGAACTCCTGGGACTTAGTACCTATGATTTCATTAAAGAAAACAGCTTTCTGCCATTTCAAATTGACCATATCAGGCAAATGGCATATCAGATCTGTCAGTCAATAAATTGTAAGTATACTTGTTAAATTTTTAAATACCAGTAAATTAAAGGTTTTATTGTACAAGCAACATATCAAAACATTGTCACTAAAAATGCACATTGCAAGTAAAGATGAAACCACTTTTGATCCCTACCTCTACTACTAATTCTCCTGTCTTCCGGTACAGATTAAATTTGTAAGTGAAACTAATAATGTCTTTTTGTTCTTTTGTAGTTTTGCATCATAATAAATTAACCCATACGGATCTGAAGCCTGAAAATATTTTATTTGTGAAGTCTGACTATGTAGTCAAGTATAATTCAAAAATGGTAAGTTACACTTGTTTTAATTTTGGTAGTTGTCTTTAAAATTAATTTAGCTTGGTGATCCTTGGATGAGGAATTTTACCTTTGAGGCTTATTATATCCTGATGTTTAACCCAAAAAGGGTAATCCTTTGCCTTTCTCATGGGGTTATTTTGAAAATCAAAAAGATGATTCATGTGCAAGCCTTTTGGATAGTGCTATAAAATATTTCATATCTTTATTGATCTTTGTGTTTACTTAACTGTATCTCTAGAAACGTGATGAACGCACACTGAAAAACACAGATATCAAAGTTGTTGACTTAGGAAGTGCAACATACGATGATGAACATCATAGTACTTTGGTATCTACACGGCATTACAGAGCTCCAGAGGTCATTTTGGGTTAGTAGATACCAGACTTCCTGATATTTTAATTGAAAAAGAGATTTTTTGTTCTCTACAGCTTTTATTGGGGGGCAGGTAGTTGGGGGATAGCTGTAATTTTCTTAGCAGTGTACAGAAAATGTTTTCTGTTTTCATAAAAGCTGTCTGGACATTGCTATAAATATTTTTCCTGAGTGGGAAAAATGAGATATCATCTGTAAAGGTATTCCAGGTTGTGGTTATTCTTGAACAAGTCAGTCTTACAAGATCATAAGAGAACAAGCTGTATTGGCTAAGTACATGACAGCAGTATGATTTTGAAGCAATGTGGGCACCTCTTTTCGTCTCATCACAAATCATGGTGCTGGTGAAAATGCTAAAGATTGGGTTGGCAGACGTCTAGATGTAGGGTGGATGGAGGTTAAGAGGAGAAGAAAGAGGGGCTAGTCTAAGAGGAGAGCTTCTTTGATCATCTTTGACATGAGAAAGCATAGAAAGGAAAATTAGTTAAGGTGCAGGGTTTTTAAATATTAATAAAAGGGAACTCAATGAGGGAGAGCGCGTCTTATGCCTCAAAATTTAAAAGTTCGAGACCAAGTCATGTTGATAGAGCAAGGAAGTCAGAAATGGCTTTGGGGGCTTGGAGACAGTGGGAAAAATTCAGATCAGGTGATATTGGGAGATAGCTAAATGGTATAAACATATTACTTCACCAAAAGTAAGTTTCAACCGAGGTTGGATAGTAAAACATCTTTGTGGAATCAGTCTTTTCCACTTTTTACCTTTTGTCTAAGAGGACTTGGTAGTTCAGAATATGAATGTGAAAGCAAACTAATGATGTTTACCTAGAGTAGAGAATTAGTAAAAGGGACAGGAAATTAAGAATATTATGTAGTGCTGGCTAGTAGAACTTTCCATGATGATAGAAATGTTCTATATCTGCACTACCCAACATGGTAGCAATTAGTAGCCACACGTAGACTACTGTGTACTTTCAGTATAGCCAGTGTGACTGAGGAACTGAATTTTAAATTAATTTAAATTTTAGATTTAAATAGCCACATGTGGCTAGTGGCTACCAAATAGGATAGCACAGGTTTGGAGCTCATCTTTTGAGATTGATGTTACTAGGATTTCTGCTTAGTATGGTCTGAAAGAAGCTGCTGTGTTGCAGTAGTTTAGAAAGTGTATTCATGGTTGAGGACTGAAGGCTGCAATGAAGGTAAAAGAAAAGAGTGTGGGAAGAGATTGTGGACAGAGATGTATTTTCAGAGCTTAAAAAGAGATAACTTGCTGTGTTTTATCAATTTTAAGAAGAAGATTTTTCTCTACATTTTAACATGTGAGGGAACATAACATAAAACAATTGGCATTTTTTCTTTGTTATTGGTTTGTAAAACAGTGGTGTATCTTACAGTTAGTTAATGGCCTCCTCCTAGATGCGTAAGATACAGTGATTCTTAGTAATAATACAGTCCCATGCGTGGCCAGGCTGGGGATAGTTGATATAAATCTGAAATTGGGGTTATTGGTCTTTAGGAAAAGAAATGAACAGATGGGAAGATTAGAAGGGTTCTTTGTGTGTTCGTGAAGTGTTACTCCTGAGGATTAAGGCAGAATTAGGTTGAAGAGGAAGATGTCAGTTGCTACCATTGAGGAGGGCAGTTGGTCTCATGTCTTGGGTGTTGGTAGTAAACAGAAGTTGGTAAAAGTGAATGATGTGAAATTCCAAAGAGTATGAGAGCTGACGCATAAGAGAATGAGGTAATTTACAGTCACTTGGGAGAAAGCTGGACTGGGAGACAGGAGTGGCTGGAAAAGAAAACTTTCATCTTAGATCCAGGCTCTGTCATTTGCAGCTTTTGTATGTGTTACTGTAAGTAGAAACCGTGCTCCATTATCCTTTTGTTCAAGTGATAAGTACCATGAGGGTTAACAAAAATGGCTAAATCATAGTCAAGTTCCTTGAATATATTGTTTCTTCCTTTGTCTTTAAATTCAGTAATGTTACTGAAAGTAATTGAAATGTCTTTTAAAGTAGGATTTATTTGTACATTATTGTTTTATTAAAAACTTAATCTTTAAAAGGTTAAAACATCTGTATGGTTTACTCTTTTCCTTTCTAATTAGATATAGACTTAAGGCTAGGTGTTTTTTTCTTTTCTGAATAATGTTACTCTTGAGAATTCTGAAGGAGAAAGTATATATGATCATATATAGACAACCTGAAAGTACATATATAGATACCTCTCTATGTGAACTTTAAATAGCTATATAATTCTGCTTATGGGTGACACTGCTTATAATATCCATTATAATTCTTACATAATTTATGTGACACTACTATTTCTTTTAATGGAAGAAATAAACTCAGATATCAAGCTGATGGTAATTGATGAGGGGTTAGTAATTACATTCTGAGGATAATTATTGATCTATGTTTGCACTAATAAAATGTAAAATTTCATAGAACAACCGTTAACTGGGTATAACAGTGCTCCTCATTGCACAAGCAATTCAGAGACTATGGAATATATGCTAATCCTTCTTATTTTACGTAAAATGCTTCCTCCCCCAGGTTAAAATACTGTAATTTGATACAAGGATATGGAGGACTGAAAGCATAGTGAATAATGTTTGATATAAAACTAAAAATGTAAACCCTGAATTTACTATCATATTCTCCTAAATAGGCTATATAAAGAGAGCACCCACATAGGAAAAGATATTGTGTATTGGCAATTAAAAATTGTTGCATAATACAATGTTTGGTTTTGTTTTTAAATAGCTTTAGGTTGGTCTCAGCCTTGTGATGTTTGGAGCATAGGTTGCATTCTTATTGAATATTACCTTGGTTTCACAGTCTTTCAGGTATGTGTTTAGTAAATGTTATTTACTGATTCATTATGAGCTTTAATGTTAAAGGCATGTTAAAGTTTTGGTTTCCATATTGGAAAGTTGCCATAGTGTCATTATTCTTAAGATTAAAACTTACATGTGCAAAATAGTCATCCTTCTCTAAAACCATAGTTGAATGAAATACTCCCAGTGAATGGTCATAATTCATTCTGCATGTGGAGCTTTTAAACACATGGTTCATATTGACTTCATATGATCTGTTTTATTGTGGTGCTCCTTCATAAATTTACATTAGTGTTACTACGGTCAGTTTTAATTCGGCTCTGGTTATGTTGCACTTTTATTAAAAGAATTCAGAAACAGTAAGTTGTATTAAGCATCTATGACACCCTAGGCACATTTCTAAGCACTATGTGTATAAAAATTAAAAGACAGCATCTCTGTCCTCAAGGAAGTCATACACAGGATAGACATGGGAAAACGTACAGTACAATGTGATACTTGCTATAATGGAACAATGTAGAAGGGAACCCAGAAAAGGTGAACGGTTAAGTTTCCTTAGAGAAGGCATCACTGAGGAGTAGGGAGTTTAATCCATGCTATAAGGAAGAGTAAGAGTTTGTCAGAAAACTAGAGTGTGTGATGGCCATATCAGGAAGAAATGGTATTCATAAATGCAACAGGCATAAAGGAAGCTACTCTAGTTGAGGAAGGATGAATAGTGCTGTCAAGAGTGTCTTGGATAAATAGGAAAATGGTGTCAGTAGGCAAGTACTGATTCATAGTGGACTTGTTTGCCATAGAAAGGTATTTGTTTTATCCTAGGAGTCAGTGGTTTCCAAATGTAGACTGGTTGGTCTAAAATGAAAATGATTTTGTAGGGTTGCCATTCTGGCTTTCATTTAGAAATTATCTCTCCTGGTTTTTTGGTATTAAAATGTTCTTTCTGTGAAATGGTAATAGATATTGGCTTACTTGGCAGAACAAAAAGGAGAAAATGTTATTTAGGTCTCTACTTTTTTTCCTCATAATTTTGCTTATGTCAGAAAACTAGAAGTCTTGAAAGCTTCAAGTGGTGTAACCATTGAAGAACTTTAAGAGGGTTGTGATTTGATCAAGGTGTGTTGTTAGATGGGGTGAGGGTGGATAGGGAGTTCCTGGCTAATACTGTCAAGGTTGATTTGAGGTTATGGCAATGCAGGATGAGGAGGGAGGAAGCTGTGATGAATTATAAGTCACTTAGGTGGCTGTTGCAGAATATATGTGTTCACTGCTGTGGGGCACCTCACCAAACTTCTGTCTACTCTGTAGAGATCTGTTAAAAGTACTCTGAGATTGTAGACAAGTTTGATATCTAGAACATAGCTGTCGGTCATTTCTAGGGGGTGGTGTCTGGTTTTGTGGTAGTAAGCTATAGGGTCAAGGAAAAAGTTGAGCACAGTGCATGCTTTCTTCATTCTGACACATATAAAATCCTTCAGATGGTTTTATGATTGTAAATCATTCTGAGATCTTAAGCGTCGATTATTAACTTTGGTTTGAGATGTGGTTTATATTTTAATTCTACCCTCCAAAATAGTCTTCAACTAAGGAACTTTTTGAAGATAATGGAGCTTGTATTATTTATTCCTGTCACGAATTAAGAACATTTTGAAAGCAGTGTGCTAGGCACAGTAGCTAATGGATTTAAAAAGCATTGCACATAGACTCTGCTCTTCAGAACAAGGATTGGCAAACTATATCCTGTCTGATGCCTGCTTTAAAAAACGAAAAAGAATATGTGGTAGAGACCATTTGTGACCATCCAAGCCTAAAATATTTACTATCTGGTCCTTTACATAAGAAGTTTGCCAGCCTCTGCTTAGGAGTGTACCATTTAATTTAACAATTTATTCTACTTTAGCCAAAGCTCTGTTACTGTGTAATTTAAGAATATGAGTTTTGACTTGGGTTCACAGCTCAGGTTTCCTCATTGATGAGCTATGTGAGCTTGAGCTAGTATCTTAACCTCTTTGAAAGTTATGTTCCCACATTCCTAGCTCAAGGTTGTTGTAAGAATTATTGGGACTGTGTTTTTATTGTCTAGGATTAGTGTTACGAAGTTTCTATCCATTGGGTAATGGAGGTTAGTTAAGCAACCGATAAAATGAGTAGCCAGGTTTTTGGTAATCTTCCCCAGTCATCCCTCAGTTAAACAGTGCAAGTAATACAAATAAGGAAAATCTGTTCTGTTTTACATTAAACAAATTATTCCAACATTGTTAATCAACTGTACTTCAGTAAAATATACTTAAAAAGTTGTTCCTCAATCAGCTATACAGACCTTACCAATCCATTTCAGAAATCGGACAATCAGTATAGCTCATTCAGTTTTTTTCCATCTTTGAAGTAGAGTGTAATATAAATTGTATAGCTGTCTAATCTAGTCCTTTTATGGAAACACTATTTTCTTTTTTTTCTTAACATTTATTTATTTACTTTTTTCGGTTGCATTGGGTCTTCATTCCAGCACGTGGGCTTCTCTCTCGTTGCGGTGCGCAGATTTTCTCTCTCCAATTGTGGTGTGCAGGTTCCAGAGTGTGTGAGCTCTGTAGTTGCGGCTCACGGGCTCTCTCGTTGTGGTGGGCAGGCTTAGTTGGAAAGTGGATTCTTTACCACTGGACTACCAGGGAAGTCCCGGAAACACTATCTTCTTGTGTTTTCCTTTTATGTGCATGTAGGGAAATGGAAAGTGCTAAGTTTCTTTTTCCTATTTTTTTAGACTCATGATAGTAAAGAGCACCTGGCAATGATGGAACGTATGTTAGGACCCATACCAACACGCATGATTCAGAAAACACGGTATGCTTTTTAAGATTAAAGCCCTATATTGGGTACATGCAGTGGCCTATATTCAAACTATAGAAAACCCATCTTTGTTGTTATTGCTTATTCCAAAGACTGTAGATTTTGAATTTTTTTTCATGAAGTCGTTTTTGAAAAGTAATGCAATATTTACTTTGTGATCCAGTAAATAAAGTGGTGTTTTTATACTCAAGGTAACCTTTGCATAAGTGTTTTCCTACGTTGATTTAAAAATAATACATAGAGTAGTAAAAAGAGCTTGATTTTGGAGTCATATCTAAGTTTGAATTCCAGACTGTTGCAAACCACATGTATGTCTTTGGACAAGAATACTATAAGTGGTTTCAAAACATAGCTTCACCACAGAAGTCATCCAGGGAATTGTTAAAGATTTCCAGCCCCATACCAGATCTAGTGAAATCAGAATTTACAGGAATGGATCTAGGAACCTCTGTTTTTGAAGCTGGCATTGTTTCACTTATGGTATTTGGGAACAACTTAGGTGGGATACTAAAACTTCAGACGGTACAAGATTAGGAAAAATATCATATAAGGTAGCCGATATAATTATTGCTGAGATTTTTAGAAATTGTATGTTTATATATATAGAAAGAGAGATGTCTGTGGTTCCATCTTTTCCCCCAATCCCCTGGTGGGGGCAGGGCAAGCATGTGGGATTTTGGGGGGTTTGTTTTTTTTTTAATCCAGACGTCTCTTTCCTATAGGAAACACAAGTATTTTCATCATAATCAGCTAGATTGGGAGGAACATAGTTCTGCTGGTAGATATGTTAGGAGACGCTGCAAACCATTAAAGGTAAAACAACAAAAAACAAAAAAGAAACTGTTTTAACTATTTTTTAATGTCTTTCTTAAACAAAGTCATTTTTCCCCTCAGGAATTTATGCTTTGTCATGATGAGGAACATGAGAAACTGTTTGACCTGATTCGAAGAATGTTAGAATATGATCCAGTGAAAAGAATTACCTTGGATGAAGCATTGCAGCATCCTTTCTTTGACTTATTAAAAAAGAAATGAAATGGAAATCAGTGGTCTTACTATACTTCTCTAGAAGAGATTATTTAAGACTGTGTCAGTCAACTCTAAACATTCTAATATTTTTGTAAACCTTAAATTATTTTGTACAGTTAAGTGTAAATGCTGTATGTTTTGTATCAATAGCATAATTATCTTGTTAAGCAAATATGGTCTTGATAATGAAATATAAAAGCTAAAATTAATTTTCCTTTTTTGAGATTAATTACCATTTTTAAAGACCTTTGGAATATCTTTTATGTCCAGCGATAAATGTGATTGATCTTGCTTTTTTGTACATGGAGGTTGACTCTTGGAAGTGATTTTTGTGTTTTGTTTTTTGTTTTTTTTGAGTAAAAGGAAATCTTGGCTACTTCATTCTTAAAAGAATATTCTTTATTTACCTCAAACTTTTCTTAGCTTTAAAAGTTTTTTCTGTAATTGTTGAACAGGTAATAAGTATTATTAACTCTAGGTAGGCAGGTATTAGAAACCAAAACCCATAGGAACTGTTTGCTGTTGGAATTTCATTAAATTGTAAGTATTGTGTTCTTTTTCATTGGGTGATGTCAGTGGTGGTAAGTAGCATTCATGGAAAGACATCCAACTTGTGCATCGTAATAGGTTAATAAAACCACATACACACTTCGTTTAAGATTAAAGTCTAACTGGAAAGTTAGCTTGGAAAGTCCTGTTTTCCAATGGCTATTTATGTAGTTAGTCACAAATGTAGAAATAGGAATTCTGATGACTGAGGTTTTTGTTTTTAATGCCAAATCTTCAGGAGTCTAGAAATTGTCCAATATCTGTTTCCTTACCATATGAAGTATAAATACTTAAACCTCAGCCTATGAGACTTTAAGGTTATTATTAAACAATTTGTATTTATGTTACTCTTTACTGGAAAAAAAAAAAAAAGATTTGATTGGAGAACACTTGGGAAGAAAACTGCAGAAATTTCCAGACCCTGATTGGTTAACATAATGAACTTATTGTTTGTAGGTATTTTTTTCTGTTTACCTGTTTTCACATTAAAAACTACATGGTAAATATTAATTTAGTAAAAAAAAAAAAACTATCGATCAGTCTGCCAGGTAAAAATGTTTTTTGTTGTAGAATTCATGATTGATTATCCAGATAAAGGTTTTTTGTTAAAAGTATTCCCATTTCTGAAGTGCATTACCAAAGATTTGAGTTTTATCTGTATTCTGAACATAAAATGCATGTAATTTTTTGGTATGACAAATAGTGATACCAAGGTGGGTTTCTCTACATGATCCGCTGGTAGCATCTGCACATATAGTAAAGCTATGTTCCTGAAGTTGACTAGGAATTTAAGAAAGCTGAAATTTTGCCGTAGAATCACTGCATAAATTATGCTTAGGGCTCTGATGCAGCCTACATATGTTATATAACTACAGTCTACATATGTTATATGTTATATAACTATGTTATATGTTATAAGGTTTTTTTAAAGGAGCATTTGATGTAAAGAAAAGGTTTTTCCTTAACACAGCAATGTCGTTACAGAGATTAAGAAGTCAGCCATCCTTTATTTTCCTCTCCATTTCCATACTGCTGGTGCCACTCTACTACCTAAGCCTCCTGACCTTTCCCTACAAGTGCTCCAAGTTCCCAAATTAATGTTTACTTCCTCCCCCATCAGAAACTCATTCCTTTGGAGTAGCTGATCTCAGGATATAGGAGGAAAGAAAAATATCCACACTATTTCTTACTAAGAAGATAATGATTGCTAACCCCTTTCCCTGCTGAAAAGTATTTACATTCTTCACTAAGGGTATTTGCTAGTTCCTAGGCCTAATTCATGGAAGTTTAGGAATTAAAGTGAAACTTCAGTGAATTAGGTAGGATAGAAGAAAAGTTTAGTGGTGAGGATGGTATCTCTGGTATCATATGAGTGTCTACTGCTAACCTTCCTTCCCATCTTCTGTGAACTCTCAGGTTCCTACTCTTAATTGCCTTTTTCCTTGTACTTCTGAACTCAATTTCTGAAAGCGCCAGGGTTTTATTTGACAGTGTTGGGAGCTTCAGCACTAACAGGAAACGTTTAGAATGGCTGGTGTATAAATATGGATCGTTTGTAACTGGGTATTTTCCCTCATGATTTGATGTCTCATAGATTACTATTTCTAGAAATTCCACTGACGTCAAACCTAGTTTTAAAAGTGCAGCTAAATAGGTTATTTCCAGTGTTTTCTGCTACTGCTTATAGCTCAGGTGTTCTCATCCATGCATTCATCAAAATTTTTGGAGTAGACGAATAAAATTGACTTATCCAGTTGACAGTAGAAAAATACCCAATGAAGTTTTGTAGTTCGTACAACTGAAAACTATTCCTCTGAATAATCTTGAAGGGCTAGATGCTAGAGAAATTAGAAGTGACTCAGCCACGACTCCTAATAATTGTGGCTGAATTGTGACTTAAACTCAGGTATCCTAGATTCTAGCATTGTGCATTCTTGTGATAATACAACTTACTGAGTTAAAAACTTAAGTTTGATTCTTGTTCATGGTTCTGTGAAATGGGATGAAATGAATGTAATGGCTAATAGTTTAATTACTTGGATTCAGTTTTTCTCACGTTTTTCTTTAGTAGTTGATACATAGCTTCAACCATCAAAATGGTTAAAATGGTATGATAATTTGAAAATATACTCTGTTTTAAGTAGATAGGCAGATAACCTGTATTTAAACTTATCTTGACATCCTGGAATGAAGAAACACTTTGTCAGCGTGGCCTGGCTTTTTAACTCATTTCCAGTTTGAAATTTCTGATTCCCACAAAATTTGGTGCAAGTAAGGTATTTTAAATTTAAACATCCAGGGACTTCCAGGGTGGTGCAGTGGTTAAGAATCCACCTGCTAATGCAGATGATGCGGGTTCGAGCCCCGGTCCAGGAAGATCCCACATGGCGTGAAGCAACTAAGTTGGTGTGCCACAACTGCTGAGCCTGAGCTCTAGAGCCCAAGAGCCACAATTACTGAGCCCATGTGCTGCAAGTACTGAAGACGGCATGCCCATGTGCTGCAAGTACTGAAGACCGCGTGCCTAGAGCCCATGCTCCATAAGAGAAACCACCGCAATGAGAAGCCTGCACACCACAACGAAGAGTAGTCCCCACTCACCGCAACTAGAGAAAGCCTGCACGCAGCAATGAAGACCCAACACAGCCAAAAATAAATAAGTTTTAAAAATTTTGTAAATTTGAACATCTAGTACTTTGTTTAACAAACTGCATTTTCAGGGAATTCCCTGGTGGTCCAGTGGTTAGGACTCTGCTTCCACTGCAGGGGGCACTGGTTCAATCCCTGGTTAGGGAACTAAGATCCCACATGCCAAGCAGCCAACAACAAAAAAAGGCGACCTTTTCAAATAGAACAGAAGAATTCATGAGTCAATAACAGTATTAATAACATCAGTAATTGTTGGCTTAGTAGGTTGCACGTTTGCAAATAAATAGGTAGAAATAATTTTAATTCTTAAAAGTTGATCATTTGATCACGATTTTTGAGAAGTTGCTATATCCAGCTAAATCCTTAATCTAAAGTTTAGTTGGTTAATTGGTTTTATTTTTTCCATATTTTTATAGAGGGAAGGTAAAGTTTTAAGTCAGGTTGGCTTTATAACTCCTTGGCCAGTCCAGCCTTTGCGGCCAGTTTTATGTTAGTGATTATTAAAAATAAAATGCAAAAGTTGAATAATGAACCTCTATATATAGCCCAGCTTAAAAAATTAAAAACATTTTGCAAATTTTGTTTCATCAGTTCCCCAACTTATTTTCCTGTTGCATTTAAGTACAAATGTCAGATACCATTTCATCCATATTTCTGTACTGTATATCTTTTAACGTGAGTTTTTAGTGCCAGTATCACACCTAACAAAATAATTCCTTATCTGGTAGAGTCTATAAAGTTTCATGATTGTCTAAAGAGTTATTTTAAGTTAGTTTGAATCAGTACCGAGTCAGGGTCCACACATAGCTAATTTGTCTCAGATCTCTTAATCACTATGTGCCTTTTTTTCTCCCCTTTTTATTTCTTTGCTAATTGAAACTTGGTCATTTGTCTTGAGAGAATTTCCCATACTCAATATTTCATTGGAGTGGTGTCCTTTCCTCTAGTCCCCACTTATCCTGTAAACTGATAGTTAATGAAGTTTTTTAATAGTATTCCTTCTGATAAATACAGAAGGGATGTTAGAAATACACTGTGTTGCTACTCTTTATGAAATAATATATTTGGGCACCAATCATCAGTGGATGCTAAAACCATGAGGGGAAAACTGATGGAGAACTTTATAATGAAGGGATCAGGCTGAATCTCAGGTTGGCAACCAGATGGATGTGTTGATATGCGTCTGAGGTGATGCAGTAGGAAATACACAGCACCTGTGGGGTATCACTGCCTTTAAAACAAAAAAATTGAATTTG
The DNA here is from genome assembly GCF_964374135.1 of Grampus griseus. Classification (NCBI taxonomy): domain Eukaryota; kingdom Metazoa; phylum Chordata; class Mammalia; order Artiodactyla; family Delphinidae; genus Grampus; species Grampus griseus. The sequence goes on along the minus strand of NC_139019.1, from coordinate 153,846,801 downwards.
GATCTAGTCAAGCCTGACTTGGTAATTGACCTTGGTAATCTATATGCATGTTAGGGAATGCAGTGGATTCCTGCCCACCCCCCAGATCTGCTCTCCACCACTCTGACTCAGCTCTCTGCCCTTAGGAGGCTGACCTCTTTGCATTGCATCATCTGGGCTCCCTTGCCCTGTAGGTTTGGTCAGTGGGAGGACCAGCAGATCAGAGAGTTAAGAGGAGAGAGAGATTATCCCCCAGCTCCTTACCTTCCAAGCCATGGTTTTGCAGAAGTGGTATCCCTTGACCAAAGGCCACAGCTCCTGTTGAGTTGACCTTTGTCTAGCTCCGAGCATTCACAGGGTTCCCACACAGTTCCTCCTTCTCCCCCCTGTAGCTAGAGATGGTAATGGCCTCCCACTGTTTATACTCCAGAGTGCTTCTTCAACATCCCCTGTTGGCTTCCCTTAATCTGCCCCACCATGTAGACAGTCTCTACAGTCAGACTGTCTTCAGTCTGAGGATGCCATCTGTTCCTTCCAGGACCTCAACTTACAAAATAGAGTATTTTCTGCTGTAGGCAGTAAACATATTTTCGCCCTTCCTTAATTCACTTGACAAATATTTGCCAGATCCTGTACCGCTCTTTGAGAAAACAGGGGCGAACAAGACAAATGGGTAACTTTGTCTTGTTAATAAAAAGGTAACTTCAAACAGTGATAAATTATCTTCCTGAGTAATCCTTCTGAGGCCTGCGAGTGAAGCCTCCTTAGATTGGACAGGTCTTTTGGAGATAGTGAGGTTTGAGGACCTGGGACCTTGACCTGAAGGAGGAGCTTGCTCAAAGATCTGAGAGCAGGATATTCCAGATAGTGAGGCTGTAGGCAAGGGCAAAGGCCAAAGAGACCAATGAGCTTGGCTTGTTTAATACACAGAAGCTTCTGGAATATGGTGAACAATACATGCAGGTGATGGGCAATTTGCCTATGTGTTTGTAGCAAGAATGATGTGCCAATTTGTAATATGGTGTTGGCCTCTTTTCAAAGAAGACAATCCAGTTTGCTGAGCAAGTACTTTTCAAACTACTTATTGGGCATATGCTAGATCTTAGCAAGACCTATCTCTGTATAACCACTTAACTGTGACCCCAAGTTACCTAAGGTCACAGCTACAAAGTTGCAGAGGTGAGATGCCAACCACTTGTTTTATTCCAATCTTGGAGGTAATTTTCCCCTCCAAATTAAGGGATTAAGGAGGAATATGTCAGCTGAAAGTCCTCAACAGTGTTAAGAGCTGTCCAAAGACGCTAATAAATCCAAAGATACCCAGAGGGTGGGAAGATATAACAGGTCTTTTTTTCAAAACCGGCTGTGGATTTGCCCAAATTACAAAGGTCCAAGCAAGTCTGTTGTTTTTATTTGATTATTACTGGAGTTAGTGGGAGAGTTATGTGGGACCCATTTTAGGATACAATATGCCTGGTAGGAATCTGAGCCAGCAGAGAATGTGCTTGACTTCCAGCCTTGCCCCCCTTTCTTGAAAAAGACTGTTCCAGCCATTTGATTCTCATTCAGGCTTTCCTACTTTAACCCTGTGGTGTACATTTGCATCAGAATCGCAGTATAGGTTAAATGTGGTGCATACTAGATGATTATTTTTGGCCAAGTTGTGTTTCCAGTACAGAATTAAGCCATCAGCTCATCAAAAGTTGGAGTTCTTTTTCCCTATCTTTTGCATTTGTTAAAGCCTAAATTTTCTCAAATGAAAGAATTCTCTAGGTCAGGAACAAGGTCTTACAATTTGTTTCCAGCACCGCCTGTCTGGCACATAATAAATGGTGAGAGTATTAAATATTCTAAGAGGCATCCTTCCACTAGGCTCAATCCCGACCCTGACTGCGTATGAATGCACAAGAGGTCGCTTTCCACCACCAAGCGGCGCTAGGGCACCATCTAGAAAGGATTCACTAAGTTTTCCACCGGGTTTGAAGTTTCGTACTTCAAAACTTCTGACACTTCAAAGTGTCAGGTTAATTTACAAGTCGAGGGGAATTTTCCCAACAAATGAATGATGCCGCAGCCAGGGGTAGGCTGCAGAAGGCGCTCTGAGTCTCTGGGTGCACCACAGACCTCTTGGGATCGCAGCTGGAACTCGGGCTGAGGAGTCGCAGAGGTGCATGCGCGGGAGTGGGTGCAGCCCGGCGTCCAGGGTGCAGCCTGGCGTCCAGGTGAGGGCGGAGGTGCGTGCTGCGCGCGGGGTCAGCCAGGTACGCGCTGTGGGGCTAGCCAGCTCCGTTTCCGCCCCCGCCCCCGCCCCCTCGCCGCGCGGGGCAGGCCTGGCCGCTCCTCCCCTGGGTGGGTCCCGGCTCCTTTTCTGGCAGGGTCTATTTGCATAGAGGAAACTGCCCAAAGTGGCCGCTGTGGAGGAGCTGGCTGCAGGGAAGGGGGCGTGCGCCGCGGTCCGCTGCTGCCTGGAGGCCAAGCCCCGCGCCGGGCCGACCTCGTGCCTCGGGCTCTCCAGCACGCTCCAGCACGCTCAGCCAGCGACCCCGGCTCTGTGCACCGTCCCCTCTGAGAGTCCACCCGCGACGAGCACACCATGAGTCCAGGCCAGGGCGCCGGCGGCGACGCGCGTAAGGGCTGCCGGACGGGCGGCGGCGGCGGCGGCGGCGGCAGCGGCGGCGCGGGGCGTCCCGCGACGGCAGCCGGGGCCTGGGCGGTGAGCGCGCTGTGCCTGCTGCTTTCCGCCGGCTCGGCGGCCGCCTGCCTGCTGCTGGGCGTCCAGGCGGCCGCGCTGCAGGGCCGGGTGGCGGCGCTCGAGGAAGAGCGGGAGCTGCTGTGGCGCGCGGGGTCGCCGGACACCCTGGTCGCCTGGGCCGAGCCGCAACTGGAGCGCCTGCTGCGCGAGGTAAGTCGCCGAGCGCAGGGCTGAGAGTGTCCGTGCGCCGGGAGCCGTTGCGGTGAGGAAAGGTCGCTCGCCAGCCGTGAGCGCCCGAGTCCGTCCGAGCAGCCTGCGCGGGGCCGGGGGTGGGGTGGGGTGCTGAGGGAGGCTGGGGTGCTGGCGGCCGAGGGGTCCTGCTGTTCCCGCTCCAGCCTCAGGGTCGGCCTGCGTGAAAAACAACCTAGAAGTGCTGTTTCGGGGACGAGCAGGGGGAGGAAGAGGAAAGACTGAGAACTTTGAAATAACAGATCTGGGGGCGGGTCTCCACGGGTGTGTGCGCTCGGACCGGTGGCTTCCCGCCTGCGTTAAGCGCCTGCCTTCCTACCTGTGCCAGGATAATGAAGAAGCTTTTGCGGGAAGTGTGTGGTGACTTCTGTCACTGGTAGCAGCTACTGTTCCCAACGCTGATATACCTGCAGAGGTGTGGGGCTCCCAGCAGACCGGAGGTTTCCTGGTGGCAGGAAACCTCAGTCAGACCCTGGCCGGGGCCCTTGGAGGGGCATGGTTAATCCAGCCTGCGCTGTCCACCCTCCGGCCCCTCAGGAAAGTGTTTCAGAACAGCTCCATCTTGGAGATGCTGTGCTGTGCCTGGGGCTGCTTGGGCTCAGCGCTCACCCAGGGCAACCCAGACCTGAGGGGGTGCCAACATCAGCTTGGCAGGGTGAGGGGAATAAAAAACAGTCCGGGCCAAAAAGTACAGATTCTGGATTCGGTCGACGCCACCTAGGCGATGCCACCTGGGCATTGTGGACACAGCAGATGCTGAGTTTCCTTGCTGGAAGCATCATATGAGACTCTCTGACACTTCTGTTAAGGTTGCTGCTATGTGTCTTCAAAGCAGGAGCCACATGTGAGACTTCAAATCTCTCACCCATCATGCTGATCAAAACCTCCAGCAGGGCACCTCCCCATAGAACAGTGGTGGTAGACTGGCCAGAGCGCCCCTGCTTGTGCTGGCCTCCCTTGCCTGAGCCATCCTCTTCTTCCTAGGAAAGGCAGCTACCCCAAGATCACAAGCATATTCCCCAAAAGGGCATCCTCAACTGTAGTATGAATAGCACCACAGTGTTTCAAGGTAGAGGAGAAGATGGGCAGGGCTGTTACTACCATTTCCCCTGAACTGTGCCCAGCTGTGATCTTTATTAATGTAGCTGTGTATCCATTTTTTAGTTAATTTGGATTCTTTAAGGTGAATGGGAGAAAACTGTACCATGCCTTTGTGTTCACCATACCTATTTCTTAGTCACTTTAATTTAAGCCAGTGTTACATCTCTTCTAACTTGGTTTTGGGCAAAATTGCTGCTTCATGAAATGATTTCCTATGTTCCTCTTGAAAGTGCCTGCAGACTTTAGAAATCTCTGCTGGCAACTCCTGGTGATGGTTTCATAATTGCAGCCCATTACCTTTTGGCAAATCCTTAGAGACAAGGGTATTGAATTGATTTATGGAGGGCCAGTAAAATTTCTACCTGTTAGTGCTATAACTGTGGCTGTTCTTTCGAATGGGGGGCCCCTTTTACTTAATAAAAAATAAACTGCAAGCTTTGATTGAGTAAATCAGAAATCCCAGTAAAACCTTTTAGAAGAAACTTGCAAATTGTGTCCATTCTAATAGGGAGGAGAGTGCTGGGAAAGCAGCCACTGCTGAGATTCGAGTCCTGAACTATGCAGATCATAGGAGGCTTCATCCTGCTTCCAAGGAGTTATTGGGCAGAGTATTCCCCCTCTCTCTCCCTCTCTGTTTCTCTCTCTCTCTCTCTCCATACCACCCCCCCCACGCCACCTCCCCCACTTCTTTCCTCTTCATTAGTAAGGGGAAGGGAAAATTTCAAATCCTGGGATTGCCACTTGAGATTTGCTGTACCATTCTGCAGGCTACATCATTAGCATAGGACACATCCTAATGCTTGTGCTACTAGCTAACCAAGTTTGGTGTTGAGGAGTCTCTACTTGGAGCATCTGAGATGCCACACTATGAATGCAGTTGGGGTTCAGCTTCTGACTGTTTCAGTGTCCCTGTGAAAAGGCATCTCTTTCCCAGGGCACCAGTCTGTTCCTGCTCCTAGCCATTCTTCTCACAAATGTCACTGGATGGGAAATGTACATGGCCTGGCCAGTGACCCTGAGAGTCCCTGGCTGAGATGAGGGGACTCATGGGAGGTGCATAGTGGGAGTTGGTAATTGGGTTTAAATAGATGTGAAGATAATTTAGAAAAACTATTTGATATGAAGGACAAATAAATAATGAACTGAAAATCTCTTAAAGAAAGAACCTTTGTACTTGAACATGTTTTTCAGTTCTAATTTGTTCGCAGTGAAGCATCCTTTCAGCCTGTGCTGAAGTAGCTGTGTATGTGAGGATGCCTGCAGCTTGTCCTTTTACCAACAAGCTTGTTTTCAGAGAATAGAAATCCTTGCCAACCATACACAACTTTAATGTCAGAAAAAAATAAAAAATAAGCCAACAGAAGCCACTGTTAATATTGGACCCACTGTCTTTGTTCCCTTGGGAACAGAACTGTGAAATAACTTCTTTGGGACTGGCTGATGTGCCTGATAATGTAGATATAGAAGCTACAAAAAAGGAATATTCATGATAACTCATGATTATTAAAGACCCTTCCCATGGTACAAAATAAAGAAATGGTTTTCAGAAAATAAAAGCAAGATTTTTGAGCAAGAGTCATTAACAATAGTATCTTCAGTATGACCCAAAAATATAAATGCAAAACAAGCATATGATATTATGCTTTTAAAGTGCTTTAAAGAGCTTGCCTCGGTAATCAACCCCCCCATTAGTTATACCTATAGTTACAGTACTACAAAAGCTTAAATTTTAGAGTAAATAAAATAGCTGCTATACCACAGTAAAAACTTTAATGCAAGGATTAAAGAAATATTTAGTTGTATTCAGAGGAAACTATTTTCAGCTTACAATGGATTTATTGTTGGCTGTTGGTCTTCCATTCTCCAGACCAATCAGTTTGAAAACAAGAAAAGCCCAGAGACTCAGGGTAAAATTCAAGCCCTTTCCTTCCCTACCATCAACTATATATATTGACTAAGTTACCATAAAACCCAAATCAGGAATCAAATGTAGCTTTTTTTGGCCTCTGTGGCAGCTTGTCACTTATCAGGACTGCTCTAAGGTGTATGCTTTAATAAAAATGGCAATTTTTGAGTCCCATAGCACAACTGGAGATGGAGTATAAATCATAGCTACATTTGTTTCCTTGACATTTCCTGGCTCCCAAACCAAAAAAGTTTACAGTTACTTCCTGGCATGCTCACTTTATTTCTCCACTCTTTTTTTTTTCCTTGTTTTTTTTGCAGAAGTTTAGGAGAGCTTTATAATAATAGCAGCATGTTTAGAATGAGCCGACTGTTGGGGCATTCCTTTCACAGATATATTTTGGAATTGTTGAATTGGACTTTTACACATTAGCTTTGAAGATTTGCAGCAGTGCTCCTGAAGTTCGGGGATCTGAAAGCTGAATGAATTTAGACCAGCAGTCAGAGAGGGGTAGATGATAAATGGGGTTTCAGTCCCACTATTTACTAGTCCTGGCATCTAACCTCTTCAACTTCCTGAGCTCCAACTTCCTCTTCCCTAATACGATGGTCACAACTACCTGTGTACTGATGAGCAAATAAGATAATGTAGAGGAAAGTGTTGGTCAGTAAGTCTTTTGATGGTGAGTACCAAAATCCCCAAGTGTGATTCCTTAAACAGTACAGTCATTGAATTATCTTGCATAACCTGAGAATCCTGGAAGTCAGCCTGCAGGTCCTGGGTTAGTTCAATGACTTGGCCATGACTGGGTGCCAGGTCATTCTCTGCCATTCTCTTTTTTTTTGTTTTGTTTTCCCTGTCACTTTATTTTTATTTTCTCTCACAGCTTTACATTTACTTTCTTTCTTTTTTTTTACATCTTTATTGGAGTATAATTGCTTTACAATGGTGTGTTAGTTTCTGCTTTATAACAAAGTGAATCAGTTATACATATACATATGTTCCCATCTCCTCCCTCTTGCGTCTCCCTCCCTCCCACCCTCCCTATCCCACCCATCCAGGTGGTCACAAAGCACCCAGCTGATCTCCCTGTGCCATGCGGCTGCTTCCCACTAGCTAGCTATTTTACATTTGGTAATGTATATATGTCCATGCCTCTCTCTCACTTTGTCACAGCTTACCCTTCCCCCTCCCCATATCCTCAAGTCCATTCTCTAGTAGGTCTGTGTCTTTTGTTTTTTTTTTTGTCCTTGGATTGTGCATTTTATTTCTCATATATCAAGTTATACCTTTGTTTGAGAGCATCATGACATTTGTTTTATTTTATTTTATTTTTTAACATCTTTATTGGGGTATAATTGCTTTACAATGGTGTGTTAGTTTCTGCTTTATAACAAAGTGAATCAGTTATACATATACATATGTTCCCATATCTCTTCCCTCTTGCGTCTCCCTCCCTCCCACCCTCCCTATCCCACCCCTCCAGAGGGTCACAAAGCACCGAGCTGATCTCCCTGTGCTATGTGGCTGCTTCCCACTAGCTATCTACCTTACGTTTGGTAGTGTATATATGTCCATGCCTCTCTCTTGCTTTGTCACAGCTCACCCTTCCCCCTCCCCATATCCTCAAGTCCGTTCTCTAGTACGTCTGTGTCTTTATTCCTGTCTTACCCCTAGGTTCTTCATGATATTTTTTTTTCTTAAATGCCATATATATCTGTTAGCATACGGTATTTGTCTTTCTCTTTCTGACTTATTTCGCTCTGTATGACAGACTCTAGGTCTGTCCACCTCATTACAAATAGCTCAATTTTGTTTCTTTTTATGGCTGAGTAATATTCCATTGTATATATGTGCCACATCTTCTTTATCCATTCATCCGATGATGGGCACTTAGGTTGTTTCCATCTCCGGGCTATTGTAAACAGAGCTGCAATGAACATTTTGGTACATGACTCTTTTTGAATTATGGTTTTCTCAGGGTATATGCCCAGTAGTGGGATGGCTGGGTCATATGGTAGTTCTATTTGTAGTTTTTTAAGGAAACTCCATACTGTTCTCCATAGTGGCTGTACCAATTCACATTCCCACCAGCAATGCAAGAGTGTTCCCTTTTCTCCACATACTCTCCAGCATTTATTGTTTCTAGATTTTTTGATGATGGCCATTTTGACTGGTGTGAGATAATATCTCATTGTAGTTTTGATTTGCATTTCTCTAATGATTAATGATGTTAGCATTCTTTCATGTGTTTGTTGGCAGTCTATATATCTTCTTTGGAGAAATGTCTATTTAGATTTTCTGCCCATTTTTGGATTGGGTTGTTTGTTTTTTTGTTCTTGAGCTGCATGAGCTGCTTGTAAATTTTGGAAATTAATCCTTTGTCAGTTGCTTCATTTGCAAATATTTTCTCCCATTCTGAGGGTTGTCTTTTGGTCTTGTTTATGGTTTCCTTTGCTGTGCAAAAACTTTGAAGTTTCTTTAGGTCCCATTTGTTTATTTTTGTTTTTATTTCCATTTCTCTAGGAGGTGGGTCAGAAAGGATCTTGCTGTGATTTATGTCATAGAGTGTTCTGCCTATGTTTTCCTCTAAGAGTTTGATAGTTTCTGGCCTTACATTTAGGTCTTTAATCCATTTTGAGCTTATTTTTGTGTATGCTGTTAGGGAATGATCTAATTTCATACTTTTACATGTACCTGTCCAGTTTTCCCAGCACCACTTATTGAAGAGGCTGTCCTTTCTCCACTGTACATTCCTGCCTCCTTTATCAAAGATAAGGTGACCATATGTGCGTGGGTTTATCTCTAGGCTTTCTATCCTGTTCCATTGATCTATCTTTCTGTTTTTGTGCCAGTACCATACTGTCTTGATTACTGTAGCTTTGTAGTATAGTCTGAAGTCAGGGCTGCGTTTTTCGTTCTCAAGATTGCTTTGGCTATTCGGGGTCTTTTGTGTTTCCATACAAATTGTGAAATTTTTTGTTCTAGTTCTGTGAAAAATGCCAGTGGTAGTTTGATAGGGATTGCATTGGATCTGTAGATTGCTTTGGGTAGTAGAGTCATTTTCACAATGTTGATTCTTCCAATCCAAGAACATGGTATATCTCTCCATCTATTTGTATCATCTTTGATTTCTTTCATCAGTGTCTTATAATTTTCTGCCTACAGGTCTTTTGTCTCCTTAGGTAGGTTTATTCCTAGATGTTTTATTCTTTTTGTTGCAATGGTAAATGGGAGTGTTTTCTTGATTTCACTTTCATATTTTTCATCATTAGTATATAGGAATGCCAGAGATTTCTGTGCATTAATTTTGTATCCTGCTACTTTACCAAATTCATTGATTAGCTCTAGTAGTTGTCTGGTAGCATCTTTAGCATTCTCTTTGTATAGTATCATTTCATCTGCAAGCAGTGACAGCTTTACTTCTTCTTTTCCAATTTGGATTTCTTTTATTTCCTTTTCTTCTCTGATTGCTGTGGCTAAAACTTCCAAAACTATGTTGAATAAGAGTGGTGAGAGTGGGCAACCTTGTCTTGTTCCTGATCTTAGAGGAAATGCTTTCAGTTTTTCACCATTGAGGATGATGTTGGCTGTGGGCTTGTCATATATGGCCTTTATTATGTTGAGGAAAGTTCCCTCTATGCCTACTTTCTGCAGGGTCTTTATCATAAATGGGTGTTGAATTTTGTCAAAAGCTTTCTCTGCATCTATTGAGATGATCATATGGTTTTTCTCCTTCAATTTGTTAATATGGTTTATCACACTGATTTGCATATATTGAAGAATCTTTGCATTCCTGGAATAAACCCCACTTGATCATGGTGTATGATCCTTTAAATGTGCTGTTGGATTCTGTTTGCTAGTATTTTTGCATCTATGTTCATCAGTGATATTGGCCTGTAGTTTTCTTTCTTTGTGACATCCTTGTCTGGTTTTGGTATCAGGGTCATGGTGGCCTCGTAGAATGAATTTGGGAGTGTTCCTCCCTCTGCTATATTTTGGAAGAGTTTGAGAAGGATAGGTGTTAGCTCTTCTCTAAATGTTTCATAGAATTCGCCTGTGAAGCCATCTGGTCCTGGGGTTTTGTTTGTTTGGAAGATTTTTAATCACAGTTTCAATTTCCTTGCTTGTGATTGGTTTGTTCATATTTTCTATTTCTTCCTGATTCAGTCTTGGCACGTTGTGCGTTTCCAAGAATTTGTCCATTTCTTCCAGTTTGTCCATTTTATTGGCATAGAGTTGCTTGTAGTATTCTCTCATGATCTTTTATATTTCTGCAGTGTCAGTTGTTACTTCTCCTTTTTCATTCTAATTCTATTGATTTGAGTCTTCTCTCTTTTTTTCTTGATGAGTCTGGCTAATGGTTTATCAATTTTGTTTATCTTCTCAAAGAACCAGCTTTTAGTTTTACTGATCTTTGCTATCGTTTCCTTCATTTCTTTTTCATTTATTTCTGATCTGATTTTTATGATTTCTTTCCTTCTGCTAACTTTGGGGTTTTTTTTGTTCTTCTTTCTCTAATGGCTTTAGGTGCAAGGTTAGGTTGTTTATTCGAGATGTTTCCTGTTTCTTAAGGTAGGATTGTATTGCTATAAACTTCCCTCTTAGATCTGCTTTTGCTGCATCCCATAGGTTTTGAGTCGTTGTGTCTCCATTGTCATTTGTTTCTAGGTATTTTTTGGTTTCCTCTTTGATTTCTTCAGTGATCACTTCGTTATTAAGTAGTGTATTGTTTAGCCTTCATGTGTTTGTATTTTTTACAGATCTTTGCCTGTAATTGATATCTAGTCTCATAGCGTTGTGGTCGGAAAAGATACTTGATACAATTTCAATTTTGTTAAATTTACCAAGGCTTGATTTGTGTCCGAAGATATGATCTATCCTGGAGAATGTTCCATGAGCACTTGAGAAAAATGTGTATTCTGTTGTTTTGGGATGGAATGTCCTATAAATATCAAGTAAGTCCATCTTGTTTAATGTATCATTTAAACCTTGTGTTTCCTTATTTATTTTCATTTTGGATGATCTGTCCATTGGTGAAAGTGGGGTCTTAAAGTCCCCTACTATGAATGTGTTACTGTCGATTTCCCCTTTTATGGCTGTTAGTATTTGCCTTATGTACTGAGGTGCTCCTATGTTGGGTGCATATTTACAATTGTTATATCTTCTTCTTGGATCGATCCCTTGATCATTATGTAGTGTCCTTCTTTGTCTCTTTGAATAGTCATTATTTTAAAGTCTATTTTGTCTGATATGAGAATTGCTACTGCAGCTTTCTTTTGGTTTCCATTTGCATGGAATATCTTTTTCCATCCCCTCACTTTCAGTCTGTATGTGTCTCTAGGTCTGAAGTGGGTCTCTTGTAGACAGCATATATATGGGTCTTGTTTTTGTATCCATTCAGCCAGTCTGTGTCTTTTGGTGGGAGCATTTAATCCATTTACATTTAAGGTAATTATCAATATGTATGTTCCTATTCCCATTTTCTTAATTGTTTTGGGTTTGTTATTATAGGTCTTTTCCTTCTCTTGTGTTTCTTGCCTAGAGAATATCCTTTAGCATTTGTTGTAAAGGTGGTTTGGTGGTGCTGAACTCTTTCAGCTTTTGCTTGTCTGTAAAGGTTTTAATTTCTCTATCAAATCTGAATGATTCCTTGCTGGGTAGAGTAATCTTGGTTGTAGGTTTTTCTCCTTCATCACTTTAAATATGTCCTGCCAGTCCCTTCTGGCTTGCAGAGTTTCTGCTGAAAGATCAGCTGTTAACCTTATGGGGATTCCCTTGTGTGTTATTTGTTGTTTTTCCCTTGCTGCTTTTAATATGTTTTCTTTGTATTTAATTTTTGACAGTTTGATTAATATGTGTCTTGGCATGTTTTCCTTGGATTTATCCTGTATGGGACTCTCTGTGCTTCCTGGACTTGATTAAGTATTTCCTTTCCCATATTAGGGAAGTTTTCAACTATAATCTCTTCAAATATTTTCTCAGTCCCTTTCTTTTTCTCTTCTTTTTCTGGAACCCCTATAATTCGAATGTTGGTGCGTTTAATGTTGTCCCAGAGGTCTCTGAGACTGTCCTCAGTTCTTTTCATTCTTTTTTCTTTATTCTGCCCTGCAGTAGTTATTTCCACTATTTTATCCCCCAGGTCACTTATCCATTCTTCTGCCTCAGTTATTCTGCTATTGATCCCATCTAGAGTATTTTTAATTTCATTTATTGTGTTCATCGTTGCTTGTTTCATCTTTAGTTCTTCTAGGTCCTTGTTAAATGTTTCTTGCATTTTGTCTATTCTATTTCCAAGATTTTGGATCATCTTTACTATCATTATTCTGAATTCTTTTTCAGGTAGACTGCCTATTTCCTCTTCATTTGATAGGTCTGGTGGGTTTTTATCTTGCTCCTTCATCTGCTGTTTGTTTTTCTGTCTTCTCATTTTGCTTATCTTACTGTGTTTGGGGTCTCCTTTTTGCAGGCTGCAGGTTCGTAGTTCCCGTTGTTTTTGGTGTCTGTCCCCAGTGGCTAAATTTGGTTCAGTGGGTTGTGTAGGCTTCCTGGTGGAGGGGACTAGTGCCTGTGTTCTGGTGGATGAGGCTGGATCTTGTCTTTCTGGTGGGCAGGTCCACGTCTGGTGGTGTGTTTTGGGGTGTCTGTGGACTTATTATGATTTTAGGCAGCCTCTCTGCTAATGGGTGGGTTGTGTTCCTGTCTTTCTAGTTGTTTGGCATAGAGTGTCCAGCACTGTAGCTTGCTGGTCATTGAGTGAATCTGGGTGCTGGTGTTGAGATGGAGATCTCTGGGAGATTTTCTCCATTTGATAGTATGTGGAGCTGGGAGGTCTCTTGTGGACCAGTGTCCTGAAGTTGGCTCTCCCACCTCAGAGGCACAGCACTGACTGCTGGCTGCAGCACCAAGAGCCTTTCATCCACACGGCTCAGAATAAAAGGGAGAGAAAGAAAGAAAGAAAGAGAGAAAGAAAGAAAGAAAGAAAATAAAACAAAATAAGATAAAATAAAGTTACTAAAATAAAAAATAATTATTAAGAAAAAAAAATTTTAAGTAAAAAAAACACACACACAAAAAACGGACGGATAGAACCCTAGTACAAATGGTGAAAGCAAATGTATACAGACAAAATCTCGCATAGAAGCATACACATACACACGCACATAAAGAGGAAAAGGGGAAAAAATAATAAATTTTGCTCTCAAAGGCCACCTCCTCAATTTGGGATGATTCGTTGGCTATTCATGTATTCCACAGATGCAGAGTACATCAAGTTGATTGTGGAGCTTTAATCCGCTGCTTTTGAGGCTGCTGGGAGAGATTTCCCTTTCTCTTCTTTTTTCTCACAGCTCCCAGGGGCTCACCTTTGGATTTGGCCCCGCCTCTGCGTGTAGGTCGCAGGAGGGCGTCTGTTCTTCGCTCAGACAGGACGGGGTTAAAGGAGCCGCTGCTTCGGGGGCTCTGGCTCACTCAGGGCGGGGGGAGGGAGGGGTGCGGATGCGGGGCGAGCTTGTTGCAGCAGAGGCCGCCGGGACGTTGCACCAGCCTGAGGCGCGCCGTGCGTTCTCCCGGGGAAGTTGTCCCTGGATCCCGGGACCCTGGCAGTGGCGGGCTGCACAGGCTCCCCGGAAGGGAGGTGTGGATAGTGACCTGTGCTCGCACACAGGCTTCTTGGTGGTGGCAGCAGCAGTCTTAGCGTCTCATGCCCGTCTCTGGGGTCCGCGCTTTTAGCCGCGGCTCGGGCCCGTCTCTGGAGCTCTTTTAAGCAGCGCTCTTAATCCCCTCTCCTCACGCACCAGGAAACAAAGAGGGAAGAAAAAGTCTCTTGCCTCTTCGGCAGGTCCAGACTTTTCCCGTGGTGCACTAACCCCCTGCAGGCTGTGTTCACGCCTCCAACCCCAGTCCTCTCCCTGCGCTCCGACCGAAGCCAGAGCCTCAGCTCCCAGCCCCGCCCGCCCCGGCGGGTGAGCAGACAAGCCTCTCGGGCTGGTGAGTGCCGGTCGGCACCGATCCTCTGTGCGGGAATCTCTCCGCTTTGCTCTCCGCATCCGTGTTGCTGTGCCCTCCTCCGCGGCTCCGAAGCTTTCCCCCTCCGCCACCCGCAGTCTCCGCCTGCGAAGGGGCTTCCTAGTGTGTGGAAACTTTTCCTCCTTCACAGCTCCCTCCCGCTTGTGCAGGTCCCGTCCCTATTCTTTTGTCTCTGTTTATTCTTTTTTCTTTTGCCCTACCCAGGTACGTGAGGAGTTTCTTGCCTTTTGGGAGGTCTGAGGTCTTCTGCCAGCGTTCAGTAGGTGTTCTGTAGGAGTTGTTCCACGTGTTGATGTATTTCTGGTGTATCGTGAGCCCTGGGAGTGGCCTTGGGGCGCTGAGCAAGCAAGGGGAGCTGACTCTGGGGCTCAGGCTGGCCGAAGCAGCGCCGCGCACGGATCTAGGTCCTCCTGATGCCTCGACACAGACACAGTGCTGCCATTCTCTTGGTCTTTCCTCATGGTCACAAGATGGCTGCTGCAGCTCCAAGCACATGTCTTCACACAAGAATAGCCAAGGTAGAAGGGAAGAGGGCAGGAAAAAGCTATCTTCTTGAGAGGCTTTCTTTTTTATTTGAGTTAGGGAACTTTCCTTATAGCCACCAGCCAGAACCAGGGCCAGTGATCACCATCATCCTGTCAAGAGTGTTGGGGTTGCCACAGGAGGCTTTGGCCAAGCTTGGTGAATCCTCTGAGTCTGGGCATGTTGTCAGTGGAACAAAATTGTAGCTTTGTGAGCCTAGGAATGGCTATTGGGGAGCAACTAACAGTGTCAAATGGGTGCCCTAGAATGTTACCCTAGAGGAGGACAGGGCGGGGGTGGAGGGAGGGGGAAGTCATCCATTGTCCTGCCACAGTTTTCATGACCATACCCCCTTCACTGCTCCACACTTTGGGAACACTCTCCAGCTGCAAAATTTCTGTTTTCCTCAGGGTCCTGCTCTCCAGCCCTGCATCTAGCCATAGTAGTCAAAGGCAAGGTTGATGCATTTGGGGTTCTCTCTGGCTCAGTCCCATGCTTTGTAGTTTGTGGTCTTTAACCCTTAAGTGCATGCTGTTCTGATCCCAAAGTGACTGACTGGAGTGGCCTCCTTATTGGCGATGGCACTCTAGGGTCCTGCTTTCCAACTCTTTCCACATCGTGGCATACACAAAAAACGACACCTGCACATCACCCTGCAGTAAGTGGAAGAGGCTGCTCGGGCTGGAGGGAACTGGCCCAGCCACTCTGAGGACCAAGGAGATCAGTATACCTGAAAACATGTGTGGTGCCCTATACCCATCAGGTGTGCCTAGGCAGCTCTGCTCCCCCTCCTCACCCCAATCCCAGCCATAGGCCCCCTTGGCTTTTTCAACAGCCATATCTCACTGTGGCCTCCAAATCCCCTTCCAGAGATCATGGAAGAATCATGGTCCCCAGAGCAGGGTGTCTCTTTTACCTTCATTGAGCATCATCTCATTAGATTCCACCTTTCTAGTTGCCTTTGGATCCTTATACTTTCAAATAGCAATGTGACAGGACCCCAGCTCAGACTGGCTTAATTAAAAAGGGAATTTAACCGAAATGTCCAGGGAAATGTCTGCTCAGGCACAGCTAGAGGTGCCTTGATTTTGTGTTTCTTTGTGTTGGCTCCATATTTGTCAAGGATGCCCTCACTCTTTCCCATGAAGTGACAGGGCAACTGTCAGCAGCTCCAGGTCCATGTCCTCAGCATTAGAGTTTCTCTTTCCCAATAGTCCCACTGATTCACTCCAGTGGTCAATATGGATTACCTGCACCAGTCACTGAGATGAGCCAGGCAGCATCTCTGATCTCTGTGGTGGGGGGAGGTTCTGTGCACCTGTGCACATCTGTGTGTACCCCACTGGAGCTGAAAGGACCAGGAGTGGAGGATGGTCCCCAAAGGACAATTTGGAGTGTTGTTATTAGAAGGGAAAGAAGACAGGGGGCTGGTAAAACCAAGTAGATGACCATCCAAGGAATAACAAGAGAGAGGCTTGGGCAATAAACTGGAGCCACATTCTGGAGAAATTCTTCCTCAATGGCTTGAAATCCAGCTAAAGGATTTCTGATCTAATGGGCTAGGCAGTAGGTTGGTAGGTGTTTGTTCTGCAGGTGTTTATGTATATTGATAAATTTGGGTTTATCTGTAGGATCAAAATCTGTATTTCTCTCTGAATATAATGTGCTCACAAAATGTGAGCTTAACAAGTTATAGGATAACTTAAAATCTTAAAACTTTCCCACAACAGCATCATGAATCGTGGAAGACAGAGGTTATTGTCCTTGTTTTACAAGGGAGAAATGTCACTAAGAGGGAGGCCATGACCTGTTCCAGGCACACAGGCCAGGCCTGAGCTCCCTCAGGTCAGCAGGAGGCCTTGGAAGGAGGAGTGATAAGGACAGGTGTGTTCTCTCCACCCTTTATATGAGTTTCATGTCCACCCGAGGGCAGTCAGGGCCACCTGCTCCTGGGGCCCACCTTCCTCGGCCCACTTTCTTTTCTTTTTTTTTTTAAGTCTTTATTGAATTTGTTACAATATTGCTTCTACTTTATGTTTTGGTTTTTTGGCTGTGGGGCATATAGTATCTTAGCTCCCCCACCAGGGATAGAACCCATACCCCCTGCATTGGAAGGCGAAGTCTTAACCACTGGACTGCCAGGGAAGTCCCCCTTCAGCCCATTTTCATCTGCTTCCCAGGGAGTGTTCTCCCCATAGGAGTGTACTCATGCAAAAGGAGGCTCCTCTCTGGACTGGTTGAGGAATCTGTTGGGGTGCCCTGAGTCCCAGTGACCTGGAGCAGTGAGGCCAGGAGGTTGCCCAGCTTTGCCTGGTGCTGTGTGTCAGGGTGGCCTTGAGGGACCTGTGTTTGAAGAGGAAGCGCTCTGGACAAGGAATCAGAAGGCCACTGTCTTTAGTCTGTTCAAGCTGCTGTTACAAAATACCACAGACTGGGTGGCTTAAACAACAGATATTTATTTCTCACAGTTGTGGAGGCTAGGAAGTCCAAGATCAAGGCACCAGCAGATTTGGTGTCTGGTGTAGACCCGCTTCCTGGTTCATAGGCGGTCTTCTCCCTGTGTCCTCTCATGGCAGACAGAAGGGTTGAGGGAGCTCTCTGGGGTCTCTTTTATAAGAACACTAATCCCATTTATGAGGGCTCTACTCTCATGTCCTAATCACCTGTGAAAGCCCCCATCACCTAATCCCATTACAGGGGGGCGGGGGGCTCAATGATTCAGTCTGTAGCAGCCACCACCTGCTGGCTGTGTGGCCCAGGCTGGTCCAGAGCCTCAGTTCTCTATGCATGAGGCAGGGCTGAGAGCACTGCTCAGCCTGTGGGGAGGGGCCAGGGTGATTCAGGAAGAGAAGGGAGGGCTGGACAGAGTAGCTTGTACAGCCCAGGGTGAGCTCTGAGCACTAGATCCTGCTGTTCTTCAGTGTCAGGGTCCCAAAGGCCTTTGGTGTAATCCTGCACCTTCAGGGAGACCTCTCCTTCACCACAGATTTCTACACATTTCCCCCTTTTGCCTTAATTATTCAGACCCCTGCCCCCCACTAGGCATTGTTAGGTGTTGGTGGGAGACAGAGTTCTTTCAAACCCTTTTCTCTTTGCTCAGCAGCTCCCCAGCTCCCACTGCTCCTGGACTGTGGCCACCTCCTTTAGGATGTTAGACCCAATGTTGGGAAATAGCACACCTGCTTGGCAACCCTTCCCCTTCCTCCCTTTTTAAACTTGAAATAACCAAGATGTATGTCAATTTAACATGATTAATGTTATTGATAATCCCATCACTCTAAAACAAGGACATTTAACATTTTGCACGATCCCTTCCAATTCTTATATGGATGGACAGATTTATGTGTACCTAAGTGCACACACCATTTACACCTTGCTTCTGTATATTCCAACCTTTTATCAAACACATTTTTCCAGGTGCTGCAGTCTTTATGGTCATGTTTCATGACCACATAGGGTTCCATCAGTGGAATCTGCATCCCTCTGTCAACACGGCATCTAGGCCTCTCCACATCTTCGTTGGTACAGACAGCTGATGGTTTTATGGGGAAAGTTTCTTACTTCTGTTATTTTTTATGATGTAGAGTACCTGCCTAAAGAGGATCATTTTTAGGGCTTTGTTTTTTGTCTTGATTTTGGACCATCCAAGTTTGTCCATGACATACATGTTCATCCTCCTGTGGAATTCCAAAACTGTTGCACCACTGTGAAATCATGCTTCAAGTTTTATGATGGGAAAAGTGGATTCAATCTGTCTTTTGGTTGAACTTCCATTTCAGTTGGGTCTGTTGCTGTTTTTGAAAGCAAAAGCAAAAGCAAATGATAAAGAAGTCTTAAAGTAAGATTTGGAAGAACTCTGAAGATTTCATCTCAGAATTAGGCTCATTTGTTGGTTTGGTGCAGAACCCTCCTTGAGTAGTGTTTTGCAGTACCGGGCACTGCACTTGGTCTGTGCTGCGACTTCTAATTCTGTGAGCAAATGTAACTCTGTTCGGTAAACTTCTCTGTAGGCCACACACGACCTCCAGCTCCTCCCCAATCGATTTTCTCCATGTGTAGGATCAGGATTAATCTTTAATTGTTGACACAGACACTTAGAAAACATCCCTTCATCATGTCTGGAAACGTATTTCAGTACTAAGCACCAACCACTGGGAGAAAAAATAAGTTTGCAGATACAGTTTTTTTAAAAAATATATTATGTCTCCCCTACCAGATTTTATTTTATGTATTATTATTATTTTTTGCACTGCATGGCATGTGGGATCTTAATTCCCCAACCAGGAATTGAATCCGGGTGCTTGGCAGTGAAAGTGTGGAGTCCTAACCACTGGACCACCAGGGAATTCCCTGCAGATATAGTTTTAAAGAAAGCCATGTCACTGTACTCCTGGAGACTACAGGGGAAACAGTTGAGGGCCTCCCAAGTGCCCGCCCTGGACAGAAGGGTCACGTATTCTTCCTTGTGGTGTTTCTTAACAGCCCCATCCCAACCCCTGAGAGATAGGCTTCACCCTCCCAGAAGTGACAGTGACCAGCCCCAGGTGGCAGCGTGCGCCTGAGCCTGGGTGACCTGACTCCTAGCTTTGAGCCCTTTCTGCAGCCTCACAGCAGCCCCCCATGGAAACAATACTTGAGCTTGGAGCAGTGGCAGCTTTTTCTGCCAGTGTGGACATCCTCCACAGGTGTCCAATGTGGAGGGTGGTGGGGAAGACTTTAGCTTTAAGCAGAACTGGGTTCACATCCCAGCTCTGTCATTTCTCAGCTGTGTAGCTTCAGGTAAATTGCTGTTTTTCCAAACCTCAGTTTGCTCATCTGTTAAATGGGGATTATAGTACTTGCCTTATAAAGTTTCTGTGGGGATTAAACAAGTTGATATGTCCGAAGAGCTCAGTGCATCGTACACATCCTGAAAATCGTTCTTCTTGTTGGAATTCTTCTTTGACTGAATCCAGAAGGAATGTCTCTGTTTGCTAATTGGATAGGAAGTCCTGTGGTTACAAGGATGATCTTAAGATCTTTTTACCACTGGGGTTCTGCCATCCTGTTAAGGCCATACAGAAGCGAAAAAGGTATTAACACATGTCCAGTCTCTGAGTCAATGATAGAGAAATGTGGCTTGGTTGTTGAAGAAAGACAAAGACTGCATTAGCTTCATAGCCATGTTTTTTCAGTCTCTCATTTGAGCAGAATGAGATTTTCCACTTAAATAAAAAATTTCAGTTTTGACCAAAATAAAAATCTAATTATTCATGAAAATTATTATATGGATTTTTCAAACAGCCAATAAATTTGCTTTAATTAATGTTAGTCTGTTTTTGTGGTTATGCAATATAGCACAAATACTCCCAAATGCTCATGATTAAACTAATGAATTGGAGGCCTCACACACATCTGCTTCTGTTCATATTGGTAAATGAGAAAACCTTTATTTTTCTGATGTAGCCACAAAACCTTGGGTGGGGAAAGTGCCTTCCAATGGGTAATATGAACTTTTAAAACAGAATTTGCTTCCAACTTTATGTTGTGAAACAAATCATAAAGTAGTTAGAAAGAATTCTGGTGTTTTCAGAAGACAATTTAAATAAAATCTACTTAACTTGGGCCTCCAAGGAGGATCATCACACAAAAACCAGGGTCTGTCCATTTATTTAAATGTGCCTTTTTGTGTGATATATGGGCTGTTATCATCTACAGCATCTTGTTTTCAGATCCATCTTGTGGTTCAGACAAACGAAGGACAAGTTCACATGGCAATGGGATTAGAGTATGTGTGTGTGAGGGTGAGCCAGTGCGAGGGCTGGGAGAGCGCAAGAGTGTGCATGCGTGTGGGTGTGTATGCGTGTGAGAGCAAGTGTGCACACATGTGAGCATGCTGCCTGTATGTGAGTGTGTATATATATGTGAGTGCACATATGTGTCTAAGTGTGTATATGAATATAAGTGTGTGCATGTGTGGGGGTGTGTATGGGTTGTGCATGCACATATGCACACTTATGTGCACACAGGAGCTGGGAAGGAAGCAGGAAGGGTGAGACCAGCCTGACCTCTTGCCTCCCCACAGAAGTTGTCTCACCTTGAAGACCCCCTGACTGGGCCTGGCACAGCTCATGCTGTTGCTCCAGATCTGGGAGACCTGGGTTTGAGCCTGGAGCTGCCTCTAAACTGGCCACTCTGTCCTGGGACAAATCAGTTGGCTTTCCAAGCCTCAACTTCCTCCTCTGGAAAAAGGGTGATGGTGTCTGCTTCACTGCTTTTCTGTGAGGATGGAGTAAGGCCCCTTCCCAGGACTGCCCCGGACAGTGAGGGGCCAGGAGTTCTCTCCTTAACCACTCCCCACTTGGCTAATCCTAGCTTCGGGGCTGTCGGGACTGCTAACATCAGTGCCAGGTCCTTCCTGGGGACAGTTCCTCCTCCTCCTTCTGGCTCCTATGATGAAGCTCACACCTTAGGCGTGGCCTTGAATGAGTTGAGCTGGAAGAAGCACCATAGTATAACTCAGCCCAGCCGGTCCTGGTTCTGCTGATGATCTCTTCCTGGGCTTTTGTTCAGTTAGCGCTGCCTCTCTGAGTCCATGCCATAGGCAGGTCTGGCCACTGCTCATTCTTCTCACTCATCTTCCTAAATATTCTCAGCGCTGTGTCCCTCTCCTCACCCCATCAACCCTCAGTGCCTCTCATCACCTGTGGGCCGGTAAGGTGAAAACTTCTCAGTCTGCCTGGCATCAAGGCCCCAGGTCCATTCAGCCTTCTCTCACTTCAGTTCACTTGGGGATGGTGGGGAATCTGAAGGAGGCATGGGGTTGGGGTCGGGGTGTCTGAGGGACCCCATCTGTGTCAGTGTGCTGGTGCTGCCCTAACAAAGTACCACAGTCAGGGTGGCCTAAACAACAGATGTTTCTTTTCTCGTAATTCTAAAGGCTAGAAGTCCAAAATCTAGGTGTCAGCAGGTTGGTTCCTCCTGAGGCCTCTCTCCTCGGCTTGCAGATGGCCATCTTCTCCTGGTGTCCTCACATGGTCTTCCTTCTGTGTGTATATGCGTCTGAATCTCCTCTTTTTAATAGGACACCAGTCATATTGGATTAGGGCCCACTCTAATGACCTCACTTTAACTTAATTACCTCTTTAAAAACCCTATCCCAAATACAGCCACATTCTGAAGGATCAGGGGTTAGGACTACAACACATGAATTTTGGTGGGGGACACGATTCAGCCCATACCACCATCTAATCAGACTTGACACATCAGGGAAACTCCAGACGTTCACTGTGGGCAGGATGAAGAGGGCAGGGGCCAGCAGGAACAGTTGGAGCCCAGTGTGGGGATTCAAGCAGGCCTGACATGGCAGCTGGGCTGTGGCATGGAGGAGGCTTGGAGGCCACACATGGGAGCAGCCTGAGGGCTCTCCTCAACATGTCGGAAGCCACGATGGAGGGAATTCCCTGGCAGTCCAGTGGTTAGGACTCTACACTCTCACTGCTGAGGGCTCGGGTTCAATCCCTGGTTGGGGAACTAAGATCCCACAAGCCACTCTGTATGGCTAAAAAAAAAAGAAGCCATGATGGAAACTGTTCATTCCCCTCCCATGGCTGTTGATGGGATCTCTTTCTGTCAGGCCAGTGTGATGAACCTTAGAAAGCGGGTTCTGATGGGAAGTCATGTGTGCGTCCTTGAAAAATAATGAATGGGAACATGAATTAACGATTACTGAAGACTTGCATTTTGTTTGCAGACCAAACCTTTCAAAACACACTTTTGTATTTTGGGACTGAACAGGGACCTTTAAGGAAATGTTTGCCGATGGGGTTTAGAAGAGAGTCACTCAGCATGCCAATGGGAGTCACTGATTAAACCCACATTCCTAAGAGAAAAGTTTCTGAGCTCCTGCCAGATGCCTGGTTTGGGCTAGCTGTTCTCACTGGTTGTCTTCAGCTGGCTCTGCTGTGACGTTTACCTGACACCGAGGTGGAAGCTGAGGCTCAGGGTGGTGAACTGATGCTTCCCAAGCCCAGGATGCCTGCCCCACCAGCCGGCCAAGCCTGTGGGAGCCAGGACCTGGGTGCCCTTGTCCTTTGGCTTTTGTTAGGTTATACGTGAAGTGCACTGAACTCCACATATTTGAAATGTGTAATTTGCTACATTTTGACATAAGTGTACACCTGTGAAATCCCCACAGATGAACATGTCCATGACCCTCAAAACTTTCCTCTTTCCCCCTTGAATTCTCTCCCTTCCATTCTTTCCCACCTGCCATGCAAGTATTGCTGATTTCTACACAATTAATTAGCTTTCCTTTTTTTAAGATTTTTGTAGGAATGGAATCACACAGTATGTATTTTTTGTTGGGGGAGGGGAGCCTGGTTTCCTTCACTCAGTATAATTACTGAGAGTTTCTTTGATTCTTTTGCATACATTGTTAGTTCATTCTTTTTCAGTACCGAGTATTATTATATGGCTATACCACAATTTGTTTATCCATTCACCTGTTAATGGATATTTGGGTTATTTCTAGTTTGAGGCTGTTACAAATAAACATCCGTGAACATTCATGTACAAGTCTTTGTATGGAATATACTTTCATTTCTCTTGGGTATAATAGTTTGGAATGGAATGGTTGACCATCTGATAGATGTGTGATTAACTTTTTTTTTTTTTTTTTTTTGCGTTACATGGGCCTCTCACCGTTGTGCCCTCTCCCGCTGCGGAGCACAGCCTCCAGACGTGCAGGCCCAGCGGCCACAGCTCACAGGCCCAGCCGCTCCGCGGCACGCGGGATCGTGATTAACTTTTTAAGAAACTGCCAAACCATTGTTCAAAAACATTGTATCATTTTACATTCCCATCAGCAGTATATGCGAGTTTCATTTGTTCATATAATGTCTTTTTTCTTTGGCCGCTTTTAAGATTTTCTCTTTATCCCTGGTTTTAAGCAATTCAATTATGATATGGCTTGGTGTAGTTTTCTTCATGTTTATTTTGCTTAAGTTTCATTAAGAGTCTTTAATCTGTGAGTTTATAGTTTTCATCAAAATTTGAAAAACTTCTTGGCCATTTCTTCTTCAAATATTTTTTTCTGTTCTGCTCTTTTTCTCCTCTTCCTTGGGACTGCAATTACACACGTATTAGGCCACTTGAATCCCAAAGTTCACTGACATGCTTTCTTTTTAAAATAATAATTTCCCTCTGTGTTCATTTTGGATAATTTCTGTTGCTGTTTACTAATCTTTTCCTCTGCAATGTTTAATCTTCCATTAATCCTTTCTACCCTATTTTCCATCTCAGACATGATAGCTTTCATCTCTAGAATTTCAGTTCAGGTCATTTAATATCTTTGCTCTCTCTACTTAACCTTTTGAACATACACTATGCAGTTATATTTCTTGTTTTAAGGTCCTTGTGTGCTAATTCTAACACCTGTGGCAGTTGTGGGTCATTTTCAATTAATTGATTTTTCTGCTCATTATGGGGTCTATTTTCCTGCTGGTAATTTCTGATTATATGCCAGACATTTATGAATTTTACCTCTTTGGGTGCTGGATATTTTTATATTTCTATCAATATTCATGAGCTTTGTTATGTCATAGATGTTACTTGTAATAGTTTGATCCTTTTGGATCTTGTTTTTAAGATCCATTAGCTGGAATCAGAGCTATATTTAGCATAGGGTTGATTATTCCCTACCACTGAGGCAGGACCCTTCTTGGTACCCTGCTCAGTGTCTGAACAGATGCTCTTCCCAGCCCTGTGTGGGAGCTGGGCACTGTTCCCTCTAATCCTTTCCCTGGCTTCAGGTTGTTTCTTCACACACGTGCTGATCAACCCTCTGTGGAATACCCCACGAGGACCCTTAAAGGTCTCCATGGTTCTCTGTGTGCAGCTCTCACCTACCAGGTCCTCTGCTCTGCAAACTCTAACTACCTTGGCATCCCTGCACTCACAGTTGCCAGGTTCCACCTGTATTTCCTCTCCCTGTGCCACATCCTGGAAACTCCCCCCAGGCAGGAAGCCAGAGTAATCGTTTTCTGTGTCTCTGAGGATCAATCTCTTTCCTTGCTTGATCCCTATATCTTCAAAACCATTGCTTCATATATCTTATTTGTGGGATTTCTATTTTTGTTTCGGTTTTTGATATTGTTTTGGGCAGGAGAGTAAATCTAGTCATTACTACTCCCTCTTGCCTGGAAGTAGAAAACCATAATGTGACCTTTTAAATTTAGGGTAATAATTTTAGATTTATAGAAACATATTGTACCTATGTACCTATGTAAATCTAGTCGTTGCTACTCCGTCTTTCCTGAAAGTTGAAATCCATGATGTAGCCTTTTAAATTTTTTCGAATAATTTTAGTTGTATAGAAACATATTATGTACATATGTACATAACCATAGTACATTTGTCAAAAGTAAAAAATTAACTGTGATACAATACTCTGGCAGGTGGAATTCTAAGATCGCTCCCAAGATTACCACCCCTTGCTGTACACACTTTGTATAACTCGCTCCTCATGAGTGTAGGCAGAACTTGTGATTATGATGATATGATTGAGTTACTCAACCTGTGATTGAGTTACGTTAAAAAGCTTATCCTTGGTGGGCCTGACTTAATTAGGTGAGTCCTTAAAAAAGACTGGACCCTTCCTTGAAGCATGAGAGGGTGTGTGGAGGGGACCACATGGCAAGGAACTGTGAATGACCTCTGGCCAGCAGTTAGAAAGAGAATGGGGGCCTCAGACCACAGGAACCACATGGGTTTGAAAGAGGACCCAGAGCTCTAGAAACCCGCAGATGACACATTGACTTTAACCTCATGAGAGCCTGAGCAGAGAACCAAGTTCATCTGTGTCTAGACTTCCGATCACAAATACCATAAGATAGTAAATTTGTGTTATTTTAAACTGCTGAGTTGGTGGAAATCTGTTATGCAATAATGGAAAATGAATATAATTACTATTAACTAAAAAGAACCAGGTCAAATTCATGAGTAATAATAACCCACTATTCATCTAGCAAGATTTCAATAAAGGTTAATGTGAAAAAAAAATGACTAATGTGAAGACGAGCATGAAGCCATGGACCACTCCCGTCACCTCCAGTTTTCAAGATGGTTTTCACACTCTCATATTGTGTCTCAGTTGGAGGTGGTTAGAATTCTGATCAAGAATGGATCTATTATATGAGAAAATATTTGCAAATCATATATCTGATGAGGATTTAGTATCCAAATATGTAAAGAACTCATCAAAAAAAGAGCTCATGAACAAATAGACAAATAGACAAACAACCCAATTTAAATAGACAAACAACCCAATTTAAAAATAGACAAGGGGCTTGAACAGACATTTCTTCAAACAAGATATACAGATGGTCAACAAGTACATGAAAAGGTGCTCAGCATCATTAGTCATTAGGGAAATGCAAGTCAAACCCATAATGAGATACAGCTTCACATCCATTAGGATCTGTTGGTGAGGATGGAGAGAAATTGGAACCCTCATACACTGCTGGTGGGGATGTCACATGGTTCAGCCACTGTGGAAAATTTTGGTGGGTCTTCAAAATGTTAAATATGGAATTATCATATGACTCAACAATTCCACTCCTAGGTATATACCCAAAAGAATTGAAAACAGGTATTAAAACAATGCATGCACGTCCACTTATGTTCATAGCAGCACTATTCACAATAGCCAGAAGGTGGAAACAGCCCACATGTTCATCAAGGAATATATGGATAAACAAATTGTGGTATGTACATACAATGTAGTACTATTAAGCCGTAAAAAAGAATGAAATACTGACACATGATTCAAAGTGAATGAATCTCAAAAACATTTTGCTAAGTGAAAGAAACCAGACACAAAAGGTCACATACTGTGTGATTCTCTTTATATGAAATATCCAAAATAGGTTAATCCATAGAGACAGAAAGCAGATTGGTGGCTAGGAGGAGGGAGGAAAGGGAAGCTATTGCTTGATGGGTACAGGATTTCCTTTTGGAGTAATGGTAATGTGTTGGAACTAGATAGAGGGAACTACATGAAAGGGGTGGTTGCCCAACATTATGAATCCCCTAAAGGCCACTGAATTGTTCACTTTAAAATGGTTAATTTTATGCTATGTGAGTTTGACCTTAACTTTTTAAAAAAGAATAATCTGTTATATAAAATAACAAAGTTATATCTTAATCAGTGGTAAATGACTTTGTAATTCTGCTATCCATTTTTTAACGTGAACTACAGACTTTATTTAGATCTTCTCACCAGTTTTTCTTCTAATGTCCTTTTCCTATTCCAGGATCCCACCCAGGAGACCACATTGTATTTAGTGGTCATATCTCCTCCTCAGTCTTCCCTTGTGTTTTATGACTGACAATTTTAAGACATATTGGTCAGGTATTGTGTAGAATGTTGCTGAATTTGGGCTAGTCTGATGTTTCTCATGATTAGACTGGGTTACTAGTGTTTGGGAAGAATACCACTCAGGTGGATTGACACTATCATGACATCATGTCAGTGGTCTATGATGTCAACATGACCTATCACTGGTGACATTAACCTTGATCACTTGATTAAAGTGGTATCTGCTAGATTTCTCCATTATAAAGTTACTGTTTTCCTTTCCCTACTCTACATTTTGGAAGTAGGTCACTAAGTAAGTCCAGGCCATACTCAAGGAGAGGGGAATTTAGCTCCACCTCCTGGAGAGGGAAGTATCTACATAAATTACTTGGAATTCTTCTGTAAGGAAGATTTGTCTCTTTTCCCTATTTATTTATGTATGTATGTATTTATTTATCTAATCACTTATATCAGTATGGACTCATGGATATTTAATTTATTCTTTGGATAATAATTCAATACTACATCATTTATTTTGTTGCTTAAGTTGCTCCAGCTTTTGCCATTCTGAATTCTTTTGCTTTGGTTTTGTTTCTTTGATGTACCGCCCCCCTTTTTTAAAGCACTTCCTTATTTTCTGGCACTGCAAGATACTCTAGGCTTATCTTGTATTTTTCCTGCCCTGACTCTAGAATCAGTCATTTCTCCAAGGAGTCATGGTTCTTTTTATTGGAGAATGGTATTTAGAAACCAAGATCTAGGTGCTGAATGTGCTTGCTGCTACTAGGGTGTCATTGGCTGTAGGTCTTCTCTGCAGGCAGCTTGGGTTATTATTCACTCTATATTCACATAACTGTAATTATTTCTGTATGCATCTGTCTGTGTGCATAACATAAACATGACCTCATAGTAATGTCTCTGACTAATCCAGCTTCCCCCTTTGCTTATTTATAACTTCTTTCTTGGACAGTGAGAAACCAGGCTCTCATTACCCATAGTTTATTTACTCACTTGTTCAACCCCAATATATATGTATAGTAATTTCAAAATTGCTACCCTGTACCCCTGTGTGAAACAACTGTACCTATCAGAGTATAGCATTTATGGACAGTTCCTTTGGTCTTCAGCCTTACAGTTCTCAATTGAAACAGTATTTTGCAAAGTGACTTAGGTCAGTTACATGTTTTTCCCCACTACCTTCAGTGAGGTTATGTCACGTAATCTTAACATAGTTATATTAATTTGTTTCAGCCTGCATTCCACCCTGGGATTTTCCAGCATCCTGGTTATTTTTTAAAATTTGTATCCATTAAAGTTTCCTCTTTATGGTGTATGGTCCAATAGTTTTTGACAAATGCTTGGAGTGTATCCATCACCCCAGTACCATGCAGAACAGTTCCATCACCTCACAGCTCCTCATGAGTCTCCTTGTGTTTCATTCCTCCTACTCCCTCAACCTTTGGCAACCACTGACCTAATTTCAGTCCCTATAGTTTCGTATGGCCTGGATTTTTTTTGTAGCAACTCTTTAATTTATTAGACATTAAAATTGCTGGTAAGCAGAGGTTCTCTTACTTTGTGGTTGAAGTTAGTTGATACCAGGATTCAAGTCCAGTCCTGACACTTACATTGCCCTGAGTCTCAATTTTCTCATCTGTAAATGAGTATAAAAAAAAATAGTCCTAGCCTCATGGGGGTTCTTGGGAGGACTCAATAAGATAACAGTTGTTGGTACAGTGCCTGGCACATAGTAAGTAATCAATAAACTTGATGATAATAATACTTTATATTTGCTATCCTCATCATCACCATGGTGGGATATGAAAAAAGAATATTAAAGAGGCCAGGAAATGCTGCCGTCTTGAGTTGCTGGTGGCCATAAGAATGTACACATGGGCCCTTCCCTACAGGGGATGGAAAGAAGGCAGAGAGGATGTGACTGTAGCAGGGCAGGATTGATCCTCCGAAAGTCTTCCTCTGGTGTTTGTGGTGCCTGTGTGTATTTTCAGGGTTGATCCTGGAGTTAGTTACAGCTTCCTGAGGAGACAGAATCATCTGTCTGTCATTCAAAAATTGCCCTAGGCAGGGAGATTTTAGGGCTTCATTTTGGCTTTTCTCCTCCCCAGGATTTTTTTTTTTTTCCGCTGAGATGATATTACAACACAGAAAGAACTTTAAAGAAGTAAATCACTGTAATCCCTACACCCAAGTGGGTTGATGTTTTGGTAGTTGCTGCCATCCCACACCTGCATTTTTACACATATGTAAACATTATTTATTGTATCATAAACATTTTTCCTTGTTGCTACATAGTCTTCATAATGATTTTTGATGAAGATGTGACAGTTTCATGAACGAGATTCACCATCCTTCACTAAAGTACTCCCACTGTTTTGTGGCACAACTTCATGAATATCAATTTTTTGCTCCTGATGATTTATTTCCTTGGGATATACTCCCTAGAGTAGGAATTTTCTGTCAAAGGATAGGAATGTCTTTGTGGCTTTATCTGTAGCATTTTGCAGAAATAAAACATTACATCCTTTTTTGTATATTAATCTATATTTCATCAAAATACAGCTGTTCAGGGATGTGATCAAATATCTGGTGAAGAGTTTGAGACTAATGCTTCAACAGATCATTGATAAATTTATCATCTGACCATGTAATGCTTTTTTGGAAACCATGATTTTCTCTGATTAGTTTTCTCTCAGCTCTTGCCCCCCCAACTCCAAGTTCTCCTTCTCAGTACTTCTGGAGGGAACACTCCCAAAGTCTCCGGTCATTTCTCAGAAACTCATTCTTTATTTACTTTTGGAGTCAGGACTTGTTTGCATATGTAAAACCAGGACCATATTGTTTGCAGATGCTAGGGGTGCTGCCAGATAATTGAATGTAAAAAGTTGAGACTTTTGAATCATTTTTACAAACCAGGACACAAAAGAATGTTTTCTTAGAATTAAAAAAAAAAAAAAAGGCATGGAAATAAAGTTCGCGGGACTGGGTTTCTAATACAGACATTTCACTTTGTGTTCCTAGTAGGGATGTTTCAACTCCAGAGTTGGGGGTGGGGGTTGGGGGGGTGGGGGGGAGGATAGAGGACTAAGATAAAACTTTGCAGATTCACTATCTAATCCAGAAAAACAAATGCATAAAAGGAGTTAGAATAAATAACGAAACAAAAACTCAATCAGTTATTTATGATCCCATCTACTAGCATTAACAATACGTTTTTTCCTTTCTTGAATAGTTTTCTGTTTAGTTTTTGTTTGAAGATAAGAGTAGCTTAAAAGTAATTGTGTTTCCTATCAGTATTTGATAAAGCCCCCTTCCCCTTAGGGGAGCTGCCCAGATGTGATAGCACTTGTTGAAAGCGAATTGTTTTTTAGCATTAAATGCTTTTGTCATTTTTTTTAAAAAAGGAAATTAGCGTAGCTTCTAGTCTTTCTAGAAATGATAAAAACGGCTGAGAGCTTCTCATACAAATTGACTGGCTTAAACTAGAAGGCTGGATTCTTTTTCCAAGTGAATTTTGAACTCTGTAATAGTACCTGCAAGTATAATGGGGGAAAAGTGAGTTCTGAGGTCCTGCTCACACCTGCATCGCGGGCACCTACTGCAGCGTTCCAGTACAGTGAGGATGGGCATGGCTGGGATGCTCCAGACTCCAGTGCACATGGCCTGGGGTCGGGTGGGGGTGGAGGTGGTATCTGCTGCTGCTGTGGTCTCACCCACCTGGTAGGAGCCTGTGGCAGCTGCGGGGGCGGAGGCGGGAACCTCTGGAGGCTCAGGGCCGGCCCGGACTGCTTGCAGGGTGGCTCTGGACCCGGTGGGCAGTTCTAGGGAAGAGTGCCCCAGGCTTAAGCAGGAGTGAGTGGCAGGTGTGGGTCTGGACAGGAGCTGAGAGCCCAGGGCCAAGAGGCCTAGCCAGGTTCTGATTTCTGGGACAAGCCGAGGCCTTGGGGGGTGGTTTAAGAGGTGTGGGGAGGATAGAAAAGTTCTGTTGTGGTACTGCTTTCACAAACACCTCCACCACAGGGTTCAAAATCATACATCTTCCAGTTCTCTAAAACCTTGGCCTTAACTCTATCTCTTGTCAGTATCAGCCTCTGTGGCCCATCTGGAAAGTGAGGGCAAGGCTGGCAGATTGGAGTGGAGGTGGAACTTGGAAGTACTTTGCAGGGGCCAGAGCCTCCCCTGGTTACATTTTTTATTTCAGGCTCCTGGTCCTGGGCTGTTCAGCCCATTCTTATTTATTTATTTATTTTCTTATTTATTTATTTATTCATTCATTCATTCATGGTCGTGCCGCACGGCTTCTGGGATCCTAGTTCCCTGCCCAGCGATTGAACCCAGGCCCTTGGCGTGGAGTCCGTTATAACCACTGGATCTTCAGGGAATTCCCTGTTCAGCCCCTTATGTGAAAATTCCAGGCTTGGTGATCAAGGGCTCAAGACTGGGAGTGCCTTCTCACCTCCTCTAAAACAGTGATTTAAAAATTACATTTTTGTTTGTTTGCTGTGCTATTTTCCAGGTATTTGTATTTGCATTTTTACTATGTTTTTTATTGAGAAAAATTACATTTTTAGGTTTGAACCTTAAGTAACCCTTTTAGTGGTAGTATGCATTTTTTTAAATTTTTTTATTTATTTTTTTTTTGTGGTACGTGGGCCTCTCACTGCCGTGGCCTCTCCCGCCGTTGAGCACAGGCTCCGGACGCGCAGGCCCAGCGGCCATGGCTCACGGGCCCAGCCGCTCCGCGGCATGTGGGATCCTCCCGGACCGGGGCACGAACCCGTGTCCCCTGCATTGGCAGGCGGACTCCCAACCACCGCGCCACCAGGGAAGCCCCGGTAGTATGCATTTTTAACTCAAGTTAACACATTTGAGATTTGCTTTGTTTTGCTTTTAGGAAGATTTTTTTGGTTTTGTTTTTGTTTTGTTTTTTCCTAGAGAAAGGTTAATACTTTGTATATTCTTGTCAGGACTCAAGTCTTGGCTAGTTTGGGGATTATGGGCCAATTGCTTCACTCCCCTAAACCTAGATTTGGGATTGGGGATTAATTTCTTATTTTTTCCAAGTTTGTATCCCCTGTCTGTGAGGCAGGGACAATAATTCAGGCCTCAGAGGTTACCCAAGTGTCACATAAGGTGATGATTATGCCAGGGCTGTACTGTGAGTTGTCATAATAGCAGAGCTGTGACTTTTGACTACATTTTTGTGGTAGTTCTTTTCCCTTCACCCAAATCTAGCACAGGGCTGGGCATGTGTAGAGATTCTTGTTAAATTGTACTGAACTAAATTTTCTAGGCCTAGGATCCCCACTGGTAAGAAGAAAGGAAAATGTCATCAGGGTGGATTAGCCCTGGGCCATTGGGTCTGAAGCCAGTGGGCTTGGAGAGGCTGTAGCCAAGGGGCCTCTTGGGCTCCCTGGGGTTGGATAGGGGTGGTCTCCGGAGCAGGGAAAGATGTTCAAGAGCGAGTTTTGATTGGCCCTACCTGGCCTCCCTCTGCTCTGCCCTCCTATCTTCACACCAGGGACTACCGGGTCCCTTTGTCATTCCTGGATTTGTATTTGAAAATGTTGTTAACAAAGCAGAAACCTGTCATCTTCTATTCAGGGACTCCCAAGTAATTGCTTAATGTTTATTTCTGTTTCTCCTCCCATTCTAAAACTGCCTGTAGAATTTAATGACCTTTTAAAAACTGTTCTTGAAAGCACCAACACCACCACTGTAGATCTTTCATATATGTTGGTTTTTGCTGTTTTTCCGCTTCTACCCCTCTCCGCTCCAAAACTCATCCTTATTTTTTCCCCCCTTTTCTTCCTGGTTCAGAAGATGGAGGGACCAGTCAAGCTCCGGACAGTTCGAGAAGCACCGACGGACTGTGTCTGTCCCCCAGGTAAGTGGATGTTCGATTGTTGCTGGCGCCTGACTTCCATAGGCCTGGTCTTCTCTCTCCTGTCTACCCGAAACTGCCAAGGCCATGGTCAAGAGAATCACCGTGGGTTTCAGGCTGTCTGTGGTACCTTGTGGACTGTCCTGGGGCCTTTCTTCCTACATCATCTTCCCTGGTAGGTGTGTCATTAAAGATTCTGGCAAAATTAACTGACTTGGTTTGATGGGGATGGTGGTATTGGTGGAGGAGCTAAGAAACTCTTCAAGATGACTTACAATAAAGGCTTAGATGCTAGGAAAGTAGCAGCCATCCCCTTTTAAAGATGGAGAAACAGACATGAGCCATCCGAACAGTGTTAACATTGTGACCCTAGCTCTGTTTCGAACATGAGGGGTGGTGGGTAGAGGAATAATCTGGCAAATATAGTTTTTCTTGGTTTTCATTTCTTTGGTGGAGGTAGAGGAAAGGAGCAGGAAACGTGGTCTGATTTGTTCAAATAATCATGTGTCTTGGGTTTTGATGGTGTAGACCAGGACGGCTGTGACTAGAATTGAGGATTTGTTGGTTCCTAATCCATGTGGCTCAAATCCTGATTCATATCGATCTTCCAGTTGTCCTCATTGGAGCTTTGCATGTATTATGACTGAGAATTTAGGGGTATAGTCTCAGCCCCAGTGTTTTCAGGGTTAGAATTATCCTCTCATAGACCAGTATGTAATATCAGTGAATGAGTGGAAAATTGTAACAATTCCCAGATGACCCACCATGCCGGACAAGGTGAGAGAACATGGGAGCTGAACCCAGGGGCCCTGTTCCTTGCTGTCATGCCTTCCATTAGCCAAGTTGTCTGGCATTTCCGAAACCACTTCACCTGGTCCAGGAACCAAGCTTATTGATGATTAACATCTCCAGATTGGGAGATGCCCTGAGATTTGTGCAAAGATGGACCCATGGTGTGAAAATTCAGTCTCTGGGGGCCCAGTGGAAGAGGATTTTACAGTCGAGCTTGAGCTAGCCTTTCATAGGAACTCTGAGGTTTTAATAGGAGGGAAAAGGACATGATAAGTAATGATGTCATGAGCAGATCAGGAAGTCAGAAATTGCAATTCAGTGGGGGGAAAAAAATCAGTTCCACCGATGAATTTTTGGCTGATCTGCAAAATGTGTAAAACAATTCTTCTTGCTCCTCCCCTGCTCTTTCTTTCTGACTACTGAATGGTTGTAAATTCATGTGAGTTATGTAGATGAGGGTTTTTTAAACTGGGAGTCACTGGGAATTCCCTGGCAGTCCAGTGGTTAGGACTGTACACTCTCACTGCCAAAGCCCCGGGTTCAATCCCTGGTTGGGGAACTAAGATCCCACAAGCCAAGCGGCGCGGCCAAACAAACAAACAAACCTGGGAGTCACAACACATTTATGAGACATGAAATCAGTTATGTGGGTTGCAGCCAGCATTCTGAAATTTTGAACTAGCAGAGACTGGAATAAAAAATACTGGAGTGAAGTATTTGTGTCAGCCATTTATATTTGTAAATGGCAGTGTGAAACGGGTTCCCTGCTATGGGTTGCTGACTGAAAGTTTGAAAACCACCAATACAGATGATAGATGGAGAGGGAGGAGGTGGCAGTGAGGGGACATGGAGCTCCTGAATAAATCCAGACCAGGTCCAGATCTTGGTCAGCCACTTACTGTTTGTGTTAATAAATGATACCAATACTGGAGTGGGCTCTGTAAGCTTTTTGATGTCATGGAGGAAATACAAAGCCCAGGACCTGGAGATAGTCTTGTGTTTGTCTTCCCTCGAGGTCTCTTGACTCACCAGGAGAGGTGTCAAGAAGGCCTCTGGGATGACCATGGAGGCCAAAAGCCTGGTCAGAATCCTCAGTTCCACTGAGACTCTGGGGGTGCCCAGCAGTCAGTGCTGTGCTGTCATTGTCCGAGGGGCTTGTGGCTGTGATCAGGCTGTCCTGGCAGGTATGGTCAGCATGGCCCAGGGGGTGTAGCACCGCAGCCTCTGCCAGGCCCCAGTGCACACCCATGTCCACATCTGCTCTTTCTCTCCTGTCACCTTGAGCTGGAGAACTCACTTGAGCACTTTAGACTAGAGCCCTTTATCAGTGCAAAACCCCATAGGCTGGCACATTCTCCTCTGCCATAAAAAGCACAGAGGGCTTTTTCTCCAATACCAGAAGCCTTACCTCATTCCCTTTCTCCCTGGCTCTGATCTGCCCTGCAGACTTTTGGAGTCTGGACATGCAGACCACCCTCATTTGAGATACCCCATCTCATCTAAGATACCCGCAGATCCCCCTAGCCCAGTTCCTTCCCACGGCCCAGAGGACAGTGTAATCTTTTGTCAGATCCTAGGATGCAGCAAGACAGATAAGCGAGGCCAGAGAAGGGGGCGGCTCTTCTGTGTGTGTTACCCATTGTGAAGTGGGTGCTCGGGGAGCTCTGAGGCTGAAGGGAGGGGCAGGCTTCGGGCTGGAAGGTCAAGATTCTTCTCTTGCTGGAGTCAGTGGTGGGAGGACTGGCAGAGCTGTGCTCTGAACTAGCCCTGTGACCTCAGGCAAGTGAGAGGCCCTTGAACCTTGAACTTCTTGTCTATAAAACGGTATAGTGAGTTGAATTGTGTCCCCCCCCCCAAAAGATATGTCCCAGTCCTAACCCCTGGTATTTGTAAATGTGGCCTTATGTGGAAATAGGGTCTTTGCAGACATAATTAATTTAAGGATATTGAGATGAGATCATCCAGGGTTTAGGGTAGGCCCTAAATCCAATGATGAGTGTCCTTATAAGAGTCAAGAGGTAAGAGATTTGAGACACAGAAACACCCAGAGGAGAAGGCCATGGGAAGACGGAGGCAGAGGCCAGAGTGATGCATCTACAAACCTAAGAACACCCGGGATTGCCGGCAGCCACAGAAGCTGGACAGGGGCGTGGAAGGGATTCTCCTTAAGAGCTTTCAGAAGGAACCAGCCCTGCCAACACCTTGGTTTTGGACTTCTGGCCTCCAGAATTGTGAGACAATAGGTTTCTGTCATGTTAAGTCACCTAGTTTGTGGTCATTTGTTGTGGCAGCCTTAGGAAACTAAAATAAATGGGACCGTTAATCACCCTAATTATAAGGTTGCTGAGATAATCAAAATGTGGGGGACATAGGAACTTCCTACACCACCAGGTCTGAATCAGGTGTGTGGGGCTGCCACCTGGGAGCCCCCTCATGCGGCTCTTCCTCATACACCTGCCTCAAAAGAGACTTCTCTTCCTTCAGCGGAGAACTCAGGGCTGTAGCTTCATGTGGCTTACCCATGTACCTGGGGATTCCAACGTCTTCTTTTCTTATGTTACTTATGTACTTATTGTTTTAAAATGTGTTTAAAGTTTTAAAATGTTTATTTTTGAATAGGAAATAATATGTGATGAAAGATTCAAGTACTACAAAAGATTACATGTGAAAACTAATTCCCCTCCCCTCCTCTCCCCCGGTTCTCCTGCTCCTCTTTCCAGGGGCCCTTTACCCATTTGCTGATGTCCTTCTGAGCAGCCCTTTCCAATAGAACTTTCTGTGATGATGGAAATATTCTATCTCTCTGCTAATCGAGCAGCCACTACTAGCCATGTGGGGCTACCAAGCCCCTGAAACATGGCTAGTGCAACTGACAAACTGAATTTAAAATTTTTGTTTAATTTAGAATGGATAAGCGGCAAGGTCCTAATGTGTAGCATGGGGAACTATATTCAATATCCTGTGATAAACCATAATGGAAAAGAATATAAAAATGAGTGTATGCATGTGTATAACTGTGTCACTTTGCTCTACAGCAGAGATTGGCACAACATAGTAAATCAACTATACTTCAATAAAAAAAATTTTTGTTTAATCTTAATTTAAATTGCCACGTGTGGCTGGTGGTTATGGTGTAGGACAGTTTTTTGAGGTTTTTGAGGTCATTTAGATACATTTCAGTGAGAAGCTCCCCTCCTGGTTTTACACAAATGGTATATGTTGTTGTCCCGGTGTTGCTTTCTCGGTTTGCAGTTTCCCTCTGAGATGGTCTGAATCATTCCATGTATCAGAGAGCAGGTGTTACCTTGTTTTGGGTTAAAAGACAAAATCCTGTTGGGCTGTCCTGTGAGGTACCTGGCCAGTCCACACCCCAAGGACGTTTGAATTGTTTCCCATCCTGTGTTCTTACAGACTGTCCTTCAGGGAACTGTTGGAGGGAAGGAGGACTGTTGTCTTGCCCGGTTCCCTGCCTTCCTCATGTTCTGTACTGAAGCCCGTCATGAGCCAGGCACTGCTGCAGGGCTTTGGGTCACTGGACTGAAAGGATAGGAGCCCTCAGTCTGTTTGGGGCGCCACCACCAGAGCAGCAATTCTGGAATGTTGCAGGGGGTGGCCCCGAAGTCTGCTCTGTGGGAGACTCTGGCACGACCCAGTCCCCATTGTGCTGTGAACATTTGAGCATCCCAAGGGATGGGTCGGGGCCAGCACCCTGGAGCCTGAGAGGTTTGCATTTGACTCTGATGCTTAAACAGCCACCGAGTGGGCACATCCTGCACATCCTGGAGATATGGGCCATTCTGGTGTAAAAGCTCCTTACCTTAACTAACTCTTTTAATTACATTAATAAAATAAACAAACGAAAAGGAAACTTATTAGCTTACACAACTGGAATAGAGAGGTCAGAGGTGCAGCCAGTTTCAGGTATGTCTGGGCTCAGGGGTCTCTCTCTGCCTCTCAGCTCTTCCCTGAGTCATTTTCAGACACTGTCTCCTTGGGGTGGGAAAGTGGCCACCAACAGTCCCAGCAGTATATCAGACCTTCTCAGCAACCCCAGCAGATAGAGCACTCCCCTTTCTCAAAGGTGTCAGCATTGGGGAATAGGGAGTGTTATGGGCTGAATTGTATCCCCTTCCAAATTCAGATGTGGAAGTCTTAACCCCCACCTAGTACCTCAGAATGTGACTGTATTTGAGACAGGGTCTTTAAAGAGGTAAATAAGGTAAAGTGAGGCCATTAGGGTGGGCCCTCATCCACTATGACTGGTGTCCTTATAAGAAGAGATTAAGACACAGACACACACAGAGGGAAGATGACATGAAGCCAGGGAGAGAGGCCTCAGAAGAAACCAACCCTGCTGACACCTTGATCTCTGACTTATAACCTCCAGAATTGTGAGAAAATAGATTTCTGTTGTTTAAGCCACCCAAACTGTGGTACTTAGTTTTGGCAGGCCAAGCAGACTAATACAGAGAGTTATTGTTGCTGGGTACAGAGTTTCTGTTTGGAAAGATGGAAAAGTTCTGGAAAATGGATAGTGGCAATAGTTATACAACATTGTGAAGGTACTAAATGCCGTGAAATTGTGCACTTTTAAATGGTTAAAATGATATTTAAATTTTGTCTGTATTTTACTGTGATTAAAGAAAGAAGTCCCAGCATTGACCCTGATTGGCCTGGCTTGGGGCAGATGCCTCTCCTTGTACTAATTGCTGTTCCTGGAGGATGGGACACATTGATTGGCCAGGTCTGGGTCATGTGACTGGTCTTGGACCTGGGGGGAGGCCGTTGTGGGGGAGGGTTGACACTACCAGAATCATGTAGGCTGAGAGTGGGGAAGGGTGGTTACCTCAAGAAAAAGTAGGGTGCTATTCCCAGAAAAAGAGAAAAGGGATGCAGCTGGGCAGACATAAATAATAGATGACCACTTCAGTCCAGCTCTGGGGGCAGCTGGCTAGACATGTCCAGGTGGTCCTAAGTGGGGACTATGGACAGACCCTGAGTTTGACCAGAGGCTTGCCTCCACTTCAAGCATATAAGTCTCTTCCCTCTGTTGAGCTGGTCCAACAGACAGTGCAGCTCAGTGATTAAGCACTTGAATTTTGGACCCAGACTGCCTGATTCAAATTCTTTGTCCCAGACTTCCTTGGTGGCGCAGTGGTTGGGAATCGCTTGCCAATACAGGGGACACAGGTTCGATCCCTGGCCTGGGAAGATCCCACATGCCGCGGAGCAACTAAGCCCATGCGCCACAACTACTGAGCCTGTGTGCCACAGCTACTCAAGCCTGTGTGCCTAGAGCCCATGCTCCGCAACAAGAGAAGCCACTGCAATGAGAAGCCCGCACACCGTAACGAAGAGTAGCCCCCGCTCGCTGCAACTAGAGAAAGCCCACATGCAGCAATGAAGACCCAATGCAGCCAAAAATAAATTAAAAAAATAAATTAAAAAACAAATTCTTTGTCCCTTACCAACTCCATGACCTCGAACTTATCCTCCCGGTGCCTCAGTTTTTCATCTGTGAAGTGGGGTTTCTAATACTACCTACCTCATAGAATCGTGCGAGGATTGAATGTGCTTGTAGAGAGTTTGTAGCAGGGCCTGGCACTGCTTCCTGAAAGTGAGTTAGTGGTTACCAGGAACCGAGATCCCTTGCCCCCAGGCCAGTCCAGACTCACTGTGTGCAGCCTCTTACCTTCCTGATTGTTGCCAGGGCTGCCAGAGAGGTAGGGACGAGGCGATTCAGAGTTGGCGGTTGGCTGGGAATATCCTGGAGGGAAGGAACAAAGGCCTGACAGACTTCCTTGGCACGTTCTTCTGGGATGTGGGTGAGAAAATGCTGGTGACAGAGCCCAGAAGTGAGGGAACCGGAAAGGAAAAGAAAACGTGTGGCCTGTGAACTCTTGTCAGCCACTAACGGCATCCGGAAGGCCTCATCATGCAAAACCTGGGGCTCTGCCCCTTTGCACAGTTTGCACTGGTTTCTAACTGGGCTCAACCTGCCCTGGAGAGTATTAGGAACTTTTCAGAAAAACAGTAATACTTTTCGTTTCCTTTTTGTGCCTTTTTGTGTTCTTGCATAATATCCCAGAGACATGGCGTGTGGTTTCCAAATGATAGGGACTGTGCTTGCAGTGTAGGGTGACTTTCCAGAAATTAATAAACAGATTTATCAGAGTTAGAAATTCGCTGCTCTGTGAAAATGTTTGGGAGTTTGAGCAGAGGAGTGAAACTCTGCTTAGGAGGACATGAAATACAATGCAGAAATGATACAGAACCTGATACATTTCATTGACAGTTTATGGCAAATGTTGCAGAGTGGAACAGAAATGGTCAGTTACTCTATTCAGCCTGTTTACTGTATTTGTAGGTTTAGGAATTTGCTTAAGGCAGCGGGGAGGGGGTGGGGGGGTGCTTTCTTACTACATTGAAGCAAAAAATGGTTATCCTACTTTGAGTTATTTCT
Organism: Grampus griseus; assembly: GCF_964374135.1. Classification (NCBI taxonomy): domain Eukaryota; kingdom Metazoa; phylum Chordata; class Mammalia; order Artiodactyla; family Delphinidae; genus Grampus; species Grampus griseus. Next base: position 153,806,830 of record NC_139019.1, on the reverse strand, counting down.
TATTTGTAGAATTTTTTAAAATGATACTTTTTTTAATGTGTTAAATCCTAGTTGACTTGCGTTCATGGTAAAACTAAGTAGTTTAATGGCAGTTTATCCCATTATGTCAGACTGTACAAAGTTGAAGAAGATAATTTGTGTGTCTGATTTTTTTTTTTTTTTGCCAGAATTCTCTGGAGAATTCATTCATTCGTTCATACATTCATCTCTCTCTACCCTATTTTGTGCTTGTCCTGTGGGTGATATTGACTAAGATTGTTAGAGGAATTGCGGACCCAGTTGTTAGAGGATGATGGCACACATACAGGAACCATAATATATTGAGAATGGGAAGAATCCTAAGAAAAATGTCCCACAGAAATTGAAAGGAGGGTGAGATCACCTCAGATCAAGGAGGCCTGGGTGGGGGAAGATGACAGTTGGGCAGGGTTTTGAAGACTGGTTGACATCTTAGCCAGCTGGGATGGAGGACACATTCCACAAGACCTGGCATACTGAGCAGAGGCAGAGGGGAGCTCTGGGAGCATCAGGGAGCTCTGTTAGGTTGGAAGGTGTTAATGAGAGGTGAGGGTGGGTCTTGATTATGGAGGGATGTGTGAGCTTCATTCCATGGGACACAGTTGAAAGGTATGTGAGTAGAGTTCAGCTTTAAGAGGAGGACTCTAGAAACAGCATGGAGGATGGACTGGATCACAAGTTTGCTTCAGCAGAGAAGCCCACTGAGAGGGTGCTCTGGATGCGGACAATCTTGTCTTGTTCCCCGATGTGTCCCCTGAACCTAGAACAGTGCTGGGCATGTGGAGAAGGGGTGGTAAATACTTGCTGAATGACTGCCCTGGAGGAGAGGCCATGAGAACTTGAATGAGGGCCATGAGAATTGATGGCAGGGAACAGCTGTGAGAGGCACTGGGCCATGTGGTGGACAAAACTCACAAACAGGATGGATGGGCACGGGAGGGGTCAGAGGTGCCCAAAGCTGGAAGCCCGTGGGAAGGTGATATCCTGAACAGAAACAGGAAATCCCCAAAGAGGGATTTAGAAGGGAAGATGATAAGCATAGTTTTGGACAGTGGCCTTATGAACCAATTTGTAGACCCACTGATGAATGGAAGAAAATAATTAGAAGTCTTCTCTTAAGGCATCATCTAGCCACTCTGAACCTATTAATTGTAAAATGTACTGTGTCCTGTAAATAAACGTCTTGAGGGCGCTCAAGACGTTTTGTTAATTTTGTTTGTTTGTTTAAATACAGAATATTTATTAAGAAGACATTAACATGCTTAGATACACAAATTAAACCACTTATACACATGCCATTCTCAGTGAACTGTAAGGAAAAAAACCATGAAGAACAAAATTAGTTGCTTTCAGATAAGTTTTTGTGTTTTCTAGCTATCATATGTCTATTTGCATATTAGGAAGTTATTAGCACTGATATATAAACTTTTTTCCCAATCTTAATGTAACTTTTTGGCAAGGGGACGTTCACAAAAATTTGCATTGAAGTCTGAATGTAAATTACAGACTCTTACAAGAGGTTATGCATTGACCTTTGGGAATTGGAGATTTTCTTGTGACCACTAGAGGGAGCCCACTATATTCATTAAATTCATTAAATTCTGTAGAAATCTAATGGAATTTTTAAAAATGATAATTAATATTAAAAAAATTTATTAGAAAGTACACAAAAGTTCAAACCAAGGGCAATGAAATACAAAGTTAGCCTTTCACTCTGTTGTTTTTTCTACTAAAATAGAAGATCACTGAGAATTTTCCAGATGGCTCCAGAATAGAGTGGTGTGTTGTTGGTTTCAGAAGGTGTTGTTGATTATGCAAAGTGTAAAATAGCAACTAGCAAGCACATTCCCACTCACCCAAAATTTATTGAGCACATCTGGTTTAGACCCAGTAGAGACTCCCTGAAGCTGTGGGAAGATCCCATCTTGGCCAACTCTATGCCAGCCGTTGGATGACAGGTGCAACTCTTCACTCCGTGAGGTGTCGTGTAACTTTGTACATTGGGATTATTAAATGTCTCGCATATCAAGAGCTACTCACATGGTGGGACCGCCTCTTCCCAGGGGTAAGTTCAATGCAGTCATAATATTTTGTTTCTTAGCTCTCTTCTTATGCCAAAGTATATTCCACATGGATTGAAGATTTAAATGTGAAAAATAAAACCATGGAAGGCAAGACAAAAATACAACAGGTCACTTTTTAAAATTATAGGTAGAAATAGACTTTATAAGCTCGGTACTGAAGTCAGAAACCATAAAGCAGCAGTTCTCAACCAGGGATGATTTTGCTTTGTGGGGACTTTGGCAATGTTTGGAGACATTTTTGATTTGTCTCAACTTGAGGGGTGGGGTGCTACTGGCATCTAGTGGGTAGAGGCCAGGGATGCTGCTAAACATTCTACAATGTACTGGAGAGCCCCCAACATAAAGAATTATCCCACCCAACTGTCAGTGGTGCCAATGTTGAAAAACTCTTCTATAGAATAAATGTTTTCTTAAATGATTTAAGCTTAAAAGCTTAAACTTTCTGTCTAGAAAGAAAATTCCACCTTAAAGTTTAAAGATAAATGGCAAACTGAAAACTTAGCGTATATAACAAGCACATGGTTAATATTCATGAGATATAAAGTGCTTTTGCAAAAGAATAAGGAAAAGTCAAATATTTTAGTGGAAGAATGGGCAAAGGAGATGAATAGGGAGTTCACAGAAACGAAATGGACGCTGAGGAAGGAGGCTGGGAAAGGACAGGATGCGGGGCAGTTCCGGGAATCTAGGCAGCAGGAACGGAGGGGCAGTCCCCCGGGGAGCTAGAGCTCGCTTGGATGTGTCTGCACCAACTGTTTTTTGGCGTGTCATTCTGCCTGAGGTTCAGGGTCTCAGGAGAGAGAGCCCTACTGGGCAGGTCTGACCCCTGTGCCCATTCCTCTGCCTGTGGCTTCCAGGGCAGGGCTGAGAGGGAAGAGCACCTCCCCCACAGGTGCCAGGATGCTGCACAGTGTAGGGGAGGGGAGTCTGGGTTTAATACAGGTGGACTTGGCAGTGAATGCCAACTGTGGCCGCCCACCGGCTCTGTGAGCTTGGGCAAGTGACCTGATTCTTTAAACTCTCCATCTCCTTGTGTGTAAAATGGGAAAACATTATGTACCTCGGGGGTTTGTTTTGAGGATATTCTGAGACAAGTGTATGTGGAAGTGCTTGACACACCCTAGGCATCTCGTAATGTCTGTTCATTTATCCCTAGGGAAAGTGGTCTGTGGTCCTCAGGAGGTGAGAGTCAGACACAGATCATTATTATGGGGGTGGGGAGAGGGTACTTAGTAAGCAAGCCCAGCCCTTTCCTTTTGTTGCCTCCTCTGCAGAAAAGAATGTCATTTCTGCTTAGTCTCTTGGTTCCTTTAGTGCCAGGATCCCCCAGCGAACCTTCTGCTCAAAGATGGAGAAAGAGCAACTCCTGGCTCCTCTGGGAGCCCTTGAATTTGGGATTCCCTCTGCTGCCTTGTAGATTGTCAGCAGGCAGCATGGTAAAGCCCTTTTCTCTTGGGTGGCCCTGGGGTTTCCTTCCTGATCCACCAAAGACTTCTTCTGCCCTGATCCAATGTTATTTTACGTTTTTGTTTAGTCCTGGCTTTAGAAATAGGATGAATGCGGCTAAGCTGCCTTCCCTACGAGGTCATGATTTTCATGACACTGTTAGGCTTGAGGTGGCCTGTTGTCTGGTCATTTCCTTAGAAGTAGCCTGTGTGGCCCACTCACAAGCTAGCACAGGAAGAAATTCAAAGCACCGGAGGCTAAGGCTCCGAGGGGAAGGGGGGGTCTAAGGAAAAGTCCAGAAAGCAAAGGATGGTGTGGAGGATGGGCCAGCTCCCCCATTAGAAGCGCACACGCCTTCATGGTGCATTGTGAAGAATGTACTTTTAAAATGCAGAGATGATTCCCAAGAGAACATGCAAACATCTACAAGAGTAGCTGTGCAGTGGGGAAAGGGCAGCCATTTAGAGTATTATTGGACACTGGCTCTGTGCTAACCCTAATCCCTGGGGATGCTAAGTATGACTGTGCTCAGAATGTGAGCTCATGGAGTCAGGGGAAAATGGAGTTTTGACCCAAATTGATGTCACAATGGGTCCAGTGGGGCTTCCCTGGTGGCGCAGTGGTTGGGAGTCCGCCAGCCTGTGCAGGGGGATGCAGGTTCGTGCCCTGGTAGGGGAGGATCCCGCGAGCTGTGGAGGCTTGGCCCCCGCATCAGGGCTACTGAGCCTGCGCTCTGGAGCCCATAAGCCACAGCTGCTGGGCCCGCGTACTGCAACTGCTGAGGCCCGTGCACCTGTAGCCCATGCTGTGGGGGTGGGGTGGGGACTGCCACCGCCACCACCACTGCCACCTCGCACCATGGTGAGGAGTGGCCCCCACTCACTGCAACTGGAGGGGGCCTGCACGCAGCAATGAAGTCCCAGCGCAGCCAAAAATAAATAAATTAAAAGAAAAAAAGTAAAATGCAGAGATGAGACTATATGTGCCCCCGGATGGGTGGCGGCAGTAGGTGACCTGGAGGCAGAGCAGAGAATGGGCTGTGCCACCCACAGAAGGACTGGACAGTGACTTTACCCCTGGGTGTCACCCCCATCCTTGGCACTGACTGTCACACAGGTGGGGATAGAGGCAGACCGTGTTGGCCCAAGTACTTGCTGAAGGGTCAGCTGTGCCCAGGAGCAGCATATTTATTAGCTGTGACTGTGGGCCTCACAGTACCCTGCAGGGAGGGGGAGTGGTCTTAGCGCTTTCTGTGTGTGTGGCGGGGAGGGGAGCTCTGAGAGGACAGGGCGCTGCCTCTGAGGAAGGCCAGGAGCAGCTGCCCAGGAGTGATACCCCCGCCCCCCCCCCCGCCCTGTCAAGGCAGGACTTGGGCTTAATTTCTAGGAGGTCAGGGCAGTGCCTCAGGCTGCCCCATGCCTGTTTGCTCCCTGAGGGTGCTCCCTCTCCTCTTGCCCCTCCCCCTCGGGATCCAGGAGCTCCGTCAGGGGCTGGGTTGTGGAGGGTCTGTGAGCATCGATTTCTGTTACCCTGGACACTGGCCCTTCACTGCTGGAAGTGGGTGTAGAAAAGAGGAGGAAGGGGTTGGGGCACGGGGCGGGGAGGGTGAAGAACTCAGGCAGGAGAGGGTAGGGAATGCAGGTTAGATTGGGGTGGGTGAGGGAGTGGGGAGAAGTGGGGGAGCAATGCGTGAACCCCGGTGTACCTGTCCTGCCCCCATGGGGGCAGGGACTCTGAGCCCCCAGGGCTGGCTGTGGGAAGGTTCCAGATCCTCTAGCCAGAATCCTCTGAGGGCCGACTCAGTTGGTCTCTAGGGCCTCTCTTAGGATTATTGAGAAAAGCTCGTTTCCTACCTAGAACACACCACTTTCTTCTTTCTGAAGGTCCCCACCTTCCCACAGGGCCCCCCTTCCAGGCTTCTTAGCAGGCAGTCCTTCTTTTATTTTTAAAAAATTACTATTATACAAGCAAACTATGCTTCTTAAAATTATCCTACCATCCCACTCCTCAAAAAAAAGTCTCTCTTGTACCCCCCACCTCACTACCCTATCCAATCCCGAGCCCTAGATGTAATTATTTGACCAGTTTAGTTTGCATTCTGCAGACCTTTTTCTGTGCTTCAACAAGTACATACATTTAAATACTTATAGAAATAAAATAATGTGAGGTATTCTGTAGTTTTTTGTTTTCTTTTGTTCTGTTTTTAATACATCTTTATTGGAGTATAATTGCTTCACAATACAGTGTTAGTGTCTGTTGCACAACAAACTGAATCAGCCATATGCATACACATGTCCCCATATCCCCTCCCTCTTGAGCCTCCCTCCCATCCTCCCTGTCCCACCCCTCTGGGTCATCACAAAGCACCGAGCCGATCTCCCTGTGCTATGCTGCTGCTTCCCACCAGCCAACTATTTTACATTCGGTAGTGTATATATGTTGATGCTACTCTCACTTCACCCCAGCTTCGCCCTCCCACCCCATGTCATCAAGTCCATTCTCTATGTCCACCTCTTTATTCCTGCCCTGCAATAGGTTGATCCATACCTTTTTTTTTTTTAGATTCCATATATATGCATTAGCATATGGTATTTGTTTTTCTCTTCTGACTTACTTCACTCTGTATGACAGACTCTGGGTCCACCCACCTCAGTACAAATAACTCAATTTCATTTCTTTTTATGGCTGAGTAATACTCCATTGTATATATGTGCCACATCTTTATCCATTCATCTGTCGATGGACATTTAGGTTGGTTCCATGTCCTGGCTATTGTAAATAGTGCTGCAATGAACATTGTGGTGCATGTCTCTTTGAATTATGGTTTTCTCAGGGTATATGCCCAATAGTGGGATTGCTGGGTCGTATGGTAGTTCTATTTTTACTTTTTTAAGGAACCTCCATACTGTTCTCCATAGTGGTTGTAGCAATTTACATTCCCAACAACAGTGTAGGAGGGTTCCCTTTTTACCACACCCTTTCCAGCATTTATTGTTTCTAGCTTTTTTGATAATGGCCATTCTGACCGGCGTGAGGTGATACCTCATTGTAGTTTTGATTTGCATTTCTCTAATTATTAGTGATGCTGAGCATCTTTTCATGTGCCTCTTGGCCATCTGTATGTCCTCCTTGGTGAAATGTCTATTTAGGTCTTCCAACCATTTTTTAACTGGATTGTTTGTTTTTTTTAAATTGAGCTCCATGAGCTGTTTGTATATTTTAGAGATTAATCCTTTGTCTGTTGTTTCATTTGCAAATATTTTCTCCCATTCTGAGGGAGGTCTTTTTGTCTTGTTTATGGTGTGCAAAAGCTTTTGCTGTGCAAAAGCTTTTAAGCGTAATTAAGTCCCTTTTGTTTATTTTTGGTTTTATTTCTGTTACTCTAGGAGGTGGGTCAAAAAAGATCTTGCTGTGATTTATGTCAAAGAGTGTTTTTCCTATATTTCCTCTAAAAGTTTTATAGTGTCTGGTCTTACCTTTAAGTCTTTAATCCATTAGGAGTTTATTTTTGTGTATGGTGTTAGGTAGTGTTCTAATTTCATTATTTTACATGTAGCTGTCCAGTTTTCCCAGAACCACTTATTGAAGAGATTGTCTTTTCTCCATTGTATATTCTTGCCTCCTTTGTCATAAATTAGGTGACCATATGTGTGTGGGTTTATCTCTGGGCATTCTATCTTGTACCATTGATCTATATTTCTGTTTTTGTGCCAGTACCATAACCATCTTGATTACTGTAGCTTTGTGATATAATTTGAAGTCTGGGAGCATGATTCCTCCAACTCCGTTTTTCTTTCTCAAGATTGCTTTGGCTCTTTGGGGTCTTTTGTGTTTCCATACGAATTGTAAGTTTTTTGTTCTAATTCTGTGAAGAATGCCATTGGTAGTTTGATAGGGATTGCATTGAATCTGTAGGTTGCTTTGGGTAGTATAGTCATTTTCACAATATTGATTCTTCCAATCCAAGAACATGGTATATTTCTCCATCTGTTATGTCATCTTTGATTTCTTTCATCAGTGCTTTATAGTTTTCTGAGTACAAGTCTTTTGCCTCAGGCAGGTTTATTCCTAGGCATTTTATTCTTTTTATTGCAATGGTAAATGGGAGTGTTTCTTTCATTTCTCTTTCTGATTTTTCATTGTTGGTGTATAGGAATGCCAGAGATTTCTGTGCATTAATTTTGTATCCTGCAACCTTACCAAATTCATTGATTAGCTCTAGTAGTTTTCTGGTGGCATCTTTAGGATTCTCTATGTATAGTATCATGTCATCTGCAAACAGTGACAGTTTTACTTCTTCTTTTCTGATTTGGATTCCTTTTATTTCTTTTTCTTCTCTGATTGCTGTGGCTAAAACTTCCAAAACTATGTTGAATAATAGCAGTGAGAGTGGGCAACCTTTTCTTTTTCCTGATCTTAGAGGAAATGCTTTCAGTTTTTCACGATTGAGAATGATGTTTGCTGTGGGTTTGTCGTATATGCCCTTTACTATGTTGAGGTAGGTTCTCTGTATGCCCACTTTCTGCAGAGTTTTTATCATAATGGGTGTTGAATTTTGTCGAAAGCTTTTTCTGCATCTATTGAGATGATCATATAATTTTTCTTCTTCAATTTGTTAATATGGTGTATCACATTGATTGATTTGCGTATATTGAAGAATCCTTGCATCCCTTGGATAAAGCCCACTTGATCATGGTGTATGATTTTTTTAATATGCTGTTGGATTCTGTTTACTAGCATTTTGTTCAGGATTTTTGCATCTATGTTCATCAGTGATATTGATCTATAATTTTCTTTTTTGTGATATTTTTTTCTGGTTTTGGTATCAGGGTGATGGTGGCCTTTTAGCATGAATTTGGGAGTGTTTCTCCCTCTGCAATTTTTTGGAGGAGTTTGAGAAGGATCAGTGTTAGCTCTTCTCTAAATGTTTGGTAGAATTTGCCTGTGAAGCCTTCTGGTCCTGGACTTTTGTTTGTTGGAAGATTTTTAATTAAGGTTTCAATTTCATTACTTGTGATAGGTCTGTTTATATTTTCTAATTCTTCCAGTTCAGTCTTGGAAAACTGTACCTTTCCAGAATTTGTCCATTTCTTCGTGGTTGTCCATTATCTTCTTCTTGGATTGATCCTTTGATCATTACGTAGTGTCCTTCCTTGTCTCTTGTAACATTCTTTCTTTTAAAGTCTATTTTATCTGATATGAATATTGCTACTCCAGCTGTCTTTTGATTTCCATTTGCACGGAATATCTTTTTCCATCCCTTCACTTTCAGTCTGTAGGTGTCCCTAGGTCTGCAGTGGGTCTCTTGTAGACAGCATATATATGGGTCTTGTTTTTGTATCCTTTCAGCCAGTCTGTGTCTTTTGGTTGGGGCATTTAATCCATTTACATTCAAGGTTATTACCGATATGTATGTTCCTATTACCACTTTCTTAATTGTTTTGGGTTTGCTTTTGTGGGTCTTTTTCCTGTCTTGTGTCTCCCGCTTAGAGAAGTTTCTTTAGCATTTGTTGTAAAGGTGGTTTGGTGTTGCTGAATTCTCTTAGCTTTTGTTTGAAAAGCTTTTGACTTCTCCATCGAACGTGAATGAGATCCTTGCTGGGTAGAGTAATGTTGGTTATAGGTTTTTCTCTTTCATCACTTATCCTGACACTTATCCATCACATATCCTGACACTCCCTTCTGGCCTACAGAGTTTCCATTGAAAAATCAGCTGAGAACCTTATGGGGATTCCTTTGTATGTTATTTTTTGTTTTTCCCTTGCTGCTTTTAATATTTTTTCTTTGAATTTAATTTTTGTTAGTTTGATTAATATGTGTCTTGTTGTGTTTTTCTAGGGTTTATCCTTTATCGGACTCTCTGTGCTTCCTGGATTTGGGTGACTATTTCCTTTCCCATGTTAGGGAAGTTTTCTACTATAATCTCTTAAGATATTTTCTCAGACCCTTTCTTTTTCTCTTCTTCTTCTGGGACCCCTATAATTCGAATGTTGGTGTGTTTAGTGTTGTCCCAGAGGTCTCTGAGATTGTCTTCAATTCTTTTCATTCTTTTTTCTTTATTCTGCTCCTCAGCAGTTATTTCCACCATTTTGTCTTCCAGCTCACTTATTCATTCTTCTGCCTCCATTATTCTGTTACTGATTCCTTCTAGTGTCTTTTTCATTTCAGTTATTGTGTTGTTCATCTCTGTTTGTTTTTTCTTTAGTTCTTCTAGATCTTTGTTAAACATTTCTTGTATATTCTCAACCCGTGCTTCCATTCTATTTCCGAGATTCTGGATCATCTTTACTATCATTACTCTGAATTCTTTTTCAGGTAGATTGCCTCTTTCCTCTTTGTTTATTTGGTCTTGTAGGTTTTTACCTTGCTCCTTCATCTGTGACATATTTTTTTGCCATCTCATTTTTTTTTAATGAGTGGGATTGTGTTCCTGTTTTACTGGTTGTTTGGCCTGAGGCTTCCAACACTGGAGTTTGTAGGCTATTGGGTAGAGCTGGGTCTTGGTGCTGAGATGAGGAACTCTGTGAAACCTCACTCTGATGAATATTCCCTGGGGTCTGAGGTTCTCTGTTAGTCCAGTGGTTCAGACTCGGAGCTCCCATGTGGGGTGGCAAAAAAAAAAAAAAAGAGAGAGAACAATAACAAAGTAAAAAATAAAATTAGACTAGGAAACTAACAGATATGTTAGAAAGAATGTGAAAGTAAAACTATAGATGAATCAACAACCAGAAGGTACATCAGTACCACAACAGTAAAAAAGAGGAGGAGGGAAAAGAAAAAAAAAGGGGGGAGGGGGAGACCTTGGCTGTGGAGAACAGGGCCTAAACAAGGGTGAGGTTTGGGCAGTGGGTGCGGCCAGTGCTCAGGACCCACAGGGCTAGAAAAGGCCCTGGGGTCTGTGAGGGGTGGGGCTTAGGCTCAAGGAAAAGAAGGGGCCCAGGCATGCCCCCCACCCTGGTCTCAGAGGGCAGGGAACCTCACCTGGGAGCCCAGAAGGCTTCTTGGGCTCGAGTGGGTGGGGCAAACTGCCCTCCTCTCCTCTCTTGCTCCTCCGGTCTGGGGTCTGGGAAGGCCCCTCCCACTTGCCTCTCCTGATCTCCCTGGCCTCCCTCCTATGCCCCCAGGACCCATGGAGCCTGGATGGGGCTTTGGAGGGAGGGAAAGCGACTTGGGAGTTCAGCAGGCTCCCTGGCCCAAGTGGGCCAGGCAGTCACCCTCTGTTCCTCTCCCCACTCTTCCTGGAGAGTCCCTCCCACATGCCTCTCCTGATCTCCCTGGCCTCAGGGGCTCCGATCTTGTCTGGCCTTCACTTCTCCTCCCCCCTCATTCCCCCTACGTCCTACTGGTTCACTATGGGGTTCCTCCCGTCTCCTTGGGTGTCAGAGTCCCCCACCAGTGGCCAGCAGGCACCCTAGTTGTGGGGAGACGCTATCTCTGCATCTTGCCACACCACCATCTTGACTCCTCCTCCTGTAGTTCTTTTTAACTTCACAATATGAGGGTACTGTTCCCTGTCAGTCCAACCTGAATGGGCTCCAGGGGCCCGTGGACCATTCTTATCTTCAAATAAACACCAGGATGTGACTCAAGGTGGTTGCTGTGGCTCCCAGCCCACTCCTTCCTCTCTTCCCCCTCTATCCCCTGAGCTCTGGTCTTTTTTTGCTCCCCTGCCTTTCTGGACTTTTTCCACATTTCCCTCCACACCAATCATTTTCACTCTTTCCAGCATAAAAGTCTCTCAGTATGTGTCCTGCTCCTTCTGCTCCTGTCCTTTCTGTCCTTTCTCCTGGTCAGCCCATCTGAAGCCATGGTCACAAGTGGGCAAGTGCAGGGGCTTCTGCAGGAGGTGCTAGAAAGGCAGTGAATCTGTTCACATTTAATATTGTGTCCCTGCAACCATTAAGAGCTTTTGTCATTATAACATCAACATATATGTGCCTCTGATGTCTGCCTCATTATTTGTTTTAACTTTTTGTCAAAATAGAACTTACTACAGGCATGAGCACATATCCTAAGTTTAGAGCTTGATGAATTTCCACAACCAAAACACACCTGTGTCCAGGTCTAGAAACAGCACATGAACTGCCCTCTAGAGACCCCCAGCTACCTGAGGGTAACCACTGTCCCTGTTTCTCACATAATAGACTTGCTTTGCCTGTTTTTGAACTTTATCTGGATGGAATCACACACTGTAGATTCTTTTGTGTCTTTAGTTGAGCGTTATGGGATTTATCTGTTGCTGCATGTAGTGATGGATTGTTTGTTTATTTATTCATTTTATTATTGTTGGGCATTTGGGTTGTTTCCAGTTTGGGGCTATTATGGGCAGTGCTGTTGTGAGCAATCGTGTATGTGTTTTGGGGAACATATGTATGCATTTCTGTTGTGTTTATACCTTACAGTGGCATCACTGGGCATAAGATATACAGATGTTAAATTTTGGTAACTAGTACCACGTCATTTTCCAAAGAAGGTGATAGTTCCACCAAGTGAGTATGAGAATTCCAGAATTCCAGGTGCTCCATGTCCTCACCAACACTTGGCATTTTCTGTCTGTTTTGTTTTAGCCATCCTGGTGGCTGTGCATGTCTGTGTCTGGACTGCCTTTTCTGCTCCATTATCCTATTTGTCTATCCATGTGTGATTACCACATTATTTTAATTACCAAAGCTTCAGTGTTGATATCAGGTGGTGTTTTGTGCAGAATTGCCTTTGCTATTCTTGGGCCTTTGCATTTTCATACAACTTTTACAACCTGTTTGCAAATTTCTATTAAAATAACAACAACAGCAACAACAAAACAACAACAACAAACCCCAACCCTGCTGAGACTTTGAATGAGATTCATTGAATATTGATAATAATTTAGGAAGAAATGACATCTTGACAATACCAAGGCCTTCAATTTACGAACATGTTGTATCGCTCTATTGGGGTAATTTTATTTGACAGTATTTTATAGTTTTGAGCGTAGAGGTCTTGTACATGTTACATTTATTCCTAGGAATTTAATGTTTTTTTGGATGCTATTTTAAATGATAATATTTAAAAAATTTGCTTTCTGTTGGTTGCTGATGATTTTTCATGTTCCCCTTGTTTTCAGTGTTTTTGCCGCTTCACTTTTTTAAAGTATTTATTTGTTTGTTTATTTATTTATTTATTTTGGCTGCACCAGGTCTTAGTTGCAGCACGTGGGATCTTCGTTGTGGCATGTTTAGTTGCAGTATGTGGGCTTCCTAGTTGCAGCATGCATGTACGATCTAGTTCCCTGACAAGGGATCAAACCTGGGCCTCCTGCATTGGGAACTCGGAGTCTTACCGACTGGACCACCAGGGAAGTCCCACTACTTCACTTTTTAATTCTAATAGTTTAATAGTCTTTTAGATTTTTCGTGTATTTTCTATCATGTCATCTATAAGTAGAATTTTGTTTCCTATTCTTATTCCTTTTATTTCTTTTACTTTACTCATTGCTTTGGCTAGGACCTTCAGTGTGCTGAAGAGAATTATTACCAATTCTATTGCAGGCATCCTGGTTTCATAAGTGAAGTCAGAAGAAACATTAAGTATGACCATTGCTTTAGGTTTTTGTAGATATCAATCAAATTAAATAAGTTCTCTTCTTAGTTTGCTGAGAGGTTTTTTTTTAAGAAAAGTTATGATTGGGTGTTAAGACTTGTCAAGTGATGTTTGTACATTTAGGAGATGATCATATGATATTTCTCCCTTTTTTTCTCTCAAAATACTGAATTATGATGATTGATTTTAACATGTTAACTACCCCAGAATAAACCCCACTTGGAGGGGCTCTATTTTTTAATATGTTGCTGGATTCAACATTTAGCTTAGGGATTTTGTATCTGTCTTCATAGAGAGATGGTCTGTAATTTTGCTTTCTTCTGTTGTCAGGTTTTGGTTATTAAGGTTATACTGGTCTTGTAAAATGAATTAGAAAATGTTACCCTGGTTTCTGTTACCTAGAAGAATTAGTGTAAGATTTAGTGTTGCTTCTCTCTTAAATGTTTGGAAGAAATCACTAGTGAAAACATCCAGACCTAGGATTTTCTTTAGGTTTTGAACAATTAAATTGTTTTAATAGCTATAGGACTCTGCTTCATTTTTTTTGAAGTTTATTTAATTTATTTTTTTATACAGCAGGTTCTTATTACTTATCCATTTTATACATTAGTGTATATATGTCAATCCCAATCTCCCAATTCATCCCACCACCCCACCCCACCCCCACTTTCCCCCCCTTGGTGTCCATACATTTGTTCTCTACATCTGTGTCTCAATTTCTGCCCTGCAAACCGGTTCATCTATACCATTTTTCTAGGTTCCACATACATGCGTTAATATACGATATTTGTTTCTCTCTTTCTGACTTACTTCACTCTGTATGACAGTCTCTAGATCCATCCACGTTTCTACAAATAACCCAATTTTGTTCTTTTTTATGACTGAGTAATATTGCATTGTATATATGTACCACATCTTCTTTATACGTTCGTCTATTGATGGGCATTTAGGTTGCTTCCATGTCCTGGCTATTGTAAATACTGCTGCAATGAACATTGGGGTGCACGTGTCTTTTTTTTTAAATTTTATTTATTTATTTTTGGCTGCATTGGGTCTTTGTTGCTGCTCACGGGCTTTCTCTAGTTGCGACGAGTGGGAGCTACTCTTTGTTGTGGTGCATGGACTTCCCATTGCAGTGGCTTCTCTTGTTGCGGAGCACGGGCTCTAGGCATGTGGGTTTCAGTAGTTGTGGCTCGCGGGCTCTAGAGTGCAGGCTCAGTAGTTGTGGCGCACAGCCTTAGTTGCTCCGTGGCATGTGGGATCTTCCAAGACCAGGGCTTGAACCCGTGTCTCCTGCACTGGCAGGCGGATTCTTACTCACTGTGCCACCAAAGAAGCCGCTACATGTGTCTTTTCGAATTATGGTTTTCTCTGGGTATATGCCCAGTAGTGGGATTGCTGGGTCATATGATAATTCTCCTTTTAGTTTTTAAGGAACTCCATACTGTTCTCCATAGTGGCTGTATCAATTTACATTCACACCAACATTGCATGAGGGTTCCCTTTTCTCCACACCCTCTCCAGCATTTGTTGTTTGTAGATTTTCTGATGATGCCCATTCTAACTGGTGTGAGGTGATACCTCATTGTAGTTTTGATTTGCATTTCTCTAAGAATTAGTGAAGTTGAGCAGCTTTTCATGTACTTCTTGGCCATCTGTATGTCTTCTTTTTTTTTTTTTAACATCTTTATTGGGGTATAATTGCTTTACAATGGTGTGTTAGTTTCTGCTTTATAACAAAGTGAATCAGTTATACATATACATATGTTCCCATATCTGTTCCCTCTTGTGTCTCCTCCCTCCCACCCTCCCTATCCCACCCCTCCAGGTGGTCACAAAGCACCGAGCTGATCTCCCTGTGCTATGCGGCTGCTTCCCACTAGCTATCTACCTTACGTTTGGTAGTGTATATATGTCCATGCCTCTCTCTCACTTTGTCACAGCTTACCTTTCCCCCTCCCCATATCCTCAAGTCCATTCTCTAGTAGGTCTGTGTCTTTATTCCTGTCTTACCCCTAGGTTCTTCATAACATTTTTTTCTTAAATTCCATATATATGTGTTAGCATACGGTATTTGTCTTTCTCTTTCTGACTTACTTCACTCTGTATGACAGACTCTAAGTCTATCCACCTCATTGCAAATAGCTCAGTTTCGTTTGTTTTTATGGCTGAGTAATATTCCATTGTATATATATGCCACATCTTCTTTATCCATTCACCGATGATGGACACTTAGGTTGTTTCCATCTCTGGGCTATTGTAAATAGAGCTGCAATGAACATTTTGGTACATGACTCTTTTTGAATTTTGGTTTTCTCAGGGTATATGCCCAGTAGTGGGATTGCGGGGTCATATGGTAGTTCTATTTGTAGTTTTTTAAGGAACCTCCATACTGTTTTCCATAGTGGCTGTATCAATTTACATTCCCACCAGCAGTGGAAGAGTGTTCCCTTTTCTCCACACCCCCTCCAGCATTTGTTGTTTGTAGATTTTCTGATGATGCCCATTCTAACTGGTGTGAGGTGATACCTCATTATAGTTTTGATTTACATTTCTCTAATAACTAGTGATGTTGAGCAGCTTTTCATGTGCTCCTTGGCCATCTGTATGTCTTCTTTGGATAAATGTCTATTTAGGTCTTCTGCCCATTTTTGGATTGGGTTGTTTGTTTTTTTTAATATTGGGCTGCATGAGCTGTTTATATATTTTGGGGATTAATCCTTTGTCCATTGATTCATTTGCAAATATTTTCTCCCATTCTGAGGGTTGTGTTTTCGTCTTGTTTGTAGTTTCCTTTGCTTTGCAAGAGCTTTTAAGTTTCATTAGGTCTCATTTCTTTATTTTTGTTTTTATTTCCATTACTCTAGGAGGTGGATCAAAAACGATCTTGCTGTGATTTATGTCAAAGAATGTTCTTCCTATGTTTTCCTTTAAGAGTTTTATAGTGTCCAGTCTGACATTTAGGTCTCTAATCCATTTTGAGTTTATTTTTGTGTATGGTGTTAGGTAGTGTTCTAATTTCATTCTTTTACATCTAGCTGTCCAATTTTCCCAGCACCACTTATTGAAGAGACTGTCTTTTCTCCATTGTATATCCTTGCCTCCTTTGTCATAGATTAGTTGACCATAGGCGTGTGGGTTTATCTCTGGACTTTCTATCCTGTTCCATTGATCTGTCTTTCTGTTTTTGTGCTGGTACCATATTGTCTTGATTACTGTAGCTTTGTAGTATAGTCTGAAGTCAGGGAGTCTGATTCCTCCAGCTCCGTTTTTTTCCCTGAAGACTAATTTGGCTATTTGGGGTCTTTTGTGTCTCCATACAAATTTTAAGATTTTTTGTTCTAGTTCTGTAAAAACTGCCATTGATAATTTGATAGGGATTACATCGAATCTGTAGATTTCTTTGGGTAGTATAGTCTTTTTCACAATATTGATTCTTCCAATCCAAGAACATGGTATATCTCTCCATCTGTTGGTATCATCTTTAATTTCTTTCATCAGTGTCTTATAGTTTTCTGCATACAGGTCTTTTATCTCCCTAGGTAGGTTTATTCCTAGGCATTTTATGCTTTTTGTTGCAATGGTAAATGGGAGTGTTTCCTTAATTTCTCTTTCTGATCTTTCGTTGTTAGTGTATAGGAATGCAAGAGATTTCTGTGCATTAACTTTGTATCCTGCAACTTTACCCAATTAATTGATTAGCTCTAGTAGTTTTCTGGTGGCATCTTTAGGATTCTCTATGTATAGTATCATGTCATCTGCAAACAGTGTCAGTTTTACTTCTTTTCCAATTTGGATTCCTTTTATTTCTTTTTCTTCTCTGATTGCCGTGGCTAGGACTTCCAAAACTATGTTGAAAAATAGTGGTGAGAGTGGACATCCTTGTCTTGTTCCTGATCTTAGAGGAAATGGTTTCAGTTTTTCACCATTGAGAATGATGTTTGCTGTGGGTTTGTCGTATATGACCTTTATTATGTTGAGGTAGGTTCCCTCTATGCCCACTTTCTGCAGAGTTTTTATCATAAGTGGGTGTTGAATTTTGTCAAAAGCTTTTTCTGTATCTATTGAGATGATCATATGGTTTTTTTCCTTCAGTTTGTTAATATGGTGTATCACATTGATTGATTTGCGTATAGTTAAGATTCCTTGCATCCCTTGGATAAATCCCAGTTGATTATGGTTGAAATGGTTGAAATCCATTTCATGGTTGAATGGTTGAAATCCCAGTTGATTATCCCAGTTGATTATGATCTTTTTAATGTGTTGTTGGATTCTGTTTGCTAGTATTTTGTTGAGGATTTTTGCATCTATATTCATGAGTGATATTGCTCTGTAATTTTCTGTTTGTGTAGTATCTTTGTCTGGCCTTCGTATCAGGGTGATGGTGGCCTCATAGAATGAGTGTGGGAGTGTTCCTTCCTCTGCAATTTTTTGGAAGAGTTTGAGAAGGATGGGTGTTAGCTCTTCTCTAAATGTTTGATAGAATTCACCCGTGAAACCATCTGGTCCTGGACTTTTGTTTGTTGGAAGATTTTTAATCACAGTTTCAATTTCATTACTTGTGATTGGCCTGTTCATATTTTCTATTTCTTCCTGCTTCAGTGTTGGAAGGTTATACCTTTCTAAGAATTTGTCCATTTCTTCCAGGCTGTCCATTTTATTGGCATACAGTTGCTTGTAATAGTCTCTTAAGATGCTTTCTATTTCTGCGGTGTCTGTTGTAACTTTTTTCCTTTCTAATTTTATTGATTTGAGTCCTCTCCCTCTTCTTCTTGATGAGTCTGGCTAATGGTTTATCAATTTTGTTTATCTTCTCAAAGAACCAGCTTTTAGTTTTACTGATCTTTGCTATTGTTTTCTTTGTTTCTATTTCATTTATTTCTGCTCTGATATTTATGATTTCTTTCCTTCTACTAACTTTGGGTTTTGTTTGTTCTTCTCTCTCTAGTTCCTTTAGGTATAAGGTTAGATTGTTTATTTGAGATGTTTGTTGTTTCTTAAGGTAGGATTGTATTGCTATAAACTTCCCTCTTAGAACTGCTTTTGCTGCATCCCATAGGTTTTGGATTGTTGTGTTTTCATTGCCATTTGTCTCTAGGTATTTTTTGGTTTCCTCTTTGATTTCTTCAGTGATCTCTTGGCTATTTAATAATGTATTGTTTAGCCTTCACGTGTTTGTGTTTTTTACGTTTTTTTCCCTGTAATTGATTTCTAATCTCATAGTGTTATGGTATGCTTGGTATGCTTGGTATGATTTCAGTTTTCTTAATTTACTGAGGTTGGATTTGTGACCCATGACGTGATCTATCTTGGAGAATGTTCCATGCGCACTTGAGAAGAAAGTGTAATCTGCTGTTTTTGGATAGAATGTCCTATAAATATCAATTAAATCTACCTGGTCTATTGTGTCATTTAAAGCTTGTGTTTCCTATTTCATTTTCTGTCTGGATGATCTGTCCATTAGTGTAAGTGAGGTTCTAAAGTCCCCCACTATTATTGTGTTAGTGTCAATTTCCTCTTTTTTAGCTGTTAGCAGTTACCTTATGTATTGAGGTGCTCCTATGTTGGGTGCATATATAGTTATAATTGTTATATCTTCTTCTTGCATTGATCCTATGATCATTATGTAGTGTCCTTCCTGGTCTCTTGTAATATTCTTTATTTTAAAGTCTATTTTATCGGATATGAGTATTGCTACTCCAGCTTTCTTTTGATTTCCATTTGCATGGAATATCTTTTTCCATCCCCTCACTTTCAGTCTGTATGTGTCCCTAGGTCTGAAATGGGTCTCTCCCCGAACAGCCAAAGCAATCTTGAGAACGAAAAACGCAGCTGGAGGAATCAGGCTCCCTGACTTCAGACTATACTACAAAGCTACAGTAATCAAGACAGTATGGTACTGGCACAAAAACAGAAAGATAGATCCATGGAACAGGATAGAAAGCCCAGAGATAAACCCACACACATATGGTCACCTTATCTTTGATAAAGGAGGCAGGAATGTACAGTGGAGAAAGGACAGCCTCTTCAATAAGTGGTGCTGGGAAAACTGGACAGGTACATGTAAAAGTATGAAATTAGATCACTCCCTAACAGCATACACAAAAATAAGCTCAAAATGGATTAAAGACCTAAATGTAAGGCCAGAAACTATCAAACTCTTAGAGGAAAACATAGGCAGAACACTGTATGACATAAATCACAGCAAGATCCTTTTTGACCCACCTCCTAGAGAAATGGAAATAAAAACAAAAATAAACAAATGGGACCTAATGAAACTTCAAAGCTTTTGCACAGCAAAGGAAACCATAAACAAGACCAAAAGACAAACCTCAGAATGGGAGAAGATATTTGCAAATGAAGCAACTGACAAAGGATTGATCTCCAAAATTTATAAGCAGCTCATGCAGCTTAATAACAAAAAAACAAACAACCCAATCCAAAAATGGGCAGAAGACCTAAATAGACATTTCTCTAAAGAAGATATACGGACTGCCAACAAACACATGAAAGAATGCTAACATCACTAATCATTAGAGAAATGCAAATCAAAACTACGATGAAGTGGGTCTCTTGTAGGCAGCACACATATGGGTCTTGGTTTTGTATCCATTCAGTGAGCCTGTGTCTTTTGGTTGGAGCATTTAATCCCTTCACGTTTAAGGTAATTATCGATATGTGTGTTCCTATGACCATTTTCTTAATTGTTTTGGGTTTGTTTTTGTAGGTCCTTTTCTTCTCTTGTGTTTCCTACTTAGAGAAGTTCCTTTAGCATTTGTTGTAGAGTTGGTTTGGTGGTGCTGAATTCTCTTAGCTTTTGCTTGTCTGTAAAGCTTTTGATTTCTCCACTGAATCTGAATGAGATCTTTGCCAGGTAGAATAATCTTGGTTGTAGGTTCTTCCCTTTCAGCACTTTAAGTATATCATGCCACTCCCTTCTGGCTTGTAGAATTTCTGCTGAGAAGTCAGCTGTTAACCTTATGGGAGTTCCCTTTTATGTTATTTGACGTGTTTCCCTTGCTTCTTTCAATACTTTTTTTTGTCTTTAAATTTTGCCAATTTGATTACTGTGTGTCTCAGTGTGTTTCTCCTTGGGTTTATCCTGTATGGGACTCTCTGCCCTCCCTGGACTTCGGTGGCTATTTCCTTTCCCATGTTAGGGAAGTTTTCGACTATAATCTCTTCAAATATTTTCTTGGGTCCTTTCTCTCTCTCTTCTCCTTCTGGGATCCCTATAATGCGAATGTTGTTGCATGTAATGTTGTCCCAGAGGTCTCTTAGGCTGTCTTCATTTCTTTTCATTCTTTTTTCTTTATTCTGTTCCACAGCAGTGAATTCCACCATTCTGTCTTCCAGGTCACTTACCCGTTCTTCTGCCTCAGTTATTCTGCTATTGGCTCCTTCTAGTGTAGTTTTCATTTCAGTTATTGTATTGTTCATCGCTGTTTGTTTGTTCTTTAATTCTTCTAGGTCTTTGTTAGACATTTCTTGTGTCTTCTCGATCTTTGCCTCCATTCTTTTTCCGAGATCCTGGATCATCTTCGCCATCATTATTCTGAATTCTTTTTCTGGAAGGTTGCCTATCTCCACTTCATTTAGTTGTTTTTCTGGGGTTTTATCTTGTTCCTTCATCTGGTACATAGCCCTCTGCCTTTTCATCTTGTCTATCTTTCTGTGAATGTGGTTTTTGTTCCACCGGCTGCAGGATTGTAGTTCTTCTTGCTTCTGCTGTCTGCCCTCTGGTGGATGAGGCTATCTAAGAGGCTTCGTGCAAGTTTCTTGATGGGAGGGACTGGTGGTGGGTAGAGCTGTCTGTTGCTCTGGTGGACAGAGCTCAGAAAAACTTTAATCCGCTTGACTGCTGATGGGTGGGGCTGGGTTCCCTCCCTGTTGGTTGTTTGGCCTGAGGCAACCCAACACTGGAGCCTACCTGGGCTCTTTGGTGGGTCTAATGGCAGACTCTGGGAGGGCTCACGCCAAGGAGCATTTCCCAGAACCTCTGCTGCCAGTGTCCTTGTCCTCACGGTGAGACACAGCCACCCCCCGCCTCTGCAGGAGACCCTCCAACACTAGCAGGTAGGTCTGGTTCAGTCTCCTATGGGGTCACTGCTTCTTCCCCTGGGTCCTGATGCACACACTACTTTGTGTGTGCCCTCCAAGAGTGAAGTCTCTGTTTCCCCCAGTCCCGTCGAAGTCCTGAAATCAAATCCTACTAGCCTTCAAGTCTGATTCTCTAGGAATTCCTCCTCCTGTTGCCGGACCTCCAGGTTGGGAAACCTGACATGGGGCTCAGAACCTTCACTCCAGTGGGTGGACTTCTGTGGTATAAGTGTTCTCTAGTTTGTGAGTCACCCACCCAGCAGTTATGGGATTTGATTTCATTATTATTGCGTCCCTCCTGCCATCTCATTGTGGCTTCTCATTTGTCTTTGGATGTAGGGTATCTTTTTTGGTGAGTTCCAGTGTCTTCCTGTCAATGATTGTTCAGCAGTTAGTTTTGATTCCGGTGCTCTCGCATGTGGGAGTGAGAGCACGTCCTACCTGCTGTATGTTTTAAATTCAGACTCTGCTTCATTTTTAATAACAACTTTATTAAGATATAATTTATATACCATATGATTCATATATTTAAAGTGTACAATTCAATGATTTTGAGTATATGCACAGAATTGTGCAGACATCACCACAATCATTTTTAGAATCATTTTTAGAGCATCACTCCACTCAGAAACCCTGTACCCCTTAGCCATTATGTTCAATCCCTCTATCACTCCCAGCCCCTGGCAACCAGTCATCTACTTTTTATCTCTCTCTATTTGCCTATTCTGGGCATTTCATATAAATGGAATCATAAATATATGGGCTTTTATGTCTGGCTTCTTTCTCTTAGCATAATGTTTTCCACGTTCATCCAGTGGCATGTGTCAGTACTTTATTCATTTTATGGCGGAGTAATATTCCATTGTATGGATATACCGCATTTTGTTTATCCATTCATCCATTGATGGACATTTGGATTTCCACTGTTTGGCTATTGTGAATAAAGCTGCTATGAACATTTGTGTACAAGTTTTTGTGGGAACATATGTTTTCATTTCTCTTGCTTATGTACTTAGGAGTGGAAATGCTGACTCATATGCTTCATTATATTTTATTGCTAAACCATAATATGGAGATGCCAAAGTGTATTTAACAACTACATTATTGATGGTCATTTAGATGTTTTCATTCTTGCTGTTAATGAGTGCTCCAGGCAGTGCTGCTCAAAATGTGGTTTGCAGATGGGTGCCAGGCCCTTGAAATGTTTGTTACAGATCCGTAACAAGATTTAGATAGAAACTGAGAATGTTTTGAAACTTTTCTAGCCTTTTAACCAGTAGTTTTATGTCTGTCGAATCTAAAAATTAAAAAAAAATGGCCAATACTTTTATGGCTTTGGTTTTTAAGTTTTTATTTTCTACATAATTTTATTGTATTTCACAAAAGTATTGGTCCCTGACAAACTGGAAGTTAGAACAAAAAACACAACTGACCCTCCACTACAGGTAGGTGGTACACCTGCTTGTCTATGTGTGTTTCTGTGGGAATGGTGGCCTGAAGCCACACTCAGAAGACAAGAACAAGCTGTCTGGGACTAGTTTGTGAGGGGGAAGGGGGAGCTCCTCACCTCAGTTCCTCTTCAAGAATGAGAATGATAATTTGTAATACAGATGAACGGATAAACAAAATACAGTATTTACATGTGATGGATACTATTCAATATTAAAAAGGAAAGAAATTCTGACATGTGTTGCAGCATGGATGAACCTGGAGGGCCTTACACTAACGAAATAAGCCAGCTACAACAGGACAAATACTATGATTCCACCTATATGAGGTCCCCACTGTAAGCAAACTTATAAGAGGCAGAAAGTAGAATGGTGGGTGCCAGGTGTTGTGGGGAGGGGAAAATGGGAACTTGTTTAATGGATATAGAATTTCAGTTTGGGGTGATGAAAGTGTTCTGGAGATGGATGGTGGTGATGGTTGCACAACAGTGTGAATGTATGTAGTGCCACTGAACTGTACACTTAAAATTGGTAAGTTTTACGTTACATATGTTTTAATACCACAACAAAAAAATGTTTCATTTATATGAGCTCTGAGCCTCTTAGTTCTCCAGTCACCATGGTAGTCACAATCTCATTTATCCTTACAACTACCCTGTAGGATGAGCATTTCCCCATTTTACAGACAGGGAAAGTTAGTCTCAGAGGGGGTAAGTGATTTGCTCCAGTGATACAGGGGTTAAGTGAGAGAGCGCCAGAGGGGCTTCTAGCTGGGTACCTCACTGTCTTGGTCTGCTCAGGCTGCAATGACAAAGTACCATAGACTGGGTGCCTTACAAAACAGAAATCTATTTCTCACAGTTCTGGAGTCTGAAAGTCTCAGAGTACCAGTATGGTCGGGTTTTGGTGAATACCCTCATCCTGGCTTGCAGACAGCTGCCTTGCTATGTCCTCACATGGTAGAGAGAGAGTGAGTTCAGTCTCTGATTATTATAAGGACACTAATCCCATCATGAGGGCCCCACCCTTTGACCTCATCTAAACCTAATCACCTCCAGAGGCTCCACCTCCATATACCATCACATTGAGGGTTAGGGCTTCAACGTATGAATTTGGGGAAGACCCAAACATTCAGTCCATAACACCTACTCACTTGCACGTGGCCTTGGCAAGCCCCTGCAACACCTTGAGACTCAGTTTCCCCATCTGTAAAAGGGGACAGTAATAGCCAGCCCACTCGTATGGGGTCATGATATAACTCAAGTTAAGTGACAGGTGCAGACACCTATGTAAGCTGCAACTCGGGGAGCTTAGACTTATCTGAGATCAGCTTGAGTTTGTGTTTCCAGAGCTTTCCTCTCAGGGCACCTTGGAGTCCCTTTTAGCTGAATGCATGTGGCACTAGGTGGAGGGATGCTCCTGCTGCTCCATCTCTGCAAGGCTGCTCCTTAAAAGGGCCCTTTCCATTCTGATGTTTTTTAGATTAAGGCAGCCACAAAGTGAGCCGTCTCCCAGGGGCATTGGAAGTTCCTCTTAATGACTGATTATTTTTAAAGGGATAATACTGAATCTGGTAAACAGATTCAGCCAAAAATGTGCCTGCTGTAAAGGCCCAGGTTGGAGCCCTCAGCTTTTTGATTCTGCATGGGGTGACCTCAGGCCTTGACTGGAGCAGGACCCGCAATGGGGGTCTCTGAGTGAGCCTACCCATCGTGTCAGCAGCCAGCCTGCATGCATGGTCACCTGTGTGTGGGGTGTGGCCACACTCTTTTGTTGGGGGTCTCCCCATTCTGGTTGTTAGTTGGGGCTGTGTAATCTGTCTAGTCACATCTCTCAGGGCTTTGGCAGCCCATGGTCAGTCTGGTGTTGTAGCTCAGTGACTGCAGGGCTGAGAGAAACACCAGGCACCTTTCTTTTATCCTTCACTGGCCAAAGGGAGTGTGCAGGATGCCAGCGCAGGCCTGGGTCAGCTTAGAAGGCTGAGGGTGAGCGAGGGCCATCTTGCTGTGAATAGATGAGCAATTCTGGCAGCAAGTGGGGCAGTAGGGAGCTTTCTCAACTTGGCCCCTGGAGTTACAGCTCAATTACAGGGTTTTTGGCAACAGTAGCAAAATAAGTTCGAAACAACACAGTAGGAACTTTGAATCCAGGGCAGTTAGAAAGCCAGTGTTATCAGTTAGGCATGCATTTGGCTGCAGATAACAGAAACCCTCACTTCAATGCATGAGGATTTATTTTCCTTGCATGATAATTCCGGAGGTAGGCAGTCCAGGGCTGGTGCAGCTGCTCAGGGATGTTTCCGGAACCCAGTGTCTTTTTATCTTTCCATCCCTCCATCCTTAGTGGCAGGCCTTCATCTTCACAGAGAGGTCAGGGAGAAGGGAGTCGAAATGAGCACTTGGTCAGCCCCAGGCAGATGGTACAAAGAGCACTCTACTTGATATCCAGAGATCTGGCCCCACGTCTGACTCAGGGTCACTTCCATCTTCTGGACTTTTTCCCCACCTGTCAGATGGGCAAGTTGAACTATATTATCTCTAAAGTCTCTTCCGTCTTGTTCTAGTTATCTATCTGTGGCTTTTTAATAAACTACCTCAAAACCTTATAGCTTAAAATGTCTATTTTGCTCATGAATCTGCAATTTTGGTAGGGCTCAGCGAGGACAGCTGGTCTCTGCTCCACTCATTGCTGGCTGGGAGGCTGGGATTGTCTGAAGGCTCACTCCATGTCTGTCAGGGGTACTGGGTGTTGTCTGGGACCTCAGCTGGAGCTTGGCCAGGACATCTGCTCCTGGACTTCCAAGTGTCTACTTGGCTTCGTCACAACGTGGTCACTGGGTTCTAAGGGTGAATGTCTCAAGAGAGAGCCAGGAGAGGCTGAGTGGCTTTTTCTCACTGGTCTGGGAAGTCATGCAAAATCACTTCAGCCACATTCTCTTCATTAGAGGTAAGTCACTAAGGACAACCCCTATTCAAGAGAAGTAGGCAGAAGTCAGATCTGCCTTTTGAAAGAGGAGTATCAAAGAATTTGTGGACCTGTTTAAAACCATCATGCACCTGTAGGTTTCAAGTTCAGTGTTCCCTCTTTTTTGTGCTTTACTCTCACTATTCTACAAGACAAGAGAGGCTGCCTCTCAGTGCAAGGACGGCAGATAAACTGTCAAGGAAAAGATTTTGCTAGTCTTGGGCTGCTTTGGAAAGCCCCGGCCCAACCCCACTGGGACCAGGACTGGAACCTCCCTCAGTCTTAAACGTGAATGATACCTGGTTCTTTTTTTTTTTTTTTTTTTTTGCGATACGCGGGCCTCTCACTGCTGTGGCCTCTCCCATTGTGGAGCACAGGCTCCGGACGTGCAGGCTCAGCGGCCATGGCTCACGGGCCTAGCCGCTCCGCGGCATGTGGGATCTTCCCGGACCGGGGCACGAACCCGTGTCCCCTGCATCGGCAGGCGGACTCTCAACCACTGCGCCACCAGGGAAGCCCATACCTGGTTCATTTTGAGAGTTACTCCCTGGCCACATGAGACTTGAGGATACTTGTCCAGCAGCACTTGAAAGTGTATAGTATGATGACAGTTCATCAACACACTTTCACTGACCATTCCTTAAGTACCCAGCACTGTGCTAGGCATGAGTTATAAATCAGGCCTGAGAGCTGGCCCCGTCCCTTGGAAATTTGTGGTTTTGTTGGGGAGACAGACAACTGGGGACACCCCCACCTAGCTAAGTCAGCTGCATCCGATTTCAGTCTGTGTCCCCAGTGTCCACCCTGGGCTTGGCACAGAGGTGGCATTGATTACAGTGTTTGTCGGTGACAGAAACCTGACTCAGAATGACTTGGCTAAACAAAAAAATTTTTTTTGTATGTTGGGGTTTGTATAACTGAAGAGACCAGGGGTAGATATCTGACTTCAGGCATACATGGGTCCCAGGACTACAGTGGTGACATAAAAAACCTTTCCCCTACACCTGTGTGTTTGTTACTTGGTCCACTGGGTGGCCCCCAGTGGACCAAGCTCCCTAATATTCTCGCTGTGTGTAGCCCCTTCCAACACTGTGTCTGAGCTTGGATGTGCAGTTTGCTTTGGCCAATTGGACATTAGCAGGTGTGATGCAAGTAGAGGCTTGATAAGCTGCTTGCACACTGGGGCTGGTCTTCTTGGAACCCAGCCACCCAGCTGTGAAGAAGCTCAAGTCTAGACTGTTGAAGGATGAAAGGCCACATGAAGAGAGACCTTGAGGATGAAGCCATCATAGACATTCTAGTCATCTCAGACAAGCTCTCAACTAAATGCAGCCACATGAGTGACCTCAGCCATCACCGTGGTAACAAAACTGCTCAGCTCAGCCCAATTAATCCAGAGAATTATGAGAAATAATAAATGGCTGTTTTAGGATACTAGGTTTTGGGTCATGTTTTTACGTGGCCATAGATAAAACTACTACACCTTTTCTAAGTGTTGGCAAAACAGCTGCCAACAACTCCAGGCTCAGACGTCCCAGTGGACCTAGAGTACGTCTTTTCCATGGGACTGACTCTCATTTAACTAACGCAAGTAGCTTGCTCATCTTGGAACCAGTCACTGTGGCCAGGAGGTGAAGACCAGGCCAGAGATTCGTGCCCATCCTTGTAGCTAGTGGAGGGTTGGGTCAGTCCCACCCAATCCATGAACTGGGATAGGTTAGGGAAGGGAGAAAAATGAGGCTATTGTTACCGGAAAGTGGGAGAGCAGAGACTTAATAGTCAGAATCAACAGATAACCTCCACGGGGGAGCGCATTAAATTGGTGAGGAGGGTGAATGAATAATCATGAGTGTGGCTTAGTTGAGGAAGAATTTCTAAAAGGGCCAATATTTAAGTCAGGACTTACCATGAGTAAGAGACAAAGGTTTCTAAGTGTCAGGCAAGCTGAGGGGTAGAACAGGAGATAGAAGAAGGCCCAGAGGCGGGAATTAAAGCTCTGGGTAAATGGGAGCTGGATAAGGATGCTGGACAGATCAGGCATTGCACTCTGAGATGGCCAGATGTCTTAGCTGAAAGCTGTTTTGTTTGCCGAGACTCCAAATGTGTTGTGTAGGCTTTTCCTCCTGAATTAAAAATTCACTTGTATTTTAAGAAAAGTGTCCAGGTGTTTCTGATTTATTTACACTTAAATCATCTGTGTGTGTGTGTGTGTGTGTGTGTGTGAGAGAGAGAGAGAGAGAGAGAGAGGGAGAGAGAGAGGGAGAGAGAGAGAATGTGGGGAACTATTTAATGTCCAAGAAATCCTGCAAACGTTTCATTTCGGCGCTTGCCATCTCAGACTGTTTATCTGAGGAGTGAGAGGCTGCCTTTGGCTGGGGCCAAGCCTCCTTCAGCTGTCCCAGGCTTGCAGCAGAGAGGTACGGCAGGGGCCCTCTTGAGGCCTCAGTGTCCAGGCTGCTCAGGGGGCCGAGCAGGGGCTCTGAGGGGCAGCTTGCAGCCTGCAGGCAGCCGGCCCCAGGGGAGATCTCGGAGGCTGCCCCAGAGCAGGTTGCAGCCTACTGAGGACACACAGTTGTCTCAGCTCTTCAGAGACCGGGTATCCCCACCCCCCCATCTCAGCCCAGTCGGTCACCAAAGAATGAGGACAGTTTGTACCCAGTGACGTGCCCAGTTCAAGCTTGTGACATACTAACCATCGGGGCCAGCACCTCCTGGAAATAGAAGCGAGTAGGAGCTGTTCTTGTAGAAGGTGGAGGTGTGCCCTGGGGGCCTGTTGGAGCTGGCAGACACCCAGGAACAGGAGAGGAGGGGTCGGCCGCTTATCTCAGGACAGACAGATGGGCACGTGGAGAGCACCACGGCTGCTCCTCGTATGGGGAGTCAGGAGGCTGGGAGGGATTGGTGCAGAAGGACAGGTCTCAGGGTGAGCGACACTCGGCTCAGACCAGCGCCGGGGCATCCTCCTGGCCACTGTTGCTCATCTCGCCCCCATCATTGTTCTCCCCACCCCACCCCCTCGACCCTGCTGTCCACACCCCTCTGGCTGCACCTCTGGTGACCAGCACCCACAACCTTTTCCGATTTGGCTTTGACCCTCCCTGCCTGGTCCTAAGTGGCCCGGGCAGTCTCTGCGTCCTGGGGAACTGGGACAAACAAGGCCAACTTTCTTAATGACAGCAATTTGAGGATGAGTGAGAATAGGAGCAGTTTTACACGTTGTTTAATATAATAAACAGGAGTCCAAGGAGCTGCAGGACTGAATCTTTCTTTAACCCTCACAGCAGCCGTTTATCCATGGGCATCTGGGCAGCAGAGGCACATGGCTGCGGGAGCACCGGACAGCAGCTCTGAGTCTGAACCCACATTTTGGGGTTCAAGCCCTTTGTGGTCAGCCTGACCCCCCTGTATCACTGGCCCCCAAACTCAGCAATGGAAGCACCCCATTGCAGACTCACCAGCTGGCCCCTCACTGCCCCCCAAAGCTCCACACTTGCATCAGGACTCCTTTTATTGCAATTGATGGGAGCATAGCTCAAACTGGCTTAAGCATCAAAGGAACTTTTTTGGGCTCTGGGAAATTCTGGTTTCAGGAGCAGTCGACATCCTCCTCGTGGGTTTGCCTGTCTCTCGGCTCTGTGTTCCTTTGTTGGCTTCATTCTCAGGTGGCCTCTTCTGTGAGGGTGGTTATAGCCCCTGCCAGGTCCAGGTGCACATCATGTACTGCCCCGATCCTGCAAAGGACTTCTACTGGTCTAGGCACAGCCGTGTGTTCCCCAAACCTGTCACTGTAGCTGAGAAAATGTGGAGCTTTGCTTGGTCAGGTCTGGGTCATATGCCTACCCTCTAGTCAGGGGATAGGATCAACCCCATCCACACTCACGTGGGCTGAGCATGGCAAAGGGGTGGCTCCCCAGAGGAACTTGGGATGCTAGTAAAAGAATGGGAGGGACACTGGGAAGGCAAAACCCATAGATGCTGACTCCAATGCCCACACCCACCTGGGTACCTTTCCTTCTCATACCCCAGCCCTGAATCTGCCCTCCAGCCTCTCTCTAGGTTCTCCCAAGCTCACCTCCTCCAGCCAGCCATGTCTGATAATACCAGCCCGTTGTGCTTTCTTCTTCCCAGAACCCCTCAGACACTCACCTTTGTCCAGCCTGCCTATGCAATGTTTGTTTATTACCTCAGGCAGTTACCATGTTCAGCTTTTTATGTGGATGTTTGGATTTTTGCCCCACATGAATTGTGAGGTCTTTGAGGGCAGGACCTAAGACATCTACGTCCTTAAGGCAGCTGGTATGGTAAAATGCTTTGGACTTTTCTCGAGTGCTTCTGCCCCTAGACTGTGCCATGCTCACAGACACATTTAACCTGATCTTTATTTTTCTATGTTGATGAAGCTTTTCCTGTGAGCCTTGGACACACTATCTTTTCCCATTTTGCACCAGTTTTATTAGGCAAAGCTTGAGGGTCCTAGGGTTTGCACCACTGTTGTAGCCTGTCTTTCCTTGCCCTGTGAGCTTAGTCAAGTTACTTAACCACTTGTTGCCTTACTTTCTTCATCTTTACAATGTGGAGAACATTTACCTTACAGTTACACAGCTTGAATGGGCAGCGTATATGAAGATGATGCCTAGCAGAGTGCTGGACTCATAAACAGCAGCTAAATGAATGCATGAGTGAATAAATGAATGAATTGGTCAGTTAGTTGTTGAGCCACGCAGCTTGTAGGACTCTAGACAGGGAACTCTATGAGAAAAGAGAACTCTATTTCATGGTGTGGAGGAAGCCTCAGCATAGACAGCAGGACCAGAGCCAGCCCATGGCTGCCTGCCCTAGGCTAGGATGGTCTAGAAGCTGGGCAGGTCTGCAGAAGGGTCAGCAGGTGTGGTCAGGTGGCCCCATCTTATGGGGAGGAGAAGGCTGGTAAGGTCCAGGAGCTGGTCAGGTCAAGGCCAAGCATCATGAGGATGTTTGCCTGTGCTGGGCAACATTGCATCTGTCCCTGCTTCTTTTGGTGAGAGCACCCTGGTTCTCCTTGGGCAAACCCCCTTTTCTAGTCCCAGGCTATGGCTTGGGGTAGGCTGACCCCACCATCTAGTAATTAGCACATGACCCAGTCGTCCCCAGAAGTGGCAGATTTCAGACTTTTCCTGCAAACTTTGGCATAGAGAGGGTCTTTTTCCACTGGGGTTGCACAGGTGATGGAATGTGGGCCTGGAGCCACTGGGGGCCACAGTATGGATAGCATCCACACATCCCTGCCATAAATAAAGCCAACACAGAGAAACTAGAGCTGAGAGGTGGGGAAGGAGAGTCCTGAGGAACACCTGAATCCAGCCGGACCTGAACCTTTGTGGATTTTTCAGTTAAGAGAGGCAATGCATTCTTTGTTTTTAAAATTAATTTGACCCTCTTCTGACCTTTAAAGATAAAAGTCCTGACTGATATACTGCACTACTGAAAGCAGTTGTTCCCCAGAGATCCCAGCCATATGACACACAATTGGTTTCCATATTGATGCTCACTTCCATGGGTATTTGCATTTTTGAGGTCAGAGGTCATGCAAATAAACGGTTATAGACAGGAGGGCAGGAGAGTTTCTCAGGAAATCGATAACACAGTGAGTGAAAGCTGTGTTCACAGCCCATGTACCGGAACTTGTCTCATTCTCAGTAACAGCGCAGTGTCGTGTTGTGGCTCAGTCTCAGCAGCAACAGAATCTGGAACGTGTGTTCACCACATTGAGAAAAGTTTCCTTCCCATTGTTCATCATTCAAGGTCTCATTTAGTTTTTTCTGGGTATGCTGTTTCGTATTTCACACGTGCTGTTGGTTCGGTAGTGGAAATAATTACCTGCACTGATAAAGCAAGGCGGTAAAAGAAAGAAAATGATATAAAAGCACCCACCCTAGTGCTTCCATGGACACAGAAGATGAGAATTTCCATCCGTGGTTAAACAGGAACAGAGCTTTGGAGCTGCTCTTCCTGGGCCAGTTCCAGTGACGCACTTCAACTCTGGGTCACGTGGATTGCTGAGAATCCACATCATGCAGTTTTTTCAAATTCATGTCTGGACCTAGATAGGAGGCTTTGCTAGAGATGTATAATATAGGGCAGGGGTTCACGGCTCATTACTAAAACTGTGCCAGAATTGTACTGTGAAATGTACTAGTGTCCAAGGGTTCAAGATGGACCTTCTTATTCTCAGGCCGGGGTAGGGGGTTGTGGAGACTGCAAGACAAGAGTAAGGATGCCATTTGGCAGAAGTAATCAGCAGTCCCTGTAAGCTGACTCTGGTCCTGGGACAGTGCCCACGTCTGGGTGCTTGGTGCCTGCCTGGGTTATGCCTTGTGGTGTTGGCTATGTCATCAGAGACCCCATCCTGCCTTCCAATACTACCCCCTTGTCCTCAAATATTATTAGGTCATCACCTCCCCTTGGGTACATTCTTTCTCAAAGTACTCCTGGATACAGCTCATGGGCTAAAGATGGCTAAGAGTGCCCCAGTGTTCCTTGCTGGATGACTTAGGTTACGGTTTGTGCAGCCTTCAAACCATCTCCCAGACACCTGGGGAAGGTGGTGAGGCCTCTCCCAGTCCCAGGGTAGACTACTGAGACCAAACTGTTGTCCCTGTTAAAATATGTTCTGACTGGAATTCATGTGGGCTAGATATATACATCTTAATTTGAGACAGGGAAAAAAACCTATTCCATGTTTGATTATCTTCCAAAGGCAGTAACTTGCCTGGTTAGTTTTTCTCTTTCTCCACTCTCCTGACCCCAAATTACAGAAAGAAAACATCCAGGTCATGTTTCCAAATTTCATTTCTTAAACTGAAAACACATTTTAGGTCTCAAAGGGCAAAAGACACCTTCATCTAGTTAACTCTGAGAGTTTTTAATGTTTATACAACACAAAGTCATGTAGCTCTTTAGTTTTTTATTTTTATTTATTTATTTTTCCTGTACGCGGGCCTCTCACTGTTGTGGCCTCTCCCGTTGCGGAGTACAGGCTCCGGACGTGCAGGTTCAGCGGCCATGGCTCACGGGCCCAGCCACTCTGCGGCATGTGGGATCTTCCCGGACCGGGGCACGAACCCGTGTCCCCTGTATCGGCAGGCGGACTCTCAACCGCTGCGCCACCAGGGAAGCCCAGCTCTTTCCTTTTTTTAAAGCAAACTAGGAGAATTGTTACTTTGCCAAGACTTCCTATTCTTTTTTAAAAAAAATTCTTTTACTGTAGTAAAATACATTTTTCATTTTAACCATTTTTAAGTCTACATTTCAGCAGCATTAATTATATTTACAATGGTGTGCAACTATCACCATTCTCTATTCCCAAAACTTTCTCAGCACCCCAGATAGAATCTTTGTAACCATTTAGGAATAACTCTCCATTTCTCCCCACCCCAGCCCCTGGTATAACCTCTAATCTACTTTCTGTCTCTATGAATTTGCCTAGTCTCTGTATTTCATATAAATGGCCTTTTGTGTCTGGCTTCTTTCACTTAGCACAGTGTTTCCAAGGTTCAGCCATGTTTGAGAATGAATCAGTACTTCATTCCTTTTTATGACTGAATAATATTCCATTGTATGTGTATACCACATTTTGTATATGCAGTCATCAATTGATGGACATTTGAGCCTCCTCATTCTTAAGTTTTCATCTTGAACAGTTATGGGGAGTAATTTTAATATTAAAATTTTATTACTATAAAGTCTTCATTCATAATACCACTTGGACTCTTGTATAGATAAAATGGAAGTAACATTTATTGATTGTCTTCTATAAACCAGGCTCTGTGCAGGGCCATGCACATAGTGTCATCTCATTTAATCCTCACAAACATGGTATGAAGTAGATGTTATCATCCCATTTTGAAGATGAAAACACTGAAGCCCAGAGAGGATTAGGGACTTGCTCAAGGTCACATAGCTAGTGTGTGGCTGAGCTGAGCTTTGAGTGCTGGTTCCCCTTACTCCCAAATCCACATGTTCCCATCCTGTCTGTTCTCTCTCATTAATCATGGAGACAAACTGTTCATGGCACTTTGTCACGCTTAGAGATGTGGCAAAGATGCCTTCTTCCCAAATGCATCAACAGAACCTCAAGCCCTGGTCCAAAATGACCCAGATTTTGTCCCTTGGCCTTAGTGTATCTCTTATCAACTCAAGTGATGAGGGAGAGTATATAAGAGTCACATGAGTACCTGCTCATAGGGAGGTGTTGGGGGAGTTTGGAAGAGGCCTTTGAATAATTGATATATCTATTTGCACTGCAATTGTGGAACCAATGACCAGCTACCTCACTGAGCTCTCTGCTCTGGTAGCAAAGTCGGGGACTATCCAGTCTTATTGGTCACACATTCATTCTCTCCCTTTCCCTCTCTCCCTCCCTTCTGACTACCTATCCATCCAACCATGAAACCATCCATGAATCCATGTATTTATCCATCTACCCATCCATCCATCCATCCATCCATCCATCCATCCATCCATCTATCTATCCATCCACCCATTCACTCATCTATCCATTCATCTGTTAACTCATCCATCCATCTGTCCACTTATCCATCCATCCATCTAGATTATATTTGTTGTGGGCCTGCAACAATATGGATGCTAGCTCCCGTTCTAGGTTCTTGGATATAGTGGTAAACATACTTCAATAGAGGATAGATCCAACCAGTATAATGTGTTAAAAGTCAGGAAACTTTATTTTAAAATTCTGATTCCTGACTCTCTTGGAAAAACTGGAAGACCAGACAACACCAGGGCCCAGTTTGCTACATGGCAGTGCCGGCCAGAGCTGTGTAGCCCTGTGCAGAGCATTGACCTCTAGTTCACCACAGCCCTGGCCACTGCCTGTTGTCTTGTACCTGGACCACACTGCATGCCTGGCCCCAAGAGGCCTTTGGGTCTGTGCCCCTCACTAGAGAAGTGTTTGCAGTAGCCACTGCCTGGCCTCACAGTCTACCCCAGCCCAAGACCTGGACTTTGTTCCAACACATTCTGCCCCTGAACTTGCCATTACCTCATCTGCAAAATAAGCGTTGATGTGGACAGGTGAAGATGATAAAGGAGCTAAAAAAGATCTGTAGACTGTAACATGCTGTTCAAAAGAAGGAGCTGCTGTCACTGAGAGCCTGAGCCGCTGGGAGATAGAGAGAGAGAAAGGGACCTTGTTGATAGGTTGGGTGTTTGACTTAACAGACTCTCAATCCAGGCCTGAGGCTCAGGGCATTTTTGAAGGGAAGTGACACCTAAGTTAAGAAGGGTAAGTAGGAATTGGGAAAGGGAACCACAAAAGTCTTCTCTAACCTGGAGCCTTCAAGAATATAAGAGCTCAGTCAAAATGGTTAGAAAGTGGAGTTTGTACATATGGGAGTTGGGGGAGGTGGGGGTAGGAAGGCAGGCAGGGCAGTGATGCTTGAAAGGAATGAGACTGGAAAGAGAGTTAATCGGCATTTAGATCATTTAGTCCTTATACCACAGTCGGGGGTTTGAACTTATCCTAAAAGCCAGGGAGACCCATGGGGAGTTTTCAGCTGGGGATGCATTGAGCACTTTGGTATTCTAGTTGGGTGAGGACGGATTTGAGGGGCCAGATCTCGGGCAGCAGCTGGTGGGTGAGCTGGGAGGCTGCTCAGGAGTCTGGGGCAAGAGGAGTAGGTGGTAGCTGATTCTTCTCCTGGTGTTTAGGAGTAGAATTGCTTGGGGCTTGGGCTTCATTATCTGTGAAAGGGGAGGGAGGGAGGGGCGGGCGTGGGAGGGCCCTTTGGTTGCTGGTCTGGGTAGCCATGAGGAGCAGGAAGGAGGAACAGGTTGGGTGGAAGAGAGGATTGACCAGGTAGAACATCATGGTGGGGGCGCCCACGATCTGTTTCTGAGACTCAGGATTGACAGTAAAAAATCAGGGAGGAGGTGAGATCTCTGAAGAGGACTCTACAGAGAGAGAAGAGGAGAGCGCTTGTCAGCCAGACTGAGGAACCCACCAAAATGAAGGGAAACCCCATTTAAGTGAAAGGCATGGGAAGAGAGGGCTGCAGAGGCAGCAGACAGAAGCAGGGTGGGGAGGAAAGCCAGGTCTGTAAGTAGGTTGGAGGAGCCAGGTGAGCAGGTCACCAGAGTCAGGCGACACCAAGCACCAAAATATGTCCACTGGGTTCGGCAACAAGGAGGTCATTTTAGAACTTGGTGGGTGTTATTTGGGGGCAGTGGGTTGAGGAATGGGTGGAGGTGTAGAAGAGAGGAAGAGGTGAGACTGAGTGGGCAGCACCTGGGAGGGGGCACGGGGTGCTGGGAGGGTCTCAGGAGGGAAGGAATATTAGTGTGGGTGACAGTGGAGCAGCCAGGAGAGCAGGGGAGACCAGAGGGCTGAAGCAAGTACAGTGTCGAGCGCCCTGAAGAGGTAGAAGGAGGTGGGCAGCAAGGCCACGAGGAAGGACAGGTGGGGGTTGGGAGGCTGAGAAAGTTGCCCCTGGGGCTTCTGTTTCCTCCATGAAGGGGGTGGCATGCTGAGCTCCTCAGAATCTGCAAAGGTCAGAGGTTGAGGAGACTGGACAGGAGGAGAATGGATTCTAGGCATTCAAGGGCTGTGGATGATTTGTGGACCTGGCATGGCTTTCCTCACCACTGCCCCCCACTCTGGCTGCTTAGGGCCCCCATCCCCTGGAAGGCAGTGCACCGATTCTGGACCAGTGCTGCTCCTGGGCCGGCCCTGCCTAGCAGGGTCACAGCAGATACTCACCCGGGCGTGGTCCCATCCCCACCCATGTGAGCAAACTGCAGAAGGAGCCTGTGTGGGCCTGGAGGCTGGGGCTGCTGCGGGGCACGTAGAGGAGCAGAAGAGGCCAAGAGCAATGTGGCTTCCTGAGAAAAGTCCCCCGTAGCAGACATGCCCAGGAGGGCTGGCTGGGAGCTAAGCCTGACCAGCCCTCCTCCACATCTGCAGCTCAGCTGCTCCAAGAAACTTGTGCAGCACATGGCTCTTGGGTGTCCATTAGAACAGGCAGCAACTTTCTTCTGCATGGAAAAGTTTTGCTTCAAAGAGAATGACTTTATTTTCATTGGACTCTGGGGGGAAATAGCTCTAAAAATGAGAACCGCAGCAGGAAACACAAACAGGAATTGGTCCCTTTACTCAGCTTTGACTCTAATTATTAAGCCACGCTCTGAAAATACTGAGCTGTAACTGAATTTGTTTGTTTGTTTGTTTTTTGCACACATTTTTTTTATTCCTCCAGACAAACGTGAAGTTCTGTTTAGTATCCTACATTACATTCAGAAATAAGAAAACTGAGGCTCAGGGAGATTAAGGTCTTCACAATTATATACAAAACAGAGAAAGATTATTTTGCACTTTCTTGAATTATGAATAAACAGTATGTACTCAATTTTTATATGGTTCCTTCATTTCTACATATTGTACATTTTATTTTATAGTATTTTTCCAGTTCCATTGAGATATAATTGACGTGTAACATTGTATACATTTAAGGTATACCATGTAATGATCTGATATATTTATATATTACAAAATAATTACCACAGTAAGATTAGTTAACATCACCTCAAAAATTACCTTTTTTTTTTTTGTGGTAGAACCTTTAAGAATTACTCTCTTGGCAACTTTCAAGGATATAATAGAGAATTGTTAACTATTGTCACCACGCTCTCTTAGATTCTCAAAACGTATTCATTTTATAACTGGAAGGTTGTACCTCTTGACCAACATCTCCGCAAATCCCCCACCTCCTGAGAACCACTATTCTATTCTCTATTTGTATACTTTTGGCTTTTCAAAAAGATTCCACATGTATGTGACATAATACAGTATGGTTCTTTCACTGACTGACTTTTTAACTTAGCATAATGCCCTCAAGTTCCATCCATGTTGTTGCAAATGGCAAATTTTCATTTTTTATGGCTGAGTAGTATTCCATTGTGTATATCTACACCACCTGTTTTTTATCCATTTATCTGTTGATGGACACTTAGGTTGCTTCCATATCTTGGCAATGTAAATAATGCTGCTATGAACACTGGGGTGCATTATCTTCTCCAATTAGTCTTTTCATTTTTTTCAGATATATACACAGTAGTGGAATTGCTGGATCATATGGTAGTTCTATTTTTAGTTTTCTGAGAAGCCTCCACACTATTTCTGCATTGGCAACACCAATTTACATTCACACAGTGCTCGAGAGTTCCCTTTTCTCCACATCCTTGCAAACATTTGTTATTTGTGTTCTTTTTGATGATAGCCATTCTGTCAGGTGTGAGGTGATACCTCATTGAGGTTTTCTTAATAAGAAAAAAATTAAATTTATTAACATATCTTATGTTTTATTTAAAAATTTTTTATTTTATATTGGACTACAGTTGATTTACAATGTTGTATTAATATCACATGTACAGCAAAGTGATTCAGTTATACATATACATATTTATTCTTTATCAAATTCTTTTCAGATTAAGGTTATTACAGAATATTGAGCAGAGTTCCCTGTGCTATATAGTAGGTCCTTATTAGTTATCTATTTTATATATAGTAGTGTGTATATGTTTATCCCAACCTCCTAATTTATCCCTCTCCCCCACCTTTCCCCTTTGGTAGCCACGTTTGTTTACTAAGTTTGTGAGTCTGTTTCTGTTTTGTAAAGAAGTTCATTTGTATCATTTTTTTTTAGATTACACATATAAGCGATATCATATGATATTTGTCTTACACTGTCTGACTTACTTCACTCAGTATGACAATCTCTAGGTCCATCCATGTGTGGCAAATGGCATTATTTCATTCTTTTTTATGACTGAGTAATAGTCCATTGTATATATGTACCACATCATCTTTATCCATTCATCTGTCGATGGACACTTAGGTTGTTTCCATGTCTTTGCTATTGTAAATAGTGCTGCAATGAACATTGAGGTGCATGTATCTTTTTGAATTATGGTTTTCTCTGGATATATGCCCAGGAGTGGGATAGCTGGATCATATGGTAGTTCTATTTTTAGTTTTTCAAGGAACCTCCATACCGTTCTTCATAGTGGCTGTACCAGTTGACATTCCCATCAACAGTGTAGGAGGGTTCCCTTTTCCCCACACCCTCTCCAGCATTTATTGTTTATAGATTTTTTGATGATGTCCATTCTGACTGGTGTGAGGTGATATGTCATTGTAGTTTTGATTTGCATTTCTCTAATAATTGGAGATGTTGAACATCGTTTCACATGCTTTTTGGTCATCTGTATGTCTTCTCTGGAGAAATGTCTATTTAGATCTTCCACACATTTTTGATTGGGTTGTTGTTTTTTTTTTTGATATTGAGCTGCATGAGCTGTTTGTATATTTTGGAGATTAATCCTTTGTCGGTTACTTCATTCACAAATATTTTCTCCCATTCTGAGGGTTGTCTTTTCATTTTGTTTATGGTTTCCTTTTCTGTGCAAAAGCTTTTAAGTGTCATTAGGTCTCATTTGTTTATTTTTGTTTTTATTTCCATTTCTCTAGGAGGTGGGTCAAAAAGGATCTTGCTATGATTTATGTCATAGAGTGTTCTGCCTGTGTTTTCCTCTAAGAGGTGTAAGGTGAGGTGTCTCACCTTACATTTAGGTCTTTAATCCACTTTGGGTTTATTTTTGTGTATGGTGTTAGGGAGTGTTCTAATTTCATTGTTTTACATGTAGTTGTCCTGTAACTGAATTTATAGCCAGTGTTATGCATTTGTGCGTGAGAGTAGCCTGTACCCTATGAGGAACTGGGGTTCTGAGGCTGCGAAAATGTGACCAGTCTCTGTAATGTGTTTTTCCTCCCATACATGTCAGTGACAAATGTGAATTTTCTGTGTTGGCTCACATCCCTGAATTCCCAAAGTGTCCCCTTTGTATTTTGCTGGGGGTAGTAGGCTGCTGTGTCAGCCTCCCCACTGGGCTGTGAGTCCCAGGTCAATTCATGTCTGTGGCCTCAGCCTTTGTGGCCCCAGGATGTGGCACTGAGTGTGGTGATGGATTTGGGATCAATGGATTGTTGGATGAACTAATGAATGTATAAAAAAGGAATCTCTGGGCTCCTCAAAGAGAACCATAGGCTACAGGGCTTGTTTCATACCAGCATTCACCCCCTCAATCTAAGCCATGTGAACAATCTTCCCAATGAAACCCTGTCTTCACAGTGCCTTCTTTCTCACAGAACCTTCAGTGGCTCCCTGTTTCTTCAGCATCAAGTCTAAATGTCTCAGCCTGACACACTTCTGGGGCCTCCATGCCAGCCAGGATGGGCTCCTCCCTGCCCTCCAAACACATCTGCTCACCCTGCCTCTGCATCTTTATCCCTGGGTCCTTGTACCCAGAGCACCCTTCCTCAGACAGCATAGAATTAAGGACATAGGCTGTAGATTAAGAGGTTTGCGTTCAGAATGTAAAATGGTGCAGCTGCTCTGGAAAACAGTATGGAGGTTCTTCAAAAAATCAAAAACACGATTACCATATGATCCAGCAATTCCACTTGTGGCAGTTCCACATACCCCACGGGATTAAAAGCAGGGATGTGAAGAGATATTTGTACACTCGTGTTCGTAGCAGCATTTTTCACAATAGCCTAAAGTTGGAAGCAACCCAAGTGTCCATGGGTGGATGAGTGGATAAACAAAACATGGTATACAATGGAATGTTATTCAGCCTTAAAAAGAAAAGAAATTCTGACACAAGCTACAATATGATGAACCTTGAGGACACTATGTTAAGTGAAATAAGCCGGTCACAGAAGGACAAATACTTTATGATTCCTTTTATATGAGGTTTCTAGAGTAGTCAAATTCATTGAGAGAGAAAGTAGAATGCTAGTTGCCAGGAACTGGGAGAGGAGAAAATAGGGAATTATGGTTTGAGTATAGAATTTCAGTTTTGCAAGATGAAAAGAATTCTGGAGATGGATAGTGGTGATGGTTTCACACCAATGTGAATGCTGCTGAACTGTACACTTAAAAATGGTTAAAATGGTAAATTTCATGTTATATATATATGTTATTGCAATTTACAAGAATAATTTTTGCAAAAAAGTGGAAGACAATTGAAAAAGGTAAGTCAGAGACATACACTGTGAGAAGGACTCCACCTGCCAGTGCTGACTTTGAAGATGGAGGAAGGAGACCATGAGCCAAGGAATGCAGCAGCCTCTAGAAGCTGGTATCCACCCTTATTTCACAGCCAGAAAGAAATGGGGACCTCAGTCCTACAACCGCAGGAACTGAATTCTGCCAACAACCTGAATGAGCAGGAAGGAGATTCTCCCCTAGAGCCTCCAGAAAGGAACATAGCCTGCTGACACCTTGATTTTAGTCTGATGAGATCATACTGGACTTATGACCTACAGAACTCTTAGGATAATTAGTTTGTGTTGTTTTAAGCCAGGTAGAGGCTGGGGGAGGCTGTTTGGGTTGGAATCCTGGCTCTATCGCTTTCCAGCTGTGTGGTCTTGGTCAAGTTTCTTAAGCTCTGTGCTTCAGTTTCTTTATTGGTAAATTGGGTTCCTGAGGGTACACACCTCGTAGGTTGTAGAGAGGTTTAAGTGAGTTAATACGGTACAGTGTTTAGTGCAGTGCCTGGCGTCAGAGTAAACCAACACATGTTCCTATTGTTATTGTCACCACCACTATTATCACTCTCCCCTGGGTCCTGTCATGTGCTGCCATCCTCCAGGGTTCGCCTGATGCCCATCTCGCCCTCTGAAATGAGGGAGTTTACTACTCAGTGGCATCTTTCTTCTTTCTTTCCATCTCTCCCTCTTGGGTGTGCCCCTCCTCTCCAGCTTGAGCTCCTGGAACACACAGTCTACTATTTCTCCATCCCCTTTGCACTGGATGTGGTGCAGGGCAGTGAGTGCTGAGCTCCAAGTACTAACTCAGATCTGCCTCCTACTGGCTGTATGACTCTGGAAACGTGCATCAAGGTGGGAGGAGTGGATGAAAAGATTCATGTAATTGCAACAAGAACAGAGCAGGCACAGGTCAATGTTAGTCTCATCAATCTGGGCACTGGTACTCAGTGAGTTCTCAGCTGTCCCAACAGCAGCCCCACAGCCTGCTGGATCTGGGTGAAGGGGAGGGGGAGGCATCTCCTTGGGGGTTTGCAGCTGCAGCAGAGCTGAGAGCAGCCCCTCTGCTCCTCTCCAGCCACAAGGCTCTTCATCCTCTCTGAGCCAAGATACAGTGTGAGGGATTGCCCTCCCCACCCCCACAGTTCATTTTAGAGCCTGGGAAGGGCTGCTGAGTCCCTGGCACATAGTGGCATGTCCCATGGGCCTTTCTATTGAAACCTTTCCCCTGCCACTCTCTGTGCATAGGTCTCTCCCCCAAGGGATAGGAGACATGTTAATTCACCATTCACACCCAGGACACCCAGGAAATACTAAGAAAAGTTAAGAAAAGTCCATAAATAATATTCTCTTTCTCAGACTGGATATCCTATACATGGTACATGCACATCTTTATCTAGATATATAGATAGTCTTTCCCCACAAAATAGAATCACACAGTAAATATTATTGCTTAAAATAGCTCCGTGGTCCAGAGGTGGGAAAGCCCAAGATAGGTAAGGTCAGAGCTGATAGTGGCCTTAAAGGTCACCCAGAGCACCACTTCTCAAACTTCCCTATGCCAGACTAAGCTGGGGGCTTCTTAAAATGCAGGTTCTGATTCAGTAGGCTGGGTGTGGTGCCTGGGATTCTGCATTACTAACAAGCTCCCAGGGACTGCTGCAGCCCATCCATTGAGTAGCAGTGATCTAGACCAATCCTTTCCTTTTAAAGATGGGGAAACTGAGTCCCAGCTGCAGCAGGATTATGAACAATTTGAGCTACACCTCAGGATTTGTTTAGGAAATATTAGGATGTAATGTTGGAACTGATAGAGAAAAGTAAAGAAGTTATTTATGACATATGTTCTCAATGCCATGTAC
Source organism: Grampus griseus (assembly GCF_964374135.1). NCBI lineage: Eukaryota > Metazoa > Chordata > Mammalia > Artiodactyla > Delphinidae > Grampus > Grampus griseus. The sequence goes on along the minus strand of NC_139019.1, from coordinate 153,764,229 downwards.
TTGACATAGTTTATCTCACTTTCTCCTCATGACACCCCTACATAATAAATAGTTTGGTTTTCATATTCCAGAAGGAAAACTGAGCCTCTGACAGCCAAAGCAGTTTGCCCAAGGTCAAATTAGTGTTCTTTCTGGTCATTCCAGCCCCACACCCATGACCTTTCACCACCACCTTCAGTGCCATCAAAGGTGTTAAAGTGTTTGCCTCAGGCACGGTGACTGTTTTACTTTTGCTCCACTTTGGCATTTGAAACATTATTTATGTTTTAATTTATTTTTTATTGAAGTATAGTTGATTTACAATGTTGTGTTAGTCCCTGATGCAAGCAAAGTGATTCAGTTGAATATATATATTCATTTTTCATTATAGTTTATTATAGGATATTGAATATAGTTCCCTGTGCTATACAGTAGGACCTTGTCCTTTATCCATTCTGTATATAATAGTTTGCATCTGCCAGTCCCAAACTCCCAGTCCATCCCTCCCCCCTCCCCTTGGCAACCACAAATCTGTTCTCTATGCCTGTGAGACTGTTTCTATGAAACATACTTTAAAATGATCCAAGTAACTTTCACTTGTGGAAAGATGAAGGAGGAATACTTTTTTCCTATTCCTCCTGCTAAGAACAACCAAAAGCCATGGATATTATATATGAAACCAACATAAGAAGACAGTTATGGTGGAGAGAAGGGACCTCAGGATCCAAGAAATGACATTGGTGAGCTCCCAATAAAAGCCTACTCCCTCTAGCCAGAGGAACAGGAAAGGGGAAGCCTTGCAAGAGAGAAAAATTTAGATAATAACTGCTCAATTCCAGCCAAATAGTGTCAGTAGAGGCTGCCTGAGGAGAAGCCCCACCCAGCCAGGATGGGATCAGTAGAGGCTGAATGGGAAGATGGAACTCCCACTCCCACCCAGAAGTACCAAGGAGACCCTCCCCACTTTGGGTGTCAACAGAGGCCAAGTGGGGAACCTGGAGTCTACTCCTACCTGGCAGTAATGAAAAGGTATCTCTTCTCCTGCCAGAGTGCTGTAAGGGGAGCCAGCTAAAACAGAAGATTTAAATATCTCGAATCTCATGATATAATACTCAAAATGTATGGGTTTCAATTGGTAACCACTCATCATAACAAGAACCAGGAAAATTATAATCTGAATAGAAAAAGACAATCAATGCTCACCAGCACCAAGATGGCAGAGATGTTAGAATTATCTCCAATGACTATTAAAGCAGCCATCATAAGAATGCTTCAGTGAGCAATTATGAACATGCATGAGACAAATGAAAAAAAATACAGTCTCAACAAAGAAATAGAAGAGATAAAGAAAAACAAAATGGAGATTTTAGAACTGAAGAATACAGAAACCAAAATTAAAAACTTAGTAGATGGTATCAACAGCAGGATGGGGATAACAGAAGAAAGAGTCAGTGAACAGAAAGATAGAATAATAGAAATTACACAATCTAAACATCAGAGGAAATATAGAAAAACAAAACAAACAAAAATGAACAGAGCCTTAGGGAACCTGTGAGATTACCACAAAAGATCTAACATTCATGTTTTTGGAGTCCTAGAAGGAGAGGAGAAAGAGGGCAAGTTGAAAAGTACTCAAAGAAATAATGGCTGAAAACTTTCCAAATTTGGCAAAAGACATAAACATACAGTTTCAAGAAAGTAAGCAAATCCCAAACAGGATAAACCCATAGAAATCTACACCAAGACACAAGTCAAATTTCTGAAATCTCATGACAAAGAAACAATCTTGAAAGCAAGCAGGGAGAAGCAACAGCGTACCTAAAGGAAGAATACAATTTGAATGACTGTATATTTCTCATCAAAAACCGTGGAGGCCAGAAGGAAGTGGCATAATCATTTTCAAGTGCTGAAATAAAAGAACTATTAACCCAGAATCCTATACTAAAAATATTCATCAGAAATGAAGGGGAAATCAAGATGTTCTCAGATGAAATGAAAACTAGGAGAATTTGTTGCCAGCAGACCTACCCTAAAAGTATAGCTAAAGGAAATTCTCTTAGAGAAAAAAAATATTAAAGGAAAGAATCTTGGAACATCAGGAAAGAAGACCAACAGAATGAGTAAAAACATTTTTCTTCTCCTCTTGAATTTTCTAAGTGTGACAGTTGAAGCAAAAATATAACACTGTCTGGGCTTCCCTGGTGGCGCAGTGGTTGGGAGTCTGCCTGCTGATGCAGGGGACACGGGTTTGTGCCCTGGTCTGGGAAGATCCCACATGCCGCGGAGCGGCTAGGCCTGTGAGCCATGGCCGCTGAGCCTGCGCGTCCGGAGCCTGTGCTCCACAACGGGAGGGGCCCCAACAGTGAGAGGCCCACGTACCGCAAAAAAAAAAAAAAAAAGCTATAGGAAAAATATAACACTGTCTGATGTGGTTTTAAATGTATGTAGAGGAAATAGTTAAGACAATTATAAGTGGAGGAGGGTAAAGGGACTTAGCAGGAGGTAAGGTTTCTATATGTCATCAAACTGGTAAAATGACAACATCAGTAAACTGTGATAAATTATGTATGTATGATGTAATACCTAGAACAACCACTAAAAAAGCTATACAAAGTGATATACTCAAAACACTAGAGATACATCAAAATGCAATTCCAAAAAGATGTTCAAATAACCCACAGGAAGGCAGTAAAAGTAAAACAGAGAAATAAAAAATAGGACAAACGGAATTAAAATTAAAAGTACACACTTAAGCCCTAACATAAGTAATTACATTAAATGTAAATGGTCTAAATACACCAACTAAAAGACAGAGATTGTCAGAGTGGATTAAAGAAAAACTATGATCCAACTATGAGCTGCGAGGACTTCCCTGGCAGTCCAGTGGTTAAGACTTTGCCATCCAATGCAGGGGGTGCGGGTTTGATCCCTGGTTGGGGAGCTAAGATCCCACATGCCTTGCAGCCAAAAAACCAAAAAAGACTTTAAAAATGGTCCACATCAAAACAAACAAACAAAAAGCCACAACTATAAGCTGCCTACAAAAACTCACTTAAAATATATGAGTGTAGTTAGATTGAAAGCAAAAGGATGGAGAAAGATGAATCATGTAAACATTGATCAAAAGAGAGCACTAGGGACTACCCTGTGGCTAAGACTCTGCATTCCCAATGCAGGGAGCCCAGGTGCCATCCCTTGTCAGGGAACTAGATCCCACATGCCACAACTAAGAATTTGCATGCCGCAACTAAAGATTCCGCATGCCACGACTAAAGATCCCGCTTGCCGCAACTAAGACCCAGTGCAGCCAAATAAATAAATAAAAGCACTAACTATATTAATATTAGATAAAGTTGCAAAGAAAATTATCAGGGACAGAGAGAGACATTATATAATGATAAAAGGGTTTATCCACCAACAAAAGATAAAAATCCTGAATGTATTCTCCAAAGGCTAGAGCTAAAAAATATGTGAAGCAAAAACTAAAAAAGCTGAAAAGGAGAAATAGACAAATCTACATTTACTATCGTAAAGGGGTAATGTAAGGAAGATCTTTATAATGACGGAACATTTCTGTATTTTGATTGCGGTGATGATAATACTAATCTACATCTGTGATAAAATGACATAGAAGTGTACACACACAGTGCATCAATGTCAACTTCTTGGTTTTGATATTGCACTATAATTAAGTATGAAGTAACTGTGGGGGAAACTGGGTGAAGAGCACTACAGACTTCTCTGTACTATCTGTAACTTCTTATGAATCTGTAATTATTTCAAAATAAAAAGTTTTATTAAAAAAGCCTCTAAGTAGCAAATTCCAGTCTCTCAGTCTCACCACCCCATGCCCCCAGCTCCAAGCCAGAGGTGCACAGCCTGGCCCTATTGCCCTGCTCAGCACAAGCTGTTATATGGTGTGTTTCAGTAAAGGCACCCTGTGAAGCTTCATTAGCTGATTCAGTATGGAAAAGTGGCATCAAGCAAAAACATGGGAACATGAGAAGACGGACTTCTAGAGCATAGGAGGCTTCAGAAACCAAAGCCACAATGTAACAGGCAGGACCATGGAGGGAAGTGGAGGCCCCTGGGTAAAATGCAGATGCTGGTTAAGGCTACACTTGGCAGTGGAGAGAATGCCTGTGAGAACATCTTGCAGACTATGATGGGCATGGACAATGTCCCCAGTCTGCATCTGGGGAGGCTCCAGCACCACCAACAACTCATTTGCATGCTCTTATCTGATTCTGACATCACCTGGCTGACAGATGAGAATTCCCTGCCCTTCCTCAGGATCTGGAGCTTAGCCTTCCAGCTGAGAAGTTGGGTTTGTTCAGATGATGGGCATCAGCCCACAGGTCTTGCTTTAGTTAAAGCTACAGAAGAGGCTGACTGCTACATTTCCACAGGACTTTACCACATGATTTTCTCTCTGCCAGAAGGTCTTTCCTTTCCTTATCCCCCTAGTAACTAAGCCTCAGGCATCAAGCCTCCTCTGTCTATCTGGCATTCTTAATGTAGATGAGAACCCAATTCAAACTGGCTTAGTCAGAAAAGGGCTTTCTTTCAGCCCACCTAACTGAAATACCCAGTGTCCAAGAGACAATGTTGAGAATCTGTCCTTCTCCACCTCTTAGCTCTGATTTCTTCACATTCTCCCTTGCCGTGTGTTGGCCCTTGGCAGTTCCAGGATTATATTCAATGAGATTTACATTCTGGTGGAAAATGAGAGAGCCTCTTTTCTAATAGTCCCTGGTGAGCTCCAGGGCTGACCCTCATTGGAAAGGGGTTGGTGGAATGGACAAATCAACTGTCATGGACAACCTTTCTGATCCCTAGGCATAGTTGTTGAGCCTCTCCACTGTGCTCCAACAGGACTTTTTCTTATACCTCTGGTAGCACTCAACACCCCATTAGGTAACTAAAAATTTACATCTCTCTCTCTCCTTCTAGACAGTGAACTTTTTTGTTTGTTTGTTTGTTGTTTGTTTGTTTTGCATTACACGGGCCTCTCACTGTTGTGGCCTCTCCCATTGTGGAGCACAGGCTTTGGACGCGCAGGCTCAGCGGCCATGGCCCACGGGCCTAGCTGCTCCGCGGCATGTGGGATCTTCCCAGACCGGGGCACGAACCCGTGTTCCCTGCATCGGCAGGCAGACTCTCAACCCCTGCGCCACCAGGGAAGCCCCAGACAGTGAACTTTTAAAGTCCTAGGCTATGAATAATTAAAACAAAATGGAGGCATTTCCCTGGTGGTTCTGTGGTTAAGAATCCGCCTGCCAATGCAGGGGACACGGGTTCGAGCCTTGGTCCGGGAAGATCCTACATGCCGCAGAGCAACTAAGCCCGTGTGCCACAACTACTGAGCCCGCGTGCCACAACTACTGAGCCCACGGCATGCCACAACTACTGAAGCCGCGCCCTTAGAGCCCGTGCTCCACAACAAGAGAAGCCACTGCAATGAGAAGCCCGTGCACTGCAACGAAGAGTAGCCCCCGCTCGCCACAACTAGAGAAAGCCCACATGCAGCAATGGAGACCCAACACAGCCAAAAATAAATAAATAAAATAAATAAATTTATTTTTTAATAAGATGGAACAACAATAGCAAACATTTATTGACTGTTCACTATGTGCCAGACCCTGTGCTGGGTATTTTAAATCATGTTAATTCATTTTGAACTGTGAGATAGTTACTACTATTATCCCCATTTTACAGATGAGGAGCCTGAGGTTTGGAATATTAAGTGACTATCCAAAGGGTTCATTGATGAGAGAATGAGGATTCAAAATGGAGCCTTTTCAAAAGAATGAAGTTACATATGCACAAGGCTATAATTTGCAGCACTATTTGCAAAGCCAAAGATGGAGAATCTCCCAAGACTTCATCCAAAGGAAACTGACTGGACAAAGTATGGCACATTTGCACAGTGGTGTAGTGTGGAGCTGTGAGAGGGAATGAGGAGGATCTGTATCAACGTGAAGTTACTGTCAGGATATATTGCTAAGTGACCAGGAAAAGATCAGGTACAGAACCGTTTATATAGTATGCTGCCTTTTATATAAGCAAAAGGGAGGGAAATAGGAATACACACACACACATATACATATACATATATATACACCTATAGGTATATAGGTGTGTATGTGTGTGTATATATATATATATTTGCTTATATTTTGAAATAGAAACAACAGAAGAACAAATGACAGGTTTACAAACCAAGCAATGTGCCTTGTTTCATAAGTTGGCTTTGGAACCATGTAAACATTTTACATAACTAAAAACCAAAATGAAACCAAAAAAGAGTGAAAGCCATCTCTTAACATTGAAAACAAACTGAGACAAATGATCCTGTATGCAAAATTGATGGCATAACCTCACAGAGAATTGTTTCACGTGACTTCGAAACAGTAACTTGTGCATTCCAAGTGGGACAGAGACAGAACCACACACACACCAAACCTGAATCGCATTCCATAGTCTTGCTGTTGGTAATAAAAATAGTATTGTTTTGGGCTTCCCTGGTGGTGCAGTGGTTGAGAGTCCGCCTGCCGATGCAGGGGACACGGGTTCGTGTCCCGGTCTGGAAGATCCCACATGCCGCGGAGCGGCTGGGCCCGTGAGCCATGGCCGCTGAGCCTGCGCGTCCGGAGCCTGTGCTCCGCAACAGGAGAGGCCACAACAGTGAGATACCCGTGTACCGCAAAAAAAAAAAAAAAAAAAAAAAAAGTATTGTTTTGTGAAGCTAACATATATATATTAACCTTAAGTAATTATATTAATGTCTTGGGGAACCAAGGTTTTTGTTGTAAGAGAAGGGGTGCAAATATAAAATCTTGGAAATTAAGTAAAGTCTTGTCATCATTAATAAGAATTGGAAACAGCAATATGAAGTACTTGCTGTATTCCATAAGTAATTGTGTTAATGTCTTCAGGAACAACTGGAGCCCCACACCAGGTCTCCTGCCTGAGTCAGACCCTCCTTCCAACCTCCCATTGAGCCTCCATTTCCCCCTCTGTCCTAGGCATTTATGGTCACACATGATTGGCTGGGCCGATATTCCCTGGATGGATGGGGATGAATATTTCCATGGCTTCTGTGGCTCCAAAGTCTGTTTGGAGGATGTGCCCTGGGGTCCCTTGGTTTTCCTGATCAAGTACAGGCACCAGCTGCTGCTCATGTGTGCAGGCCGCAGTGGTGCGGGGCACTCAGGAACCTGTGGCCTCAAAGAACTGTCAGTCATTTGGGCAGGCTGGGAACCACCCTCACCAAGGACTGGAAGCACCCCCAGGCTGAGCCCTGACTGCAAGGACAGGCTTCAGCCCTGGGGAGTGACAGGGAAATTCAGTCCTGGTCAAGAAACAGGCCTTTGCTGTTTTTTTCTTTTTTTATCTTTCTTTGTTTATTTACTTGTTCCATCCAACTTCTCAAATCCTTCAGCAGATCTGGCCACACATGTGCTTCGCAGGCTCTGGGTGCAGTGCTGGGTGGGTATGTCCCATCAGAAGCCTCATTCAGGGTCCAGAGGCCCTGGAGGCATGGATTTGAGGGGCCTTTGGATTACCTTTGGCTTTCCTGTGGCTCCTCAGCATCTTTGAGACTTAGCATAGGGTCACAATCTGCCAGGCTTCCTGGCCTCTTATACGCTTCTGTCTGTGGGGCTGCTGCCTCAGGAGGTGTCCAAGCCCTTGTGGACAGACTCAGTCTAGCACAGGTCTTTCTGTGTATCTCATTCCAATGATTGGACACTCCATCCCTGAGTCCAGGCCCCACTCTGAACCACCCTCTGGTCCTACCATGACCCTCCTGGGCCTCAGTCACTGCTTTGATCATCTGCTGATTTCCTCTAGTGTTATGGGTTGAACTGTGTCCTCCCAAAAGATGTTGAAATCTTAATCCCCAGACCCATGAATGGAACTTTATTTAAAAATAGGGTCTTTGCAGATGATCAAGATGAGGTCATTAGGGTGGGCCCTAATCCAATTTGCCTACATCCTTAAAAAGGGGGGGAAATTTGGACACAGACACACACACACACAGGGAGAACACCATGTGAAGATGAAGGCAGAGATCAGGGTGACACATCTACAAACCAAGAAAAGCACCAAAGACTGCAGCAAACCACCGGAAGCTGGGCGGGAAGCCCAAGACAGATTCACCTCACAGCAGTCAGAAGAAACCACCCCTGCTAACACCGTGATCTTGGACTTCCAGCCTCCAGGACTCTGAGAGAAGACATTTCTGTTGTTTAAGCCACCCAGTCAGTGGTACTTTGTTATGACAGTCCCAGAAAATGAATAAACTTAGTAAGGAGGCACTAAATGGTTGCCATCACATATTTATCAGGCCTGCCTCTTGTTTTAAAAAGCTTTGAGCCAACACTTATAAATCCATAGATCTCATGTAAAATTCAGATTTCCAGTTTCTCTTGAAAAATCAGAACAACTCTGGCTATTCTGATTCCAAAAATCAGAAAAATCTGTCAACTCCAGGTCATTCCTGCTTGGCCACGGGTGGCTGGAGCAGAGTCCCCTTTGTTGGCTACAGATCCTGAAGCCAACTCAGTGCATGTGGAGGCACATATGTAATAAAGACAAGGAGCTTCTCCCCCCCACTCCTCGGATGCATTTGCTTCACTCAACAGGGGACTGGCCTGGCCCCATGAGACATTTGAGTTTCTGATCTTTGCTCCAATACCTCCAGGACTGGGACTGCACCTCCTCCTTTCCCCACACCCACCCCCTGTCCACTTCTCCAACAGCAGCTGTCACCACCACCCACTGAGATTCCAGCCTATTGCCTGTGCCCAGTTCCCCTAACCCTGTGCTTTGCTCTCCATCTGGGAGGCAACCCTTCTCCCTGCATGGACCCCACCCACTGCCATCCCCGTCATCCCCAGCTCCTGTGTTTCTGCTGCTCCGGGGGCCTGCCCCCATGGTGGACAGTGTATTAGCATCCAGGCCAGCCCTCTTGACCTACACCACTGCCCACTGTGTCCCAGACCCAACAGTTGGCCCTTTCACCAAAGGAAGGTATATTTTTAAAAATTATCATTTTAAAACTCAAGGGCAGTAAACTGACCTGTCTGTCCCACTTCCCAGTTTCTCTTACACTTTTACTCCTCCTGCCCCAACATAAAAATATCTGAAAGGGGGAATAAGATAGGAAGTTGTAGAATATGCAAAACAGAAAAATATAAAGCATTTTATCCTTACAATGAAAAGATTCTAGGTATCAAGTATATATTCAGTACTCCGGTCAGTATCAGCCTGAAATGTCTATCCTGAGGTGAGATGTTTTTCTTTTTTATCTTTTCAAATGTAATGCTTGATCACATACAAATGAGTTATAAAGTACAATGCCTGAGTTATAAAGTATAATAATATAATGAACTCCTGAGGACCTGTTTACCAAATAAAGATTCAGAGCACAAATGGAAGCCTGCATCCATCCCTCCTAACTGAGCCCATTCCTCTGCCCGGCCCACCTCAGGTCATTGTTATCCTGAATTTTAACATTGCCCTTTCGCCTCTTCTTCTGAACTGTTTATTTTGGAAATAATTTCAAACTTACAGAAAATCTGAGAAAGTAAAGAGAGTGCAAAGAACACCCATTAGCCTCTACCCTGATTCACCTATTGTTATCATTTTACCCTGTTTTCTTTATCATTTGATCTTGTTCTCTCTCTCCCTGCTTCTCCCCCCTCCCTACACACACACACACACACACACACACACACACACACACACACACACACAGAGTTTTTCTGGGGAGCCATTTGAGGCTGTCACATTATGTCACCCCTAAATACTTCAATATGTATTTTCTAACAATAGGAGTATTCTATTACTTAAACACATTGCAGTTTTTTAACTTCAGTAAATTGACCTAATAATGCACTTTATAACATGTTTTCCCTCCAGTGCTAGATGTACAATAGCTGTGTATCCTTAGCATTGTTTAAACAGGAACATTTCCACAGACTTTCTATATCTTTCATAACATTGACATTGTATGAATTAATCTCTCCCTCCTTTTTAAAAAAATAGAACACTGCTTCTTTCTAGTTTGAGTGGTTATGGTCTTGCTGTTTCTGAATGTGCTCTTCTGTGATTTAACATTATGTTTGTAAGGCTCCCTGTGTTGTTGCATGTAGCTGTAATTCACTTGTCATTGGTGCTGGCTGTTGTTCCATCGTGTGTATATACTACCATTATATTTGCATGTTGATGGACAGTTGGGTTTTTCCAGTCTTTTGTTACTGTGGACAGTGTTGCTGGGAACATTCCTGAACATCTGTTGGCACGTGTGTGAGAATTTTAGAGTTTATCTAGAAGTGGTGTTGCTGGATCATCAACTATGGGAATGTTCAACTTTTCAAGATAATTCCAGATTGTTTTCCAAAGTGGATGTGGTCACTGATCCTCTACTAGCAATGAGCAAGTGTTCCTGTAGACTCTTAATTTTTAGTCACCTAATGTATGCAAAGTGTGCGAATTATTGTCTCATGATGGTTTTAATTAGCATTTTTCTGATTACTAATCATGTTGAGCATCTTTTCATGTTTTTCAAGCTATGTGTGCCATTTCCTGTGAAACAGCAATAGTAATAATAACAATACCACCTCTAGTTTACAGCTTTCATTGTGTGAGAAACTATTTTAAGCACACACATTGTTTAATCATAAAAACAGCCTAATGAGGTAGTACTATTTTTCTCTTTTCTATTCATGTATTTTGCCCATTTTCCCATCAGATTGTTTGTTTTTAAATTCTTGATTCCTTTACACTTCTGTTTTAGCTCACTTTCTCATACTGCCCTGGCAGGGGAAGGGGAGTGGAGGTGGAAGTCAGGCCCTCCCTCCTCTGCCTCTCTTGACACCCGAGGCGGGGGCTCCATGTGACTGCTGAGCTCAGTGGGAGTTCCGGTACCCAGTGTGGACTCCAGCAGTACCCCAGGTGGGGGCTCATTACTGGTCGGCTTGGGTGAATGTCCTGGCTCCCTACTTGGCCTTCTCTGCTACCACCCCAGCAGGGGTGTTGGTGCCTCCTTATACATGGCCTTGTGAGGGTGGAATCTAGGCTCCCCACTCAGCCCTCGAGGGCAATGGTGAGAGTAGAGTCACTGTTTTTCCTGTAGTGTTTGGTTGGAGTAGAGAGGGGTTGTCTGAAAGTCCTCTGTCATGCCAGGCTGCCCCTTTCCTGGTCCTTTGGCTACAGAGAGTAGGCTTCTGCTGGAGGCTCTTTTGGCCTGTGCCCCTTGGTGTTTCTAGGTTGCTGGCTTCTCCAGCTCCAAGTCTGGGATCTGTGAGGCAAAAAGAAAACCCAGGAACTCACCACTATGTTGTTCCTTGGGTCCCGAGGTACCTTGCTAGTCTTCCTTCTTCTCTCCACTGTAAGAGGCTTCGTATGTTCTCTATAGAATTGTTTTATATATAATGCCCAGGGCTTTTCATTGTTCTTAGTGGAAGAAATAGTAAAAAGCATGTCCACTCCTAGAAGCATGTCTAGGAAGAAGCATGTCTTCCTAGAAGTGGAATCCTTATTGACTTGTAAGTGTTCTTTATGTATTCTGAATACTAATCCTTAGTCAAGGAGTTCAACACTCCTTGTATAATAATATTGAAAATATTATTTCTTAGTTTGTGGGCTTTTAAAAAAATTTCTTTATGGTGCTCTTTTTTTTTTTTTTTTTTTTTTTGTGGTACGCGGGCCTCTCACTGTTGTGGCCTCTCCCGTTATGGAGCACAGTCTCCGGATGCACAGGCTCAGCGGCCATGGCTCACGGGCCCAGCCACTCCGCAGCATGTGGGATCTTCCCGGACCGGGGCACGAACCCACGTCCCCTGCATCGGCAGGCAGACTCAACCACTGCACCACCAGGGAAGCCCTTTATGGTGCTTTTGACACCTGTTTTGTCAGATGTTCTTGATTTCAATGTAATTTCACTTATCAGTCGTTTCTTTCTTTTTTGTTTTTAGGGTGAGTACTTTTTGTTTCTTGTTTAAGAAATAACTACTTATCCCAAGTTTAGAAAGATAATGTTTCATAGTTCCTTCTAAACTTTTCAATATTTTTATTTCTCATTTAAATTCTTAATCCACCTGGAATTGATTTTGGTGTATGTTATAGGGTAGAGGCCCAATTTCATGTTTTTAAACAGCCTCATTGGAATGTAAATTGATGTACAATAAAGAAAACATATTTAAAGTGTACATTTGAATAAGTTTTGACATATATATGTGAACACTGTGAAACCATCTCCACAGTAAAGAAAATGAACATATCCATCACCCCAAAAGTTTCTTCCTGCCCCTTTATAATCCTTCCTCCCTCCAGCTCCCCATCTTCCCTCTAGCCCCAAGCAACCACTGTTTGGCTTTCTTTTACTCTAAATTAGAATGAATTTATGAGATTTTTATGTAAATGTAATCATACATTTCCACCAGCAGTGTATGAAAGTTCCATTCCTCCACATCCTCACCAACACTTGGTATGGTCAGCCTTTCACATTTTAGCCATTCTAACAGTAGTGTAGTGATATCCCATTGTGATTTTCCCTAATGACTAACGATATTGAGCATCTTTCTATGTGCTTTTATGTAATTTTCACTTAAATCAATATTTAGTGTTATTAAGTCTGTGCCAGTATTATTTATAGTTCAGAATGTGTCCTGGTTTCTTTTTGTTTTGCTTGAAATTAATATTTGCTTGGGATTTGTATTTCGTTCATTTGTCTGTGTGTGTATCTGTTGCTAATTCTTCCCACATTGTTATCCAATGGCATTCCCTTTTTGTCTTATTCTTTGGGTCTCGTGTCTTTCTCTTTCTTCATTTATTTCATTGCTTTTGTGGAACATATCCTCCAGGAGCTTCATCAGGTTAAATAGCAGTACAGTGGTGAGAAGCATAATGATGGATACATCTCATTCACCTGGCCATTAACTCTGTTCCAATCTGGACTGGTTGCCCTTTATATTTGGTAACTGTCATTATCCCAGAGTGTTTTGTCTTTATTTTGGAGAGTTCCTTATTTTTTTTCCTGTATTACATTTCCTATTTTCTGGATCTCATGCCTGTATCTTTCTTAGTTTACCCTCTCATTTAGGTGGAGAATAACCTTCATTTTTTTAAAAAAAGTAAAACATTTTGACATCTCTTATGTCTGAAAAGATCATTATTTTACTTTGACATTTCATGGGTAATTTGGCTGGGTCTAGAATTCTAGATTAGAAAGCATATGCCTTCAGCATTTGGGGGTTTTTTGTTTGTTTTTTTGCTTATTTATTTTATTTTATTATTTTTTTTAATTTTAGAATTTTATTTTTTTATACAGCAGGTTCTTATTAGTTATCCATTTTATACATATTAGTGTATATATGTCAATCCCAATCTCCCAATTCATCCCACCCCCACCCCCATCACTTTTTGAATGAATCACTCCGTATCTTCTTGCTTTCAGTGTTGTTGAGAAGTTTAAACTTTTGTGGTCTTCTCTCTGTCCCCAGTGTTCTAAAAGGACCTATTATGCTGAGTACTCAGTGGATTGGAAATTTGTATTCTTCAGTTCTGGGAAATTTTATTTTATTTTATTTTATTTCATTTCATTTCATTTCATTTTAGAGGATGACTTCCTCTTGTCCTTTTTTCTCTGTTTTTTTCTTCTTGAAACTCTTATCATTTGGATGTTGGACTGCCTTCTAAGTTGCTTATCTTTACTATTTTACTTTCAGTAGCTTTTTATTTTTGCTCTATTTCCTAAGATGTTATCTTAACTCTATTTTTCAACACTTTTAATGAGTTTTTGATTCTGCTATTGTTCTTTGAATTTCAAAAAGCTCTTTTTGTAATAAACACTTTAATTTTAGAATAGATTTTAGTTTACAGAAGAATTGCAAAGATAGTGTAGAGAGTTCGCATGTACCCCACACCTAGTTTCCCCTATTTTAATGTCTTACTTTAGGATGGTACAGTTGTTCATTTAGTGAACCAATATTGATACATTATTATTAATTAAATTCTAAACTTTATTCAGATTTACTTGGTTTTTACGTAATGTCCTTTTTCTGTTCCAGGATCCCATGCAGGATACCATATTACATTTAGCTGTCATGTCACCTTAGGCTCCTCTTACCTGTGACAGCTTCTTAGACTTTCCTCATTTTTGATGACTTTGAAAGTTTTGAGGAGTAATGGTCATGTATTTTATAGAATGTCCCTCAACTTGGATTCATTTGATGTTTTTCTAGTGATTGGACTTGGGTTGTGGATTTTTGGAAGGGAGACCACCAAGGTAAAGTACCATTCTCATCACATTATATCAAGGGTACATGCTATTGACATTACTTCTGGTTGTTAATCTTGATCACCTGGTTGAGGTAATGTGTCTGGTTTACCCACTGTAAAGTTACTCTTTTTTCCCATTTCCATAAAAAGAGCTCTCTTTATTCTCTAATTTTTAAAATAGCATCTTGTCCCTGTTTCGTGGATACATTTTTCTTATCTTTCTGAGAGTGTTGATATTTGTTTCATAGTGTGTTTTGTTGTTATTGGTTTTTTTTAGTATTTGTCAAGTATATCTCTTCCCAGTTTTTTGCTTTTAATATTTCCATGTCCTTATGCTTTAGGCATGTCTTCTATAAAAAGAACACAGTTGGATTTTTTAATGATCCAATTGTCCATCTGTTTCTTTTTTTTTTTCATCTGTTTCTTTTAACTAATGAATTTGGTTCTACTTATATATGTACTAATTACTGAGATATTTGGACTTATTTCTTTTATCTCTTTAAAAGATTTCTAATTGTCTCCCTTTTCTAGACTTTTCTGTTTTGCACCTTTTGTTTAATTATTTATTTTGTTGTTTATATTCTCTTTTTTCATTTGTTTCCTACCAGTCTATAATATACACCCTCTACTACTATTCTTCTCATTTTTCTTAATTGAAGTAAACTTAGTAAGTAGTAAGATGCACAAACTAAGTGTATGGCTTGATATTTTTACTGAACACACAATTTTAGACCATCAGTTTTTTTTGTCTTTTTTTTTAACACTTTGAAGATATGGCTGGCTTCCAATGTTTGTGTTGAAAAATCTACTGTCATTCCTTTAAAGGTGAACTGCCTTTTTAAGTGGATACTTTTGAAATCTTCTCTTTGCCTTTGGTGTTATGTGGTTTCGATTTACTTAGGTGTGGATTTCTTTTTATTTATCTTACTTGGAATATGTTTTGCATCCTACAGTTGTGGATTAATTTTTTTTCCTGTTGACCCTAGGAAATTCATAGACATTATCTTTTAAAAATATTTCCTCTCCTCCATTTTTTCTATTCTTTCTTTTGAGGATTCATTCTGTTCTCCATATCTCTTAATTGCACATTTGTACTCATACCCTGTCTTATGCAATTACATTCTTGGTGATATATTTGTGTATATAGTCCATTCTATTAATTCTCTATTCAGCTTTATCTAATCTGCTGTTTAACATATCTATTGAGTTTTTTATTTCAGCCATTATATTTTTCATGTATAGAAGCTACATTCTCCCCTGCAACTTCTGTTAATTCCTCATAGTCTTGATGCCAAAAGCTCAGCTTCTCTGTACAGTAGTGCTGAAACTCAGAGACAGAGTTTTGGGTGAAGTAGAAAAGGATAGTTTTATTATTTTGCCAGGCAAAGGGGGACACAGCAGGCTCCTGCCTCAAAAAACTATGTGTCCACAACCCAGGAAGATTTGATAAGGAGTTTTATAACAATGCTTCCCAAGGGTGGAGTTGCTGACAAGATTAGGGTGTGTGCAGGGTCTCAGTTGGGTCTTCTCATCTTGATGAGCTTCTCTGGTCCCTGTAATCTTGCCTCAGGTTGTTTCTTGGCTGCTCCTCCCTTGATTAACAACCATTCAAATCTGCTCTTTGGAACCAGGGAAGGTCATAGAGGCTGGAGTCTTGCCTATAAGAAAATGGGGGACAAAAAAAGAGGCCTCCGTGCCAGAGAGCCTCATGGGGCCCCACTTGGTTTCAC
Source organism: Grampus griseus (assembly GCF_964374135.1). Lineage (NCBI taxonomy): Eukaryota > Metazoa > Chordata > Mammalia > Artiodactyla > Delphinidae > Grampus > Grampus griseus. Next base: position 153,748,231 of record NC_139019.1, on the reverse strand, counting down.
TGTGTCCACCTTTGCCTGGCAAAGTAATAAAGCTATCCTTTCCTACTTCACCCAAAACTCTGTCTCTGAGATTCTGAAACCATGCAACTCAGATTGGGACTTGAACCCACGCACTGGGACTTGAATTGGTCCAAAATCCAGATTGGGACTTGAACCCATGGTCTTTTAATTGACATCACACACCTGGTCTCAGGACTTAATGAAGTTCAGGTTCTTAATGTCTCATCGCAGAAAAAATTCAGTGAGAGACAAAGTGATAGGTAAGAAGTAGATTTATTTAGAGAGAAACACACTCCACAGATGGAGTGTGGGCCATCTCAGAAGGCAAGAGCAGCACCAGGGTATGGGATTGTCAGTTTTTATAGGGGTGGGTAATTTCATAGGCTAATGAGTGGGAGGGATATTCCAACTATTTTGGGAAAGGGGTGGGGATTTTCAGAAATTGGGCCACCACCTACTTTTTGACCTTTATGGTTGGCCTTGGAACTGTCATGGTACCTGGGGGTGTGTCATTTAGCTTGCTGATGTGTTACAATGAGCATATCCTGAGGCTTAAGGTCTAGTGGAAGTCAACTAGTCCGTTTGCTGTCTTGGACCTATTTGGTTCTAATCGGTTTATGTCATGTCCTTGGGCTATGTCATTCTTTTAAAGATTGTGCTCTGCCCCCTTCCCTCCTGTTTCATTAGGACTGGCTTCCTCTTCTTTCTCAAAGTCATGATTTCTGGTTTGTATGTATGTATAGCTTATCTACCTCTGTATCTCTTTTATGGAAAGAGGCAAGTTATAAGTAAATTAAGTTAAAGTTTATAAACATTTTACATTTACATTTCCTTCCCTTGTGTTCTTAAAATATCTAAAGAGAAGACGTAATCTGAAATATTTATGTATATTGATCTGGCTACAACTTCTGAAGCTTCATGCCCAAGCCATGAGTAAGTGAACGTAACTTCCCGTAGAACAGAAAGGCATTCCTCCCATTGCTCCCCTCTCTTCTGGGCAGCAGTGCCCAGATTGTTCTGAACTGGGATTCTCTGCTTACCTTCATTGTGGACCAAGGGTAGAGTGTTGTCCTGGGGCTTCACCCTGCTTAAGAGTAAGAACTAGACCTTGTGTATTCTAAGACATTCTCCCAGAAGAGTTGAGTGGACTAACATACATTCTGTTCACAGTAGGTGAAAAGGGTAGGTATTTTCATCCCCATATTATAGATGGAAGACCTGAGATACCCTTGACAAGCTCGTTCTGAGTTCTCACTCCTGCCCTGTCCCATCATCTGAGTCACAGTTATTGACCACTCCCTCTGAGCAAAGACATGAAATGAAGTACTTAAGAACATGGGCTTTGAAGCTAAACTGCCTGGTTCATATCCCTTCACCACTCACCATATACTTACTGTGTGACCTTTAGCAAAGTTACTTAACCTCTCTGTGTCTCAGTTTCCTCGTATGTAAAATAGGAAGAGTAATAACATCTGTGCCCCAGAGTTGTTATGAGGACTAAAAGATTAAATATGGGAAAAGTGCTTAGAACATATATAAAACACTCACAAATGTTAACCATTATCATTACTACTTTTTAAAAGTATTATTGCTGTAGGGACTACATTGGACACAGAAGTGACCATTGGAACCACCACCCCTGCCCCGCCAGCTGTCACATTCTGGGGACTTTTACCAATCTTATACTGAACTTATCCTCTGGGCATCTCTAGCTCAGACCCACTACTTTCTTATTGCAACTTGCTGCCGTCTTGGTCTGTGTGCCCTCTCTCCCTTCCTTCCCCTTCCCTTCCCACTCTACTTGGCCAACTTCATCCACCCTCGTGGTTCCAGGCTCTCCCATAATCTGATGGTTGCGAATTCCTTCCCAGCCATACCTCTGGGCAGCAGTACCCTATATCCCACTCATTGTCAACCTCTCCGTCTTTCTTCCCCATCTCAGAGTGGCATCTAGCATCCTTCCAGAGGATTTATGTTGCTCAGTTAAAACATTTTATTCACTCATTCAGTCATTCAAGTCAGTAATGCCTCAGGCTTCTTCCCCCTCTGAGGTTCATGACTGGCCCTCCAAGTCTGTGGTTGTATCAGACCATTCTCTTCACTCTTGATTCAGGCCATTTTTGGTTCTCCCCATGAGTAGAGTATTTAGCCCACTTAATCCAAAATCCAACTTCTCTGAATTACTTGGTGGTCCTATCCCAGGTTGTACCAGGGTGTACCTTTGACATCTAAGCAATAGTGGGGTCCCTGCTGTTGATGGATGGGCCCAGAGAGCCTGTGGTACAAGGTACACAGCCTCATGCCTAGGGAGAGGTTGATGGCTGATCACTGCCCATGTGCTGAGTCCTGGGAAAATCTCAGATCAAATTGGCAGGGTCAGGAGGAGGGCAGGCCAGGAGGAGGGCAGGCCAGGACCCTGGGAGAGTCTCTGGTGACCCCAGTTTTTCAAGGACCAGCCTTGACTATGGGCACACCATTATTGATGTCAAAGGCTCAGTATCGCCATCTGCCTTCTGATGCCACCCACATGTGTTTCTAGATTTACTGGGACCTGTGTATGCAGGTGATAGGAAAAAAAATTCTTTCTTCATTGTTATCCTTGTGAATCCATCCTGATGGTGGGGGCAGGGATTAGATAGGAACCACAGTGGCTAACAGGATACTGAATATTGGTGGATAAGGTGGAAAGTGGGACTATTGGGAGGTGTTAGGAATGTACCAGGGAGCAGAGCTCTCTTATTTGGAGTGCCAGTGGGAAGCAGGTCACTGTGTTTGATGCCTGTGTCCCTTGCCCAGTGCCTTTGAGGCAGAGGTGGCCTTAGCGTGGTCACCGAAGTCTGACTGCTTGCCCCCTTTGGAGTGGTAACCCACTGAATTAATCTGCTGGGGCTGCCATAACAGAACACCACAGGCTGGGTGTTTAAACAACTGAAATGTATTTTTTCAAAGCTCTGGAGACTGGAAGTCCAAGATCAAGGTGCCAGCAGGTTTGGTGTCTGGTGAGAGCCCTCTCCTTTTGTTGTAGACAACCACCTTCTTCACCTTCTTGCTGTGTCCTCACATGACCTTTCCTCTGTGCACACCAGAGAGAGAGAGAGAGAGAGAGAGAGAGAGAGAGAGAGAGAGAGTGTCCTCTGGCATCTCCTCCTCTTCTTATAAGGACACCAGTTCTATTGGATCAGGGCCCCAACCTTATGACCTCATTTAACCTCATCTACCTCCTTAAAGGTCCCATTTCCAAATACAGTCACACTGGGGACTAGGGCTTCAAGATATGAATTCTGAGGAAACACAATTCAGTCCATAATGCCAACTACCCTCCCAACCCATCACTTTCATGGCATGTGACCTGCTTTGTTGAGCCACCCCCCTGCCTGTTCCCTCACCTCTCGTATGAAGGGCTCAATGATGTCTGGCTTGGTCAACCCTTCATAAATGTCTACTGAATCAAAACCGAATGTGCCCTTGTGCGCAAATGAAAGCTAATTTTAGCTGAAGAATGATTTAAGATCTTCACAGTCCCCTCTTGATATAGTTGAGACCCGTTGGGGTATTACAAAACCAGACCTAATCCCCACTCCTATATACCTTTCACCCCTGCCTCGCTGTGGTTTCTCTAATAGTTGGATTGAAACAGACCAGACTGCCAAAACAAACCCTCCTGTTTCCACCCACAGGAAAGGGGGGGCTTAAGTTGTACTTTTTTAAGTAGTGGCAATTATGTTCACATTAGCAACTTATACCTGAAAAAAGTCTGTTCTGGGATTTGTGAAAGAAATGGGTTTTAGATTGGCAGTGACTTGTGGCTTGGCATGATTGCAGGCTTTGGCCTTAACTGGTAGGGTTTGGTTCCTCCTGAAGAAGACCCTGCCAAATGCTGGTGGTGCTCAGCCCACCAGCCCAGGGAAGATGGCTCCCTGGGGTTGGCAGCTGTGCTTTGGGAGGACCAGAGATCCTTTGCCTGAAGCCCCTGTGGCTCCAGATGTCAGATCCGCTGGTCACCTCTGGCCCACCCAGGTCCAGATGGGCCAACAGGGAAAAAGTTCTTTCCTTGAACCTGCCTCTCTGGAACCCTTGAAATGTAGGGACTGCCAGAGGGGTTGGCAGGGCTGTGGGGCCCAAGGTCTCTAGAAGCTACTCCCGCAGAGTCACTTTAATACTGACGTGAAGGTTGTGCCCAAGAGGGGCAGTGCTGCTGGCCATGCGAGAGGCTGGGTGACCCTGTGGACAGAGCCCTCCCGTGGGGCAGGAATTCCTGCTTGCCCATGGCTCCTTTGGTAAGAACTGAGTTTGCAATATTGGAATAGCCCCGAATTTACTACAAAGTGTGTGTTCTTATCAAAGAAAAGCTGGAGACCTGGTAAACCCCCTGCTTGTGGAGCTGGGAGGAGTGGTTCCATTTGGTCTGCATCTATAGATTGATAAGGGAGGGTTTCTGGTGTGGAAGGTATTTCTAAATCTCTTGGGCTCCAAGATCCACAGAACATTGAGCTAAGGGCCCCTGGAGATCATCTCCTTTCCCTCCCAGTGAGGAGCAGAGCATTCATTCATTCAGTGCCTATCCCTGTGAAATGCGGGAAAATGGGGATCCCAAATCAGAGTCCCTGCCCACAGAAATTTATATTTTAAGGGTGGGAGACCTACACATATAGCACCAGTTAACAGTTTATAGGATAGATAACATGTGGTGCTTACTAAATGCCAGGCACTATTCTAAACACTTTACATGAATTAAGGGGCAAAGTGGGGAGTCCAAAAGGCATTCTGATTAAAAACAAATATTTTGATTATTCGTCCATGAAAAGGAATTTAAGTGCTGACACATGCTACAACATGATGAACCTTGACAACATTATACAAAGTGAAAGAAGCCAGACACAAAAGACCACGGACTGTATGATTCTGCCCACTGTATGATCACTCCCCACTTTGCCCCAGTCACTCCCACCCTTTGTGGTCTTGCTCCCGGCCCACTGATGCTACCTGCCTACATTTCAGGTTTAGACAGAAGTGTTAGGGCCAGATCTTGCAGATCCTTGAATGTGGTTGTGAGGGTTTAGCCTTTGTCTGTAGGCAGCGGGTGGCTACCTGGTGCACAAATCCCCCTCCTCCATGGGAAGCCATGTCTGCTGGGTGACCCTGCCACAGGCCAAAGCTGATTGTCCCTGGTTGGGAGCTCATGCAGGTGGGGCCGTCCTTCTCAGGCAGTTTGTAATTGAGACGAGGAGGAGGAAAGTCTTCCTCCTGGGGCCTGGACCGGCTTGAACTGTGTGATTGGGAGAGGCTGGCGAAGAAGGGAGAAGGGGGCCATGAGGATGAGGGATAGGTCCCTGAGTTCTGGGAAACGTCACTTTGTCTTTTAGAAATCTCTCCCTCCCTCTCTCTGTCTCTTTCTTTATCTCCCGTTTCTGTTTAAAGCTCAGCGGGGTGATGAAGGAGAGGGAAGGAACAAATTATTATAAATTATTAACTTGTCCAAAAAGGATTGAAAGTGGTGATTTTTTTTTATAAAAGTCAAGCACATTGAGGTATAATTTACATACAGTAAAATTCACCCTTTTCGTTGTTCAATTCTGTGAATTTTTTTCTCTCAAAACTCTAATGTTTATTATTGATCTTAGAATAAAAGTGGAATTTAATGCAATTACAGTAAAAATTCCATGTGGCCTGAAAATTCTAACTTTTCAGCAAGGTCAGCTACTCATTTATGAGGCCCAGTACAAAATAAAGATATAGACCCTTATTCTAAATCAGGAGAAAGGTGTTATTATAAATAGCTAAATATAAAGCTTTTCACTTTCTTCCTTCACCAGTCTCTCAACTTGTCATGTTTTTGTTAATGTCATTCTAAGTAAACAATAATTAAATTTTCTAATTACTATTGCATAAGTTTTACTGTCCACAATTCTGTGAGTTTTTGGTATACATTTTTTTATTGTGGTAAAATATACATAAGATAAAATTTACCATTCTAACCATTTTTAAGTGTAGTTCTGTGGCATTAATTACATTCGCAATTTGGCACAGTCCTCATCACTGTCCATCTCCATAACTTTTTCATCTTCCCCAACTGAGACTCTGTCCCTGTTAAACAATAACTCCATTTTCCCCTTGCCCCAGCTCCTGGTAACTTCTATTCTACTTTCTGTCTCTATGAATTTGCCTATTCTAGATATTGGAGTCGTACAATATTTATCTTTTTTTGTGACTGGCTTATTTGGCTTAGCATAATGTTTTTAAGGTTTCATCCATGCAGTGGCATGGGTCAGAATTTCCTTCCTTTTTTACAGCTGAATAATATTCCATTGCATGGATAGACCACCTTTTACTTACCCATTCATCCTTCAATGGACGCTTGGGTTGTTTCCATCTTTTGGCTGTTGTGAATAATGCCGTTATGAACAATGGGTGTACAAACATATGTTTGAGTCCCTGCTTTCAAGTCCTTTGAGTATATGCCCAGAAGTGGATAAATTCTCAGCTTAAACATGATCAGAAAGGCCCTCATTATCTCTAGACACTGCCCAGAAGTTGGCTCCCTCCGTTCCTTTCCTGTCCATCTCTCCCTGGTCCTAGCCTAGTCTTCCTGGGCAGTATTCACATCCTTCCTCTGAGATTTTGTTTTATAAGCCCCACCACATTCTACATATTCAATACATTCTATACACACGTGCTGAAGACTAAAATCCAAATTCTGAAGGCGCATCAGTTCCAGGAATAGGAATGCAGTGTTTCCATGTTGCGAAGGTGACTAACAAGTGGGCTCTTCCCCGGCAAATCCATGGCAGACTTTTCTCAGGGCAGAGCCATCCTCCCTTAATCCAATTCTGATTTCATATAAATTGAGAGGCTGAGTGAAGTAGATCCCCCAAGCCCTGCCAGATGACAGCTTATTCTCGTGTTTGTCCTCTCTTGATGGAGAGTGAGAACAGTTGCTGACACAGTATTCAGTGTGCACAAGGCACCCTGCATTATTTCATGTAGTTCTCACAAGAGCCCAATGAAGTAATGCTTTAATGTCCTTATTTTACAATTTCAGGGAGGTTCTATAATCTACCCAGGGTTTCACAGCAAGGAGTGTCTGTTCTTAACCCTTACCCACAATGAGCCCTTCTGCACAGAGCTGATGGGGGAGGAACATTAAATTATCTCTCATAGAGTATGACCCAATATACAATGGAATATTACTGAGCCATTAGAAAGAAGGAAATCCTGCCATGTTTGACAACATTGGATGCACCATGAGGGCATTACGCTACATGAGATAAGTCAGATAGAGAAGAGACAAATACTGTGTAAGATCATTTGTACCTGGAATCTGAAAAATTTGAACCCATAAAAATGGGGAGTACAATGGTGGTTACAAGGGGCTGGGGGTGAGGGAATTGGGGAGATGTTGTGTAAGATTACAAACTGGGAACTAGTAAATAAACAAGTCCTGGAGATCTATGCATAGCATAGTGATTTTAGACAACAGTACTGAATTATAAACTTTAAAGTTTCTAAGAGACTAGATCTTAAATGTTCTCACCACAAAAAAAGAAATGACAATTATGTGACATGGTGGAGTGTTAGCTATCACTATGGTGGTAATCATATTGATCTATAAATGTATCAGATCAACACATTGTACTCCTTAAACTTAGACAATGTTATATGTCAACTTTATCTCAATTAGAAAAACAATGTATGACCTAGAGCAGAGGTGATTTTAAATGTGGCTCACATGTTCCTGGCCCAGTGAGGCAGGGTTTTCAGTGGGTCTTGGTGCTCAGTTCCAAGTTTGGTTGGAATTGGGGTATGTAGTTACCATGAAAGAGCTAGAGGAGATGCTGACTAGCTGAATTGAAGCTTCCCTTCCTTTGCCGTCATTTATCAGTCCTACCAGTCCCCCCAGGAGGGATGTGAGACTCCCAGGCAGTCAAGTGCCAAGATTCCGGAGTCATTCCCAGTGCAAGCATCACACTGGGACCCTTCCAGGGCCCATGACTGCCTGGCTACCCTGGAGAAGATACACACTGCACCCCAAGTTCCTCTAAATGCTTCCAGAAAACAAGACTAAGCCAGGCATCATGGCTACCTTCAGAGACTGATTGAATGGACAAGCCCTACTTTGCACTGTAGATGGCGTATAAATTGGGAATCAGACACGGCCCTGCCCTGGAGCATCTGGATTCCAAGAGCATCACCTGCAGGTCACCTGCGCCTGCAGAGGCACTGGGGGGAGCGACACATTATGTGTGGGTCAGTTGTAGAATTTGTAAGCCCCAGGCTCACAGGTGTAAATTGGATTCAAATTGAAACATCTGGTGTGCAGCATCTAATTTAAATTCTGTACAACAGATGTGGCTGATAGTAGAGATTAGAGCCAGGAGGTCCAGAAATGGGATTTTTTATTTTACCACATCCCCTCTGATGCCACAGTTCTCTGCTCAGGGTGTGAAACACTGTCCTGATGGCACCCTTCTTAAAGTCCAAGGCAAGGTAGATTTCTGTGCATCTTCTTTACATTCTCAAGTGTACCTTGGTGTACAACTGGTCCTATTCACCTTGGTTCTTTTCCACACAAAGACCTCTTTGCATTGATGTGTTTGTAGCACCTTGGCTTTCCCTTGGCTGTCTAGCTTCTTGTTTCCTTTCATCCTTTCTTTCTGTGGGCTTCATCCCTGTGACGTGGAGTTATCTCCTCTTTAACACAACCATCTGTCTCTCCCTGAAAATAGCCTCTTTGAATTTGCCAATTATTCCTCTTTTTTTTTAGCCCCCAAGTTTCCTTCTGCTGCTTAGCCTCTTAACCATTCATTCTACCTTCCCCTACTAATGATCATGTTTGTCAGAATTTTGCTTTCAAATCTTGGCAATTGCACGGTGAACTTCTTGGACTTCTCATTATGGTTCACCCTCAGGTATTTTCTGTGCTGGATCTTGTTTGTGTTACCAACCAAGGGACGCATCTGAAACCCTGACCCTTCTGCTCTTCTGGGTGAGGGGTCTTGGCAACCTGTATATGTCACCTGAGTATAACTTTGCAGCTTTCTGAATCTTGTTGAACATTCCCAGATCTTCAGAATGTTCAAGATTATTTACATCAAGAGTGGCTTTGAAATTATGTGGTTGAAGTTTTTAATAGTCAAATTTGACCTAGATTTACGTTTATACTGCACCTATGCAATATAGCTAACTGTTAACTAACTGTTGTTCTTTAGGTGTACATAAAGTGATCAGGTCATTTCAAACAGTTTTAGCCACCTAAGGCAGCATGAGGGCAGAAGTTTTTACCATCTTTCAAAGGTTTAGGAATATACAATTTATATTTCTTGCTGTTGGGATTCTTTTTTTATGCGAAGTTCCTCCCCCACCACCATCACATCACAACCATCATCACCACTGCCCAATTCAATAAACACTTGGGGGTTGAAGTTCTATTGACTAGCTCAGGTTGCTGGCAGATTTCCTTTTTAATATCAATTTTTATATATTCTCTTAGCTTACTGGTCCTGATATTTCTTTACAAATAAAACTATACCAATTCATATTATTGGAATGGGGTGAGAAGGTAAATGCATAAATTGACCAATATCATATTGTTGGAATTTTAGGAATAAAATTCCTAAATTCAGAAAATTTTTTGAAGGTCGGATTGCCAGAGCCATATTGTAATTCCGTATCACCTGCCAAGGTCTTCTTCATCCATTTCATTTATTCACCCACGTTTATTGGATGCTCACTGTGCTCACTTTGATCCATGGGGCCAGAGTCTGACATCTTAAGGGCACCCCCTTTGTGCTGAACTCTTTACAAATACATTCTATTATCCACTGAAAAGAAATAAAGCATCGTTTCTGGCCCCATGATGCTTAGACTTCGGGGAGCTAGAAATATAAGCAGCCATAATGTCACATGGTTGTTAGTAGTAGTCTCCTGCACAAGGTCCATGGGATGGGGGACAAGAAGCTCTGCCCAAGTCAGGAAGGACTTCACAGAGGAGACCCCGGAGCTGGCCTTGTGTGAGACCCTGTCCTAGTTCTTTTGATAAAGTGCTCTTCCTTTTGTTTGGTGTTTTTGTTTTGTTTCATTTTAATATATTTGTCATTAGAATTATCCCTCAAACAAAAAGAATGAAAACAAACTCCCTTTGAAAATCTCTTGCCTAGCACAGAGTTGGTGCCCAGTACAATGTGTTCTGTAATACAGGGAAGCAAGTGGGCATTGCTGAGTCTGTACTCCTTTCCTTTTGTGCACGTACTAACTACAGTATAAAAGTTTCCTTTTAAAGGCAAGCCTTGTTGCTCAGTGCTGCTTACCACTTTGTGGGGTAACGATGGTCAAGTTAGAATTGGAACCCACAAACAAATCAAACTGAACCTAATATTGGAAGGAGAGACCCAAACCAAAACAAAATCAGAGGAAAACAAAACAAAACAAGCAAGGGAGGGATCTGTATGCATAGGGATAAAAGCTAAACTTTTCTGAATATGCCTTGTGGTTTTTATATTTGACTTTGCAAACATGTAAATATTTTAAAATATGAAAAACTAAATAATTTTTGAAAACCGGACCTCATACTTCTTATTTTTTCACATGTGTCTTCCCACTTCTAAGTTGCAGTCAGTCAAGGTGCTGGAAAGCCAGGAGATGGGGACATATGAACAGAGAGTTTCTACAAGTTCTGTGTCTTGAGGTAGTTTATTCCTGTGCAGCCCCTTGTTCCTTGGGGCTGAATTTCGATAGCATCTCACTGGGGATGCTTTCCAGTACCAAGGTCTCACCCTTTGGAGAGTCTTTTTTTAAAAATAATTTCTGTTTCATGGGGCATCTAGTGCCTTCTCTAATAAATTCCTATAAAATTGTCTCCCTAATAATACATTTTGAAGGCGAATTACGATAAATTACATGCAAATGCTTAACTCTAAGTGTCTCAAGAGCTCAAAATTGATAATTTACAAGCCTTACCATTGTACCAAAATGGTTATCAGTGACCTGTTTATTGGCCCTGTTTGCTTTTTTTAATGGTGGTAGAATATATGTAACATAAAATTTACCTTTTTAACCATTATTAAGTGTACAGTTTGGTGGCATTAAGTACATTTACATTGTGCAGCTGTCACCACTACCCATGTCTAGAACTTTTTCATCTTCCCCAACTGAAACTCTGAACCCACTAAATAATAGCTTCCTCATTCTCTTCCAGGCCCTGACAACCACCATTCTCCTTTCTGTTTCTATGAATTTGACAACTCTAGATACTTCATATAAGTGGAATCATACCATATTTGTTCTTTTGTGTCTGGCTTATTTTGTAAGCACATTAGCATAATGTCTTCAAGGTTCATCCGTATTGTAGATGTATCAGAATTTCATTCCTTTTTATGGCTGAATAATATCCCATCCTATGTACTATAAATTGAATGTTGTGTCCTCCCAAAATTCATATGTTGAAATCCTAATCCCCAAAGTGATAGTATTACGAGGTGCAGTCTTTGGGACGTGATTAGGTCATGAGGGCAGAGCCCTAATGAATGGGATTAGTGCCCTCATAAAGGAGGTTTGAGAGAGCTCTCTCTTGCCCCTTCCACCATGTGAGGATATAAGAAGTCAGCAGTCTGCAACACAAAGAAGGGCTCTCACCAGAACCTGACCATGCAGGCACCTTGATCTAGAACTGTGAGCAGTAAATTTCTGCTAATTAGAAGCCACTCAGAATGAACTAAGCAATTTTGATATAGCATCCTGAATGGACTAAAACAATATGTATAAACAATATTTTGTTTGTCCATTCATCTGTTGATGAACACTTAGATTGTTTCCACCTTTTGGCTATTGTGAATAATGGTGCTATGAACATTGGTGTAAATGCATCTGTTTTGAGTCCCTGTTTTCGTTTCTTTTGGGTATATACCTAAGAGTGGAATTTCTGGGTCATATGGTAATTCTACACTTAACTTTTTGTGGAACTGCCAAACTATTTTCCACAGTGGCTGCATTACCTTTTACATTCCTACCAGTAATGCACGAGAGTTCCGATTTCCCCATATCCTCACCAATACTTGTTATTTTCCTTTTTTTTCTTAATCACAGACATACTAACACATGTGACATGGTATCTCATTGTGGTTTTGATTTGCATTTCACTAATGGTTAATGATATTGAGCATCTTTTCATGTGCTTACAGAGCACTTGTATGTCTTCTTGGGAGAAATGTCTATTCAAGTCTTGTGCATTTTTAATTGTGTTTCTTGTTGTTGTTGAGTTGTAGGAGTTCTTTATACATCCTGGATATTAATCATTTATTAAATATATTATTTGCAAATATTTTTTCATAGTTTGAAGGTTGTCTTTTCACTCTATTGATTGTGTCCTTTGATGCACAAAAAAGTTTCTCATTTTGATGAAATCTGGTTTATTTTGTCCTTTGTTGCCTATGCTTCTGGTGTCATATCCAAGAAATCATTGCCAAACCCAATGCCATGAAAAATTTCACCTGTTTTCTTCTAAGAGTTTTATAATTTTAGCTCTTAAGTTTAGGTCTTTGATCCATATTGAGTTAATTTTTGTATATGGTCACATTCGTTTTTTTTTTTTTTTTTTTTTTTTCTGTACGCGGGCCTCTCACTGTTGTGGCCTCTCCGGTTGCGGAGCACAAGCTCCGGATGCGCAGGCTCAGCGGCCATGGCTCACAGGCCCAGCCGCTCCACGGCATGTGGGATCCTCCCAGACCAGGGCACGAACCCGCATCCCCTGCATCGGCAGGCGGACTCTCAACCACTGTGCCACCAGGGAAGCCCCACATTCGTTTTTGATATTAAGAATGTTTATGAATATCCCTGACATCTTATACAAAGATGGAGTCACACATTCACATCTTTGTTGACTAGAAACCAAGATATTATCTGTGATAAATAGAAACTTTGACTTACTGTGGGAATTTCCACTGTGAAGTTTCCTTTTGCATTTGGACTGTCAAATGCAGAATAACTGGGACCCTGCTGCTGATTGCATTGCAACGCAAAGACATATCATTCAAAGCAGGAGACTGAAAATACCTATGTGGTCATTTTTAGAAGAGTGTGGTGCTTTTAAATGGGTTGCAGTGGTATGGCAAGGCTTTTAGGATGGGGGTGGAGTGCATCCAGTTCAGGAGCTCTGGGAACTGGGGTATGGGCCAGGGTCCAGCTGGTTGAGCACTCCCTCAGCCTCCTGGGGAAACAGCAGTGAGGGGTCTGGGGCGGCCAGTGGACCCAGGATGGCAGAATTAGTTCTGGAACTTGCCCCGTCTGAGGGAGGTATAGTTTAATTTTGGTTTGGAGAATAATCCTACAATCCCCCCATCAACCCATCCCCCCAGCTTCAACACTTATCACAATTTGATCTGGTTTCATCTATCTCCTCCTACCTTTTTTTTTCTGGAGTATTTTAAGCAAATCCCAGACACCTTATATTTCACTTGCAAGTACTTCATAGTGCGTTTCTCAAGGATTAGGATTTTTCCCCCTCATAACCACAATACCATTATCACACCTAAGATTAATATGAATCCTGAATATCATATAATTTCAGTCCAAATACAGATTTCTCTAATTTTCCCAAATGATATTGACTCCCTCCGGACACTTCCTGAGAACTAGTTCCACATCCTCTGGCCTGAAGGAGCCAGAATTCTTTCTGGAGTGTAATAAAGAGTTGAAAACACCTGTGTGTGTCGGGGGAGGTGGCCATGGGGCAAACTGGTGTCCCCAGTGGCAGGACAAGTGAGGCTGCCTGTAGGAGAGCCAAGAAGGAAGGGGAGCCAGCAGCTCGAGATGTGCATGTGTGTGTTTAAGAGCGGGGGGTTCGGGTAAAACAACTTGTGTTCAGGTCCTGGCACCCATCCCCAATACCTGTGTGACCTTGGGCAGGTGGCTTTACCTCTATGAACATCCATTTCTTCAGCTATAAAATAGGGATGATAAGAATACCTCCTTCATATTAAATAATGCACATAAAGGACCTGACAGTGCTTTTAAAGTGTTCAGTGAAGGCTGACTGTTGTCATCAACAGTGTCATCACCATCATACTTATTGGGGTGATCATTGTTATCCTGATGAAGATCACGGGCCACTGAGGCTGGTGACCTGGCCCTACCATGGCCCGGGAAAACCAGGGTTACAAGGAAACCCAGTGTTTTGAAGAGTGGTCCCTCCTGGAACACCAGTGGCATTTTGATGCCAGAATGGTGCCCAAGTCCAGAAATTCTGGCAGAGTCTCTGTGCCAGCTTGCATTTCAGGACTCTGGGATCTCTTTTACTCTTGTTCTCTGGGGGAGGCCTTTGGACAATGTCTTCTCCAAATCAAGGGGACAAATGGAAGACACTGATACCTTCAAAGGGCCACATCATCTTTTGTAGCTACTTCTCTTTCAACCCAAGTATATCTAGCTTCAAAGATAAAAAAACTGGCCTTGGGTATCTTTCCCAAATATTAATTTAAAACATTAATTTGATTCTTCCAGACAGTCTCTCCATGGACACAGGAAGGGAGGGGGTTGGCACAGGAAATATTTGCCACCACCCAGATGGGACCCATTCTAGGGGATCCCACCCAGATATACCCCATGCTGTGGGCCTTGACGCTGGTATGGAGGGTGCTGGAAGGAAAGAGCAGGTAGATTATATAAGAAACAACAGCTGTTGTTCTGAGTCTGGAGTCCCGTTCCTCCTGCAGTAGTCAGACATGTAGCCCAGGGGAACATTTGTTCCAGTTAGCCCAGAATAATCCTAGTTTGTTTCCATTGTGTCCCAAAACCTCACTGAATTCTCCTGACCGCCCCAGGCACCTTGGCAACCATTGGTTCTTCTGGCCAAACCTTGGTATCTTCCCATCTCATATGTAAACTGCCTGAACAGGGCTCAGAAAGAGTTTTCACCTCTAATGCCCCAGTGGGGTTCAGTGGGGCTTGCCAGGGTGCCCACAGGCACCATCTGGCTCTACTGGGTTGAACCCTGCCAGACCCCCAGCCCTGGTTGCTTTCCCACCTACTCCCCACCATGGCTGGAGTCTCTTCTCCTCAGCCCCATGCCCAGTGTGCCCAGCTAGGTCCTCACCCTGAGACCTCCCAGCCAAAATGAGGGCCCTGAGACGTTGCTCCTCTGGTAATTGGCACCTACCTTCTCATGTTTAGTTCTCTCTGGGCCTCAGTTTCCTCACCTGTGAAATGGGGATGATCATTCCTATCTCACAGGACTGCATCAGAGTGGCAAGCTTCACCCATTAGAATCAACATCCAAAACGTCCTACTGTGTAAAACAAATTACTTGTCTGCTGTACTTCAGAACATTTTTCTCCACTGTATTTTATGTTCTCTTGGGAAGAGAGGGAAGGAGGGGGGATATGTTGACAGTTGTAAACATACATGTTTTCACTTGAAGAGGGTTCAAGCTGTTTTTCATTTCTTAAAGGAGCCTTCACATGTGTCCTTCAAGGTCTTTGCTTGCCAAAGGCAACATACACAGTGGCAACATGCACAGTGATTAACCACCCCTCCTTTTGGGGCCAGATTGTCTAAAAGACCTAGTGGCGCCTAATGAGGAGCATAAGAGACACTCCTTTGGAGACAGCTCTGCTTATACTATCTGCTTTTCATTTAAACAAACCACTTGTTTGCAGGCAAGATGGATTGCTGGGTACATGGGTGATTCAGTGCCCTGCATGAGTACTGGTAACACTGGAAGATTCTGCTCACTTGTGTCTGCTTTGAGCCTGCCCAGCCACTCTGCCTTTGCCGAAGAACTGATGACTTCCCCCAAACCCCAGTCTCTGTTTCTCCTGCTCAGAGCTTTGTAATCAAGATGACTTAATGGTTTGGCTGTTTTCTGAACCTTTGGGTTGCCTAGAAAACAATTTCTTCCAGTAAATGGAAGTAAAAGTGCTTAAAAGTAATGTCAACAGCCACAGTCTCTTAGCCTTTTATGGCCTTTGCTGTTTAGAAGATGCAGTTCAGCCCTTATTGTTTAGAGGCTAGTCCTGATAGGAAGGAGGCACAGATATTCTGTTAACTCCAGTATATGGATGGGCAAACTGAGACTCAGAGGAGTTGGGTGACACAGGTAGAAAGTAATAAAGCTAGAACTGGATTCCTGATTTTTTGACACCTTGGGTTCAAATCCTGGCCCTACCTTGGTATTTAGGAGCTTAGAGAAATAATTTAAGTCATTCGAACTCCAGTTTCCTAATCAGTTTAACAGAGAAATTAATAATGCCTGCACTGAAAGGAAGATTAGATGAAGTTGTACATATGAAGTCCCTAGAATGGTGGCTGGCACAAGCACATGGGCTCTGCCCCTCTGCCTATATTCTTGTTAGGTCCGTGGCAAAGAGGCAGGTACTCAAGCAGCTCTGCTCATGTTGTTGACAGGTGCACACCAGGCACATACAGAGCACTCATGCAATTCACTGGTAGTTACAGCATTGAGTGGAAGATGAGTGTGGCAGGCAAGATCCTAAGATAGCCCCAAGATTCCTGCCCCTGGTGTACAGCTCTATATTCTTTTCCCTTGAGTGTGGGCAGAACCTGTGAATATGATGGGATATTACTTCTGGGATTATGCCACATTAAGATGGCAAAGGGCTATTGCAGATGTGATTAAGGTTACTAATCGGTTGAGTTTGAATTAATCAAAAGGGAGATCATCTGGGTGGGTCTGACCTAATCACACAGACCCCTTCAATCTGGATCTAGAAGTCAGAGACAGAAGTCAGAGGATTTGAAGCATGAGAGGCCTTTGGAGGGGACCATGTGGCCAGGGAGTGTGAGTGGCCTCTAGCAGCTAAAAGTGGACCCTGGCCAAAAGCAAATGAGAAATGAGGGCCTCAGTCCTACAACTGCAAGTAACTGAATTCTGCCAACAGCAACATTTCTTTCATGAACTTGAAAGGGGGCCCTGAGCTCCAAAAAGGAACATAGCCCTATCAACCCTCCCAGAGCTCACAGACCCTGAACAGAGGGTCCAGATTTCTGACCTGCAGAAACTATGAGTTGAGTTTTAAGTTGTCAGGTGTGTGGTAATTTGCTTTCAGCAATAGAAAACTGATACAACAGGCAAGGCCGCTGCGGGGTGACCATATTAGTTATCTGTTGCTGCAAACAAATTACCACAAAACTTAATGGCTTAAACCACAAACATTTATTATCTCATAATTTCTGAGAGTCAGGAATGCAGATTAATTGGGTGCCTCTGCCTTAGGGTCCCAGATGTCTTCATGGCTCATTCCTTCATTTAAGTCTCTGCTCCAATGGCACCTCCTTCAAGAGACCTCCCCCAACATGCCAGCGCCATCACTTTCTGTCTCCCAGTCACTTAATTTTTTTCATGACACCTGTTGTGGGTTAAATTGTGTCCCCCAAAAGATATGTTGATGTCCTAGCTGAGAATTTGTCCTTATTTGGAAATAAGATCTTTGTGGATGTAAGCAAGTTATGAGATCATACTGGATTAGGATGGGCCCTAACCTAATGACTGGTGTCCATACAAAAGGAGGGAAGTTTAAGCACACAAACACATGGGGAAAACACCATGTGACAATTGAGGCAGAGATTGAAGTGATGCTTTTACAAGCCAAGGAATACCAAGGATTGCTGGCAGTTACCAGAAGCTAGGAGAGAGGCAAGGAAGAATCCTCCTCTAGGTCTTTCAGAGGGAGTGTGGCCCTGCCGACACCTTGATTTCAGACTTCTGGCCTCCAGAACTGTGAAACAATAAATTTCTGTTATTTTAGCCATCAAGTTTGTAGGTATCCATTACAGCAGCCACAGGATACCAATACAGTGCTCTTCATCTATCTGTCTGTCTATCTGTCTATCTATCTATCTATCTATCTATCTATCTATCTATCTATCTATCTAGTTTATGGTCTATGTTCCCCACTGGAATGTGAGTTTCTTGAGAGCAGTTGACTTTCTTTTGTTCCCAGTGGAACCCCCTGTACCTAAATCAGGACTTAATAAAAATGTACTGAGTGAATTGATGAATATTTTTTAGTAAAAAAAAAGTGTCCATGATATAAATCCTTTCTATGCCACATTCCTCTACATTTAGAAAGGTTAAGAAAGAAATATGGCAAGTTCCACTGATCTATTTCAATATGAATATTTTTTTACTTCTCATAGGGGAAGAGAAGATATTGAATCTTTAAGAAAAAAAATATTTTCAATAAAAACCTCAGACATGAAATCCAAGAAAATAGTCATTTAGTTATGAATAAGATAAAGGAATGGAACCATTTGAAATTTATTTTTTATGTAGCCTACTGTAATATTACCATAAAATTTTTGTGAACTAAATTTCACTTACTGCCTGCTTTTGGAGCAGGTCATAGTTTCGTTGAAAACAAGAAAAAGGGAACTCAGAAGGGTAACTCTTAAGGTTAATTAGGAAAGAAATTGAAACAAAATTGTGACTTTTGAGGGGGCTCCTTTGAAAATCTGATGAAAGCTAAGGACTTAGACAGAAGTGCCCATTCATATAAAGTCTCACATGTAATTTCTGGGTTTGAGGATTGGCTGAAGCCAAGGTTAAGAACTCTTGTTCTGAAGAATTTGTCAGAACAAGTCCATGTTCTTGACTGGAACTGACCCCAGTCCTTTTGCTGAGGTCCACTTTCCTTTGGCTGGGGTGAGATGGGGGCAGCACCTACACATCAAAGCTGAACATCATTTCTTTAAGTTCTAGTGAAATAAAAATGGTTAGATCTTATTAAGGGAAGTAAAGTTGTTTAAATGCAAAATGAATAACCTTGTGTGGTTGTTCAGCATCTTTCTTTCAAAGCTCTCAAGGCACATATTTTTTTAAACAATTATAAAACAAAAGCCCATAAGGGAAGCTGAATAACAGGGTAAGAGTCATGAGATGGCCACTTAGTGAGGTTTTGGGAGGTGCAGGGGTATTGTTAATCATCTGTGGCCTTGACTGTTCAGAGGTGAATGTCAGAAAAAACCAGAAGAAACAGTACCAGCTTTAGGGTCAGACTCAAAATCCCAGCTCTCCCACTGACAAGCTATGTGCCCTTGGGTGAGTTACTTAACCACCCTGAGCCTAGTTTTTTCCATCTATATAAGATGAGAATAATAATACTTACTTTTAAGTGTTGTTGTGGAGAATAGGAGTTATGCATTACAAGCACCTGCTCTGTGAATGGTAGCTATTACTGCTGCTGCTGTTGTTAATATTATTAATATTGACAATACCTTACAGTTTGTAATGTAATGCCATATCTGGCTGTGTATCAGAAATATATGTGAAGAATTTAGGGAAAATTCCCAGGCCCCACCCAAGAACTATTGAATCAGACTTCTTTGAGTAGTTCCCAGCATTGCCAGGCATCTGTCATTTGCTTCTTCAGCCATTCCCACACCATTGTCCACCATGCTCTCGGCCCCAGGTGGCTGACCAGTGTGGCCTGTGGCTTCCAGTTGGGTCTCAGTTGGCCTTCCAAGGGTCACTGTGGACCAGTGTGTCCCTCAAGCACAGGAATGTCCCTTGAGTTTCAATCACACAACATCTCCACATGGCTTCCTCTTCTGGTTCAGATAGCTGCTCCCTCTCCCAGACTTTTTAGTCTTTGGGGTTGTTTTAAAATGTACCCAGGATTTTATTCTAATTAGGGATGGTAAAATGACAGACACAGAGACAGCTGACTTGAAAGAAAAGTTTAATACTCACAGTTCACAAGAGGAGGGGGCACCACTCGCCATGGAGGGCCACACAGAGAAGCACCAGGGTTGGTCAGGAGGCAGAAGGAGCCAGGGGATACATGACCAGAGCCTGTACTGTGGTTATCGTGGGAAGGAAGTGGTGAGGCAGGGTAGGCAAGCCAAGTAAATTTAAGGTTGCCTGGTTTGAATAATTTCAGCAGGCACTAGACTAAAGGGATGTTCCTAGATTTCTGGTACCTGGCCCTGGGGTACCTGGCAGGGGGAATATTGGCTTGGTGTGTGAGTCTATAAAATAGGTGGTAAGCTCAGCCCACCACCAGTCCCTCCCATCAGGAAGCTTGTACAAGCCTCTTAGATAGCCTCATCCACCAGAGGGCAGACAACAGAAGCAAGAAGAACTACAATCCTGCAGCCTGTGGAACAAAAACTACATTCAGAGAAAGATAGACAAAACGAAAAGGCAGAGGACTATGTACCAGATGAACAAACAATATAAAACCCCAGAAAAACAATTAAATGAAGTTGAGAGAGGCAACCTTCCAGAAAAAGAATTCAGAATAATGATAGTGAAGATGATCCAGGACCTCGGGAAAAGAATGGAGGCAAAGATTGAGAAGATGCAAGAAATGTTTAACAAAGCCCTAGAAGATTAAAGAATAAACACCTAGAAGAATTAAAGAAGAAACAGAGATAAACAATACAATAACTGAAATGAAAAATACACTAGAAGAAATCAATAGCAGAATCAGTGAGGCAGAAGAATGGATAAGTGACCTGGAAGACAGAATGATGGAATTCACTGCCATGAAACAGAATAAAGAAAAAAGAATGAAAAGAAAGGATGACAGCCTAAGAGACCTCTGGGACAACATTAAATGCACCAACATTTTCATTATAGGGATGACAGAAGGAGAAGAAAGAGAGAAAGGACCCAAGAAAATATTTGAAGAGATTATAGTCAAAAACTTCCCTAACTTGGGAAAGGAAATAGCCACCCAAGTCCAGGAAACACAGAGAGTCCCAGGCAGGATAAACCCAAGGGAAACATGCCAAGACACATAGTAATCAAATTGACAAAAATCAAAGACAAAGAAAAGTTATTAAAAGCAACAAGGGAAAAATGACAAATAACATACAAGGGAACTCCCATAAGGTTAATAGCTGAATTCTCAGCAGAAACTCTACGAGCCAGAAGGCAGTAGCACTATATATTTAAAGTAATGAAAGGGAAGAACCTACAACCAAGATTCTTCTACCCAGTAAGGATCTCATTCAGATTCGACAGAGAAATCAAAAGCTTTACAGACAAGCAAAAGTTAAGAGAACTCAGCACCACCAAACAAGCTCTACAACAAATGCTAAAGGAACTTCTCTAAGTGGGAAACACAAGAGAAGAAAAGGACCTACAAAATCAAACCCCAAACAATTAAGAAAATGGTAATAGGAACATACTTATCGATAATTACCTTAGCCGTGGATGGATTACATGCTCCAACCAAAAGATGCAGGCTCGCTGAATACAAAAACAAGACCCATATATATGCTGTCTACAAGAGACCCACTTCAGACCTAGGTTCACATACAGACTGAAAGTGAGGGGATGGAAAAAGATATTCCATGCAAATGGAAATCAAGAGAAAGCTGGAGTAGCAATACTCATATCAGATAAAATAGATTTTAAAATAAAGAATGTTACAAGAGACAAGGAAGGTCACCACGTGATAAAGGGATCAATTCAAGAAGAAGAGAAAACAATTATAAAAATATATGCACCCAACATAGGAGCACCTCAATACATAAGGCAACTGCTAACAGCTATAAAAGAGGAAATCGACAGTAGCAGAATAATAGTGGGGGACTTTAACACCTCACTTACACCAATGGACAGATCATCCAAACAGAAAATTAATAAGGAAACACAAGCTTAAATGACACAATAGACCAGATAGATTTAATTGATATTTATAGGACATTCCATCCAAAAACAGCAGATTACACTTTCTTCTCAAGTGCGCACAGAACATTCTCCAGGATAGATCACATCCTGGGTCACAAATCAAGCCTCGGTAAATTTAAGAAAATTAAAATCATATCAAGCATCTTTTCTGACCAAAACGCTATGAGATTAGAAATCAATTACAAGGAAAAAAACAAAAAAAAACACAAACACATGGAGGGTTAACAATACATTATTAAATAGCCAAGAGATCACTGAAGAAATCAAAGAGGAAACCAAAAAATACCTAGAGACAAATGGCAATGAAAACACGACAATCCAAAACCTATGGGATGCAGCAAAAGCAGTTCTAAGAGGGAAGTTTATAGCAATACAATCCTACCTTAAGAAACAACAAACGTCTCAAATAAACAATCTAACCTTTCACCTAAAGGAACTAAAGAAAGAAGAAAAAACAAAACCTAAATTTAGTAGAAGGAAAGAAATCATAAATGTCAGAGCAGAAATAAATGAAATATAAACAAAGAAAACAATATCAAAGATTAATAAAACTAAAAGCTTGTTCTTTGAGAAGATAAACAAAATTGATAAACCGTTAGCCAGACTCATCAAGAAATAGAGGGAGAGGACTCAAATCAATAAAATTAGAAATGAAAAAGGAGAAGTTACAACAGACACCACAGAAATACAAAGCATCCTAAGAGACTACTACAAGCAACTCTATGCCAATAAAATGGACAACCGGGTAGAAGTGGACCAATTCTTAGAAAGGTATAACCTTCCAACACTGAACCAGGAAGAAATGGAAAATATGAACAGACCAATCACAACTAAGGAAATTGAAACTGTGATTAAAAATCTTTCAACAAACAAAAGTCCAGGACCAGATGGGTTCACAGGTGAATTCTATCAAACATTTAGAGAAGAGCTAACACCCAGCCTTCTCAAACTCTTCCAAAAAATTGCAGAGGAAGGAACACTCTCAAACTCATTCTATGAAGCCACCATCACCCTAATACCCAAAACAGACAAAGATACTACAAAAAAGAAAATTACAGAGCAATATCACTCATGAATATAGATGCAAAAACCCTCAATACTAGCAAACAGAATCCAACAACACATTAAAAGGATCATACACCATGAACAAGTGGGATTTATTCAAGGGATCCAAGGATTCTTCAATATGTGCAAATCAATCAATGTGATATGCCATTCTAACAAACTGAAGAATAAAAACCATATGATCGTCTCAATCGATCCAGAAAAAGCTTTTGACAAAATTGCACACCCATTTATGATAAAAACTCTCCAGAAAGTGGGCACAGAGGAAACCTACCTCAACACAATGAAGGCCATATACAACAAACCCACAGCAAACGTCATTCTCAATGGTGAAAAACTGAAAGCATTTCCTCTAAGATCAGGAACAAGACAAGGATGTCCACTCTTGCCACTTTTATTCAACATAATTTTGGAAGTCCTAGCCATGGCAATCAGAGAAGAAAAAGAAATAAAAGGAATCCAAATTAGAAAAGAAGAAGTAAAGCTGTCACTGTTTGCAGATGACATGATACTATACATAGAGAATCCTAAAGATGCCATCAGAAAACTACTAGAGCTAATCAATGAATTTGGTAAAGCTGCAGGATACAAAATTAATGCACAGAAATTTCTTGGGTTCCTATACACTAACAACGAAAGATCAGAAGGAGAAATTAAGGAAACACTCCCATTTACCATTGCAACAAAAAGCATAAAATGCCTAGGAATAAACCTACCTAGGGAGACAAAAGACCTGTATGCAGAAAAGTATAAGACATTGATGAAAGAAATTAAAGATGATACCAACAGATGGAGAGATATACCATGTTCTTGGATTGGAAGAATCAATATTGTGAAAAAGACTATACTACCCAAAGCAATCTACAGATTCGATGCAATCCCTATCAAATTACCAATGGCTTTTTTTACAGAACTAGAACAAAAAATTTTAAAATTTGTATGGAGACACAAAAGACCCCGAATAGCCAAAGCAGACTTGAGGGAAAAAAATGGAGCTGGAGGAATCAGCCTCCCTGACTTCAGACTATACTACAAAGCTACAGTAATCAAGGCAGTATTGTACTGGCACAAAAACAGAAATATAGATCAATGGAACAGGATAGAAAGCCCAGAGATAAACCCACGCACAGATGGTCACTGTATATTTGACAAAGGAGGCAAGAATATACAATGGAGAAAAGACAGCCTCTTCAATAAGTGGTGCTGGGAAAACTGGACAACTACATGTAAAAGAATGAAATTAGAACACTCCCTAACACCATACACAAAAATAAACTCAAAATGAATTAAAGACCTAAATGTAAGTCCAGACACCATAAAACTCTTATAAGAAAACATAGGCAGAACACTCTATGACATAAATCACAGCAAGATCCTTTTTGACCCACTTCCTAGAGAAATGGAAATAAAAATAAACAAGTGGGACCTAATGGAACTTAAAAGCTTTTCCACAGTAAAGGAAACCATAAACAAGACCAAAAGACAACCCTCAGAATGGGAGAAAATATTTGCACACGAATCTATGGACAAAGCATTAATCTCCAAAATATACAAGCAGCTCAAGCATATCAATATCAAAAAAACAAGCAACCCAATCCAAAAATGGCCAGAAAACCTAAATAGACATTTCTCCAAAGAAGATATACAGATTGCCAACAAACACATGAAAGGATGCTCAACATCACTAACCATTAGAGAAATGCAAACCAAAACCACAATGAGGTATCACCTCACACAGGTCAGAATGGCCATCATCAAAAAATCTACAAACGATAAATGCTGGAGAGGGTGTGCAGAGAAGGGAACCCTCTTGCACTGTTGGTGGGAATGTAAATTGATACAGCCACTATGGAGAACAGTATGGAGGTTCCTTAGAAAACTAAAAAAAGAACTACCAAATGACCCAGCAATCCCACTACTGGGCATATACCCTGAGAAAACCATAATTCAAAATGATACATGTACCCCAAAGTTCACTGCAGCACTATTTGCAATAGCCAGGACATAGAAGCAACCTAAATGTCCAACGACAGATGAATGGATAAAGATGTGGTAAATATATACAATGGAATATTACTCAGCCATAAAAAGGAACGAAATTGGGTCATTTGTAGAGACGTGGATGGACCTAGAGTCTGTCATACAGAGTGAAGTAAGTCAGAAAGAGGAAAACACATATATGTGGAATCTAGAAAAATGGTACAGATGAACCGGTTTGCAAGGCAGAAATAGAGACACAGATGTAGAGAACAAACGTATGGACACCAAGGGGTGAAAGTGGCTGGTGGTGGTGGTGGTGGTGGTGGTGATGGGATGAATTGGGAGATTGGGATTGACATATATACACTAGTATGTGTAAAATGGATAACTAGTAAGAACCTGCTGTATAAAAAAATAATAAAATAAAATTTTAAAAAAAAGAGGTGGTAGGGGATATGGGCTTTGGATTGGTTGGTTTGCATATGAAAATTATGCTTGAAGGCAAGTTGTTTGCTATCTCTGGGAATTAGCAAACCCTGAGAGGGGTAGTCTCTCCCTGGCCAGCAAAGCATCAGATGTCAAAGTGTCATAAAATGTAAAAAACATAAAAGACAGGGAGATATAGGTAACTACAGCCCCTGGGAACTGCCCCATCACTTGCCCACAGCTTTGTAAGTTTTTTTATTAAACTCTCCTCCAACTACCCCTGAAGAGTGCTCTGTTTCCTGCCAGGGACCTGACTGACACATAAAGAACTGAGTATTTTTTGTGGCCCACAGATGATCCTGATGTGCTGGTTGCTAGCGCAGATGGTTTTTCAGAATCACCTCATGCATGCATGAAGCTGGTAGTGTGCAGAGCCTGCTCAGTTGGTCGGGTTAGGTCTTCACAGTATGTAGATGTGGAAGGAAGACGCGGGGATGGCTGCAGCGTGCGGCAGCCGGAAATGGACAGGAGCACAGGCTTTGGGGGTATGAGGAGGGGTTCCTGAGGCTTCCCAGGCATCCACTGCAGACCCCAGACCAGCTTCTCCTAGCAGGGTTTTGGATTGGGCAGCTGCTCTCTGAGGTCCCAGGCAGGGCCTTGGGACAGGGGGTGTCTAGGTCCAGTGTTCTGAGGGAAGAACTACTTTCAGTGAGAGTTCTGTGAGAATCTGGATGATTCCAGGGAGCAGGTGCCCAGGAACACTGGGGACATTTCTCAATTTCCTGCCGAGTGGGGTGGTTCTGTAGCATGAGCCAGGCCTCATCTTTGATCCACATTACGGTGTCCATCCCCTTTCCTGTCTTGCTTTTTCATGTTCTTTTCCACCCTCTGGTCTATTAGTGAACATAGACCTTCCCCATCTTCCTCCCGGCATCTCCTGCTGCTCCGCACTCGGGCTTGCCATGGATTCTGGATTCTGGGTTTGGGTGAGAAGGTGGAGCCTTCATGGCCTGGGGGTGCTGCCCAGCTCTTTGGTTTTGGAAGATTCTTCTAGGCAGGCTCTAGAGCGAGGAAGACAGTACTAATTGGTGGGCTGGGTTTGCAGGGACCCATAATCACAGGAGCCCAAGCCCTCTCAGCTGGCCCGTGGACACTGGCTCCTGGCTAAAGAAGGATTCAGGGGCAGAGAAGAGTGAGGCCAGCTGGGAGCCAAGAGCTCCGTAGCAGCTGACCCAGAGAAGGAGGGCACAAAGCCTGGGCTGTCAGCTCAGAGCAAGCTATAGTCCTGAGGAGGGGCCTGAGGAAGGGCTGAGCCAGAGGTTGATCAACCAGGACTTTCTGTTAATTTATGAGTGTGGCCTGACAGCAGCTATGTGTTTGTCAGGCAGATGTCCGCACGTTGAACCTCCAGTCTCTGGAAGTGGAGGGGATGAAGTGAAGGGTAAATTTTAAAGTGATTCAGCTGCCTGGAGTGACCACTTGCCCTGTTAGACAAACTGGGGAGGGGGGAATATTTTTAAATGAATGGCCCATATTGTGATTCCTATAAGAAAGGCTAGTGAGAGGAGATGCCTAATAAAACGAAAATAAAACCATGTTAGTGTGATGAAAGCCCACTTTGGGCCTCTGCACAGCGAGTTGGCAGGATGAGATGCTTGTGGCCCATCCCTGCTTCTAGGACTAGAAGGTCCTATCCACCCTAGGACTCTCAGGAAAGAACGTGCCCTCTCCTCCCATGACCCAGCATGCTTATCACCAGTTTCCACCAATGTGGCCAGGAGATGGGCAGCTTGACTGCTCTGTCGACAAGCAGGGGCTCTCTGAAGAGGGCAGCAGATGACAGGACTCTCCAGGTCTATCAGAGTATCAGAGATGCTGGCAGACACAATCGTCGGTCCTGGCTACCTGCCTTGCACTTGGCTCCCCCAGGGGTGCGTGGGTGGGGCCTTTCTCCAGGGTCCTGCTAACGCAGGAGGACCATCTCCTATTCCTGGAACTGGTGCACCTTCAGAATTTGGCTTTTAGTCTTCAGCATGTGTGTATAGAATGTGTTGAATGTGTAGAATATGGTGGGGCTTATAAAACAAGATTTCAGAGGAAGGATGTGAATACTGCCCAGGAAGACTAAGCTGGGACCAGGGAGGGATGGACAGGAAAGGAACGGAGGGAGCCAACTTCTGGGCAGTGTCTAGAGATAATGAGGGCCTTTCTGATCATGTTTAAGCTGAGAATTTATCCACTTCTGGGCATATACTCAAAGGACTTGAAAGCAGGGACTCGAGCAATGGGTGTACTCGAGTACACCCATTGTTCATAACGGCATTATTCACAACAGCCAAATGGTGGAAACAGCCCAAGGGTCCATTGAGGGATGAATGGGTAAGTAAAAGGTGGTCTATCCATACAATGGAATATTATTCAGCCTTAAAAAGGAAGGAAATTTCAGCATGTGCCACAACATGGGTGAACCTTGAAGATGTTACACTAAGTAAAATAAGCCAGTCACAAAAGGACAAACATTGTATGACTGCATTTATACGAGGTACCTGGAGTAGTCAAATTCATAGAGACAAAAAGTAGAATGGAGGTTGCCAGGGGCGGGGGCGGAGGGAGGAATGAGAATTATTGTTTAATGGGGACAGAGTTTGTTTTACAAGACGAAAAATTCTGAATGATGTTGATGGTTGCACAACAATGTAAATATACTTAATATCACCAAACTGTGCACTTAAAAGTGATTAGAATGGTAAAATTTATGTTCTGTATATTTTACCACAATAAAAATGTTTTTTAAGTTGGGAATTTATAAATTAAACATCAGGTCCTGTCCCCAAGCACACCTTGGAGGGGTGCCATAGGCTCCATGACCCCTGCACGGCCCTTCCCTCTGAGCTGCCTCCCTGGCCGATGGGACAGGGCGGGACAGGTCCGGACAGGTCCGTCTGCAGAGGCACCTTGAGATCTGAGGGAGGGTGAACATTGGTGCTGGTGAGCGCTCAGCTCTGCGCCCAGCCCCGCAGTCAGCATCTCCCCCTCACCTGGCACTGCTGGCCACCCCAGTTGCCCAACTCATGGGGGGCAACTTGGGTGGGGTGTGTGATGCATGGGGTGAATGAAGTGCAGGCACAGTTTTGGAGGCTTTCACGGAGAGGGGGTGGCAGTGTTGGAAACGATCTTGGAAGCTCAAGACCAAGAACTACAAGGTCTCTCACAGTCAGATAGTACTATTCCCCTATTCCTCTACCGCCTTGTCTCTCCCCGTTGAGGCCGAGGCCCGGAAAGGATTAAAGTGAAATGATACTCTCAAGCCCTGAGGGCAGTGCCTGACCCCCAGGAAGCCATCAGTAAAGGTGAGTTACACTTGTCCTTGGTATCCTTGCGCTCACGGTCATCTGCACCAGTTTCCCCTCACCCTCTGAGTTCTGTCCATTTCTTCCCCAAACACACAGCTGCTCCAGCAGTCCCCCACCTTTTCCAGCTCAGCAACTACTCCCAAAGTAAGGGGTGCGCACTCTCAGGAGAGGATGTTGTGGGATGCACACCTGGGGCATTAGATAACATCATCTCACTTTGGAGAATGTTGCCCTGCTCTGGTTCTTTCTGGAGGATGTCGAGGAGAAAGTCTCATGTTTGTGCTGGTGTGTCCTTAACACCTGTCTAACTCTCGCTGACTCTGAGACTCCAGCAAGCTGCAGTGCCTGGTTATAATTTAATAACTTCCTTTCCTTGTATTTATTTTTAGGGTTTCTTTCTATTTTTGGCAAATGGAACTGGTTTTCTATTTACTGTAGTATATAACATTTACTTTTAAAGTAGCTTTTAGTGAAGAAAACCTGAATCAGTTTAAAGAGAAATATTAAATCAGTAATACGAGAAGAAGCATGTGGCTCTGGCAGGAATCGTGAGGGGGGTCTGCAGCGGGGTGCACCCTAGGAATTTCTACACCTCCTCCAAGTGCTTGCTTAAGTTTTCCCTGACGTCCCACCCCACAAACAAGACAGCGCAAATAGCAGCTGATGTCCATGGCACGTGTCACACTGTATGGAACTTGCGTCTTTGTAGGTCTAAAGAATACACTTCCTAAGACAGGGAACAAGGCGGGGCCATTGCTGGGCCCCCAGCCTCCAGCTCAGAGCCGGCCCAGAGCAGACATCAGGGAATGTTTGTCACTTCAAGGCTGCTGGCTGACAGGGGTGGAAGGGTCTCCTTTCAGGAGCAGGGACCTGTAAGCCCCCGGCGTTTCTGTAAGAGGTCAGCGTTCCCAGACCTCTCTCTTTCCCAAAGACCCCCTTGGTCCGAGCAGCAGAAACTCCTGTTTGTGACTCTAAAGATGTCAGTTCAGGAAGGGAACAGTGAGTTCCCTGTGAAAGTGAGGTAACTGAAACTCAACTAAAGGACTCCAACTCAGCCTCTAAATCAGGATTAATTTAGTCCACGTCTCAACTCACCTTATTATGCGCTTCTTCAACTTAATCTTATAATAATGACAGTAGTATTATTCCCATGGCATTTTCAGTTTTATATATATATATATTGCACGTGTTTTTAAATTTATTCTTCAGAATAAGCCCCTGATGGAGGAGGGACTGTTATCCCCATTTTATAGCTGGGAAATCTGAGGCTCTAGCTTGCCCCACTATTGTGCAGCTAGAAAAGGGACACACACTGCCTTCTCCTGATTCCCACACCTGTTCTGCTGCCCCACTCGGCCTGCTGTGTCATCAGCTAACCTTCAGACAAGGCTGCACGCTACCTGGCCTGGGCTGGCAAGGTTAGAGTTGCTCTGACAGCCCCTCTTGGGTAGCAGGAAATATTATGGATCCCATACAGACACACTCTCAGTTCCAAATGGACTATGATGGTGGCTCTGACGTTTTCCAGTGTGGCCAAGGGGCAGCAGGTGCAGGGTCACCACCCCCAGCTACAAGGACACAGGAAACAGCAAACTCTTTGGCCCATGGACTGGCGAGACCCAGAAGCAGGGGACCCTGACACCTGGGCTGGGGACAAGGATGTGGCCTTGTCACTTGCACTCCAGCCCCTGGAAAGCACAAAGCCGGGGGTACCCAGGCCAGTCTCAGTTTTCTGCATCTGTGTTTGGAAGCACTGGGACCCTCAGAGTGATCACACGAAGAAAGGTCAGCTCTTTCTTTTGTGGCAGCTATAGAAAAAGAAAAGACAAAACTCAGTTTTAAAAAACAAGCTACTCCAACGGCAAGGACAGTGGCAACAGCTGCTTCTCCTCCCTCTAACAGCCAGCACGCAGGTGTGTCTGCTCATCTGGTCCTCATAGCAGCCCACGAGTCCTGTTCATGTTCTGTTTTAATGATGTGGAAACAGGCAAAGCAAGGGAAGAGATGGAGAGGAGTTTAGAAGGGTGGCCAGGCAGACCCTGGGGATGGTTGATGACAGTGGTGACTTCACATGTCGAGTTCAAGTGCCTCTGAGGTTCATTGCTTGGAAGACAGATGAGTGTTATCCATCACTGAGATGGGATCCACAATGGAGCAGCAGGGAGGCCTGAGGAGTGGGTTGGTATGGACGTGTAAGAGACTTTCTCCTAGGTTTTCTGGTGTCTTGTTTTCTGATGTATGCACTGCACATGAAGGTCTGGAGTTGATCAGGAAGCTGGACTGTTTCCAAGGTCACCAGGGTCCCCGTGTTAGTCACTGGTTAATATTTAGTATCACACAAAGGGACAAATCCTACATGATCCCATTTATATTAGTAATTTTAAATAGTCAAACTTGTCGAAGCAGAGAGTGGCATGGTGGCTGTCAGGGGCTAGAGGGAGGGGGAAATGGAGAGGTGATGGCCAAAGGGTGCAGAGTTACAGTTATGCAAGATAAGTAAGTTCTGGCTTCCCTGGTGGCACAGTGGCTAAAAATCTGCCTGCCAATGTAGGGGACACGGGTTTGAGCCCTGGTCCAGGAAGATCCCACATGCCGCAGAGCAGCTAAGCCCATGCACCACAACTGCTGAGCCTGTGCTCTAGAGCCCATGAGCCACAACTACTGAACCTATGCACCACAACTACTGAAGCTTTCATGCCTAGAGCCTGTGCTCTGCAACAAGAGAAGCCACCACAATGAGAGGCCCGCACACCGCAACGAAGAGTAGCCCCCGCTCAGCGCAACTAGAGAAAGCCTGTGTGCAGCAACGAAGACCCAACGCAGCCAAAAATAAATAAAATAAATAAATAAGTAAATTTTAAAAAGAAAGATAAGTTCTGGAGATCTACCACGCCACATGTAAGCACCATAGTAAGCACAGTGCCAGTGCTTACAATACTGTGTGGTATACATTAATTGTGCTAAGAGTGTAGATCTTATGTTTACTGTTCTTATCATACACACACACAAATAATAATAATAATAATTAATAAAGAGAGCAAGAGGAGACTTTTGGAAGTGATACATCTGTTTATGGCATACATTGTGGTGATGGTTTCATAGACGTATACTTACCTCCAAAATCAAGTTTGTATGTTAAATATGCACAGCTTTTTGTATGTCATTTATATCTCAAAAAAGTGGTTTAAAAAATATATTTAATACCACAAATCTCCCTACCTTCAGCACTCCAAATCCCTCATAGT
Organism: Grampus griseus; assembly: GCF_964374135.1. NCBI lineage: Eukaryota > Metazoa > Chordata > Mammalia > Artiodactyla > Delphinidae > Grampus > Grampus griseus. Next base: position 153,716,516 of record NC_139019.1, on the reverse strand, counting down.
ACTTACTAGATATGTATTTGGTGTTATCACATTGCCCTCCTCCCCCCATTTCCTGCTAGAATGTGGACTCCACGAGGGCAGGTCTCCCTGCAGTTCTGTTCATTGCTGTGTTCCCAGCGTTAAGGGACTCAGAACCTGCTAGAATATGCTGTAGGGTCCAGAAAGCACACCCAGGCCAGACCAGGCCTCTTCTCCTGCCCCAGGGTGGACCATGTGGGAGCTGTCCCTGTGAGCCAGGCTCAGCCATGCTGCACAGCAGGCCTGCTGGGAGCCCGGTGTCAGGGGGGTTATCTGCGGCTGTGTGAAGAATGCTTTTAAACCCATGTCTGGGTTCTTGACCTTCTGAGAGAGAAAACAGATGCATTGTTTAACCCCTTCTTGCATGAGAGGAGCCCTATCATCTGGGGTTTTAGGAAGTGGGGTCAAGCTAGAGAATTTCTGGCCCTTGGGCCCCAAGGGTTAACGAGAGCCTGGTGTTCCCAGGACCTGAATCTTGTAAGTCTCAGAGATCTCAGCAGGATCTCTGAAGCCCAGCCTCCTCAGAAGCTCACCACCTGTCAGGGTCCTGATTAACAGAAGGCAATGCTTATCTCCCGAGGGGTTCCAGGTACACATTGTGTGAGTTCGTGAAGGTAAAAGTGATGTTTTCTTTTTTTTTTAGTTTTTATTGGGGTATAGTTGATTTACAATGTTGTGTTAGTTTCAGATGTACAGCAAAGTGAATCAGTTATACATATACGTATATCCACTTTTTTTAGATTCTTTTCCATACAGACCATTACAGAGTATTGAGTAGAGTTCCCTGTGCTATACAGTAGGTTCTTGTTAGTTATCTATTTTATATATAGTAGTGTGTATATGTCAGTCCCAATCTCCCAATTTATCCCTCCCCCCCTTCCTTAGCCCCTGGTAACCATAAGTTTGTTTTCTCCATCTGTGACTCTACTTCTGTTTTGTAAATAAGTTCATTGGTACCCTTTTTTTTAGATTCCACATATAAGCGATATCATATGATATTTGTCTTTCTGTGTCTGACTTATTTCACTCAGTATGACAATCTCTATGTCCATCCATGTTGCTGCAAATGGCATTATTTTGTTCTTTTTATGGCTGAGTAATATTCCATTGTATATATGTACCACATCTTCTTTATCCATTCTGCTGTTGATGGACATTTAGGTTGCTTCCATGTCCTGGCTATTGTAAGGAAGTCATGTTTTCTTTTGCCACCGGGAGGTCAGCACTCCATAAGACCTGTTATCTGGGCTTTGGATATGCTTTCCAAATCTAATTAACTTTTAGGGCTCTATTCAAAGTCACTTTTTCACTCATGTTAACAATAATGCATTAAATATGTGGCCCATGTTGTCATTTATGAATCATTTTCACAGGGAAAATGCAACACATGGTGTTTTGGAAGGAGATTGAGCTTAGAGCTGAAGACTTCTCTTCAAGTACAGGTGCTGCTGTGTGACCTTGGTCAACTCTCTTAACCTCTCTGAGCTATGCTTCCTTGTCTACAATACTTGCTGCACGGAGTTGCTATAAAGCCTTGGTCACATGGGGGATCTACAGGACACGTTGTTTTTAAAGCATTTACAGTATGAGTTTAAAAATATAGGAGATGTCCCTTAAAAATCACACTTTCCATGTTCTTTAATAAGTGGGAAGCTCTAGCAGCACAGCTGGCACTCCTGCATTTTCACAGTTAAGGCTGAGTGACAGCCAAAGCCTTTCACATGTAACCCAGGAGGGACAGTGCCTTATAGTGATGTGCTATAATCACATGTTACATTGAGGAGAAGATACATACTGTTTCTAAAAGGGGTACATCATCGTGGAAGCAACCCAAGTGTCCATCAGCGGATAAGTGGATAAACAAAATATGGTCTGTACATACAGTGGAATATTATTCAGCCTTAAAAAGAAGGAAATTCTGACACATGCTACAATACAGATGAACCTTCAGGACAGTATGTTAAGTGAAATAAGCCAGACATAAAAAGACTAATATCATATGATCCACTTATATGAGGTACTTGGAGTTGTCAAATTCATAGAGACAGAAAGTAGAATGGTGGTTTCCAGTGGCTGGGGGAGGGGCAAAGGGGAGTTATTGCTTAATGGGTAAGGAGTTTCACTTTGGGATGATGAAAAAGTTCTGGAGATAGATGGTGGTGATGGTTGCAAAACAGTGTAAGTGTACCTAATGCCACTGAGCTGTGCACTTAAAATGGTTAAGATGGTCAATTTTATGTTATGTGTATGTTACCAAAATAGAAGGCAGGGGAATACTTGAGCATGATTTGCTAAGTGATGCCCACAGACTGGGGCATCAATTTCAGCCCCTCAGCCTGCACCCTTGCCCACGCCAGTCATTGGAAACCCCATGAAACTAGAGACATGCTTCTCTCCCTGACCTCTCCCTAACCAGGCTGGTTTCCCAAAGATGGGAGGCCTCCTGGTATTTACGCCACATGGCCCAGGCAGGCCAAAGGGCCCGTACCTGCACAGTGTCCAAGGCTGCAAGGGAAGGACCAGATGTTTGAGCTCTTCCTTGTTTATAAACGAAATGTCTGTTCTGATCCAGACCCTCTGTGTTTACACGACAGAAAGGGCTGGGGGTGGCTGTGCACATTTGGGAAGCATCCCTGGGCAAGTGCTCTCAGGCGCTCACCGCTCCCCTCTTAGCCGTGGAGCCTTATGGAAGTTCATTACCTTCTCTTACCTGTTTCCTCATCTGTAAAACAGAGAAACTAACAATGCCGAGCTCAGAGGGCCCCCTCTCAGGGAATGTTTGCAAAGCACTCAGAACAGTGCATGCAGCAGCAAGCTCGCAGTGTGTGTTAATTAGCGTTATTCTCCTCCCTCTTTTCCTGACTTTTTTCCCTTCTTGTTTCTGCTGCCTTTTTCCAAACACAGTTTTACTCAGCCTCCAGCAACAGCTCGAGAAAAGAAAGCCAAATCCACGGACATCTTGGGCTCTCTGAGAAAATAAACTCATCTCCACGCATTTAATGAAAAGCAGATTTTTTGAAAACACTTAAAATTCAGAATGTTTGTTATTCTTTGTTGGTACATAAAGAAATCTGTCTTTCACTCACATATTACCTAGCCTGCTGTAAAAAACCCTTGTCGTGGCTAAAAGGTGTGCAGCTCTCAAAATCACTGGAATCCCAAAGCAAAACAGCCCATTAAGGCTGCTAAAGTTCAATTACACTTAAAAAAATATTTCCCTTTATTTAGCTGTGCAGTGAGGCGTGAAATTGCACCTAACCATCCACTTACTAGGCCCTTTGAACATTTCATCCTCCCCAGCATTTAGGCAAGGTACACCTTACCAGCCTTCAGCTGGTTCTGCTTTGCTAATTATTCCAAATAAATATTAAATGCTCCTTCCTTTTTCTCTCCTTTTTCTGCAGTTGTCTGCTGTTCATAAATGTTCACTAATTTTCATACCAATTTCCATTTTGGCTCTAGTTCTGAAGAGGGATCCATGGGGACATTTGTTAATGAAAAATCTGGGAAATTTGATTTGGGAACCATTCTTTTTATACAAGCATTTAATTGTTGAAAGGATCTGATGTGTAATTTGTAGTTAAATTTGTTAAATCCTGGAAGGTTTCGATTTTTTTGTGTTTTTGTTCTTCCAGTAATGCAGTCAAAATTAAGTTAAAAATATTTCCAACTTTGTGTTTGGCCTGGTTTTGTATTTTCATCAGCTGTTATGGATAGGGAATATTGAATAGCCCAACAATAGTAATTTAGGGATTTCAGAGCTCGATGGGGCTGATTAATAGAAACCTGAAGCTCTTAACATAATATTTTGTTAAAAATGTTTCCTCTTATTTTACCTGATTTAATACAGATTCTTCTCTTTTGTTCTTTATTTCTTTAAATGACTGAAATAAGTTAAATGCATACAGGTTTATCTTAGCCTCAAATGCAAAGATAAAAGGAATCAATATGAAAAACTCTCTGTAAGTTATATCAATGACAGAAGAATGTTGAATTTTCATTACTGACCCGGGTAAATGGCTCAGCTGCTTTTGTTTAAAAGCTGTGTTGGGAATTGGGCCTGATTGCTGGGGAAAAAACCTCTGACTTAACCTCCTGGAGAGACAATGCCATCTGTGAAATGGTAGTAATAAAACAAGAGTTAAATTATGTGGAAATGTTTACCATGCATGGCACAGAGCAAGTGTTGAATATATGGCTGCTTTTATCATAATTTCTTCCAAAATGTTGAATAAGCTCCTACTATTTGCCAGGGGCCAAGAATGCAGTGCTGAGCGATTCAAAACCAAATTTGCAGGACTGTGATTGCTTGGGCAGAAACTTTTGGAGCAGCTTTTTCAAATACAGCTTGTCCATGTCTCCCCCTGACGTTTTGCCTGAAGTCCTGTGTTGAACTGGTGTAGAATTCTCTGTATGTGTTTTCTAATGTTTTCTCTGTGTGTTGCACTCCTGTTATATCGAATAGGAAAAAAGTACAACAGTTGTCCCTAGTACTTATTGAGATCACATGGTATGGTTGCCGAGACTGCTTCATACTCATTCCCTCATTTCTTCCTCTCACATACTCCCTATGAGGAAAATACTGTTGTCTTCCTCGAGTTACAGAAGAGGAAACCGAGGCCCAGAGAGGTGAGGCAAATTGCCCAAGGTCACAGAGCTTGAAGGAACTTATGGATGGGGCACCTCTGTATAAACTGTTGCCAGTTGGCTACCCCGATCTCTCCAAAGTAGAGAAATTCTTTAAAATATCCGAAAACATTCCCACAGTGTCCAAGCTACTCAAAATTGCTTCTGTGTTTCCAGAGAGCAATATTCATTCACCTTGCTACCGAGTAGCCCTTGCCTGGGCAGAATCACCTTGTGGTTATCCAGGCCCAGCACCTGCTCAAGCCCGGTTGGGGAAAGCAGGAGGTACAGGGGAGTGGCAGGTCCCTTGGCCCCCTCCACCCAGACCCTCTTCTCTGCACTGGGAGGTGGGCCAGCTTTGCCACTGCTGCCCCTTGTGGTGTAAAGCCATTACAGTCAGGAGAGGTGACCAGGAGATGGCTTGCCCAATTCTCAACAGTGACCAGCCTGGAAACACATGCTGCAGCTCTCTGGAGTGTCCTTTTGGCTGTATTGTCAGGGAAAATGACCTGCTCTCTAGGGGAAAGGCAGCACCAGGAATTCAGTTCCTGGGCTGCAGCTAGTTCCCATCTCTGCCCAATCACACAGAAGGCACCTGGCCCTGCTGCCAAAACTGCAAAGTGGCTTGTTTCTGCTCCCCAGCCTTCGTTAGAGAAGGGCTCTCTTAAAGGTGGTGCCACCATCCAGACTTTCCCATGGGAATTTCTCCTGTTTATTTCCTTAAGTTAAAAAAAAAAAAAGTGCTGGTATGAAATGAGATGCCCCACTCACAGGCCCCCAAAACTCAAATATCACAAAATAGGGGGAGGGGGCCCAGGAGATCTTGGGTATCCGTCTTTCCTCCCCCAGTGGACTGCAAACATATCAGCAAGGTCTGGGACTTAGGTTTTTTCCCCCTATATGTCCTAAAAACATATGGTTGGTAAAGTTGATAAGACCTTTTTTAAAATGTGAAGGACAAAAAATATATACATTTGTTTTTCCCATGGGAGCAGGTATAAGGCAAGAAAAAGAAAGAAAATGGGTTTTATGGGTATGTCCATTTCCATTGGAACACAAGGCAACTCGGTAGGGGGTAGATATTTGTTAGACTAGATGATGGAGCATTTTGGAAACTAGACTTTCTCAACACTTTGAATCTTAAAGTGGGGAGATTTGCCACACACAATGAACATCCTTTACTGTGTCACCCTCTCACAGAGCCTCTTCTGACAGCCCAAATTAGGTCTCCTAGTTGGAATTAGCAGGTTATTGGGATTGGTTTTTTCACTTGACAGAACTTTCCTTACAGGTTTTTTGTGTGTTGGCATAGACCCCATGCCCATCATGGCTAATGGTCATGAGCCTACTGCCTGGTACTGCTCTGTCCCTGTGGGCTGCAGACTGCTGTTGGGCCCTAGGTGAGGGCCAGCTCTCCCCTACAGGGAGGGGCACTGCTGTGCTCATCTTTACAGAGGATTTTTTTCTACTTTTTCCCTTGAGGTAAAAAATTATGGGCTCTATAAAGCCTTCTCGGCCTGAGAAAGGTGCTTCTGTATTAGGGCTACTGTACAATGTTTATTTTATTAAGCCTGGGGATTCTCTCTCTGTACAGGGAAAGTCTCTGGGTTCATGGCAGTTCCAGTGGCTGTTGGAAATGATTAGGCCAAAGCAGAAATAAATACCCTATGAACATAATAACTTGGCTTTCCCAGATAAATTCCAAGTTAAATGCTTTTAAAAATATATTTCTGTAATTATAAAGTAAGGCCTACTAACTGCAGAAAACTGAAAATATAAAGAAGGCAGTAAAAACCACCCATTACACCACTATAAAGAGAGAACACTTGTTATTAACATTATGTTGAATTTTTTTCTTTTTGCCTCCGAATTCTTTATGTGTGATAATACTCTGTATTAGTTTTGTAGCTTTTTCCATCATTGCCATATCATGAGCATTTCTCCATGTCATTACATTGTTTTGAGAAAAATCTCATTTTAAATGTTTCCTAAATCTTTTATTTTAGAAAATTTCAATCATTTTACAGATGTAGAGAGAATAGTATGAACCCACAGGTACCAATCAGTTGGTTTTGGCAATTATCAAATCACAACCAGTCTTGTTTCATCTAGACCTATGAACCACTTTGGAAGCAAATTGCAGACATCACATCATTTTTGGAGAATCTTGGTATAAATATTTAAAATTCAAAGGCATTTTTAAGACACATAACCAAAATACTATTCATTACACCTAAAAAATTTAAAGGTTAAAAAATGCTTAATACCAATTAAATATCCAGTTGGTGTTCAAGTTTCCACAATTATTTCATAATTTTTTAACAGTCTGAATCAGGATCCAAATAAGATTCATCTATTGTAATTGGTTGATGAGTCCAAGTCTCTTTTAGTCTATAGGATGTGTCTCGTCATTCATTTATTCCTTGCAATTTATTTATTGAAGAAACTGGTCATTTGTCCTGCAGAGTTTCCCACAGTCTGGATTTTGATGATTGCATTCCTGCTGTGTCATTTAATATGTTCTTTTGCCTCTGTATTTCCTGTAAATTAACGGGTAGAGCTAGAGGCTTGATAGGGTTTGGGTTTGGTTTGGGGTAAGAATACTTCCTAAGTGGTGGTGTGTGCTCCCACCGGGAAGCACAGAGTGAATGTGTTTCTTTTATGATGTGAACAGCCATTGATGATTATTGCCCAGATCCATTATTTTATTAGGGATTTGTAAAATGGTGATATTCTAGTTCTGCTATTCTTCTTTGTTTATTATCCACAATACTTATATGAAGACACTGTTCGATTACTCTGTGGTAGAGTTCACTTAAGAACAGCAGGATTTTTTTTTTCCAATTATTTACCGGTTTTCAAAATAGTGACTTGGTTCCTTATCATCCTCCAAAGGTGACCACTGGATTTTATTTTCAGTACCATTATGACCACATGCATTCAAACATATTTGGTGTATTTTAATCCATTGCAGTTATTTTTATTGATGCTTGAAGGGGCCCATATTTAGTCAGTGGGAACCTCTTCAAGTTGAGTCATGAGTCCTTTTGATATGACCCTTGTAGTTTCTGACAGTTCTTTGCTCTTACTATGACTATGTCCAGACTCATCTTATATATTCCTTTAATTAGGAAATATATAGAGACCATAATCTGGGCATTGCGGGTACCTGTTGGTTAGTCGTTTCTTTTTAGGCCTTGACAGCAGACAGAACTAGAAAATGTCTCTCTGTTTCTAAGATAAAATGTATCCTGAACACATGCTGCTAATTCCAATTTAAATTCAAGGCTACAGGTTTGTATTTATTTAAATTTATTTTTTATTGAGGTTAACATTGATTTATAACATTATATAAGTTTTACGTATGCATAATATTTCTACTTCGGTATACACTACAGTGTGCTCACCACCAACAATTTAGTCACCGTGTCACCGTACAATTCATCTCTTTACCCATTTTGACCTCCCACTTACCTTCCCCTGTGGTAACCACTACTATGTTCTCTGTATCTACATGTTTGTTTTTTCATTTATTTTGGTTTTGTTTGTTTATTAATGTGATCTTTTTCTTATGCTGAAAATCCTGCCTCTCAACAACACACGCCAAATTCACTTGATTATCCTATGATACACATGCAAGTACACATGCAGTACATACACATACAACAGTCTCAGAATATCGTGTCACACTGACTTCAACAATAGGATTACCAAACACAATTTTTTTTAGCATTTCTTTTGGTCCTTTAGGAAAGCCTTTTTGATGGGGGCATGACATGATGTAGAAGTTTCTATACTTGTGGGCATTAAGCTTGCCTTCAAATTTTTGCACTTATAAAGAATTCTGTGGTAAACATCCTTGCCTTTGTCTTTTATTTCTAATCAGTTCTTTTTTTTTTTTTTTGCGGTACGCGGGCCTCTCAGTGTTGTGGCCTCTCCCGTTGTGGAGCACAGGCTCTGGACGCGCAGGCTCAGCGGCCATGGCTCACGGGCCCAGCCGCTCCGCAGCATGTGGGATCTTCCTGGACTGGGGCACGAACCCATGTCCCCTGCATCGGCAGGCGGACTCCCAACCACTGCGCCACCAGGGAAGCCCTCTAATCAGTTCTTTAGGCCAGACTTCTAGGAGTGAAATGAGACAGTCAGAGGTGGTGGATGTGTCTAAGCCCCCCACACATAGGACCCAGTGCCTTTTTCAGAACCAGCTGTGCTTGGAAGGACCTGCATCCCTGCACCCTGATCAACATTTTTCATTACTATTAATAATAACTAATGTTATTATTACGTTACCAAACAGATTCAAAACAGGGTACCTCGTGGTTAATGTTTTTTTAAATTATTATCAGTCATATGTTTATTGCATAGTTGTAGTTCTATTTTGAATTGTCTTTGGGGTGAGAAGTCCAGTTTTAGTGTTTTCTTCCTACTGATTTGCAAGATATTTTTAATATGTTAAGGACAACAATCCTTTGTTATGTTATGTTTGTTGCAAATGTTTTTCTCACTTGGCATTTGACTTTCAATTTTATGGGGAGGTTTGATGTATAAAAGTAGAAAATTATAAAGTAATCAAATTTGTTGACTGTTTCATTGCTTTTATGCTTAGAGTCCCACCTGATATCAGTTAAATGCTTACCTCTTTCCTTCAAGTTTATACACTGTTTCATGTATTTTTCCACCTTTATTGCTTCTTTCCCCTTATTACAAAAGGAATACATGTTTGCTATAGAATTATAAAAGCTTATGGGAGATATGGAAGTCTTCATTTATTTTTATACTTAACTATTTTTTTAATCTGTAATTTATTATGGTACACAGTGTGGGGAGAATATCTGACTTGAGGATCTTCCCAATAACTAGTTATCCCAAAACCATTTGCTTAGCAATCTATTTTTCTCTTGAATTGTACAAGAAATTATTTGGTACATAAGCATCTTTTTTCCAAAATCTGTACCAGTTCCAATTTGTTTTAATTCATGTGGTATGTAATATTCCTTAACAACTCAGGGTACTTTCTTGTTATATTTCTTTTTCAAAAATGCCTTAGCCAGTTCTTGTCTGTTTATTCTTCTAAATATACATGAGAATTATTTAGTCAAATTATACCAATAATGATTGGAACGGCTTTAAATGGAGTTTGGACTTTCTCCTGATGGGTGTGCTGAACCGAGGCAAGTTTCAGACAAGGGAGTGATGTGTTGGGGTCTGTGTTTCCCATGGCTCCTCCAATCTGACACCATGTGGGGCATGGGTAGAAGATGCTACAGCTTTCCCGGAGAAAGATGCTAGAGTCTCTGGCTGGAATGTCACAGAGGAAGGACCTTAAAGAGGTAGTAAGGAGAGGGATGACGTTGTGCTTGGGTATGAAGACTGGAGCAGAAGGGAATCTAGGATGACCCCTTAGTCTCCCATTTGGTCAACTGGGGTAGATCATGGTGCTTTTCACCAAGATAGGATTAATGGCTGTAAGGTTCTGTGCTTTTGTGATTTGAGAAAAAATGGTCTCCATGCTCTGGGCATGCATATGTGCTAGTGTTTATCCAGATGGTGAAGTGTTATTATTCTTTTCACATAGGAGGAACTGCGGCTCACTTCGGGGAGTGACTTACCCTGGTCACACAAGGTGCGCATGGTGGCCCTGAGATTCACAACCTATTGTATCTGCCAAAGCTGGGGCTGATCCTCACACACGGTGACCATTGCCTGGCCCCTCTCACCATCACTCTGTGCCAGACTCTCTTTTCCCTAAAGAGACCCTGAGCAGAAAAGGTCTAGGGCAAGCCCTTGGTCTTCTTTGTCACCCTTACATTGGTGGACTCAGTAAAGGATTGCTCAGTGCTGAATTGTGTTCCCCCAAAAGATTTCTTGAAGTCCTAACCCTCACTACTTCAGAATGTGACCTTATTTAGAAATAGGTTCATTGCCAATGTAATTAGTTAAGATGAGGTCATATTGGAGTAGGGTGGACCCTTAGTCCACTATGACTGATGTCCTTCTAAGAAGAGAGACAATGATGTGAAGACAGGCACAGGGAGAATGCCCTGTAATGACAGAGGCAGAGGCTGGAGGGATTCCTGCCTTCATAGGAGGGAGGATGTGTTGTCTATAGTTATCACATGAGTTGGGAAGAAGAAAGGGAATTCCTGTTGCTGAGCCCCTGCTGGGAGCCAGCTCCTTAATCCTTAACAAGTTTGCTCATCTGAGCCTCACCATTCTGTAAAAAGGGTATTATTATCTCCATTTCACAGAGGAGGAAACTGAGGCCCACAGACATGAAATGTCTTGCCCAAAGATTTCAGCCTTCTTCTACTTCCTGGCTATACCCAGCTGAGTACCCCTGCCCACTTGTCTTGCTTGGGGGTGTGGGGATCCTGCTCTTGGACACATGTTTTCCGGCGGACAGCATGCAGGCCTATGGGCTAGGTTATTAGTGCATTTAGTACATTAGAGAACCATAAAGTGGCCATTTGTTCACTTTTTGATTTGAGCTGCTTTTTTTTTTTTTTTAATGAAAGCTTATTTATTTATTTATTTATTTATTTATTTATTTATTTTTCGCTGTGTTGGGTCTTCATTTCTGTGCGAGGGCTTTCTCTAGTTGCGGCGAGCGAGGGCCACTCTTCATTGCGGTGCGCGGGCCTCTCACTGTCGTGGCCTCTCTCGTTGCAGAGCACAAGCTCCAGACGCGCAGACTCAGTAGTTATGGCTCACGGGCCTAGTTGCTCCGCGGCATGTGGGATCTTCCCAGACCAGGGCTCGAACCTGTGTCTCCTGCATTGGCAGGCAGATTCTCAACCACTGTGCCACCAGGGAAGCCCTGAGCTGCTTTTTATAGGCTTTTAAATTTAGAAACTGGTTTGAATGAAGTACTATTATGAGCTTTTGTATTTCATGTCAGTAATTCTCAAACATTGCCTGGGTTTGTTAACCCAGTATTTGAGGTGGGATGGAGGTGGGGGGAGAAGCGGGGAGGCAGGGCTGTGTGTTAAAAAAAAAAGTCCTTTCAACTTCATCTGTGATCACTTTTCAGGGCTGTTACTTAACTACCCAAATGTTGAGTTTGAATGTAATAATTACTGTGTTTCATTTTGTGCAGAGAGAAAGAAGGCTTGCAAAGACAAAGATAAATATCTCTTTATTCTGAGAGTGTGATATTTGAACTCTGTGAAATGGCTTTATTCTATAGTTACCTGGCCACAAATAATACCTATACCCCTGTTCCTAAATGGAAGCTCCTGAAATATTGGGGATGATTTTTTTCTTTTATTTTAATATCTCTAGTTCAGCCCAGGCATGACATAGAGGGGGCTTGGAGAGTCAGTATGGAATCATGGTGAGAAGCAAGCAAAACAGACTCCCTCGGTTTAAATTCCTACTCTGTCACTACTAGAGGAAAAGTAGGTGGCTGTGGGCAAATCATTTCCCTTCACTGTGTCTCAGTTTCATTATCTGTGAAATGGGAATAAAATCCATCCTTGCTTTTGTCTTCATCATGGCAAATTAGTCGATTGAACAAATGAACTGACCCCTAATAAGTATACTGTGGACCAGTCTTAAGAATCCTACTAGCTCAGGGCTTCCCTGGTGGCATAGTGGTTAAGAATCTGCCTGCCAATGCAGGGAACATGGGTTCAAGCCCTGGTCCGGGAAGATCCCTCATGCCGCAGAGCAACAAATCCCATACACCTCAACTACTGAGCCTGCGCTCTAGAGCCCGCGAGCCACAACTACTGAGCCTGTGTGCCACAACTACTGAAGCCCGCATGCCTAGAGCCCATGCTGCACAACAAGAGAAGCCACCGCAATGAGAAGCCCTCGCACTACAACGAAGAGTAGCCCCGGCTCGCCACAACTAGAGAAAGCCCCTGCACAGCAACGAAGACCCAATGCAGCCAAGGATAAATAAATAAATAAATAAATAAATAATACTAAGAAAAAAGAATCCTACTAGCTCTGTGCTCTGGGATTCTATCAAAGTTGAAAGTTTTTAATTAAGGGGCATATTTCATGTCCAGCTGGAGCTTGGGTGCTTAAGGATGAATATTGCAATTAATAGCTACAATTGAGCAAAATTCCAAATCCACATTACAGTCTCCCCACAGCACTTATAACAGCATCAGGTACATAGGAAGTACCCAGAAAGTGAGTGGTTCAGTGAGATAAGAAGAAAAGTACTAAAACATGTTTGTTTTTTAATGGCTGAAAAAATTTAGTAGGTAATCCACTCACATGGTCAAAAAATGCTGAGGTATGTGGGGTGTACTGTGTATAGTGTTGCCCAGATGTGCGGTTATCTTCCCCACAGAACACTGGTGCTTTATTTTATATCCCTCCAAAGGTATTTCATACATATAAAAGCATATATTTGTGTATCTCTTTTTCCCACTTTTGTACATGTGAACACGTAGCACATGCAGACCTGTTTCCTTCACTTAAGAATACATATTGGAGATATTTCCCTATTAGTATATAAAGAGTTTCCTCATTCATTTTTCTAGCTGTATGGTATTCCTTTGCATGAATGTGCCCTAGTTTCTTTAGCCAGTCTCCTGCTCATAGACATTTAGGTGTGTCTACTTTCCTGCCTTTGCAAAAAAATACCATGGAATAAATTCATGTATCCATCATTTCCCATACAGATAATACATCCATCTGACCAATTCTAGTGGAAATCATGGGTCAAGGACCCACACATTGCTAATTTTGCTGGATGTTAACAAATTGCCTATTATTAATGTTGCATAATTTTACACTCCTGCCTGGTTTTACCCTCGCTTCAGTGTGTTATCAGTGTGCTGTGGTTCTGGGCCATTCTCATGGGTGAAAAAATGGTATCTCAGAGAAGTTTTAATTTCTAGCACTCTTATGAGAGAGGTTGGGTATCATTTCCTTTTTGTAAATTGTGTCATTGTAGCTTTTGTTTCTATTAGGTTATTGGGCTTTTTTCTAACAATTTGTAGGAGCTCTTTATGGATGAGGGAAATAAGCTCTTTGTTAAATGAGTTGAATATATTTCTTCCCTGTGTGTCATTGGTCTTTTGATTTTGCTTATGGTAGTGTTTTGGTCTGCAGGCATTCTTATTTTTATATACAGTGACATTCTTATTTTTATATACAGTTGTCCTCCTTTATCCCCAGGTTTTCTTTACATGGTTTCAGTTACCTGAGGACAACTGCAGTTCAAAAATATTAAATGGAAAATTCCAGAAATAAACAATTCATAAGTTTTCGTTGTGTGCCACTGTGAATAGCGTGATGAAATCTTACACTGTCCCGCTTCATCCCGCTGAGGACGTGAATCATCCCTCTGTCCAGCGTATCCTGCCCATTAGTCACTCAGTAGCCACTTATCAGATCAGATCTCAGTATCACAGTGCTTGTGTTTAAGTAACCCTTATTTTACTTAATAATGGCCACAAAGTGCAAGAGTAGTGGTGCTGATAATTTAGATACACCAAAGAATAATCATAAAGTACTTCCTTTAAGTGAAAATATGAAAAGTTCTCAACTTAATAAGGAAAGCAAAAAATTGTATGCTTGTATGCTGAGGTTGCTGAGATCTACAGTAAGAACGAATCTTCTATCTGTGAAATTGTGAAGAAAGAAAAGGAAATTGTGCTAGTTTTGCTGTTGCACCTCAAACTGCAAAAGTTATGGCCACAGTGTGTGATAAATGCTTAGTTTAAGATGGAAAAGGCATTAAATTTGTACATTAAGATATTTTGAGAGAGAAAGAGTTCACATAACTTTCATTACAGTAATTGTATGTAATTGTTCTATTTTATTATGAGTTATTGTTAATTTCTTATTATGCCTAATTCATAAATTAAACTTTATCATGTATGTATGTATAGGAAAAAAATATGGATATATGGTTTGGTATCATCCTAGGTTTCAGGCATCCACCGTGGGCCTTGAAATGTATCCCCCATTATAAGGGAGGAACTATCGTAGTCCATTTTATCAATTCTATTTTTTGGACTTTTTATTATATTCTATTGATCTTTCTATTCGTGTGTCAATGCCACACTTAATTATCAAGACTTTATTATACATTTTAATATATGGTGGGGCTAATCCTGCCTTATTACTCTTCTTTTTTTTTATAATTAATTAATTTATTTATTTATTTTTGGCTGTGTTGGGTCTTCGTTTCTGTGCAAGGGCTTTCTCTAGTTGCGGCACTCTTCATCGCGGTGCACGGGCCTCTCACTATTGCGGCCTCTCTTGTTGCGGAGCACAGGCTCCAGACATGCAGGCTCAGTAGTTGCGGCTCACGGACCTAGCTGCTCCGCGGCATGTGGGATCTTCCCAGACCAGGTCTCGAACCCATGTCCCCTGCGTTGGCAGACAGATTCTCAACCACTGCGCCACCAGGGAAGCCCTCCTCTTCTTTTAAAGTTTGTCCTGGTCAGTCTTGCATGATTAGCTTTCCATAGGAACTTTAGAATAAGTTTACCTAGTTCAAAGAAACATTCTGCTGGTATTCTTGTGTGTGTGTGAATTGTGTTAAATTTACAGATCAACACAGGAAGAACTGACGTCTTTATGATGTTGAGTTTTTCTGTCCAAGAATGTGGTGTGCTCCTGTAGTGGTTCAAGTCTTCTTTTGCATCTCTTAAAAGATTTAAGATTTTTCATGTACATATTGTAAATTTCCTATTAAATCTATTTCTACGTATCTTGTATTTTAGAATAGGATAGAATAGAATTAAGATCTTTTCTTTCATTATATCTTATAACTTAGTTATCATTTTAATATAGGAAATCTATTTATTTTATATTAACTTTCTGTGTCACCATATTACTGAATTCTTTCATTGTTTCTGATTCTCTTGGGATTTCTAGAGAACTCAGATAGTGAAGGAAAACAGATAACAATCATACTGATTTAACAAGAAAATTGGGAATTAAGTGAACTGATGTTTCTCCTTTGGGAGATTGTATCTTGAAAATACCAATTCTTAAAACATAAATAGTTGTTCAATAGATTTAATGTTTCCTTTTTTTCTTCTTCTTAATAGAAAACCTTGCTTTGAAAACAAAGTCAATGTAATAAAAGTTGAAATGTTAGTGTTGACAGGATTTAGTTTTAATAAAAGATCTATAATTCCTTATGTTATTTGTGCTCAGAAAGTTTGACTTCAGAAGTAGTATATCCTTAAAAATAATCTGGTAGAGAGAAAAAGTACCTAACTTAGAGCCAGTACCCAGCACAGGGTAATGGGAGGAGCCTGAAATCGAAAGTTCAAAGACTTGAGTTCAAGCCCTGGCTCTGTCACCAGTTCATTGCAATGTTGTCTACCTCCTTGGGCCTCAGTTTCCTGATCTATAAAATAGGACTGATGATAACTACCTAACAGGGTTGTTGTGAGGGATCAAATGAGATCATGAATATTGAGAGCACCTAGCACATTGCATGGCACATGGCTTATATACAACAAATGGTGGCTATTATTAATAATATATCTGTTAATTTAAGCCACCCTTGGTGTGTTAAGATACAGATCAGGCTACTATAACATAGACTCCTAAATACTATAGTTAAGCAGATAGAAATGTGTTTTCCACTAGTGTAACTGTACAAGCACTGGTATAGTTGCTCCGAGGTATTGGACACAGAGGTTCCCAGTGTTCTGTGGCTCTACTATTCTCAACACGTAGTGTCATCCCATGGTCCCAGAAGGCTGCTGCAGTGCTCACCATTGCCTGATCCCTCAGCCTGCAGGAAGTAAGAAAGAGAAGGCAGGGTTCACACACCTTCTCTTTAAGATCACGCCCAGGAAGCTGCTCACATCACTTCTACTCATGTGCCATTGGCCATAAACTAGTCACATGGCCACTCCTAACTGCAAGGGAAACTGGGAAATGTAGGGTTTATGCCCTTCTAAAATGAACATTGGGGGCAACTAGCAATTGGAGCCATAATTGGTATATGAAAATGACACTTCCCACATACCACCAGATGTCCCTGTATCTGAGCCCGTTTGTGACCCACCTTGGTGTGTGGGGGGTTGCAGGTGCAGGAGGGGCTCAGGATCTGGTATTGTGTCTTATTTAACTGTAGGGTCATGAGGGTATGCAATTACCATATCCAGATCAGCCTTGCTCATTCTCTGGGACTTGCTTTGGGAGGCTGCCCTTTCATGGTAAGTGGATCTTATGGTGATGAGGCATAACCTAGATTCAGCTGTCTTGATATTTGCTAAGGTGTGGTAGACACTGTTGGTAGAAGTCAAACCTAGATCATTTTTGCTAGCATCTCAGTGCCTGGACAGTGCCAGACATACAGTAGGTACCCATACATGTTGATTGATGACTACTAGACTGACTCTAGTGAACGGATCATTTGGACACAAACAATGAAGCTCAGTTCACATCACTTGCTTAACAGCACTGGATGTGATCATGTGCCAATGCTTTTATCTCAGGAGTTGTGGAAGAGGATGCCTTATGTATAAATCTTCTTATTAAGACCAGACAACAAAACCTTCCCTGTCTCTCAGGCCACTTCTCTAATTAGGAAAAGTAGTAAGTAAAGAGATGGGGTGGAGTGGGGGAGGTACAGCATCTTTCCAGTTTGAAAGCTGTATTTAGGCTGGGACAGTTGTGCCTGTAATTATCCTGTCTGAGTTGACTTTAATGAGCATTATTTTTAATGCTTTCATTTCAAAGGGGAAAAAAGTGATTTTTGTATCCAAGTGTATAAAACAGCTTTATTCACTAAGCTTGAAAGACATAGTCATCACTGCTGGGTCTATAGTGATTCTGAGCCAGAAACCTCATATCAGATGCCTTGGCCAGAAGGTAACAGTTGGTTGCTATCAAGGAATCACAGCATTCAGGCTGGCTCGGGTCCTCCTCTTCCCATGACCATCTCCCAATGGCAGACATGTGGGAAAACAGTGCTGGATGCAGGGGAGGCAGGATCAGCCTCTTGAGAGCCTGACATTTCCTCATATAGGTTCTTACTGACATGGCATGCAAACTGTGTCCTCATTTGAGGTTTAAGGTGTCACCATCGGCTCATTGCCCCAGCTAGAAAGGGACTGTGTCAGTCCCTTTAACCCCACATTCCAAGGGTCCCCACTAGGCCAATCAGCATCCTCCCTGCCTCACTTCAGACCCTTCACATTCTCCTGCCTCCATCACATTCTCTGTCTAGCCACCTAACTTACCTCTTCTTCTTCTTCTCTTCCATATACAATTTTTTAAAAGAATAAAAGTAATATAACTACATTTGGAAAACAGAAAAGAAAATCATGTATAATTCTACATTGTAACAGCTCTCATCAATTTTTACATTTCCTTCTAGTATTTTTTTAATGTTTGTTTGTTTGTTTGCTTATTTATGCCACACTGCGGCATGTGGGATCTTAGTTCCCTGGCCAGGGATTGAACTCATGCCCCCTGCATTGGAAGCACGGGGTCTTTTTGCATTTCTTTTTTTTTTTTAAATTGAAGTATAGTTGACTTACAATGTTGTGTTAGTTCCAGGTATACAGCAAAGTGATTCAGTTTTATATATATATATATATATATTTATATATATATATATATTCTTTTTCAGATTCTTTTCCATTATAGCTTATTACAAGATATTGAATATGGTTCTCTGTGCTATACAGTAGGTCTTTCTTGAATATTTTATATATGGTAGTGTGTACCTGTTAATCTCAAAGTCCTAATTTATCCCTTCCCCCCTTTGCCCTTTGGTAACCATAAATTTGTTTTCTATGTCTGTGAGTCTATTTCTCTTTTGTAAATAAGTTCATTTGTATCTTTTTTTAGATTCCACATTTAAGTGATATCATATGATATTTGTCCTTCTCTTTCTGACTTATTTCACTTGGTAGGATAATCTCTAGGTCCATACATGTTGCTGCAAATGGGAAACGTGGAGTCTTAACCACTGGACTACCAGGGAAGTCCCTACTTCTAGTATTTTTAATCATAAGCATAATTATTCTCATAATTTTACTTATAGTTTATAAACAGACTTTTATCTCAGTTTTCTCTCAATGGGTTCCAAAGCCTTTTCCAAAAATTTCTAGCCAGTTTTTCTGTAGATGTATCATCTTTTATCTTACGACTCTCCTATTATGAGATACTATGGTTGGCTTCTAATTTTTCACACTTACAAATAGCATTGCAGTGAACATTTTAATTTGCATGTGCATAACCTTTTCAGTATTTTGAATTATTTCTTTGGGGTAGATTCACAAGTTCAAAGGAAATGAAGTTTTATAGCCTTTAATATTGCAAAATTGATGTTCAGAAGTTTTATACCAATTTGTAATGCCATAAGCAATGTTTGAAAATTTTGCAATACCTATGATAACAGTGAGTAACATGATCTTTCTGAATTTTTAAAAGGTGAAATGGTCCATGGAAAAAAATTTGTTTTATTCTTATTGGGAAAAGTAATGCATGTTTAAAATTAGAGAAGCCAAAAGAAAACTAAAATCAGCTATAATTTTGCCCTCAGTGAACCATAAACACTGGTAATATTATGGTCTGTATCCCATCTGAAGTTTTAAACAAATGTATATATAATTTCTTTGCCTTTCATTCTTTCTTTTCTTTTTATTTCCTTTTTTTAATTGGCTAGAAATATTTTTCACATAACAGTTTTATGCTATGTGAACATCTTTTTAGGACATTAAATATTGTTTTCACACAGTTCCCCGTTTTTGGAAATGTAGATTATTTTCAGTTTTCTGCTATCTTAAATAGTATAATATGACCATGTTTATAACTAAATCTTTAAGACACCTGTATGTAAGAACACCCCTGACTTGTGTCTTCTGCACTGGGTATTTGTAACAATGTTAACAAAGATACATATTGGGAAATTTTTAATTAAAAAACTGTCTTGTTTGACTTGTAACTCATGTAATTAAAGAGGTAAAGGACTTTTTCGTATGCTTATTGGACAGTTGTACTTCTTCCTTTGTGAATTGTTTATTGTTACTTTCTTAAATTTTCCATTGGATATTTCAACTCTTTCCTATATTGCAAACTATTTTTCAATTTTTTAGCCACCTTCCAATTTTATTTATTCTGGTTTGGGTTTTTTGTTTGTTTTTTAATTCTAAATCTTGTCCTTAATGACACCTATGTTTATTGTCATGTCCTGGAAAGGTCTTTTGCCTCCCAACATCACAAATATTTTCTTCTACGTACTTCTAAGGTTCAATTTTCTACACCTAAATCTTTAAACTCTCTATACTTCATCTAGCCAGATGGTAAATGTGGATTATAATCTTTTCCTCTCCAAATAGGTAGTGAGGAATTCAAAATGGTAATGTCATAAAGATCACTGCCTGGTTACTTTAGATGTCAACTCTTTTCAAATTAATTTGTACATTTTGTTTAATTTCTATCAATCTTAATGAGATATTTTGGGAATTTGACAAAATGAGTCTAAATTTTATCTAGGAGAATAAACATTTTAAGAACAACCAAGAAAATTTTAAAAGGCAAAAGCTTCAAAAGGAGGGACTTAGGTTATCAGTTATTAAAATATATTATAAAGGTATAGTAATGAAAATGAAAACAGTATGTAATCAGTATAGGAACAAACAAATCAATGAAACAATAGAAATTTCTGAAACTCAAGTATATAAAATAATTTAGTATAGCATATCATTAGAGTAAAGTAGTTCAGATAAGCAAGAAAAGAAAGGATTTTTAAGTGAATGATTTTGACTATTAATGTTATGAGTTATAATATTAACACCTTTTATAATATTGCACCATCCCTTACAATGCTAGAATGAATACTACTTAGACACCATGTATTATTCTTTTAGTGCATGTTTAAATTGGATTTCTGATGTTTTATTTAGGACATTAGGTGCCACTGGTAAGTGACACTGGTCCATATAGCTATAAAGTTTGGGTATCAGAACTGATTTCATGACCTGATGTCTCTAAACATCCTCCTCCTTCCCCAAGTTATCTTGCCAGGAATCCAGAATCATCAGATCTCCCGCATTTCACCAAGCTATCTGTTGTCTCTTTCTCCGATGCACTTCCCTGGGCTCCCCGCCTCCACTTTGGCTTCTGCTCCACCCATTGTCCTCATAACAGTCACAGTGATTTTTTTTTAACCTAAAATGTCTGTTTGTTAAATTTTATAATCAATGAAAGTGTAAGTTGAGTAATTAGATTTTTAAAATATTATTACTGAGGTAAAATACACATAAAACTACCATTTTAACTGTTTTAAAGTGTATGATTCAGTGGCATTAAGTATTTTCACAGTATTTGCAACCATCACCATTATCCAGTTTCAGAACTTTTTAAATACCCCGAATGGAGATCCCATGCCTACGAAGCAGTCACTTCCCATCTCCCCTACCTCCAACCTCTGTAACCACTCATCTGCTCTCTCTCCCTATGGATCTGGCCCACTCTGGATAGTTCATATAAATGGAATCATACAGTACATGGCCTTTTCGTGGCTGGCTTATTTTACTTAGCATAATGTTTGCAAGGTTCATCCATGTCATAACATATATCTGTACTTCATTCTTTTATGGCTGAATAATATTCCATTGTATGAATATGTCACATTTTGTTTATCCATTCATGTGATAACGCTGCTATGAACATTTGTGTACAAGTATTTGCTTGAGTATCTGTTTTCAAACAATGGACCTGTTTTCAATGGAGGAATGGAGTTGCTGAGTCATATGGTAATATTATATTTAGCTTATTGAGGAAATGCCTAACTATTTTTACAAAGCAGTAGAATCATTTTACATTCCTACCACCGGTGTATGAGTGTTCCAGTTGACTCTACATCCTTTCCAACACTTATTATTTTCTTTTTTTTTAAATCATGGCCACTCTAGTGGTTATGAAGCAATATCTCATTGTTTGGATTTGCATTTTGCTGATGACTAATAATGTTGAGCATCTTTTCATGTGTTTGTTGACCATTTGTATATCTTCTTTGGAGAAATGGCTAATCAGATTCTTTGCCCATCTTTTAATTGGGTTATTTTTCTTTTTGTTGTTGAGTTGTAAAAGTTTTTTATACATTCTGAATACTACATTCTTATAAGACATATGATTTACACATATTTTCTCTCGTTCTGTGGGTTGTGTTTTTCACTCTCTTGACAGTATCCTTTCATGCACAAAAATTTTTAATTTTGATGAAGCTCAATTTATTTTTTCTTTGGTTGCTTATTCTTTTCATGTCATATTTAAGAAACCATTGCCAGATTCAAACAGTTACTAATTAGAGGAGTGAGGGAATACAGAAACAACGGAAAGGCAGTCAAGAAACAATAGTTCAGTGATGAGCAGGGGCCTGGTTCCTCCTCAAGGGATATACATAACAATCTGATACAAACCTCTGAGTTCTTCTACAGAAACTAAGACCCCCACTCAGGTGGGGGATGGTAACTTCAGGCTGAGCACAAGCACTTGGACCCCAGACTGTTTGGAACCACAAGGCTGATGATTGAGATTCCTGTTATCTCCCCACCAACCAATCAGAGGAAGGTCACACACCCTGCAGACCTCCCCCCAAATTTTGCCTATTAAAACTGTTCACTGAAAATGATCAGAGAGTTTGAGTTTTTTGAGCATTAGCTACCCTGCCCTCCTTGTCTGGTGCCTTACAATAAACACTGCACATTCCTTAAAAAAAAAAGAAAAGAAAAGAAAAGAAAAAAAGAAACCATTGCCAAATCCAAGGTCATAAAAAATTTCCCCTATATTTTCTGCTAAGAAAACATAGCTAAATTTTGCTCTTAAATTTAGATCTTTGATCCATTTTGAGTTAATTTTTGTGTATGGTGTGAGGTAAGTGTCCAGCTTCATTTTTTTTTTTTTTTTTTTTTTTGCAGTATGAGGGCCTTTCACTGTTGTGGCCTCTTCAGTTGCAGAGCACAGTCATCCAGACGCGCAGGCTCAGCGGCTATGCCTTACGGGCCCAGCCGCTCCGCGGCATGTGGGATCTTCCCGGACCGGGGCACGAACCCGCGTCCCCTGCGTCGGCAGGCGGACTCCCAACCACTGCGCCACCAGGGAAGCCCCAGCTTCATTTTTTGCGTGTATATATCCAGTTCACAAGCTCCATAGACAGAATGCTGTCTGTCTCAAAAGGCAAGAGCTGCCCTGAAATATGAGGTGGTTAGTTTTTAGGGGCTCATAGGCTAATAAGTGAGAGGATTATTCCAACTCTTTTGGAGAAGGGGCAAGGATTTCCAGGATTTGGGCCACCACTCACTTTTTGGCCTTTTATGGTTAGCCTCAGAACTGTCATGGTGCCTGTGAGTGTGTCATTTAGCTTGCTAATGTATTTAAATGAGCATATAATGAGGCTCAAAGTCTACTGGAAGTCAAATCTTCCACCATCTTGGGCGTAATCGGCTTTAACCAGTTTTTGTTGTATCCACAATGGCTCTATCACTCTTTTAAAGGTTGTGCCCTGCCCCCTCCCTCCTGTTTCAATTTGAGGTCTCCTCAGACCCATCAAGCTCTTTACTTCCCCAGGACCTTTGCACATGCTCTTCCCACTACCTTCTATATCTCCTCTTGTTCCACATCACACAGTTAAGTGTGACTCATCTCTTACCTAAATCACCAACCTACATATAGTAGTTAGGTTTCCTCTGGTTATTCTCTTTCATAGTTCTTTGAAGTTTCTTTATAGCAGTGACCTCTATTGTAACTAATTATTGATGAGGAGCCCAGCTGACTGTGCTGGGGTCTTGGGGAGGGGTGAGGTGATATAGCTAATTATTGATACGATTTTTGGTTTATTCCTGTTTCCCCCATGGACTTTTGGTACCATGATGGTAGGTGTCATGTCTGTATTTAGTTCACCACTAAAAACTCAGTGCCTGGCCATGTGTCTTTCACATGGTAGACACTTGATCAATATTTACCCAAAGTATGACGGATGACAGTAGCTTAGTAAATAGAACTAGGAAGCTTCCCATATTTCTTAAGATGTGAAAAAGGTTAGAGTAATTAAAAATTGTTCCTTAAATGGCTCAAGCAACGTGCTTAAAACCTCAGTCGAACCCCAGGCTAGTCAATTTTGGTAATACTTATTTTTCTTTTCAAAAAGGTTTTTTAAAGGCTGGAGAGGGTGTGGAGAAAGGGGAATGTCGGCAGGAATGCAGGTCGGTGCAGCCACTGTGGAAAACAGTATGGAGGATTCTCAGAAAACTAGAAGTAGAATTACCATATGAGGCAGCAATCCCATTCCTGGGCATATATCCAGACAAAACTATAATTCAAAAAGATACATGCACCCCTATGTTCATAGCAGCACTATTCACAATAGCCAAGACATGGAAACAACCTAAATGCCCGTCGACAGATGAACGGATGAAGAAGATGTGGTACATATATACAACAGAATATTACTCAGCCATAAAAAAAGAACGAAATAATGCCATTTACAGCAACATGGATGCAACTAGAGATTATTATACTAAGTAAAGTAAGTCTGAAAGAGAAAGACAAATATCATATGATATCACTTATATGTGGAATCTAAAATATGACACAAATGAACCTATCTATGAAACAAACAGCATCAGGGACATAGAGAATAGACTGGTGGTTGCCAAGGGGGAGGGGGTGGGAGAGGGTTGGATTGGGAGTTTGGGGTTAGCATATGCAAACTATTATATATCGGATGGATAAACAACAAAACCCTACTGTATAGCACAGGGAACTATATTCAATATCCTATGATAAACCATAATAGAAAAGAATATGAAAACAAATCTATATATCTATAACTGAGTCACTTTGCTGTACAGCAATAATTAACACTACATTATAATTCAACTATACTTCAATAAAAAAATTTTTTTAATGTTTTTTGAGTTGTATGTAGTATTCTCCTACAACATTTTCCTGTCTCCCATACCACTAACCTTTGCTGTTAAGTATAGTGCTTTTACTCTATTTATTCTTAAATAGGCTTTCCAAAAATATATGTGTTTTATTTCTGTGCAGTTGAAGCTTTTATTTTCTTTTGGATCTAAGCATTTTTAACAGGATTGTTTTTTTAATTCTAAACTATTTTTACTTTTAAACTTTTACTATTTACTTCTAGTTGTATAACCTAATGGTCAGCCTATATCCTTTCTGATATTGGAACTATATTGTGACTTAATATATGAACACCTATAAAAAATATATTATGTTCAGATATAAAGAAAATGTCGGGCTTCCCTGGTGGCGCAGTGGTTGAGAGTCCGCCTGCCGATGCACGGGACATGGGTTCGTGCCCTGGTCCGGGAAGATCCCGCATGCCGCGGAGCGGCTGGGCCCGTGAGCCATGGCCGCTGAGCCTGCGCGTCCGGAGCCTGTGCTCCGCAACGGGAGAGGCCACAACAGTGAGAGCCCCGTGTACCGCAAAAAAAAAAAAAGAAAGAAAGAAAATGTCAATACATTTCTGAAAATATCAAAGTAGGTCTCTTCTTATTCATTTTACCTGTTACTCAGTGAGACCTTTTGAGCTTAAGACTCAATTTCTTTCATAGTTCTTTTCCTCGTTCTCTCCTGAAATTTCTACTTTGAATCAGTGTAATTAATACATTTTTCTTTCCATGTCTCTTATTTTTGACATGAGAGGCAAATATTTTACTAGACGTTTACTAGACGTTACAATTTACTACAGTTTACTAGATGTTAGGCAAATTATTTAACCTCTTCCTGCTCAATTCCCCATCTGTAGCATGGGGATAGCACAGTACCTACATCATGTGAGGATTAAGAGACAAAGTGTTACTTGTGGTTTGTCTTTGAGAAGCAGCCATGCTTGGCTAGCGCTAGTGCCTCCAAGTTCAGAGCAAGAGCCATACGGGCCTGGGACCCAGGGTGGAGACCTACCTTTCATGAAATTGAGGCATCTCCATGTCCTCCCTGACCAAATTGAGTTCAGCTAGTGAAGGAGGTGGGAAGGAGACATGGGTAGATGTCTCTGAACATGGTTGGCAGCCTTTTCAGGAGGCACCAATGTATCTAGTATACAAGGATATTATGAGAGACTTTCATCATCAGTCCAGATGTGATAAATAGAGGACATTCTGCTTACACTATGCCCATGACATTCACCTCACTGTTGAGAACCAAAATGTGGCTAGTTTGTAACGATTTGTCCTTAAGGATCCACAGCACCTCCAGGACTCACCACTGTCTGGACTCAGGAGTTTTGTGTCTGCTGGGTCTGTTCACCCTGCAGCTCACCCAGTCATCTCTAGCTTTATATCCTCCTTCCTCAGTATCACCTATGAGTCAAAGAGTAGAGATAAGAGATGCAGCCTCTAAGTGGAGTTGCTCTTTTCATTGAGATCCAATAGGTAAAAATTTGCTAAAGGTCCTGGGGCTAGGTCGTTGGAAGTTAGTTTTAGTAGTATGTTTCCTGGATAAGGTATAAGAAAGCCCATGCTACACTGAAACCTGGCAAGAGGGGCTTTTTACAGTTCGTGCACATGCAAGGAGGCATGATCATTTGGTTGACTGATTCAGTGTTTACTGGCCTTTTGCTGTGTGCCATCACCATGCTGAACTTGATGTGGGTTAAAAAATAAATTAGTGGCTGCTACTACAGCAGGAGGAATACTGGATGTGGAGTTAGGAGACCTAGGTGGCAGTAATATAAATCTCTTAATTTCTCCAGCCTCCGGTTTTCTTGACAGTAAAATGAGGATAATGATATCTACTTCCTACTGCTGCTGTGACAATTAAATAAGACGATGTATCTGAGCTTACCTTGAGAGTTACCTGAAACTTAGTGGGCATTCAGAACACCTGAGTTGATTGATTAAAATGAAGCCTTATACCCTCATGGGGAGCTAGCACACATTTAAACAACTTTATTACATGGTAGAAAGTAATACATGTCATGCTTAAAACTTTCTGGCCAGGTAAGACTGATTCAATGTGCTAAAATCAATCAGTGAAATCCAGTACATTAACAACTAAATAAGAAAAAGCACATGATTATATCAATAGATGCAGAAACAGCATTTAATAAAATTCAACATTCATTCACAATAAAAACTCTTAGCAAACTAGAAGGGAAGTAGAAAGGTACTCTCAGAAACAGAAAGGAATGCCTTTAACCTGAAACAAGAGATAAATCTCAAAAAAGGTATTATTCCATTTGCATGACATTCTGGAAAAGGCAAGACTGTGATGATGGATCAGTGGTCTCCAGGGTTACGGGTCAGGGGTTAGAATGACTGATAAAGAGCATCTACCAAAATCTGCAGCTAACACCATACCTCATGGTGAAAGGTTGAATGCTTTCTCCAATAATCAGAGAGAGCATCCCTATTCAATATTGTACTGAAAGTCCTAGCAAGTGCAATAAAGTAAGAAAGAGAAATTAAAGGCATTCAAGTTGGAAAGGAAGAAATAAAACTATTCATACTCATAGATGACATGATTGCCTACATAGAAAATCCAAACGAACTATCAGAAAAAAAGAAAAAAGCTCTTGGAACTAATAAATGAGCTGTCTTATGGGATATAAGGTCAACATTTAAAAAAACAAACCAACAACAAACAATTGGAAACTGAAACTTAACAAGCAGCCTCATTTACAGTACTCCCTCCTAAATGCAATATTTAGACATAAATATAACAAAATGTGTGCTGAGAACTATAAAAGTTGATTAAATAAGTCAAGGAAAGACTAAATAAATGGGGAGACGCACCTGATTCATGAACTGGAAGATTCAATATAGTTAAGATGTCAATTCTCCCCAGATTGATCTATAGATATAATGTAACCCCAATCAAAATCTAAGCAGGATTCTTTATAGATATCAAGAAGTTTATTCTAAAATTTATATGGAAAGGCAAAGGAACTAGAATAGTGAAAATAATTTTGAAAAAGAAGAACAAAGTTGGAGGAAACTAATCAAGACTAGGTAATATTGGCATTGGTCAGTGGAACAGCATAGAGAGCCCAGAGATAGACCCAGGCAAATAGAGTCAACTAATTTTTGACAAAAGAACAAAGGTAATTCATTGAAGAAAGGATAGTGGTTTCAACAATGGTGCTGGAACAGTTGGATATCCATAGGCAAAAAAATGTGTACCTCATCCTAAACCTCAGACCATATCCAAATATTAAATCAAAATAGATCAGAGGGGGCTTCCCTGGTGGCGCAGTGGTTGAGAATCTGCCTGCTAATGCAGGGGACACGGGTTCGAGCCCTGGTCTGGGAGGATCCCACATGCCGCAGAGCAACTAGGCCCGTGAGCCACAACTACTGAGCCTGCGCGTCTGGAGCCTGTGCTCCGCAACAAGAGAGGCCACGATAGTGAGAGGCCCGCGCACCGCGATGAAGAATGGCCCCCGCTTGCCACAACTAGAGAAAGCCCTCGCACAGAAACGAAGACCCAACACAGCCAAAAATAAATAAACAAATGTGGGGTTAAAAAAAAAAATAGAGGTATAAATGCAAAGCATAAAACTTTAAAACTCTTAGAAGAAACCATAGGAGAAAATCTTCATGATCTTGGATTAGGCAACGAGCTCTTAGAGGTGACAAACAAAAGCACGATCCATTTTTAAAAAACTGATAAGTTGGACATAAGCCAAAATGTAAAACTTCTGTTCTGCAAGGGACTTCCTAAATAGGATGAGAAGATGGCCTGCACACTGGGAGAAAATACCTGCAAATCACATACCGAACAAAGGACTTGTATCCAGGCTATACAAAGAACTCTCAGAATTCAACAATAAGAGAACGAAGAGCCCAGTTAAAAATAGGCAAAAGGCAGGAATTCCGTGGCGGTCCAGTGATTAGGACTCTGCGCTCTCACTGTCGAGGGCCTGGGTTCGATCCCTGGTCGGGGAACTAAAATCCCAAAAGCCATACCTTGCGGCCAATAAATAAATAAATAAATAGGCAAAAGTCACTTCATCAAAGAAGTTATACGAAAGACAGATAAACGCATGAAAAGATGCTTAACATCATAAGTCATTAGGAAAATGCAAATTAAAACCACATTAGAGGGCTTCCCTGGTGGCGCAGTGGTTGAGAGTCCGCCTGCCGATGCAGGGGACACGGGTTCGTTCCCCGGTCTGGGAAGATCCCACATGCCGCGGAGCGGCTGGGCCCATGAGCCATGGCCGCTGAGCCTGCGCGTCCGGAGCCTGTGCTCCGCAGCCGGAGAGGCCACAACAGTGAGAGGCCCGCGTACCGCAAAAAAAAAAAAAAAAAAAAAACACATTAGATACCACTATACACCTATTAGAGTAGCTAGGAAAATACCAATATGCCACGTGGATGAGGATGTGGAGCATCTGGTTTGCTGGTCAGAATGCAAAATGGTTGAGCCATTCTGGCAGCAGTTTGGCAGTTTCTTAGGAAGGTAAACATATTCTTGGCAAATGACTTAGTGAGCCTACTCCTGGACATGTATCTCAAAGAAATGAAAATGTACGCTCACACAAAAACCTTGTACGTGAATATGCACAATAACGTTACTTATAATCACCAAAAACTGGAAGAAACCCAGATGTCCCTCAATGGGTGAATGGATTAAAAAACAAACAAACTGTTGTACGTCCATATAATGGGATATTACTCAGCAATGAAAAAGGAGCAAGCTATTAATGCATACAATAACTTGGATGAATCTTAAATATGCTACATACTAAGTGAAGGAAACCAGTTTCAAAAGGTTACGTACTGTATGATTTCATTTATTAATATGTCACATTCTGGAAAAGGCAAAACTGTAGTGATAGGGAACAGATCAGTTGTCACCGGGCGTTAGGCGCAAGGGATGGTCTGACTGCAAAGGGATCACATGAGGGAATTTTGGGGTTTTGACTGGGAGGATTGTCCTTTTTCCTGTTAGTGGTGGCAATTATAAGAATCTATGCATGTCTTAAAACTCATGGAACTGTACATTCAAAAAAAATTTTTTTTTCATATTTAAATTTTTAAAACTCTGGCCAGAATCTGAACGAAGAGAAGGCAAGTGGCCACAGGGCATTGGCTCCTGTGTGTCTGGTGTTGAAACACCTTCCAAAGCAGGGGGTTCAGCCCTGGTTTGGTAGCATGCTCAAGCCTCTCAAATTTCAGCTCCCTTTAAATGTGGGGTTTGTTTGCTGCCTCAAACCAAAATGGCACATGGTAAGTGTTTTCACATGGGTACAACTTCTGTGCCTCTAATGGGTTTCAGGGAAATGCCGTAGGTGGGTTAGGGTGTGGACATGCGGACGAGCTTCCACACAGGCCTGAGTGAATGCAGTGGCTCAGATGAGACTCCTCTGGGACCACACAAATGCACAAGCTGCTTCGAATCTTTCAAGGCCCAGAAATTCCCGGCAACTAAAAGGAAACAGAGAAGCAGCCTGGGGTGCTGGAAACATCACTGCCCTGGAGACAAGGGAAGATTTGGTGAGACGGTGGGAGGTCTCCTTTGCTTGTAAAATAGGAATGGGGCTGGGGGAGCAGAAAAGACCAGGGGTTCTCAAACTGGGCTCTGTCGAGTTCTGGGGGTGAGAGGGGACAGGGAGGGTGGCGAAAGGGATGCAGGAAGTCAGGCCTAGGTTCCTTGTGCCAAGCAATAGCCAGAGTTGTTCCACTCTGATTCTTTCATAGACTGGGCCTCTGCAAGATGCCTTCTATTTAAAGAGTGGCTTCTGCTGCTTTAAACAAGGTTTAATCACTACAGGACCAGAGGATCTGTAAGATTCCGTAGATGCCCTGTGGTTCCCTGAGTCAGGAAGAAGCGAGCTATTGCTCCCCCAGCTGTGGACCCTGACCCCAGCGCTCAGTGAGGGAGACATACAGTCCTGTTAATTCTGGATTCATGAAGGCTTCACTCTGGGAAATTGCTTTTGACATGCTTAGGGGTAGAAAGTATCTCAAATGAAGCTCCAAATAATTTAAATGTGATGACATTTTGAGTTGTGTGGAGGGGAGGGTGATCTTTAAAAAATGTTCCCGTCTAAATTTGCCTACCTGTTTGTACATACAAGTCGAAGGCAATTTTCTTTGTGGAATTACCAGTACATAGTGCTTTTGCTCTTGAGATAAGCTTCTTCCTCTTTCTTGACCACACGCAGCTCCCACCCTGGGCTCTCATAAGACAAAGACAGACCAAGTTCAGACTCTTTTCCCATAATTTTGAAGATTTTGGCCAAGGAGGAGAGGAGAAAGCAAGGGCCAAGCTGGGTAAAGGGATGAGGCTGCAGGACTTGGCATCAGTTGGATGTCCCAGAAGGCCAGGCCAGTGGGGGCTCAGGTTGACAGTCAAAGCCCTGGCCAAACAGATGGGGATTTGGAGCAGAGAAACTGAAGCATGGGCTTATTGATGGTCCCTCTGCCCAGTCATGCTCAGGCTACCAAGTACGGTTTCTTCTGTGAAGCCCAAATCCTTCTGATACGGGTGATTTGGGGCCCCTGTCAGACATTCGATGAGTTTCCTTCATCATTGCCACACGTTGGGGTGGGTTGGCTCCTGCAATCTGGGCGAACGGTGCCGAGTGTTAAACCTGAAGACAGGGACTTCCCTGGTGGCACAGTGGTTAAGACTCTGCTCTCCCAATGCAGGGGGCCCAGGTTCGATCCCTGGTCAGGGAACTAGATCCCACATGCATGCCACAACTAAGAGTTTGCATGCCACAACTAAGGAGCCCATGTGCTGCAACTAAGACCCGGTGCAAATTAAATAAATAAATAAATATTAAAAAAAAAAACCCTGAAGACAAGGAAGCAGAGTTTGTGGTAAAGCTGAATGCTGAATCTGCCAGCCCTGTGTCCTCAGTTAGAGGTTCCTGGGCTACTTTTTGGCTTGTTTCAAAAGCATTTTTGAACCCCAGTTTCTCTAAACATCAGGAGTTAAATGCGATCTTCTGTGTCCCCCCCCAATTAAGCCCAGGAGGAAGCACTTTTAAACGCCCCCTTACCCCAGATCTAGGTCTTTGTGATCTGGGTTCAGGGCCAGTCTTCATGGGTGAGACCCTGTGGCCCTGCACTTAGAGGGCCTCCCTTTGGTTTAATGCTCTGCTGTCATTAAATTCTTAATAGTTTTAGAACAAGGGGACCCAAATTTTCATTCTGCACCAGACTCTGCAAATTATGTAGCAAGTGTTGTCTGGAGCTTTAGATTTGAATTATTGCTATTACATTTTTATTTTTATGTTGTGTATCTTACCTGTCAAAAATGTACTTGACAATTATAGTCAGGTTTATAACTCAGACTTACAGCAATTATTTGAACTTCTTGCTGGGGTTTGCTGCCAGTCTAACTGTAGGAGAACGTGGACTGTGAGCCAGCACACAACTTTTTTAAAACTATGTACGGGTTGTGGGAGTGGAAAAAATATAAGATACAAGTGGATGTATAATCGAGTTTTGGGGGGAAGTTTTACATTCACATCAAACCACTCTTTCATTGAGCAAACTTAGGTGACTTCTGAGTTCCAAGCCCTGTGCTGACCACAGGAATACAGAGAAACACACACAACCCCTGCCCTCAAGGAACTCCCTGTCTAATTAAGTGTTTTTCAGAGTATGGAAAAAGCAACTTAGTACATATACGAATACCCATACAGAAAAGGTGAAACAATAGTTTAATAGGACAGTGTGTTTACTACGCACAGTGCATTCTATTTTCTATTCTGTTTCATTTTTTTAAAAAAATGCTGGTTGTACCACATGAAGTTGATTTCACAACCCATTAGCCTAAGTTTTAAAAGCACTGCTATAATGGGAGAGACTGATGTGTAAGCAAATAATATTTTGTTAATAGGTAGGGGTGGTGTGGACTTCTCAGATGAGTGTTAATCTGCTCTGAGTCCTGAAGGGTGAGGAGTTTGCCAGGGTGAGAAGCTGGCTGTGGAAATGAGGAATTCCAGACACAGGTGCCATGTCTGTGATTGGGGAAAGGTGAGCGTTCCGTGGGACCTGGGCATCTGGGGAGTTGTCCTGGAAAGGTAGATGAATGTATGGTGGAGGGCTCTGCATGCAAAGAGCATGGCAAGGAGCTCCTTCACTATCCTGTGTAAGCCACCAGAAGTTTTTTTAAACAGTCTAATTTGAAGTATCATTTATACACCATGAAATTCACCCATTCTAATTTTTAGTAAATTTATATAGTTGTGCAACCACCACCATGATACGGTTTTAAAACCTTTCCATCAGTCCAGAAATTTCCCTTGTTCCCATTTCCAGTCAATCCCCAATCCTATCCCCAACCCCAGGCACCCACTGATCTGCTTTCTGTCTCTGTAGATCTGTCTTTTCTAGAAATTTCATACAAATGAAATCATACACTACATGTGTTTTGTGTCTGGCTTCTTTCCCATGGCATCATGTTTCTGAGATTCATCCATGTTGTTGCATGTATTAGTATTCCATTGATTGGATATACCACAGTTTATCCATTGGCCAGCTGATGGACATTTGGATTGCTTCCAGTTTGGGGCACTGTGAGCCTTTGCATCCAGGTCTTTGTGTGGATGTCTATTTTCATTTCTCCAGGGAGATCCTAGGAATCGCTAGGAATTGTTGCCACACTGACTTCTGCAGTGGCTGCACCATTTCACATTCCCACCAGCAGCCTACAAGGGTTCCAGGGTCTCCACGTCTGCTGGAGGATGTGAACAGAGGAGAGATGGGATGAGGTTTGCATTTAAAGAGACTGCTCCAGCTGCAGGGTGGGGGTTAACTGGGAGAGAGAGGGAGGGGGGCAAGGCAGAGGCAAGAGGGAGAAATCAAGGACTTGCACTCAAGCTGAGGCTGTGGATGGTTGGAGAGGAGAGATGTGTCTGACGAGGCCAGGAGTCAGGGGGACAGGAGCCACAGAGCACTTCTTGAACTGGCTCCAGGTCACACAATTAATAAGAGAGAGAGATGGAGGTGACCTGAAAGCAAGACTTGCATCCGGACTAAGATGACGGTACTGAAGCCCCTGGCCCATCTCAAGTTCCATTAAGTAAGTTGGGCTCAGCTGTCACATCCCTTAGGACTGTTCCCAAATCCTCTGAGGGAAGTGGTTTCCAGCCCTGGCTTCCATTTGAGTCACCTGGGAAACTCTAAGATCTGCTGGCTGGTCCTGGTGTAATTGATCGTGGGCACAACCTGGACGTGGAAAGGTTTAAAGCTCCCAGGTGAGTGCAGTGTGCACCTTGGCAAGAACCACCCTCCAAGGCAAGTTCACAGACTCTGGTACACACACTGGAAACCCCTGGGGAGTTTGACAAACTGCAGGTGCCTGGGTCTTACCCAGAGCTTTTGGTGTAATTGGCAAAGGGTGACCGCCAGAACTTTTAAAATCTCCCCAAGTGATCATATTGTGAGGCCAAGTTTGAGAACCGCTGCTCTAGGCAGTTTATTTGGACCCAAGAGTCAATTCTGAGCAGATGCTTCCAATGCCAGCATTTCCTATGTGTGTTCTTGATTCTCTTGCCATTTCAGAAGTAGACCAAGATATCTTTTTTTTTTCCCTTTCAAATGTACAGATCATTTTCCCAAAGCATTTTATAGTACATGTTGTTAAAAAATAAAACCAGATTCCAGTTCTATAAATCCATCTGGTTTACATAACATATTTACAAATACAAATACAGAAGGAATTTAAAGATACTTGTGGGTAAGGAACCAGCATATTAGCTGTATGTTGCCTACTCTGTGGTCTACACAGTGCATGTATACATAAATACACATCAGACACATATGATGAACTGAGTAACTATAGGTAAAACAGTTTATTTTGCCGGGATCCCAGACCATACTGGAAAGCTCATTTATGCATACTTTTCTTGCCTAAATATTTTCAGACAATAAATTAAATAAACAAGAATGATGGCTTGTACCTTTTAGTTCCTCCAGGTGTTTGGCACTTGTGTATTCCTACCCATGAAACTCAAGTATCTTTTAAATCTTACAGCAGTAACTTAAGGAGGAGGCCAGAGATGGTTTTATTTTTTAAAGTTGGACTGTTTTACTAAGTGCCCTGGCATGTTAATTTCTCTAGGTACTGTTTTCATTCTTTGAACTTAATCCCTTGGTGTGAACCAGAGCAGAGTCTCAGGGTGGAGGCAGGTGCCACAGAGGGGTCTTGCCTCTGCTTGTTTTTGGCTCTGGGATTATGACATACTGGCTGAGATTTTTTGAAGCC
The DNA here is from genome assembly GCF_964374135.1 of Grampus griseus. Taxonomy (NCBI): domain Eukaryota; kingdom Metazoa; phylum Chordata; class Mammalia; order Artiodactyla; family Delphinidae; genus Grampus; species Grampus griseus. Next base: position 153,681,728 of record NC_139019.1, on the reverse strand, counting down.
TGACCAGCAGCCTTGGGTCAACTTCAGGTTTATTCACTATGGCCATCAGGGACCACTAAGCCCATAGTGGGCATGTAGACTAGGCCCCCCAGGCATGAGCAGCCCAGGAACTCAGCTGAGGCCTACCCTCCATCCTCCCTCCCCCTAAGTCCAGTCTCCCAGTGCCCCCAGGTCTAGGTCAGCTTCTTGACTTCTGCATCTTGAGTGATGGAAATGATACTGAGGCTGGCCCCAGAGGGGGAAGGTAAGGGATGGAGAGCACAGGGCCTCAGCTAAGGGGACCCAGATGGAACAGTGGTATCCTCAGGGCCTGGTTCCTCGGAACTCAGAGCAGCAGCAGGGCTATAGGTTCAGAGGCTGGATTCCCCCACCAGGGACTGCCCCCACTCCCACCCCACCACACATTCACTCCTCCACTAGGAACTCTCGAGGGTGAGGCTCATGCTAGATCCAGGATGCCATAGACATGGGCCAGCTGCTGGTGCCCTCCCGCTTCTGGTAATTGTGCTCGCTTCCTCACCTGTCCCCTCTGCCTAGACCTGTTTCATCCAAGGTAGAGCATAAAAAGCCAGAAGGGATTATGATCAGGCATCACCACCAGCCCACCACCCACCAGCAATGAGATGAAAGAGCAAGACTGTTGTCCACTGAGGTGGAGGCCATTGTACTGTCTTAAGAAACATTGTACCTGGAGACAGACGTCCCAGGTTCAAGTACCCTTGCTGACAGTTGAGAGCATGGTGATCCTCAGGAGGGAGACAGCTGGGAAAGAAGGAGTCTCCAGAAGATGAGGCTCTGAGAGTGCTTTGTCAACTGCGCAGGCCAGACCGACCCTGGTTCTACCACCTTCCACTGTGCAACTTTGACTGACGGGTGTATGCTTTCTGACCCTCAGCCTCTTCCTTTGCAAAATGGGGGTATTACTTCTCAAGCATTAAATGAGTTGAGCCCACCAGGAGTTTGGCACAGTTTCTACACAGGTAAGTACCTGGTCAATGTTAGCTATTAGTTCTGTGCCCTATACAGGTACTCGGATGAGCAGGGCTCATCTCTAGGTTCCCACCCTCTTTGCTCAGTAAGGACGGCTTAGCTATGTCACCAGAGCCATACAATGACACCATAAGAAAAGCAGCAGCTTGTCCACCATTCTGGTGCCTTTGTTCTGAGGCATCCCTGGTGAATCCTTGATTATGGTACATTTTGGGAAAAGCAAACACGGCGTTTCCAGGTGGTTTTCAGCAGAGATGGTATTGTGTGCATTCTCTCTCTGAAACACAGAGTCACCACCCAGTCTGCCCCTCTTCCCCTGCTCTTCCTGCCCTTGCAGCCACACTGATCCACCAGGCCCTCTGTCCTCTCAGCCTCCTTCCCTGCCTCAACCTGGGCCCTAGATGTCACTGGCAGACTCCTAACCTGTCTCCCTGTCTCCATCTCTGTCTCTCCACACTGTCAACACAGCTAAACACCAGGTATCTGAGTTTGGGACTCAGAATCCCCTCCTAGGATGGCATTCAGGGCCATTGGCTGCCTCAGGTGGCTTCTTTGCTGTACGTTCCTCACTCACACCAACCCCTATCTGAACACCCGGCCCTGCCCTGAGCCTAGGTGCATCCTTTGAGGCTCAGTTAAAATGTCACCGGCTCTAGCAAAAGCAGTTCTAAGAAGGAAGTTCATAGCAATAAAATCCTACCTCAAGAAACAAGAAAAATCTCAAACAACCTAACCTTACACCGAAAGCAAGTAGAGAAAGAACAAAAAACCCCCAAAGTTAGCAGAAGGAAAGAAATCATAAAGATCAGATCAGAAATAAATGAAAAAGAAATGAAGGAAACGATAGCAAACATCAATAAAAGTAAAAGCTGGTTCTCTGAGGAGATAAACAAAATTGATAAACCATTAGCCAGACTCATAAGGAAAAAAGGGAGAAGACTCAAATCAACAGAATTAGAAATGAAAAAGGAGAAGTAACAACTGATACTGCAGAAATACAAAGGATCATGAGAGATTACTACAAGCAACTCTATGCCAATAAAATGGACAACCACGAAGAAATGGACAAATACTTAAAAAAGCACAACTTCCGAGACTGAACCAGGAAGAAATAGAAATTATGAACAGACCAATCACAAGTACTGAAATTGGAACTGTGATTAAAAATCTTCCAATAAACGAAAGCCCAGGATCAGACGGTTTCACAGGCAAATTCTATCAAACATTTAGAGAAGAGCTAACACCCATCCTTCTCAAACTCTTCCAAAATATAGCAGAGGGAGGAACACTCCCAAACTCATTCTACGAGGTCACCATCACCCTGATACCAAAACCAGACAAAGATGTTACAAAAAATGAAAACTACAGGCCAATATCACTGATGAACATAGATGCAAAAACCTCAGCAAAATACTAGCAAACAGAATCCAGCAGCACATTAAAAGGATCATACACCATGATCAAGTGGGGCTTATCCCAGGAATGCAAGGATTCTTCAATATATGCAAATCAATCGATGTGATACACCATGTTAACAAATTGAAGGATAAAAAACATATGATAATCTCAATAGATGCAGAAAAAGCTTTTGACACAATTCAACAAACATTTTATGATAAAAACTCTCCAGAAAGTAGGCACAGAGGGACTTATCTCAACATAATAAAGGCCATATATGACAAATGCACAGCCAACATCGTTCTCAATGGTGAAACCATTTCCACTAAGATCAGGAAGAAGACAAGGTTGCCCACTCTCACCACTATTATTCAAATAGTTTTGGAAGTTTTAGCCACAGCAATCAGAGATGAAAAAGAAATAAAAGGAATCCAAATTGGAAAAGAAGAAGTAAAACTGTCACTGTTTGCAGATGATATGATACTATATGTAGAGAATCCTAAAGATGCTACCAGAAAACTACTAGAGCTAATCAATGAATTTGGTAAAGTTGCAGGATACAAAATTAATGCACAGAAATCTCTTGCATTCGTATACACTAACGATGAAAGATCTGAAAGAGAAATTAAGGAAACCCTCCTATTTACCATTGCAACAAAAAGAATAAAATACCTAGGAATAAACCTACCTAAGGAAACAAAAGACCTGTATGCAGAAAACTATAAGACACTGATGAAAAAAATTAAAGATGATACAAACAGATGGAGAGATATACCATGTTCTTGGATTGGAAGAATCAACATTGTGAAAATGACTCTACTATCCAAAGCAATCTACAGATTCAGTGCAATTGCTATCAAACTACCAATGGCATTTTTCACAGAACTAGAACAAAAAATTTCCCAATTTTGTATGGAAACACAAAAGACCCTGAATAGCCAAAGCAATCTTTTTTTTTTTAACATCTTTATTGGAGTATAATTGCTTTACAATGGTGTGTTCATTTCTGCTGTATAAGAAAGTAAATCAGTTATACATATACATATGTTCCCATATCTGTTCCCTCTTGCATCTCCCTCCCTCCCACCCTCCCTATCCCACCCCTCTAGGTGGTCACAAAGCACAGAGCTGATCTCCCTGTGCTATGCAGCTGCTTCCCACTAGCTATCTGTTTTACGTTTGGTAGTGTATATATGTCCATGCCACTCTCTCACTTCATCCCAGCTTACCCTTCCCTCTCCCCATATCCTCAAGTCCATTCTCTCGTAGGTCTGTGTCTTTATTCCCGTCTTGCCTCTAGGTTCTTCATGACCTTTTTTTTTTCCTTAGATTCCATATATCTGTGTTAGCATATGGCATTTTTTTTTTCTCTTTCTGACTTACTTCACTCTGTATGACAGACTCTAGGTCCATCCACCTCACTACAAATAACTCAATTTCGTTTCTTTTTATTAGCCAAAGCAATCTTGAGAAAGAAAAACAGCTGGCGGAATCAGGCTCCCTGGCTTCAGGCTATACTACAAAGCAACAGTAATCAAGATAGTATGGTACTGGCACAAAAACAGAAATATAGATCAATGGAACAGGATAGAAAGCCCAGAGATAAACCCACACCCATATGGTCACCTTATCTTTGATAAAGGAGGCAAGAATATACAATGGAGAAAGGACAGCCTCTTCAATAAGTGGTGCTGGGAAAACTGGACAGCTACATGTAAAAGAATGAAATTAGAACACTCCCTAATACCATACAGAAAAATAAACTCAAAATGGATTAGATACCTAAATGTAAGGCCAGACACTATAAAACTCTTCGAGGAAAACATAGGCAGAACACTCTATGACATAAATCACAGCAAGATCCTTTTTGGCCCACCTCCTAGAGAAATGGAAATAAAAATAAAAATAAACAAATGGGACCTAATGAAACTTAAAAGCTTTTGCATAGCAAAGGAAACCATAAACAAGATGAAAAGACAACCCTCAGAATGGGAGAAAATATTTGCAAACGAAGCAACTGACAAAGGATTAATCACCAAAATATACAAGCAGCTCATGCAGTTCAAAAAAACAAACAACCCAATCTAAAAATGGGCAGAAGACCTAAATAGACATTTCTCCAAAGAAGATATACAAATTTCCAACAAACACATGAATTGATGCTCAATGTCACTAATCATTAGAGAAATGCAAATCAAAGCTACAATGAGGTATCACCTCACACCAGTCAGAATGGCCATCATCCAAAAATCTACAAACAGTAAATGCTGGAGAGGGTGTGCAGAGAAGGGAACCCTCTTGCACTGTTGGTGGGAATGTAAATTGATACAGCCACTATGGAGAACAGTATGGAGGTTCCTTAAAAAACTAAAAATAGAACTACCATCTGACCCACCAATCACACTACTGGACATATACCCTAAGAAAACCATAATTCAAAGAGTAATGTACCACAATGTTCACTGCAGCACTATTTACAATAGCCAGGACATGCAAGCAACGTAAGTGTCCATCGACAGATGAATGGATAAAGAAGATGTGGCATATATATACAATGGAATATTAGTCAGCCATAAAAAGAAACGAAATTGAGTTATTTGTAGTGAGGTGGATGGACCTGGTGCCTGCCACACAGAGTGAAGTAAGTCAGAAAGAGAAAAACATATACCTTATTCTAACATATATATATGGAATCTAAAAAAAAAAAAAAAAAGGTTCTGAAGAACCTAGGGGCAGGACAGGAATAAAGATGCAGATGTAGGGAATGGACTTGAGGACACGGGGTTGGGGGAGAGGGTAAGCTGGGACGAAGTGCGAGAGTGTCATGGACATATATACACTACCAAATGTAAAACGGAGAGCTAGTGGGAAGCATCATCATAGCACAGGGAGATCAGCTTGGTGCTTTGTAACCACCTAGAGGGGTGGGATAGGGAGGGTGGGAGGGAGACGCAAAAAGGAAGGGATATGGGGATATATGCATACGTATAGCTGATTCACTTTGTTATACAGCAGAAACTAACACAACAATGTAAAGTAATTATACTCCAATAAATATGTTAAAAAAATGTCAAGGGCTCTGTGAAGTCTACCCTAGATGCCCAGGAAGAATAAAACAGGCTCTCTCTGCCTTCCCATAATGCCTGGCACACTGTGATGCTGTTATAATGGCCAGTAGTATAGCTGCCTCTCCTGCTGTTCTGTGAACTCATCCGGGGCAAGTGTCATATCCTGTTATCAACAAAAACAACAATAAAAGAATGGCAGTCAGTATATTCCGTGCTAACTAGGTGGCAAGCATTGTGCTAGGCAATTCTTATACAAGATGTGGTTCATTCCTCTGCAGCAGGGCCGGGAAGTTGCGGGGGGCTAACGGGAGCCTTCTCCAGGGCCACCCCCAAACATACCATCTAAGGAAAAACAGTGCCCTCCTTTGCAGCTGATACCTCAAAAGCAGCTCTCACCTCACCACTGTGAAACCAGATCACCTCCCTCCCTTATGCTTTTCCTAATGAGAAATTCTGGAGCGCCAGGGCCTGGGAGATGGGTCCTATTATTGTCCAATCTTAGAGATGAGGAAACTGAGTCTTAGAGAGCTGAAATTCCCACCCCCAGGTCACAAGGCAGAGCCGGGACTGGAATCCCACGTATCAGCCACCATAAGCCTGTGGTCTGAATTCAGGGGCCTCAACTGCCTTTCTGTATGCCCAGCTCAGGACTCAGCGCCAGGCTCAGCTTTGCTGAGTTGAGGTTTGAACTTTGAACTCCTGAACCACCTCACAGAGAGCTGAAGGTCACTGCAGGCCCTAGTGGAGACAGCCTGGTCCCTGGGCTCCATGTATGCAAATTACGAATTCAGAGTGAACTTTGGCTGAGGAGGTAATTCAGCTCCAAGCTTTCGCCCTTACCCCTTTCCACTTCATCTGGTGATTAAAAGGGAGGAGAAAAAATACAATACACACCTCCCCCAGGGGTCGAGGGCTGCGGGATCTGGTTCCAGAAACAGAAAGTTTATTAGCTGTCAAAGAAATTTCTCTGTGACCCCAGAATAATTTCCCCAGAGAGAGGCAAATCTCCAGGAGCCAGGAATAGACGAAAAGATTATCGCTTACCCTGCTGGGCAAGCAGTGCCTGTATCCGGTGCCGTTCAGAGTCCAGCGAGCTGCTCTGGATCTGTGCCTACCCCCTCCCTCAACGGCCGGAGCTCCTGGGAAACTTGGGGTCCATGGAGCCGGCTGCAGGGTCAGTGTGGGGTGCCCTGTATGAGCCACACTGTGGGCACGGGGACAGACGTGACAGGCCAGGCAGAGCTTTCTGCAGTTCAGAAGGGAATAGTTGCCTTTCAGGAAGGGCCAGAAGATTTGAAATCAGACTGGGTTTGATCCCACCTCTATTAAGTTCCAACTCTGTGATCCTGAGAAGATTATATCCTCTCCCCGCCATCAGCCTAGGCCTCAGCTTTCCTGGGCTGTGAAATGGACGTGTGGGTGAGGTGCCTGACCTCTCCAGGAGCACAGTTCTCCTCTTCAACAGCGCCATCACCAGAGTCCCTTGCCCAGAACTGCCCACATGAGGGACAAGGTGAGGTCACCAGGCTGGGGTCCCAGGGCGTTGCCCCCAGAATGGACACTTACTCTGGGCTGAGGCTCAGCCCAGGCTGGTCTCTGGGCTCAGCAGCCTCTGCTGCCCTCACCCAGCCTCACCATTTTACAGATGAGGAGCGAAGTTCAATTACCGCCAGTCACACAGCCACCACGTGGCTGAACCCGACATTCCAAGTCAAGATATAGGCATTTCTCCTGACTCCACTGTGCTGTGGGGTGCTGTGCTGGTGGGACCACATGTGGCCACAGCATCTGCCTAGAGAGGGGCCACTTGGGGCCACTGAGAGTGTGATGAGGAGATGCTGGCAAAGCTGCAGAGTGGGCAAGGTCATGCCCCACTGCTTTCCTACAGCATAGCCTTGGGCATGAGTGCTTGGCCTTGGGCACACTACTTAGCCTCTGTAAACCTTGATTTCCCCATCTGTAAAGCAGAGGTAGTAATATTACCTGCCTCCTGGGGGTGTTGGGAGGGTGTATTTATATACTCGGGCTGCCATTACAAAGTACCACAGACTGGGTGGCTTAACATAAATTTATTTCCTCACAGTTCTAGAGACTGGGCATCCAAGATCAAGGTGTCAGCAGGTTCGGTTTCTTCTGAGACCTCTCTCTTTGCCTGCAGATGGCCACCTTCTCCCTATGATAGCACATGGTGTTCCCTCTGTGTTTGTCTGTGTCCTGGTCTCCACTTCTTGTGAGGACAGAAGTCATTGGATGCGGGAACACCTTAATAACTTCATTTTAATTGATTATCTCTTGACCAGTCCTATCTCCAAATACAGTCAAATTCTGAAGTACTAGGGGATGGGGACTTCACTATATGAATTTTGGGCAACATAGTACAGCCCATAACAAAGGGTTAAAAGAGGGAGAGTATGGTATATAAAAAATAAATATTTGGTCTTTGTCCCTGGTTCCTGGTACACAGCTCCTAAAACTCTTGGAATATCCAGAGTGGTAAGAGTCTTTTGTACGCTAATGAGATGACTGGTAGCTGGGAGGCCCCTCCGTAGCTTTGGGATGGAGGCTGGTTGCTAGAAAGACCAAGCCAGGATTACAGGATTGGAACTTTCAGCTTACCCCTTCCTTCACCTCTGGGGAAGGGAGAGGGGCCGGAAGTTGAGTGCAATCAATTCTGGCCCATGACTTGATCAATCCTGCCTCTGTAATGAAACCTCCTAAACCCTAAACCATGAGGTTCCAGGTTCAGAGAGCCTCTGGGTTGGTGAACATATCCATGTGCCAGGAGGGTGGTGCACCCCAACTCCGTGGGACAGAAGCTCCTGCACTCAGGACCCTTCCAGACCTCGCCCTATGTACAGCCTCTTCATCCAGCTGTTCATCTGTACCCTTTACAGTAAACCAGTGAACATAAATAAAGTGGCTTCCTAAGTTCTGTGAGCCATTCTAGCAAATCATCGAACCTTGGGGGTGGGTTATGGGGACCCCCAGTTTATAGCCAGTTGGTTGGAAGTATAGATGGTCCAATACTCGTGACTGGTGTCGGAAGTGGGCGCAGTCTTGTGGAACTGAGCCTTTAAACCTGTGGGGTCTGTGTGCTAACTCCTGCCGTTAGTGTCTGAATTGAACTGAATTGAATTGAATTGTTATACAGCCAGTTGTTGTTGGAAAGTTGGAGAAGCAGAATTGGAAAAGACACCACGTTTTTAGTGTCGGGAGGGCAAAAACCTCTCAGTAAGAAAACCAGTAAGCTTGAGTTTTGATGGTCTCAGCAGTTCAGGGCCCCCGTGGGGGTTGGAGGGTGATGGTCCTTAAGATTTGAGTTGGCTGGTGGGTGAGGGGAGCACTGGGGGGCACTAGCAACTAGTGCGAGGAGGGTAAGGGCCCTAAACAGAGCGGCAGAATAGCGGAAATGGGAGTCTGTGCCTAGGACAGAGTTGGCAGAGCCAGAGAGAAGCCAGGAGCACACAGCCAAGAGAGTTGCTCAGGCCTCGGTTGTGCCAGTGGGGTGGGGGCCCTTGCTGCCCCCCGCCCACGGGACTTGCCTGCAGTCTTCCTTCCACTTCTGCCCAGCATTCTGTCCCTCCTTCCTGGCATGAATCTCTTTAGTGGGAGGGTGACACCGATATCACTGGGTACAAATCCATAGACCCAGCTCTGGATATTTGAGAGTGTGAGTAAATGAGTGTGTCTGTTTACAATTAGCCTGTTCTTTCTCTGATCTGATCACAGGACGACCTAGCCCCACAGATTGTGTTCCCCTGGCTCTGGGTTCTCCTGACTTCCTGCTGGGTTTGGCCAATGAGAGCGCAGGAGGAAGATTAGAGGGTGGGGAGAAGAGAGAAACCAGGGTATTTCTCCGCCTCCCTCCCTGCCATGGGCTACACTGCCTGACGCAGGTCTAGCTTTTGTCGGTGACCTCAGTCCCTGGGCTCCGGTAACACAGCCCTCCCTCTCGTTTGTCACTTTCACCTAGGGGTGCTAGTAGCTTCCTGCTGTTGCTAAACTTTGGGTTATTTTAAATGTCATCTCTTTGGCTTCTCAACTTCTCCAACACCTGTGTAACTAGCTCACTGCATTGTATTCCCTCTGTTGTAAATACTTGTAGTGGTTTCTGTTTTCTTAGTTAGATCCTGTCTACATGAATAAGACTTTGTTCTAAAGCCTTCAAAATAAAAGGAAGGTGTTCTAGAAGTTGCTTTGAAAGTCTCAACAGTGATTAGTGGCAGCCAAAGTCCTCAAACACTCAAGGAAATGCCAGTTCTTTATTCAAGACCTTAAAAGCACATCGTAAAAACCCCTTTCTTTTTCGGCAGGACTTTTAACTTATGTTTCTAATCAGAATTTGTAAATTACTTCTCATTTTTCATGGATTTCTGATTGATTTCTCTTCTCTACCTATAGAAAGTTTAGGTAAAAGATTTTTCTCGGGTTTCCCTGGTGGCGCAGTGGTTGAGGGTCTGCCTGCCGATGCAGGGGACACGGGTTCGTGCCCTGGTCGGGGAGGATCCCACATGCTGCGAAACGGCTAGACCTGTGAGCCATGGCCGCTGAGCCTGCGCGTCCGGAGCCTGTGCTCCGCAACGGGAGAGGCCACAACAGTGAGGGGCCCGCGTACTGCAAAAAAAAAAAAAAAAAAAAAAAGATTTTTCTCGCAATCCCATGTTTTTCTTAGCTGAAGTTACCACAGACAACTTCGATATAATCCTTCTCGAAGTGAGATGTTTTCATGGCTGGCAACTTGTAGCAATTCAAGTATTAGTTTCCCATGGCTGCTATAATAAATTATCACAAACTTGGTGGCTTTAAACAACATACATTTATTCTCTTAAGGTTCTGGAGGCCAGAAGTCCAAAATGAGTCTTACGAGGCTAAAGTCAAGGGTCAGAAGGGCTGGTCCTTCTGAAGGGGAGAATCTGTTCCCTGTCTCTCCTAGGTTCTGGTAGCCACCAGCATTCCCTGGCTTGTGGCTGCATTACTTCAGTCTCTACTCTGTGGTCACATCGCCTTCTCCTCTTCCGTGTCTAATCTCTCTTTGCCCCCCTCTTATAAGGACACTTGTGATGGCATTTAGGGCCCACTGGGATAATCGAGGATAATCTCCCCATTTTAACATCCTTAACATAATCATATCTGCAAAGTTCCTTTTCCATATTAGGTAGCATTCACAGGTTCTGGGGATTAGGACATAGATATCTCTGGGGGCCACTATTCAGCCAACCATAGTGTCTTTCAGAACTTCATCATGGCAGCTGTATTCCAGAACTTTCTCTGCATGAATAGATTTCTACCCCCAGAGCAAGCTTTCCAAAATACTTCCAACCAGGAGACCACATGTATATAACAGAAGGGTGGTTCCTGAGCTTTGCAGGCCCAAGTGCAGCTCCCCAGCAGTTACAGTCCACTGGTCTTCTCGCAATTCCACCACTGTTGTTCAGCATCCTTGGATCACTACTTGTCATTCTATAAACTGACCGTTCACCTTCTGTGTCTTTGCTGGTGCTGCTCCTGCTGCCTGGGACTCCTGCCTCCCTCCTCTGCCCGGAGAGCTCTGCTCATCCTTCCAGGCCCGTCCCCACCACCACCTTCTCTGACGCCCCCTGGTCTGTGCTCCTGCAGCACACTGTTCGTGTCCATGTCTGCAGTGATGCACCCAGGGCATCACAGCAGAGTTGTTGCTGCCTGACTCTCCAGGTAGGGACATGCTCACTCACTTCTGCGCCCACCAGACCTGGCAGCCCCAAGGCTCACGTGTGCATGAACCACAACCTGGATCTTGGGGCCTGGTGCAGAGCAGACACTCATGGAACATAAGTTGTGTTGATTCAGCCAAACAGATGATCTTGTTCTCATTTCATCAGAATATGCTAGTTCTCAAGTTGCCATTTAAAGGAACCATGCAATTCTGTTAGTTTCCTTTCTCAATATCCTGCCTGGAGGTCAGGAATGAGCCCCAGTATTCCCTGCACACTCACATGCATGTGTGTTTATAATATGTGCACACATGTGGACCTTTCCCACAGGTGGACAAGCCAGGGGGTTGACAGCCCCCAGGAATAGATAAAGTTCACTTTTTTTTTTTTTTTTTTTGACTGTACCACGTGGCTTGTGGGATCTAAGTTCCTGGATCAGGGATTGAACCCAAGCCCGGCATTGGAAGCGTGGAGTCCTAACCACTGGACCACCAGGGAACTCCCAAGTTCATCTTTTAAGAAAACAGAACTAGTCTTCTTTCCCTTGTATTCCCAGGACCCATTTTGTCCTTTCCAGCGAACAACCAGTGCCATTCACATACTTGGGAAATCAGAACCCACTTCTGGAATTCTTGGCCACAAGTAGCAGAATTCCAGTGGGCGGAGGCCCCGGAACTTGGGACCCTGGTGAGGTCACCTGTGTGTCTTTGTAAATTGCTTGCATAGAAGAAATTCCTCATGGGGTGTGATCACTTATTCCCAGCAGGAGGAGAATTAAGACACCAGCTCTCAGGAGATAGGAAATGAATGTACAGTCGAGATAATGCAGTACATTCTGGATTAAGCACCCTAAGATCAGGCTTAAGGACTCAAAGTGACAGTTCCACCCATAAGTGTTTAATGCTCTTAAAATTCAGCATGGTGGCAAACCATTGCACACATGTCTTTCTGGGTGGAGATCTGACCTTTCTGCGGGGAGACCTGACCTCTGGCTGACCTCCCTGACTGAACAACACCTACGAGAGGGCACAAGGTATAAGCTGACTCCAGAGCCCACCTGGACAAGGGGTGTGGAAGGGCAACACCAGGAGAGGGAAGGGCTCAGTCAGTGGGGACAGACTGAACCTGAGCTCTAGCTGTACCTTGGAGGGGAAAAGAGGGTGGTGGGCTTACAGCCAGGCCACAGGCCAGAAGAAAGAAGTAGAACTACCCCGCCCCGTGAGAGCCTCTCATGGGAGGCTGAGACACTCAGACAGCACCCAGTAGGAGCCCTGGAGGTTAGAGTAGGGAGGGAGGGACACGGTCAGGGCCACAAGCTCAGAAGGTCCCTCTGTCATCGATTTGGAAACAGGCTGGGGGAGACAGCTGGAGGTCTTTGCAGTGTCCAGGCAAGAGACCATATGGCCTCACCAAGAAGATGTGGGCTTAGATAGGAACTCTGGGTCACCGCCAGCATGGATGCCCCATGGGCCTGGACTAACATGAAGCTCAGATCAAGAGAGCAGAGGAAAGGAGAGGAAAGGCACTGTACTCTTGGGGTGTTGAAGGGGGGAGCTGTGGTGTGGTAGCAGGAGTATGGGCTTGAGGCAGGCAGGCCTGGTCCCCCCGACTGCCCTTTGTTTTCTGGGACGCATCACTGTACCTCCTGGGGGACTCAGACCTCCACCCCACCATCTGTAGAATGGGGATGACACCCACCTCCCAAGGCTGGGTGAGTGTTACAGCCACTGAAATCGCCAGGTGTCCAGTACAGGCCAACGTTCCTACATATTTGCCTGCCCCTCTCACTCCAGCACCAGGGCCAGGGAGCAAGCACCTCTGATGAATACCAGTGAGAAGGATGCAGGCCTGTGTGGGACTGGGGTGCGGCAGGGTCTCAGGAAGCTCACCACGGGTCTGCTGCATGTGCATGCTGGCCCTCGGGGCCCCTGGGTGTGGGAAAGGAGTTGGCTGGGCAGCGATGTAGGCGCATCAGCAGCCCCTCACCCTCACCGGAGCACCTGAGGCCTGGAGCTGATGGGCTCATGGCCTCTGCTTCCACAGCCCGCATCTTGGCAGCTGAGAGGTTAAAATCCGGATGCTGGCCCTAGTTCAGGAACAAAATGAGGCGCTGAAGTAAATTGCCTTGGGCACCGAGAGTGACAGTGTCCTGGAGGAGCAGGACACATCCTGTCCCCAGCCCAGCCCTAACTCACCATCTTGGTGCTGATGTAAGGAGGTCAGGAGAAATGGCTGCTGTCCTGGTTCAAGGGCTGAAAAGGCCCGGGCTGCCAGCCTTGAGAAGCCATCCAGTAGGCCAGGCTGTAACGCCCTACAGCGGCTCCTGGGTACAGAGCCCAGGCCAGGCTGGGTAGTGTGTCCGGAACATTCATTCAGTCCACTTCACAAGGAGTTCTGAGGAACAGAATGAGGCAGGGGCCCCCGAGGCTGCCCCGGTTCCCTGGCGGGTACAGGCCCCACGCTGAGCTTGGCTTGTGTGCACCCAGCCAGGCTTCCAGGGCCAATGTGCTGAGCCCTCAGCATGTAAACCCGAAGCCTCTTGTCCCTCCAGTTTCACGGTTTCTGTCCAGAAACTACTGAAGATTGTGTGCAGCTTTTACATTATGACTCCATGTAATTAGGTTGAATTGCTTTATGTTTTGGAAAAATAATGAGAAACCTGCAGGCTTGTGAGACTTATCTTGTCCTGGCCCCACAGTGTCCGGATGGTTGAGGTTTTTAACAAGAAAACGATCTTGAATGTTTTTTGGTTGAGGATGGCTCCTTAACATTCTTTTCCCTTCAATTTAAAAAGCAAAAGAGCTGGCCCGGTTTCCCTCAGCTTCTGGCAGAGGTGGCCAGCCTTGGCAGCTGCCCGGGCACCTTCTTGCCAGGACAGAAGTTGGCTTGGAAGCCAGAGGCCTCCCCCACCCCCAGCAATGCCTCAAGGAGCCAGCAGTGGAAAGCTCAGTCACTTTGCTAGGTCAGCCTTGCTCATTTGAGGAGCTTGTTGTGCCTTCCCAAAAGGTTTGCAGTGACCCTTCCCCTCCTCACCAATGTCATTCCTCCTGGGCCCTGATGCTGCAGGGCCTTCAGCCTTGGATGCCCTGATGGCTGGTTCTGACAGGGGCAGTGCCTCCCTCTCTCCCGTGCTGGAATCAAGAGGAAAGGGCCCTGGATTGGACTCACAATGTCTGAGTTCAGTTCTCTTATTAATCAGTTGTCTGACATGATACAAATCAGTAAACTACCCCAGCCTTTAGTCTCTTTACCTTAAAAATGGGCTCAATGGTGTGACTCCATGGGGCAGCTGGAGGATGCAAATGATTTAGTGAAAATGCAGGTGGGAACCTCCCTCCATGCTGGTCCCTCTGCCAGATGATACCTCATCCACCTGGCACAGTGGAACTCGGTTCCACTCTGGGGGGTACCACTTCCTGTCTTTGGTCCCAGTTCCAGGGCAAACTCCAGAGGAAACAGAGCATGAGAAGGCTGCAGGAAGATCTTGGACAAACTCACCTGTGTGGCTGCTGTACAGTGGAGCTTTGGGATGTTCAGCTCCTAGCACAGAGCAAGGGTGACTGTAAATGTGAGCACAGTGTTGTCTGTGGAGTCTGGCCTGCCTTCCCTCACGGGGGTCATATTGGGATCACTTTGGCCCATCCATCACCAACTCCTGCAGAGGCATCAAAGATGAACCCATCCATCATCAGAGGATGTTAGTGCAGGTCCCCAGATTTGGGGATGAGCAAAATTTCCTCCCTGATTCCAATGTAGGACAGGAGACCAGAGGAATGGGTCTCCTGACCGATGTCACAGAGCTGGGAGGTAGGCGATGGAGTCAGGGTTCTTGGTGCTGCCCCTCTGTGACATGGGAGCCCAGTCATCACCAGCTGGCACAGGTTGGTGGCCTCCCTCTGAGCATCTCAGGGTTGTGGTTCACTTCCCACCCCATGCGGAAGTGACCTGGCACTGGGGTGAGACAGCTCATGTGGACACCAGAGGGCTTGGCTGCAGAGCTGTGGATGGAAGCAGAGCTTGTCCAGGGGCCTCTAGCCCTAAGGCATTGGGCTGGCTGGTAGCTGTGGTCCCTCTCTCAGCTGTCCACCCCAGAGATGGCTTTTACTGTGGGAAACCCCCATGACCACTGCGGGCACCACCAAATCAGTTTATGACCAGGAAGGAAAATGAATCCTCCTTGACCTGTTGTTCTGTTTTTTAATAGATTTTGTTATTTTAGAGCAGTTTCATAACAAAATTGAGTGGAAGGTACAGAGATTTCCCATAGACCCTCCACCCCAACACAGGAACAGCCTCCTCCATTATCAACATCCCCCACCAGAGTGGTGCATTTGTTATAATGGATGACATATATTGACACATAGTTATCACCCAGAGTTTATAATTTACCTTAGGGGTCACTCTTGATATTGTACATTCTATGAGTTTGGACAAATGTATGTATGACATGTATCCACCATGATAGTATCATACAGAGTAGCTTCACTGCGTTATAAAGATAATCCGTGTTATGCCTATTCATCCCTCCATCCCCACCAGGCCCCTGGCAAGCATTGATCTTTTTACCATCTCCATAGTTTTTCCTTTTTCGGAATGTCATAGCCTTTTCATATTGGTTTCTTTCACTTAGTGATATTCATTTGTTTCCTCCGTGTCTTTTCACGATTTGATAGCTCATTTCTTTTGAGCACTGAATGATACTCCATTGTCTGGATATAATACTGTTTATTTATGTAGCCACCAACTGAAGGACATCTTGGCTGCTTCCGGGTTTTGGCGATTATGAATAAAGCCACTATAAAGATCTGTGTACAGGTTTTTGTGTGAATGTAACAACCCGTTTGTGTAAATACCAAGGAGCATGATTACTGGATTGTATGGTAAAAGTATGTAAGCATACTTTTCTCTAAGAAACTGCCAAACGGTCTTCCAGAGTGGCTGTACCATTTTGTATTCCCACCAGCAGTGAATGAGAGTTCCTGTTGCTCCACATCCTCACCAGCATTTGGTGTTGTCAGTGATCTGTATTTCAGCCATTCTAATAGGTGTGCGGTGGTATCTCGTCGTTTTAATTTGCATTTCCCTGCTGACGTATGATGTGGAGCATCTTTTCATGTGCTTATTTGCCATTTGTGTGTCTTCCTCAAAGTATCTATTAAGGTCATTAGCCCATCTTTTAATTGGATTGTTTGTTTTCTTACTGTTGAGTTTTAAGAGGTCTTTGTATATTTCAGGTAACAGTGCTCTATCCGATGTGTCTTGAAAATATTTTCTCCCAGTCAGTGGCTTGTCTGACAGTCCATTTCTAAATCGCAGCTCTAGATCCTGCCCAGTAGGGAAGCTGGCAGGGTCACATGCTGCAGGGGGTAGTATGTGGCTTCGACAACTTTTGACAGTCCCTAAGGGATGTGTCCAAGCAAGACCAAGATCTACGCCCTGATTTCAGCACTGAGTGTGATAGCAGATGCAAGCAGGGCCTGTGTTCAGCACTCAGGGTGTTCATGGGGTAGGCACATGAGAACACCATGGCCCCAGGCATTCCTCATGAAATTAGTATTCCATTAGAAATGGTATTTATGAAGATGAGGACGCAATGTGGGAAAATGTGAGTCACCAGATGATGAAGTAGAGAACACAGGCCATAGAAAGGCGCAAGCTCCAATGAAAACTCTGGGAGTTCACGTGCATGAGGTCACAGACTAGAAAGGAAAGCACCAAGAGTTCTGCTGGGTCGATGGACTTGAAAGTGGATTTTCCTCCTTTCTATTTTCCAAAGGAAGGGTAATGGTCTTATAGATCATTGTTTATAATGACCACTATTTATTTTAAAACAACGGATTCCTAAAGCTTCTGCTGCCATTCCTGACCATGCTAAACCATGAGTTCTACAGTGGCATTGAGGAAAGAGCCAGTAATGGGAGACCCCCTGGTTGCAACCCCATGCTCTGGAGAGAACAGAGGAGGGAGTTCCTGCCCCTGAGCTGTGGGGCCTCTCTGGGGGTGTATTCAGGGGAGCGGGAAGTACGTGAGGGGCTGGCTTCTTGCCCTCTGTCACCTGTGGCCAGTGTGCCACTGTGCTTTCAGGACACAAATCTGTCATGCTTTCCCAACTGGCCGATATCAAAGCATCTTTCCTAATAAAAGCTGAGACTGGATGACAAACTGGTAATTGGAGGCAGGCACTGATGGTAGGCTCCTGTGTTCTTTAAAATTGCAGATGGACCCCACCCCCACCCCATAATTCAGCGTATTTCATCTCTGCTCCTCCCAGGCTGCCTACAGACCCAAACTCTACATTAATTGAGCACCCACTGCATGCCAGACATGTGCTAGCTGTTTCCACAGCTGTCATCTCATCTAATTTTCACCCATCTCAAAACAGCCTGAGGTGTCAACATGAATATCCCCATTTTGCAGAGAGGAAACTGAGGCAAGCAGTGAGACTGGGAAACAGTACCCCTTTGCACAGTGCTTTAAACTTTACAGATAGCTTCACATTTTTCTCTTCTGGTTTTCTAAGTGGTCCTGCCAGGAAATCATTAGAATCTCTACAAAGGAGGAAATTGAGGGTCAGAAAGAAGAAGGGGCCCCAAGGCCAATAAGTAGTAAGTGAAGATAGACTCAAATCTTCCCAGCTGGATTCCAGTTCTGCTTCTTGCTGCCCTGATACTACATCGTGAGAAGGAGGTGAGGGCAAGGACTTCTCTTTGGTTTCCTGGAATGAGAGGGGTACCTTAGCTTCATTTGCTGAAGCTGCACTGTACACCATTTCTACACTCGTGATCTCATTGAATCCTCAAGATGGTCTGGGAGCGTGGGCGGGGGAAGAGATTATAATCAGCATTTTATGGATGCTGTGTCTGAAACTCAGAGGCTACATAACCTGCCAGGGTGGCCTAGCTGGCAGTATCAGAACTGGAGCCATAACTGTGACCATTCAGGTTTAACTGAGGAATTGTTATTTTAAGGAAGAAAAGTGGAGGACCCATAGTCCTAACCTGTGGAACACCAAGTGACTACAACCGCCAAGATAGTTCAGTTCCGAGAGCTGTTGGGATGTCTTGTCCTGGCCCTAGCACTGCCTCCAGAGAAGAACATTAAATGTTCTCTCTCCAATTGATGTGTACATTTTACTGCCTCTTCTAGGGCAGCAGCAAAGCAGAGGACATTACTTGGACCTGGATCAAAGGGTTTTCCCTGAAGCCTCGCTATTCTGTCTGGGTCCAGTGGAAGGAGCGCTCACCCTAGGACCCTGGGCAAGCGGGCCAGATTTTAGATTCACCCGACATTTCATGCCCAGTGCAGTGAAGCTGCTTTAACAGGCAGTTTCATAGCCTTTGTCATGGAGAGGATTGTTTGGCACCTAACACAGAGGAAGTCACTGTGAGTGAGTGAATGAATGCATGATGCTAGAGTGAACATTTGTTTGCCTGCTAGTGAGGCTGCATGATTTAGTTCCATACCACCACCTCGGGCCAGGGAGTAAGCATGAAATTCTTCCAACTACGATGTCATCACCGTTCTAAACAGGAGAAGGCTGTGGGTTCTGATATTTAATTGTGTGACGTTAAGGAAGTCACTTAACTCTGCCAAGCCTCAGTTTCCTCATGTAAAATGGGCTTTTCCCACATCTTGGTCCTCAGCGCTCCTGGATTATCTGCTAGATCAGGAGGGTGGGAGCCCCAGCTACACGCCTCCCCACACCTCTGTCTCTGCAGTCCACGGACATCTCTGCTCAGAGGGAATGAACATCCTGACCTTAACGATGAGCACGATTGTGAGACACAATGCCAGGTGCCTGCCCTGTGGCAGCCTTCGCTGCCTCAGTCCCCTTCTGGTACAAGAAGGATGGTAAATGTCTCTACAGGACCACCGTGCTAGGGCTTTGCAAGTGTGTTTGTGGTTGCATTTTTATATATAATCACCATTTAATTATAAATGCCACAAGTGCTATTTCATGTCATGATGACATATTCAGGTAAGTGCTGAAGGACAAGTGGCAAGCACAACACAGAAATGCAGAATGTCCGTGTTCCCAGTATCCTTGGTTACCACTGGGGTGATGATAGGATGGACAAGCTTGTCAGGGACGAGTTGGCAGGGGTTGGGAGGTTAACAGGCCCTGCTCAACCACTTCCCAGGAGCTGTGACTTGGTGCATCTCCCAAGTGGGCCACACTCGGCATAACCTGCTTCTGAGTCATCCACGTGGCCACTGCCTGCTGGCACTTCTGTCCCTCAGTTCCCAGAGCTGAATGTCTTCTCCCACTTGGTTTTTGCTTCTAGTTGCTTGGGAACTCTGTTCCTCTCAAGCCTGGTTTTTTGTCTTGTTTTCAGCAAAAGTTGATATGGCTTTGGAGCAAATGCAGCTGGGAAGTGTCAGGATTCCACCTTTGTACCTGGAAGGTGCCTAGTAAGTGTTCAGCAACTCCCTTCAGACAGCATAGTCCTTCACAGAGCTGGGGGCTGTCCCCTCTTGGAGCATAAGGGGCTCACATGTTATTTAAATGCTGTGTGCTTCTAAATCGTGATGGAGACATGGGCATGGGATTTGCTAGCTTTTTATACAGCCTTAGGACTGGGGAGCATGGAGGGCCCTGAGATCAAGCCCAGGTCGTCATTGTAGAGGAGACACTGAGACCTGGAGGGAAGAGGTGAGCCCATGGTTATCACAAGGAACTGTCAGTGCAGGACAAGCCCCTGGCAGCCCCTGCCCCATTTGTGTGCTGTCTCCCCACAGCACTTGGCCTCAGACTTGCCCCCAGTCTGTCCTGCTAATGCAGTGAGTCTCGCAACCTGCTAACAAAGGGCAGCTGGTGGAGCCTCTGCAAAAGTGTGTGACGCCAGAGGAGGGTCACCTTGTGCTGAGACTTTAACCCATCATCACATTTCAGCTCCCAGAGCAGATATAACTGTCTCCATTTTACAGAGGAGGAAAACAAAGCTCAGAGAGCCTGAGTGTCCTAAGCAAGACCACACAGCTGGTAAAGGCTTGGAAATCCAGGCCCTTCCAGGAGAGTCCGGTGTCTGTTCAGCTGACTCTCTAACATGTTTGTTCTTCTACAGAAAAACATTTTCCTTATGGAATGTATTCATTAGTCAAGCTGTATCTGTAAGATCATGACTGTGGTTATTGATAATTACTTCGAAAACGGTTTCCATTAACACTGTGGAAATTTTTAACACTTGCGGGACCTTTTTCCCAGCCTAAACTATTTATTAAGAGAAAATGATAACAAAGGAACAGATAGTGTTTTAAGTTTCCCAGTAAACAACACAGTTATCCTCTCCTGGGTTGGGATTCTGTGGCTCCCTGGGGTTGGGTTTCTGTGACCCCCCTTTGGGGGAGGGGTGTTCTGTTTTTATTTCTGCTTCCATGGAGGTTTTCCTTGAGAATGGAATTCTGTTTCATGTCCTACAAATAAAATGAAAACAACTAAGGCCCCTCTGAGTTCAGCCCTCCCCCCGGGGGGCACGATGACCCCCAAAGAGCCCAGTGTTTCCCATTGTTTGGGACATTCTTTGCCCTTTTGAGGCCCAAAGTCCACATTCCCCTTGTGCTGTAGCCAAAAGGGAAGTAGCATCTCACAACAGGGAAGAAGGAATTAGGACCTATTTTGTACGAGGCCCTGTGCTGCTTGTTTAATCTGCACCACAACTGCACAGAAGTTCTTTATTATCCCTGTTTCACCGAGAAGGAAACTGAGGAACGTGACATGATTTCCCTCTGGTAGCAGGACTACCAGATGGACTGGAGTATACACTCAGCCTCACTGACAACAGGTCTCTTTGTTGAGCCCTTCCCTGAGACTGAAAGCAAGGCAGGGAGAAAAGGCTGAGACCCTCCAACCCTGGGGATTGGGCCGGTGCACTGGGGGAGGCAGCAGAGCATCAGAGATGGTGCCCAGTCTGGATCCCGCTGCCTGGGTTCAAGTCCAGCTCTGCCACTTACAGCCCTATGCTTGGGCTGTTGCTTGTCTCCTGGTGCTTTTCTTCTTAATCTACAAAATGGCATGTTAGTAATAATAATACCTACCTCCCTCTTATAAGGGGTTGTACAGATTAAAGGAGGTAATTCAGGTTAATGGTTCCTAGCACCGTGCCTGGCACAGAACAGATTTTCAGTACCTATTTAGTGTCAGTATCAATGACGCTGTATCAAAATACCTTCAATGCCCTGGCATTGAAGGATTGGAAGCTTGCCTCATTCAGCTTTGCTGGTCTCCCCTTGTCCTGGGGCAGTGACCCATGGTATGGCCATGGCCAAGTTGGACACAGTGGGCATTGACACTCACCTTAAAAACTAGTGCCGAGGGCTGGATAGAAGGGGGCAAAGATCAGGCAGTATAAGGGCAACTGTATTCTTTTCTGTCATTTTCCATTTTCTTGAGCATCTACTACAGGTCAGACATCATTCTGAGCACTAAGTAGTGAATAAGGCAGGCAGGGTCCTTGTTCTCCTGGGCTTACATCCTAGAGAGAAGAAGGGAGGGTTTAAATCTGCAATTTCATGATCTAGTCTTTGCATAATACCTAGGTCTCTGCAGTCCTGCTAAAACTGAAGCCATGTGGTTTACTATCTCCAACCAAGGATTTAGGGCTTGGCTTCCTCCAGGCCCAGACAAGCAAAGACTGATAAATGTGCCTGAGGCTTATTTTCAGATTCTCTTTCTGATTTTTTTCATCTCCATCCTGCTACCTCCAAAGGGCTTGGGTGGGACATGAGGTTAGACTCAGCATTAGATTGGGTCATTGTGGGGCTGGAGGACTGACTGAAGAGTTAGCCAGCTGACTGGTACCCAAGCTGCAGTGGGTTTAAGTGAGGGTTGAGGTAGGAGGCTCTGCCTAGGGCAGCAGGCCGGACCAGGCAGCCAGGGACAAGCAGCACTCAAGCTGGAGTCAGGCATGCAGCCAAGGCTGAGGTGCATGGCTGAGATGGGCACAGTGGCTGATTCCAGTTTCTCATTAAAGGGGGCAACAGGGTCAGAGTCTGACCAGGAGCGCAGAAATTTAGGTAAGGGCTCCAGTCCATGGAGGAAGTTTAAGTCTAAGTATAACAGGGAAAGAAAGCTGAGGCCTGGAGCTCAGACAAGCGAGCTGAGCTAACTTGATAATAATTATCTAGATGTTAGTAATAATAATAGCGAACCCTTACTGAGGGCATAAAAGTCTTGTACTTTATGTGTTCTATCTCATTCAATCGTCACAACCCTAAGGTAGGTGCTATCATTGTTCACAGTGTACAGATTATGAAATCAAGACACAGAGAGGTTAAGTAACATCCGAGGTCACACAGATTACTAAATGGTAGAGGTAAGATTTTAACCCAGTGAGCACATGGGTGCCAGGCCCTCCAGACACTGGGTCCTCCACACAGGACTGACTTCCTGCAGTCCTACCTGCTGGCAGCCTAAGGGCTTCCTCAGGGCTGATTTCTAAGATTAGGAAGCAGCCTTGACAGAGAAGCCCAGGACTGAAACATGAAGCTGAATAAATAACAGGCCCTGAATAAATGTTTGTTAATTGAACTTGAAGGGAAAAATGCAATTTTCTTTGGGCCCAAGTCAGATGTTGTTGCTGCAGCCCAGGTTCAGAATGTCCTTGTTTCTGCAGGTAGTTTGTGATCTTTATCCTCATCGTAGAGACAGGCCACATCTGTTCTGCTAATGAATCCAGTCTCCTTGGCCTGGATGAAGAGGGGCAGCAAAGGGGCAGGGGCATAACTACCTATAAAAACCGTCTAATCAGATGCTGGTGTCCCTGGGCATTCTTTCAAATGTCCCTTTATCATCAAGGGTTGGATTTCCCTCTGATACAGACCCCATGGTTTTCTGCTGTATAATGATATCTCACTGGGGGAATGTGGGATGGAATGAGGGGGCAGTGCTGTGGTTTTCTCCCAGATGGAGAATCCAGAATGTTGCATGCCTGATTTCCCTTCTTGGGCAGTGATTGGAAGCACAGGTCTGCTATTGGAAAGAGGTCAGATTCTTTACCTGTAAAAATATTGGCAGTAACTAAAAGGTACACACAGCAAGGAGGCAGAGTTTCCCAGCATTAATCTGAAGGCAACAGTCAATAGGATCAAGCCCCCAAAGTTAGATGTGCATGTGTTTGTGCGAGTGTCTTTGAGTGTGTTGTGTGCATGTGTATATATGTCTGTCTGCATTCTCTTATGGTGTACAGGTGCATGTGTATGACTGTGTTTGTGTGCATGCATGTCTTGTGCACGTGTGTGTGTGTGTGTGTGTCCAGAAGAGCTGTCCATCACAGAGGTGTGGTTCTGCCTTCTTGCCCCACATCCTAGAATTGAGAATTTCATGACCTGGCAAATTGCCTCTGAACCTCTGTCTCCAGTCCACCGCTGAGGGACCCTGGTGTGCCCTGATTACTTGCCCCCTCTCCACCCACCTGTCGGCTGTGACATCTCCCTCTCTGGGAAGTTCACTCTGGCCCCACCCAGCACCCTCCTCTCTTGCAGCGGCAGGGCCCCCTCTTGAGGCCCTGATCTCCAGGAGCTCACAGTCGAATTGTCCCACAGGAGTTCTCGCACAGATGTGGCATCACAGCATCTGCTGACTGGCCACCTCACTGACTGCCCTCAAGGAACCCTCACTCTTTGTGGAGACAGAGTGGAGTCTGGAACAGAACTATCCTCGAGTTTTCATCCCCAAGACCCTCCCAGCAGCAGTAAACATATCTTATGCAAGCAGTGAATCCGTTTGCAGTGTGTCTGTAAGGAATGTCTGTGCATCCTCCTGGCAATGGAGAGTTCAGCTTAGATGTTTGTGGAGGTGAGATCTAAACAGAGCAGGTACACTGTGGAAGAAGGAGGCAGGTGGTGCTCCAGGACGGGTTCGCCCTGGGGGAAAGAGGCTGACAAAGCCTGCAGCCTGAGCCCTGAGCGTGTGGGGACACGTGGTTGCTTTTAGACATGCGACTCGTTTGGAACCCCGAGCTAGCTCAGCACGGTGGACTCAGGGTCTGCAGCCCTTCCACTGCTGGCACAAACCATGTCACTCACCCTGCAAGGCAGGGTCATCACCACGTACCACGTAACCAACTAAATGAGCACCCCAGTCAGAGAAAAGAGTGTGTAACTGTACCAAGCAGATGTCAGCATCACTGACTGGATTTTAACTCCTTCCTGAGAGGGTCAGAGGCGAATCCAAGTAGCTCTGTTTGCTGCGGGAGAGTAGAGAAACGGGGGAGATTCTTCAACAACCAGCCCTCACCTTTTCTTGGGAGCAGAGAAAGCAGATCAGCAACAGCTGAATTTTAGATTCCAGAAGCCTGGCCCTCCCCTCACACACCACACAACCTGGGTGGGTTCAGTGATCTTTCTTTGTCTTCAGGCAGGGTCATGGGTTGTGGATCGTGGCTGTCTTAGCTGTGTTGGGGTCTCTGAGAAGTAGACCCCAAGCAGGGAGTTCTGCTTTCCTGATTCCCCGTTTCCACATAAAGACATTTACCTGCCGTTCGAGGAAGCAGGAAGTGGGGAGGGAAATTGTTTAGTTCTTTTTTTTTTTTAAAGAATAGTTAGTAGTTAATGCCAGAGTGTGAGCACTCTCCCAGGCCCGTGCTGGCGATGCATTGGGTGGCGATGATGCAGAGTACAGTTCCTGCCCTCAGAGAGCTCACACTCTAGTAGATAAATCACATGGTAGATGCTCACTTAATAGCATTGCTTTGCTGTGGGAGTAACCAAAGTCGCCTGATGCTGGCCCGGCACAGGAGGGTTGTCTCTACACATGAACACCTTCTCCATCCCCAGGTAGGCTCATGAGACCTTCTCCCTTACCCCAGGCTGAGAGAAACCCCCTGACTGTGATCCGTCACCTCTGGGACTTCCCTCCTGTCCTGACATCACTCTGTTATAATTATTTGATCACATATCTGCCTTTCCCACCAAAGTAAAGCCCAGTGAGATCAGAGACTATGTCTGTCTGACTTACTCCTGCTTTCTCAGTGCCTGACACTTAAGTAGAGCCTCTGACATTGTTTGATGATGAATAAATGGGAAAGAACCATGAGCAGTAGGAACATAAGCAATAATTGAATAAATAAGAAGTTTTCTGTACTTAAAGTTCTGATTCTGTGTGTCAAAGGACTCACTGAATTCAAGGTAAATTGAAAAACTTCATGTAGGTTTCATGTGGCAAAGTATTTTAATTAAAATGGTTATATACACACACACACATTCAAAGGAGGAAGAAAAAGCTACCATAGAAAGTATCACATGACCAATATCTGAAAAGTGTCAAAAAGCAGAATTGCCTCAAACCTCTCCACAGTTCTAAGGATCAGAAGACAGTGGGACTGTGGCCACAGAATTTGAGTAGAAAAGTTTACACTCAAGAATTCCATATATAGGGTGAAGACTGAAAAGGAACATTTCCAGATATGCAATGTCTCAGGTACTATATTATTATTTCTAAGAAAGCTACACCAGCATACATGCCAATGAAAGAAGAAAGGGATCAAAATCAGGATCTGGACAGGAAAAGCTGTCTGATTGATTTAAAGTCAAGTAAATTAAAAGCTATATGAGACATTGAAAATAATTTAAAATTATAATCACAAAACTGAATACAAAATCCCAAAACAGTTTTTCAGAAGAAGAGTAGAATGCTAAAAACTGTATAATACTACTTGTGATATGTACACTTTTATGTATATTATACTTTACTAAAAATCAAAAAAGAACTACAACACCAGGGGGTATGGGGGGGGAGGGATGAATTGGCAGAACACAGAGGATTTTTAAGACAGTGAAAATACTCTGTGTGATAAGACAATGATAGGTGCATGTCATTATACATTTGTCCAAACCCATAGAATGTAAAACACCAAGAGTGAACCCTAAAGTTAATGATGGACTGGGTGATTATGGTGTGTCAATGTAGGCTCATCATTGTAATAAATGTCCCACTCTGCTGGGGGATGTTGATGATGAAGATGGCTGTGCGTGAGGGGGTGCAGAGTGTATATAGAAAATCTCTGTACTCAGCCTTCTGCTCAGGGTGGCTGTGAACTTAAAGTCGCTCTAAAAATAAAGTCTATTAAAAATAAATAAATAAGAACTGTATAATAATAATACGGTTTCTGTAATACATATTAAATTAATAAAGACTGAGAAATTAAGGAAGGGGCATGGAAAATAAACGTATGCAGAATCCTAAAATCATTATTGTATGGAGTGAACATTAGAAATTATTTTGTTCTTGACTCTGAGAATTAGAAAAGTATAGATTTATTTGTATGTAATGGTAAAAAGAAAGCAGTACAGAAAAATATAAAATGAAATACAGATTTCTTCTCCCTTCTTCTATCTCTAGTGCTTTTTCCCAAAAGTAACCACAGGTAACAGATTATTGTATATTCTTCCAGGAAACAAATGTCTAGCTACATTTAAACACATTTACACAAATGAGATCACACCATTTATACCTTATTATTTTCACAGAATAATATGTCTTAGAGATCCAGTTGTCACATACAGAGCTTTCTCCTTTTGGTGGCTATATTGTATTCCATTGAATGAATGTACTATAACATCTAGCCAATCCCTAAATCATGTATTGTTAAGTTGTTTCCATTTTTGCCTCTATAAACAATGTTATAATTTAATATGTGTTCATTTATTAATGTTTTTATAAGGAAAAATTCTACCAGTGGACTTGCCAGGTCAAAGGGAATACATCACTTTACATTTTTGATAGCTATTGCCAAATTACCCTAAAACAACATTATGTGCAAGTTCCTGCTTCCACATATCTTCATAAGCACAGGGTGTTATTAAATTTTTAATTTTCTACCAATGTTATAGGGAAAAATAGTATTTTCATTGGATTTTAATAACTTTATTATATGTGAGATTGAACATTTTTTTATTATTAAAGTGAAATTTGCATTAACATAAAACTAACCATTTTTAAATACACAATTTAGTAGCATTTAATATACTCAAAATGTTGTACATCCACCACCTTATCCAATATCAGGACATTTTCATCACCCCAGAAAGAAACCCCATACCCAGAAAGCAGCACTCCCCCACTCCCCCCTACTCTCAGCTCCCGGCAACCATCAGTCTAGCCCATTTTCTATGGAGTTACTTATTTTGTATATTTCATGTAAATAGACCCATACAATCTGTAACCTTTTGTGTCTGGCTTCTTTCACTTACCATAATTTTTTTGAGGTTCATCCACATTGTAGCATGTATCAATACTTCATTCTTTTTTATGATTGAATAATATTCCATTGTATGTATATACCACAGTTTGTTTATCCATTCATCCACTGATGGACATTTGGGTTGTTTCCACCTTTTGGCTATTTGTACTGCTATGTATATGCATATATAGGTATTAGTTTGAGTACCTATTTTCAATTCTTTTTAGGTACACATCTAGGAGTAAAATTGCTGGGTCACATGGTAATTCTATGTTTAGGTTTTTGAGAAACCTCCAAACTGTTTTCCACAGTGACTAAACCATTTTGCATTCCCACCAAGTGTATAAAGGTTCCAATTTGTCTATATCCTTGTCAACACTTGTTATTTTCTGGTTTATTATTATAGTCATCTTAGTGGTCAGGAAGTGGTATCTCATTGTGATTTTGATTTGCATGTCCCTCATGACTAATGATGTTGAGTGTCTTTTCATGTGCTTGTTGGCCATCGTATATCTTGTTTCAAGAAATGTCTACTCAAGTCCTTTTCTCATTTAGTATTGGGTTGTTTGTCATTTTCTTGTTGAGTTGCAGGAGTTCTTTTTATATTGGATATGTAGTCTAGACACTAGACCCTTGTCAGATATATGATTTGAAAATATTTTCTCCTATTCTGTAGATTGTCATTGTACTTTCTTGATAATGTTTTTTAATGCACAAACGTTTTTAATTTTGATGAAGTCCAATTTATCCATTTATTCTTTTGTTGTTTGTGCTTTTGGTGTCAGATCTAAGAGTACACTGCCAAATCCAGTATCATGAAGGTTTATTCCTATGTTTTCTTCTAAGAGTTTTATAGTCTTAGCTCTTATATTTAGGCCATGGATCTGTTTTGAGTTAATTTCTGTATACATTGTGAGTAGGGGTCCAGTTTCATTCTTTTGCATGTGGATATCCAGTTCTCCCACAGTATTTGTTGAAGAGTCTATTCTTTCCCCATGACCCCTTGTGAAGAATTAATAGGCCATGGATGTATGGGTTTATCTGACTCTCAATTTGATTGTTTTTTTTTTTTTAAGAAACTGCCAAAATATTTTCCAGAGCAACTGTACCAGTGTGAGTGAAGTGTGTAAATCTTACCTCCTTTTATATTCCTTACCCTTCTCCATTTATAATACAACTGTATTAACTATTTCCTCTACATGCATTGAGAACATCAAATGATGCTATAGTTTTTCCTTCAATCCTGAAACACAATTTAGAAAACCCAATAGAAGGAAGACCTCTTGTATTTACCCAGACTTTTGATGACAGTGTTTTCTTCCTCCCTCATGTTCCAAGATTCCTTCTTTCATCATTTCCTTTCCATTTAGAGAACTTGCTTTAGGCATTCTTTCAGGGTCAGTCTGTCAGCAATGAATCCTCTTAATTTTCCTTCAGCTGAAAATATCTTGGTTTCCCCTTCATTCCTAAAGGATAATTTCACTGGGTATAGAATTCTGGGTTTTCTTTCAACACTTGAAAAAATGTGTGCCACTTCCTTCTGGCCTCCATGGTTTCTGCTGAGCAATCTGCTGTCATTTGAATTATTTTTCTCCTGTAAGTAAGGTGTCACTCCTCGTTGGCAGCTTTCAAGATTTTTGTTTTTAGTTTTCAACAGTTCGACTATGACATTTCTTGGTGTGAGTTTCTTTGGATTTATCCTGTTTGAGATTTACCCAACATGTTAAATGGGTACGTTTTGGTCTTTTGCCACATTTGGAAATTTTTCAGCCATTATTTCTTTGAATATTTTTTCAGCCTCATGCTATTTCTCCTCTCCTTCTGGGACTCTGATGACATAAATGTTAGATCTTTTGTTACCGTCCCACAGGTCCCTGAAGCTCTAGTCATTTTTCTTTTCTGGTCTCTTTTCTCTCTGTTATTTAGACTGAGTAGTTTCTCTTGGTTCTCCCTTCAAGTTACTGATTCTTGCCTCTTTTCTTTCCATTCTCCTGTTGAACCCATCCACTTAGTTATTTATTTCCTTTACTGTATTTCTCAGTTGTGAACTTTCCATTTGGTTCTTCTATATCTTCTGTTTCCGTGCTGAGAATTCCTATTTTTTCATTTGTTTCAAGTGTGTTCATAATTGCTCATCAAAGCATTTTTACAGTGTCTGTTTAAAAATCTTTGTCAGATAATTCTAACATCCCTATCATACCAGTGTTCACATTTGTTGATTGCCTTTTCTCACGCAAGTTGAGATTTTCCTGGTTCTTGATATGATAAGTGATTGTCAGTTGGATCCTGGACATTTTGGATATTACGTTATGAGACTTGGGATCTTATTTAAATCTTGTGTTTTAGCTGGCCTCCTCACATCCCATGCTGTCAGGTAGAGGGCAGTGGGTACCACCTTGTTACTTCCAGGTGGGAGTGGAAGTCCACATTTTCTACTGAGCCTCCATGACACCCAAGGTGGGGAGGGGCTCTGAGTTACCCCTGGGAGGGGGTGAGAGTTCTGGCTTCCCACTCAGCCTCCTCTACACCACCCTGGCTGGGAGGGGCCGGAGTGCCTCTTTACTGCTCCCCATGTGGCTTCTACTGACCCCTTGGGGTCTGGCCTCATTATCACATGGCAGGAGGATGAAGGTCCCAGCTCCCCACTCAGCCTCCTCTGATACCACCCTAGTGGGGATCTGACAAAGGGGGATGTCTGCTCCCCACTCTGCCTTTGCAGAGGCAGGTAGGAGTGGGGCCTCAGTTTGTTCTGTGCTATATGCCTGGTGTAGAGTAGTTGTTCTACTTCCTTTTTCTGGCAGGCTTTTCTTGAGGACATTTTTGTTTGCATCCATTGGGGTTTCTGAGTTTCTCCAGCACCCTGGCACCCAGTTTAGGATGTATGAAACTAAAACAAAAGAAAGTAAAAGAAAAAACACACACACAGGTGGGCTCACCTGTCTGTCATTTCTCAGGCCCCAAGGTCCCTAGCTATCCTGCTTCTTCTCTCCATCTTCCAGAGTCTTCCTCATATGTACAGGCAGACCTCAGAGGTAGTGTGGGTTCACTTCCAGACCAATGCAATAAACTGAATATTGCAATAAAGCAAGTCACATGAACTTTCTTCATATGTAACTTTCATAACATATGAAAGTTATGTTTACACTATACCATAGTCTATTAAGTGTGCAATAGCATTATAGACAAAAACCCCACAATGTATGTACTTAATTAAAAAATAAAATACTTTATTTCTAAAATATGACATCATCTGAGCCTTCAGTGAGTAGTAATTTTTTTGCAATAATAACATCAAAGAGCACCAATCACAGATCACCACAACGAATATAATAATAATGAAAAAGTTTGAAGTATTGTGAGAATTAGCAAAATGTGACACAGAGACATGAAGTGAGCAAATGGTGTCAATAGACTTGCTCAACACAGGGTTGTCACAAACCTTCAACTTGTAAAAAACAATATCTGTGAAGCGCAATAAAGCAAAGTGCAATAAAATTATATATATATATATATATATATATATATATATATATATATATATATATATATATATATATATATATATATACACACACACACACATATGCACCCAGGGTTTCCAGCTGTCCTTAGCGGGAGGCATATTCCATCTTTCTGCCAAACTTTTAACTATTATAGATTTATAACATGCTTTAAATTTCTCGTTGGGTTACTCTTCACTCATTACTCTTCTTTTTCAGAATTATCAAAGCTATTTTATGTATTTTCTCCAGGTGAACCCTAATATTATTTTAAGTTCCAAAATAAGTGTAGATATGGTTGCAGGTATCTCATCAGTTTTATAGATTAATTTAAGGAGCATAAGCATCTTTTCAATGTTGAATATCTGTTTAGCTCTCCAAGAACTAGGAAACTTTCCAGCATGCTTGCATTCTCAGTATCCCTCAGTAGAGTTATTTTAGGTTTTCTTCCTATAGATCCTTTGATTTCTTGTTGAGTTTATTCTTCAGTGTTTTATCCTTTTCTTGTATCTATTATAAATGGAACACTTTTCCATTATGCCTTCTAACTGGTTATGATTTGTATATGGGAATGCCATTCATTTTTTTCAATATATTTTATTTTATTTATTTTTATGGAAGTATAGTTGATTTACAATGCCATGTTAGTTTCTGGTGTACAGCACAGTGATTCAGCTTTATAGATATATTCTTTTTCAGATTCTTTTCCCATATAGGTTATAACAAGATATTGAGTATAGTTCTCTGTGCTATACAGTAGGTTCTCGTTGGTTATCTATTTTATAGACAGTTGTGTGTATATGTTAATCTCAACCTCCTAATTTATCCCTACCCCCGCCTTCCTCTTTGGTAACCATAAGCTTGTTTTCTACATCTGTAAGTCTATTTCTGTTTTGTAGATAAGTTCATTTGTATCTTTTCTTTTTAGATTCCACATATAAGTGATATGATATTTGTCTTTCTCTGCCATTCATTTTTATATATTAAACGTACATCTACCCATTTCAGTATATTCTCTCATTATTTCTAGTGGTTTTTCGTTTGTTCTCATGCATCTGAGGTATCAAATCATACTGTGTATAAATAATTATATTTTTCATGCTCCACTTCAGCATTAGCATTCCTTCCTTTCTTGTGGCCTTCCAGAAAACTGTTCAGTAAAAGTGGTGGTGGGGCTTCCCTGGTGGCGCAGTGGTTGAGAGTATGCCTGCTGATGCAGGGGACACGGGTTCGTGCCCCGGTCCGCGAAGATCCCACATGCTGCGGAGCGGCTAGGCCCGTGAGCCATGGCCGCTGAGCCTGCGCGTCCAGAGCCTGTGCTCCACAACAGGAGAGGCCACAACAGTGAGAGGCCTGCGTAACGAAAAAAAAAAAGTGGTGGTGGTACATCCTCATCTGGTTCCTGACTTTAATGGGGGTGCTTTCAGTGTTTCAGCATTAGGTGTGGTAGCATGTTGGACTGTGGTTTGTGATACTTTTTTTTTTAATAACGCAGGGGAAAGGACTAATCTATTTCTATTCTTATCACAATGTTATTCATTGTGATAAGAATAACACAAGTGTTTAAACATATAAAAACAAGAGTTTAAACATATACAAACTTTGCCATCTGAAGATTTTAAAACACTCTCTTACATAACTGTTGGGTCAGAAAGAAAATACAAAAGTTGAATCACAGTGTGTTTAGAGAGTAATCTAAATAAGAACAGAGCTGTATTAATCAGAAGTATTAAGTATTAAGTTGGAACATGTAACAACTTAAACTAGCTTGAGTAAAAGGGGGGATTTATTGACTCACAAAACCAAGCAGCAGAAACATCAGGGTGCAGGTGGCCTCGGAGAATGGCCATGATTCGTCCATCATGATTTCCCAGAGCAAACACAGAACCGGACACTCTGCTTCTGGCCCTAGGGCTGCTTGTGGCCAGTGCTTGTGGCCTGTGGTGCCTGTGAGGGAGGTAAAGACAGGCTGTAAGGGATGCTGAGAGTGTCGAGCTCAGGGAGGGACCACCGAGACAGAGGCACCTGGAGTGGGGCACTGTTGGTAATGTGGCATCAATATAGCGAAAGGACCAAGGTTTGTGAATGATTTCCTTTTTCTTTTCTAAATTAAAGCAAAGTCAAAGTTAGCAGCATAGTGACCTCATTCTCACACCCACCGTGTCCTTGTATGTTTTCCTGAGTAGTAGAGGGAGGAGAGAGAGAGTTACAGCTGGTGCCCCCAGGGGAATGCAGAGGGTGTGGGCCCAGGTCTGCATGTGAACCCCGAGAGCCTCCCCACCCTCAACAACATGTGAACATCTGTTCTGGGGGATGGAGGAAGCAAGGAGTCTTGTTCTCAATGGTCTTTGTGCCCCTTGTAGCATAAATTTACTAAGTGCCTACTGTGTGCCGTAGGGATCAGGGGTCACAGGAGCCAATGGAGGGGCTGGTCTGGGCTCACCTCTTGCCCCCTTCCTTATCCCATACTCCCACCGTAAGTAATGACCTGTATTTCCCCACACATTTCTTGCTGTTCCATACCTCAGTGCCTTTGTATATGTTGTTCTCTCTACCTGGGATGCCCTTTTCCTACTGGCAAACTCCTCCTTCTCACAGACACAGCTCAAGAGTCTCTTCTTCCATGAAGTGTGCAATGTCCCGAAAAGCTGATTCCTCACTCCTGGTGCTACCACAAACCTGGTGCCCGCCTCTACTCCCTGCCTGCACTGCACTCACCTCCATGTCCCTTACTGGACCATGACCCTTCATTGTTAAATGAAGTAAGTGAATGAATGAATGATGATCATTATGACCTAGCACATTACTAGGGTGCCAACACCCAGCAGTACACTCCTTCTGATGGGCACGGTATCCCCAGGGGCATCTGGAAGAGAACCCCAGAATTGGAGGCAGACCCTGCCTGGCACACAGTAGGCTCTCAGTGAATGACTGCCATAGCTTCCGGTTCTGACTGCTTGCCACGTGAATAGAGGCAGGGTGAGTGGAGGGCCATGGGACACAGGGCTCACGACACCCCAATCTGAGCCTCTGTCTTCTTTGCCTTTCTGTCTCCAGGAATCCCACCAAAGGCAAGAAAAGACCTTTAAACTTGCCTTTAGAAAAATCTCTTGTTCGTTGAGACTTTCATTGTGAGAAGTAGGATGAGACTGTGGTTTCAAGGCCTCAGTGGCAGCCACCCACATCTGTCACTTTCTGGGTTGCTTCAAAAGGCTAGAAGGAGCCTTCAGATCTGTGCATTTTTTCACAGAAGTGTTTGTTCTTTTCTTTCCCTTGGGCTCACATTTTCTTGGAAAGTGTTGCAGATGTTGGGCAAAGTTGGTGCAAGGAAGCGTCTTCAAACAATGACTGTACATTTGAGAGGCATACCAGCCACAAATCACAGGGACCACTCGGGGCTCTAAGGCTTCACTGTCTCGGCCTTTGCTTCTGGTGGGCAGACCTGATGCTCAGGCCTTGTGTCTGAAAGCAGTGGTTTGCACGCTGTGAGCATGGCATGCCATGGAAAGGCACTGGGCCTTGGGAGGCAGGTGACCCAGGCTCCAGGGCCTGTGCCTCTCACTGGCAAGTGAACATCACCTATAAAATGGGAGGAATAATCCTTCTCTCAAGGGGGTGTTGCAACAATAGGGACAATGCATTTAAACTCTCCAAGGGGAGGAGGGAGAAGTTGCATTTTTTAGCACCCATCTATATGTGAGGCAGGTACATGACATGGTGGGTTGGAGCCTGGATTCAAGTGTGGCTCAGCATTCCTAGCCAAGGGACCTCGAGCAGGTTATTTCTCCTCTCTGGGTCTAAGTCTCCTCTTCAGTAAATTGGGGGTAACATCAGGATTAAGTGAGATAATACTTAAACTTGGAGGACCATGTCTGGCACACAGTAATAGTTTGATGTGTGTCTGACTTATAGAATATCTCAGTAAGTTGCAGTTTTCATTCATTCACTTACTTCTTACTACTAGTACTTAGATCTGGCAATTAACAGATACTTTATGGGTTTAAAAAAGGCAGAGGTGACTGACAATACCAAGTGTTGGCAAGGATGTGGAGCACCTAGAACTGCCAGTGGGGGATGCAAAATGGTACAGCTACTTTGGAAAACAGTTTTGGAAACCAGTGTCTTACAAAGATAAACATCCACTTCTCATATGACTCCACAATCCCACACTTAAGTATTTATGCAAGAAGAATGAAAGCTTATGTTTACACAAAAACCTGTATGCAAACATTTGTAGCAGAGTTATTCATAATCACCAAACATTAGAAATGATCCAATTGCCCTTCAAATGAAAAATGGAAAAACAAACTGTGGTATATCCGTACAGTGGAATCTCATCCAGCAATAAAAAAGGAACAAACTATTGTTACATGCAACAATATGGGTGAATCTCAAATACACTATGCTAAGATAAAGAAGCTGGACTCAAAAACAAATCATACGGGAATAAAGATGCAGACCTACTAGAGAATGGACTTGAGGATACTGGGAGGGGGAAGGGTAAGCTGGGACAGAGTGAGAGAGTGGCATGGACATATATACACTACTAAACATAAAATAGATAGCTAGTGGGAAGCAGCCGCATAGCACAGGGAGATCAGCTCGGTGCTTTGTGACCACCTAGATGGGGGGGATAGGGAGGGTGGGAGGGAGGGAGATGCAAGAGGGAAGAGATATGGGAACATATGTATATGTATAACTGATTCACTTTGTTATAAAGCAGAAACTAACACACCATTGTAAAGCAATTACACTCCAATAAAGATGTTAAAAAAATACAAAATAAAATAAAAAAATAAAATAATTAAAAAAAAATCAGACTGCATCCTGCATGCTTCCATATATGTGACGTCCTATAAAAGGCAAAAGGGTAGGGACAGTAATCGAAAGCAAGGACTCAAACAGATGCTTGTACACCCATGTTTATAGCAGCATGATTCATAATATTGAAAGGGTGGAAACAATCCAGATGTCCACCAATAGATGAATTGATTAACAAAATGTGGTCTATACTTACAATAGAATATTATTCAGCCTTTAAAAGGAAGGAAATTCTGACACATGCCACAACATGGATGAACCTTGAGGACATTATATGTAACAAGCCAGACACGAAAAGACAAATACTGTATGATTCTGCTTATATGAGGTCCCTAGAGGAGTCAAATTCATAGAGACAGACAGTGGAAGGGTGAGTACCAGGGGCTGGAGTGGGGCTGGGATGAAGAGTTATTGTTCAATGGGGACAGAATTTCTGTTTGGGATGATGAAAAAGTTCTGGACTGTAGTGATGGTTACACAGCATTGTGGATATACTTAATGCTGTTGAATTATACACTTAAAAACATTTAAAATGGTAAATTTTGTGTTATGAATATTTTACCACAGTTTTTAAAAAACTATAGGGACAGAGAACACATCGGTGATTGCCAGGGATTAAGGGTGAGAGGTAGGGTAGGATAAGAAGATTTGGGGGATGATGGAACTATTCTGTGCCTTTGATTGTCATTGTGGTCACATGACTATTCATTAGTCAAGAGAACTGTACGCCAAAAGAATGAATTTTACTCCATGTAAATTTAAAATTAAATTTTAAAAAAGATAGAGGCCTTCCAGCTGGGCTCTGACTCTTCATACTGTTTCATTTAACAAATGAATATTTATTAACTCCACCTGTGCACTGGCACAGTGTTAAGAACCTGTGTCCCCGGAACCCCAGGAATGGACATGGGGTGGATCCTGAGACAGCTGACCAGGAGGAGATGAGAACAATGTGTCTTAGTATAATTTTGATAAAAATCATGCCAGTAAGTTTTCCCTTGGAGACCAACTCTGAAATCTCATGGCTCTAGATGTTTTACTATCATTTTTTAGATAAGTATGTTTATATAGCCGCCCTTCACATCCGCCTCCTTTTGATGCTCTGGTTTTAAAAACCGTCTCTGGTTTTTGTTTGCATTTGTTGTTTTAAAACTAGGAAAACAGGGCTTCCCTGGTGGCGCAGTGGTTGAGAGTCCGCCTGCCAATGCAGGGGACACGGGTTCGTGCCCCGGTCCGGGAAGATCCCACATGCCGCGGAGCGGCTGGGCCTGTGAGCCATGGCCGCTGAGCCTGCACGTCCGGAGCCTGTGCTCTGCAACGGGAGAGGCCACAACAGTGAGAGGCCCGCGAACCGCAAAGAAAAAAAACAAAAAAAACCCCCAGGAAAACAGCCCATGCTTTGAGCACTTTCCATGAGCCTCCTGGGCCTTCTCCAAGGCAAGGTATGGGGGGGGTCTTGTCCTCCAGGCCACTGTGTTCAGCCTGCTGTCAGCTTCTCCCTCCCATGTTCACAGAGATCAGATAAAAGAGACAGTTCAATTACAAGTGAGAGAGGCTGGCTTCAACAGAATAGAGAAGGTGCTGGCTCATGGAACTTAAAGGCCCAGGCTGGTCTAGCTTCAGGCATGGCTGGATCCAGTGTCTAATTAGCATCTTTAGGATTCTCCATCTCTGTCTTTTCCTCCTTCTCTCTCCCGGGGTCCTGGTGCTTCCTTTGACTCCCAGCCTCTCTCCTCTGTGCTGACCACTCACAGCCACAGCTCCTCAGCCAGCCACTAGGGAAGCTGACCACACTCCCTGTGGTCATTTTCCTTTCATGATTTTCCTCATGAGAAGCAATTTGTTAGGACCTATTTGGATGCCGGCATCCACATGCACGACAGGGGAACAGGCCCCTTCTGCCTGCCCTTGCCTGTGTGTACCACTCACTTGCGCAAAGGCCTCCCTCCCTCCTCAAGTTCTCTCTCTCAACACAGCAACAGTGCTTAATTAAGTCCACAAGCCCCGGAGCCCCCATGCCACCCCGTGGGAACCGTCCAAGCCCACTTCTTTAGATCATGACTGAGCAAACATCCCAGAGAGAGTGACACAAAAATGCAGTTGTTTCTCCATTTCTTTTTCATTCATCTGCTTAACAGACCCTGCAGGAGTGCCAGGCTGCCTGGGGCCCAGGAATAAAGATGAAAATGTTACTACCTGCTCAGAGAGCATGGTCTAAAGAGAGACAGATCTGCAGAAAAAGGCACGCTCAGGAGGTGCTATTATGTAAAGATACTGTGGCCCAGAAAAAGGCCTTTTAATTTCCATAGTAGAGTGAAAAAAAGGTTTCATTGGAACTAAATCTTGAAAACAGAAACCAAAAATAAACTCATTTAAAAAATATTATCTCATATTTAACTATGTTGAAGTTATAATTTCAACTCTGGGAGAATTTTTTAATAAAAAAAGAATTTTTCTTTTTCTTTTTTGGTTGGATTTTACCAGTAAAGTTATGTGAAAGCACCGTAAGTTTTTTTCACATTTGAATGTCACAGCATGTTAATAAAGAGAATCATTCGTGCACCAGTCTTCAAGGGCTGCCATAATCAGTTTTCCCATAAGTCTTTCTTGATCTTCTTTTTACCCAAATCCCCCTCTTTTGAAGCGGCCATCTTGTCCTTATCCTTGGCTTGTTTCTCTGCTTCAGTCATTACCGGGCTGACTTGGCCAGAGCCAGCCCCATCTGCGGACATATAATCCCAGCAGTCCTCCAACATCACTCTCATCACTTCATGAAAGGCTGCATCTTTTTTTTTTTTTTTTTGATTCTTATCTCAGGTCCAACATTTATTAGCATAATAGCCTGGATTTCTCCAAGTCTCTTCTATAAAATGAGGTGATGATAACTAAAATACAGAAATAAATGAGATTTTATTTATTAGAAATCAGTACATAGTAAATGCTAAACAAATAGTACTTCTCTTTTCTTCTTAAACATTGTATGATTTTTCTATGAAATATTTGCCTTTACTAATTTCAATTTCTGTTGCTTTACAGCATCTCTTACTAAATAGCTCTTGTAAATACTCAAGGAAGATAAATCCCTCTCCTCTTCACAAAGTCTGCATCTTTTGACAAGGTTTGCAATTCCTCTTGCAGTGGATTTGCATCGTATTATTTATAGTCACAAATAACTACTTCAAACAGCAGGTGCATTTACAACAAACAGGTGTCATGCAGACACAGCCTAACAAAGACAGGGACAGGATGAGTGGGCCGAGGCGCTCGTGCTACCAGGCAGGTGCGCCTGACAGGGGCTGGGTTATAAAGGATCGGCATAGTTCTCACTCTTTCTGTGTTGTGATACTTTCGTTTCTCTCCGTGAAGCCTCAGATATTGGATTGTCATGTGAGAACCCCCTGCACAGTGCCTGAGAATGTTTCTTTCTCCTGAAACATAAATCTGATCCATTGCAACCTTAGCTCCTTACACCCCTGCCCAATCTCAGTCCTTCAGGACCCCTTCAGTAAGGCCCTAAGACAAAGTCTGAGCTCTTTGCACAGTCCACAGCGCCTCCACAAGCTGCCCAACCTGGCCAGTCCTATTTCTGACTGTTTCCCCACTTGGCCTATGCTGGTTCACATCTCAGTAGCTTAGTTCACAACTTCCCCTCTCCTGGAACACCCTCCCCCTTGACTTCTCCTCCTTCCAGATCCCCTCACCAAGGGTCTCTCCCCCCATGAAGTCCTCCCTGTCCACCCTGGCAGGGCTGATTCCTCCTTCCTGAGGCCCCACAGGCCTGGTTGCCACCATGCCACTGCTGCCCTTGAGGGATATCTTCCTCCTTCACCAGACTCTTTGTTTATCCCCCAAGGCCAAATGCAGAATGTTTATTCAATTAAAATGAAAACAGGGAGAAGTAAAAATATTCACATTTTAGTCCAGGGAAAGCTTTAGCACTTGAGCCTAAAACTTCTTCCCAAGCTCCCAGCGGCCAGAGCAATGAGGGTCAGTGGGTCCCCTCTGCCTCCATGGGGTGTTGTGGTCTCCAGACCAGGGTGCCCACAACTATGTGAACATCAGAGTCACCAGGAGCTGGTAAAACACAGGTTCCTGGACACCATTCCAGAAGATTGTCCTCCAGTCGACTGGGGTGGGGATCAGGAGTCTGCATTTCTTTTTTTCTTTTTCATTTATTTATTTATTTATCCATTTTATACATATAAGTGTATATATGTCAATCCCAATCTCCCACTTCATCACACCACCTTCCCCCGCCACTTTCCCCCCTTGGTGTCCATACGTTTGTTCTCTGAATCTGTGTCTCCATTTCTGCCCTGCAAACCGGTTCATTTGTACCATTTTTCTAGGTTCCACATATATGCGTTAATATACGATATTTGTTTTTCTCTTTCTGACTTACTTCACTCTGTATGACAGTCTCTAG
Source organism: Grampus griseus (assembly GCF_964374135.1). Taxonomy (NCBI): domain Eukaryota; kingdom Metazoa; phylum Chordata; class Mammalia; order Artiodactyla; family Delphinidae; genus Grampus; species Grampus griseus. The sequence goes on along the minus strand of NC_139019.1, from coordinate 153,641,657 downwards.
ATCCATCCACATCTCTACAAATGACCCAATATCGTTCCTTTCTATGGCTGAGTGATATTCCATTGTATATATGTACCACATTTTCTTTATCCATTCATCTGTCAATGGGCATTTAGGTTGCTTCCATGACCTGGCTATTGTAAATAGTATTGCAATGAACATTGGGGTGCATGTGTCTTTTTGAATTATGGTTTTCTCTGGGTACGTGTCCAGTAGTGGGATTGCAGGGTCATATGGTAATTCTCTTTTTAGTTTTTTAAGGAACCTCCATACTGTTCTCCATAGTGGCTGTATCAATTTACATTCCCACCAACAGTGCAAGAGGGTTCCCTTTTCTCCACACCGTCTCCAGCATTTATTGTTTCTAGATTTTCTGATGATGCCCATTCTAACTGGTGTGAGGTGATACCTCATTGTAGTTTTGATTTGCATTTCTCTAATTAATAGTGATGTTGAGCAGCTTTTCATGTGCTTCTTGGCCATCTGTATGTCTTCTTTGGAGAAATGTCTATTTAGGTCTTCTGCCCATTTTTGGATTGGGTTGTTTGTTTTTTTAATATTGAGCTGCATGAGCTGTTTGTATATTTTGGAGATTAAACCTCTGTCCGTTGATTTGTTTTCAAGTATCTTCTCCCATTCTGAGAGTTGTCTTTTCGTATTGTTTGTAGTTTCCTTTGCTTTGCAAAAACTTTTAAGTTTCATTAGGTCCCATTTGTTCATTTTTGTTTTTATTTCCATTTCTCTAGGAGGTGGATCTAAAAAGATCTTGCTGAGATTTATGTCAAAGAGTGTTCTTCCTATGTTTTCCTCTAAGAGTTTTATAGTGTCTGGTCTTACATTTAGGTCTCTAATCCATTTTGAGTTTATTTTTGTGTATGGTGTTAGGGAGTGTTCTAATTTCATTCTTTTATATGTAGCTGTCCAGTTTTCCCAGCACCACTTACTGAAGAGACTGTCTTTTCTCCAAAAGACAGTATATCCTTGCCTCCTTTGTCATAGATTAGTTGACCATAGGTGTGTGGGTTTATCTCTGGACTTTATATCCCATTCCAATGATCTATATTTCTGGTTTTGTGCAAGTATCATACTATCTTGATTACTGTAGCTTTGTAGTATAGCCTGAAGTCAGGGAGTCTGATTCCTCTAGCTCCGTTTTTTTCCCTCAAGACTGCTTTGGCTATTCAAGGTCTTTTGTGTCTCCAAACAAATTTCAAGATTTTTTTGTTCTAGTTCTGTAAAACAATGCCATTGGTAATTTGATAGGGATTGCATTGAATCTGTAGGTTGCTTTGGGTAGTATAGTCATTTTCACAATATTGATTCTTCCAATCCAAGAACATGGTATATCTCTCCATCTGTTGGTATCATCTTTAATTTCTTTCATCAATGTCTTATACTTTTCTGCATACAGGTCTTTTGTTTCCCTAGGTAGGTTTATCCCTAGGCATTTTATGGTTTTTGTTGCAATGGTAAATGGGAGTGTTTCCTTAATTTCTCTTTCAGATTTTTCATCATGAATGTATAGGAATGCAAGAGATTTCTGTGCATTAATTTTGTATCCTGCAACTTTACCAAATTCATTGATTAGCTCTACTAGTTTTCTGGTGGCATCTTTAGGATTCTCTATGTGTAGTATCATGTCATCTGCAAACAGTGACAGTTTTTCTTCTTCTTTTCTAATTTGGATTCCTTTTATTTCTTTTTCTTCTCTGATTGCTGTGGCTAGGACTTCCAAAACTATGTTGAATAATAGTGGTGAGAGTGCACATCCTTGTCTTGTTTCTGATCTTAGAGGAAATGAGTTCAGTTTTTCACCATTGAGAATGATGTTTGCTGTGGGTTTGTCATATATGGCCTTTATTATGTTGAGGTACGTTCCCTCTATGCCCACTTTCTGGAGAGTTTTTATCATAAATGGGTGTTGAATTTTTTCAAAAGCTTTTTCTGCATCGATTGAGACGATCATGTGGTTTTTCTTCTTCAATTTGTTAATATGGTTTATCACATTGATTTGTGTGTAGTGAAGAATCCTTGCATCCTTGGGATAAATCCCACCTGATTATGGTGTATGATCCTTTTAATGTGCTGTTGGATTCTGTTTGCTAGTATTTTGTTGACGATTTTTGCATCTATATTCATCAGTGATATTTGTCTGTAACTTTCTTTTTTTGTAGTATCTTTGTCTGGTTTTGGTATCAGGGTGATGGTGGCCTCATAGAATGAGTTTGGGAGTGTTCCCTCCTCTACAATTTTTTGGAACAGTTTGGAACAGGATGGATGTTAGCTCTTCTCTAAATGTTTGATAGGATTCACCTGTGAACCCATCTGGTCCTGGACTTTTATTTGTTGGAAGATTTTTTTTAAACATCTTTATTGGGGTATAATTGCTTTACAATGGTGTGTTAATTTCTGCTTTATAACAAAGTGAATCACTTATACATATGTTTGTTGGAAGATTTTTAATCACAGTTTCAATTTCATTACTTGTGATTGGTTTGTTCATATTTTCTATTTCTTCCTGGTTCAGTCTTGGAAGGTTGTACCTTTCTAAGAATTTGTCCATTTCTTCTAGGTTGTCCATTTTATTGGCATATGCTCGTAGTAGTCTCTTAGGATGCTTTGTTTTTCTGTGGTGTCTGTTGTAACTTCTCCTTTTTCATTTCTAATTTTATTGATTTGAGTCCTCTCCCTCTTTTTCTTGATGAGTCTGGCTAATGGTTTATCAATTTTGTTTATCTTCTCAAAGAACCAGCTTTTAGTTTTATTGATCTTTGATATTGTTTTCTTTGTTTATATTTCATTTATTTCTGCTCTGACATTTATGATTTCTTTCCTTCTACTCTTTGTTTGTTCTTCTTTATCTAGCTCTTTTAGGTGTAAATTTAGGTGGTTTATTTGAGATATTGTTGTTTCTTGAGGTAGGATTGTATTGCTATAAACTTCCCTCTTAGAACTGCTTTTGCTGCATCCCATAGGTTTTGGATCGTCGTGTTTTCATTGTCATTTGTCTCTAGGTATTTTTTGGTTTCCTCTTTGATTTCTTCTGTGGTCTCTGGGCTATTTAGTAACGTATTGTTTACCCTCCATGTGTTTGTGTTTTTTACGTTTCTTCCCTGTAATTCATTTCTAATCTAATAGCATTATGGTCAGAAAAGATGCTTGATATTATTTCAATTTTCTCATATTTACTGAGGCTTGATTTGTGACCCAAGATGTGATCTTTCCTGGAGAATGTTCCCTGTGCACTTGAGAAGGAAGTGTAATCTGCTGTTTTAGGATGGAATGTCCTATAAATATCAATTAAATCTATCTAGTCTACTGTGTCATTTAAGCTTGTGTTTCCTTATTAATTTTCTGTTTGGATGATCTGTCCATTGGTGCAGGTGAGGTGTTAAAGTTCCCCACTGTTTTCTGCTACTGTCAATTTCCTCTTTTGTAGCTGTTAGCAGTTGCCTTATGTATTGAGGTGCTCCTATGTTGGGTGCATATATGCATATAACTGTTATATCTTCTTCTTGGATTGGTTCTTTGATCATTATGTAGTGTCCTTTCTTGTCTCTTGTAACATTCTTCATTTTAAAGTCTATTTTATCTGATACAAGTATTGCTACTCCAGCTTTCTTTTGATTTCCATTTTCATGGAATACCTTTTTCCATCCCCTCACTTTCAGTCTGTATGTGTCCCTAGGTCTGAAGTGGGTCTCTTGTAGACAGCATATATATGGGTCTTGTTTTTGTATCCATTCAGCAAGCCTGTGTCTTTTGGTTGGAGCCTTTAATTCATTCACATTTAAGGTAATTATCAATATGTATGTTCCTATGACCATTTCCTTAATTGTTTTGAGTTTGTCTTTGTAGGTCCTTTTCTTCTCTTGTGTTTCCCACCTAGAGAAGTTCCTTTAGCATTTGTTGTAGAGCTGGTTTGGTGGTGCTGAATTTTCTTAGCTTTTGCTTGTCTGTAAAGCTTTTGATTTCTCCATCGAATCTGAATAAGATCCTTCCCAGGTAGAGTAATCTTGGTTGTAGTTTCTTCCCTTTCAGCACTTTAAATATGTCATGCCACTCCCTTCTGGGTTGTAGAGTTTCTGCTCAAAAATCGCTTGTTAACCTTATGGGAGTTCCCTTGTATGTTATTTGTCATTTTTCCCTTGCCGCCTTCAATAATTTTTCTTTGTCTTTAATTTTTGCCAATTTGATTACTGTGTGTCTCAGTGTGTTTCTACTTGGGTTTATCCTGTATGGGACTCTCTACGCTTCCTGGACTTGGGTGGCTATTTCCTTTCCCATGTTAGGGATGTTTTCGACTATAATCTCATAATCTCTCCAAATATTTTCTCTGGTCCTTTCTCTCTCTCTTCTCCTTCTGGGACCCCTATAATGTGAATGTTGTTGCATTTAATGTTGTCCCAGAGGTCTCTTAGGCTATCTTCATTTCTTTTCATTCTTTTTTCTTTATTCTGTTCTGCAGCAGTGAATTCCACCATTCTGTCTTCCAGGTCACTTATCCGTTCTTCTGCCTCAGTGATTCTGCTATTGATTCCTTCTACTGTATTTTTCATTTCAGTTATTGTATTGTTCATCTCTGTTTGTTTGTTCTTTAATTCTCCTAAGTCTTTGTTAAACATTTCTTGCATCTTCTCAATCTTTGCCTCCATTCTTTTTACGAGGTCCTGGATCATCTTCACTATCATTATTCTGAATCCATCTTCTGGAAGGTTGCCTATCTCCACTTCATTTAGTTGTTTTTCTGGGGTTTTATCTTGTTCTTTCATCTGGTGCATAACTCTCTGCCTTTTCATCTTGTCTGTCTTTCTGTAAATGTGGTTTTTGTTCCACAGGCTGCAGGATTGTAGTTCTTCTTCCTTGTCTTTTTCTCTTTTTTTAATTGAGATATAGTTGATTTACAATATTATATAAATTTCAGGTGTACACATAGTGATTAACAATTTTTAAAGATTACACTCCATTTATAGCTGTTATAAAATATTGGCTGTATTCCCTGTGCTGTAGCTTATGTATTTTGTACCTTTTATCATTCACCCCTATCTTGCCCCTCCCCCCTTCCCTCTCTCTACTGGTAACCACTAGTTTGCTTTCTATATCTGTGAATCCATTTCTTTTTTGTTATATTCACTAGTTGTTTTATTTTTTAGATTCTACGTATAAGTGATAACATACAGTATTTGTCTTTCTCTGTCTGACTTATTTCACTAGCATAATAAATAGCAGGTTCATCCATGTTGTTGCAAATAGCAGATGGCAAAATTTCATTCTTTTTTATAGCTGAGTAGTATTTCATATACCACATCTTCTTTATCCATTCATCTGTTGGATACTTACGTCGCTTCCATATCTTGACTATTGTAAATAATGCTGCTGTGAACATTGGGGTGCATGTATCTTTTTGAATTAGTTAGTGTTTTTATTTTTTTCTGATGTATACCCAGAAGTGGAATTGCTGGATCATACGGTAGTTCTATTTTTAGTTTTTAAGGAACCTCCACACTTTTCCACAGTGGCTGTGCCAATTTACATTCCCACCAACAGTTCACAAGGGTTCCCTGTTCTCTACATCCTCTCCAACATTTATTATTTGCAGTCTTTTGGATGATAGCCATTCCAACAGGTGTGAGGTGATATCTCATTGTGGTTTTTATTTGCATTTCTTTGATGATTAACAATGTTGAGCATCTTTTCAGGTACCTGTTGGCCATCTGTATGTCTTCTTTGGAAAAATGTTTTTTCAGGTCTTCTACCCATTATTTAATCAGTTTTTTTATATTGAGTTGTATGAGCTATTTATATATTTTGGATATTAACCCCTTAATTGGTCATATCATCTGCAAATATTTTCTCCCATTCAGCAGGTTGTCTTTTCACTTGGTCGATGCTTTCCTTTGCCTTGCAAAAGCTTGTAAGTTTAATTAGATCCCATTTGTTTATTTTGGTTTTGTTTCCTTTGCCTTTGGAGACAGATCCAAAAAAAATATTGCTGCAGTTTATGTCACAGAATGTTCTGCCTATGTTCTCTTCTAGGAGTTTTATAGTTTCTATTCTTACATTTATGTCTTTAATCCATTTTGAGTTTATTTTTGTATACATTATGAGAAAATGTTCTAACTTCACTCTTTTACATATAGCTGTCCAGTTTACCCAGCACCACATATTGAAGATTGTATATTCTTGCCTCTTTTGTCATGATTAATTAACCATAAGTGAGTTGGTTTATTTCTGGGCTCTCTATTCTGTTCCGTTGGTCTATGTGTCTGTTTTTATGCCAGTACCATGCTGTTTTGATGACTGTAGCTTTATAATACAATCTAGGAGTCTGCACTTCTTAAAAAATCACCCCAGGAGTTGAAGCAACCTAGCCTGGTATAGACCCATCGGGGTGGAGTTGGTTGCCTCCAGTGTACACCAGCACTGTCAAGTGACTTAATTTAATTATGTTTGTTTCCTGGGGCTGCTGAAATAAATTGCCATAAACTTGGTGGCTTAAAACAACACAAATTTATTCTCTTACAGTTCTAGAGGGTCAGAGGTCCAAAATAGGTCTTGAGAGGTTAAAATCAAGGTGTCGGCAGGGCTGGTCTGGAGGCTCTAGAGGAGAAATCATTCTAGAAGCTGCCTGCATTCCTTGGCCTGTGGCTGCATCACTCCAGTCTCTGTTCTGTCCTCACATCTCATTCTCCTCTCTGACCTCCTGCTTCCCTCTCATAAGGACCCTTGTGATTACATTGGGTCCACCTGGGTAATCCAGCATATAATCCCCATGTCAAGATATTTAATTTAATTGCATCTGCAAAGTCTTGTTGCTGTAGGTATTAGTTTCTCAGGACTTCCACAACAAAGTACCACAAACTTAGTGGCTTAAAACAAAAAAAAAAAAGTGTTTTCTCTGTTCTTGAGATTGGAAGTCTGAAATCAAGCTATCGGCAGGGCCATGCTATCTCCGAAGGCTCCTGGGAAGAATCCTTCTTGGCCTCTTCCTAGCTTCTAGTAGTTACTAGCAATCCTTGACATTCCTTGGCTTGTAAGGAAATCCCTCTGGTTTCTGCCTCCATCTTCACATGGAAACTGAGGTTCAGAGATAGTCATTGACCTGCCCAGAGTCATGTTCTGTGAATTTCCAGACTGGGTCTTGAACTCGGTCCTGGGCCCCTCGATGGTCCTGCCAGCCTGGCCATGTGCTGCAGAAGCTCACCCCTTCATGGAGCCTATGGGCACAGCTGCTGCTGGGCAGGATGGGCTGGTCCCAGAAAGCCTCCACCCGTGCGACAGGTGGCCCCACAGCCTGCATCTTTGGCATTCGCTCAGTGGACCCCAGGGAAGCCCCAGATGCTCAGCTGTCCTGCTCCTTTGAAGTGCATGCCAAACCACGCTGGGTCGGAGCTCAGAGTGCCTGTGGGGAGAGAGCCTCATGGGGGCACCACAGCCTGGGTGGGTGGAGCTGAGAGCCCAGCACAGCCTAGCGGGCTTCAGCCCTGCTGACTCCCTCAGCCCTTGCCTGACAGCCAGGGGCTTGAAATTCCAGCCCTGCTGCTGGGCAGCTTGTAATTCAGGGAGTCACTTCATCTCTCCAGGTTGTAGCCTGAGAGGGTAAGGCTGCCTACACTCCCCTCTCCTTGTCAAGATGGGCACAGGAAGCAAGAGCTGACCTGTGAGTGAGAATTGCTAGTTCAGGCTCAGTTCCTGTTTTCCAAAAATGTGAAACTTCAGGCCACATGGTCCTTTGAACAACCGGGACACCACATTTAGGACAGAACACCAAGGCTTTGGAAATGAATTAATTTCTTGGAGCATAATAATAACCAGTCCTGTAAATACAGTTTTATTAGCTGGAGATCTTTGGGAAGTGAGCTGGGAGAGGGTGGGTAGAGGCCTGCCTTGGCCTTCCCAGGGGGAGCAACATGCAGCAGAGTGCAGATTTGCTATGAGTAATTGACTCAGCAGCATGTGCCAGGAGCCCATTCTGTGCCAGCCCTGGGCTAAGCACAGGGCATGGGGTGAACCCTGCACAGGGCCTGACCCCAGGAATCTCCAAGCCTTGCAGGTCAGATGGACATGAGCAGGTAATGGTCATGGGCTCTGCGGGTGTCAGAACCTTGAGCCACCTCCCTGCCTGTCCCAGCCCTGGGGATATCCTTGTCCTTTAGGCAGGTCCTGTCCCCTCTCTGTTCCTCCCCTGGAGCCCCCGCTCCTACCCTCCAAGGTCTTTCACTCCAAGTGTAAGTGATCTGTGGCCACACCATGCGCCTGCTGCCTTGGAACAAAGGGGTTATCTCCTGTCCCTCCTTCCTCACCGACCATGGTGGGCAGGGCAGTGGGTCCTCCCTACTCCTCAGCACCCTGGGACAGTGGTTGAAGAGAAGGAAGAGAGTCTTGATTGATAGTTGTTATCAGTTGGAGAGGCAGGTGATCTGCTTGTTAAATGCACCAGGATCAGGGACTGAAGTCCTGAGTGGGATGATTTGGCTTCTCCCTACTTATTTCGGGAAGACCAGCTGGGACTGCTGTTGACTATACAAGCATCAACTATGCTGTCTAACCCATGCTTCGTCACCCTACACTCATGTAGCACAGTAGAAGGCAGAGAACTTGTAGTTTCCGTTCCTTTGTGCTTCTGCCTGTGTTAAAAATTGCTCAGGTTTGACAGTCATTGGTGGCCTGTGCCCATGAGCAATCCTGTTTGGGGTTTGTTTGTTTCTTGTAAGATGTGTCCCATAGATACAGTTTCTTTAATGTTTTAGAAGAAGGAGGGAAATGCAACAGGTGTGTTGTTGGAAAGATAGGAGATGAATGTGCGTTGAGACTCCTGAGGGGCAGAGCATGATGCCACCTCCATGCTGGCCCAGCCTTTCAGACAGGTTTTGTTGTGTGACAGCCTTATAGAGATTTAATTTACTTACTATACAATTCACCCATTGAAAGTGTACACTTCAGTTGTTTTTAGGCTATTCACAGAGTTGTGCATCCATCACCCCAATAAATTTTAGAACAGCTCGTCAATCTGAAAAGAGAGCCCACACCCATTTTCCCAGAAACCCCTTAGCCCTAGGCAACCACTGATCTCTATAGATCTCCCTGCTCTAGACTTTCATGTGAATGGAATCATATAATTTGTAGTCTTTGTGACTGGCTTCTTTCACTTAGTGTATTTTCAAGGTTCATCCAAGTTGTAGCATGTATCAGTACTTCATTCCTTTTTATTTCCAAATAATACTCCATTGCATGGATAGACCACCTTTTATTTATCCATTCATCAGTTGATGGACACTTGGGTTATTCCTACTTTTTGGCTAATATGAGCAATGTTGCTTTTTGTATACAAGTTTTTGTGTGGACATATGTTTCATTTCTCTTGGGTAAATACCTAGGAGTGGAATTGCTGGATCATGTAGCAGTCTATGTTTAACCATTTGAGGAACTGCCAGACTGTTCTGAGAAGCTGCTGCACCATTTTACATTCCCACAAGCAGTATCTGAGGGCTCCAATTTCTCCACATCTTGCCAACGTTTGTTATCTGTCTCTTTGATTCTAGCCATCCTAGTAGTTTTGAAGTGGTACTTCATTGTGTCCTTTGATTTGCATTTCCCTGATGGCTGATGATGCTGAACATCTTGTATTGTCCTTATCAGCCATTTGTTTATCTTCTTTGAGAAATGACTATTCAAGTCCTTTGCCCATTTTTTAATTGAGCTATTTGTGTTGTAAGCTATTTGTATTTATTGAGTTGTAAGAGTTCTTTATATATTCTGGATATAAGTTGGTGGGTTGCCTTTTCACTCTCTTGATGGTATCTTAAGGCACAAAAGTTTTCTTCAGTTTTGATGAAATCCAATTTATCCTTTTTTTTTTTTTTTTTGGTTTCTTATGCTTTAGGGTCGTACCTAAGAGACATTGCCTAATCCAAGGTCACAAAAAGTTACACCTATGTTTCCTAATAAGATTTTTATAGTTTTAGCTCTTATATTTAGGTCTTTGATCCATTTTGAGTTACTCTTTTGCCTATGGTGTGAGATGGGTGTCTCTTTTGCACTTGGATGTCTGGTTGTCCCAGACTCATTTTTTGAAAAAAAGATTTTTCTCCATTCAACTGTCTTGGCACTCTTGGAACAAACAGGTTTTAAGAGGCTTACTGAGTGTAGGACAGCAGCCACAGTGACATGGCCCACGGGTAGCCTGGGGTGCACATAGCATTGGGAGTCCTTACAGGGCCCTCTGTTGAGCTGTCTCTGCCCCACAAAGCCCTTTGTGGGGCTTTGTGCACTTTGGGGTGGGGGGCAGAGTGGGGTCTGGGCTGGAAGACCCTTGGGAGGGGAGTTGGTTAGAATGGATGCTGTCATCTCTTCCCTGACATGGCTATACCTTTGTGCCTAGGAAGGACACATTTGTGGCAGGGGGATGCTGCACTATGCCTGGAGAGCACAAACAGGTGGCCTGCTGCAGAGCAGGTGCCTCACTGCTCCTCGCCACCCTCCTCAAGCTGGTCATAGCTAAAATGACCATGTGTCCCACTATATTGGGACAGTCCCAATGTATGCCTATTCTTCCCAAATAATTATTTTTTTTTAATTTTTTAATTTTTGGCTGCGTTGGATCTTCGTTGCTGTGTGCGGGCTTTCTCTAGTTGTGGCGAGTGGGGGCTACTCTTTGTTGTGGTGCACGGGCTTCTCATTGCGGTGGCTTCTCTTGTTGCGGAGCATGGGCTCTAGGCGCACAGGCTTCAATAGTTATGGCACGCAGCCTCAGTAGTTGTGGCTCGCGGGCTCTAGAGCGCAGGCTCAGTAGTTGTGGTGCATGGGCCTAGTTGCTCCGCGGCACGTGGGATCTTCCCAGACCAGGGCTCGAACCCATATCCCCTGCATTGGCAGGCAGATTCTTAACCACTGCGCCGCCAGGGAAGTCCCCCAAATAATTATTAATCAGCCTCTTTCTCTCTTAAAATATCTTGGTTTGGATGATAAACAATACAGTCACCCTAGTCATAGAACAAGGGCTTGGGGTCAGAATGTCTGGGAGTCTTTGCGATTAACCCCGATAGAGAGCTTACCAGTGTCCTGGCCCAGGCTGCCAGCTCTGCTTCAGAAAGCGTCAGGAGGGCCAAATGTGGCTGTCTCTTCCCACGCTACCTGTGTGTGCCTGTTCCCATCCTTGAGGGTGTGGTCAGCCTTTATTTATTCACACCCACCTTGGGCTCCCCATGGCCTCACGGGGAAGCCACATGTTGTGGCAGCTCCATGTTACTCACCTGCCCCTAAATGATGAATAAGACACCTTGGGAGGACCCCTCAGATAAGAGGGGAAAGGCACTTCCACACAGGAAGGAATATGGTTTTTGTTTGTTTGCTTTTTCACTTGGTCAGCTCTTTTATTTTACTATATTTTATTTAGTTTTCTTAATGAATTTTCTAATTGAGATATAAATGACATATAACATTGTATTAGTTTTAGATGTACAGCATAATGATTTGATATGTTATATATTGTGAAATGATTACTACAATAAGTTTAGTTAATATTCATCACCACACATAGTTCCAAAAAAATTTTTTTTGTGTATTGATGAGGACTTTTAAGATCTATTCTGTTAGCAACTTTCAAATATCCAATACAGTATTGTTAACTATAGTCACCATGCATATTACATGTACGTTACATCCCTAGGATTTATTTATCTTATAACTAGAAGTTTGTACCTTTTGAGCCCTTTTACCCATTTTGCCCACTCCCCACACCCCAGAATATTGTTATATTCACACTTATGCAAACTTAGATATAACTAGGCCAAAAAAAAGTCCAGATGGACTAGCAAAAAATAGAGACAAGTAATTTAAGCCCTGCCAGCAGGTCTCCTCCATGGGGAGGGATGAGAATCTGCAGTCCCCACAGTGGGCATCAGCTCCTGGGAGCCCATGTGAACCTCTGACCACCTGAGTGAGGGCTAAAGTTTTCATACAGCTTGCTCTTTAAATGCAAACCAAAGAGTCGACGTGCCTAAAAGCAAATGTCGCAGCAAGGTCTAACTCAGTGTAACTGTCACACTGGAGAGAGTGCAGCAAAATCCTGGTGCAAAAGGGGAGTGGGAAAGGGCTTCCTGGAGGAGGTGCCCAGGGAGCTATGTTGGGAGGAGGGGTAGGAGGGAGGAGGGAGGGAGCCTAGTGGAGCTTCCAGGCAGCAGAACCATAAAGCAGGTACTGAGGCAGTGGGACTGTGGGGAAAATAAGGTGAGGCCAGGTTATGCAGGCTTCAATTGCCTTGGTAAAGAGTGTGAATTTTAGCCTTTAGTTAGTGATTCCCAAATCAGTGTCTCTGGAACACCTGACTCATGGTATGCTGCTGGGACAGAGTTCCACTGTCACACAAGTTTGGGAAATCTCACGTACAACTCCCCCCTGCCCCCAAATCTCCACCTTGGAGAGTTGCAAGGAATGTTAGCATACTAAAGGTCCTGAGAAGTCTTGAAGTAAACACCCTTTCTGGGTGATTACTCAGGGCTTCCCTTAAACCATCCGGTAGCCTTTGTGCTTCAAAGGAAGTACATACAGCTCAGGCAGTAGGGAGCCAGTGCAGATTTCAGTGCAAGGGAGTGACAAGATCAGATGCCAGTGATGGGGATGGACGGCTGGCCCATGCTGGAGGCAGAGACACCACTGGGTGCTGGTCACTGGCTAAGTCAGAGGGTCCATCTCAGTAGCTACCTCAGTGTCTGAGAAGGACCCAGAAAGAGTCAACCACAGAGGGTGGGAAAGGCAAGCAAGAAGGCAGAAACCGTCTCCAGACTCTGTTTGATGCTAAATCCCAGAGCCTCCCTCCTCTTGCAGCTGTCAGTGGCCACAGTCCCCTGGGATCTTCTGAGGACTTGGAAAGTCCTTACTTACTGCCAGTGTGTGTGTTTATGTTCCGTAAGTGCAGGTCATGTATCCTGAGCTGTTCCCCTGAAGGCTCCAGGGGACACCTGCTTCCAACAGGGCACATCTTACCTTTCTTCACCTTTCAAGAAAAGGGAAAACATAGGATTAAAAGCGATACGTCCCATTGCCACCCCAGCCTCTAAATTCTTATGTGGGGTGGAGAACTGAACCTCTCATGGGATTATCAGAACAGCACTAAAAACACTTCTTGCATTTTAATTGGACCTACTTGTTGGCAGGAGGCTCACATTTTAGGAATCTCTGAATAATTGTCTGTAAGGTATGTTTCAAGCCAGGGAACATGTGACACTCCAAGACAGGGAACTGAATATCCAGCTGTAATCCTCACAAGCAGCCTCACAGAAGTGTTGTACCACACAGAGTGGGTTTGGTGGGAGTGTGCAGAATAAAGGTGTGGGTGAGGCGAGGCCACAGGGAGGCTTGCTGCGTTATTCTGCTTCCATTTAATGTTTTCTGTTCTTAATCATGGCAATTTTTGTCAATGCTGTTCTAGCTCTGAAATCCTGGGAGAAGGCCTCAAAGGCAGATTGCTTACGTCCCATTGTTTTCTATTTTTCTGTTTCTTCAAGGCTTCTGATGGCCTCCACAGACCTGCTTCCTTCCCTGGGTGTGAAAGCAGGGAGAGAGAGGGGCGGGACACTCGGCTGGAATGCCACGGAGATGGGACGGTCCCACATAGTGGGGAGAACTCAGACTCACTCCTCCATTCAGTCATTCACCATGTGTTTACTGAGTGTGATATTTGGCCTGATCTTTGTATTTGTGTTGAGGATAAAAGAACAGGGATGGGCTTCTGGGAGTTCTTGGTCCAGGAGGGTAGGCTGATGAGTAAACCCCAAAATACAGTCCCTATGAGGAGCTGCATGAAAGGACTGTGTGCATAGGGCACTGAGACACTGCAGACGATTCCTGATCCCACCCGGGGAGGTCGTGGACACGAGGCAGAGCAGGGCTGACGCTGGAGCTGAGATTTGAGGAGAGAAGTAGGAAGGTGGGTGGGCGGGTTTTGTTGGGGGTATTTGAGGTAGAGGAATCTGTGTGTGCAAATGCATGGAGGCTTGGATGAGCACAGTGTCTATGGAGATGTGAGTGGTTTGGTTTGACCAGAGCTTGAAATTTGAAGGGTATGTGGAAGGAGATGAGAGCTGGGGAGTCTGGGCCCAGGGAGTTGGGGGCTTGATCGCCAGACCAAGGAGTGTGGCTTTTGTGCAGGCGGCTGTCTGTGGGGAGCCATTGAAGGTTCTTGGACAGGGTGGTTATGACTGTCAACACCAAGCTGGATAAAATGAAAGAGAAAAGAGGGACTAGGGTAATGTCAGCGCCAGAGGGGGAGAGGGAAAGCCTCCACAGTAAGTGAAGGAATCAGGATGATGCGGAGACCTCGACAGCAGGAGGCCCTGAGCAGAGATGGGCACCAGAGCTGAAGTCTAAGGGCAAAACCAAGGTCACATGTGGACATTTATTGCACCCATTTTGATAATATAATAATGGAAGCCACTTAAATGTCTGGTGAGGGGGAATGGCCAAGTAAATTACAGGGTGGAGTATGGAGCCATTAAATGTTATAGCAAAAGAAGGCTGTCTCAAAAAAAATTAAAAATAAATTTTTGGTGGTGAGCACACTCTAGTGCATACAGAAGTAGAAATTAAAAAAAAAAAAAAAAAAACAAGAACAAGGCCATCTCACTCACAGCCATATGGAGTGTTGGTCTCACTGTCTCCTGGGCTCTCCCTACCCAGGAAGTGAGCCACAGTCCCTGCTGCTCCCGGAGCCCAAGGTTTCCTCCCAGAGTCTTCTGATGGCACAGGAATGAGAGGTAGGGGGCACCCCTCTGTGCTGCTGATGCTTCCTTCCCCTGTGGCACGGGCGCCCCAAGCCTCAGTGACCTGTAGGGGCAGGAATATCAGGGCGGGAAGCAGACCCCTGCTTTATCAAACATCATCCCTCCGCCCATGCCCACAGGTCTTCATGTCAACAGGCTGGAAACAGATATCCAAAAATGGAAATATTTATGCCAGGTTGGTGGGATTGTGGGTGGGTCTTATTCCTAAAATTTCCTGGAATAATATATTGCCTTAGATACAAATGCAGTATTATGTAGCCAGCCACACGAGCTTTCATTTTTCCAGGTGCCATTAACGTAGCTACGAACTTGTAACTTCTGCGTGCCTTGCTTTGATACTAGGTGGTCAGGGCACACAGAGTTTCATTTCCCAAGAAATGTCAGGTTTATTATGAATGTAGGGAAAATTGGTAAGATATTATATGCAATCCAGGCTGAAATGGATTGAGTATGTCTCTTAAAAATCCTGGCAACCAATGCAGACACTCTGACCCCAACTTCCTGGTTTTGTCATCCATACCTTTGAAGGGGGTGTGGTGAGCCTGGCCCCAGATTCTGGGGAGTGGCCACATTGGGTTTACTGTTTCCTAAATTAGTTTACTCTGCGAACACAGGTGTGAACCAAGAAGTTGCAGCAGATTCTTTGGGTAGAGTCCACAAATAGCAAATGGCCCATCTGTGGAAAGCTTCAGAGGAAGAGCCCAAGAGTAACTTCCCATTAGGAACCCTGTGGGTGGGCCCACACTGCTCTCAGAAGGGCAGGAAGAGTGTGGCCATCCAGGCTCTGGGACCACCCTCAGGGCGGAGGCAGGCAAGGCTCCTGGAGCCCCAGGAGTCTGGGGCAGATTAGGCTCACACTCCTGGAAGGAGTAACTGAGGGAGAAATAGTACAAATATTTCCATTTTTGGACATTTGCTTCCAGCCTATTGACACGAAGATGTGTGGGCATGGGTGGAGGGATGATGTTTGATAAAGTGGGGGTCTGCTTCCCTCCCTGAACTTCCTGCCCCCACAGGTCACCAAGATCTGGGGTGCCCATGCCCCAGGGGAGGGAAGCATCAGCAGTGCAATGGGGTCCCCTACCACCTCCCACCCTTGCCTGAACAGGAGAAGACTCTGGAAAACGGGGCTGCAGGAGCAGGAGAGGCTGTGGCTCAATTCCTGGGTAGGGCGACCCCCGGGAGAGTGAGACCCACACTCCATAAGGCTGTGGGTGAAACAGGAGCTGCTTCTGTGAAGGTCTCAAGGGACAACCCCCCACCTCAGCCAGTTGTTGCCAGGCTGTGGGCACAAGTCCAGCCACCCGCAGACTGTCCCAGAGGTCCCACCCCTGTCAGAACCTGCTCAGGCTCTTGGGCTGGAACCCCTGGCAGGGGATGGGGTGGACACCTCAGTCAGCGTGGCTTCAGTTGGGGCTGGCGGGGAAGGTTGGACACACCTCAGGACACAAGTCTCTGTAGCCAGTCTCTTCCTCCTAACAGATTTTACCAGGTTTTCTGTTAGGAGTTTTCTGCTGCTGTGGGACAAGGCACAGAGAATTCCATCCTTGGGGACTCCAAGCCCCAGACTGTGCTAGGACATTCCCACAGTGGTGCATGGGTCTGGGCCACTTTCACATGGGCACAAGGTGGCCCGGCCACACTCCCCACCATGGGCGCCTACTCTGTGTCTTGGTGGCCACAGCCCCCGGAAGCTTCCAGCTCTGAAATCTACACATGGCTCTGCCTCCCACCAGCTGGCTGGCACTCCCCCAGAGCCTTGGTTCCCCCTCTGCAAACCCTGGCCTCGAGGGAAGTTGTGGAGTCGGCGCGACGGACCCTGCAGGGTGTCTGGATGAGGGGTCGTTTCTGTGGCCCTTGGTCTGGGGTCCAGAGCCGTCCATGTGGTCTCCATACGACCGAGGGCTCAGGGGAGCAAGGGAGGAGAAATTGGTCTTTGAAAAGCTATGGCCTTGTTTACGACCCAGACGAACATCTCCGGGATTTCCTGAGGCTTCGTCTCACGTCAAGACAGAGGAGCCAACACCTCGTGAAAACTGTTTTATGAGAAAACAGCCAGTCCAGGTGGAGGCGGTGAGGGGGCTGGATTTGAAGCTACCTGAGTTGGTTAATGCAGTAGGTTTGCAGTCACGAGCTCAGTGTGTTTGATGTGTCCAGGTTGACACCCCTCTCATCGCTAAAAACAACTGTTATTTCTAAACCCACCCCCCGACCCTGCCTCTGGGTCTTCTCACCGATCAGCCTCACTTTACAAATCACTCCCTTTTAGAAATAAGGAGCATCTGCAGAGAGGTGAGATCTTCCTCAGTGACATCTTAAAGTGTATAATTGAGTGGCATTTAGGACATTCACAGGGTTGTACAGCCATCACCCTATGTAGTTCCAGAACTTTTCATCTCCCTAAAGGGAGATCCAGCTCTCACTTCCCATCACCCCCTCCCCCCAGCCCCTGGGAGCCACTGATCTGCCTCTGCCTCTGTCTCTGTCTCTGTCCTATTCTGGACATTTAATATAAATGGATCCATATAATACATGACCATTTGTGTCCGTCTTCTTTCACTTTGCATAACATTTTGGAGGTTCATCCATGGTGTAGCCTGTATCAGCACCTCATTCCTTTTTATGGCTGAACAATATTCTGCTGGATGGACAGACCACTATCCATTCATCAGTTGAGAGACATTTGGGTTATTTCTACTTCTTGGCTATTGTGAGTAATGCCACAGTGACCGCTCACCTCATTTAACCTCAGGGAGCCCTATCAGGTAGGTCCTGTAATGATCTCCATTGTAAGATGAGAAAACTGAAGTACAAAGAAATTAAGTTGTCCAAGATCACATGGCTGATGGGTGGAGCATCAATAGCGAAATGAGGTTGGTCCTGATGCCTCCTACCCTCAAGGCCTCTTTTTTTTTTTTTTTTTTAGTTTGTGTCCTTTTAATAAACACGCTTGCATAGTTATATTACAATTTTGTAAAAATAACAACAGATGACCTCATGCCAAGCATTTCCAGCATTTGCACAATCTCAAGATCTTTAATACTATAGTTTTCAAGATGTACGAAATAAAAATTTAAGGCAAACAACTACTGAGCCTGCGCGTCTGGAGCCTGTACTCTGCAACAAGAGAGGCCGCGATAGTGAGAGGCCCGCGCGCCGCGATGAAAAGCGGCCCCCGCTTGCCACAACTAGAGAAAGCCCTCGCATAGAAAACCAAGACCCAACACAGCAAAAATAAGTTAATTAATTAATAAACTCCTACCCCCAACATCTAAAAAAAAAAAATTTAAGGCCAAAAAACAGCACTTTGCAACAATTTAATAATTTATTACATTACAGTAGCATCACAGCAGCATCCAATAATGCCACTTCAGGCAAGAGTCTCTCAGTATTTCCATTATAGATTCTACTTACAAGAATTTATAACCTGGTAAAATTCATCCTAAGAAAACTTAGCAAATAAAGCTTTGGACTGAAATTGGCATTTCTTTCTCTACTTTTGCTTCCCCCACTTCCTTTATTTTAAACTATCAGTATTCATATTATATTTTAAAACGCTAAAATAGCAGTTACATTGTTTCGTCAAGGCCTTTTATTCATGGCTCCAATATGCCAACAGCTTTAGGGTTGCCCCCAAGTCACACGTACAGCATACCTCAGCCTGAAAGTGGTCCAAACTCACCTCTGCTCTAACCCAGAAGAGCAACCGGGGAGTGTGGAAGATACTACAGGATCCTTCCTCGAGAAGTCAGGGGTGGGTTCATGTGCCCCCTCCACCCTCACCTGCCTCCGGGCTGGGGGCCCAGGTTTCCACAGAAAGTCCTGGGGCCCAAGGTCACAGCTGAGCAGGGACTTCTGAAATCCCCAGCCCACCTACCAAGAAAGAACAGGACAGTCTTCTAGGGCTGACAGAGTCCCTGGAGGACAAGGTTGCCACCAGCCCATGCAGAGTCCTGGGCCTGCAGAGACAGGGCAAGGGAACAGCTGAAACTGGGGAACAAGCCAGGCTCAAGCCCTCTGAGTGACTTTGTCCTGGGTTTCCTGACACAGACACAGGTGGGGTTAGGGCTGGGCTCTTGGTTGGAAAATTCTGATCAGGTGGGATAGGGGTGAGGTACAACCAGTCCCTGTGGGACGAGCTGGTTCCAGCCTGAGCGGAGCATTAGGCCTAGAGCAGTGGTTCTCAAAGTGTGGTCCCCAGACCAGTGGTAGCAGCAGCATCACCTGGGGTGGGAAGCTTCCAAAAATTAGAATTGGAAATTATCAGGTTCCATCCACACCTAGCTAGGAGGTGGGGGGTCAGGTTGAGGGGGCAGCATTGTGTGTGTGAACAAGTCTGCCAGGTGATCCTGCTGACGCATCTTGAGCCTGAGAACCCTGTACTGGAGGCCAACAGTCCTGATCACAGAGACCTTCCCTGCTCCTGCCAGTTTTTTAGGAGCCAGGCCAGAGGCTGAGGCCAGCCGCCTGGTCTCATCACTTCCCAGGTCTGCACTCAGGTGCACCTCCATCTCCTCGTCTCCCGCTTCCCTCCCCACTCCCCCTGGCAGGCCCTGGTTGCCAGCTGGATCCACTTACTTCCCAGCCAGCGGAGAAGTAAGGCTGCCCTAAATCACAACTGACATTCAGCTTTACAACTTCCCTAGCCCCCGGGAGCTGGGGAGTGGCGGGGAGGGGGTGCAGGGGTGTGGAGGGGCTCTTAGGAGGAGGTGGGTGGGAGGAGTGTGGTCCCAGTGGTAGAAGCCAGGCTGGGCTTCTCCATCTGCAGTACCACCTGAGTCCTTGGGTCTGGACTCTGGTTTCCATTCCACACCCCTGTGGCTTAAGAACATACTGATACCTTGGGTGGAGATAGTTTCCATGAGACTCAGTAAAGCCCAGGGCACACTGGCAAAGCCCCTCACCCTGACTTTTTGAGCTTGGCTGGGGCTCCACAGGCTCCTTGACTGTGGCCACCAGTGGAGCATCCATTCCCCCCCTGAGGCCTCCACCTCCTCAGGGTCACATCCTCCCCCACCCCGTGCCCCTGTTAGTCCCTATCACACGAGGAAGATGGAGTAGATGGGTTCCCAACTTTACCCTCATTCCACTTATGACATAAACTCATAGGCCTGCATTGGATTCCCAAAAGAACCAATTTGGAAACAAACAAAAAACGTGGAAGTTGACCTTTTTTTTTTTTTCCTGAGCTTTTCCTTCCCACCCTAATAACCTGACTTTCCCACCAGGCAATGTAGGTGCCTCTGATCAAGAGCCGAGGTGCTCTCTGGCCCCAAACAGCTGATGCCGTGGCTCTGTCCCTGCCAGCTGTGTGACTTTGGGAAGACAACCCAATCTCTCTGGGCTTCAGCCTCTTAGTTTAGAAACACCAGCCCCACAGGGACTGCGCCAGAACCACATTCTCCTCCAGAAAGACTCCAGTGTAGTGTGAAGCCCCAAAATAGGCATCTCTGTGTTGGTCAGACCATGTCATGTGGAGAGTCAGGGTCAAGACTGTGCTGCTCCCGGGAAGTCCCTGGTTTCTCCATAGGAGAGAATGTGCCAATTTGATCAAAGAAACCCGGGCCAGGGCACCCTTCGTTTGGTTAGTGCTGGAGAGATGTATTATCCATGGCCACTGCACTTTCTGGGCAGTATAAGGAACTTTCCAGGTAATTATTAACCCAGCCACCCCCTCACATGCCCCTTTTGGTGCTAATCCCCCGGTAACAGGGCTTTCACCATGTCTGTCTGGGAGTAGCCAGGGGAGCCTGCTGTGTGCCCTCCCTGCCTACCCAGTAGAGGTGGGGATGAGGTGAGCTGGCAGCACCCACCTCATGCAGCCTCCGTACCTCCCTAAGTCCTGGCAAGAGCTGGCTGCCGACCGTACTGTCTTCCCTCTGGAGTTGAAAGGAGCCTATAAAAGCCACTTCCTAACTATTTCTTAAAGGCAGACATCACCAGCTCAGATGGGTGTTGCTGGTGAGTGAGGGACCAGAAGGAGTCAGAGCCTGGGTCCACTTCAGGGAATGTGGCCACACCGACTGGCAGGCCCAGGAAGGCCAGAGCTTCTGATTTTTCAAGCGGGAAATCAGGACTTTAACGTGAAATTGCCCTATTTCACAGCATTGGTCACAGATTGCAGTGGGCCTAGCCAAACCCCAGGATGCAGTCTCTGCCTTGCCTCTCCCCTGATGGCCGTCCCATCCTCTCCCTCATCTCAGTCTCCACGTCCACTGCCCTTAGGAGGGTCTCCCCTGTCTCTAGCACTTATGTTAACGTCCATGTGAAAGTCGTTCAGGGACAGGTAGAGTCCACACCTCTGCGTCCTATGTCCTCCCTCCCACCGGGGCTGGTCCCCAAACTTGGCACAGACCTGGACCTCCATGCTGTCCAGGCTGTCCTCTCCACCAGGGCTGGCCTCCTCCGCCAGCCATTCCTTTGGGGCCCAGCTCAAATGTTGCCTTTCATTCACCCCTTCTGGTTTTCAGAATGTTGGAAAAAAATGTTTCGATGTAAAAACTTAATACATTACATTAAAAATAATGAATAATGAATGAAATCAACTGCAATTGCAAAGTCAAAGCTTAGAGCTTAAAATTAGGTGTGATGGGTGGCAACATATTTTCCCCTTTCAGAAAAAGAAAGAAAATAGGAGAGAAATGCAAAAGCAAACAGAGAAAAAGAAACCCGCAAAAAATAGTTTATGCGCTGGAAATCCAAGAATGTTAATTTTTACACAGCAACACTAGCGCACGCTGGGCTCCCTCCCCAAGGTCACCTATGACCCAGGGTCATGGTCCCACCATCCAGTTATAGAATTTATCTTGCTCCGACTCTGGGCAGCCTTTGACCTATAGACCTTCCCCTGCTCTCAAAACCTCTTTCCTGTGGCTACTACAGATAACAAATAGAGTGGTTCCTTGGTGGTAAAAAGGACTTTGGAAAAAAAAAAAAAAAAGAATTTTCTATCCCCTCAAAAGGTGGCACGCTCGCAGAGCTCATCCCAGTTCACAAAGCACATTTACATCCTTTGTATTATTTGGAGGATTGTGTTGCGGGCAGCATGGGTTCAGGAGCTAACCCTGGGGACTCTATGGATCTGGGTTCTAATTTGGACCTGAGCCCATGGGGCCTCCCTGAGCTTCAGCTTCTCCATTTGTAAAACAAGTAGGTTGGACTCAATGCATGGTTTCTTTTCCCCTTGTTTTACTTTTGTTTTTATAGTACTAGTTTTTTTCTCTGCTAATTACAGGAGTAATACATGATCTCTTGCTTATTGTCTTAGTCTGTTTGAGCTGCTGTAAAGAATACTATAGACTGGGTGGCTTGTGAACAACAGACATTTATTTCTCACAGTTCTAGAGACTGGAAGTCCAAGATCAAGTAGCCAGCAGATTTGGTGTCTGGCAAAGACCTGCTTCCTGGTGCATAGATGACCGTCACAGCGAGAAGGGCAGGCAGAAGGGGTGAGGGAGCTCTCTGGGGTCTCTTATAAGGACACTAATCCTGTTCCTGAGGGCTCCACACTAATGACTTAAGCACTTCCCAAAGACCACATACCATCACACTAGGGTTAGGTTCAGCATAGAAATCTGGGAGGGACACAAATTCGGTCTGTAGCACTTTAATATATATATCAAATATATACAATACCAAATAATGTACAATATATAGACATATATACAAATAGATTTTATTTATATATACACACAATACCAAAGTGTAGCAAATAAAATGTCAAAATCCACCTTCATCCCTGTGTGATCTCTGTCCCCTCAGGTCCCACTATTACCAGATTCGTGTGGGTGCATGCAGGCCTTTTTCTATACATTTATATACACATGTGTGCACAGTGCATGTAGAGAGTTTTATTTAGTATTTTTACATTTTTTCACTTTTCTAATAGCAGTGCCTAGAAAAGTGCCTAACTCATTAGGCACTTCGCAAATTTTTGTTGCATGGTTGAATTATTTTTTTTAACTTGCCTCCATGTCTTAGAGATCTTTCTGTGTTTTGTTTTTGACTTCCAGACAGATGTACAGTAATTTAATCAAACCTTCCCTAGTAGGCGTTCACAGTCTGTTATCTCACCCGTTGGGACCTGACGTGTCAGAATTCAAAACTGTTCTATAATGAAAGGTAAGGTTGGACGTATACGAGGCAACACCCGTAATCAGACACGCTAACATTTCTGCAATGAAATGCATAAACATGCCCCCAAAGTGGGATAACTTAAGTCTCTACATAGCCTCACATAAAGTCTGACTTGTCTCCAGATGAATCTGCAGCAATCGAACACAGCGTCTCTGCTTAGAGCTTCTGGGACTCGGAATAAGACAAGGGCTTCAGGCCTCTGCATGGAGTCCTCGTGCATCCAGCTCTATTGGGCAAACGCAGCTGAGGCAGAGTCCCCTCACCTCCGGTCCTTGGTCTCACTGTCTCTGTTCTCCCGGCCTTTGGGGGCTGGCAGTGAAGGGAGTGTGGTGTGGGCACTGGGGAGGGCAGCCTGTCCCTACACATCCTTCAGGCTGTCTCCCAGCCCCGCTCCCAAGCCTGACAGATTTCCTGACTCTCATCGTCACACGGGGACTTCTCCCAACTCCACAGCTGCCTTTTCCCTCTCGGACTGGCATTAATTACCTCCAGCTCTAACCCTCTCTTTGGCACTGTTTTTACCACTTGGATCTGAGAGGATTTACTGTGACCCGGTGGAGCTCCCATTTAGCAGGAGACAGACAATAAATAAGAACTAGAACGAGTACATCGAATAGTATTTTAGAAGATGGCGTGTGCTATGGAAAAGAGCAGATAGAGGAAGGCAAGTGGGACGTGTAACGTGCATTCCCACCAGCAGGGTATGACATTGCCCATTTCTCCCCAAACCACCAACGCTTGTTATTAATCTGACTTCTTGATTCTAGCCATCCTAGGGGTAGGAGGTGGTACCCACTGTGGGTTTAGCTAACAGGTTTTCACTGCTTGCTAAAGCTGGATGCTGTCAACACCTTTAGTACATTCGCTCATCCAGCCCTGCGAGGAGGTGCTGCTCCCAGCCTCACCTTCCAGATGAGGAAACTGAAGCACAGAGAGGTCACAAGGGGCAGAGCTGGGATGCAAACCCAGGCAGTATGGTTCCTGACTGTGCTCAAAAACCTTACAGAGGAGTGGGAGACACGCTGTGAACTTCTGTCCACAGGATAACTCCATAGGTGCTCTGGTGTAGGGGTGTGGGAAAGCCTGTGGGGACGATGAGGTATCGAGGAAGAGAGGGGATGATAGTGAAAGTGGGCCTGGAAGGGCAAGTAGGAGTGTGTCAAGTGGAGAGAGGTGACTGGAAGGACACTGCAGGAGCAGAGGGGTGTGCGGAGCAGAGGTCTGGTTCAGGGGATCAGTGGCCAGACCCTTGCCACCTCCTCGTAACAATCCTACTACTCTGTTATCCACTTCAGCAGAATATTTTTAGATCAGATATTTCAGTTCCACTAGAAGCCAGTGTGTGCTGAGAATTATACCCTCCAGGGTCCACCTGATTATAAAATAAGTGAACAAGTTATTTGAAGACCTCCTAGCATATGGAGGACTCATATGTGCGAACCCAGCCTAAGTGAACTCGTCCGTGTGCGACCAACAGAAAATCAAGACAGACGTTATTTAGCGCTGGCGTTCCATGCGCCCTCCTGCCCCCAGCGTGCTCCCTGGAGTCCCTAGAGTGAGTGAGGGTGAGAAGGAGATTTGCTCCTGCCTAAGCAACAGATGAGCCCCTGAGCTGGCCACACCTCTCCCCCGGTGAGCATCCTGCTCAGCTGTGTTTAAAGGTACCTCCGACTGCTCCGCTTTTACCCCAGGTGGTGACTTTGGTACTCACCCTCCCATGGGAGGGGGCCCCAACAGAACAGGTGAGAAGTATTTGTGGGATTGTGCCTTCAAATGGGTTTTGTGCAGATTGATCTCATATGACCAAACTGTGGAGCTTGGTGCCTGGAGGGCTCCCTCCAGCTGGAGGCAGCTGTGATGGGAACAGCAGACTCAGTTCTGCCACACCCAGGTGCAGAGCGAGGGTCCCGCCCCTGAGAAGTGACCCGAATCCCACCACTCAGGTGATGGTGGGCTTTCACATCATGCATTCATCTCATCCCCATAGCAACCCCTGTCTAGTTGTTGCTGTGCTCATTTGATAGCTGAGAAGATCAAGACTAAGAGAGGTGCCCAATCCACTCGGGCCCTGAGAGTACAAAGCCAGCTGGTGAGCGTAGCCCTGGTGCTCGAACTGGGTCAGAAGTTTTGGGGATCTTTTAAGCCTTTGTTTCTTTCCAAGGAGGTTGATTTCTTGCTGCTACAGTACTTCTCAGTTCTAAGAAATCTGAAGCTGTGATACTCCTTGCCCCTTGCAGTCATTGTAGCTCCTGCTTCCCATCCCATTCTTTCTACCAGCACCCCCCCCAAACGCACCCCCTGATATTTTATTCCTATAGATGCTGCTCTGGTTTCTTAGTCCCATTTTTTCCCCTTTGGCATCATTTGTCCTTCCTCCTTCATTTCCTCTTGGCTGTATATTTCTATTTAATAAGGCCAGGGCTAACTCTGGCACCAAAATCAGCAACTAAGCCGTTTGCCTAAAAGCTTTAATTAGAAACAGAAAACTGGAGGAAATGGCTCTCCTGCCAAGTCTGTAAATTACACCAAGGCTCACAGCCAAGCCAGGTCTGTGCTGGGAACTTGGAATGTTCAGCGCCACTTCTCTCATGAGCAACACTCTCCCTCAGTGCTTCCCGAGCCTGGTGGGGCTGCCCCACCTCTCAGCACCCACCTTCACCCTCCTGAGTCAGTCCCCATCCTCAGAGGTTTAGCCTCTGCTGCCCAACTTATTTCTTAAAGAGGAACCAGAAATCCTGAGCTGTATGCAAAATTGTCTTTTAACTCTGAGCAATTAATTCACATGTTTTTAAAACTCTCTGCAGACCATACAAAATATGTCTGTGGGCTATCATTGTGCAACCTCTAATCTAAAATTTTTTTTACTGGACTTCCTAGTTTAAAGTTAGTCAGTTTTCTTTTTTCCCTAAAATCCTTCTTAACTAACTTATTAGATCTTCAGAACTGTAGTTCCAGAGTTTAAGCTAAATCAGAAGAAGTTAACTCAGGTTGGTAATAGCTATAAAATTAACACTTAGAAACATTTTCAGCCTCAGGTTCACAGTTGGACTTAATGGAACCCCCTGGTGGAGTGGGGTGGAGTGGGGTCTGGCTTTGTGTGGAGAGGACAGTAGAGGCTCAGCTGGGGGCTCAGAGATCCAAGGAGGGGAAGACGTTTCCACCTTGGTAGGAGACAGACCGCCCAAAAGGGACCACGGAATCGGGGCTCTCCGTTGAGAGGCAGGTGGGTGGGAGAGCTGTGAGTCAGGGCAAGGTGGGTGGTGGGGTCAGTCAGCCCAGGAAGCCAGGGTACCTCAGAAGGAGGCTTGGGCTGCTCGGGTCCTGGCCTCCCAGTGTCACCCTGGCCAGCCTGACGTCACCTAGCTCAGCCAAGGGGCATCAGGGACTTGGATCTGGAGCTGAATCCCTGGAGACCCATCTGACCCATCACCTGCAGTTAGAAAAACAAGGCCCACAGCTTGTCCCTCTTTCGGCTGTCCTCCCTGCTCAGCATCCCTTAATGTAAACGTCTTAGAGTAAATGGACCAGTTATGTAAACTTGGTTGGGCACGTCATTTTGCCCCTCTCAGCCTATGAGCAGGAGATGCCGGCACCTGTCTTGGTTTGGGGGCTGCTTCCTGGTGATGCTGCTTGAACCACTTAGGATAAGGAAGTACAGACACTTGGATGTGAGTTTCAGGTTCTGACTCCTCATCAAGTCTGCACAGAGCATTTCCTTTGACACTTTAAACATAAGGAGAAAAAAATCATGCTCAAGGTCTATAGCCTGGCTCCACACACTCCTGCAGGGGCGGGGGGGGGGGGGGTGTCTTTTTAGCAGATGTTCCCATGTGCCCTTCATGATTCCTTTAGCTTAGCACCGCCTGGCTGCGCCCAAGAGATGTTGTGTTCATCACAGGGATGTTGATGTAGGATCCTACTGTGGGGACACTTGGCATCAATTGGGTTCTGGTCTCAGTGCTGGGACTAGCTGTGCTTTTCCTGGGCTGCTGGTTCATTTTCATGCTATATATGTTGTAAAAGGTTTCAATGGCTGGCTTTCCATATCCACTTCACTCTGTAAATTGGGGGCCCATGTCTCAAAAGGGTAAACCTTGAAGGGTCATAACATGTGAGCAGTTCTTCATTTCTCTTTCTTCTCCCCACACCAGCCCATCTGTGTTACCACTCCATCTCTCAGGTTGTACCGGTCAGGGTTTGCTGCAGTGAGGGGCAGCCCCTGTGTGCCAGGTGTGCATGTGTCTGCCAGCGGGAATCTGTTAGCAGGCAAGGCCACGTCAGGGGAAAAGCATGTTCATGACCTTATAGCCCAGGAGCAATAAAAAGTACCTGGTGTCGGGCTTCCCTGGTGGCGCAGTGGTTGAGAGTCCGCCTGCCGATGCAGGGGACACGGGTTCGTGTCCCAGTCCGGGAAGATCCCACATGCCACGGAGCGGCTGGGCCCATGAGCCATGGCCACTGAGCTTGCGCGTCCGGAGCCTGTGCTCTGCAACAGAAGAGGCCACAACAGTGAGAGGCCCGCGTACCGCAAAAAAAAAAAGCATCTGGTGTCCAAATAAACAGCCATACTTGGCTTGGAGTGATGCCAAATGCACCAGGTCTCTCTGGAGGAACTTCACCTCTGCGATGCTTGCTGGCTGAGCTACTTTAGAGGGGTATGGCTTCTGAGGGCCCAGCTCGGCCCTGCTGCTCCCAGCACAAAACACTAGATCCTCTCTGCTCAGCCCGTGAGGTTCCCCCTCCTTAGCCTGCTGTCCTGGCCAGGCAGATTTGATTTCCCAATCCACCTTTCTCACACCGCAAGTTTTAGACAAAAACGAGTTGATCCAGGCCTACCTGCTTCCATACCTCGTCTCATACTGTCCCCACGGCTGTTCCTTGCCTGCCCTCTCAGCAAATCTAAGACCTTCTCACCCTCAAGGCCCTGCTCCAATACTGCCTTCTTGCTAAGGCCTTCCTTGAGCCCCTCTGTGCAAAAATGAAGCCCGCTGACCCCATGAATTTCCTTAGCACATTGTGGCATTTCCCTTAGAGTGGTTCTCCTGCATGCACAGCCTGCCACCTGGCCTGGCCCTGAACTCCTCAGGACTTGGAGCTCCTTGGTTTCATCCATCTCCACTCTCCCTGAGAGTTGTGGGTGTACCCCTGGTAAGCCTGTACTAGCACGCAGGTGTGCATCTACCTGCTGGTGCCCCAGTATGGTTTCTGAATTTGGGAGCAAGGAGTCTCCCAAAGTAGGAGGAGGGTGCATTTGGATAATGGGAAAAAAGGAAAAGACATGGTTGTGGGATGGCAGCCTGCATTTGTTCTGAACCAGAAGAGGACGAGTCCTCTGCAGCCTGCTTGGCCTCAGATTTGGCCCCCCAGCCTCCCTAACATCTGGGGGCTCCTGGCTTGTATTATATAGCAGGATCTAATATCCACCTCTGGGTCCCCTCCGTTCAACATGGTGGTGACACCAGTTGCTGAAGCCCACGAAGGAGCACACCCAGTCTGCAGTGGGCTCGGAGCTCCATGTGAATGTACAGAATACTTGATTTCAAAGTGTAGATTGTTTCAGGAAAATGGGGGTTGTTTCATGTTTTCTGTGAACTTGCCGATAAGCCTGCTGTGCTCCCTCCCTGCTACAGAGGAGAAACAGGGGCACACAGAGGGGTGACCTGCTCAAGGCCAAGCACCCCTGTCAGACTTGGAGCTCCTGTCAGCTCAGTTACAGAAAATGCATTTCAGCAGCCCACATCTGGACATCATCAAACAACTTGGAGCCAATGCCATTGGTTGTTTCCAAGCAGATCAAGATAGTGTTGATTTATATTCCAGCGGTACCCTTGCATAACGATTTGGCCATAGGAAAAAATTTGACCTGACCACAAACTGAATTTTGTCTGATAGCAAATGGCCTGCTTAATAGTCAGACCAAGACCCATTCAGAGAAGGGTCTTAAACGCACACCGTGTAAAATTCAGTTTCAACAAACACTCGCAAAGTGCCCACCCCATTCCGGACCTGGATGAGACGCCTTGTGGTGCAGAAAGCATGGCCCAGCTGTATGGACAGGAAGCCTGGCACACCAAGTATTGACGCAAAATGGGTCTCCTGGGCCACAGAGGAGGGCAAGACCTGCTCCCTGGGTGAAGGAGAGAGCCAGAAAAGTCTTTATGACATCTGCTCTGGGCCTAAACAATAGATAGGATGTTGACAAGCATGGGGACAGACAAGGAGGAGGGAAGTGCTTCCAGGAAGGCGGGAGTAGCTCAGAGTGGCTGCACCATGGGTTGGGGGCAGGGCACTGTTCAGTTCTAGGTGAAGCTGAAGTGGTTGGGGGTCAGATAGAGAGATGTCGGGACTTGTTCTAGTCGTGGTGATGGGTTTTTGAGGAGGGGTGCTCTGAAAGCACTCTCCCGGGGGCAGGGTGGACAATGGCTGGAGGAATCAGGTAGGGTACGGGTACAGAGGAGGCTGTGGATGGAAGTGTATGTGACAGAAGATGGGACCAAATGGGGGCCAGCTCAGGAGATGAGGAGGGGCAGCAGAGGTACAGAAGCTGGGTGGGGCTGATGAGCAGGGGCTCAGAGTAAAAGTGACTAGTGCCTTAGAGGACAGAGGAGGCGATGCCCATCATGAGATGCAGAGGGAGCTCTGGGCACAGGCACGGACTCACCCCCTGTCCAGGCAGCTGGGCTGGGCTGAGAGTAGCCCCTGCAGCCAGCAGAGCTCCTGAGTGGCCCACTGGGGCCAGCTGGGAGGGAAGAGATGAATTGGACCCAGCCTTGTTGTGGGGACTCACAGGGAAGATGGTCAGAAAGATGGGTCTTGAGCAGATGGGATACCTGCTCTGATGGAAGGAGGGACCAGGTGTGGAGGAAACATGGTGCCAGATGATGCCTGTCACAGCGCGGATCATCTTGCAGGCTTTAAAGAGTGACCCAGCTGGTGAGAGTGTGAGCAGGGTTTAAACCCAGTGTGTCTGTCTCCGAAGCCCTTGCCGCCTTGACCACTACCCTTCCTGCCTCGGTCCTTGACTCAGCCTGAGAGGACCCAGGCTCCGCCCTCAACGAGCTCCCATTGTGGCAGGGAAACCATCACCAGGCAGGGTGGGAGGATGATGACATGAGAGATGGGCTTGGAGAATGAGGGGCCTGGCTGTCCAGGAGGAGAACAGGAAACACATGGGTCTGTAGCCGTGGAGGAGGAAAAAGGGCACCGAACACCCCAGTGGATGCTGAGTGATCAGTGTGCCGAACTCGGACCATGCGGTACAGTCTGGGAAGCAGTTAGGCAGGCGCAGGCCAGACCTTAATACCTGCCAAGAGGCTTGTACATGGTCCTCAGGCATCAAGAGGACACAGGAGGGTTTGGGTGAAGGGGGAGGCACCTAGTCAGATCCAACCCATGTGAGGGGAAGAAGGAGGCCACTGGGAAGCTAAGCCAGAGACGGTGGAGCCTGAGCCTCTCACAAAGGCCTTGGTGCCCCCAGGACGCCCCCACACTGCACATCAAAGCCCAGCCTCCCTCTCCCACACTCTGCCTGAACAGGGTTTCCTGTGAGCAGCTGGGGCTGGATCACAGTTATTTAGCTAATGTTCTTGGATGGAGTCCCAAGAAAACAACTTTGCTTATTAAAGCAACAACAGCAAAGTAACATTGCAAAGCCCACCCCCAAAGAGGAATTGTAAAAAGATCGTTGTGGCCCTTTCTGTTTATTGCTTCATTGATTTATCTGTTTGTACATATGTTTATTGGCCTGACTGTATGGTGCCTGTTGCTTAATAAGCCCAGGCTGTATTTATGAGGGTTGTGGAAGTAAGCAGCCCCCAGCCCCGGTTCCCAAGCCTGCAGTCAGCACAAGGTAATGGGAATACTAGGCTGGACTCATGGGAGCCTGGGTCCTGGGCAGGCTCTGGGAGCTTACCCTGGAACTCTAGTGGTTGGTTCCCTGCGCCAGGTGCCTACCACCCCGCAGGTGAGGGGGCTCCCAATGACGCTCATCAGCAGAATCATAGCAGATGGGGGTGCTTTTTATAGATCCAGGTGCCTGAGACCCACCCCAAACCCCATGGCTCAGTCTCTGGGATAGAGACAGGAAAAGCCCTCCAGGTGACTCTGCTAATTAAGGTGCAACTACTGGACCAGGTGATTTCCAAGGGCCTCCTCCCCACTTCTAGAACCATAATCCAGTGTCTCTCAGCGTTGGAGATGGGAGGGGCAGGATCAAAGAGACATAGCCTGTGAGGAACCAGCATCACCCTCAGCCCTACTGGGTGAAGGAGCCCCTGCATTTCAGGGGCAAGGCTGTGACCTCTCCACACAGCGGGGCCCCCTCGTGGGCCCCCTCCACTCTTAGTGCACCATCCTGGGGACCTGGAGCTGCCATCCCACAAACCGAAAGGTTTATATCCTGGAAATTGGGAAAGCAGATGTCAAGATGTTTGAAGGAAAAAGAAGAGCGTCTCCCAAGGGTGGGGGTTGTGCAGAACTCACTTCTCGGACTTAGCAAGGGTGTGTGTGTAGACAAGAGGAACAGAAGCAGGGCCAGGGAAGTGGCCCAGAAAAGAACAGTCCCAGTGATGGCAAAAATGTGCAGAAGAGCACACTCGGCTTTTAAAAGTCTGTTTGGCACAAGGAGAAGAAAAGAGAGCCAGACATGTGGCCAGGGAGCGAAGACACGGAATTAACAGGCAGCAGTGAGAAGAGACGATGGCTCGGGTCCTGTGTTACTGTTTCTGCTCCAGGTAGAGAGCATCTGATGGAGAGCAGTGAGGGGGTCGTGCAGGAACGGTTGTGAGAGGCTCTGTCACAAGGCAGGTGCAAAAGCATTTGATGGATCCCATTGCATGAATTTGAGTCTCTAGATCCAGGTGAATTGTGCCTGGAGCACAGGAAGAACTTGCTAGTGTGATCGTAGAAATATGGCCTTGTCTTTAAGGATGAATAGAGGATGGGGTATAACGTCAGAACTGTCCCATTTTCAGAAGGATGGTTTCTAGAAACTCCAGGTGGCTGAGACAGACAGGGACCTGGAGCTGCTGTCTCAAGCAGATGAGGAAGCAAAGGGTCCATGAGCCCTGTGACCAGCTGACAGTGAGCATCATGGCCCACCAGGTACAAACCATTCACCAAGCTGGTCTTCTGCATGACCGCGGGTCAAGGGAGTGTTTAATCTCACCGCATTTGTACTTCAGATGGGTTGACAAAATGCCCAGTCTTTTTGTCTGAGGAGTCATTTGGACTACAGTCAAGCTGGGAGTGTAACTAGATGGTTAATAGTCACAGCAGTCTAATCGCAGCATGACTGGCCCATAGGAGGACTCAATAAACAGTGAATGAATGAATGAGTGGGCCACTGTCAGCCAGGAGGTAATTTTCTTCTTTTGGACTATAGGTTCATACTTAGGCCTACCCTGTTCATGGTTTTTAACAACTTGGAGACGTAAAATGTATCCAGTGATCACATTTGCATATGACAAGACAACGATAGTAGCCATAGCAGAAGACAGAATTAAAATTTACTAAAACCTTGATAAACTGTAACTGTAGGTAATGGACTGATGATTAATGTGAGATAGTTGTGCCATGTGGGTCCCCGCCAAAACTCCACTTATACCTATTAGGATATGTTTTGTTGTCTGTCAAAGAAATCCAACTCAAACTGGTTTAAGCCAACAGAGAAGAAAAAGGTGGATCATTGATTTGACTTCAGTAGGACGGGTCTGGGTGCTCCCCTGGTGGCATTAGAACCCCCTGTCCCCAGTGCTTGGGTCTGCTTTGCTCCATGCTGCCTTTACCTTCACAAAGTAGGGCCCTCAAAGCTCACTCCTTTCTTGTAGCTCAACCAAAGAGAACCTCTCTTTCCTAACAGTTCCAGCAGAAGTCCCGTGACTGAGTCTCCTTGGTGGCATGTCCATCTCTGACCCAATCACTGTGGCCAGAAAAACAAGAGTGTGCTGATAGGCCAGGCCAAAGTTACATGCCAGAAGCCAGGGTGTATGTGGGGGGTCAAGACGTACCAAATCCATTGAACTGAGAGTAGGGAGGGATGAGAGTAGGGATTTCTCCAAGGAAAATTGAGATGCTAAAGGTGAAAGAAGAGAGAATGGCTGCTGGGCAGACCAGACACCCCCAATGTGAGGTTAGCCGTGGCTTAGCCTGGATTCTGTGGGCACAGGGTTCGGTAGGACACACCCTCCCCCCTCGGGCTTACCTCCAGGCTGGGACTCCATCATAGAGGCTTCCTATCTTTCTCTTCTTGGCCCTGTGTCGACAGTGAAGCTGAGATTCAAGCCCTTATCCATCTGGCTCCAAACTCAGGTTGCCTCCATTCCCTCGGGCTCTGGGTAGAAATGGGACAGGTGTCTCCACCTACTGACCCCAGTCAGGGACAGGAGGATTGGCTCTGAAGGCTTGTCCTGAGCCAGCTGGCTGTCAGTTGCAGAAGGGGCACCCAAGCATGCTTCCCACTGCATGTCCCTGCAAACCTACAGTGTGTCAACCAGAAGAAGCTGGACCTAGGAAGCTTCCTCAATGCCAGTAATAATGGCCTCATATCCTCTGGGAGGAAGAGGGAAACCTTTGTGTAAATATCAAAACCCTTTTATCGCCCACTCAGTATTTTCTACACAATGCCTGTGGCTCCCTGTGTTATTTCAGCTTGTGGTTTGCAGAGAGAGGTCCAGAGTGACATGGTGGGAAGACCCCAGAGGGAGGACGGGAGTCAGGATGTGGCACCACCTGGCTGCCAACCAACTGCGGGACCCACACCAGTCAGCTAGTCTCACTGGACCTCACTTTTCTCATCTGTAGAAGGGAACAGTAAGAGCTCATGCACAGGTGTGAACACACATATGTGAAAGCATCTGTCTTTGGGGTGACTGTGGTACCTGAAGAGGACAAGGATCCAGCACAGAGTGGGTGACCCCAGGAATGGAGAGAGGGGCAGGGTGGAGACGTAGGAGAAACAGGAATGCTCAGCGCTGAGGTTCCAGTGGAGGCTGCAGGAGGAAATGTGTTCTGCAGGCAGGTGTGTGAGGGAGGCAAGGATGAGGGACCAAGTTTTGGGCTGAGGGGTAGAGGTGAGGAGAAGAACCTAATAAGAGGGAGATGGAGACTGTGGAGGAGTGGCGAGGAGATGTAGGATGAATGAGAATCCAAGAGCATTTGTTTATACATCCCTCAGGCCGTGTGTGTCCACATTTACACCAGGACAGTTTCAGGGCAGCTTCTCTGAGCAAGGACACAAGAGCATTAATTCAGTATGAAAGACATTGACTCCATATCAGAAAGCCCTTCTTCAAATCTCTTTCAATCCTTCCAGTTGGCCTAAGAGATCATCTCAGTTTGGTCCTACTATATCTTTAACATCCCTTTAATACTTGTTAATCTCCCTTTTTGCAAAGAGAAAAGACTTTAGGCTAAGCACTTTCAGGCAAGGGTTTTGGCTAGAACTTTGTTGTACTGTGTAGTTTTCATTGTATTTTTTTTTTAACAGTAACCATTTTATGGCATGGAAGACTGGTTTTCCTTTTGTGGTAGAGATAGAATTTCATTTCCAAACATATTTACTTAAGTAAGAAAACCTAGTTTAAAGAAAAAAATAAGATTAGAAAGATGGTGCAGGTGGCACAAGAATGATTAAATACCCAGAAAGAGACTCTCACAGCAGCTCCTGGCAGCCTTTGCTTGGTTGGATATGGCAAAATGGGAACAAATTTTGTCCTGGAGAAGTTCAGTCCAGTCCTGTTTACTGACTCTGAAGCTGAGTGTCAAAAACTCCTTCCATTGTCCTTGACTAGCCTGTTGACCTAGTAAAGACCACAGATCATTGCTCTGGTGGCCAATTTCCAGCTCAGGGGCCTAGAACATCTGTAGCTCTTTGAGATTACTGGTTCCCAAAGGATTTCACTGCAGAAACAGAAGCAGTCAATGGAAACACCTGCCCTGAGAATGACAAGGACACCACTTCCTGAACACTTCCATGGACCAGGCATTGTGTGCCAGTTTCTAATATGTTTCTCATTTGATCCTTTCTATAGCCCGTCTAGGTACATATTATCATTATGCCTATTTTTAGGGTGGGAAAACTGAAGCTCAGAGAGGTGCTTGCCTGGAGTCACACAGCTAGCAGACTGTGTGAGGGATTCAGATGTTGCAGGCTGCCTGTTCTCATGCTCTTTGCCTGGCAGTGTGTGGCCTCTGCCTGAGCAGAGGCTCAGCTCCCGTGTGGGACCCCAGCCCTCTCACATGAGGCCCAGCCAGGCTCCCCAGGAGTTGCATGGTTTACAAAGGCGGGAGAACCTGGGTGTGTGCGTCATCCCTTCATAACTGCCGCCACTTTAAATTGACCTGTGCCCACTGGGGAAAGGTTTTGTAATCTGATAAAGAAACATACATTTCCTTGAAAATAATTTAGCAGTTCCTATTCTTGTTCCACCTTCACAGTGACTACTTTTCCTAAGCAGAAAAACCTACCCTTGGTCTAACAAAGAATTTGAGGCCATTTCTGGGCAGGATGGGCTCTCTGGGAGACATGGTTTACATGTCAGAGGGCTGGCATCCCAGGACATTTGGGCAGTTTATGGGGACCATGAAAGAGAACTGTGAAATTGGAGCTGTCGCCATAGCCCTGTGACTTTGAGGGCATGGCTGCATGTCTCACATGAGGCCCCAGCCTCAGGAAAAGCTTTTCTGCTTCCATAACTTCACCCTTAACCCCACCCTTGCTCCCTGAGACCCCTCTCCACAACTCCCCTCTTCCTCCATCCAGCCCCTCTGCTCTCTCCTCCCTCCACCCCTTGAGGAAGAAGGTTCATTTCTGGGAAGCATTCCAGCCCTGCTCCATCTTCTCCCCAGAAATCATCTGGGTCATTGGTGGAAACTGAGGCTTACAGAGGTTAAAGGACTTACCCAAGGTCACACTAATAATTAGTGCAGTGCTGGCATCAAAGCCAGGTCCAGCCTCCTAGAAAACCCACGCTTTTCCACCCTGCACACAGCTGCACCCTCTGTGCTGTCTCTCCCTATAGATCACCCTTCACTCTTCCAGACCAAATGGGAAGTCTTTATTAGATAGATGGGACATCTGTCCTGGAACAAAACACACTGAATTTTAACCATAGTCGTGTAAAGATAATGGAATCATAAATCATTTTCTCCCTTTATTTAAAATATTTTTTTCACTTTAACTTCCATAAAGAAACAGACATTTTAATAATATATCATAGGGCTTCCCTGGTGGCGCAGAGGTTGAGAGTCCGCCTGCCGATGCAGGGGACACGGGTTCGTGCCCTGGTCCGGGAAGATCCCACATGCCGCAGAGCAGCTGGGCCCGTGAACCATGGCCGCTGAGCCTGCGCGTCCGGAGCCTGTGCTCCGCAACGGGAGAGGCCACAACAGTGAGAGGCCCGTGTACCGCAAAAAAAAAAAAAAATATATATATATATATATATATATATATATATCATATATGTAGATATTTTATATGTGTGTGGGTTTTTACACATATACTAAATTTGACATGGGTGTGTCATGCTTCAACATACACACACATTCACATATTTTAAATTTTACATGACATTTAGCAAAATAGAAACTAAGAATTTCAGCTGGTGGGCAATTTCTTTTACTTTTGGGGCTAACATTTTGAAATTGAGGGGCATATTCATCATTAGCATAACTCTAGCCTGGAGTCAAGGCTGGCCTCTGAAGACTGCCTGCCCTTGTGCTATCATTCAGAGAAAATTCCAAAATATGTTTTCCTTTAAAGAACTCACTAAAGAGTTTCCCCAGCAGACAGTTAAAACCTCAGATGGGCACAATTCCTCAATGTGTGTTGTTCCCAGCAAGACCCCCATCTCTCCCTGGCCTGACCCTGCCTACCCTCATTTCATTGTAAATGCTGTCAGTGACGAGGCTACAACCCCAGTCCTGCAGCCACACTGATCAGCTTCTGGGGGCACAGGCCTGCTTCTCCCCACTCCAAGCTCAGAAGTGGTCAGTCTTTTGTAAAAGCACAGAAAAGGCATTCTCCCAAGAGCCAGGCCGGGCCAGACAAGGAAGCCTGTGAGAAGGAAAGGTCACATCTGAGGGGACACATCACCCGGGACTTCAGAGAGCAGATTTCTAGGCAGACAGGCCTCAGAGTCACTTCCTGCTGGGCAGCCCAGGGTCACCAGGGAGGGAACTCGAGCTTAATGCACTTAGGAAGAGCAGAAGGGAATGGGCAGCACCCTGTAAAGGGAATTAAATCTTTACCTTCATTTAGACAATAATTTGATTTAGAGCATTAAAAAAAAAAAACCCAACCTCTGTTTTATAGAGCATTTACTAGTGTCAGGTTCAATGCTAGATTGTTTTTTAGATACACAGTATCTCAGATTAGTTGGAGAATTGAGCACAAGTTTCCTGGTTTGGAAATAGAGGCTAGGTGGACAGATGGCTGGGGCCTTAGCCAGGACCAGAACCTGAGGCTGGAAGCCCAAACTCTTTCTCCTGCTCTGTAGCAAGTCCACGGGCCAGGCCTGGTGCTGGAGACCAAGATCACAAAGTGAAGGAGGTGAGCTCCTGGTCCATTATGGTTCCTTCTCCATAAGATGAAAAGAAACAATCTTTAAAAAAATTTTTTTTTTTTTTAACAAAAAGAGAAATTGCTTTTGTCTGACTTTGGACTTAAAACAGTCAGCCATCAGTGCACTGTGTGAAATGCTAAATAGAAGTTTGATTCAGCAATGTAAACTTCTTTAGTATCTCAAACAGTCCCTGCGGGCAACACACGGGGAGCTTTAAGCTGGAGGAAGCAGCCTTGAGTCAAGTGTCCAGCTCTGCACTGGAATGCGGTATGAGCTCAGCCATGCCATTCCTCTTCCTAGGCCTCAGTTTCCTCAACTAGTAGATGAAGGGGGTGAATAGTCCAAATGTTCCATTAGATGGAATGTGATTCCTTACCAGGTGATGAGTTCCCCCAGCTGAGAAGTAAGCAAAAATAGGCTGAATACCCATTATAGAAAGGATGCTGAATTGGACCCCATTAAACTGGCCTTATGAGTGGGGCCAATTCTGAGCTGTATCTCTGGCACAAAGTCTGCTGCTTAACAATATGATACATAATAAATAAGTGTTGGGTAGATGGATGGACACACTTCCTGCTTGGTGGGAGGCTGACCTAGACAGCCATGAAGGTACTCCCTGCCTGAGATCACTGACTTCCTTGCCACTCTCCCAGAAGTCCTGACTCACACAGCTTCTCCCGAATACCTTGAAGTGGAGGCCTTGACTGCAAATGTTGGGCTCTGTGTGAGATGTTCCCAAGGACTGTCATGAAGGCTTGGAGGTGAGCAAGGCAGTGGGTACCGAGTGTCAGGCATGTAGTGCATGCTGAGGAGTGCTAGCTGCTGCTGCTGCTTGTGTAGCAGGAGGTGGAGAGAAGGGGAGATGAAGGTGAAGGTGGGGAGGGAGGAAGAGGAGGACAGCGGGGACAGTGACTCAGGCACGCTCTGTTGGGAGGCAGGTAGCCCGGTCCTCTTTCTGGTGCCCTCCATGTCAGGGCCTGCTCCTGAAGCAGCGGGGCGCACACCTGTTGTTGAATTGCTCCTCTGCACCCTGTTACTGTCTGCAAACTGGAGGGCGGCTTCAGTGGCATGGACGCTTGGGCTCTGAGTCTATAGACTTGTGTCGCGTGCTGGGTCAGTGCTGATTTTTTGGTGTGACTTGGGCAAGTCATCTAACCTCCTTGAGCTTCCGTTGTCTGTACCCCGTCCTTATCACTCTTATTGTAGGGGCCCGGGGGAAGGCCTGCAGCTGTAGACTACACACTGTGCCATGCCTGGAACAGCAAGCAGAGCCCCGTTTTTTAACCCTGCTGGAAAAGGTCATCGTCATTTTGAATCTTAAAGGGGCACACTTTCCCTCTGCGGCTCCCATCACTGCAGCCAATCTCTGGGCTCAGTGGGCTCTCATAGCCTGTGGAAAATGACCGCCTTCTCCTTCTCTGCTATGGGATCACCTACCTATATATTTCCTGTGGCCAAACCAAACTACACAAACAAATTCCCCTCTTTTAGACAAGCTGTGTGCTTTATACACTGTTCTGCACCTAGCCTTTTTTTTTTTTTTTTTTTTGCGGTACGCGGGCCTCTCACTGTTGTGGCCTCTCCCGTTGCAGAGCACAGGCTCTGGACACGCAGGCTCAGCGGCCATGGCTCACGGGCCCAGCCGCTCCACGGCATGTGGGATCTTCCCAGACCGGGGCATGAACCCGTGTCCCCTGCATCGGCAGGTGGACTCTCAACCACTGCACCACAAGGGAAGCCCCCCCTTTTTTTTTAATAATGGCTTTATTAAGACATAATTCACATACCATACAATATACCATACAATTCACTCATTTAAAGTGCACAAGTGGTGGTTTTTTAGGCTATTCACAGAATTGTGCAACCATCACCACAATCAATTTTAGAACATTTTATCATCCCCAAAAGAAGGCCTGGACCCATTAGTAATCACTACCCACCCCCAGCTTTAGGGAACCACTAATCCACTTTCTGTCTCTATAGGTTTGCTTGTTCTGGACACTTCATATAA
Source organism: Grampus griseus (assembly GCF_964374135.1). Classification (NCBI taxonomy): domain Eukaryota; kingdom Metazoa; phylum Chordata; class Mammalia; order Artiodactyla; family Delphinidae; genus Grampus; species Grampus griseus. Next base: position 153,602,169 of record NC_139019.1, on the reverse strand, counting down.
ACGGGATCACGCAATATGTGGGGTTTTGTGCCTGCTTCTTTCACCCAGCATGTTTTCAAAGTTTATCCATGTAGTAGCATGTTTGGGCACCTTGCTGTTCGTACTTCAAGATAAGTTGGAAATCATCCCATATCAGAACATATAAATCACCTACCTATACATTGCCTCATTCTTTTGATTTTACTCTAGTAATTTGAGTAGGCAAGATATTATAATTCAAGATTCCAACGGTATAAAAAGGTATTCAGGGAGGAAAGTCCTTGCACCTCTGTCCTGTAGCAACCCCTCCCTAGTCATTTCTCCTGCATCCTTTGAAGGGTGTTTTTGGCCCATGCAAACAAACACATGTATAAATACAGTCTTTTCCAGCTCTTTTTTAACTCAGTGGTAATAACAAAACACACACTGTTTTTTCCCTTGTTTCTACTTAATAGAATACCTGAGATGTTTTTGTCTCTCAGGCGGAGCTTCCTCATTCTTTTGAATGCCTCATTCTTTTGAATGCCTGCATTCAATGGTTTGCATGCTGGTGACTACATTTGAGCAATGAATTCCTAAAAGTGGGATTGCTGGGTTAAAGGGTTTGTGGAGAGCGTGCTGATCCCCTTCCACACCCACCCCCCTCATTTCTCAATGCTCCTCTAGGACCTGCCCAAGCAGCATGGTACTATTCCACTGTACGTCATTCTAAGAGATGAGAAACAATATCCCAGAAGAGTTTTAATTTGCAATTCTCTTTGACTAAGGTTGAGCATTTTTTTCGTATATTTCAGAGAAACTTCTATTTTCTTCTCAGCGAATGGCCTGATCCTATCCTGGGTCCATTCTTCTGTTGGGTTGTTCTTTTTCTTATTGCTTTGCTTTAAGGAAATTGTCATATGAGTTGGAAATATTTTTTCACAGTTTTATACTATTTCTTTGACTGCTTTTGGTTTTTCTTTTATTTTTCTTTTGGGTCATGCAAAAAAAATTTTTTTAAATTTATTTTTAGCTACTTTGGGTCTTTGTTGCTGCACATGGGCTTTCTCTAGTAGCAGCGAGCGGGGTCTACTCTTCGTTGTGGTGCGTGGGCTTCTCATTGCAGTGGCTTCTCTTGTTGCGGAGCACGGGCTCTAGGCGCACAGGCTTCAGTAGTTGTGGCGCACGGGCTTAGTTGCTCCACAGCATGTGGGATCTTCCCGGAACAGGGCTCGAACCCGTGTCTCCTGCATTGGCAGGCGGATTCTTAACCACTGCGCCACCAAGGAAGTCCCGCATGCAAAAAATTTTTTAATGTAAGTCACATTTATCAGCCTTCTATTAAATGGCTTCTGAAGTATGTGTCATATATAGAAGGGTCTCCTCAAATCAGAGATTATAAAAGAAATTTATGGCTCCTTTTAGTACTTTTTTGGCTTCATTTGCTTCATTCTTTTTAGAGGCTGCATAGAGTTTCATTGTATGAGTATGGCATAATTTACTTCACCATTCTTCTGCTATTGGGCATATGGCTTGTTTCCAGTCTTTTCCTATTAAACGTGATGCTGCTGTGAATCCCCTCGTACATGATACTTTGGTGCACATGTGGAAGCATATCTGAGGAGGCATTCTTAAAAGTGGAATTGCTGGATCAAAGAGTACATGCATTTTAGATTTTGAAACATATTGCCAAATTACTTTCCAAAGAGGTTGTCCTGCGTTCCTCCTTCCAGTTGTATATGAGAGGGCCTTGCCAGCTCTTTTTTTTTTTTAATGAGAAACATCTTTGTTTATTTTCTTCTCAAAATATTCAGTGTGTGGACAATGGACAAGCAGACATGCTGGAATGTTTGGGATAGAGACCTTCCTCAGCAGGCTGGCCTAGTGAGTGTGTTTGTCTTATCCTGATACCTGATGGGCAGCCTGTGGCTGCCCTCAAAAAGACAATATCAAATATATAACATGTCTTTAAAAGCTTTTAGCATAAATTGTCTATTGGGCCACAAGAAACTCCATGCCCCTTATCTCTTAGCTGGATGCTGCCTTCCTTTCTGGAGGAGAAAGTGAAGAGGTTTGTCTTCATGTTGTATTGGAAAGAGACAGAAGTTTGAAAGAACTGCACTTCCATATTTTACCTCTAATTAAAACCCTTCTTTATACTGAATTATTGCTCTTTTTACACATTTTAAGAGTAATCATTCTAAATACTTGAGACCATTGAGGTTTTGTCTCATCCCCTCCCCCTTCATCTTCACTCTCTTTAGCAGAACTTCTCTCATCATTAGCTGATGTCTATTTTTATTTGTGAAATTTGTTTAATAGCATTTCCATCTTGCTAATTTTAAAGGTAGCCATTGTCTCTCTCCATTTAAGAGAGAAAAGACCCAAAGCACAAAGGTGTTTTTACACCTTTTGTGTTTTAAAAACACAAAAACTGTGTTTTTACAACCAGCTCTGCAAACTTGATCAAGTTGTTGACCCCTCAAAGTCTGTTGGCTTCCTTGCTCAGAGCAAGGACAGTGAAGACAATGGGCTGCCTGGAAAGTGAGAAGAAAAGCATGGGTGAAAGTATCTAACTTGGGGCCTGCGTTATCAGTCTTCTCTGGCTGCCATCCCAAAATACCACACACTGAGGGCTTTAACACAGAAATTTATTTTCTCACGTTCTAAAGGCTGGAAATCCAAGACCAAGGTGTCATCAGAGTCGGGTCCTGGTGAGAGCTCTCTTCCTGACTTGTAGACGGCCACCTTCTTGCTGGGTCCTCACATAATGGAGAGAGAGAAAGAGAGAGATATCTCTGGTATCTCTGTCTCTTTTTATATGGACACCAATTCTATGGATTAGGGCCCCACCCTTATGACCTCCTTTAACCTTAAGTACCTCCCTGAAGGCCCACTGGGGTAGGGCTTCAACATATGAATTGGGGGGATGGGAGGGGACACAATTTCGTCCCTAACAGCCTAAGACACAAAATGCAGCCCACAGGCCGAGCATCATGAAATCAGCATTTACCCCAGTGAGATGAAATCCACGGTCCCCATTGTGATCCCAGACTGGGCTCCTGACTGTGCTGCCAGCCTCATGCCTCCCCTACACTGTGGACATACCACTTTCTCTCAGATCCACCCTCAGACCATACCCTCTCCTGCTTCATGCCCCCACATGTATCCCTCACCCAGCATACCCTCACCTTATCCAAACCCTACAGGGTCTTCCTGACCCCCAAGACCAGGTCAGGCCCCAGGTTACCCACCCTGACAGCCCCATGCACATCATTCTGGGCACCACTTGTACCATCTGGGGTGTTTTTCCACTGAGCTAAGTTCCCTGGGCAGAGGCCCACTGAGATGTGTCCCCAGCATCCCACAGGGGCTAGCACAAAGTGGATGTTCAGGCGGTGCTTGCTCTCAGACCACTCACGCTGTGCACACACGCTATTGCTCACTTGAAGGCTCGCTTCTGTGATGGCAGAAAATGTAGTTCTTCCCTCTTCACCTCAAACTGCTGGTTAACTGCTGGCACCAGAGCTGAGAGCTGTCCTTCCTCAGTCCTTATCATGCTTTGTTTCTCCTCCCTTCCTTCTTTACCTAGAGTCAGAATCCTCCTTGCCCCACTTTTGCAGCTGACTGTGTGTCTCTCTCTTGGTTTATCACTGAACGGTCCCACGCTGTGCAGGCAGCTGGTTACCGAGGCTCTGTGTGGCCAGAGGTCACTCCTGCACCAAACTGTCTGGACAGGTCATGGAGCTTCGAAGCAGCTTTGGTCCTCTTGGCACCCCTGGAGACGGCCACAGCTGGCTTTGTCCCTATCTGGACAGGGCCCTGCAGTGTGATCATGCAAGCAGTTGCTGTGCCACTCAGTATTTTTAAAAATGGGGGTTGGACTCAGCTGAGCCCATGGTCAGGGAGAGCCACTTGAGCACTGGAGGGAAAGACCTGAGCTGTGAGCAGGTGCCCTTGGACAAGAAGTAAGCCATCCTCAGTCAAGGCCAGGGAGGCAGAGAGGGCAGGCCATGCACAGGCCTAACAGGCCAGGGGAGGGAGTGGTGGCCGGAAGCCCACCCAGTTCTCCCTCTGTTCATCCAGTCATGTTTTCTGCCCCATGCTCTGCCCTGACCCCATGCCAGGTACTGGAGCACTGTGCTGGCCACTCTCCTTTTTCATGCATCAGCCCAGCAGACCTTCTGTGAGCACTTGCTATGTGCCAGATGCTGTGATGGGTTCTGGGATCCCAGGGAGCTGTCACTGGGTGAGCCAATGATATCCAAGCACCAAGGACTGTGATGAAGAAATAGGCCATGCTTCAGAGCAAGGTGGTTCCAGGAACAAGGAGGAACAGAGGGGCAGGACCAGGAAGGCTTCCTGGAGGAGGTGACGTAAGCACTCTGCCCTGAGGCTAGCTAAGTGGGAAAGTTCTCAAGGTCATTCTAGGCAGGGGAATAGTGGGTCCCAGACCTAGTCTCTGGGGGTTCAGCCAACTCTGCTTAGTAACCTGATCCTAGGGTACCTGGAGAGGAAAGTCAGAGAGCCTGAGGACCTAGAAGGCCGAGAGACACCATTAGAGCCGGGTCCCTGTGTGGGCATGCCCTGGCTTCACTGGGTTGTGGGGGCTTTTCCCAACTTTGCCCACTGTCTCCAGCCCTAAGAGGGAGAAAAACCCAGGAGGAAGCTGGAGGCTCACCCCCATCAGGGCCACTGCAGGGGGCTGCCTCCTTCAAGCCACACCCACTAATGAGACACCCCACCCAAGGAGGAGGACCCTGGTGCCCAGGTGGGGGCTGAAAGGCAACAGTAGAACTTGGTCATTCATTCATTCATGCAGTCAAGGATCCCGCATCCCTGTGGGGCTTGCCTGCTACAGCAGAGAGACAGAAATCAAAAAACAACCTCTAGTTACATCTGATGCCCATGGTGCTGGGGAGAAAGATAAGGTAGGAAAGGGAGAGGAAATGGCAGGCCAGGTGTGGGGTGAGGAGCGGGGGTGGCACTGCCATGGGGTAAGCGCTGCTAGGGACCACTTTTTTTGCTGCCAATTCCATTGGGACCTTAATAATGTGAGAAAGGAAGCCAGTCCCAGGGTCTCCATCATCACTGGTTACCCACCCGCTGGACCTCTGTTTCCCACTAGCCCTGAAGAGTGAGGGGCTTCCCTCCACCTCAGTCACATCTTTCAGTCTGGCTCCCCGCAGCTCCCCCCGCCCCCCCACCACCACCCAGCTGCCTGTCTCCTTTGCTCTTTCTCTGCTCCCAACTCATCATGGGTTTTTACCTTGGGAAAAAAAAAACCCAGGCATGGAAACCTCTTAATACAAACCAGATGAGGGGGCTGTTGAAAATGTTTTTCTCCACATCAATCACCCGGATCCTTGCTGTGCTGAGAATTTGGTAAGCCCTCATCAGAGCTCCTACCAAGAATCCCTTCCAGACTTTGCCTGACGAGACGCAGGGAAACAATGCCGCCTTCTGTGTGTTTAGTGAAGCACCTTTTTGCACGCGCTCACCCCCACTCCCGCTTGGATTCAGGTGGATTTGGGAGTCAGCCTGTCCTGCTGGTGCCGACAGGGGGGCTGACCCTCTGCAGTGAGGAGAGCTGCAACGTGGAGTTGGGCCTCCCTCCTGCCAATAGTCAGCGGCCCCATGGTCCCCCCACTGAGCGCTGTGCAGTGCACGCCTAGGGGTCTGAGATAGGAAATGCTGGATTTGGAGCATGTGGCAAGCAGGACCTGGGACCTCTAGGAAGCCCTTCCCCACATTAAGCTTAGGAATGCAGGAGCCATCAAGCATCCATGAGGGCTGGTCCTGGAAGGAGAGCCCTCCCCTCCCAGGGCAGAGAGCTCAGCCCAGAAGCCAAGTAATGAATGGACGCGAAGGCGCCTTGTGTACTGTTAACCAGCCTTGACAATGTCATCACTGCTGTCCATTGTCCGACAGCAAATCTGAGCCGATGCCCTTCTGTCCCAGGCTGTGAGGAGCGCTGAGGCCACACACCCAGCACGCCCCTCCTGACCAGTGGAGGATCCGGATCAGGAAGCAATGTGACCAGGGCTCCAGTGAGGAGGGGGCATGGGTTGAGGGAGTCAGAGAGGGCCTTGACCTAGCCAGGGCCAGTTTAGGGTGACTTCCTGGCTTCAGTCTCCTCAGTAAGCACAAAGGGGAAAATAGCACTGGGAGGGGGTGTTTTGAGCAAAATAATGAGAAGAGCGTGGCAGGTGATGGTAGCTGAGGTTGTCTGTACCAAGTACGGCAGGAGCAGATGTCTTTGCAGTAGACTTGAAGGTGAGGCAGAACTGGTGGGAGGAGCCTTTCCAAGCCAAGGGCAGCAGGTGAGGAGCCCAGGGGCATGATCAGGGCTCAGATGCAACTGGAGCTAGAGTGGAAGCAAGGGGGTGTGAGGGGAACAGAGGCAGTGGGGAGCCCATGGAGGGCAGGGAAGACACCCCCAATGGCCCCACTAGGGCTAGGAGGCATGAATTTGAGGCAGGAGAGGATGATCAAAGGCTTGGACCCCTCTTTTAACAGCTTCTAGAACTGTGCTATTCAATACGGTAGCTACTAGCCCATGTGGCTATTGATTTTTTTTCATATTTTTAAAATTGAGATGTAATTCACACAACATAAAATTCACCTTTTTAAGGTATACAACTGAGTGGTTTTTAGCGTATTCACAGTGTGCAACCATCTCCACTATCTGATTCCTGAACATTTCCATCACCACAAAAAGAAACCCTTGCAGTCACTTCCAACCCCCCCTTCTCCCGACTCCCAGCAACCACTAATCTACTTTTTGTCTTTGTAAATCCAGAGTCCTCTTCTGGACATTTCATATAGATGGAATCATACAGTGTGTGGCCTTTTATGCCTGGCTTCCTTCACTTAGCATAATGTTTTCAAGTGTCATCCATGGCTACTTAAATTTAAAGTTCAATGAAATTAAAAATTCAGCTCTCCAGCTGAGCTGGTCACGTTTCAAGCACTCAATAGCCAACATGTGGCTTTCAGCTTCCACATGGTACAGCTTGGCAAACATGTCCATCATCACAGAAAGTTCTCTGGGGCAGTGCTCCTCCAGAGTGCCCTCAGTGGACAGTAAGTGAGGAACAAGAGGAGACGTGAACCAGATCCCCTTCTCAGGTCCCCAGAGGTCATAATTGGGATCCACCGATGATTTTTGCTATTTCAAAAACTGATGGGCTTCCCTGGTGGCGCAGTGGTTGAGAGTCCACCGCTGATGCAGGGGACACGGGTTCATGCCCCAGTCCGGGAAGATCCCACATGCCGCGGAGCAGCTGGGCCTGTGAGCCATGGCCGCTGAACCTGCGAGTCCGGAGCCTGTGCTCCGCAACGGGAGAGGCCACGGCAGTGAGAAGCCCGTGTACCGCAAAAAAAAAAAAAAAACTGATGAAAATCATGCCTTGCATGGAATCAGACTCTCAGGCCAACCCAACACTAGGTTTCTTGGCTTTTAGCCAGAGTTCTCTCAGCGATGTGGGAGTCTGCCTATCTGTAGCCATCAGAGGCTCTGACTGGCAGCTGCAAATAACTCTGATTAATAATGATGGGAAAATAAGTTAACTGTTAGTACATAAACACGGCTTGGGACACATGATCCTTTCAGGGGGAAGGAGAATTATAAAAAGGACGCTTGTGTGATTTTACCATCTAGAGGCAACCATTATTAGCATTCTTGTTGATAGCCTCAAGATTCAGATTTTGGGGAGTGCATGAGGGTACACACATAGAAATATGCATAAATATATGGTATTTAAATGTATGTATATATCTGTGTTTAATTTTAAAAGATCAATTTATACACACAACTTAAACACACAAAACATCCCTGACAATTTACAATGATCTTTCTAAATAGAAATTGGGGGCTTTTCCAAAGGCAATGGGTATACTATATCATTACTCAATAAAACCAGTTCTTCTAAGCTCATTTCTTTTTGTTTGTTTGTTTTATTTGTTTTATTTTTGACTGCGTTGGGTCTTCGTTGCTGCGCACGTGTTTTCTCTAGTTGTGGCGAGTGGGAGCTACTCTTCATTGCAGTGCGCAGTCTTCTCAATGTGGTGGCTTCTCTTTGTTGTGGAGCACGGGCTCCAGGCACGCGAGCTTCAGTAGTTGTGGCACGTGAGCTCAGTAGTTGTGGCTCACAGGCTCTAGAGCACAGCCTCAGTAGCTGTGGTGCAAGGGCTTAGTTGCTCTGCGGCATATGGGATCTTCCCGGACCAGGGCTGGAACCCATGTCCCCGGACCAGGGCAGGTGGATTCTTAACCACTGCACCACCAGGGAAGCCCTGAGCTCATTTCTATTTAACCATTTCTGAAAGCTCAAGTGATGGCACAGTGCAAAAATAAGCAATTTACAGCTGTCTTGAACTTTTGGAGAAGAGAGAAATCTTGGTCAAAAACGTGCTTCAAAAAAAAAAAAGCATTTTGTAATGGAAGAATTCAAACATCTGCAAAATAGACAGCAATAGCATAATGAACTCCCATGGACCCACATCCAGCTCCAATGAATTTCAAATCTACCCCATCCATATCCCCTTCTCCTCTTCATTACTTTGATTTATGGCTTAGTCGTCTGTCTTGTAAAAAGCCTTAGCTGGATTTTGTGTTTTAGCCAATCAACTGTCTGCCTTTTTTACTGAGAAGTTTATGGTTTCAGCTTGTCTCTTCTTTTTCTATGCTCCTTTGTTAATCCTTCCTTTTTGTAAATAAAACTGTAATCCATATGTGCCTCTGTCAAGACAAGAACTGTACTGTGCCCTCACGTCCCTGATGTCCCCTCCACCCAGTTTCCATCATGTTATTACGGACATGCTTCCTCTATTTTCTTTCTTGGTCTTAGCTAATTAGGTGGTGGGGTGGGGGAGGGGTGGCCGGCCAACAGTCTTTTCTTGGGAATCTGACCACCCCTTGATCACGACTCTTGGGGCATCTCTTGGGTTTGTCTATTCTCTTGTCTGAGATCTTCCTCCAGGATGGTTTCCCACATGGGTCTTTGTGTGGCACACCATCTAGGGCCTTATGTGTTTGAGAATGTCCTGGTCATCTCCTCACATTTGGATGCCAGTTTGACTGGATGTAAAATTCAAGGTTCAAAGTTCAGTACTTAGTGCTTCAATACTCACACTGATTCCCAAAACCATTGCTCCCTTATCATCTTGCAGGCAATGCTGCTGTTGGAAAGCGTGGTGTCCATCTGGTGGTGTTTTGTTCCTTTATCACATGCTCTGCTCTCTGTGGAGACTTTTAGGCCTCTCTCTGTCTCTGATAGTCTTCAGTTTCACTATAACATGTTGAGGTATGAGTTCTTTCTTAACTCTATTTGGTGTTCTGTGGGCCTTTGCAATCTGAGAGCGTTCATCTTGTTTAATTCTGGAAATCTGTCTCTATTATTTCCTGTGTTTTTTGTTTTTGTTTTTGTTTTTTGCAGTACGCGGGCCTCTCACTGCTGTGGGCTCTCCCGTTGCGGAGCACAGGCTCTGGACGCGCAGGCTCAGCAGCCATGGCTCACGGGCCCAGCCGCTCCACAGCAGGTGGGATCCTCCTGGACCGGGGCACGAACCCGTGTCCCCTGCATCAGCAGGCAGACTCTCAACCACTGTGCCACCAGGGAAGCCCTTCCCCTGTGTTTTAATCATTTCCTCCTACAGGTACTATTGGCGGTCTACATATTATATATTAATAAAGCCTGATTTCTTATTTAATAAGCGTACGTATAAATAGAAAGGGGGACTTGCAAAAAGAAACGGTTGAGAATTATAGGCATATCACAGCCATCTTCTTTTTTTTAAATAAATAAATGTTCCCAAGAGCTTGCTCCATCCTCATCTTGTGCTGGTTCTATGTGGGGGTTTTCTTGTTACTACTCACATCAGCCTCTCATACTAGGTCCTGCTTTGCAGACGAAGAGAGTACAGCACTGGGAGGTGAAGGGCCTGTCCAAGGTCACACAACTGGACATGGGCAGTGATGGGTATGCACCTCTGTCCTCCTGACTCCATCAGCTGAGCTCTTTGATTGGCAGGGGACTGTCAGAGTGGAAGTTCTCTGACTCCTTTGCTGAGCTGCTTCTGATGAGGGCTGCTGGGTATCACTCTGGTTCCCCCATGACCTGAGACAAAGGGACATTTGCACTGAGAACAGTGTCTCTCACCTGGAGCTCTGTGGCAGGCCTGGTATGAGGAGTACCCTCTGGCCAGGTTACAGCCTCTAGAAATTCCACTTTGTGGAATCTCTAGCAGCAAGCATCCTTCTCCTTGGGCCATACCACCTCTCCTGTATTTACCCCCCTGAGCCTGTTTCCCCTGGTCTCACCATCCTGGCCCCCAGTGGTGTGCAGGTGGCCTCCCAGGATGCTGCGGGTCTCTGCTCTGTTCCTGGTCATGCCTGCCCAGGTCCATCCAGCCAGGCAGGGGCAGCCCAAGCAGGGGTGCAAGGGCCCCCTCCATGTCTGCGGGTGCCCTAGGCAGAAGCACAGCTCGTTGCTCCAGGTTGAGTGATGCTGCATTTCCCATGTCCCACTGGTTGGAGCGTCCGGGGCTACCTGCTGGGCTTGGCAGCTTCACTCCACCAAGTGCAGGCACACGCAATGAGACTGCACATCGAACGTTTTTAACGTGGGAACTACCACCCCCTCCCCAGACCTTTTCTGTGCCAGATCAGCTACTCACTAGTGCTGGACATACTTGACACAACACCGTGTCGTGCGGGGCACCTTACATGCTCACACCTTCTGGCTCTTATATCTGGTTCACAAACGTCAACTCCCAGAGGTGACCATGTGGGCATCACAGGCAGGTATTGTCAACAAATACTGATTGGGTGCCTACTGTGTGCTCAGCACAGGTCTGGGCCCTGGAGAGATAGTAACAAAACAGACAGCAATCCCTGCTGTATTCTGGTTGGGGAAGATAGGCAGTAAAGAAGGTTTCAATATGCTGGAAGGTTAGTGCATTATAATAAATAAATAAATAAATAAAGTGAAGACAGGCCGGAGTGCTGGGGCGGGGGGCTGCGGGGGAGGACGTGACAGTTTTCAACGAGAAGGTGACATTTGAGAAAAGAAGTGAAGGAAGTGACAGAATTCACCAGGTGGCCATCTGGAGGAAGAGTGTTTCAGGCAGCAGGAACAGCGAGTGCAAAGTCCTGACATAGGAGAGGGTGCCTTGTATTAGAGGAACAGCACAGAGAATAATGTGCTGGAGGTGAGGGAGAGGGGAGGCAAGTGGTGGCCAGTGGGGTCAGGGGATAACAGAGGCCCAGATCACTCAGGCTCAGATGGAGAGGGACCAGCCTGTGGTCACACAGGCAGGCCACACATGGGGCCCAGCGTCCACACTCATGGTCTCCCCCAGCCTCCCCCGCCCAGAACCTGGAGCAAAGCCCAAAGCACAGCCTTACATGGAAAAACATTTGCCTCCCTGTCTTTGTCAGCTGTCTATGTTTACGTGTAGGTTTTGAAAACAAAATGTGGGCTCTGTGGCACAGTGGGGCAGAGGCTTATAAATGCTCTGCAGCACCATTCGGGCTGGAGTCTGGGAGAGGGGCCAGTGGTCCTTGGGCAACGGCAGGGCCTGCCAGGAGGTCTCGGCTCAGGGTGGGTAAGGGCTGTTTTCAGTAAGAAGCAGGAACTGTCTTCTGTTCCCCGGTCAAGGTTTCCATTCTCTCTGTAAAGACCAGCAGAGAGAGCAGGGGACAGGGAGTAGGGAGATGGGGCCAGGCCCTGCTCACCATCTGCGTGGCCTGGGGGAGGTCAGCCCAAATGTCTCAGCACAAGGGACTTAGCCTCCTTGTCATCAGAATGGAGGAGTGGAGCTAGTGGGCATGGTTGGCGAGACGTCTAGTCTGACTTGAATCCAGACTTTCATCCCGGCTCCCCTGACCAGTACACATCAGCTATGGGTACTTTATCTCACGGTCCTTTTTCAAAAAAAGAACAATGATGGTGTGAATTTTTAGATGGAAGGTGGGAGCATCTTTTAGGAAAAGCTGGGCATGTCCACCTCTATCTCGGAGACTAGACTCTCTCAATTCACCTGGGTGAGACTCACAGTTGCACCGTACTGTTTGCCACTCCTGGAATCTTGGTAGATAGTCCCCCTGTGCCCTTAGCCATGCGTCAGCTCCTCTTGGGAAAATTGGGGCCTTGCCTCAGACCTCTGCCCCAGACCCTGTATTTTAACAAGATCCGCAGATGGGTTTGAGAGGCCCTGACCTAGAGGATGGGAAAGCAGAGGAGGAGCAACCCCGACTGCAGCCAAAAGCCGGCTTGTTGCTGTAGTGCATGTATTGAGAGGGGCTCTTCCTGCCTCCGAGGCAAAAGCGGGAGTGAAAGTTAACTGCCCAGACAACCAGCTTTCATTACCTTTTGTATGACTTCCGCTCTGGAGACACGAGTAAAGCTGTTCTGACACACGCCTTTCAGAAAACTGTCTATTCTTATGTGGGTGCATTTTTGGTGATGCTGGTCAGAGAGGTGTCTCATTCTCAGCCAGACCCATCCTTGCCTCAAGCTCCAATTCCATCATCCCCCACCCATCCATTCATCACGCATCCATGCACCCAGCCAGCCAGCCCTTCTCCTGAGACATCCCAGTGACTAAACTGTGCCCTAGAGATATGAGTAACCAAAATACCCAGACCCCTGCCTTGCCAGGGGGCAGATACAAAATAAGTCATTGTTACAAAGTCACATTTTAGGTGGGATTTTTGTTCTAAAGTAATTACATAAGGCAAAAATCTTGCATGGTCCAAATTCTCCTGAAAATCCCTCAGGGTACCCATAAGATGCCAGAATGCACCATCTCTCTGAAACTCCACAGAGCCAAGTGTTCGCTCCAGTGCTGGGGGGAAAAAATAAAAAACAGCCTGAGCTTGCATTCAGGAGCCCTTGAGTACTAGAAAGTCCTTAGCCACCAAACTCAGGAGCCCAGCTGGAGGCTCTCATACCACACCAGGTCTGTGGAAATCGAGGCCCACTAAGGAGCAGGCAGACTCACGGCCCCAGCTCATGTTTACTCTAGCACATTAGTGAATCTTTGGTATTTTAAGTCATATATCTCTTGTCTACCCTCCCAACCATGTCTAGTTGGCTATAAGTTAGTGAGAATGCATCTCCACTGCACAGCCAGGGATGCCGAGGGGCTCACTCCTACAGCCTGCACCTTCCCACTCATACCCCCATACCAGATCAGCTGGACAGAAACAGGGCAGACCTGTGCACACTTTACATATGGATGAGCTGAGACCCGGAGAGGAGCAGCATAAAGGCTGGGTGAGAAACTCATCTTGGCTTTGACTGCCTGCATGTTAGGGCAGGATCTGAGGCTGTAATAACAGGAGCATAATATCTTCAACAAGGGAGGTTATCCTGCTCCCCTCTGAAGCTTGCCCTGAGGACTCAATTCTGGGAACCACAGTGTAGAGGGAAGGATGCTATTAGATGGGACAGGGCTAGAAGAAGGCTTCCAGGATGACAGAGGGTTGAGGAACACACATCTCATAGAGATGCAGAACTAGGGTTGTGGCTTTGCCTGTCAATTTGGAGCCTTTGTGAGGGGTGGTTGGGTTTGTTCTGTATGGTCCCAAGGGATTATTTAGGGTTTAAATACATGGTTTCCACCAGAAAGAAGCGACTGTTTCATCTGGTGTCTGTGCACACCCAGGAGCAACCAGCTCAGGGAGGAAAAGCCTGCTGGTCTCTCTCCTTAAGGGGTTGGATGCTGCTTCAAGCAGGACATCTTCCTTAGGCTTTCCCAAGAGGATTTCAGCCATGGCTCGTTTTGCCTGACTTGCTGCCTTTGGGTCTAAACCACTGCACCACACTGTTTGGGGAAACCTTCCCTTGGTGTTAGTTGCACAGGCTGAAGAGGGGGAGACACGTGTCTGTGCCTGGGGTACATCTGGATGCTTGATTAGCCTTTCTTATCTCCCTGCACCTCCCAGTGTCATAGAAGTTCGGCTCAGAGTGACCAGCTGAGGTGTCACTGTCCCCCTAGGGCAGGTCTGTATGGCTTTCTCGCCTATGCTCTCTGCACTGTCTGGCTTCCTCCAGGGTGGTGTGCAAAGAAGCTTTGGGAGCACCAAGGGTTCTGGGTGTAGAAAGTTGTAGTTAAGAGCAAGGCCCCTGGAGAGAGACTGCCTGGGTGGAACCCCACCCCCTCCCCCTCCCCTCCACCTGGAATCAGCCAGACACACACCTGGGCCGTACACCTCAGGAGTTTGAGCCCAAGATTCAGGACCCCGAGTACCTCACTCAACCTCCCCAATCCTCAATTTCCTCAATGATAACAGGGGGATAATGGTTCCTACTTCATGGAGTTCTCTGGAAGCCTGCATGCAACGATCCACACAAAGCACTTAGCACGGTGCCCACCACATGCATGGTAACTGCTTAAAAAATATCAGGTACCCTAATTCTCATTATTATTATTTTGACTCCTCCATGACCCCGTGAACCTCTTTTCATCACCGAAAACTAATGGTCGACAGTGAATGATGCTTTTGTGCCCAGAGGAAGAGAGTCGGGGAAGCAGCCCCAGTCTCTGGGGCAGGGAAGACACCTCCAATCCTCGGGTGCCACGGAGAGCCCCTGCATTGCCCCTAACCCCATAATGCCCCCCACACCGCAGTGCAACTCTGCAACCCTGCAGTGCCCTCAGCCCCCTCAGTGCTCCCTACCCCGCAGTGCCACCCCCCCCCCTGCAGAACCCACATACCCCAGAGCAGGGGCTCGTGGATCTGGAAGGATGCACCTCCCACTCTGGAGCTCTGGAGAGCCTGGCAGCCAGCCCAGCTTGTGGAAGGGTCTCATGTGTTTGAATTCACTCCATTTTATGGAACTAATCTTAAAGCTGGGGAGAGATGATGTCTGGACTTTGCCATTAGAGCCTGCCTCCAGTGCGAAAAAGTGGTAGAAACCCGTTATGTACGAAGCATACCTCCTGCGAGCTGGCAGCGAGACAGGCAGCCGAGGAGGCCTTCTCGCCACACACCCATGTCTCCACACTCAGACCCCTCTGAGAAGCGCAGCCCCCAGAGGCTGCACCCTGCAGGCTGCTGATTTCCTGATGTCCTCTGGGCCTCCCCCCCTGGAAAATCGAGTTCCACTGTGGGCAGCAACAGAGGGGAGAGATCTGCGTGATTCCTGTATCTGCTGCTCTGAGCCGTTGGCTTTCCAGAGAAGTATTTTTATTCTTTACAAGTGAAAACCATCCCTCAGGAAAACAGAGGGATTGGAAAACCAGCTGCACTGAAGCTGCACTTGTTTTGGCTTTGCTCTTTTCTTCCTTCTACACTCTTATCCTAGCCAGTTCCCCTCTCCCAGTTTAATTTTTGTTTATTTTTAAAAGCATCATTAGGCCAGAGATGAAACAGAGCCTGCACTGCCAAAAGCAAGATGAACTATTGGCTGGATTCTCTCTTTTTAATTATGGAGGTGAAATTCACATAACACAGAATTAGCCAGTTTAAGTGAGCAATTCAGTGGGATTTACACAACAATTCAGTGTTGTGTAACCATCACTCCTATCTAGTACAAAAACATTTTCAGCACTCCAGAAGGGAACCCCATACCTGTTAACAGTCACTCCCTACCCCCCCATCCCTACTCCCTGGAAACCACTAATCTACTTTCTGTCTCTAGATTTGCCTATTCTGGGCTTTTCATGTAAGTGAAATCATACAATATGTAACCTTTTGTGTCTGGCTTTATTTTAGCAAGCTCTCTTCAAGGTTCATCCACGTTGTACTGTGTATCAGTACTTCATTCCTATAGCCAAATATCCCATTGTATGGATATGCCACACTTTATCCATTCATCCATTGATGGACATTTGGGTTGTTTCCACCTTTTGGCTATTGTGAATAATACTGCTATGAACATTCATGTAGAAGCAGTTGTTTGAATGCTAGTTTTCAATTGTTTGGGCTATATGCCTAGGATTGAAATTGCTGGGTTTTACGGTAACTCTATGTTTAACTTTTTTAGGAACAGCTGGATTCTTTTAGATGTTACTTAACACCTAGTGTGTGTGCTAGCCTGCTATAGGCTGAAGGTATTATGTCACCTCAAAATTCATATGTTGAAATCCTAACCCCCAATGTAATGGTATTAGAACATGGGGCCTTTGGGAGGCAATTAGGTGGTGAGGGTGGAGCCCTCAAAACTGGGATTAGTGCCCTTGTAAGAGACCCCAGAGAGCTCCCTCACCCTTTCTCTCTGCCATGTGAAGACATAGCAGAAGATGGCTGTCTATGAACCAGGAAACAGGCTGTCACCAATACTCAGTCTGCTGGCTCGTGGCCTTGGACTTCCCAGCCTGCAGACCATGAGAAATAAATTTCTGTTGTTTAGGAGTCACCTAGTCTATGGTATCTTTGTTATAACAGCTCAAACAGACTAAGACACAGCCTGTACCAAGTCCTGACTTCACCTTCCCCTCCCCAGAGCACCAAAACTCTGTGCCCCACTCAGCATATCCTGCTCATGTCACAGAGGGCTTTTTTCCTGATTAGCGTACCAGCTCGTATAGGGCAACACAAAGCTCAGAACCAGACACCAGACATGGCCACCTAAAAAGCTGATGATAGGTGAGAGTTAGTTGCACACTCTGGATCATTTGGAATTCTTTACAAAGACATGGTAGATTAATTATAGCTCACATAATATGAGCAAACTAGCATTTTGCAATAACTTTGCAAATTATCAGTGTCCAAATGGTAATTCTGATTCCTCCAGGCTTCTTGCACACCCTCCCCCCTGATTTGTCAGTCTGTACTGACAACAGCTGGGCAGAAACTCCTTTTGAACTCTCTTCTCTTCTCTAGAGATATACTGAAGCTGCCATCTCATATATGTCTGGAAGCATTGGCAAATTCTAGCATGAGGACCTCCATATATTAAATGTAGACCAGACCACTTGCCCTGGCTCAGAGATTCAGGAGGGAATAACCAGTGTGTGCCCAAGTATATCCAGTTCATTCATGTGATCTCAGCATCTGCTGCCTTTTTTTTTTTTTTCCGCCTTAATTTTTGTCTTCCTTGGTCCTTACACCTGCTCAAGGGGCACGTTCTCCCTCTGGCACTGGACGAAAATTTCGTTATGCCCCCACGAGATTCCTAGTCACCAAGAGGTAACAGAAAGTTCTTCTATCACTTTAAGTCAAAAAGCACAGTTTTGATTTGGAAATTATGTTATCTACTCCAAAATAAGTATGAGCACATAATTTTTATTCAAAGGTCTGAGTGAGTAGAAGGTTCAAAATGTGACATTCCTGTGAAATCCCACCTTTCATTTAATTAGAAAACTTTTTGCTTCTGAAAGCCCCTCTTTGTTGGTGCACAGTGGCTGGCCCTCAGGAATCGGAAGCCTCACCTTCCCATCTTGTTCCATCTGTCCTTAGCCATGACCAGCTCTGGGTCTGGCATAGAGCCTTCCCACCAGCCAAGCCCCCTTGCCTTAGGGGGTGCCATCTCCATCTACTGAGGGAGCAATTCTTGCCTTGAAGAAAATTGGGACTGTGCCCAGGCTGATCCAGGTCTGGGGATCTGGGGATCTGTGGGGAAGGCATGGGCTTGGAGGTCCACTGCCTGGGTTGGGAGTCCCATCGCCATCTCTTACGGCATGTGTAAGGCCTCAGGAAGGCCTCCTCTTTGGGCTCTATCGCCTTATCTGTAAAATTAGTAATAATATCCGCACCTTCTAAGAGTTCGAGGAAACAACATTTGAAAATACTGGCACTACCCTAGACTCCTGGTTCCTGTCATCTGTGAGGTTCATTGTTGTCTGAATGCAGAGAAAAGTTAAGGTCAAGGGCCAGTAGTGCTTTTCTAGGGTAGCGTCCCTCCCTTCAGATTTCCCACGTTCAAGAGAAAGCTCAACTTAGGAAAAGCACTCTGGGGATGCCACGTAGGTAGTGCTGCCCAGCTGTAGGCTCTCACATGTGCAGGTGGCAATCATGGAGCCACACCCCATGAAATGCTGACCTGGACATGTTCCCATGAGCTCGTTTCCATTCAGTGCGGGAGCAGGAGACACGGAGAGGTGGGCCAGTCCTCCTGGTGGCTCCCTTCCTGCCCCACAGCTGGGAATCATTTCTTTTGGAAAGAGGGCAGAATGGGCATCAGGGCCATGGTCAGGTGCACTCCTTGGGTAGGTCACTTCACCGCTCTGAGCCTGGGTTTCTTGTCTGTAAAACAGGCATGAAACCAACGTCAGGCGTCATTGTGAGGCTTCCCTGAGATATGAGCACACCCAGCACTCTGCCAAGCACAGAGTCGGAGCTTAATGAATATGAGGTGAGCCTGGTTAGAGCTGGGTGAACTGAAATGCATCACCAGCCCACTCAGCAGAACAGGAGGAGAGCGAATCTGCGGTTAGAGAGGGAGGCAGAGAAGGGACATGGCTGCTGAGGCTGCAGCTTGAGGGCAGGCGGTGGAGGACAGGGACAAGGCCATGTGCTGGCCCAGCTTCTCCCCAGAGGAGAAAGGGAAACGCTCTCCTTGAAGGTGCGCAGATTTTTCCAAGCTCTGGAAGGAGGGCTGGCCAGGGGCTGACTCATCAGACAGTGAGGCCAGCTGCCCTGTGGCTACCCTCAAGGTCCCCACCCAGGTGTGGGGATCCCCATGTCATTGAGGCAGGAAGAAGGACAGGTCTGCCTTCCCCATGCTGGGTTCTCTAAACTGAACCCCACACACCCCATTCCACTAGGATGGGCATGCTCTGAGACGTGGGGAGCAGCCCACCTCCTCAGAGGGCCAGCCCACAACCTGGGCTTTCTCTAAAGGTGGACACGCTCCTGGCACTGGGCTGGGGACACAGAGGCCCTGGTGATTCTCACAGGATGAGAAGCATCAGGATGAAAGGACATATAGGGGACTGTGGGAGCCCCAAGACTGGATATCTGGGATTCAAGAGATGGGGGTGCATTTCACAAAGGATTGATTACTCGGATAATCTTAGAGGATGCGTAGATGTTTTGCCAGGCAGGGGAATAAGGAAAGGATGGGGCACAGGGTAAGGGGTCTGTGCATGCAGAGGTGGGGGAGGGGAGGAAGGGAACGGGTGGGAGGAAATGAGGCTGGATTTATGTAAAGAACTTTAAATGCCATAATAAAAGGCTGGAACTTGATCCTATAGTCACAAAGGGGCAACCACAGGCCAAACCCAGATTTAAACGTGTTGCTTCTGGGGTTTTTTTGGTTTTGACCTTCCTTCTGTTTGCAAAATAATTAAAGATATGGGACATCTTACATAAAAATTCTGATTTCCTCCTTCTCTTAGAAAATGGAAGGATCTGGAAACAGTCTGTTGTGACTGCGTATTAGTTGCCCCCTTAGAGTATACCATCTCCAGTGTGCCACAGTCCCCACCACTCCTTATTGTCTCTCTGGCCCTGAAATTGACTGTCCGTCACCATTTACTCTGCAGCTTGCACTCTCTTTTCTCCTAGTAAAGAAAGCCTACTTTGAAGCACATCTCTGTCAAAAAATCAAATATAGACCAAAATGGCAGCCTTGTGATTTTTGCTAAATGAGTCTATCTCTGTAACCTGCTTATGCATGTAGGCAGGAGAGCTTGAAACTCTGACAGGGAGTCGTCGGAAGAGTTTGTTAGAATTCATGGTTGCAGACATGAATCCACTCTAGCTAATTTAAGAAGAAAGGAAAAAGATTTATTAAGGGATACGAAGCCCTAGGAGGAGGAGCTTCTGGGAATGGGTTCCTGCACCACACCTCTGAACCAGCCTGCCAGGAGCACTCGCACCAGATCAGGAAGCTTCCTCAAGGCTGCTGGCTTAGAATCACACTACCTCCACCTGCAGATCGGAAGCCCTGAGCCCCGCTTCTGCCCTCACCTAACTCAGCTCTGAGTCAGATGGGTCTGAGCCGTGGAATGTAAATCTCACCTACCCCTAACCCCAAGAAAGGAGGGAAGTTTGTAACCAGTGTTGGAAAGTTGGGTTTATGCTGTGGGAAAGCATCCAAATGTGAGGAGGTGATCAGAAGGTTTAGAGCAGCCACCAATGACCATTGACTACTCCAAGCTCTGGGAAAGGGGGTAGCTTTGGTGTCTGGGAGGTCACCCAGAGGGGACCTAGCCAAGCCACCCCCCTTGCATTCTGGCGTGGTCTTGGACCAGGAACTTCACACCACCAGGTGCCTCCTGAGTTCCCAAACACAAAAGGTATTCCTCAAAGAGAAGACACCTCTCAGACTCCTGAAGTCCCAGAGCCCAGGGTTGTCCCTGGCAGGCCAGCTGGTCAGCCTCCCGGCAGTTGTGCCCATCCTCCTGGCCAAGTGAGTTTGCTTGGCTTTCATGTGCCTTCCTCCAGCCTGGCCCTGCCCCTGCCAGTCTGGACAGCTGTGTCATCTTTCAGAACTCTTTGTTCTCTTTGTGGAATTCAGAGGAAAGTTCTGCCAGCTTGGAGACTGGGCTTGGCTATTTCCCAGCAGCCCATAACAGATGGGATTAAAAGATGAAAAACCATGCGGATGTCCCAGCTGTGCCTGAAACTGAGAAACCAAGTGTATGTGTCCACACTCCTGTGCCTGTGGCATTTGTGCCTGCCCCACCCTCCTGCTGGTGGCTGTCTCTGTCCTTGGAGCCCTCCCCTAAGGACCCTTCCCAATGTGCCACCATTGCCTGCTCTGGGGGCTGCTGATTCTCTGTAGACCACTTACAGAGCCCTGGCGGCACGTGGCCTGGATTGTGAGCTCCACGTCTCAGCCCCTGGCAGGCAGAGCAGCGTTTTCACTTTCACTGCAGTGTTATTAAGGGCCAGGACTGTACTCAGTGCTTGATACTCCAAGTCTAACATAAGCCTCACAAGTCGAGAAGGTAGATGCCGTGTGATCCCAGGTTTACAGACTGGGAAACTGAGCCTCAGGGAGATTAGGTGACCTTCCCAGGGCCACTCGGCCAGGGAGTGGCAGAGCTAGGGGTCAGCCCAGGTCTGTCTGGCTTCAGAGTCTCTGCGCATGACCACTGCACTCTGCTACCTGGTTTGCAGGCTCTGCAACCACTGTCTCTGCAAGATAAGCCCAGAAGCAGCATTTCTGCCTTCCACAAGGTTCTTCTGACCAGGAAACACTCATCAGAGTTCTTGGCCACACAGAGCCACCCCAAGCTGGCCAAGCCAGTACCGGGCCAATGCCCAGGCCTGAGAGGCCTCTGTCAGCTTGTGATGTGGGGCAAGTCACTTCTCTGTGGGCCTTCGTTTTCTCATTTCATTTGCACAACAAATATTTCTGAGCTCTACTCTATGCCAAGCACTAGGAAATAAGATAGACAAGATCTGGCCTGTTGAGGAGCTTACATTCTAGTAGGAAGTAGCCCTGTGTGGTTTACTGGGGGGATTTGAAATGAGGTCAAAGATGTAACCATGGGACAGATTCAACAGTGTGGTTAGGCCAGGGCAAGGTGACGGGTCTTGACCTGGGTGCAGAGGAAGACTTGGAGCACTTGAGCAGGAGAAGGACCTACGCTAAGTGGCATAGAAGGCATGAGTAATGCTGCACAGGGTTGCTCTGAGGATTGAAGAAACAGAAGGAGTTCAAAACTCACAGAAGTACACTATGTTGGGGGTGGAGGGAGGTCGGTGCTTCATAAAGTGGGGGCGGGCCTTTGAAAATGGCAGGAGTCCCTAGGCCCTTCTCTCACAGGCCCTGCAGAGGGAGGACAGCAGTATGTGGGTCCCAGAGTCCCTGAGATGCCTTCAGGAACCACATCTCCCATCAAACACATGCCCTCCTGGGACCAGCCAGCCAGGAGGAATTGCACAGGCCCCCAATTACTGGAACTTTCTCCTGATGGCACCATGTCGCATGGGCAGCTATGTGGGCAGCCTTTCATTGGAGCCTCATCCTGTGTCCAAATGTGGGTGGACTGAGACTGCCCAGGGAGGGTCCAAGGGGCAGGCATGACTCAGGGTCAATAAAGGCCTCATGGGTGTGGGGCCCTTTTGGACCTTTGTTGGCTCTTATTCTGGCCAAGAAATAGCAGGCCTCTCCCAGTGGGAAGTTGGGGAGGCTTGAGTGCTTTGCAGGGTCTGCAGTTGACTCCCTCCTTGCTGGCAGGAGGATCCTGGGGCCTGGGTCTTGGAGAGGCCAAGGCTGGCCCACTCCATCTGATAAGATAGAGTTGGAATTGAGGCTTCGTCCAGTTGTCTTAGAAATGGAAGCTGACTCTGGTGGATTCTGAAGTCAGACACAGCAGATTTCTATCTTGGCTGAGTCATCCACAGAAGAAATCAGATAGAGTAGTTTTCACCTGGGAATAAATTTGTTTCACAAAATCTGGAAATCAATTTGGCAGTGAACTTTCAGGAGGGTTTGAGGGGACCAGGAGCAGAAATCCAGCTGACACTTGAAACCTGAAATTGGCCACCTAGAGGAGGGCTTTGTGACTGACAAAAAAGCTAACAGTGCTTTTTGGCTGGGGAGCCTGAAATCTGATCTGGGACCCCGAAGGCCAGAGCCTCCGGGCTGGCTGGGTTCCTACATACTCTTTGGCTTTTGTTGTCCTCAAGCTATATATTCAGGCCTGCCCTGTCTGTCTCGAGAAACCATCCTGCCCTTTCCACCTGAGTCCCTTTGCTGGGGTTAGTGAGGCCCCATCCTCTCCTCACTGCTTTGCTGCAAGAGGTGCCTGCCCGTCCCACCGCCCCCCAGCCCTCAAGTGGCCTTTGGGACCATGGGCATCCAAGTCAATACCCATTGTCAGGCCCTGCCCAGCCTAAGGGGGAGGGGGGGCACCTGGAAATTTGTAAGCTCAACCAGTGCCCAGACGATTCTCCCATTTGAGAACCGCTAGCCTGAAGGATAAAATACAAATTCCTTACGATTAGGCTCTGCAGACATTTAGGTCAGTGCTTCTCAAACTGTGGTTTTGGATTAACAGCATCAACATCATCTGGGAATTTTTGGAATTTCAAATTCCCAAACTTACTAAATCAGAGACTCTGGGGGTGAGACCCAGCCATCTGTTACAAGATCATTTCAGGTGATTCCGATGGGGGTGCAAAGTTGAAGCCCTGCTACTTCCTCTCACTGCAAAACCTTTGTACCTGCTGTTCCTCCTGCCTGCAATGCCCTTCCTCTCTGCCCAGTCAGCTCCGGGCATCTCTCTGACCTCATCTTAAGCATAGGTTTCTCAAGGAAGCCCAGACCCTCCAGGTCAGTTGTGTTCACCTATCATATACTGTAAGAGGTCCCCATACTTTTCCTTCATAGCACTTACCAGTCTGTAATTTGGTACATTATTGGACCAGTGCCTGTCTCCCCCACTAGTCTGTAATGATGGTGGAGGCTATGCTATCTTACTCCCACTTTATCCCCAGTTCCTGGCATAGCACCTGACAAATAGAGGGGATCTGTTGGTAATTATCACTTTTCTCTAAATAACATGAATATCCTGCAACTTCTTGATATTTCAATTTTCGGCATTATCTATTAGAAGTCCAAAGCCTTCCTTTTTTCTCAGTCCTTTGTGTGAAACCTGCCATTTTCTCTCTGGATGTTTTTGGAATCATCTGTTTAACCCCAGAGTTCTGAAATTTCAACTTGAAGTGCCTTACCAAGGTCTATTTTCTTTCACTGAGCTGGACTCTCAGAAAACCAAATTTCTTGAATTTTTTTTTTAACAATTTCTCCTGCAAATTTCTTTGTTCCCTTTTTCTGAAGTTTTTTTGTTTGTTTGGTTGGTTGGTTGGGTGGGTGTTTTTGGTTTTGTTTTGTTTGCTTGTTTTTTATTGAGGGGCAAGGAGAGGGGGGACAGTCCCTTGTCTAATCATGATTTCCTGGACTGATTTTCTTATCTCTTCTTTCCAGTCATCTGCATCTATTTGTCTTGTTCTCCTTTCTTGGAGACTTCCCCCAACCTTTCTCTCACAACTCTTTCCAGTGGAATTTTAATCTTTGCTATCATGGGGTTTGTAATATTTATTTATTTATGTTTGGCTGCATCTGGTCTTAGTTGCGGCATACAGGATCTTTCGTTGAGGCACGCGGGCTTCTCTCTAGTTGTGGCGCGCGGGCTCCAGAACACATGGGCTCTTTAGTTGCCAATACCATCTCCATCGCAACTACTCAACTCTGCCTTTGTAGCATAAAAGCAGTCATAGACGGTTCATAAACAAATGAATATGGCTGTGTCCTAATAAAGTTTTATTTACAAAAATGGAGGGTGGGCAAAATTTGGCCCATGGGCCATGGCTTGAGACCTCTGGTCTAGATTCCAGCTCATCAGATACCTGGTGCTGCCAGTTCCTGGGCTTTGGGTGTTTGTTCTGTGTTGTAGGTTGGGTTGCTCTTGAGGTGTCCCCAGTCCTGGCTTAAAATATTGGCTGACGAAGTGAGAGAGTGGCATTGACATATATACACTACCAAATGTAAAATAGATAGCTGGTGGGAAGCAGCCACATAGCACAGGGAGATCAGCTCGGTGCTTTATGACCACCTAGAGGGGTGGGAGGGAGACGCAAGAGGGAGGGGATATGAGGATATATGCATACATATAGCTGAATCACTTTGTTATACAGCAGAAACTAACACAACAATGTAAAGCAATTATACTCCAATAAAGATGTTTAAAAAATATATATATTGGCTGTCCCATTTCTGCACAGGCAGTAATCCCTCATTTGTCTACTTCCCAGGTTCCTAAATATTGTTGCTAGTATTTCCTCTCCTGACCTGTTTGCCCTTGGAGCTCAGGTTTCTGGAAGTAGTCGAGATAAATGTATACATTCCATCTCCCATCCTTAAATACCTGGATTCTTTTTTTTTTTTTTAAATAGATCCCTTGGGTTACCTCTATAAACATCTAGAACTAATGTTGATTAGGATTGGTTTAGGTTGTGTGTTTTCACCAAATGGTACTTTGTTGTTATTTTTTTAAATAAATTATTGAACACACACCATATAAAATGAAAGACTTCTGTAAAGACTTGAATATAAAATGACTCCTTCCTTTCTGAGGCATTGTTTTGGGAAAAAGCTTTACTTTATATTACAGCCATAATTCTAACAAAAACTGCTTTGTGAGAAAGGTATCAATATGTCCATTTTACAGATGGGGAAACTGAGGCCCAGAGTTACCCAAGCTCACTGGATAGTATGTGAGAGAGCAAAATTTGAACCCAGATCTCTTTTTACCATCCTGCTTCTGTGCTAAGGAAGTTGCCCTGGGCTTTGATTTTGTTCTCTTAGGGAAGAGTGGCATGCCCAGATTTAGAAAGGTGCCTTGGATGAGGGGACCAGGGAAGAGGTCAGATGGGGAAGCCAGCCTGGAGGAAGGGAGGCTGTATGAGGAGGCTGCTGCAGATGGTTGAAGGCAGTGAGGCTGGGAGGGCCCATTTGACAGGGATTACAGAGACCATGGGCAGGACTTATAATTGAATGGGTGTGTGTGGAAGAGGGAGGCATGGAAGATGAACCTGTGATGAAGGGGGAACCCTCAGCCAGAGAGGGCAGAGGGACTGCCCTACCCTGTGGAGGGCCCTGCCATCGTCACCCAGGTGAGGCAGTGTCGGTCATTCCAGCTCCCATGATGGTTGTTGAACCATGGCCACTCTCTGCATGTTCCAGAGCCTAAGGCCTGGCCAGAGCCTAGAGTTTGATAGGCATGGTCCCTGCTCTGCAAGCAAGGTCCTTGTTCTCAGCCCTTGGCATGGGAACAGGAGAAGGGAGGTGCTAAATTATCAGGGTTTGAGGGGTCCTTTGAGCTCTCTGCTTCCCAGAGAGGGATCACAACTTACCTGCCAGGGGTTTCTGTTTAACTCTGGGACACATGGTGTACAGGGAGAGCCCTGATCCCAAATGATCAGGCCCAGGTCCCAAGCACCATGGAAGCTTTCAAAGTGGGAGCAGGTAGGCCAGTGGCTGGTGCTGTCCTGAGGGCTCCCCAATGGCCAACAGCTGCAGCAGCCTACAGGGATTGTCCGCCAGTCCTCAGACTCTGATATGGAGGTTCTGCTGCTTCTTCTCTGCCTGTCCCCTCTCCTGAGTCCCTGGTTGTCCTCTGCAGAATGGGGATGAAAGATCACTAGAGAGTGATAAATCTGAGTGGGCCCCATCAAGAAGTCTGTTTCTGACAGAAAATATCTGCAAGGCAGAGGTGGAATTTCAAGCCTTAGAGGGGCTATTGACTCCACTCACCCCAAGCTGCCACCTCATTAGTTCTGGGCTATAGGCAGGGTGGGCAGGTTTTCCATTTGTGGATGGCTTTATCTCTGCTTCTGTACCAGCCCTGCTTCCAGGCATCCATGCTCCTTCCCCAGACGCCCACAGCTTCTGCACATCTCTCTAAGATCATTTCCCATGCTGGGCTGTAATTGGCTGTTTGCATATCATCCCCCAGCTCCTCGTGAGCTGCGCAAGAACAAGAACCAGATGTATTTATTTGAATATCCCCAGGGCCTGGCACAGAGTGGGTTAATGTTGGATGGATAGATAGACAGATAGATGGTTGGATGGATGGATGGAAGGATGGGTGATCAAAAGGATGACTGAAACAGAGATGGATAACTTAACAGATGGGTGAATAGATGAACAAATATTTAGGTGAATATTTGATTGTCTGGGTGAATAAAGTCTTTCATTCACTCAGAACTATGTAGTGAGTAGTTTTTCTACAGCGGGATATATGGATGAGCACATGAGTAGAAGGAAAGAAAGAAATTGGTTGGAGGGAGAAACAGCATAACAGGTGAATAAACCGAGGAGGAACTGGAGAAATGCCTGGGCAGACAGACGGCCCATGTTCACACGTTCACGGTCTCCTCTGAGGATGTCAGTGTCTGTGAGCTGAAGGAGCTGTTCCCAAGGTCCCTAGGGGGAGGGGGTCTGGAGAAGAATTCACAAACACTCTCTGTCTACTAAAAAAATTTTTTTTCTCTAAATAAACTTTGAATCCACTTCCAAATATGTTTAGAAAGAGCAGTGGTGACATTCATGAAGGATGAATTATAAGTGCTTCATTCGGAGCTGTGTTTAGGGACCCTCAGAAATACATACAGTCCCCAAAGCAAGTGCTAAAATGCGTATAAGACAAGAAACATATGCTGGGTATGATGATGTCAAGCAGGCTTACTGCAAGCATATGTGCTGTACTGTTGATGGAATACTCGGCAAGAGTTCCAGAAAGAGGCCTTTCCTGAAATGGAGGTCAATGAGAATACTCCCCCTTCTCATAAATCCTTGGGAAAAAATAGACCTGTCTCCCACACACATGCGGCTAATTATCTGGGGGCCCATGGATCTCCTCAGAGAGTGGTTAAGAGCAGTTTATTAGGGCTAAATCTGCCCCAAGTGGTTTCCAACAGCCCCAGCTAGAAAGACTGTGGCAGCTTGCCCTTGGTTCATCAATGGGTGTTTTCCTACCCCAGTGGGCAGAGAGGGTGAGGCACATGTGCTAAATAATAAAGAAGACAAGATCACATCTTTCCCTTTCCCAATGCCCAGCAAAGATCAGACCCGGAGACAAGCTGCTGATGGACACCCTGGAGTCCAGAGCCTCTTCACATTGCCGCTGGTGACCATCCACCTTAGTCCAGTTTAACTGGGTTTGGCCTGAGCCAGGGCCAGGAGCACCAAGGCAAATTGAATATGGTCTCCACTTTGTGGGGCTCACAGTCTAGCAGAGAGAGAGAGAGAGCTGGGCAGACAGCTCCATCCCAGTGCACTAAGTGCTGAAGCAAGTAAATACCCCTGGCCCAAGGGTGGGCAGCCAGGAAGGCTTCCCAGGGGAGGGTCCATGTCTTAGTTGGGTCTTGAAGGATGAGTAGGAGTTATTCTGGCAAGTAATGGGAGAAATGACATTGGAGACATGAGCAACACATGGGGCTGTGGTGTGTTCCGGGCCAGGAGTGATGTATGGAGGACAAGTAGGGGATGGGCAGAGCAGGCCAAAGAGGGAAGTTTGGCTCAACCTGGAAGGGCCTTGGCCAAAGAGCTCAGACTGTGGCCCAAGGTCAGTGGAAAGCCTGTGAAAGGCTTTAAAGGAAGTGGCATGATCAGATTTGTGGTTTAGAAGGACTGCACTGACTGTGGGGCAGAGAATGAAATCAAACAAGGGAGCCACGGAGGAGGCCATGACCGTTGACCCAGGGAGATATGCTGGTACCAGACTTGGTGCGGATAGAGAGGGGCAGACTCTGGTTCTTTCTCTTCTGACTCTGTCATTTGGGGCGTGTTCCTTAACCTCTTGCTACTGTAAAATGGGCATAATAGCACCCACCGAATGGAGTTGTTGTGTGGTGCACGGTAATCCACGTAAAATGCCAGGACAGGGCCAAGACATGGTCAGCCAGTAGGCTTGTCGTCTTTTGTATTTGGAGGGGGTGC
Source organism: Grampus griseus (assembly GCF_964374135.1). Taxonomy (NCBI): domain Eukaryota; kingdom Metazoa; phylum Chordata; class Mammalia; order Artiodactyla; family Delphinidae; genus Grampus; species Grampus griseus. The sequence continues at coordinate 153,573,856 of NC_139019.1, read as the reverse complement.
TCAGGAAGTGTGAATGGGATGGATCCACCCACATTCCTGGGGGTTACTGGGTGGATGGTGTTGCTGTTCACAGAGACTGGGAATTCAGATGGAGAATTGGTGGGGCAGGGGATAAGGACTTCGGTTTAGGCCATTCAGCCAGTTTCTACTAGGAGTGGTGAGGAGCTTCTGTCCCACCTCATCTAATCCTGAGGCAGAAGAGTCTGTGGCTCAGAGTATGATCTCTGGCACCAGACCACCTGGTCAAGTCCTGACCTTGCCACTGATACTGTGTGACCCCAAGCCAGTGACTTGCCCCCTCTGGGTCCAGTTTTCTCCTCAATAGAATGAGATGAAGGGTGGCTGTGAAAATTACAGGAGGATTGACATGACAGAGCTCAGAACACCACCTGGTACACAGTAAATTCTAAGTGAGTGTGCACTGCAGTAGTCCTAGTAGTAGTGGCGGTGGTGGTTGTAGTGGAAATCATTGCTGGTGGTTTATGAACCCAGAACTGGTGTTCCTTGGGTTTTGTAAACTCACAGCTTGGCTCCAACCCCCCATCCCCTGAGCACACAGAAGGTAATGTGGAAAGTACAAGGCTTGAAGTCTTTCGTAAGAAAGAAAATATTTAAAGAGAGAGAGAAAGAAAACAGTTGGGTTTTGAGTGTGTTTCCTGGACCAGCAGCAACAACATCCCCTGGGAACTTACTAAAAATGCAAATTCTCGATCACTCCAGCGCCACTGAATTTGAAACTAAGGGTGGGACCGAGAACCCCTGAGCACTTTGGAGGGTGACCCGGCCCTCCTGCACCCACAGAGCAGTACCAGACCTAGGATGGGAAAGGAGCTGCTTGTGTCTGCGTCTCTAGCCAGACGATGGCATCTGGATAGAGGGGAGAAGCCCCAGGCAGTCCCTAGTTCTTTTCCTTAAAAAAAAAAAAGAAAGAAAGAAAAAAGGCAAGTGCTTTGGAATTGGACACAGCAGGGTTTGAATCCCAGCTCTGCCACACACCAGGTGTATGACTTGGGACAAGTCCCTTCTCTTGTACTCCATTTGTAGGGTAGGGTAGATGCCACCTCCCTGGCAGGGGTGCTGAGCAGAACAGAAGAGTGAACACCTGTACAGCCCTGAGCACAATGCCTGGCATGTTGCAGGTCCACAAGCAGGAGCACCTTCCTTGCTTCCCACGGCATTCCAATACCCTGCTCCAGAGCTCTGGGAACAGCCAAAGTGGTGGTGATGTCTCCCCACGGCAGAAGTCTGACCTGGAGCTGTAGGCAGGAGCTGGGGCCTGTGTATGGGAGCTGCCACTCTCAGCAGGGGACTTCCAGCTTCCCAGGCAGGGCTCCTGCATGCCCTACCCAGGGACCACCCTCCAGATAAGGCCAGCCCCAGCCAGAGCAGCACAGAACCTCGGGAGGGAAAGGAAGGGGCCACTTGTGTCTGAGGACACCAGGCCTCTCTGGCCAGACTGTGGCATCTGAATAGATGGGAGATGGTCCCAGGGAGTCCCCAATGTCCCCACAGCCAGGGGCCCTGGGGACCAGGTGAGCCTAGGAATCTTGATGGCTGTGCACAGCTGGCCTGCCCACACCCCACTTTCAGCTGCCCCAGCCCACAGGCCCCTGCCCACCAGTGCCTCCCTCTCAGGTAGTGCCACATAAGTCCAACATCCTCTACCCCCAACGTCCTCCACCCCAACGTCCTCCAGCCAGCCAGGGAGCAGACCTGTCCAGCCTCCTTCGACTCCAGACAGCTGTGGGGAGGACGGGACAGTCGAGCAGGTCCTGGAGAGGTTGGTTTCCAGGCACAGAGAAGGTCCTTACAGATGGAGAGTGGCACAATGAGGGCATGAGCACACCTGAGCTTGCAGGGACAGCGTGTCATGGGGTGGTCCCACTGGCGACGTAGCCAGTCCCCACCCTGTCACACTGTGTCATGGTTAGCGCCTCAGTGGGCCGGTATCTCTGGACCACAGAACCCAGAGACAGGACCCATGCCGGGTCCATCACGGGATTCCCAGTGCCTGCAGGGCCTCCAGTGGATGTTTCGGGAATGACTACCTGAGTGACAGACTGAGGACTGGGTATTCAAATCCCCATTTGGGGCCTAGGAAACTGAGGGTCTGAGAGGTTAAATGTCATGTGTTATCTCAAAGGACCTTAGGACCTGGGGTCACTATCTCCAGTCCAAAGGTGAGGAGACAGACACCCTGAGGCAGGAATTGGCTTGCTCCAGGCCATACTAGTGAAAGCAGAATTTCTAAGACACAAACACAATCCTTCTTCTTTAGAAAACAGGCTTTGTGATGGTAGGGACCCTGTCTGTCTTGTTTACAAAGGTACAGGGGATGAAATCAGTCTTTTGAGTTTTATACCCTTCCACAGCTGCTCAGGAAGACAGCCTGGTAGGGCGTGGCCTATGATCCCAGAAAGACAGAGAGGGAGAGGAGGGCTATCTTCTCCCAAGGGGACCAGGAATGAACAGGAACACCAAGCACAGGACAAGCCTTTTTTCTGCTAGAAATGAAAAATGCTGCCCAGCTAAACAGAGTTACCATGTGACCCAGCAATTGTACTCTTAGATATATACCCAAAAGAATTGCAAGGAGGGACTCAAAGAGATACTTGTACATCAGTGTTCACTGAAGCATCAGGGTAGGTGGAAACAGCCCAAGTGTCCATCACCAAATGAATGGATAAACAAAATGGTGAACAGTGGAAGAATATTCAGCCATAAAAAGGAATGAAGTCCTGCTCCATGCTTGCTTTAGTCCGTTCAGGCTGCTATGACAAAAATACCATGGACTGAGTGCCTTAAACAGCAAATATTTATTTCTCACAGTGCTGGAAACTGGGAAGTCCAAGATCAAGGCACTGACAAATGTGGTATCTGGTGAGAGCCCACTTCTGTTCATAGATGGCCATCTTCTTGTATCTTCACATGGCAGAAGGTATGAGGAAACTCCCTAGGGTCTCTTTTATAAGGGCACTAATCCCATTCATGATGGCTCCACCCTCATGACCTAGTCACCTTCCGAAGGCCCCATCTCCTAATAGCATTGCCACATTGGGAGTTAGGATTTTGATATATGAATTCTGAGAGGACACAAATATTCAGTCTATAACCAAGCTGCAACATGGATGAAACTTGAAGACGTTATTCTAAGTGAAATAAACCAGACACAAAAGATCAAATACTATATGATTCCACTCATATGAGGTACCTAGTATAGGCAGATTCATAGAGACAGAAAGGAGACTGGTGGTTTCCAGGGACTGGGGGAGGGGGAATAGAGGGTTATTGTTTCATGGGTATGGAGTTTCAGTTTTACAAGATGAAAAGAGCTATGGAGGTAGGGATGATAGGGATGGTCGTACAACAGTGTGAAAGTACTTAATACCACTGAATTGTACTTTTTTTTTTTTTTTTTGGCTCCATAGGGTCTTCGTTGTTGTGTGCAGCCTTTCTCTAGTTGTAGCGAGCGGGGGCTACTCTTCGTTGCGGTACGAGGGCTTCTCATTGTGGTGGCTTCTCTTGTTGCAGAGCACGGGCTCTAGGCGCGTGGACTTCAGTAGTTGTGGCACACAGGCTCAGTAGCTGTGGTGCACGGGCTTAGTTGTTCCACAGCAAGTGGGATCTTCCCATACCAGGGATTGAAACTGTGTCCCTGCGTTGGCAGGCATATTCTTAATCGCTGTACCACCAGGGAAGTCCTCTGAGCTGTACTCTTCAAAATGGTTAAGATGCTAAGTTTTATGTATATTTTATCACAATTTTTAAAAAATATTAACATTTTTTAAAATATAATGTAATATACCAAAAACTATTGGGTGGTTCATATGGTATGTGAATTATATCCCAGTAAAGCTGTTTAAAAAAATTATGCTGCTCATAACACTGCTGGACACAGTGTGCCGACCCTTCCAGGGCCAGGATAAAGAACTGCAGATGTTGAAGCACATGGGCCTGCCCACACCCCAGCGTTTGAGTGTGCGGGGAGGGCCATGGGACCCCCAGGCCCCCATAAGGGGCCAGTGGCTGAAGGACAGGAAGCCACTGCTTTACTAGGGAAGGAGGAGCAGGAAGACGGCAGAGTCGCCCCCTAGCAGCCTGTCTTCAGTGGACAAGGGCCAGGGAATTCAGACCCAGCTCTTGACTGCTGACACTCTCCAGTGGGAGCCGTGGTCCTTGCCCTGGCCCTGGAGGTCAAGAAAAACAAATGGTGACTCACTTGGGCCCCTTGGGAGTGTGAGTCAATAGTGCAGGGAACTGTGTGAGGCCTCACGGGCCAGGATGCCGGGAGCAGCCCAGCAGGGGCCTCTGCAGAACTTTTCCACTCAGCCTCTTGGCTGCTCTGGGGTATGTGGTCAGTGAAGCTGGAGCAGCTTCCTCAGAACTTAAAGTCCTGTCAGCGGGCAGCAGAGGAGCCCGAGCTGCGGGGCCACTTGACCTTGGGCAGCCCCTCTCCCACTCTGTAACAGGGACGCTGGTGTCCCTGCCTCATGGGTCTGCTGCAAGAATTATGTGAGGTGCCAGCAGGTGATGGCAGCAGGTACCTCATCAGTGACACCTTGGTGCCCTCCTACCACCAGAACAGAGTTCATTCATGCTCTGACCATTTGTTTAGCACCAACCCATGTGTCACTATTGCCTATCAGGCGATAGCTATGAACCAGCACACAGGAGCCCTATCCTCAGGGAGCTGACATCCTAGTGAGGAGAGAGAAACCATAAACACTAAAGAGCAAATAAAATAAATAAACCAGGTAATTTTGCTAGAGATAAGTGACTGGAAGAAAATAAAACAAGAAAACATGCCAGAGAGGGTGATCAGTGAAGGTGTCCAGGAAGCTCAACAAAGAGTCCACCATGCAGAATAGCCCCAGCCATGCGAGGAGAGCCCCAGGACAGAGGGAACAGCTGGTGCAAAGGCCCTGAGTTAGGACCGGCCTGGCTGGCTTGAGAAGCAGAAAGAAGGCTGTGTGGCAGGGGGTGTAGGTGGGGAGTGAGGGGGAGCAGTGGGAGATGGGGCAGTGTGGAGAGCCTCCTTGCTCACAGGCTGCCCACTGAAGTGACCAACCATCTGGTTTGCCTGGGACTGTCCCAGTTTTAGCACCAAAAGGCCCAGGAAACCCCTCAGTCCTGAGCACACTGGGATAGTTGGTCACACTAGTGCCCACTTGCTTCCCTTATTTCCTGGATGCGGAAGTGAAAGTACCCTAGGCCCTTCTGGGGGCTGGCATGCCCTTCCCTCAGCAGAGCTCTGTTCTCCTGTTCGCAGGAGTGGGAGGCCTGGGTCCAGCGCCCTTAGGGTCAAGTTGCCTTGGAATGGGTGGGATAAGCTGAGTGGCCAGCTTTTCCCTGAGGGTCACTTCCTAAGTCCATGTCCACCAGCGTGCTGGCCATGCTCTGAAGGCCTCACTTGCTCTTTTCTAGGACCTTCTGACTGGACTTTTAACATGTAGGTTATGAGAAATTCTCATGGAAATCAAAGCTCACATGAAGGGCTTTTAAGCTTAAAAAAATAAAATATTTGGGTTGGCCAAAATTTCGCTCTGTTTTTTCCGTAAGATGGCTCTAGCCAGTAGCGCTTAGTTGTCTTTAACTTCATTCAAAACAATTTTGTTAGATTGTATTGTGACAGCTGTCATATCGGTGCATTTTTTTAAAAACTTATCAAAATTGGTGAATTTTTGTGTAGCCATTTTAATATTGAAGATGGAAGAAAAAAAGCAACATTTTCAGCATATTATGCTTTATTATTTCAAGAAGCGTAAAAATGCAACTGGAATGCAAAAAAAAGAGATTTGTGCGGTGTATTGAGAAGGTGCTGTGACTGATGGAACGTGTCAAAACTGGTTTGCAAAGTTTCATGGAGATTTCTCACTGGACGATGCTCCACGGTCAGGTAGACCAGTTGAAGTTGAAGTTGATAGCGATCAAATTGAGACATTAATTGAGAACAATCAACGTTACACCACATGGGAGAGAGCCAACATACTCAAAATAACCAAATCAAGTGCTGAAAATCATTTGCACCAGCTTGGTTGTGTCAATCACTTTGATGTTTGGGTTCCACGTAAGTTAAGCGGAAAAAAAACCTTCTTGAGTGTATTTCCACATGCGATTCTCTACTTAAACGTAATGAAAACATTCCATTTTTATAACAAATTGTGACGGGCAATGAAAAGTGGATACTGTACAATAATGTGGAACGGAAGAGATTGTGGAGCAAGTGAAATGAACCACCAACAACCACACCAAATAAAGGTCTTCATCCAAAGAAGGTGGTGTTGTGTATATGGTGGGATTGGAAGGGAGTCCTCTATTATGAGCTCCTTCCAAACGATTAATTCCAACAGGTACTGCTCCCAACTAGACCAACTGAAAGCAACACTCGATGAAAAGTGTCAATAAGGAAACGCATAATCTCCCATCGGGATAATGCAAGACCGCATGTTTCTTTTTTTTTTTTTTTAGCATCTTTATTGGAGTACAATTGCTTTACAGTGGTGTGTTAGTTTCTGCTTTATAACAAAGTGAATCAGCTATACATAGTTTCTGCTTTATAACAAAGTGAATCAGCTATACATATACATATATCCCCATATCTCCTTCCTCTTACATCTCCCTCCCACCCTCCCTATCCCACCCCTCTAGGTAAGACTGCATGTTTCTTTGATGACCAGGCAAAAACTGTTACAGCTTGGCTGGGAAGTTCTGATTCATTGACGTATTCACCAGACGTTGCACCTTCGGATTTCCATTCATTTTGGTCTTTACAAAATTCTCTTGGACTTCCCTGGTGGTGCAGTGGTTGAGAATCCGCCTGCCAATGCAGGGGACGCAGGTTCGATCCCTGGTCCAGGAAGATCCCACATGCTGCGGAGCAACTAAGCCCACGAGCCACAACTACTGAAGCCTGCATGCCTAGAACCCGTGCTCCGCAACAAGAGAAGCCACCTCAATGAGAAGCCCACGAACCGCAACGAAGAGTAGCCCCTGCTCGCCGCAACTAGAGAAAAGCCCACGCACAGCAACGAAGACCCAATGCAGCCAAAAAAAAAAAATTCTCTTAATGGAAAAATTTTCAATTCCCTGGAAGACTGTAAGAGGCACCTGGAATAGTTCTTTGCTCAAAAAGATAAAAAAGTTTTAAAAGTTATAAAAAAGCCTTTCTTGACTTCTCTGAGCCTCAGTTTCCCCAATCTTTAGAGAAAAAAGTGTGGAGAGGGTTTAAAGCATTTTTCAGAACTGAGTATAGATTCAATTAGATAAATTGCACAAAAGCTCCTGCCCTTAGGGGCTGGCAGGAGGGAGGAGCAGGGGCTGGGGTATGGGCGGGGAGGGGGTGGGTTGCTGAGTGACTGTTGGAGCCAGGGGAAGAGGGAGAGGGAGGGGCCTGGGCAGGCTGTCCCCCGGTTGGCCCCAGGGTTGTGAGAGGACAGCAATAAAGCAAGCGTTGCTGAAGGAGGTATCATCAGGGGAGGGAGGTGCCGGGAAGGATTGAGGGAGACCACCACTGCGAGAACCAGGTCCTCACTGCTCAGGCCTCCCTGGAGCCTGTTGGCGTTCAGGCCCCCTTTGGAGTTGGTCAGTGACATGAGGGCTCCAGCCCAACCAGAGATGAGATTTTTATCAGTTAGAAATGGTCCTAGTTTGTCTGGCCTCGAACAGTGCTTGAGAAAAGCTTCATCCTCCCTGGAGTTACTTAATGTGCAGATGGTTGTCACAAGGGTAATTTAGCAGCGAGCTGGAGCCCTCACCAGCCCATGCGATGCCTGAAACCTCAGGATTTCTTTGAGAAATCTCATTCCCAGACCACTCAGCCCGGGCATCCTGATCCCTAGGCCCACAGACAGACTGTGATTAGGGACCTGGAAAAGCTCCAGACTGTCCCTGCCCCTGTGGGCTCAAGGTCAGGGTGTAATGAGGGCTTCGCCAGCCTCTGGACTCAAACCCTGCCCTCTATACCGTACTTGAGCTATACTGAAATATAGCTGCCCTGTCTCAGGCTTCACCCACCTTGGGAAGCACATAACCAATGTACATCAAGTCCCCAGATTCTAATGGCCCAGAGGCCCCTGCAGCCAGTTATTTCTTGGGGTCCCAAATAGGCCCCTCTTTTGTGCCCCCAAGCTGGTGTGTCTGCTGCCAGCTCATCTGTTTAACAGTTCTGCAAGGCAGGTATAGTTGCCATCACCCCTAAAATTTTATCCTCACGGATTGGGAACCCAAAGCTCAGAGAGGTTGAGTAACTTGCTCCAGGTTAAACAGCTTCCTTTCAGTCATGTCTTTTCCCCTTCTGCACCAGCATCACCTGTTGGTATCTGTTGCTCAAAGCCTCTGGAAGGAAACTTTGCAGGTGCCACCATGGCAGCACCCACTGTGAAACACCAGCGTCCCCATGGCTGCCAGCCCCTGACCCAGAGCCGTGTGGGTCACACAGAGGTGAGAACAGCCTGAACTGGTCTTCATCACCTGGAGACTCTCCAGCCGGGACGGTTTTTCCAGCAGCATCCTTGGGCAAGACCTGAGTTTCTCCATCTATACATCAGCAGGTCGATCAAGACAGACTCCCAGGTGCCTTCCAGAGCAGCCTGAGTGTCTGAGTCTGTGCCAGAAGTGGGAAACATTCTGCCACTGTAGAAAGGAAGGAACAGAAGAAAACCAAGAAGCGGAAAGCTCTGAGGCAAACTGCTAGGCCAGGAGCCTGGTTTTGCTTGTTCGGAGAACATCTGAGCTGCAGCCAGCTGGCCAGGCTATCCCTGGGAGCCCAGATCAATCTGCTGCAGGCCTGGCCCAGATGCCAGAGGGCCACAACCCATCTGCCCTGCTGCTCGCCCCAGGGTGGCCACCCCTTCCATTGTCAAGGCTGCCTGCCTGGGGGTTCAACATATCTGGCACAGCTGCGCTTGCACCTTAAGAATCACAGACTGATGATGAAGGGCTCCGCAAGGCGCCAGCTGTGTGGCCTTAGGCAAATCTTTTCACCTCACTTAAGCCTCAGAGTTCCCCTCTATACAGGGCATACCAGCATCTTCTTCAGAGGGCTGAGTAGGGAATAGATGAGCTCCTTGGATGAGCCACAGGAGATCTGGAGCACAAAGGGTTCCAAGTTCCTATTTGCTGGATGAGTAGCTGGCCTGGCACCTAGTAGATGCTGAACCAGGGCTGCTGCCCATGGCCGGCCCTCAGCACCTGACAATCTAGAAACTCATGAAAGGCCGTCCTTCCTGCCTTCCCCACTACAGGTTCCACAATCCAGGCCTTGTGTGTGCAAGGCCTCTCTGTTTGCAAAAGCAGCAGACAGGGAGCCTAGTGGTCAGCATGGGACTCAGCTCTGGCATTCCCCGCTCCCAGGGCCTCTATTTGATCAAGGCTGGCAGGCCTCACCACCTCCATCACCTGCCGTAGGGAGAAAGGAGAGAAAGTATCTTTCATCTCAACAGCTTTGCCCATCAAATAAGATAGTCTTGCATCTCTTCTAAGCCATGGATCTTGTTAGATTTGACAGTCTTTTAAAGAGATTGCCAAGAAATGGTAAAGAGGGACCTTAGGCTGCACAAGATGCGGACTGCACACTGCAGTGGACTACCTTCTGTTAGGAGGAGGACAAAGGAGTCACAGCAGGAAGGGTGGGTGGAAGAGGCTAAGTGTGGGGGCAGCCTTTGCCTGACACCAAGGAGGAAGGGGTCTCAGTTAAGTGTGGGGCAAGAGGATGCCTCGGACAGCTCCCAGGTGGTTTCTGGCTTGGCTCTGTGGGTACTGATCATACCTACACCTAGGAGAGAAGAGAACGCTGTTGGGAGCACACGGAGAATTGGGAGATGATTTTGGGTTTGGACATGTTGCCTCTCAATAGAATTATCTTGGAGACAGTTGAATGAGTATGAACCTTAGAAGAGTGGGTTGACCAGTTGTCAGTTTGTGAGCTGTTCACACAGAGGCCTCCAGGATCTGGTTTGAATTGGCCTGCAGAGAGTTCACAAGCCTCAGTCTCCTTTACTTAAGCCCTTTCAGTTGGGAGTCCTGTCCAGCCTGCCAGGGCTACAGCCCCACAGGCCCTGTGCACTCAACAGCCCCCAGGACCCCCACCCAGTCCAGGCCTGCTGGGAGCTTCCTCCAAAGGCCCTGGGAGGCGGGGCACCCCACCCTGCCTGGGCAGCTGCCCACTTGCTAGCATCTTCCTCATTGGGCCTTCTGCCTAACCATGCCACCCAGGAGACCCACCCCGAAAAATCCATTAGTTCAGCCACCTCAGCGGCAGTAAATGTCTTCATCTGGCTTGAGTTTCCCAGATGGAGAATTTTACAGTCGTACCCAGTAATGACCGTTAGAAAACCATGGCGCTGCTTTAGCTTTCATGTCCAGGAAGAGCCTGGCTTACTCTCCCACTCTTGGGCCCCTTTCCTGCCACGCCCCATACGTCAGCCTGAGGCCCAGGGCGAGTGAGCGACCTTGCTGAGCCAAGCACAGACCTTTTATAGCCTGGTGAGAGCACAGAATCCAGGGACCAGTTTGCTGGACCTTGTGAGTGAAAGCTGGGCCTCTTCTCTCCTACAACCAAAGGAGCATGATGCTGGGTGTGCCATTGGGGTCCCTCTTCCCACACCCTCACTCACCCTGAAAACAGATGTGCCTGGATAGAACGGGCCAAACACCGGCCAGCCTCACGAGGTTTCCAGGCGCTGTCAGCCCCATGAAGGAGCCGAGAGGAGAGCAGGATGCATGTTTAGCCGTGAGGGGTCTGAGATGTTGGTGAGACATCCACATGGAGGTGTTGAAAGCAGTTGTCCATGCACTGCAGGTGTTGCAGGCCTTGGCTGAGATCACTGACCTGGAGGCTCTTCATAAGCTGTTACACTGGTGTGAGGAGCTATTGTTTGTTATGGGGGTGCCAGAATCTCAGCCTCGCTAATCAACACAGCCCTGAGCCATTCCAGCATAAAACTCAAGGTCTCTGTCTGGTCTCGGGAAAAGTCAAGGGCTATGTAACTGGCATGAATTTCTACTCCCAGAATTCAGGGGTACATCACTTATATGGTCAAATGATTTTAGACAAAGGCGCCAAGGCTACACAATGGGGAAAAGATAGTCTCTTCAACAAATGCTGTTGAGAAAACTGGATACCCACATGCAAAAGAATGAAGTTGGGCCCTTACCTTATACCATATACAAAAATTAGCTCAAAAGGTTAAAAGGTTAAAATTAACTCAAAGGTCAAAAAGGTAACAAAAGCAAAAATAGACAAATTGGACTACATCAAGCTTTAAAACTTCTGCTCAGAGAAGGAAAACAGGAGGAAGAATCAGGGGTAGTTAGACTAACAGGGAGTGAAAATGGAGGCAGAGAGGGGAAGGCAAGGGAGCGTCAGGGAGGTTTGCAGCAGGGCTCCAGGAGCGGCGCCGGGATGAGGGCGCGCTGGCTGAGGCCTCAGCCCTCCACTCCCAGGCCAGGCGAGCTGTGCTCTGGGCCCTGCTGCCGCCAGGTTCTGGGTTCCATGACCCAGAGCCCTCTTCCTCTTCAGCATCGCAGTCACTCAGGTCTCGGGGGCTGACATGGGCCGAGGGGCAGAAGGCAGAGGCAGGATGATCTGCATCAGATTCAGAAAGTGCAAAAATGTATGGATAAGACTGGATACGGAAAAGAATGTGCATTGGAGTGTACATTATGTGCAATAAATCACAAGAAATTTATAAGCGGCTCCCTGGAGCTGTGGGGGAGGGGAGAGAGGTGCCAAAAAGTCTAGTGAGCAAAAGGAAGTAGATGGATAGGATAGAGCCTGTTACCACCGAGTTTAAACATTTGAGATGCCATGATAGTGTCTTTATGTGGTGCGTTGTCTCTGTTGTCTTATTTTAGTGAATATTAAAAAGCATTTGTCCGGGCTTTTGTAAGTTAACTTCCACCCTCAGCCTTATTTTTCTTGAAAGTGTGAAGTTTCTCAGTGGCAAAACTCTTCTGCCTCAAGAGTTTCTAGGTAGTAAACCTTTTTGAATGGGAAAGGACTTGGGAATGAAATAATGAACAGTTAATTGAATAACTAAATGAATGAGTGAGGGATGAGAACGCAGCCAACAGGGGAGGATCCAGAGGAGCAGGGGGGAGGGAGGCGCAGGAGATGGCGCTTTATCCCCACTCCTCTCCCCTCCCCCAGCCAGCAAGGTGGTGAGCTGGCTGCCCCCAGGCTGCTGTTATGGGTGTGGGTTGGGGGGTGGTGATGCGGTGGTGCTGGCAGCAGGCAGGCTGTGCCCAAGCTCACTGGGTTCCCTTCTTAATGAGTCCGTCCTTGTTTTCCTGTCTAGGCCCCCCTGGACGGCGTGGCAAGCCTGGAAGAAGAGGTGATCCCGGTGAGTCCCAGGTTTTCTTAATTACTAAACCCAGGCCTGGAAGTCTGCCCTTGACCTGGGACCTGGCTGGAGGTGCCAATCCTTGCACCACCCCATAACTCAGGACCTTTGGTCCTGGGCCAGGTCTTTGTGTCCCCTCCAATTCCAGCCACTGTCCCCAGAGCTGCAGTACCCAGTGCTGCCTTTCTTGGCTTCTTGACACCATTCCAGTGTTACAATTCCAGTGACAGTCCCCTCTATGCCCTTGGCCACCTCCCAAATCTCATTATCAGCCTCAGAAACTTTAATCCCTGGTCTCCCACTCTGAAACGGCCTCTTGTCTTTGCGGGACTCGCTACTGTGGGTCCCTCAACACAAGATGGTTCTCCTGTGTGTCCCCATCCCTCCCCTGACATGGCCTGTCCTTCCCTTGGCAGAGGCACCAGGAGAAGATCCTTTCCATACCTTCCATGCAACCTGCAGACTCACCTGTACTCACCGCCAGCCTCCCTCCTGCCACCTTCATTTCACCCAAAATGCACTCTCTCTGCGTGTGCCCTTCCCCCAACTCACAGTGAAGCTTCCCTCAGAGGCTACACACCCCTACCCCACTCCCATCTCCTCTGCCTTGCCTTCCACTCCTCCCAGCCCCTCCAGTCTCTTCTCACTGTCACGCCACTCACATCCTTTTGACCAAAGTTACCACTGACCACCTGATCGCCGTACCAGCAGACACAGATGCGTTGCTGTCTCTCTTCCTGGGCCTCACATTGGCCATTCCCCTGGGTCCCCCTCTGACTCTTGCCTGCGTTTCCTCCCACATCTCTGACCCCTTCTCGTATGCCTTTCCTATGGGGCCCACTTGCCTCTTAAATGGATCTGCCCTTGGCCCTCTTCTCTCTCTCCCACTCCTGTGGCTCCGGCGCCCCCATAATGCTGATGACACCCCCACTTCCTGCCTCCAGCCAGTCATCTCCTCTGGACCCAGAGGTTGGACCTGGCCCCAGTGAACCCAGCACTTCCCCCAGCTGCTCTCCTCTAGTTCCCCATTGCAGGGAGGGGGCCTCCAGCCGCCTGCTTCCCTATGCAGACACCAGGGCATCATCCTTAATCCCTCCCTCCCCACTCCCCCACCAAATCCCCATCAGCCTCCTCCTCAGTATGTCACAGCACTGTCCTCATCAGCACAGCCTCCTGCAGTTCTCACCACTGTTCCTCCCATGTCCCCTACCTCCAGCCTCATTGTGGATGTCTGGGGCCCTCCCACTCTGAACCTGTACTCTTATGTCCTCCCCACCCCCAGAATGTCTCCTCCTCTACCTGGACTCTTACCCCAAATTCACTATTCTTTGTCCTTTCAGTCTAGCTCAAGCATCTCCTCCAGAAAGGCTTATATCTAATCCCTCTGGCTGGGGCTATCACCAACCCAGCCAAGAGCCTGGTGCAGAGGAGGCTCCAGGGAATGGAAATGCACAGAACAGTGAATGAATGAAAGAATACACATGTGCTCAGCCCCTAAGCAAATTCATAAAGAGAGCATGGTGGTAAAGGCAGATTGAGCCTGGGAGAAAGGGGGCAGGTTCTCTCTGAACCTCAGACTCTTCTTCCTGAAACTGGGCATGGGCCTCTTGTCCTCTCGTTTTGCTGCGTGCTTGCGCTATCTAGGTCCCTACATAGAAGCCCTCCAGATAAACTCCCCAGAGTTCACTGGAAGGAAACACCTTTCCTGGCACTCTGTTTGCTTTGACTTCCAGAAGCTGAGGACTGTTTTGTGTTTGATTGCAATGGATTTTGTGTGTAATCACCTACCTGCACCATCAGCCAAATACACACTTCATCACTCAGTTCTTATTTCTGCCCTCGTAAAAGGTTTTATTGCCTTTTATTGTAAGCTCCTGAAGTCCTTTTTGGAAGAAGATGAGGAATACATAGTGACTTTTTTTAGGACAAAGTATAATATTACTCAACTTACTCAAAAACCCATTAGAATTATGATTCCAATTTACAACTGATCTAAAAGTCAAAGAAAGACAAGGACTTACTGGGCCCCTGACACTGCCCTGGGTCCTTTCAAGTCCTTCATCTCACGTGATCCTCACAGAGCTCTGCAAAAGATAAAAATATGTTATTATCCCCATTTTGCAGATAAGGAAACTGAGGCTCCAAGGGGAGAAGTGTCTCATCTAAGGTCAGCTGCTGGGCAAGGGATGGGCAGCATCTCCTCCCCTTCACTGCCCTTTCCCACGCGATGTCCTGATTCTCTTCCTGTCACAGAATGGTGTGAGTAGCACAGAGCAGATGTCCCTCTCTGATTAGCTTTGGCTGGGCCTTGTGTTTATTTCTAGATAGTTTCACACACATGCACCTCTTGGCTTTGGGCCCTTTCCTTGTACAAACCAGGCTTTTTTTCGCCCCAGGGAGAAAGGCTCTTTTTTGCCTGGTGGGACAATATCTGGCTGAGATGGCTTCTTGCTGCTGCTGCAGACCTGCAGACAGAGCCGACCCTGCCCGCCTGTGGGGATGGGTTCTCTCCAGCTCCCAGTGGGAGCCTTTGTCTGGAATATGGCTCACAGGTCCTACAGTGTTTTTGTGTCTCTATTGTAGTGGAGTGGATTTTTCATCTCCCCACTGGCCTATTTCTCAGCTGGGGAAACCGAGCACTACCCTTGGTATTCCCTTTCTAGGGAACTTAGACAGTATTTTTTCTCCTTCCAGACTTCCCTTTCCCCAAGAGCATCCATCACTCTACCCTGGCTCCCCCAGCCCCCTAGATCCCTCCCTCAGTCGCAGCACTCCCTGCAGTGCTGGTGGTCTGCTCTGCAAACATGTCCTTCTCCACCAAAGCACAGGCTCCTCAGAGAAGGAGCTTGACCCGCAGGCACTAAAGATATGGTCAACAAATGCTTGTTGACGGGAAAGAGGGAGGGAAGGGAGGAGGGAGAGAGAAAGAGGGACTTTTTAGGAAGCAGGAAGAGACAAGGATGAAAACAATCAAATCCTGCTTGGCTGATGCTTGTGCTAAAGCTACAGAGACAAAAGGAGGTACTCACCAAATCTCTGCAGCCGCCAGCCTTAGGTCAGCAGTTTTAGTGTCAGGGTTTTTTATCCACCCTGGCCCCAAGAAACCCTTTCTAAAAATACAGTGGAAGAATCACTACTGGGATGGTAGAGATAGAACTTCTGAAAATCTGCTCCTCCATAAAAGCAGCAAGAACACTAGGAAAAATTGACCTTTTCAGAATCCTGGAAATTAACATCTGGTAACAACCTAAGAAATGTTAATTTAAGAAAAAGGTCTGAAACTTGCTGAGAACAGTGAGGTTTGTAGCATTTTAATTTGCCCATCTCCCCAGCCCCATGGTAGCCTTAAAAACCATCACAGCCTCACAATCACAGTACCTGTGAAAACTAGCAGCCGTTGGAGGTGGCAGAACAACTTTGAAGCTCCCCAAATGCTCATTCTCTGAAACTTGTCACTGTTTGTTAGCTCCCTGGAAAAGCCCATACACAAAACTCATCTTTTTTGACCTGATGCAGAGCTCACTTACTGGGAAAAGCCCTATCCCCAGAGTGCTTGCCAAATACACTCAGCAGCAGTTGTTTAACTTTGCAGCTGCCTGAGGTGGCAATACAAGTTGGAGCAAACAAGAAGCTGACACAAAAACTTAAATGAAAATCTAGGGGTTGAGCTGTCCAAAGGGGCTTTGAAATGCTCCCATATACCTGGGGATCTAGAAGACACATGCCCATGCAGGGAAAGACCTAAAAATCCCCAGTCTCTCACCTCTGGCTGACCTTGAGTCTCCACTCAAGCAAGAAGTAAAGGCAAAAGCAGAGTTGTAACCTGATAGAGTGTTGAAGTTATGCTCAACACACACAAAGAGCCCCTCAGAACAGAATGGGAGACTTACCAGATCAAGGCATTAAAGAAAACCTCTGTCTTAAGCTGACAATTAAGCAAAGCAAGCAGAGAATTCAGTAGCTGCACATGATAAAGAGTACACATTTCAGAGAATTAGCTCAAAAAAGCCCCTGAACAAACAACAACAACAACAAACCCTGGAAAGGAAGAGGGATATCTAGTTTCCAGAGTAGCCATATTAGATTATTTGATGCCCAATTTTTAACAAAGACACACAAAGATACAAGAAAATATGGCAATGAAAAAAAAAAAGAGGAAAAAAAGCAGTCAGTAAAAACTGTCAGTGAGGAAGCCCAGATGAACTTACTAGACAAAGGTTTTATATTGGCTATTATACATATGTTCAAAGAACTAAAGGAAACCATGTCTAAAGAATTAAAGGAAACCATAAGAATTATGTGCCACCAAATGGAGATTATCAATAAAAAGATAGAAAGTATTTTTTAAAGAAACCAAATAGAAATTCTGGAGCTGTAAAGTACAATAACTGAAATGAAAAATTCACTAAAGGGGCTCAACAGATTTGGGCTGGCAGAAGAAAGAATCAGCAAACTTGAAGACAGGTCAATTGAGATGATCCTGTCTAAGGAAGAGAAAGAAAAAAAGAATGAAGAAAAATGAACAGAATCACAGAGATCTGTGGGACACTATCAAGTGTGCCAACATTTATATAATGGGGGCCTCAGTAGGGGATAAGAGAAAGAGGCAGAAGGAATATATGAAGAATTAATGGCCAAAATCTTCCCAAATATGAAGAAAACATTAATCTGCACATCTAAGAAGCTCAACAAACTCCAAGTAGAATAAACTCAAAGAGATCCAAATCTAAGTACATCATAGCCACATTACCAAAAGGAAAAAAATGAAGAAAGAATCTTTTTTTTAAAAAACACCATGGTGGCCACTTCACCACTGACCTTGGCAACTTCCATGGCCGAGAGCTGGATCCTCCCACTTCTCGACACGCACAGAAGAAAGAATCTTAAAAGCAGCGAAAGAACAATGACTCATCACAGAAAAAGGATCCTCAATAAGATTAATAGCTGATTTCTCATCAAAAACCATGAAAGCCAAAAGGCAGTTAGTATGACATATTCAAAGTGATGAAAAAAAGGAAAACTGTCAAAAAAGACATCTATAAAAAAAAAAAAAAAAAAAAAAAGACATCTATAGCCAGAAGAACTATACTTGAAAAGTGAAGAAGAAATTAAGACATGCCCAAGTAAATAAAAATGAAGAGAATTCATCACTAGCATCCTGCTCTACAAGAAATACTGAAGGGACTCCTTCAGTATGAAATTAAAGGACACTAGACAGTAATTTAAATCCACACACAGAAATAAAGAGCTTCAGTGAGGTAACTACACAGGTAAATATGAAAGACAGTATAAATGTCTTTATTTTTTTTAATTTCTGGCTGCACCCTTGCTTAGTTCCCCAACCAGGGATCGAACACACACCCCCTGCAGGGGAAGCACAGAGTCTTAACCACTGGGCGACCAGGGAAGTCCCAAAATATATATATATATATTTAATTTTATTTTATTAATTTTTTTACACAGCAGGTTCTTATTAGTCATCAATTTTATACACATCAGGGTATACATGTCAATGCCAATCACCCAATTCATCACATCAGCATCCCCAACCCCCCGCCGCTTCCCCCCATTGGTGTCCATACGTTTGTTCTCTGAGACAGATCTGTGTCTCAATTTCTGCCCTGCAAACTGGTTCATCTGTACCATTTTTCTAGGTTCCACACATATTCGTTAATATACGATATTTGTTTTTCTCTTTCTGACTTACTTCACTCTATATGACAATCTCTAGATACATCCACGTCTCAACAAATGACCCAATTTCATTCCTTTTTATGGCTAATATTCTATTGTATATATGTACCACATCTTCTTTATCCATTCATCTGTCGATGGGCATTTAGGTTGCTTCCATGACCTGGCTATTGTAAATAGTGCTGCAATGAACATTGGGGTGCATGTGTCTTTTTGAATTATGGTTTTCTCTGGGTATATGCCCAGTAGTGGGATTGCTGGATCATATGGTAATTCTCTTTTTAGTTTTTTAAGGAACCTCCATACTGTTCTCCATAATGGCTGTATCAATTTACATTCCCACCAACAGTGCAAGAGGGTTCCCTTTTCTCCAAACCCTCTCCAGCATTTGCTGTTTGTAGACTTTCTGATGATGCCCATTATAACTGGTGTGAGGTGATACCTCATTGTAGTTTTGATTTGCATTTCTCTAATAATTAGTGATGTTGAGCAGCTTTTCATATGCTTCTTGGCCCTATGTGTGTCTTCTTTGGAGAAATGACTACGTCTTCTGCCCATTTTTGGATTGGGTTGTTTGTTTCTTTAATATTGAGCTGCATGAACTGTTTATATATTTTGGAGATTAATCCTTTGTCTCTTGATTCATTTGCAAATATTTTCTCCCATTCTGAGGGTTGTCTTTTCGTCTTGTTTATGGTTTCCTTTGCTGTGCAAAAGCTTTGAAGTTCATTAGGCCCCATTTGTTTATTTTTGTTTTTATTTCCATTACTCTAGGAGGTGGTTCAAAAAGGATCTTGCTGTGATTTATGTGAAAGAGTGTTCTTCCTATGTTTTCCTCTAAGCGTTTTATAGTGTCCAGTCTTACATTTAGGTCTCTAATCCATTTTGAGTTTATTTTTGTGTATGGTGTTAGGGAGTGTTCTAATTTCATTCTTTTACATGTAGCTGTCCAGTTTTCCCAGTACCACTTATTGAAGAGACTGTCTTTTCTCCATTGTATATCCTTGCCTTCTTTGTCATAGATTAGTTGACCATAGGTGCATGGGTTTATCTCTGGGCTTTCAATCTTGTTGCATTGATCTATGTTTCTGTTTTTGTGCCAGTACCATATTGTCTGGATTACTGTAGCTTTGTAGTATAGTCTGAAGTCAGGGAGGCTGATTCCTCCAGCTCTCTTTTTCTTCCTCAAGACTGCTTTGGCTATTCGGGGTCTTTTGTGTTTCCATACAAATTTTAAGATTTTTTGTTCTAGTTCTGTAAAAAATGCCATTGGTAATTTGATAGGGATTGCATTGAATCTGTAGATTGCTTTGGGTAGTATAGTCATTTTCACAATATTGATTCTTCCAATCCAAGAACATGGTATATCTCTCCATCTGTTGGTATCATCTTTAATTTCTTTCATCAATGTCTTATACTTTTCTGCATACAGGTCTTTTGTCTCCCTAGGTAGGTTTATTCCTAGGCATTTTATGCTTTTTGTTGCAATGGTAAATGGGAGTGTTTCCTTAATTTCTCTTTCTGATCTTTCGTTGTTAGTGTATAGGAAGGACAAGAGATTTCTGTGCATTAATTTTGTATCCTGTTACTTTACCAAATTCATTGATTAGCTCTAGTCATTTTCTGGTGGCATCTTTAGGCTTCTCTATGTATAGTATCATGTCATCTGCAAACAGTGACAGTTTTACTTCTTCTTTTCCAATTTGTATTCCTTTTATTTCTTTTTCTTCTCTGATTGCCATGACTAGGACTTCCAAATCTATGTTGAATAATAGTGGTGAGAGGGGACATCCTTGTCTTATTCCTGATCGTAGAGAAAATGCTTTCAGTTTTTCACCATTGAGAATGTTGTTTGCTGTGGGTTTGTTCGTGTATGGCCTTTATTATGTTGAGGTAGGTTCTATGCCCACTTTCTGGAGAGTTTTTATCATAAATGGGTGTTGAATTTTGTCAAAAGCTTTTTCTGCATCTATTGAGATGATCCTATGGTTTTTCTTCTTCAGTTTGTTAATATGGTGTATCGCATTGATTGATTTGCGTATATTGAAGAATCCTTGCATCCCTGGGATAAATCCCACTTGATCATGGTGTATGATCCTTTTAATGTGTTGTTGGATTCTGTTTGCTAGTATTTTGTTGACGATTTTTTCATCTATATTCCTCAGTGATATTGGTCTGTAATTTTCTTTTTTTGCAGTATCTTTGTCTGGTTTTGGTCTCAGGGTGATGGTGGCCTCATAGAATGAGTTTCGGAGTGTTCCTTCCTCCGCAGTTTTTTGGAAGAGTTTGAGAAGGATGGGTGTTGACTCTTCTCTAAATGTTTGATAGAATTCACCTGTGAGGCCATCTGGTCCTGGACTTCTGTTTGTTGGAAGATTTTTAATCACAGTTTCAATTTCATTACTTGTGATTGGTTTGTTCATATTTTCTATTCCTTCCTGGTTCAGTCTTGCAAGGTTATACCTTTCTAAGAATTTGTCCATTTCTTCCAGGTTGTCCATTTTATTGGCATAGAGTTGCTTGTAGTAGTCTCTTAGGATGCTTTGTATTTCTGCAGTGTCAGTTGTTACTTCTTTTTCATTTCTAAGTTTATTGATTTGAGTCCGTTCCCTCTTTTTCTTGATGAGTCTGTCTAATGGTTTATCAATTTTGTTTGTCTTCTCAAAGAACCAGCTTTTATGGCTTCCCTGGTGGCGCAGTGGTTGAGAGTCTGCCTGCCGATGCAGGGGACACGGGTTCGTGCCCCGGTCCGGGAAGATCCCACATGCCACGAAGCGGCTGGGCCTGTGAGCCATGGCCGCTGAGCCTGCACGTCCGGAGCCTGTGCTCTGGACCAAAAAACCAAAAACCAGCTTTTAGTTTTATTGATCTTTGCTGTTTTCTTTGTTTCTATTTCATTTATTGCTGCTCTGATCTTTATGATTTCTTTCCTTCTGCTAACTTTGGGTTTTGTTTGTTCTTCTTTCTCTAGTTCCTTTAGGTGTAAGGTTAGATTGTTTATTTGAGATTTTTCTTGTTTCTAGAGGTAGGCTTGTATAACTATAAACTTCCCTCTTCGAGCTGTTTTCGCTGCATCCCATAGGTTTTGGATCATTGTGTTTTCATTGTTATTTGTCTCTAGGTATTTTTTGATTTCCTCTTTGATTTCTTCAGTGATCTCTTGGTTATTCAGTAATGTATTGTTTAGCCTCCATGTGTTTGTGTTTTTTACGTTTTTTCCCTGTAATTCATTTCTAATCTCATAGCGTTGTGGTCAGATAAGATGTTTGATATGATTTCAATTTTCTTAAATTTACTGAGGCTTGGGCTTCTCCGGTGGCACAGTGGTTGAGAGTCCATCTGCTGATGCAGGGGACATGGGTTCACGCCCCAGTCCGGGAAGATCCCACATGCTGCGGAGCGGCTGGGCCCATGAGCCATGGCGGCTGAGCCTGAGCGTCCGGAGCCTGCGCTCCGCAATGGGAGAGGCCACAGCAGTGAGAGGCCCATGTACAGGAAAAAAAAAAATTTTACTGAGGCTTGATCTGTGACCCAAGATGTCATCTATCCTGGAGAGTGTTCCATGCACACTTGAGAAGAAAGTGTAATCTGCTGTTTTTGGATGGAATGTCCTATAAATATCAATTAAATCTTTCTGGTCTTTTGTGTCATTTAAAGCGTCTGTTTCCTTATTTATTTTCATTCTGGATGATCTGTCCATTGGTGTAAATGAGGTGTTAAAGTCCCCCACTATTATTGTGTTACTGTTGATTTCCTCTTTTATAGCTGTTAGCAGTTGCCTTATGTATTTAGGTGCTCCTATGTTGGGTGCATATATATTTATAATTGTTTTATCTTCTTCTTGGATTGATCCCTTGATCATTATGGAGTGTCCCTCCTTGTCTCTTGTAACATTCTTTATTTTAAAGTCTATTTTATCAGATATGAGTATTGCTACTCCAGCTTTCTTTTAATTTCCATTTGCATGGAATATCTTTTTCCATCCCCTCACTTTCAGCCTGTGTGTGTCCCTAGGTCTGAAGTGGGTCTCTTGTAGACAGCATATATATGGGTCTTGTTTTTGTATCCATTCAGCGAGCCTGTGTCTTTTGGTTGGAGCATTTAATCCATTCACATTTAAGGTAATTATCGATATGTATGTTCCTATGACCATTTTCTTAATTGTTTTGGGGGCTTTTTTGTAGGTCCTTTTCTTCTCTTGTGTTTCCCACCTAGAGAAGTTCCTTTAGCATTTGTTGTAGAGCTGGTTTAGTGGTGCTGAATTCTCTTAGCTTTTGCTTGTCTGTAAAGCTTTTGATTTCTCCATCGAATCTGAATGAGATCCTTGCTGGGTAGTTTAATCTTGGTTGTAGGTTCTTCCCTTTCATCACTTTAAGTATATCATGCCACTCCCTTCTGGTTTGTAGAGTTTCTGCTGAGAAATCACCTCTTAACCTTATGGGAGTTTCCTTATATGTTATTTGTCATTTTTCCCTTGCTGCTTTCAGTAATTTTTCTTTGTCTTTAATTTTTGCCAATTTGATTACTATGTGTCTCAGCGTGCTTCTCCTTGGGTTTATCCTGTATGGGACTCTCTGCACTTCCTGGACTTGGGTGGCTATTTCCTTTCCCATGTTAGGGATGTTTTTGACTATAATCTCTTCAAATATTTTCTCTGGTCCTTTCTCTCTCTCTTCTCCTTCTGGGACCCCTATAACGTGAATGTTGTTGTGTTTAATGTTGTCCCAGAGGTCTCTTAGGCTGTCTTCATTTCTTTTCATTCTTTTTTCTTTATTCTGTTCCACAGCAGTGAATTCCACCATTCTGTCTTCCAGGTCACTTACCCGTTCTTCTGCCTCAGTTATTCTGCTATTGGTTCCTTCTAGTGTAGTTTTCATTTCAGTTATTGTATTGTTCATCGCTGTTTGTTTGTTCTTTAATTCTTCTAGGTCTTTTTTAAACATTTCTTGCATCTTTTCGATCTTTGCCTCCATTCTTTTTCTGAGCTCCTAGATTATCTTCACTATCATTATTCTGAATCTTTTTCTGGAAGGTTCCCTATCTTCACTTCATTTATCTTTTTTTCTGGGGTTTTTTCTTGTTCCTTCATCTGGTGCATAGCCCTCTGCCTTTCATCTCGTCTATCTTTCTGTGAATGTGGTTTTTGTTCCACAGGCTGCAGGATTGTAGTTCTTGCATCTGCTGTCTGCCCTCTGGTGGATGAAGCTATCTAAGAGGCTTGTGCAAGTTTCCTGATGGGAGGGACTGGTGGTGGGTAGAGCTGTCTGTTGCTCTGGTGGACAGAGCTCAGTAAAACTTTAATCCGCTTGACTGCTGATAGGTGGGGCTGGGTTCCCTCCCTGTTGGTTGTTTGGCCTGAGGTAACCCAACACTGGAGTCTACGTGGGCTCTTTGGTGGGTCTAATGGAGGACTCTGGGAGGGCTCACACTAAAGAGCACTTCCCAGAACCTCTGCTGCCAGTGTCCTTGTCCTCACGGTGAGCCACAGCCACCCCCCACCTCTGCAGGAGACCCTCCAACAATAGCAGCTGCGTCTGGTTCAGTCTCCTATTGGGTCACTGCTCCTTCCCCTGGGTCCCGATGCACACACTACTTTGTGTGTGCCCTCCAAGAGTGGAGGCTCTGTTTCCCCCAGTCCTGTCGAAGTCCTGCAATCAAATCCCACTAGCCTTCAAAGTCTGATTCTCTAGGAATTTCTCCTCCCATTGCCGGACCCCCAGGTTCGGAAGCCTGACGTGGGGCTCAGAACCTTCACTCCAGTGGGTGGACTTCTGTGGTATAAGTGTTCTCCAGTCTGTGAGTCACCCACCCAGCAGTTATGGGATTTGATTTTACTGTGATTGCGCCCCTCCTACCATCTCATTGTGGCTTTTCCTTTGTCTTTGGATGTGATGTATCTTTTTTGGTGAGTTCCAGTGTCTTCCTGTCAATGATTTTCCAACAGCTCATTGTGATTCTGGTGTTCTCGCAAGAGAGAGTGAGAGCACATCGTTCTACTCCGCCATCTTGGTTCAGGGCCAAAATATGTATTTATTTGTAACTCTTTTCTCTCTTCTGAGTTAAAAGTCAATTGCATAGAGCAATTTTGATAAAACTGTGTTGATGGGCTTATAATGTATAAAACAGTAATTTATGACAATGATAGTACTAAGAAGAGATAACAACGGAGCTATATTGGAACAAAGTATTTGTATACAACTGAAAGTAAATTGCTATTAATCCAAACCAGGTTATTTTAAATTAAGATGCTAATTATAAACCCCTGAGCAACGACTGAGAAAATAACTCCAAAAAATATAAGAGAAATAAGGAATTAAAATGGTACACTACAGGGGGAGGGATAAATTGGAAGATTGGGATTGACATATACTCACTACTATACATAAAATAGGTAACTAATAAGTACCTACTGTATAGCACAGGGAATTCTACTCAATACCCTGTAATGGCCTATATGGGAAAACAATCTAAAAAAGAGTGGATATATGTATTTATATAACAGATTCACTTTGCTGTACACCTAAAACTAACAGAACACTGTAAATCAACTATACTCCAATAAAAAAGTTTTTAAATGTTACACTAGAAAAGATTTAGTTAACAAAAAAAGAAGGACTAATGGAGTAATAGAGGAATAAAAAAGGTATAAGACATATAGAAATTAAATTCCAAATTGGCACACATAAATCCTACCTTCTGAGCAATTACATTAAATGTAAATGGATTTTTAAAACCCCAAATAGCCAAAGCAATCCTGAGAAAGAAGAACAAAGCAGAAGGCATCATACTTCCTAATTTCTAGCTGTACTATAAGGCTATAGTAATAAACAGACACATAGACAAATGGAACAGAATCAAGAGCCCAGAAGTAAACCCACAAACAGTGCACAAAGTTTCCAATTTCTTTACTTCCTTACTAACACTTGTCTTTTTTTTTCTGTTTTCAAATAGTAGCCATTCTGATAGATGTGAGGTGGTATCTCATTGTGGTTTTGATTTGCATTTCCCTAATAATTAATGATGTTGAATGTCTTTTGGATTATGCTATTTATTTATTTACTTACACAAAGAATCCACAAAAAATTTATTGGAGCTCATGAAGATGTTTAGCAAGATTGCATGATACAAGAGCAATATATAAAAATCAATCATATTTCTATACACTAGCAATGAAGAATTTTTAATGAAATTAAGAAAGCAGTTTCACTTATAAAAGCTTGGGAAATAATAAAATATTTAGGGATAAATTTAACAAAATAAGTGTAAGACTTGTATAGTGAAAACTATAAAATATTGTTGAAAGAAATTAAAGAAGACCTAAATGAATGGTAAGACATCCATATTCATGGATTGGAAGACAATAAAATGTTAATATGGCAATATTCCACAAATTAATTTATAGTTTCAATGCGATCTGTATTAAAATCCCACTTGGATTTTTTTTTTTAGAAATTGCAAATTGGTTCTCAAATTTATATGGAAATGCAAAGAATCCAGAATAGTCTAAACACCTTGAAAGAGTAGAACAAAGGTAAAGGCCTCATGCTTCCCAATTTTAAAACTTATACAAAGCTTCAGTAATCAAGATAGTATGGTACTGGACTAAAGATAGAAAAATAGATCAACAGAACAGAATTGAGATTCCAGAAATAAATTCTTACTTTTACCATCAAATTTCTTTTACAAGAATGCCAAGACAATTCAATAGCGGTAGGACTACTAAATGCAAAAGAATGAAGTTGGACTCCTTCCTCCTACGATACACAAAAAATAGCTCAAAATGTATCATAGACCTAAATGTAAGAGGTAAAATTGTAAGTCCTTATAAGAAAACATCACCTCTTCATGACCTTGGGTTAAGCAATGGTTTTTCAGATGTGACACCTAAATCACAGTGACAAAAAAATAAATTGGACTTTACCAAAATAAAAATTCCTTAGAGAGTTTCAGCAGTAGACTTGAACCAGCAATGAACTTGAAGATAGATGGATAGAGAGTATGCAATATAAAGAACACAGAAAAAATGGAATGAAGAAAAATAAACCAAGCCTCAGAGAAATGTAGGACACCTTCAAGCACACTAACATATGTACAGTGGGGGTGCTAGAAGGACAGGAAAAGAGAAGGGAGCGTTAAAAAGTTTTGAAGAAATAATGGATGAAAGCTTTCCAAATTTGCTGAAAACATTAATCCACATATCCAAGAAGCTCAATGATCTATAAGTAAGATAAATGCAGAGATACAGACCCAGACACATTACAGTAAAATGCTGAAAGTCAAAGACAAAGAGGAAATCTTGAAAGCAGCAAGAGAGAAATCACTCATCCATACAAGGGAACCCCAATAAGATTAACAGCTGACTTCCCACCAGAAATAATGGAGGCCAGAAGGCAGTGGGATGACCTGACCTATGCAAAGGACTAAAAGAACCTAGAATCTTATGTCCAGTAAAACTCTCTTTCAAAAATGAAGGATAAACAAAATTACATAATGGTGATGGTTGCACAATTCTGTGAATATACCAAAAATCATTGAAGTTTATACTTTTAAAAGAGTGAATTTCATGGTATGTGAATTACATCTCAATAGAACTAGTTTTTTGGGGTTTTTTTTAATCCAATGAGTTTACTTTTCACTTAGGCTTCTAATCAGCACCACTGTCTACCCTGCAGTGTCTGAGTAGGGTGATTGCCAGAGCAAACCTCCATGCCAAGGCTGGCCAACTTGACCCGGAATTCCAGGGATACAGCCTTGTACCTGAGAGTCATCACAGCCAAAATGCTGGAGGCCCATCTGAGGTGCCGTTTCAAAAGGAGACTCTTCAAACCTGTTGTGTAGTCAGGGTTTGTTCAGCAACATGAAGCCAAACAATGGAAAGCCACCATCTGTGTTTCTCTTCTTTCTGCATGTGTGTGTGTGTGTCTGCACAGAATGCGTGTGTGCGTTAGAAACAGAGAAAGAGAAAGAATGCTATACTGTGATTGCAGCCAGCATTGGGTTTTGGTGCCTCCTATGTGCCACTGTTGTCCCAGGCACTTTATGTATACACAATATCTTACTCAATCTTCATAGCAGTCCAGAGAGGCAGAGATTGTTACTCCCCACGTTTCCCAGAAGCAGACTTTGCATCAGAGAGAACAGGCACTTGCTCAAGGTCTAGAGCTCATCAGCTGGAGAGCCAGGTTCTAAGGCCTCAACACTCCCTGGCAGTATCGGCCTGATTAAATCCAGGGCCTGAGGCCTGACCTAAGTGTCTGGCTCACTGACTCAGTATTGGCTCTGGATTTGCTAACCTCTAAGCCTTATTTCATCTACCTGCAAACTCAGTTGAAAAGCCTTGGCCTACTCTGCTCCACTGGGGAAACCCCAGAGAAGCATGGCTGAAGGTCATTTCCTCATGGGTGAGTGGGTTTCCAAGGGTCAAGAGCCAGGACCCTGTAACCCAAGCTGGCTGAGTGGGAAGAGGCAGAGGGTTAGATCTGAGCCAGGGCCTGTTGGGAAGATCAGGGAGCAGGCACAGTGGAGTCAGGAGTCCAGGCAGAGCCCAAGAGGGGCAGGTGTGGGCTGTGAGCAGGGACAATGACCCCAGCAGCCTCAGGCACTAAGGCCAGCCCCCAACTCCAAGAGTGCAGGCTGCAAACTAGCCAGGCTGTGGGAATTCTTCCCAGTTTGCTCTTCCAGGAATATAGGCTTTGGGAAACACTCAGGAAAAGATCATCCCCAGAAGAACTAAGAGCTCTAGGGAGGCATTGTAGGCCCCAGACCCTCCACCCACTTCTGCTTACCTGTCAACTAGCAGCTCATGCACCCTCCGAACCTTGAGGTGTGAGAGGATTGGCTCCCAGTTTGGGAAACGCTATCCTTGTCGGGCCACATCAGTTCAGTTAAAGAGGATCCAGAATCATTGAACCCCCTACTCCCTCAGACCCATTTTATTTATCTTCCAAGTCATCTGGCTCTTATTTAATTGCTCCCACATTCCTGACAGCAAAGGCAGCAGATCCAGCCAGTGCCTGGAACACATGCTTGAAAGCTGTGTGCAGAATGGGGCGGGCCATGGCCAGACCACCACGTGGCCTCCTGGAGGCCCTGAAGCCAGCCTTACTTTCTAAGCAGGGAACCCCTGGACAACCTGAGCCAAGCCCTCCGTCCCATGTGTCACTCTTGACTGGCCAGCGAGTCCATATCCGGAGGCTTCCGGCAGCCACAGCACAAACCCTGTACAGTCGGCCCTCTGTACTTGCAGGTCCCACATCCGTGGATTCAAATAACCACGTATAAGAATTTTGTTTTAATTTCCAGAAGGTTCCAAAAAGCAAAACTTGAATTTGCTGTGCACCAGCAACTATTTACATAGTATTTACATTGTGTGAGGTATTATAAGTAATCTAGAAATGATTTAAAATATACAGGGGATTGTATAGGTTATATGCAAATATAACCATTTTATACAAGGGATTTGAGCATCCTTGGATTTGGGTATCCTGGGGAGTCATGGAACCGATTTCCCAGAAACCAAGGGCTCAGCACTCCTTCCCTTCTCCCCTCTTGTCCATTCAGCACGAATTTACGAAGTGCTTGTGCCTGCCTGGCCCTGTTCTAGGCCTCGGGGAAGCAGCGGGAAGCCAGGCACAAAGGGCCCCAGCTCTCAGGGAACTGCCGTACTGGTGGGGCTGACAGAAAATAAACAAAACACAAATAAGTGGATTTCAGGAGTAAAGACTGATATGTGCTTGGAAGGAAATAGCAGCCAGCTGTGATGGAAACAAGTGCGTGAGAAGGGTGAGGAGATGTCTTCAGTTTCAGGGTCATGAGGGCAGTCACAAAGGGGGGGGGGTGTGAATGTCCTGGGGCAGAAGAGGGCTGGCCCCTTGGGGAACTGAGAGAGACAAGAGGGACCCAGTGCTTAGCCGAGGCTGATGGAGCAAGGAGCAGGGCCACATGGGAGCGCTGTGCCTCCTGAGAGTCTGGATGTTATTCCACTTAAATGGGAAGCCCTGGGAAGGGGTGGGCATCTTTAAAAGGCCCCTCTGGTTGGTGGGGTTGAGGTACCAAGAAGAAGGAGGCTGTAAGGATGGTGCCAATGCCAAGTGATGGTGACTGGTGATATGGTGCCAGCAGGGCTCAAGAGAGGTGGTGGCTTGGTGTGTTTTAGAATCTCTTAGATGGGCTAGATGTGTCCTGTCCCACCAGTGATGGGATCAGTCTCTGGAATGCTGCCATTCCCACTCTGAACACCCCTCTGGGGAAGTGGAAGGTGGAAGGTTTGGGGTCCCACAGCGCTGCTTCCATCCTGAACTGCTCCCCACTAGCTAGGTGACCTCAGACATGCCACGCACCCTCCCGGAGACCTCAGGGGACACTCGGTGAATGTCAGAGCTCTTTCTGCCAAAATAGTTTGCACTTTGTTAGGCTTGAAGTCAAACTGCCTGGGTCATGCCTGGGTTCAGCAGGACGTGACCCTGGGCGTGGTAACCTTTCTGAGCCTCAGTTTCCTCATCTGTAAAATGTGCTGGTGAGGTTGCAGCAGGGGTTAAATGAAAGCTGATGGTGGAATTCCCAGTGCGTGATGAGCCCTAAGTGAGTGATGGTTACTCTTGCAGCTCCTCCTTCATCTCCTGAGCTGCACCTCACACCAGGCCCCGGACTCCACTCTCAGGACCCCAGGTCCTCAGAATGATAATCGCAGTCTGAGCTTTCTTGGAGAGAGCTTGGAAGTGAGTGTGAGGAAAGGCAGCAAAAGCTGAAGGACCAGACAGAAACACAGCGCTTACTCCAGCTGTTTTCAAGTTAAAGTTTATTGCCTTGTCTGACTTGGTAGCTATACACGTGTATCCAATGGCATCAAGAGTCCATGGTGAAAAGTCAGTCTCCCCTGCCACTGCTGTCCTCCCACCATCCCGTTCCCCTACTCGGAAGTAACTTGATGACCACATTCTTCTCTCCACACCCAGAGATGTTCCATGTTTATACAAACAAAAGTCTACCTATTTTTTTAGTACAAATGGCTGCCAGTTAAAAGACATGCCTTTTTAAAAATGTAACAATATGCCTGGGAGATTATTCCGTATCAGAAATACAGAACTACTTTAATCTTTTTCACAGCTGCATAGTATCCCATTTAGATAAGCCTCCCATCCCTTCTTTTTTTCTTCCCCCCTCCCACCCCGGTACGCGGGCCTCTAACTGTTGTGGCCTCTCCCGTTGCGGAGCACAGGCTCTGGACGCGCAGGCTCAGCGGCCATGGCTCACGGGCCCAGGCGCTCCGCAGCATGTGGGATCTTCCCGGACCAGGGCACGAACCCGTGTCCCCTGCATCGGCAGGCGGACTCCCAACCACTGCGCCACCAGGGAAGCCCCATCCCTTCTTTTAAGCAATTCCACTTGTACTGTTTCTAATGTCTTTATCATCTCAATTAGTTCTACAATGAGTATTCTTATACACCTGTCGTCTTATATATTTGTTAATATATCTATGGAATACGTTTCTAGGAGGATCATTGTAGCAATTGGCACAAAAATTTTTAATATTAATTAGTATTGCCAAATTACTCTCTGTAGAGAATGTACCAATTTATCCTTTCAACCAATGTGTGAGGTGACTGTCCTCATTTCCCTTGATATGTCATCAGATTTTTTTCACTCTTTCTAATCTGATATGATTATAGTTTTAATTTTCATTTCTTTTATTGTGAATGAAGATTTCCTTTTGTTTTGCAACCTAAAGGGCTGTATTTTATGTGTACTCTCTATTCATATCTTTTGACCATTTTTCTATTTGATTGTTGATGTTTTTAGAGTTGATTTGTAGGAGCACTTTTATATCAAGGTATCTAGCCTTTGTGACATGAGTCAGAAATATGTTTCCACTCTGGCTTTTGACTTTGTCGACAGTGCTTTCTGCCTTCCAGACATTTTTGTTTTTGTATGGTTGGATCAGACTTTATGTCATA
The DNA here is from genome assembly GCF_964374135.1 of Grampus griseus. NCBI lineage: Eukaryota > Metazoa > Chordata > Mammalia > Artiodactyla > Delphinidae > Grampus > Grampus griseus. The sequence continues at coordinate 153,542,868 of NC_139019.1, read as the reverse complement.
GCTTCTAGATTATGAACTGTACTTGGGAAAGTTTGCCCCTCTCCATGGTTAGAAAGGAAATTTTCCTCTAGGATTTTTATGATTTTTTTGAGGCATGTAAATCTTTGATCCTCTTGGAATTTATCGTGGTTCATGAGGAGGTATGAATCCAACTTGACTTTGTCCTGATAACCACCGGCCTGCCCACCACCCTCTATTAATAACAGCTCTCATCCCAGCAGTTCGAGGGGCTCAGGCATAGGGGCAAGGGCAGATCACAGCATAGATGGGGCTTTGGATTTGAGCCTCTGTCCTAAGAACAATGGGAAAGTGAGGAGTGGCGGGACGGGAGTGCCATGATCAGATTTGCATCTAGCCTCCGAATGGAGACTGGAGAGCATTGGGCCAGCATATTGGAAGCCATCTCTGATCCCAGGTACATCCCTTTCACTGCTAGTGGGTTTCAGCTCCTGGGTCTCCAGTCCTCTCTCCAACACCACTTCTGGGTGAACTCCTAGGGATCTTGATATCCGCATAGAAGCCCCTCATACCCTTGGCCTCTCACACCTCACTCGTGATTGACGGCCTCAGTTCCTACTTCACTGGCACAGTTGGAGCAGTTGGAAGAAAACTTCCACAAACCCCACCTGCACAGCCACACACCTGCATGCACTGCCTCCCTGCTTATTGCCACAGATGGACTATCTAGGCTCCTGAGCACAGCCAGTGCCACCTCTTATGCCAGGGCCAGTCCTTCTTGCCTCCTCAGGGGCATCACTCCAGGAATCCCCCTTTCTCCAACATATCGAGTCTTCCCCTTCCAGCTGATCGTGCAAACATGCTGCTGTGCCTCTCATCCTGAAGAAATCCCTTCTCTGGACTCCACGCCACCAAAGCAACTACTCCATCTTTGCTCCCCTTTGCAGCAGAACTCCTAGAAAGCTCTCACTGTCCACATTCCTCCCCTCCCCTTCCCATCAGATGTCCACTCCTGTCACCCTTCCTGTCTGTGGCCTCTGCATTGCTAGGCCCAGCCATCAGGTCTCAGTCCTCACCTCACATAACTGTCAGCACTGATCAGCATGGGGATTTTGCCATCCCCCTTGATGCACTCCCTCCACTCAGCTTCCAGGACTTCCTTCTCTTTTGCACCCCCTTGTAACTGTTGGAGTGCCCCCGAGGGCCAGGGGTGCACAGCTGAGCTCCTGATGCTTCCAGCCAAACCTGCCAACCTACAGTCTCCCCACCTCTGTTGATGGCAACAGCATCCTTTCAGTCACTCAAGCCAAAATCTTCCTTGACTCATGTCTCTTCGACTCCACAGTCTAGAGAAATCCTCTTGGCTCTACCTGCAGAATCAATCCAGAATTCAGCCACTTCCACCCCCTACACCGCTTCCACTGGCTGCAAGCCACCATCACCTCTCCCCTACATCACTGCAATAGCTGCCCCACATGGTATGACCCTTTTAAAACATAAACCAGGTCATATTATCTCTGCTCAAAACCCTGCAAGGGCTCCCATCTCAGAAAGAAGATAAAGTCCTACAAATCACCTACAAGGCCCCCCCAATCTGCCGCCCAGCACTAATAGTGCCCCTTACCCTGCTCTGCTGCCTGTCTCTTTCCATGACACTATCGCCTTCCAGGTGATGTACTGTTTATTATGTTTATTGTATCTCAGCTGTCCTCTCACTAGAAGAGGACAGGGATGCTTAGGACAGGGATGTTTGTCACGTTCACTGCTGTATCCCACTTTCCCCAGAACAGCATTTAGAACAGTAGGCACTCAGTGAATGTCTGTGGGACAAGTGAAGAGGGTGATGAGTGAAGAAGCTATTGCAAGTCAGGAGATGCTGGTAACATGGATGAGGTTGTGGTATTGGGGAGAGGCCCAAGGGGATGGGCTTCAGAGCAACAAACAGTGGATGTGCCAATAGAGCAGGTCGAGAAGGACTCCTCATTTTCCCATTCACCAGCTGGGCAGGAGGGGATGCCATCCACAGAGACCAGGAGCTGGAGAGGAGCACATTTGTGGGCAGAAGATTGTGAGTGTGACTGTGCATCCCTGTTTGAGGAATCATGGGATTATTCAAGGGGAAATCAAGCAGGCAGCTCAAAAAGGGAGCCTGGGCCTCAAGGCGTGGTCAGGACTGGAGATCTACATTTGGGACACTTCCACCTATTGTAGCCATGAGCATGGAAGAGCTCCTTGGGAAAGATGGAGAGAGGAGACTGATGAGCAGGGAACTGAAAAGAAGAAAGCTTAGACTTGCTCCCTGAGGAACCTTGGCATGTGAGGCTGGGAGAGGAGACTGAGTCAGCTGAATAGCCAGGGAGGTGGGAGGACGTGTCTGTCATCTTGGAAGCCAAAGGAGGAGAGCACTTCTAGAAGGAGGGAGAAGATGAGTCCAAGGAGGAGAAGAAATCCTGTCAGGCTTATTGATTGGAGGAGGTCGTTGGAGACATGGTGAGTGCCATTTTGGTAGAAGGATAGGAATGGAATCCAAACCGTAGGGTCATGAGGTGAGTGGAAGGTGAGTGAGAGGAGACCCCCTCCTTCCAGCAGTGCAGCTGTGAGGGAGAGAGGAGCTGGGGCCGGAACAGAGGAGGGTGTGGAACAAAGGATGGTTTCTCGTGTTCAGAGCTGTGGGAAAGGATATGCTTGAAGGGCAGGCTTGACCAGGGGAGCTTGGGGGCGGCAGGGTCCCAAAAGGAGGAGGCGGGTCATCTCCTCTGAGTTGTCAATGAAAATAATCAATAAACAATCTATAAAAGGCATAGAAAAGAGTTTTACTTGAGCCAAACTGAGGAATATAGCCCAGAAGCCAGCCTCACAGATAACTCTGAGAAACTGCTCTAGAGAAGCATGGTTTTCAGCACAGTTTTATGTCTTGTCAGAACAAAGAACCACAAACAAGTCAGGGATACATTCCTTCAAGGTTTCAAAAAAACAGATCAGCAAGTACACAGTGAGTCAGTATGGCTTTGGCACCTGGGAAGGGAATCTTATCATGAAAGGAGTACCAGCATTGGTGTCCCAGGAAGGGAGGCATTTAATCTTTATTTTTAACATGGACATTCTTTACTTCTGGTCAATGTGCCCTTTTCTTTAATAATTAAAGCAGGTGTACAGTGTATGTTTGATAGGCCACAAACAGGATGTTTTAGTTAGCAGAAAATCCAAGTTAACTCATGTATAAGCCAGAATGACTTCCCCATACCTCAATATGTGAACATTTCTTCTATCAGAGTTAACCTGAGGGGCACAGAGCAGAGGCCAGGCACAGGTGCAGGTACAGGCAGGTGTGGGCGTGTGGCATCAGAAAGGCAATGGCAAGTCCATCTGGTGGCTTTTATCTTTTTTGTAAAACAGAGAGCAGGCTGAAAGAGAGATGCCAGCTGTACGGATGTCCACGTGGCCAACAACCTGCCCGGCCCCTAGTCTAGGCTTAGGGAACACACAGCCCACTCCCCCGCCACGTTACGTTCTCAGGCATTAGCACCATCATGCATTAGTTTCTCAAACGAAAAATCATTATCTCATCTCTCTCCTTCCTCTATGCCCGATGCACCTCTCCACTCATCCTCCACCATTAAATCCATGAGCAAGTAAGTCCTGTCTGTCCTCACTGATAAGTACCATCTGACTCACTTCTCTTCTTCTCCACTGCCAGCCCCCAAGTCCAGGCCATTGTCACCTACAGGGGGACAACTGCAACCCATCCTCATGCCCACTCACACTCCCTCAAATCAGTCCTCTGTGCAAAACTCTTCAGTGGCCGCCACTGTCCTTCAAATCATGCTCCGCTGGACAGTGACGTGGAAACGAGATGCTGTGGTCTGGCTGGCTTGCCTTCTCCCCAGGCTCTCCTCTGCTGCAGCCCGCTCAGTTTCGCCTGGACCCTAGATGCCCAGTGACCTTGGCGTGTTCAGAGCTTTTCCCTCCTAGCCACGCGCTTCCCTCCCTGTTCCTCTCCCCGATAACTATTCCTCACCCTCTGAACTCAGCCTAGCCTCCCGACCTGAGTCGGCCCAGTCTGGCTCTGGCCCCTCATTACGTGCTGGGAGCTTCCTGTGCTTCCTCCTTGTGTCGTTGTTTTCTTAAGTATTGATCCATCCAAGGAAAATTCTGTGAGTCAGAGATCTTGCCTTTCACCATTGGTCCCATTAACCTGCACCCAGTGGCGATCCGTAAATATGTGTGGGCTGGCTGACTGCCGAGGGCCGCCTCCCTGTGCCGGCCTCACTCTCCAGACTGAGGTCTGGGGCCTGCCAGGAGAGAGCAGAGGAGTCACTTGTTTGGCAGCAACATGGCTTTAGTGGAAAATGTGTAGGATTTGAGAGTCAGGAGATTTCCTTCGGGGATAAATTCCACCCCTAACCAACTATGTTGCCTTCGACCAGTCATTTCTTTCTCTCTGAGCCTCTGTGTGGTCATCTGTCACATGGGTATGTTCATCATACCTCAAAGATTGTTGAGAAGGTCAAAGGCTGTCATAGATGTGCAATATGGTTTGCACACTGTAAGGTGAGGAACACCTGAGTGTTCTCCATGGGGCAAGTCTCAGCTTGCTGCACCAGCCTTCCCTGCAGCAGCCACCTGTGCTTCCAGACTCGCCCCCTTCAAATCCCCCATGCGCAGCCAGGCTCGGCACCGCTAACCCTGGAGCTGGGCTATGGGCCCCCGACCCCCCTACATGTCAGCTTCAGCCACACACTCACACATCCAGTGCACCTAGGAGTATTCTCACCTCCGCCCAGAATGTTTTCTTTCTCAAGTCTCTCCCTTTCCACGGAAATGAACCAACCCCTAGTGAGTTCCAAAATTTGTTCTTCAAGCAGGAACAGGTCTGATTCCTACACTGCCTGCCAAAACCCAACACGGATGGGCCCCAAGCAAGAAGCAGCAGCAGCCTCATGTAATGCATGCAGGAACCAAAACTTGCTGGATTGTCTTTACCAGGCACACGCCCACCCAGCCACTCCAAGGACAGAGGCACTCCCTCTGCCCTGCCACTTGGCTTTGGGGCCAATGACAGCATCAAAGCCTTGCTAGGAGGGGTGGCCAGGAGCTGTGTGAGAGAGTGGCCGGCCTGGGCGAGGGGACCCTCTCTCCCTTTGATGCTGACTGTGGCTTCTCTGCTTGTGTTTTGCAGGTCCTCCCGTAAGTGTCCTGGATTATGCTCTCTGCTCCTGAAAGATAAGACATTTTGTTTTCTCTGTGTAGCACTTTCATGAAAATAATATTTGATTAGAGTGGTCTGTCCTTAAAGTTAAATTCAGTCCCAGACAGGGCCATATTTTTTTGTGATTTGTAGATGAATGCAAGCACAGGATTCCATGGGCTTGACTTGCCCAGTGAAGCATCCTGTGACTGTTTTCCCTGCAAGAGAGCTGACATGAGCCTGGCTGCTCCTCACCAAATCTCTGGCTCAGCTTGATGCACAGCAATGCAAGCACCATGCCCATATTTCCTAAATGTTCAGCAGCAGTTGATCTGTGTAAACATTTTCGTCTCACATGCTTTGGCAGAAAGAGCTCTGGAGTCAGGCAGTTATGCCAGGAATATGTTGCGCCTGACCACTAGATCCTGGGGTCCGTTTTCCTTCTTTGCCAAAATATTTGACTCTCTGGGTTGGGCAACAGAGACCTTGAGAGACCAGCTGGCCAGTGAGGGTGCTGAGTTTGAGAAGCGTGTAATTGGTGCCCAATCCACAGCAGCCCCGGAAATCCCATTCCTTCTCCAAGACACGTGACAAGTCTGCCTTTGATTCATCTTGGCAGTTTTTCAGAGCCTGATAAATCCTGATGAATGAATTCAAAAAGCGCATTGACAGTCCTCTTGAGCCAAAATTAACCTTCTAAAGGAATTCCTTTCAGATGAGCAGCTTCGTTTTACTTCCACTTACCATGATTCATTTCCCGATCAGCACCCTTCAGAATCTGGACCTCTTGATGCATGTAGCAGCACCACATTTAGCCAGAAAGTGAGAATGTCTAGATTTGTGGGCTACGAGCAGTTTTTCACAGTTGAGTCCTTCCTGACTGTCACATGGAGGCTAGCCTGCGTGAACTTGCCGAAGTGTGTAATGCAGAGGGCTATGGAGAAAATTTGGTTTTTTGTGTTTTTTTTCTTTAAACTTGGCTTTTAAACGACTAAGTGGATTAAACAAATGCAGAATTCTCAAGCTGCAACCTGAGATGGATGCCAATGTATGGGACACTGGCGGGACAGCCACTGCTCCGAGCACATGGGGTCAGAGAAGCATCCAGTAGCAGTAAACGTGCCCCCATATCTCTGGTTTCCAAGGCTGTCTTCCTCAGGTCACCCCATCCCAGTGGCAACAGACGGGAAACCCATATCCTGCTCACTAGGCCCCAGATCAGGCCCCATTTAAGGAGCATTTTCCATGGTAACTATGATGCCACCCTCCAGAAGCCCACAATCCCACAAGGTCCTTGCCATGTGCCTTGGCTGACGTGGGGAGGACACATGTGGTATGTGCCCTGGGGGCCCCTCCAGCCTGGCCCTATGAGGTGAGGAATGGGTGCGCCATCCCCCAAACCCACTGGAGCCTTGCATCCCCCCGCTTGAAGGAGTCAGTTACTAGCCAGCAGCCTCTGCTGCAAACCCTGCAGATATTGGGGGGATCTGGGGCCCTGACTGAGTTCTAAGTGTTGCCATATGGTTTTCTGCCGAAAGTCTAATTATTAATGACGTATTAATTACCACAGGGGCAATCAGGACGAGATGGCTACCCGGTAATTTGCCATATATTTTTTTGCTCTCTTTGCCCTTTACTCTCAAGCCAGTATTCTTCCTCTGTGCCTTTATTTACCTGTCTGCACTCCTCTCCTCCTCCTCCTCTGCTCCTCAGTGGCTGTGGTCTCTCTGTGGAGGGAGTAGCGTTAGCTCTGTGAAGATGCAGGATGTGCAGATCTGCAGGGCCCTGGCCTGGAGGGAACTGTCTGCAGCTCTAGCTGCCTTGCAGACAAATCAAATAGCCTCCAAGAAAGAGTCTCATTGGCGTGCTGAGTCCACCCAACACTGCTCTTCCTGGCCAGTGTGTCAGCCCTGAGCCCAGGGTCCAGCCCTTGGCTGTGGAGTGAGTGCCCTCCTGTGGGCGTGGCTGCCAGACTCTTTCCAGTGGACAGAAGACTCCCTGTCCCAGCCCACCATGTCCTGTCACCACTCGAGAACGAGAGACTGGTTAGTTCCAGTTTGGCCTTTTTGGTGTCGTTACTTCTCAAATCTTTTACAATTAAACCTAAAAGTTAGCTTATACTTGGAATGGGTTTCCCAGCCTGGGCTGAGTGAGCACCACGTCAGAAGCAAGGTGAAATATGTCTGTGCCACTGTCCAGTCCTGCACGGAGATTAAGGCCCATGATAGCAGCATGCAGAAATCCTGATAAAGAAAGAGCAGAGGGTAAGCCTGGTGAAGGAGAGCATGGCAGGACCATCCTGTTGGGAGATTTGTTCTGTGCCACAGGCCAGGAGGATTCAGGGAGGGAAATGTTGATGGATTCAGAGGACGCTCTAGTGGCCAGCTCTGTCCAGAGTCAGGATTGGCTGGCAGTGGAGGGCGGGGTCAGGGGGTGGGTGTCCCCAGTCTTGCAGGAGCCACCTTCCCAGAAGGCTGTGGAGGGCCGTCCAGCCCTGAGCATCAGGGAGACCTGGGCATGGATTCCAACCCTGCTGCCTCCTAGCTGGGTGACCTTGGGGAAGGCTCTGGCGTTCTCTGTGCTTTAGTTTCCTGTTCTGTGAAATGGGGTCATGCAAGGCCTCCCTAACAGCACTGGAGTTGGGATTAATTAAGACTGAGGAGGTGATGGCTACACAAAATGGGTCACAAACCCAGCCTACAATTCTTGGTGGAAACTTTGGGGGGCATTTACCTCATGTCTCGAGTGGTCTGTGCTCCACCCACCCAGGCAGCCAGGGCAGCTCCCCCAGCAGCAAGCAGCCCAGCCCCTCAGACCAGAAACATCCTGCTCTGTGTGGGGTAAGAACGAAATGCGAAGCCGGCCATGATCCACCTTCACCCCACAGGAGCACACAGGGGGTCAGGGCACCGCCACCTCCCAGCAGCCTTTCCTGATTGGCCCACACTCCTAGACATGGCAGCTAGAGTCTTGGGGAACCACAGGCTTTTGCTGGAACATTTCAGCCTCGTGTCCTGGGCCTGCTCGCTTCACTAGCTCAGGAGCATTGGAAACTTCCTGACAGAACCACTCCTGGGATTACCTAGTTACCTTTTATACTCCAGGGTTACTCTTGATTGTAGGTGCCCGTGTCCAAAGGGGAGTGGGTGGGTGAGTGGATTTCTTCCCTCTTGCGCATTGTTGTCTCCTCTGAGCACACATGACCCAGGCTGTGAGCATCGGAGAGGCTGCTGGCTGATTGTGGGAATCATTTTCCTTGGGCGAGGGTCAGGGGACTCCAGACCAGCTGCCAGGGGTCCAGTCTACCTCCCACAGAGCTTCTTCCCCTCTGCCACCATCCCTGCCCTTCCTCCCAGGATGGAGCAGGCTGGGGGGTGGCCAGCAGGCTCTGTGGGTGATGAGTAGGAGTCCTCCTTCAGAGTTAGGCAGCTGGGAATTGAATCCCCTCACAAGCTGTGAAGCTGGCGGCAAGACCCTCAGCAGCCCTAAAATCTGTTTCCTTCCATGTGAAGAAGAGAGCTGGGATTTAGGTAAAGTGAGGTCACAGCAAATGGTGGTCAGGTGACTAAGGCCATTACAGGGCTGTCAGGGAATTAAGCCTGGTGTTTAGTGTATGAGGTTTTTGGCACTGAGCCTGGGTCAGAGACAGGGCTCTGTGAATTTGGGGTGGGGAGGCCAAGGGAGGGATGTGCATGCAGTGTGTCCACCTGGTATGAAGTTGGGAGCTTTCTGGGAAGGGAGCAGGTTAGGGCCCAGCTAGCCTTCCCCACTGCCCGTTAGCAGACAGCACTGGCAGCCCACGCCCTTGGCCCCTTAAGCTTCTCATCACTTGGCAGCCCTGAGAAGGCTGGGCCCGGTGAGGGGTGAGGAGAAGCTGGTATCATACCCACAATTACCCCAGGGCTGGGTTGCCCCTTTTCCTGAGGTCGCCCACCCCAGTTTGCATGCAACTCCACTTCCACACAGATCTGGGCATCTTCCCTGACTGGGCTGGCCTTGCCTGCTGCTGAGTTCAAGGTGTTTGTGCCTCCAGTGCCAGGAGCCAGCCGACTCACCCAGCTGTGTGCCTCCAAGCACCCTTGTTCCATCAGGCCGCACAGGCTGTCCCTTCGGTGGAGGGATACAGGGTGGAAGTGACACTCCGCCTGGCTTTCCCCAAAGGAGGGAAGCAGGCCCATGTGGGCAGGCGGAGGTTGGGAGGGAATTCTGTAGGCTCAGGGCACCCATGTGTTTTAAGCTGAAATTCAGCTCTCTCAGCCTGTAGAGGGCCTGGCTCCTAGCCCAAGCTCTGCTGACAGACGGGTCCATGCGCTTATCCCAGGGTTAGGGCAACCCCTGCAGCACAAGGGGCCTGGCCACCTGAGAGGCACCTCGTGTACTGAGTATTCACGGACTTTGAGTCTGTCTGACCCCAGTCCCATCCTGGCTCAGCTGTGCGGTCTTGGGTACTTGGCCTCTTAGAACCTGGGGAGATCACACCTACAGAGTTGGAGACTTAAAGGGGGGAACACACGCAGAGCCCAAGTGCAGCATGGCAGGTGGCAGCCCCTTGATAATACCTCTATCTTTCCTCACCCCACAAAACCTCGAGGGAAGGAAAGACAGGCTTAGGAAATCATTCTGATCCACCAACACACATTGGCAGCATTTGGAAAAGAAAATGGCTTTGAACAGTCAGTTTTAGAAAAAGTTTTTGAGGCTCCTTTCTTTTTCTTGAACTAAACTTCAAGACCAGCTTCAGGCAGTTTTCTGTTATGTTTTTCCTTTGTGCTAAAAACATGTCACTTCCTAAAGGGAAGTAAGAGCAAGAAAAGAGTCAAGCAGGATGCTTGTGGTAGAGACTGTGCCGGCCTCATATTCTGGATTAATCCAGTGTGGCCCCTCACCCCGTAAGGAGACCAGCTGAAACCAGGTCCATATATGGACCCGATAGGGGCTGTAGGGGGACAGGGCCATAGGAGGTAAGTATGTCTGTGGGGCAGGCTGTGGACTGAAAAGGGCCTCAGTCACCTTGTCCACAGCCTCCCTGTACAGAGGCCAGCCTGTCCTTTTCTGCTGCCAAGGGTTCATGAATAGCTCTCTGCTGATGACAAAAGAAGCATGTTTTTTATAAAACCTTCCCAAAATAGAGAAAAGCACAAAAAAAGAAAAAGCAATCGTCCATAATCCTACCACCCACAGATAAGTCCCCTCAATATTTTGGCATTTGTTTTTCCCATACTTTTTGTGTACAAATTTGTTTTTATAGTTATTATTCTAAAAATGGGATTACAGTGGACATACGTTTTTGTGGCCTATTTTTTTCCACTTAACATAGCATGAGATTTTTCCACATCATTAAGAATTCTTATAGAAAGTAATAGCTGCATAGCATTTTTTTTTTTGGCAGTATGCGGGCCTCTCACTGTTGTGGCCTCTCCCGTTGCGGAGCACAGGTTCCAGACGCACAGGCTCAGTGGACATGGCTCACTGGCCCAGCCGCTCTGCGGCATGTGGGATCTTCCCGGACCGGGGCATGAACCCGTGTCTCCTGCATTGGCAGGTGGACTCTTAACCACTGCACCACCAGGGAAGCCTGCTGCATAGCATTTTATCACATATGTAATTGATTTAACCAGTCTCCAAGTTATATTATTTATATTGACCATCTTTCACCCTTGTAGTCAACGTCATGGGAATTAATCTAGGCTTATTTCCATGATTATCTCCTTTGTTTGTTTCTTTTGTTTTTTGTTTTTTGGTGTTTTTTTTGTGGTACACGGGCCTCTCACTGTTGTGGCCTCTCCCGTTGTGGAGCACAGGCTCCGGACGCACAGGCTCAGCAGCCATGGCTCACGGGCCCAGCCGCTCCGCGGCATGTGGAGTCTTCCCAGACCGGGGCATGAACCCGTGTCCCCTGCATCGGCAGGCGGACTCTCAACCACTGCGTCACCAGGGAAGCCAAATGATTATCTCCTTTGAATAAATGTCTAGAAGTTGAATTGCTGGCCCAAAGGGTTTGCACGTGTTTAAGGCTTTTGATGTGTACTGCCAAATTGCCCCCCCGGAAGCTGTGCTAATTTACATTCACACCAACAGCACATGAATGCTGCATGTTGCCCCAAGCCCTGGCCAATCATGGGTATTATACTTTTAAATCTATGACAACATAAGTTAAAAATTTATGGATATACGTATGTATCTTGTTTTAATTTAGGGTGTATTTTCGTTAGAAGCACAGTCTCAGAGATTAAACTAGTGTTGATAAATATTGTGTAATTCTAACTGCCATCTGGTGGTAGAACTTGGAATTGCAGGTATAGAATTTAAAGAGATCACCAGCATTTGAGAGCTTTCAGATTCCAATTGATCCAGGGACAGCAGATATCATGCAATCAGACACACACGGGAGAATTTTGAACTCAGAACATTGTCAGTCCAAGGTGGGACCTGCAGAGGAGCCCTGGGCCCAGCATTCTTACATTAGGGGGTAGTAATCAGCATTTATGTTGATAAAGTGATTTTGCCATCTCATAAATAGCAGGCTTGGCTCTGTTCAACAAATACAGAAGGTGTATTGTGTACTAGGGTAGCACAAAAAGAATCAGACCCAGTTGCAGCCTTTGGGGAGCTATGGGGGAGGGGGACCAACAGCCAATTTACCATGGGATAGAGAGGGAGGGACAACTTGGGGTCACTGTGACCTTCCTAGAGGTTTCTTCTCACAAACTCTTTTTTTGCACTCCAAAATGTGGCTTCTGTCTAGGATGAAAAGACCTGTCTGTCACGCAAGGCTCAGTATTGCCTACATCTTGACTTTGGCACAGAAAAAGTCTCATCATCTCCTATTTACAACATCGAAATCCTCACATTTCCTCTTTTTTGGTATTTGGACTTTTTTGACTCAGCATTGAGCTTTAGTGACTTTCGCATTTGTTTTACACCTTCAGAATACAATTCAAACATTTTTGAAAAATGTGTATTTGGTAAATCTTCCAGGGCTTAAGATTTGTGTATTTGAATGTATGAGGAGAGTATTAGGTTGTGAGGTACATAGAAATGATGAAACCCAGTGAGGGCCAGTGGTACAGAGGCCCTGGAATGGGGGAGCATGCCCACTTCAGAAACACTATCGGTCATTGTCTCTGTGCCAGGTGCTTTTCTGGGTCTTTGGACTAGCACCAAACAGGAGTGACAAGGCCCCTCCCTGTAGTGAGGAAGAGAGAAACAAACAAGTAATAAGCCAACAAGATAGCTTCAAGCAGTAAAATATGCTAGAGAATAAAGCAGGGGACGTGATGAGAGGGCTGACTGGGTGGATGGGTGGGTATAATTTGGATTAAATAATCAGAAGTCTCTTGGGGAAGATGACATTTGAGGTGAGACTTAAATGATGAAAAGATGTAGCAATCTTTGAGGGGTGTTGAGAAATGCTTCTGGCAGAGGAAGAAGCAAGTGCACAGGTCATGAGGTAGGAACAAGCATCGTGTGTCCAGGGTACGTGCGAGGCCAATGTGGCTCGAGTGAGCGAGCAAGTGCCAGGAAATGGTAGAAGGGGAAGTCAGAGAGGTCTCCAAGGCTCTGTGGGATAGAATCTTATAGGCCACGGTGAGAGGCTGACCCAGGCAGGAGGCCAAGGAAACTTGGCTCTGTGTTTACAGAAACTACCTGTCCACAGAGACAGCTGCCTTGACAAGGGTGGGGAGTCTCTCTCCTCCCAAGGGAGCTAGAAAAAAGGACTGTCCACTCTCATCCCCCAGAAGCCTTTCCAATGGGCCTGGGAACAAGTGCACAGACCAAGTGCTTGCTGGGGGCGTGATTGCCCGCATTCCCACCCTGGGAGATTGATGGTCTCGGCCCTGCTGGACAGAGGAGGAAGCTAGGCTCAGACATTGATAGGACTTGGCCAAGAGACGAGGCCCACCTGCATGGCAAAGCCCGGATTAGCACGCAGCCTGAAGACTCTCCATCACACCAGCCACCCTATCAGTAAGCAGGTTGTGGCAGCAGACCAGGGCTCAGACTGTCTGTGCATTGGCAGAAGGGTCTTTCTCCTCTCACCACCCAGAGAAACAGATTATTTGGGGTGAATTTTCTGTTTCTCTTCCTCATCCCTATTTTTATCTGGCCCTGGAGCTCTCTCCCCATTCCACCCCCATTATCAAATTGTTAAGACCCTTTCCTGCTTTCCATTAAAAAAACAAACAAACAAACAAAAACAGAAAACCAGTTCTAACTTAGATGAAGAAGAAAATTTCTTCATTCCACCTTCTTTCCTATTCCTCATCCATGTGTCTGTATCATAGCGATTATTAGAAATTAGGGTCCCCCTCGTGGTGAAATGTCCAATTCCGTTTCCCTGGCCAGGAGCAGCTGAGTGAAGCAAAGAGACCACAGCCATGATCAAGTCCCTTTCCACCCCTGCTGGTAGGAAGTCACTTAGCCCTTCTGTCCACATTTGCAGTGTGAGGCTTGGCCTGGATGAAAACATTAGGGATTGGATCTGTGCAGCTTTTCACAGTTTCAAAGTACATCATATCCCTGGACATGATGATTTGTGCCCATTTTGTGGACTGAAAAACTGAAGCTTAGAGTGGCCATGCCACTTTTCCAGATCTCACAGTGACAAGCACATGGGGCCTGGCTTCCCCCTGAAGACTCCCTAGACCTTCCCACACAGAGACATTTATGGCACAGTGGGTAAGCCTGTAATGCATCCAGACAGGGCCTCGGACCCCACAGAGGAAGGAGGAGCTAACTCTGCCTGGGACAAGGGGAGGCTTCATAGAAGAGGGACAGTTGGGGCATGTCTTGAGGGATGAGTAGGAATTTGGCACGAAGACAAGGTAGGAGGCATTCCATGCAGCACCAGCACAGGCACAATGTAAACGGCAGGGAGTGAGATGTGGTCCCATGTGCCAGTGGACAGTGACTCTGAGGGAGGGCAGGGAAAGGCGGGAAGATGATGTTGAGTGAGGGGCCCCCACCCACCCAGAGGGGTGTGGGCAGAAGTGTATATTGGAAAGGCCTCCCTGGCTAAAGGGCAGAGACTGGAGGAAGGGGGTCCAGGTAGAAGGCAGCTACAATAATATCAGGCACTGAAATAAGAATGTCCCAGTAAGGATGGAGTAAAAGGGGCAGACTGGAGAAATGAGGGCTGGCGGGAGTTGCAGGCTGGCTCTGACAGTTGAGGGACAAGAGCCAAGCACCACCTATCTGGGGCGGGGCGGGGGCCAGGCAGAGCTGCACGTTGTCTCCAGAATCAGTCATGGGGGCATCGACAGCCTAGGCCCCGGGGGACAGCATAAGCTCTGTGCAGAAATGTGGGATATGAGACAGGGCCTCTGCCTGGGACCAGTTTTGCAATGAATAACTCAGACTGTTTGGAGTTAATCAAGTGAACAAAAAAGGACCACAGGGCACCACACATTCATATGCTGTTTTGCACTCTCATAGTTCAAAAACAGCTTTGATTGTAATAATATAATTAGTTAAATGATTCATCTGTAATATCCCAAATTCATCTGTTTTTAGATTTCAACATCCTACATCTCATTTTCATCTGAGCCTTGCAGTGCTTCTCCCCATCTCCCCAGATTCTGGGTGGAGCAGGGAAGGGATGAAAGCAGATTTTCCAAGCCCCACTAATGGCCCCCAGATTGGAACCTTGGGGAGCCACAGCCGGGCCCTAGGGAAAGGCCACCGTGCTGGCCTTTCCTCCCTCCTCCCCAGGGTCCCTCGAAAGCCCAGGACAGGTGCTCCTTCACCCAGGCTCCTTGCCTTGGGCCCATGCTTTATCCCATGTCCCTCAAGTGTCACATGTGGGGCAACCAAAGGACCAGAGGGCTGAGCTGCTACTCCTGCCCCCGGTTCCCAGATGCCCTGCTTACCCTCGGCAGCCTTTTGCATCGTCCTGGCAGTGGCCCGGGAGCCCCCAGCCCCAGATACAAAGCTCCGAGGGAGGTGCCATCTTCCCACATCCAGCTCTGGGATTGCTATCAGCAGGGACAGGCCATGGAGGGCCAGCAGAAGTTGGTCCTGCCCTTTGCAGGTGTGACTGTGACAACATCTTTGCTGGCCCCTCTTCCCACTTCCCCCAGGCAGCAAAGCACCCTCACCCCCCCCACACAGGAAGAACATGTTCACAGACCTGCACTAAGCCACTGGGACAAACTCAGGTCTTCCAAGTAAATAGATTTGAGAGAAAGCAGTTATTTGGGGTATGAAGCTGGTCCACCCAGCTCCTCCTGAAATCAGGGATTGGCCCCCTGTCCTGCCCATGCAGTGAAGAAAGAGTGGGCTGTGGGGCTCCGCAGACCGTGTGATCTCAGGCATGTCCCTAACCCCTCTTCAGCCATTGGGGGAGCCAGGTAATTGACTCCATGAGAGCCCTAACACTGGACATACAGGCTGGGTTCAGTGACAGTTCTTGCCACCGTGATGATCACTGACCCCAGCAGGGGGAGCCCTTGAGTGTCCCCAGTGCCCAGCTCCCAGGATGTGGCCCAGAGGGCAGGAGTCAGCGGGTGCCTATGACAGCCGTCAACAGGTCAAGAGTGCCCTCTGGTGCTCCCAGGCCAGGCACAGGCATCAGTAGGAAACTGGACATTCATTCACAGAAGAGTTCCCTTGACAGCTGGTTCACTCAACAAATATTTACTGTGTTCTCACTATTTATGAGGCACTTTGTTTGGCATTTGGGATACAATTAGTGAGAAATACATCTGGAGTCCCTCCCCCCATGGAGGCTGTGATTGAGTGGGAGAGAGAATCAAAATTCAGGGCCAGGAAGGAACAACAGGTTGCTGCGAGTGTATTTGACCTGAGCCTGGCCTGGTGGGAGTCGGGGTACCGACTCCCACGAAGGGAGGTGTGAGCCGAGGTCGGAAGGCCAAGTAGGGGCTGACAAATGGGAGCTTTGGGGGAATGTCCAGAGAGAGGGTACACCCAAGACAGGCCTGGCTGGGAGGGAACAGGAGAGTGGGGTCAGGGGCCAGCAGCCATGGAGTACCCAACTTCATTGAGCAAGTGGTTGCCTCCCTAAGGGACCACAGGGTGGAGGAAACTTGCAGTAGCATCCAACCTGGGAAGGTCCAGGCTTAAACAAAAACTTTGCAAACCTATCAGGCTGCCCAGGAAGCAGTGAGTTCCCCGTCATTGGAGGTATACAAGCCAGGGCTGCATACCCACCTTTCAGGAGGGACATCTAGGGAGAGGTTGGCCCCAGTGGGTCATCTTCCGTACAAGAGCGGGTTCTTCCACTAATGGGTCCTCCCTTTTGGGCTACTTAGACCCAAACTCAGTGGGACAGGGTGGCACGAGCCCAGCCGGGGAAGGTGGCACTTCAAAGATTCACAGACATCCCTCAGAGCCAGGCCTCTAGTGGGCACTGGAGCCTCGGGGACAGTCACAGTGGGGAGGGGAGGCATTGGGAAGACAGAGTAGAGGGTCAGTAACGGAGGAACTATGTGGGATGAGGGGGAGTTGAGGAAGATTTCTCAGAGGTTACACATGAGTCTGGAAGGAGGACCATGGAGGCAGAGGAGGGGTCCTTGAATGTCAGGCCAAGGGGCACTGCGGCTCTGCCCTGAGGGTGGGGGTGAGGCTGTATTAGGTGCTGATGAAGCCAGAGAGGGATGGTGAGGTGGGAAGCATGCGGGGTTTAGGCAGGAGATTTAGGCTTATGCCCAGGCCAAGATGGCCATGCCTGGCCTCCCCAAGCTTCAGTTTCTTCATCTGTGGAATGGAGGTAATAATGGCACCTGCCTAACAGGGCTGTGCTCAGGGTCAGTGACATCCAGATGAGAAGGCAAATGTGTATGTCTTTTAGTTCCACCCCTTTTCCTGGATTCTTACCCCAAAACTGGCCCAGCACATTACAGTCACACTCATTCAACCCTTTTGTGTGCCAAGCTCCAGGCTGGGCACTGTCATCTATAGGAAACCATTCCATCCACACCACACCCACTCTCCAGAGGAGGAAACAGGCTCCAGGGAAGTTAAGCAGTTCACTCCAAGGTCTGCCAGGTAAAAACAAAACAATCAGAATGACCCCCGCTCCTTCACTGTGTAGGAAGGATGGGCATGTGGGGATAGGAGGCAGGGAGGCTGGTGGAGACTGGTCCAGAAGAGAGGCCAAGTCCTAGGCAGGGGTGAGTGGGGGACTGGATGTGGACGTGGTTTGGAGAGATGGTTCAGAGCTAGAATTGCAGGCTCACAAGCTCATTGATACATTCCAGGGGCCAGCCAGGTGAAGAAATAGGGGAAACTGGCTGGGTGCAGGAGAGTGTAAGGAAAAGTTGGGCTTGGGATGAACTGGGGGGATACATGCCCCATCTAAAGGGGGTGCTGCAGCTCAGCCCAAGCAGGTCGATCATTACCACATCTCCTAACATATCAAGAGAAGCTGGAGGGACTTCCCTGGTGGTGCAGTTGTTAAGAATCCTCCTGCCAAGGCAGGGGACACAGGTTCTATCCCTGGTCTGGGAAGATCCCACATGCCACGGAGCAACTAAGCCCATGCGCCACAACTACTGAGCCTGTGCTCTAGAGCCCGCGAGCCACAACTACTGAGCCCACGTGCCACAACTACTGAAACCCGTGCACCTAGAGCCCGTGCTCCACGAGAGGAGCCACTGCAATGAGAAGCCTGCACACTGCAACAAAGACCCAACGCAGCCTGGAAGGAAGGAAGGAAGGAGGAAGGGAGGGAGGGAGGGAAGGAGGGAGGGAGGAAGGAAGACATAAGTTTATTTTTAAAAAAGAGAGAGAAGATAGAAATACAAGTTTTATACAAAATCTTTGGATTCTTAAGGATTCCAACCAATCCATGAACAGTGGGTGACAATTGTGTCATCCATGGAAACCAAACAGGGCCTACCCCAAAACCCAGGGTTTCAGAGAGGCTGGAAATTCAAACATGAGTGAGGATGGGAGGAAGCAGGCGAGTGGAACCACAGACTAAGGCTCAGGGCAAAAGGGCAGATCAGGAGTGTGGCCTGGGGCATCAGGGGTCCCTGCAGAGCACCCGCTGTCGCCTCTGTGTCTGTTATGAGTTCTCTCAGTCACTCTGTCCCCTGGTGTCTTGGTAATGCTGTGTCTCAGTCCCACCGCCTGAGCTGGGCTGTCCTA
The DNA here is from genome assembly GCF_964374135.1 of Grampus griseus. NCBI lineage: Eukaryota > Metazoa > Chordata > Mammalia > Artiodactyla > Delphinidae > Grampus > Grampus griseus. The sequence goes on along the minus strand of NC_139019.1, from coordinate 153,524,612 downwards.
GGCAGGCCACTCCCCTTTAGACTGCCTCCATCATGTAGTTCCAGTCACAATGGGACCGTCACCCTTCTGATCCATCCTGCTAGATCTTCACCCTAGCAGAGGCTGCCACCAAAATGGGTGCCTCAGCCTGTCTGCTATTTCCATTGCCTTCCATCAGACCAGCCCCATGTGCCTGAGCTGGAGATACCAGGCTAGAGGCAGCTCTCAGCAGACAAGCTCCATTCACTGATCCAGCTTCCATCCTCCCACACCCAATGGGAGTCAGGTCCATCACTACCCTTCACCCCACCCTGGAACAATTTTTCATGATACCTAACAGGGTAATCATGTAACAGGCAAATGTGTAATTTAAGCAGGTAGTTTGGGATCAATTCAAAGGCATAGCACCATCTCTTCTAGCCACGATGTATAACGGACATACGTGTAATTGCTTCCAGTGCATATGCAAGATATTCACTGAGCATGCCCTCTCTGCAAAATAGAAGCCAACTGGCTTTCTGGCCTCACAGAATCATAGACCTAAAGGGACCTAGAGATTTTCTAGGCCAAGGGTTACAAACCCAGATGCCCCTACAGAATTGGCAGGTCACCTCAGCAGGATAGCAGGCCAGGTGTGAGGCACTAGGGTGGGGTGGAGCCTGTAGCCCTGGGGCAGTGCCCAGCTAAAGGAACACTTGACCCAGCAGGTATTGCCAAGCACGTGGACCCAGGGTGCAAGATCTTCAACTTTTCAAGGAAAGTCCATACTCCAGATGTTTATGTGAAATGTCACAATTTTTCAATGTTGCAACTAATTCGGTTAGTTTTGCTTTTTTTTTTTTTTTTAAGTGCATGGACCAAACCAAACCTGGCTCCAGGCCAGCCCTGCCCTCTCCTGTACAGACGAGGAGTGGAAGGGGGCAGCGTGGGCAGGCCAAGGAGCAAGTGAAGGGCAGGGCTCTGACCTCAGCAGGCTCCTAGGTCCCCACCAAGCTAAAGCCCTCACAGCTTGCTATGAGTTAGATGCAGTAGGTGACTGCAGAGCCCACTCTACAGAGGGCCCCAGCTCCCAGGAAGGGGATCCCCAGGAGGAACCCTGTGCCACCACCAAGGCACGAGCTGCAGCCAGGCTGGGCGTAAAAATTGGGGGTCCTTTCTTCCCTTACCCTACGGTGGAATCCAAGTCTGGGAAATTGCTAAGCCCGGACAGTCTTGCTGTGGCCCATGTGTGTGCAAACAGCCTGGCCTGAGAAATCAGAACCGCATGGTGCTGACCTGCCCAAGGGGGCTTCCCACCCACCCCCTTGCCCACTGGACAGCCCTAATGAGACAGCCTTTGCACAGGAATGTGCACGTCCCAGGCTGGGACCCCAGGCCCCAACAGCCTTGTAATTTGATGAATTGTCAACATCTGGGCCATAATTACTGGGCCCTGGACCGATAATCCTGGTAAGCCCCCTCATCCAGGGGCCCTGTTCTGGTGCATTGGAGGGCTCCATTCCCCAAGGGGAGCTGTCAGCATTAATTACAAACAGAAAACAAGATAGTCACCCAGCTCCGGCCAGTCTGAGCATTTACTCCTGTCTCCGTCTAAACACAACCAGTGTACTGATTTACTTCAGTTCAACAGATACTCTTGCCAATTGGGAGGGCTGAGCCATAGCTGACAGGGAGGAACAGAACCAGCCAGCCCTGTGCAGAGGAAATGGTTGACACAACTTCATTGCCTCAGGGTTCCTCCGAGGCTTTGTTCCCTGATGAACATTGAGAAGCTCCAGTGATGGAGTTGGCATACTCCATGGCCCATACTTACTTCCCCAAGAAACCTCCCCTCTTTTGCCATAGTTAATATTTCTCATAAGATGGCTCCATGGAACCCTGCTTAGGAAATAACCAATAGGGTGACGGAGGGAGGGAGCAAACCCATGAAGGTAAGAGATGACAGCAGTGGCACAGCCTGGCGTCCCATTGCCAGCCACTAGGAAGGCCACACAAAGGTCCCTCCCCAGCACTGCCCACCCGAGAGCCAGTGCAGACTCTACCTCTGTGTCCACTTCCCTGTAGGGTCTCATGACTTGGGTTGGTCTGAAAGAGGAGACAAAGGAGACTAACCTGGGACCCATGTTGAACTTGTCATTTGAGAGAAGGATAAGACCTCCATTTTATGGCTGAGGAAACCGAGGCTCTGGGCTGCTCGGGTCCCTGAGCGAGGCAAGGGGCATGGGCCAGCACGGGGGCTCTGTCCTCCTGGCATGCGATTCAGCGCACCACAGGGTTTTGTTTGCTTCCACACATCCGAAAGCATCCTGGAGCTCAGCTGATCTGCACCAGGGAGGAGTGATTTAAAGCAGAACCCAGGCTTGTAAACAGCTGTGGGGCTCCGTGGAGGGCAGAAGGGGATGAAAACCTCTGGTGAATTCCACAGCTTTGATCAGGCAGGGGAGGCAGCCGGCAGGAACCGAGCACCTCCAGGCATAGTGCTGTGGCATCTGACTCTCAGGATCACCCATTCTGTGGAAGCTGAGGCTCAGAGAGGGGATCTGAACCCAGGGAGGGCCCAAGCCCTGCCCTCACTCCATGGGCTGCCCAGTGTCGTTCCTTCCGCTCCTCTGGTAGGCGACCCAGGGGGAGGAGCAGCTGGAGCGGCTGATGGTCGAGGAAGGGGAGGGCTGCCTTGATGGAATAAGACCCCATGCCACCAAGGCCATACCTCCACCCAGTCTGGGGCTCTGCTCGTCCAGATGGCCTGGCTTCCCAGAACCAGCTTGTCAGCTGCTGGGGCACTCAGCCTAGACCTTGCCCTGCCTTGGTCCAGCCTGACTACTGTACCCACCCCATGTTTGTCCTTGGCTCCCATCTGACCAGCCCCTGACCCTTCCCTCCTCTCAGAGCACCCAGAGCCAGGCTTGGGCCTCCCTCCAACACATGGAAACACCTGGTTCATAGATGGTCCACACAGCCTGCCATCAGAGTTGCTTTGCTAAGACTCAGCCAGGCCCTGAGATGAGAGAGTCCAGTGAGGCTGGGAACATTGCCCTCCGGGAGACCCACAAGCAGGATGATGGCTCAGGCAAATCTTGCAGGAAAGAAACTTATTTCATAGGGTGTAACCCCTTATTTGACCATAGTATTCCCTTCCCCAGGCAAGCCTGTTACACCCTGCAAGACACTGTTCCTTGGACACCTGTTTGGGAAAGGCAGTATGTAGAGGCAGGGCCCGTCCTCTAAGGTTCACAGCCCAGGGCCCAACCTCCCTCAGGATAAGAGGGGTCAGAATCATGCCCCAGAGCTAGGCAGGTCCATCTGACTCCAAAGCCAGGTTGTTTCCCCCTCCACCCAACCCTTCTGTGAGTCCCCTCTTCAGTGACTCCCAGTCACCACTGGTTACCTGTCAGCCTCTCCAAGGGTCAGCTGTTTCCCCAGAGAGAGAATTCAAGGGCCTGGGCACAGCCTTCTTGCCTAGGTGTCACCAGAGGTGAGCCCAGAGCCACCTCTTCAGACTAAGGCCATGGCTGTGGGTCAGCTCCACCCACAAGGCTGGGCCAGCACCCTCTGGTCTCTAAACATTTGCACGTGGGCATTCTGTGTTTGCCAAGGGAATCTTCTTGGCATCATATCTAGCCACATACAGCTCCAATCTTGGGTTCCCAGGGAATTCGAGGTGACTTTCCTTCAGCCCTGCGATGGGCGTTTCCAAGATTGCTGCTCTTAATGCCCCTTCTTGCCATTATTCAGAAACTACAGATTTGATTCATGTTTTTAAAACTCCAAGACCTGGAGCAAGGGCTCTGTGATCCCAAATACAGGCAGGGCCCTGGGTGGGAAACTTGGTTTTCTGCCACTTACAGGGCTTCTCACAAACGAGAAAGTAGGGGACCAAGGCTGCACCATCAATGTGCCATCGAGGACAGTCTTGGAGTTGGCAGAGGGGAGCATCCTGCCTGGAAGGCAGGATTCACTCTCAGGAAGGGGCAGCTGAGGCCTAACGCTCTCAGAGACAGCTGGTGGCACTGATTTTTTCCCCTCTGGAGTCAAAGCCAAGGAAACATCCCCAGGCTCCCTTCTGCAGTGGACACTTCTAGAAAAGCAGGGCACCATGGCGCTGCATGCTTCACGTCAGCTGGAACTGGCCCTGGCAGAGGGTCAAAGTGAAAGAGGGTCCAGGGAGCCCTTGCCCAGGGAGGGTCTGCTCAGTGAGGGAGACAGATGTACCAGGAATCCTGGAAAGAAGGCAAAGCCTATGAACCTTCTCCCTAGGTTCCCTGGACAGCCATCTGTCACCCCCACTACCCTGTGCTGCAGAAGAGGGAGCACTCCATAGAGAGTGGAACCTATTTCAAGCCCTTGGACAATCCCACTGACTCAGCTTCTTCATCTGCAGGAGGGGGCATGGCACCTGTCTCCCAGGGCTGTGGCAAGGGCAAACCCTGTGAGGGATGCAGAGTCAAGTCCAAAGCAAACCCTGCTCTGGCCTTTATCAGGGACACCTTGGACTCATCACGCTGTCCAGTTCCAAGGCCTGCTCATGTCGCAGCTGCTGCTGGTGACTTAGCAGTGAGGCCTGCTGTGTTCTCCCTCCTGACATATGAAGAAAAGAGCTTTATTTAGTTCTAAGCTGCACCTTAGTCTCCTTTTTTGTTTGTTTTGTTTTGTTTCTTGTGATGAGGACTTTTAAGATCTACTCTCTTAGCAACTTTCAAGTATACAATACAGTAGTGTAAACTAGAGTCCTCATTGCTGTACATTACATCCCTAGAACTCTTGTAACTAGAATGTTGTACCTTTTGACCCCTTCATCCATTTCACCCACACCCACACCCACACCCATGCCCCCTTCCTTCTGGCAACCTCTAATCTGTTCTCTGTATCTAGGAGCGTGGGTTTTTTTGCTGTTGTTTTGTTTTAGATTCCACATATAAGTGAGATCATGTGGTATTTGTCTTTCTCTGCCTGACATTTTTACTTAGCATAATGCACCTCAAGTTCCATCCATGTTGTTGCAAAAGGCAAGATTTCATTCTTTTTTATGGCTGAATAGTATTCCAGTGTGTGTGTGTGTGTGTACCACATCTTCTTTATCCATTCATCCATCGATGGACACTTAGGTTGTTTCTATGTCTTGGCTATTGTAAATAATGCTACAGTGGGGGTACAGATATCTTTTCAAATTACTGTTTTCATTTTCTTTGAATAAATACCCTGAAGTGGAATTGCTAGATCATAAGGTGGCTTTATTATTTGAGGAACCTCCATACTGTTTTCCATAGTGGCTGCACAATTTACATTCCCACCAGTAGCACACAGGGCTTCCTTTTTCTCCACATCCTCACCAACACTTGTTACTTCTTGAAAAGGAAGGAGCTTTACTTAGTTCTAAACTGCATCTTAGTCTCTTTTTAATTTCCATCTGCATTATGGCTTTTTTTAATCCATGCAGAATAGAGAGGGGCAAAGTTTGCACTGTGTTTGGGCTCAGGTCAGCAGGATGGACAGACACATGCAGGGCCTGGGCACAGAGTCTGCAGTGGCAACCACACTGGACAAGGTGACTGGGGGCCCGTGGACAGGCGAGATCCAGTGGGCAATGGGACAGAGCAGGGAAGGTTTGAACAGAAGCATGCAAGGGCAGACAAGAGGGGAGAGTGGCCAGAGGCCAGGCAAGACCACTGCCGTGGCTTGAGTGTAGTGTGGACACAGAACTGAAGTGCCTGCCATGGCGGCTCCAGCCCCCACTTCTTCTGGCTGCATGGCCTGGGGCAAGGCCTTCCCCTCACTGGGCCTCAGTTTCCTCCTCTGTAAGACGGGTATGATAACACCTTCCTTACACAGGGCTTCTGTTGTGATTCAGGCAGAGTGTGGAGGCCACCAATAGCCCCCAGAAGAGACCCAGGATGGGACTGGGCCCTCTGTGTTATGGCAGCTGAGAGGGCTAGGGTGAGGGGTCCCCCATAGAGATGCCCAGAGGGACATGGCCCTGAGGAGGCCTAGCAGGGCCTGAGCATGGAGGGGTAGATGAGGGGCAGGACCTACTTTTAGAGGACTGCTAAAGGGAAAAGGCTTTTCATACGGATCCAGGTCAGGACAGCCAGGAGCTGGCCCAAGGAGACAGGCCAGCTAGGACAGCTTCTGATGAGCTGCAGATGGCGGGGACCGAAACTGCACCTGACCAGGAGCCCCCAGAGCCTGGGCCCCCAAGACCTTGGAATGGCCCCACTCCCCCTCTCCTGGGACCCCAGCTGCCCCCAGGCCATCACCCTGACATCCAGACCCTCAACTAAATGTGAAGGGAATGGCCAGAAGCACTTAGGAGACCAATTTTCAGAATTGCCCTGGTTTCCTGCCTGGAGTGAGGCCCTTGAGTGAGGGCACCAAGCAGCAGTCGCTCTCACAGCATCTGGGGAATCTGCAGATGGCTGTCGGCCAGGGCAGTCTGGAGACCCAGCCAGGAAAACTGGCTGTTTACCACTGGAACCAGCAGGCAGGTGGACCCAGTCCATGGCGCCCCCATTGGGTTCCTCTACACCTCCACAAGGGCGTAGAGGAATCCAGTGAGGCTTTGTCAGGTGGGTGGACAGTGGGAGCTTTTGGGCAGTGGTCACCAGCCGTCTGAAGATACCACAAAACCCCCAGACCACTGAGAGGCCCCAGCTCTCTAGACCCACCCTTGTATTATTTGACTTTTGCCTTCAAAGACCACAGCAGTGCAGGGAGCTGAAAGAGCTTTCAAGACTCTTCTTGTTCTGTCTTAGTTCAGGCTACTCTAAGAAAGTACCATAGACTGCATGGCTTATAAACCACAGAAATCTATCTCTTCAGTTCTGGATGTTGGGAAGTCTGAGATCAGAGTGCCAGCACAGTCGGGTTCTGGTGAGGGCCCTCTTCTGGGTTGCAGACTTTCAACTTCTCACTGTGTTCTCACATGGTGGGGAGAGAGGGCTAGAGAGCTCTCTGGGGTCCTTTTTATAAGGGCACTAATCTCATTCATGAAGGCTCCACCTTCATGACCTAATCACTTCCCAAAAGCCCCACCTCCACATACTATCCCATTGGGGGTTAGGTTTCAACATATGAATTTGGGAGGGACACATTCAGTCCCTAACAAGTTACAAGTGACAGAAACTCAATTCAAACTGGCTTAAGGAAAGAAATGTATTCGCTGACAAACAGAAAGAAGTATGCAGAGGTAGTTTCAGCTTCAGGCCCTTTGCGTGCCTTTCTCTCTGTCTCTCAGCTCTGCCTTCCTCTCTGTTGGCTCTTTCTCAAGCCATGTGGTGCCCCCAGGAGCTCCAGGATTAGCCCCATCAGGAGAAAAGAATCCTTTTTCTTCTAAAGCTCCACCATTCAAAGTCCCAGGCATGACACTCATACCTGCACTACTCACCCTGGCTGAGGGAATATGGTCACATGTCCAAACCCTATGGGGTGGATGGGGGTGGCTTTGGAGAAGAAACGGGCTCTGTTATCAGAGGAGGGGATTCTGGGCAACAAACAGCACAGAGATGCCCCCACCCTGAGTCCACGTGGAATGTACCCAAGACCATGGGCTCGGGGCAGGCTTTGGTCTCTTGTCACTCAATTGTGCCTCTGGGTCGTAAAACACAGAAGAAATGCCTTTCCTGTGTGTAACCTCTGTGCTCTCTCACTCTCTCTCTCACTCTCTCTCTCTCTCTCTCTCTTTCTCGTTTTCCAGGGACCACTGGGTCTGGATGGCAAGCCCGTAAGTGATAACAGGGCAGTTGTAGGTGGTCCTGGGATGGGGCTGCCCCTGGGGTTGGGAGTTACCATGGATGCCAGAGAGAAGGGCCACTAAGAACCTGGTTTAGCATGGAGAGAAGCTACTTGACCATCAGACTTGAGTTTAAATCCAGCTCCACCACCTGCTGACTGTGCAACCTTGAGGAGGCCTCTTTACCTCCCCAGCCTGAGGCTTCTGTTTGTCAAACAGGCATATTAATTCTCCCCACAGGGATGCTGGGGATGCAAAGAACTGTGAACAGCACTGTCCCTGGTGCCCAGTCAGCCCTCAAAACACAGAAGGCCCTCCCAGCAGACCCCAGGCACAAAGCATCCCCTCATACAGTCTGAAGACTTAGATGGTGGACATCAGACTGAAGAGTTCTCAACACCTGGACCAGAAGCATATGGTCCACTGGCATCTTTAGCAGAATGAATAAGATGCACACAGAGACAGCATAATAAAATGAATAATTGGATATGGATGGAAGGAAGGAAGGACAGATGGATGAATAGATTGATGAACAGATGGACAGATGGATGGATGAATGGATGGGTGGATGGAAGAAGAGTCAAATGAGGTAATGAATTGTACACACAGTTGGATGCATGGAAGAGTAGATGAGTTAGTGGATGGATAAATGCATGATGGTTGAGCAGACAAGTGAGTGAAAAAAATGAGTGAATTAACAAATGATTGAAGAGCTGACTGATGATGAGTGCATTATTAAAGGGGAAGAAAGAACCCACTACCTAGATGGATGAGTGAATGAGCGAATCCATCACTACCTGAAGGGAACATGGATGTTTTGGGAAGAAGGCCAGTGATCAAGGTCCCTGACCAAGAGTGTGAACCCCAAGCTGCCCCACTGCAGCCTGGCCCCCACCCCAGGGTCTCTGAGCTCCACAGTTGGTGCCTTGTGTGTGGCCTGACCAGCTTCCCTAGAAGTCCTGGTAACTTGGCAAGACTGAAAGAGACACATTTCCCTGCAGCCAGAGAGTGATGGCAGCCATCATGGCCTGCAGGGAGCCACCTCCACATCCACACACCCCCAGACTGTGAAGACAGTGACCTCCTCACTGGTACCTGGGCACAACGGGTGCTGAGCAGGGAGGGCTCTGTTCTCTGGGGGAAATGACTAGCACATGTGCCCCTGTCCAGAGAGGAAGCCAGTGACCACCCCAGTCTCCTGTCCTCCTTGTGGTGAGCACTGAGGTTCAGAGCTTCCTTGGGGCCAGCACAGGCAGCCCTCATAAAGGCTGATAGGCGTGTATGTTTTTTCACTCAGCTGCCCACAGCTCTGCTCAGCCTCACAGGCCCTTCTGCCCTCAAAGCCTCAGGGAAGATAGAAGGGGGCTAGCCTAGTGCTCTTCACTCACTCCTGTTCTTTCTCTATCTTCCTTCTCCAGGGACTTCCAGGCCCCAAAGGAGAAAAGGTAAGTGATGCTGGAAGCTGTCCAGATGCAGTAGGCTGATAAAGGAGGCCAGAAATCTGCCTTCAAACCCCAGCTCCAGAGTGTGACCTTGGGCAAGTTACATCCCCTCCTGGAGCCTTACTTTCCTCATCTGTGAGGTGGGGCTAGTGGTTCCTACCTCCTAAAGTGGTTACAAGGCTTACATTTGACAATTTAAAGTACCTGGAGGGTTGAATCCGAGTTCTCCTGGCACCAGAGTGTAACAAAACTCAAAGCACAGTCTACCCAGAATGATGAGTTTCCAAAATAATCAATCCTGAAAAGGGGAAGGTGCCAGAAGAGCCTGTGGAATTGAACACTGACTGTTGATGGCATTCTTTGTGGGGAGGACACCCCCCCAGGAAAACAAATGGCAGAGAGCTAACCCTTTGCAGTCCTTTGTGAGAAGGTCTTCCCTGACATTTGGCACTAAATGTCACAGTCAGACTCCTGGAGGGCTGGGAACTCCAAGTGACTTGGAAGGGAGCAGGAGAGAGGGGAGACCTGTGTGTCCCACAGTGGAGTCAGGGGAGGGAGGGGCCATACAGACCTGGGTGTGGTAGAACCGACAGGGCATTTCTAAGGCAGGGCAGGGCAGGGCTGGGCTGGGCTGCGCCACTGCTATGTGGCCCGCATAGGTCAGGGCAGCCAGGGTTCCGGTCCACCCTCAGGGCTGAGCAAGGCACAGGATCTGGTGTTCAGAGCCTCAGGTTTGCATTACAGCTCCACCACCAACTGTGTGGCCTTTGGCAAGTTACCCAGCTCTCTGGGCCTCAGTTTCTCCATCTGTAAATTAAAACCAACCTCTCATGGGGAAGACTGCGTGAGGTAACCGTCTGAATGTTCTTTGTAGATGATGAGACACTCGTGCAGTTGGCAGGTACAGTGATTGCCTTCTTGGCAATTCTGGCTGATGCCACCGAGTCATAGAAATGATTAAGGTAGAGGCTTTGAAAACAGAGAGAAATTGAAGTCTTGGCATCTACTGCTACATAGCATACTGCCCCAAAACTTGGTGGCTTAAAACAGTAAATCAGTTATCATCCCTCATTATTCCCAGGTTCGGGGGTTCCACTCTGCTGTGTCTGGGGGCTGCCAATAGATAACAGACCACCTGGCTCCAAGCCCTGGATCTACTAGCTGTGTGACCTTGAGGAAGTTACTTAGCCTCTCTGTGCCTCAGTTTCCTCATTGGAAATGGAGATGACATAGAACCTTTATGTTTTTTTTCTTAGAATGAAGTGAGACTGTGTATATGAAGCACTGAGCACAGAGCAAATGCTCCACACATGTGAAGTAGTAATAAAAGTAGTGGTGATGTATCACCCTGTTTTTTGTTCCTAGGGTGCACCAGGAGACTTTGGCCCCCGGGTAAGAACTGAGCAAGACCCTCCCCTGATCCCACATGGTTTGTTTCATATCATAATAAGGTATACCTAGCGTTTCTTCTGGATCCCTATGCTTATCACAGAAAAAAGTGAGCAAGCAGCCCCTCCCCACCCGTGGTCTATCTCACTGCCTGTTTTCACGTCAACATCCGCTGGGTGGAAGCCCCAAGCACCTTGATTTGGCCGAGGCTGCCGTCCCCTGCACAGACAGGGACTCTCTGGCAGACATCCAGTCACCCTTATCACCATAGATGGGCAGACAGTGGGGCTGGCACTGGGCCCAGACTGGAGACTGATCTTCCTGAGGGCAGCTGGCACCCAGGAAGAGGGAAGACTGTGGATGTAGCCAGCAGCCCTGAGCCCAGAGTTCAGCTCTGCCACTTACCAGCTGAGTGACCTGGAGTGAGTCACCTTCCCCTCTGAGACTCAGTTTCTCCAACTGTGAATGGGGATGACATCCTTGACCCCAAGCCACTGAGGTGAAGATTCATGGCAATCAGGAAAGTGGGCACCTGGCACCCCAAGTGGGAACAGTAGATCAGAGTCTCTGTCCAGCCCACTTCTAGCCCTTCATGCCCCCTGAGTCCAGGCACCCAGAAGTGCCTTGTTCCGAACCAGGGTTCTCCTCAACGGAGGCTGAAGCAGAGTGGAGACCTCTGCTGGTTGGGCCCCACAAAGCAGGTCTTGGCAATTTCGTGGGGAGCGTAGCTGGGGATGCCCACTCGTGGATCTCTGTGCAGCTCAGGCTTTCCCCAGGCTGGTGGGGGCATTTCTAAAGGGGCTTCCCAAGAGCAGCATTCTAAGCGGCACGAGACCAGTTAAGAGCTACCTCCAGAACGGAAACAGTAGCACGTCCACTGCATTCTATTGGTCACAGCAGTCACAGGGCCCGCCCAAGTCAAGAGGGTGGAGAAATGGACTCCAGCTCTTGGGGGAGTGCAAGGTCCCATTGAAGAGGAGCCCGTGGGATGGGAGCAAGGATAGCACCCATGTTTGGAGAATGTGTTCCGCCACTTCCAATGACCAGGCTTCCTCTCTCCAGGTGGGGTTAAGTGGCTTTGCCTCCAGAAATAGCCTGGTCATTTCTAAATCACCCTCCTGCCTTTCTCATCACACACCTCTTTGCCAACTAGATGGTTTTCCCGAGGCTCAGTCCAGGATTTATAAGTAGAGACCATCACGTGTACAATCGCCGAATCCTCAAGGTAGACTGGCGGAGTCTGGGCTGCTGGTGTGTACATTCCCCTCGACTCACCCCACGTTCCCGGGGGAGACCTCAGCCATCCGATCCTGGTGGGAGGAGGAGGAGGAGGCTGACCAGCCTCATTCCAAGTAACTCAGGAGAAGACCCTAAACCTCTTCTAGAACCTGCTCAAGTATCTACACCCATTTTCTGCCTTGGTAAGGAGCTTCCAGGCCAGTGGTTCCCACCCTGAGCCCTTGAGCTATTAAAGGAGCAGCAGTGGGCGGAGTATCTTCAGCTGATTCCTAACACAGTGTAAAATGAGACAGAAATGACCCACGACTATTGCCACTCTGGTTGGGTGACCTTACCAAACTCAGTTGTCTTTTGGCTGGAATTCTATCTTCTTGGTCAGGACCCTGGCTGAGTCAGACTGATCAGAAGATCTGCATGGTGGACATTGCGAGCTTCAGTTAATTTTTTAATTAGGAAAACAAGTGAGCTATGTCTTAAGTGCAGTGGTCTAGAGAACCAAGTTCTCTCATATCGTGGGGTCACAGATGAAAAATACTGTCTAAAAGAGACTCTTGCCTCAGTGGTCAGAGGAGACAGTGCCTTTCCTAGCTCTGTAACCTTGGGTAAATGATTACATTCTCTGACCACTGGCTACTCCATCTGTAAAATGGGACAATAGCAGTGCCCTGGCCAGGTGGTCGCAGGGTTAGGTGAGATAACCTCCAGGTAGGCCTCACTCCTCAGAGCTTGGGCACACAGCAGGGGCCCAATCCACAAAAGGCTTCTTCCTTTCTTGGTGACAGGAAGGTTAGGAACTGCTGGCACTGAGCCAGATGTGCCACATTACTGTGTCCTGAGCCAGTGCTGGGCGGGCACCACTGAGGCAGCAGGAAGTGCTGGGGGCACTGTGGTCTCTCCTCCTCTCCTCCTTGCAGGTGGGGCCACAAGGTGAGGGCTCTGGCTGCCTGAGGTCTGACCCATTACTAACACTGCCAAGAGTGAGGGATGTGGTGCTGCATGAGAGAGATGGTGTGGTCCTTTGTCGCTCTTTTTTTTTTTTTTTTTTGAGATAATTAAGAATTCACAGGCAGTTGTAATAAATAATACCCCGTGTACCCATCATCCAGTTTCCCCCAGTGGTGACATCTTGCATTGCTGTAGTACAACCTCACAACCAGGAAATTGACACTGATATAATCTGCCAACCTTATTCCATTTTCACCCATTTTACTTATTTGTGCGTCTACTTATTTCCATGCAATTTTATCACCCTTGAGATTTGTGCAACCACCACCCAAAGATCCCTCCTGCTATCTTTTTATAGCTGTAGTTACCTCCCTCCCTGCCCCCATGCCTAACCCCTGGCAACCACTGATCTGTGCTCCATCTCTATAAATTTGCATTCCAAGAATCTCAGAATCTCATGTAGATGCAGTCATCTAGTAGCCAACTTCTGAGATTGGCTTTTTTCACTCAGCATAAATCTTTTGAGATGCATCCAAGTTGCTACATGTGTCAGTACTTTGTTCCTTTCTATTTACTGCTGAGCAGTATTCCATGACATGGATGTACCCCAGTTGTTTAATCATTCACCATTGAAGGACATTTGGATTGTTTCCTGTTTGGAGCTATTATGAATAAAGCTGCTGTGAACATTCACGTATGGGCTTTTGTGTGAACATGTTTCTGTTTATCTGGGACAAATGCCCAAGGGTGTGCCTCTATCACTTAATAAAGCAGGAGCTGACCAACCAGGAAGGTCTTTCAGGAGGCTTACAGTCCCCATTCCAGAAGGAAGGGCGCTGGTTGGGCACTTGTGCTTTGTCCCACACCTAGTGTGTCTCATCTCTCACCTAAACACCGTAGCTGGGCTTCAGGCACTGAGAGCTGGAGACATGGAGCATGCCATGGAGTGTACAAGACCTTCTTGGCCTCTTATGCAGAGGTATAGGGACCTGTCCCTTTGTGTGGCCACCAAGAAGTGGCAAGAGGCCCAATAACAAACCCCTTTCCTCTGAGCCTGCCAAGGGCTGGGAAGGTGAAGGCATCTGGCCGCCCATCTGAGGAGGCCTCTCTCTGAGGCCAGAACCCCTTCCCCTCAGCCTCAGAGTCATGCTGGGCCCCATCTCTTTCAGGGAGATCAAGGGCAAGATGGAGCTGCTGGGCCTCCAGGGCCCCCAGGACCCCCTGGGGCCCGGGGCCCTCCTGGCGACACTGGGAAAGATGGCCCCAGGGGAGCACCAGGCCCAGCGGTAAGAGAGAGCACGGAGCTGGACCACCCAGGACGTGGTTCTGTACTTACCAAAACTCCAAACCCTGATCCTAGAATCAATGCCAACCCTAGCCCTATCCCAAACACCCACCCAGACTCTTACTCCAGTCACACCTTAAATCTGACACTAACCAGGTCCTTAACCCCAATTTAGGCCTTGACCCCAAACTCACTCCCAAATCTAGATCCACACCCCCAATTCAGATTGTTATCCAGACCCTAACTCTCACCCCTACAGACTCTGACCCAGCTCTTATCCCCACACTCTAACCCCACATAGATTCATAGACCCTAACCCTAACCTTGGTTATAGTCTCAGTCCCAATCTACACCCGGAGACCCCTATGAGGCTGCTGTCTCTGCAGATCTCTACCAACCTCTTCTCCCTCTCTCTCTCTCTCCCTCTCAGTCTCTCTCTCTTTCTTTTTATCTCTCTGCTTTTTCTTTACCTCTCTCTCTCTTTCTCCTACTAACTAAGCCTCAGTTGTCCTCCCATAGTCCTAACCCCAATACCGGAGGCCAAATCTCATTGTACTGCCTCTTTCCTTCACCCAGGGGCTCCAACCTGTACTTTCCCACCAAACTGCCACCAGGGTCCCCTGTCAGGGAAGCTACTCAATTGTCTCACCAATTCCTTATCATGTTGGGCATATAATTCCCTGAGTCTCAACTTTCTTGTCTGTGGGGTGGGGACAGTGATGCCCACTTTTCAGAAGTTTGGTGAGGACAAAATGTACTTGCAGCCCCAGCCCAGGGTCTGGCGGGAGATGGGGGCTCAGTCAACTGTGAGCCCCTGCCTCCCCTCATTGCTCTCCTCTTATGCCTCCTCAGGGTGCCAAAGGAGAAGCTGGACAAGATGGCGAGACGGTCAGTATCCAGGGCATTTCAGAGGTCCGGGCTGGCAGGACCGTGGTTCCAGGCCCAGAAGCCCCTCTCCCACACACACCCACATCGGGGTTGGGTGTGCGGCTGTATGTGTGTGCACACCTGCACTCTTGCCCCCCCACCACCTGTGGGGAGCAGATGGGCCAGGACTCCAGCCCCAGCAGAATTCTCACAGACCCAGACCCCTGGGAGGGAGCCTGCAGTCCACTTGTCACTGCTTGAGATCTAAAGCAGATTTCTGTCCAAGATACGAATGGGTGGCACAGCCGGGTTCCAGAGACAGCTCTGCCTGCCCTCTGGGACTTGGTGTCACCCTTTATAAAACAAGGATGCTAAGGAAGACAGCCCGGGAGCCCTGTCTGGGATCACGTTTAACACCCCTTCTTCTCTCATTCCAGGGCCCGAGTGGACCCCCAGGGCCCAAGGTAAGCTCCTCTCACTTCTGTCTCAGGCCTGGGGTGGGGGGCTCCCTCACCCCACCACCTTCCCCTCCCCCACCCCCACTGAAGCCAAAGTGGCAGGGTTAGAAGACCAAGTTCTGTAACCTTAGGCAAGTGACCTCATCTCTCTGTGCCTCAGTTTACTCATCTGTCAAATGGGGTCATGATAAACTTTTCCTGCCTTTCCTTCACAGCAAGTTGTGAGGATCGAATAATAAAATCCATTAGCTTGTCAGCTCTCTTTTCTTCCCTCCTTGAGCAGCACCTGCCAGGGTGGGAAGGCAGGCTATGGTCCTCCCTGAAGGAGCCAGAGCCCCTGGACTGAGCAGGAGGGAAAGGTGGGAGAGGAGCCCCCTTTAGTGAGTGCCTGCTGGGAGTCAAGGGCCTTCAATGCATTCCCTCTAATCTCACAACCACCCTCTGAGGCTGGGGGAGTCAGGGCCCCTCTTACAGGAGCAGTGACTTGCCCAGGGTCACTCAGCTTGGGAGGGACCAGGTCAGGGTCGGAGTGGAGTCCAAGACCGTCAGCCCCAGCACCCACATGCATCTCTCTGAGGGGCTCGGGGGTCTCTGGGCTGCGCTGGATGGGGGTCATCAGGGCCACTTCTACCAGAGGAGCAGGCACCTGGTGTCCAGGTGGCTCTGATATCTCTTGCATCCCCACTATCTCCCCTGCAGGGTGAGCCCAGTGTTCCTGGAAAGAAGGTGGGGGTGGCTGTGGATGGCCTTCTTGGCAGGGGTGTGGGAAGTGGCTGGAGAGAAGGGCAGGGGCTGGGCACGGCGGAACCCAACCTAAGTCCTGACTGTGGGTGGCGGCTCTGACCTCTGTCTCTGAAGCCAGGATCTCATTCATTCATTCATTCACTCATTCACTCACTCTTAGAGAAATACATCAAACACATACAATTACTCAAACATATCAGATTTGTTCCCATGTCAAATTGGTTCTCGAAAAGTGATCCCTGGATCAGCAGTACCAGCGTCACTGGGGGCTCATTAGACATGTGTGTTCGGGGCCCATCCCGGAGGCCCCGAGTCAGAGACACTGGGGGTGGGCGTGCTCTGTTCAGGCAGCCCCCTGAGTGGTGCTGACATGTGCTCAAGTTTGGGAACCACTGACCCAGATTAATCTTCCCCCATTGCTTCCCATGGCTGGGCCTCCTCCTCCTCTTCCTCCTACTGGGCTCAGCAAAGCTGCCCCCTCCTCCGGGGGACCGTCCGCAGCCACCTACTGAAACACATGCTCTCCCTGAGTCCCTCTCTATCCCACCATTCTCTTATATTCTCTTGTCTACTTCCCGGCATGGGGCTATGAATTTATCTGGATATTTCCTTGCCCTCAGTCTCCTCTGACTCATTGAGCAGGGACCCCATCTGCCTGGCTTGCAGAGGGTGCTCAGAGATGTTTGCTGATGGAGGGAATGAATTCCCTCTCCTTCACCCACCCATCCATTCCTTCTGCACACACCTGCTAAGGTGTGCTCTGGGCTAGTGGGGACAGGGGACAGAGGTGGATCTGACCCCACCCCTGCCCTAGAGTTACGAAGAGGGGAGAGGGGTGCTGCCCCAACCCAGTATGACCAGTGCTGCTGCCAGGAGTGGACTGGTGTGCTGGGGAGTACAGAGGGGGGATGGCCAACTGACTGCCAGAGGACCCAGCCAGTGTGTGCAGGTTGAGGGCTGCAGCCTCCACTGTTCTCTCCTCAGGGGGATGATGGGACACCAGGCCAGCCAGGGCTCCCAGGACCCTCAGGGCCCAAGGTAGGTACATGTCCCTCCCTCAGTGGTCCCCCTGCCTCCCACCTCCCCAGTTCCCACCTGCCTGGTGAAGCCCTACACTGCCCTTTCACATCATGGCACATGGGTTGATGACCAGGACAGGCCAGAGGGAGGCAAGCAGTAAGGCCAGGGTCCCACTCACCAACGGGCCTGGCAAGTCACCCAAGCCATTTGCCTCCCCTCACACCCTCAAGTCTTCTGGTTCCCATCTTAGGTGGCCCCACTCTACCCAGTCCCCAAGGCAGGAACTGGGTATCTTCCTTGCTTCCCCAACCCCTTAAGACAACCACCAAATCCTGGCCAGCCTGCCTCCAAACTGGCTGAGCCCCTGAGCTGCTCCAACCATACGCCAAGACCAAACCAGAAGGGGCCTTGGTCCTGAGTCCTCTGGGCTGCACTGAGCCTATGCCCCCCAACCCACGGCTGGGCTCAGGCACGTTCTCAGGAATTACTCTGGAAGCCCACAGACCCAGGCAGCCCCCAGCCTGCCCCCAGCGCTCTCTCACAGCACACGCCTCTGTTGCAGGGCAAGCCAGGGAGCGCGGGGCCTCAGGGAGAGAATGGCGTGGACAGAGCCCTGGGGCCCAAGGTGACATCACAGTCCACTGCTCTGGTTCCCAAAGGCCCATCACGGGGGAGATGGGTTTCACCTCCAATTTGCCCTTTTAAGTTGGGAGTCCAGGAGGTCCCAGGCCCAGGGGTCTTGTTTGATTGGCAATCAGAAGCCCACCTGGGGGCGGGTAGCAGTGGGTCTGGGTGAGTGATGAGGCCTCCACTGTGTAGCCTTGGGCTTCTGGGCCTCAGTGGCCCATCTCTACACAACGAGGGGTCAGAGGAAGGTCTCACAGGCCCTCCCTCAGGGAGCCCCATTCCTGGGATGCCAGTCATGTCCACTCGGCCCTGTGTCCTTTGGGGAAGAGGGGACTAGAGTGGGCAGGGGAACTTTTGGCTTCAGCCCTGCACACCTGGCTGCAACCATGTGTCTCCACAGGGGGAGCCCGGCCAGCCAGGCGCCGATGGAGCCACAGGGCCGCGGGTAAGCCGTCTTCCCCCAGCCACACCAGTGGGATCCAGGGGCCTGATTCCTTCTGAAGCCCCCTGTCCCCCAGAGACCCCAGAAGAGCTGGCAGGAACTGGGAGTCTTTTTTTAATAATAATAATTCATTAGTGATTTTTTTTTTTTTTTGCTTTTAGTCTCATAATACATGCTTTTGGTAAAATGTTCAACTATGGATGTGAAAATAAGAGTCCCGTCCTCTCCCCTCTTCTCCTCCTCCCCAGGAAAGTGTCTGCCCTCCCAGACTCTTTTCTTGGCGTATTCAAACATAGACCTCGATTTGCGACATATGGCATTACCCTCCCCCTGTGGGGCCTTGCCTTTCCCCCAGCCCCACATCACCGTTCACCCCTGTCTCTGGAGCACAGCCACCGCAGCTGGTTCCAGATCTTTTGTGATGAGCCCCTATCAACACACTTTTAGAACTACATCCCAGCCCCTGTTATTGGCCCTGTGATTTTGGGCAATCACATCCCCATTATGCTCCCAGAGGCAGCCTTCCTCCTCCAAAACACAAGTCTAAGCCCACAGCCTGGTCGTGCAGGTGGCCAGGGAATTGGATTAAGCATTGAGTGTGGGAATTCAGTGTACACCTTACAGTTCCGTGAAGGCCATGACCGTGGAGGCAGCTGGCAAATGATGCCCTGGCCTGGGTCTCTCCATCCTGCGCAGATGGCCTCAGGCCTGACCAAAGTGCTCACAGACCCCGCTGCTCTCCTAGCAGAGAAGAGTCCAGTGGGGAGGTGAGGTTCAGATGAAAGGTGAGGTTCCAGCAGCAGTGCACATGCCTGTGAGGATGCGTGCCTGTGTGAACACATGCATGTGCAACACATACATGTGGACATGTGTGTAGGGGGGGTGTGCTCAGAACCAGGAGCGAATGGGAGTGTCAGTGCCTGGTGTGTGCAGTCCCCACCTGAGGTTAAGAAACTGAGATACAAGGGCAGCATCCAGCCGGCATGTCTTTAATTGGCCCGCGCAGTGTTTTGGAGGGTTTGGGTGTTTTTGTTTGTTTGCCAACATTTAAAAATCTGAAGCACTTCACATCAAAATCAGACTCTCCATTTTCTCTCAAGAACGCAGGGATGGACCTCAGTGGGCTTCAGTTCCCACGTGAAGGCAAATCACAGCCACCCCCAGGCTAGGCGGAGGTGTGTTCCTCAGTTGGCCCCAGGCATCCCCCTTCCCTTGTGTCACCCCCTGCCTGGCCCCTGGATTGCTCAGTCAGGGTGCCAGTGCCTGAGAGAATGCAAGAAGACACCATGCTGGGGCCGCCCAGGGTACAGCTGAGAGCTGACCCACAGCTCACTGGCCTGTGTGCAGCCCTGGTTACTAGGTTCTCTGGGTAAGACAGAAATGACTACCATGCTTTTCCCTGAAATTCTTCCTCTTCTTTCTGCCTCAGGGTGCCCCAGGCCTCAAGGGTGAGCAAGGAGACACGGTGGTAATTGACTACGATGGCAGGATCTTGGATGCCCTTATGGTAGTGTTCCTGGTAGACCCTGATACACCCTTGCTGTTTGTTTTCTGAGGGAATATTCATTTACTTTGTGTATAAGTCCTGCACCTCTTTACACAAGGGACCAGTGGCAGCTTAACAAAAGGCTCCACGTTCACCAGGTGCCTGATATGGAAGTCAACGCTGTGTGGAGACCCACACGATGCTGAGAGAGCTACTGTAAATGGGGCCTATGTGGCCCTGAGCTCCTCAGAGGCCAAGACAAAAAGGGAAGCTCACCCTTCAGAAGCAGGAGGCAGGGCCTCCCTGGGGCCTTCCTAGGGAACACAGGCTGGAGGGGGCTGGGTCTTCTAATGACCTCTGGGGGAGAAGAGTGTGGCAAGGCCTGTACTGGGAGGCTCAGGAGATGTATGGCCTCTGAGCCCTGCCCCAGTGCTGGGCAAACTTGGGACCCATCACTGGTAGAGTGAGGGGTTGGGTGCCAGCTGCTCACAGGTACCAGGGAGGGGAGCTAGGGTGGGGAAAGGTGGTCCTCAGAGACAAGACTGGGTGTCAGCACCTAATCCCACCTGAGCTTCAATTTCAGTTATCTCCTACAGGCCTCAGGGAAGCACAAGCTGATGGTAATGTGCCCACCCCAGGCCTGCATGGCGTGGTGTGGTGTGACGTGGCCCAAGGGCATGCATGTGCATGAGCCGCATGGAGAAGCCCTATGAGCTCAGAGAGGCGGGAAGTGGATTTTGGATGCCAGCCGGGGACAATGACTGGATTCAATGGGCAGTGGGCAGACACAGATGGGTGAAGGGAATGGTATGAAAGGTGGGGTTAGCTAGAGGCAGGGAGGCCACCAGGGAGGCATGTGCTGGGCCTGAACCTGGGGAAGGGTGGGTGGAATGGAGGAAGGTTGCAAGACCAGGGGCATCTCAATGGAGGAGCCAACAAGAAGGCACAGGTTGCAAGATATTGGAAGTGTTCATCAACAGATGAATGGATAAAGAAGATGTGTGTGTATATATATACACACACATACAATGGAATTCTACTCAGATATTTTAAAAAAATGAAATTTTGCCATTTGCAACAACACGGATGGACTTGGAGGGTATTATGCTAAGTGAAATAAGTCGGACAGAGAAAGACAAATACTATATGATATCACTTATATGTGGAATCTAAAAAATACAACAAACTAGTGAATATAACAAAAAATAAGACTCATACATATAGAGAACAAACTAGTGGTTACCAGTGGGGAGAAGGAAGTGGGGAGGGGTAATATAGGGGTAAGGGGTTAAGAAGTACAAACTATTATGTTTAAAATAAGCTACAAGGATATATTGTACAACACAGGGAACATAACCAATATTTTATAATAACTATAACTAGAGTATAACCTTTAAAAATTTGAATCACTATTTTGTACACCTATAACTTATATAATATTGTACATTAACTATACCTCAGTTGTTAAAAAGTGGGGGCAGGTTAGTGAGAGGAGGTGGAGGGAAGAGACCTGGAACTTGCTGGGCTGGGGGCTGGGCAGCTGCAGCCTTTGTGAAGGGGCATGAGTATGGCGGGTAATGGTGGGCGGCGGGCCTGTGGGAGACCTGGGTGGGGACAGGAATTTGGGAGTGAAGACACCATCTCCTCCCAGTGAAACCGAGGGATGCCCAGGACCAGCAGACAGCACCAGAGTTCACAGGAGAGGCAGAGAGCACGGCGCTAGGCCACTGGTGGGAATGTGATCTTTGGCTGGCCTTGAATGCCAGCAAGGGTTTTACACTTGTTTCTAGAGGCAATGGGGGAGCCATCGCAGGATCTTGAGCAGGAGTGTGTTGTGACAAAACCTATACTGAGGGCAGAGGGGTTCTGGGCCCTTCGTGGCAATTAGACACTGTGACGTCTTACCCGATACCTGGTGCGGTCTGCCTGGCCTCCCCCAAGACACAAGGCCTGACCTGACTAGGTGGGAAGGGGGCTATAAGGGTCACTGCTGCCTCCAGATGTAGGGGTGGGTGGGGAGTGATGGGGAGGCCCCACCTGAATACTGACCCCTTGACTTTCACACACAGGGTCCTCCTGGGCCACAGGGGCCCCCCGGGCCACCAGGGATCCCTGGAGCCAAGGTCAGTGCAGATGTAGCTATGTGGTCCCCCCAGGCCCCTGTCTCCAGGGCCCACCTCCCCTCTCCCCTCTGCCTCTGCTTCTCTCCCAGCACCCTGGCCTGGCTTCTGGGGCTCAGAGAAAGTGGCCCTGCTCCTTCCTAACCAAGCTGGGTGCCTTCTTCTTGCCCCTGGGTTCTCCCTGGGATCATTCACACGTGTAATCCATAAACGGCCCCTCATGACGTCACAAAGTCCTGTAGATTCCATAGGCATTCCTATGGCCTGCGTGCATCCTTTACACCTGCCCACTTGGCTCAGGAGAAGGAGCCCAAGACTTTGAAATCAGGCAGGGTCTGGTCTCTGCCATCATCCCTGGGCTGTGTGGCCTGGAGCCTCAGCTTCCAAATCTGTAACCTACCAACCTACTATAGCCACGGGCTGCACCTGCCCATAGGGGCTGAGGAAATGGAGGAGAGGGTGGTTGGTGCCTGGCACTGTGCTGGACACCCAGTGAGCATCTTCTTGAAGCTCCAACTGCAGGGACCCAACCCAGGGCTGGTGTGCTGGTCAGGGGAAGCAGCCTGGCCACAAATTCCTGCCAGGGGCTGTGGGACACCATAACCCCCCTTGCTGTCTATTCCCTTCCAGGGCGAACTCGGATTGCCTGGTGCTCCAGGAATCGACGGAGAGAAGGTCTCTGGGCCTTTTATTTCCTTGGTGATGCCGGTGCTTCGTGTCGGACTGTGTGTGTGTGTGTGTGTGTGTGCGCGCGTGTGCGCAGAGTTGGAGAGAGGCAACAGAACAGAGTGGGCTCTGGAGCCTGTGTGCAAATCCTGGTTCTGCCCGTAGACCTCAGGCAAGCTACTCACTTTCTGGCAGCCTTAGTTCCTCACCCACAGGTGAAGATGGTATAACAGGGCTGCCATGAGGGTTAAATAACTGTGTATGGAACACACCTGAGAGCAGTGCCCGCATGTAATAGCAAAGAGTCTTCAAATGTTAGCTAAAAGTATCACTGTCGTTATTGATATTATTCCAAGTGTACATGTGTGTGTGTGATCCTACATAGACTCGACAGTGTCCATGAGAACCACTTAACATTCATGGGTGTGCTTTAGCACTGGGTCCCTCATGTGTGGCACACAGTGGACGTTACAAAATTGGTTGAATGAGGGAATACGGTGGCTGGAAGGGTGACTGAGGGATGGTTCGTTGTATGTGGGGCTCCCACCATTGGCTCCTGAGATATGAGCACAAGGTTGGCCCCAAACCCCATATGCGCCCCTTGGTAGCTGCCCAGTCCCAGTCCCACTTGCTCTACCCCCTCCACGCCCTGCGCCACCCTGCACCCCTGCTTGCAGTGAGGCACGCTAGGGGCTGCCCCTTCTCTGTCTCCGACCAGGCCCCTCTGCTCATTCATTACCTGGTCTGGAGGGGAGGACCCACAAGGAGGAGGTGGGGGTCTGGCTTGGCCTGGACTAAGCTCTGGGGACCTGCCAGCATTGGGGGGAGGGAAAGTGCCTACTGTACCTTGTTCTGTGGTTTTCAGGGTCCCAAAGGACAGAAAGGAGACCCAGGAGAAGCCGGGCCGATAGGACCCAAAGGGGAAGCAGGAGAGATGGGCCTGTCAGGCCTCCCGGTATGTGGCTGGGTGAGCCTCACCCTACTTGCCCCACGCAGGGGTCCCAAGGTGAATGCGTGTCCCCCACGGTGGCTGCCAGGGGCTGGGGCCCTACGGTCCTAGTCTCAGCCCAGCCCTGGCC
The DNA here is from genome assembly GCF_964374135.1 of Grampus griseus. Classification (NCBI taxonomy): domain Eukaryota; kingdom Metazoa; phylum Chordata; class Mammalia; order Artiodactyla; family Delphinidae; genus Grampus; species Grampus griseus. The sequence goes on along the minus strand of NC_139019.1, from coordinate 153,501,098 downwards.
CACCGAGCCTTTGAAGGGAAGCTCTGGGCTGCCCTAACTCTGAGCCCCCACTTCCTCCTCTGTAGAAGGACCTACCACTTACCTCCCAAGGCCTCCTTAAGGTGAAATAAGGAGGCCTCGCCTAGTGTCCGGTAGTTAGACTGGGAGCTCTGACAGCCCACGTTTGCATTCTGCTCCATCTCTTACTGACTCTGGAACCCTGTGCAAGTGACCTAACCTCCCTGGGCCTCAGTTTCCTCAGCTCTAAAATGGGGGTGAATAAAAAGAAACGAAATTGAGTAATTTGTAGTGAGGTAGATGGACCTAGAGTCTGTCATACAGAGTGAAGTAAGTCAGAAAGAGAAAAACAAATACCATATACTAACACATATATATGGAATCTGAAAAAAAAAAATGGTTATGAAGAACCTAGGGACAGGACAGAAATAAAGACGCAGACGTAGAGAATGGACTTGAGGACATGGGGAGGGGAAGGGTAAGCTGGGACGAAGTGAGAGAGTGGCATGGACATATATACACTACCAAATGGAAAATCGATAGCTAGTGGGAAGCAGCCACATAGCACAGGGAGATCAGCTCCGTGCTTTGTGACCACCTAGAGGGGTGGGATAGGGAGGGTGGGAGGGAGACACAAGAGGGAGGAGATATGGGGATGTATGTATGTGTATAGCCGACTCATTTTGTTATAAAGCAGAAACTAACACACCATTGTAAAGCAATTATACTCCAATAAAGATGTTAAAAATTAATTAATTTAATTTAATTAAAATGGGGGTGATAATCTCCCACTCCTACAAGGGAACACATGGACAGGGCTGAGAATGATTGGCTAACATGTGATAAATACCTTCTGTCACCATCATTTTTAGCACTGCTCTTGTCATGCGTGGCTAGGTGCGAAGAGCTGCCACCACTACATACCCATTGTCCATCCATGAGGCTTACTCAGCTAGAGAGCTGGTGCCAGGATTTGAACTCCAGGTCTTTACTTCCAGAGCCCCTGGCTGCCCCCGCCCCACAGGAAACAAACCCACTGATTTAAGGAAAACTATTTTAAGCTGCAATGGCCAATTTATTGCTGCTGCCCAGAAGCCTTATGGGGGAAGGAAGGGGAGGTGCTGAGCCCCATGGATGGTGATTTTGGTGATGGACAGAAAAGGCTCAAGGCCATCCTATCCTGCAGGGTGCCGACGGTCCCAAGGGGGAGAAGGGAGATCCGGCATCTGACAACCTACAGGAGAGCCTGGTAAGGGGGCTGCTGATGATCTCTGCTGTGGGCTGGCTGGGGCCCTGAGCCTTGGGACACAAGGGCCACCTGGCCTGACCAAGCCCAGGGCAGTGAGGGAGGGGGAGGGGGAGCCTGAGGCCTGTCTTTGAACCCAAAGGCCAGCACTGGGCCTCCCACCAGGCAGAGCCCTCCTGGGGGCAGCAGGGAGCTCGGCGCCCATACCCAGGCAGTGCTCCTCCAATGTCCGATGAACTCAAGTGTGGGTGAGTGAGGGGTGACGGGGCGATGGGTGACTAATCCACCTCTGACCCTTCCTAGGCCCAGATCATAGTGGAACCAGGGCCCCCAGGCCCCCCTGGTCCCCCAGGCCCCATGGTAAGAATGTTTGGCTTGAAGCAGCTGGGATACGAAGAGGGTGGTGGGCTCAGGCCCAGGGGAAGAGAGGATACCCCAGAGCGGGGGGGCACATCAGACAAGGAGGGCAGAGCCCAAGTCTGGGCTTGGGAGGCCACAGAGGTCAGGGCCACAGGGGCCAGTGAGTGGCCTGCAAGCCTATGTGGCCACTGCAACAGGGCCTGACCTGGAGGTCTGGACCCATCCTGATGGCCTTTCTGACCTGCTTTCCCCTCCTTCTCCAGGGCCTTCAGGGAATCCAGGGTCCCAAGGTGAGTCCTAAAGCATGGGTAGGAGCCCCTCCCACTTGCTGCTGGCTCACAGCCTGGACAGTTCCAAAACGTCTTGCTAGTAGGCAAAGCGAGGGCCCCATGCTCGGCCCTGGACCAGCCCTGCATCTTCCCAGGGCCTGGCCATTCGCAATCCCCTATAGAATAATCCCGCTGATGCCCCCCACCCAACACTTGGCCTCTCCATTCCTTGCCCCCTCCCCTAGTGCACATCTGTCTTTCAACTGCCCACACCTGGATATGAGGTCTTGGGTTTGGTGTATATTACATAAAGTCATGTCCTCTGCTCTTAAATTAAAGCTGTGAGTGTGGCCTGACCATGTGCCCTGTCCCAGAGAGGCCAGCTGGCCTCCCTGCATCTCCCTAGTTTACCCTGGGGGAGAGCACATCTCTGCTTCCCAAGCTCAGATGCTGAATGGGACCTCAGAATCATGGAATCCCAGAGCTGAGCAGGGCCGGGCATGTGGCCATACCAGATGTGCTGCTTCTGGTTCTGTTTTGTCCCGAGGCCTCCCCAGATCATGTTTAGAAGAAGCAGCTGCTGTCAGGGATGGGGTCCAAGACTGGGACTCAGAAATGCAGTTGCCACTCAGCCCTGCCACTCCCTGGCTGTACAACTGGGCCTGTCCCTGCCCCTCTCTGTCCCTCTGTTTCCTCATCTGTGAAATGGGTGTGACCATAACCACCTTCCATGATTACTGAAAAAGTCCACATGTGAGAAAAGGTAAAATGTGCACACCCACATTCTGATTATTTGCACAAGAAGGGAGCCAGGGCCAGGCCTGTCAGAGCTTGGAGTCTGTCCCTCTGCCCTGTACACCTCGGTTCCCGCACAGGCCCCAAGCTTTCCTGTCCTGCCATCTGTCTGGCCCCCTTAACTGCTGTCTCCCCTTTGCTTCCAGGGCTTGGACGGAGCAAAGGGAGAGAAGGGCATGTCGGGTGAGAGAGGATCCAGTGGCCTGCCTGTGAGTGTCATGAGCCTTGTTTGTCCTTAGAGGTGCTAATTTCTATAACTGTCATGCCTCTTGACCCATTCCTTTTCCACCCAGGGGCCAGCTGGCCCACCAGGCCTTATTGGGCTGCCAGGAACCAAAGGAGAGAAGGTAACATCCTTCCTTTAATGCCCCCCAACTATCATGTCACTCAGTCCTGGGGGCTCAACCCCTGCACTTCACTGGTCCCTGGGGCCAGAATTCAGGTTCTGTGGACAATTCACAGGGCTGAACTTCCCAGCAGCTGTGTTCCCAGCACCTCCTTCTCAGCCCTCTCACATCTCCTCTTTGTCTATTCTCAGGGCCGACCCGGGGAGCCAGGACTAGATGTAAGTATTTCACCGTTCACTGTGACTGGGTCCCTCCCATGTGTAAGTTTTGCCCTCATGCTGCCCATACAGTAACTTGATCTGGTTAGCTTGGATGTATTCCCCTTCCCCATGGCTGGGACTACAACTGGCTCGTTCTGCCCACGTCCCCATTGCTAAGTCCAACACACAGCCCAGAGTAGGCGCTTTGTTGATGGATGGATGGATGGATGGGTGGATGAAGGATGGGTGGATGGTGGGTAAATGAGTGATGGATATAAATAAATGATGGATGTAAATGAATGATGGATCATGGATCATGGATGTATGAATAGTAAGTGAATAGATGATGGATGGAGGATGGTGGAGGATGGATGGAGGATAGAGAATGGATGGATGATCCATTGGAGTAGGGAGGTGGGAATAGCAGTGAGGAGCCTGTTGCAATATCCTGGTGAAAGATGACGAGGCTTCAGCTAGTGCAGTACTGTAGGAAGGAGAGAAGGAGAAGTATTAACCCAGTGTTGATTGGATCAAGAGACAGAAAGCACAATTTAAACTGGTTTAAACTGACTCATACCTGAAAAATCCAGATGTATGACACATAGATCCAGGGCTCAAGTGTGTCAACATGACCCAACCTCTCATTCTCTCTTGTCTCTGCTTCCTCTGTGTAGTCATCATTCCAGTTTCCACATGGTGATGAGATGGAGCCAAGAGCTCCAGACCTGCATCCCCCTCGGTCCAAATCCTGGAGAAAGGCATTTGCCTCACTCTCTACTCTTTGAGAAAAAGTCTTATCAACTCTCCTTGGCCCCAGCTAGGTTAATGCTGAAATGTCACTTGCCATAAGAATGCAGTGCCCTGACTGGCCAGCCTGCTCACATGCTCCATCCTGGAGCTGGTGGTGGAGTTGGTGAATTGTGAGAAGGGAGGGTGGTTCCCAGGAAAATCAGGTAGCTATTGCAAGGGAAATGGTGACCAGATGCAGGCAGGGCTGCAAGGGCTCTGGCGTCCACCCTAGACTTTAAGGAGAAAATGTCACCATGGAAAGCACCTGCAGACAAGGAAGAGGAAGAACTCTAGACTGACTTTCTGACTGGGAGGGCCACGTTACATCGATGAGGAGGGTCAGGAGAAGACACTGATGAATCCAGCTCAGGCTGTGGACCGAGGGAGGTAGTGGGGGTGGAGCAAAAGGGACTCCGTGGCCACAGCTGCTCTCTGGGAGGCCTGGAGCTCAGAGTGGCATCTTAAAGCCACACCTACCTGCTCTACCTGGCAAACTCCTGGCACCCACTCCACCAGGTCCTGCTGAAATGGGGAGCCTGCTCGGAAGCCTTACCTGACCTCACACCTGGACAGAAGAGCCCCTCTCCCTGGGACCCCATGGTATCTGGTTCAGACCTCTGTCACTGACCATTGATCATCATCTTCTGCACCCCACTGCCTGCCATGTTAGACTGTGTACCTTTGTACCTGCAGGGTTTTAATTTATGGGGGTGACTTAGTGATGACACAGAGTGGCCTAATGCCTTTGACAGAAGAACTTATAGCTTACATTTCCCAGGGAAATGGCATGTCCCACATGGGGCCACATGGAGACGCAGCAGTTTTCGTTGGCAGGCAGTAAGGAGTGAGGAAAAAGCCTAGGCCAGGGCTTTTATTGGTGTTTCTATGGGAAAAGCAAGGCAGAGCAGAGTAAACAGTTTAGGACTAGCTAGTTTAAATAATCCTGGCAGGCTTTGGGCTATATAGTCTCTTGTTGCCTGCTACCTGGTCCTGGCATGATTTGGGCCAGGGGAAATATTGACTTGGTGTGTGAGTTAGATAGAGTGGGTAGTTGGGGGATTGGTTGGTTTGCATCTGAAAGGCATGCTCCCAGCCTAGCCCTTTGCTATATGTAAGAGTTGACTACCCCTGGGAGAGGCAGCCTCTCCCTAGCCAGCAAGATTTTGAGGATATCAATGTATCATATTTCTAAAAACAATGTAATAAATATAAGAGGGAACATATCAAATCTGATTTTCTGCCCTCAGCATTCAGCCCAAAGCCCAGTTCCTAGTTGATGCTTAGAAATGTTGGTTGGGTAGATGAACAGATGGACAAATGGATGGATGGGTGGGTGGGCATATGAGTTTGAGCCAAAGGTAGAGAACAGAGGGCACCATTACTTGGTCTGCTGAAGATGGTGATAAAAACTTACATGGGTTTCCTGTGTCTCTGTCCCCAGCCAAGCCTGGGCCAATGCATGCTGCATCTGACTTGACATAAGAGAAAGCCCCTTGCTAGCGGTTCTGCCTGAGGGCTTCCATCCAGAAACAACAACAGTGTTCTACTTTGGAGGAAGCAGTGCTGGTGTCCTGAATGCATGTTTTCTCTAAGTCATCCTGGTACCCAGCATCTGTGTCACCTAGGAGCTGGGGCTGGTCCAGCTTGTACCACGAATATGCGTGGAGGGAAGGGGCAAAGCTGGATCGGAGAGGAGCAGAGATGAACAGATAAGCAGAACAGACCTCAAATTTCATCATCAGGTTTAACCTTTAATCCTTTTGTCAGGGTTTCCCTGGACCTCGAGGAGAGAAAGGCGACCGGAGCGAGCGTGGAGAGAAGGTGAGGGAGGTGGAGAGAAAGTGAGGGGCAGCTGGAGAGAAGGTGAGGGCAGGAGGAAAGAAGGAGGGAGGCAAGTGAAGAGAAGGAGAGAGCAGGCAGAAAAGAAAGGAGGTGGGAGACAGGAAGCAAGCAGAGAGAAGGCGAGGTGGGCGGGAGGAGGTAGGGCCAAAAGGCTGGGATGCGGGCAGCAGGGCAGGGGTGGCTGCCGGCCCCAGGCCCATCTCTCTGAAGGGCATTGGGGGTGCCCTGGGCCTGGCAGCCACCGCCACACCCCATCTCCCTTCTTGCACAGGGGGAGCGCGGTGTCCCCGGTCGGAAAGGAATGAAAGGCCAGAAGGGCGAGCCGGGACCCCCAGGCCTGGACCAGCCATGTCCAGTGGTACGTGTTGGCGAGACGTGGGAGCCCCAACCCAGGTCTTTGCCGACTTCTGCCAGGGTGGGGCCATGTCTTCCCTGTACTCAGAACTCAGCTGCAAGTCCCAGGGGCCCCATGGGTCCCACCCTGGGGGGCCCACACTGCAGGGCCACCCCTGCTGTCTCTGCTGTCATGGTGGCTCCTCTTGCTCTGGTCCTGACCCCTCCATGGGCAAGGCTGAGGACCCACCGTGTCTATAGAGAGGGAGGCCTGGTCAGGGACAGAGCTTCCTTGGACCTAAAGGGGGATGGGACCACCCTCACCTCTCTGGGAGTTTCTCCCGTCCCAGAGGAGGCTTTTGCTGGTCTGGGTAGCCCCACACTCATCCCCTGCATCCCCTCCACATTCCCCAAAGCCCCATCTGTGAAGGGAACTTCACAGCCTTTCTCCTCTCCTGCTTCTTTACAACAGCCTCTCATGGCCCACCAGACTCAGTACCTGAAATAACCAAAGTTTGGTTCTCTTTTTCTAGAAGGCAGGGAGGGTTTACTTGTCAAACTCTTCCAGTGGAGCTCAGAAAAGACAGGAAAAACAAAACAGCTGAGTTCTCATACTAAAACTCACCAGATACTCACATCTGGCCTTCCCCGCCAGGGACACGGAGCCATGTGGTGTACCCCTTCCAAAGGGGGGTCAGGAGCAGGGACCCCCGAAGCCCAGTCCTCTGACCTCTAGTGGGTCATTTGGCCCTCTGTTCCTCAATCTCCTCATCCATGCAATGGAGGTGCTAATCCCTAGCTCCAGATGGCTTTGAGGAGGCAATGGGAAAAACAGAAAGAGCAGAGCAGGAGGCAAGCACACACTGAAAGGTCCAGCGACAGCAGGGGAACAGGGTGGCCCAGCCCCGCAGCCTCGGGCCCTGGGCCAAGACTTCCCTCCAAGTCATTAAGCCTTTGTCTTTGAAACAGGAGAATCTTAAATGCGGAGGCAGGCGAGGGGCGCCAGGCTCCAGGGGCCTGGAGAGGGGCAGCAGACCCTGCCCTGCGGTACGCGGCCTGGCCTGCTGTGTGCTGTGCGCCATGCTGTGCTGGGCATTCTGAGCTGCCTGTGCCCGCTGCTCTGCCCTGCCTTCCTCCATTCTGCCTGCCTTTCCATTCTTCCCCCTCCTCCCCACTTCCCTTTGAGTCCCAGCCTCTGCCCCTGGTGGATGCATGGCAGTGCCGGGGGTGTGCTCCCACGTGCCTGAGGTCTGCCTGTGTGCTTTGGAACGGAGTGAAGTGTGGTCCACTACAGCATCCACCAGGGACGCTAGGCTGACTGACGGGTCAGCCTTTGTCCGTCTCCATCTCCCCACCTCTGGACCACCTGAAGGAACCCGCCCCCCTGCTTGTGTCTGGTGCCTCCAGACGATCCCCACCCCAACCCCACACACACACCTCCCCACCCCGGCCCAGTGTCCACCCTGACCTCAACCTCCCCTGTCTGCCACTCAGATCCAGACACAGGCACCAGGACAGGCCAAAAGGGAATCCCATTTCCTAAACTGTCCTTCAAATACTCTTGGACACATGACTGAGAGCTCTCAGGCCCCCGGTGTGAGCTGTTAGAGCCACTGTCACAGCTGCCAGACAGAAAGCCATGCAGCCCCTCGCAAGGACCAGGGCCAGTCCCTACTCCTGGCCTGTGGATGTCTGGCATGATGCCCTGTACTCCATGGTGTCCTGGTTCTGCCTACAGCACATATGTCCCAGCAAAGCCCATGGGGGCACACTTGGAATACGCACAGAGAGGGGCTGCCATGTCCCATGACCTGACTACCCAGGTGGACAGGGCAGGCATTCGGGCCCTGCCTCAGTGGGGTCCGGTGGCCTGAGGTGGCAGCTCCCTACACCTGGGGCAGGAGTGTGTAGGGCCCTGACCAGCCCCCCATCCTTGTCATTGAAACCTTCTTCCTTTCCAGGGCCCTGATGGGCTGCCCGTGCCTGGCTGCTGGCATAAGGTACTTTGCAGGGAAGAGTCTCCAGGGCAGGCTGGGAGGAGTGGGGGGCCCAGGGGGCCTCAGGGCTGGGTGCCTGCTGCTCCCCACACAGTGACTGAACAGCCAGGTCTCCCCTAGATGACCCTAGATTTGATTCTCCCATCACGTGGCCCAAGGCCCAGGGCTGTGATCCTAGGTGGTTGTGCACAGACCACCCTCTTGGTCATAAAGGGCTCACTCAACGCCTGGCCCGGCCAGTGCAAAGCCATCAGCACCCCCTGGGACTTTGTCCATACCGCCCCCCTGAGAGGGGGTGGAATCCAGGAGATTGGGGTGAGAGGATTGGGGGCGTGCAGACCAGGGGCAGGGCCTCTGGGGCTTCCCGGTCCCCTCCTCACCTTCAGTCTTTCCCTCCTTTTCCAGTGACCCCAAGCACGCATCTCACAACCTGTACAGATCCGTGTGGACATTTTTAATTTTTGTAAAAACAAAACAGTAATATATTGATCTTTTTTCACGGGATGCACCACCATACCTGTGGCCTTTTGACATTTGAGAGTGTGCCCAGCCCAGCCCCAGAATGATCAGCACGTGAAGCTGCCAGGAAAGTGGACAGGCCCATTGGGGGCAATGTGTACTTGAGGGGCACCCTCAGGACTTGGCTTTCCCGGGAAGGAGATGAAGGTGAAAGTGCCTGGCTCAGGAGAGGCTGCAAAGATGTCAGGTTGGGCCTTCAGTCACCTGATTAGCAGAGACTCTGGCTGTCCCGCTGCCCTGCAAGAGCCTGCCCTCTGAAGCTCTGGAGCCCAGGATCCACACCATCCAAAAAGGCTCAGGGCATGAATGGCAAATGCAGCTGCTCCTGGCCTCTCTGGCCTCTGCACTCAGCCACAGCCAGCTGACAGGACTCCCACCCACCACTTGTAGCTGGACACGGGGAGCTGTGGGAAGCACCCTAAGGGGTTGAGCCCCCGCCAAGTTCCGTAGGCCTCAGGAACCAGCCTGCCTTCCGTGAGAACAAGTGTCCTCTGGCCGGGAGTGGAGGCCAAGCACTGTGATAACTACCACATGGACCCAGCAGCAGGGAGCCCTATGATCCCGAAATGTGGAGGTCCCAGGCTGGAATGTCTGTTGTTCTTGTCTCTCCACCACCCACAGCAGGGACCTGATGGGACTTTGCCAGCCTGAGGAGATGGACCCCAAGCTCAGAGTTGGCGTCTCACCGACCCCAAGGCTTCCACCCAGGGGAACTCTGGTCAGCCTGCCAAAAATGAGTCCTCCGAGTGAGCTATGCAAATGAAGAGAGCCTCGGGGCTGCTTCCAGGCCTGCCTAAGTAGGGCACCTATGCCCTGAGCCAGTGATGCTCTGAGAAGAGGCTTCCCCACCTCTGACAAGGGTTCCCGGCCACCAGCTCCAGCCCAACCACTTGCCTACCCCCTCTGTGTAGATGGAAATTGTTGCGTGAAATAAACAACAAATGTGTGTCTTGGGTATGCCTGTCCTTGCAGACTGCCCCTAGCACCATACCTAGGTGAGGTTTCAGCCTGGCTTTTGCTGGGTGGGGAGGGATAAGGGAACTCTCCTTGGGCCAGAGCCACCCCAGAAACCAGAGGAAGTAGTTCAGGCTCACAGCAAAGATGGGGTTTAGAGTTAGGAAGACACAGACTCAAGGCCTAGCCCTGCTACATACCAGCTGAGCCTTCTGTGCAGTCACCCATGTCAGTGAGCCCCTGTGTTTCCTCTGAACTCATGACCCATGACTGCTGCATAACAAATCACCCTAAAATTTGTTGCCTTAAAACAATGATCCTTGGAACCTAGAAAAATGGTACAGATGAACCAGTTTGCAGGGCAGAAATAGAGACACAGCTATAGAGAACAAACGTATGGACGCCAAGGGGGGAAAGTCGGGGGAGGATGAATTGGGAGATTGGGATTGACATGTATACCCTAATATGTATAAAATGGATAACTAATAAGAACCTGCTGTATAAAAAAATAAATTAAAAAATTTAAAAAGACAAACAAACAAAAAAACAGTGATCCTTGGGAATTCCCTGGCAGTCCAGTCATTAGGACTCGGCACTTTCACTGCAGGGGCCCAGGTTCAATCCCTGGTCAGGGAATTAAGATCCCGTAAGTCACGCGGCATGGCCAAGCAAACGAAACAATGATCCTTTCTGTTTCTCTCTTACAGTTCTGGGGGTAATGGGCTCAGTTGGGCGGTTGTCACTCAAGCTTTCCCACACCTGGCAGTTGATGTTGTCTGTCCTCTGGGACCTCAGATGGCCAGAACACCTCTCTGTGTGGTCTGGGCTTCCTCAGAAGGAAGCTAGTGGATTCACAGGGTGAATGTCACAGGTGGACCAGGTGGAAGCTGTGTCACCTTTTACAGCCAAGCCTCAGAAGTCATATGGTGTTACTTCCTGCCAGAATCAGAGGTTCACCCTAATTTAAGGGAAAATTTTCGACATCATATTTTAAGCAGAAAATGGAATAGGAGATGGACAGCCATCTTAGAAAATTCAACCTGCCACGTCATCTGTACAATGGGACAGCAGTGCTTACCATGCTGACTGTGGTTTAGTGAGAATACACGAAGAACCTAGGACAGGTCAAGCACTCGGAAACGACCATGGTTGTAAGTTCCCTCTCTCCTCCTGACCCCAAGCCCAAGCAAGGGCCACAGGGGTGTAGACAAGAAGGGGCCTGCAGTGATGGTGTCTCAGCCTTCTCCCTCCAAGAACTGAGGCCTAAGGAGGCCACAGTATGGGTAGTCCCCCCAGACACTGCTACGTGGCCTCCTCACTAACAAAACAGGCCCAGCCACACACTGGCTAAGGAGAAAGAATAGGTCAAGTCTCCACCTCTGTTTCCCTCAGTTGCTGGCAATAAATGGCAAGCCATGCTGCTCAGCCAGTCACGTGGGTCACCAGAGAAGTCAGTAGTATGAAAAGGAACAGAAACACAGAGGGGCTGTGATGACTGATGGAGACCAGTGGACATCCAGGTGTCCTTTGGAGCTCCAGCATCACCGCACAAATCTACTGCACTGTGCAATTTGTAATTTGCTCCTTCCTCCACCCAGGTAACTCACTGGATCCCCTCACCATCCCTGTAAAGGGTCTATGTGGTTGGTGTCACTATTTCCATCTTACATATGGGGAAAGTGAGGCTCCAAGGGGTTAGTCCCCTGTTCAAGGATGCATGGTAGCAGGCTTGGGACAGAACCTAGGCTCTTGGATGTCCTCCAATTTATCTTTCCCAAATTGCTTGGCAAAGCATGGAGTCTGTGGGTAGCACCATGATGCTGGGTGACTGGCGAGCACAACCTCATGAGGGTAGAAGCCACGTGTTCCCCCTTCCCCAGATACCCAAGGGGGTCCCTTTCCTGCTCCTTTGGGCAGGACAGGGCCATTCATGGCCCATTGCTGCCCCCTTGTGGCCTCATGCTGTGTATTCTCAGGTCTGCAAACTTCAAAATTTAGTCTGCAGAGTCCTCCAAGAGCTTGGGGTGGGGGCAAGAGACTATAGAAGAGTGACTTGCTAAGGTCCCAGCTGAGACACAGGGGAGCACCCTGCCTCACAGCTGAGCCTTAAGGACTGAGGGCCTCACGTCCCCCTGCCAAGAAGGGCAGCTATGCCTCAAACTACCCCTTTCAAAAGCAAAGAAAGCACATTTATGGAGCCCCACTGTGTGCCATGGCATCTAAACTAATCACAAGGATGACTGTTCCCCTTTTGCAGATGAAGCTGAGGCCAGAGAGGAGTGAGCTTACGCAGGACTCCTTTCTCCCAATCCCTAGGATGCTACTAGAAATTCATGGAATGCTTTTGATTGCCACAATGATTGGGGGACACTCCTGGCATTAGTGAGTAGGGCCAGGGACATCAAACATCTTAAATGCATGGGACGGTCCTGCCCAATGATGAACCATCTCACTGAGAATGCCAATGCTGCCTGCATTGAGAAACGACGTGCCCTGGCTTCAAATCTTGACTCAGCCACTTCCTCTCTTCCCCTGCCCTCTTGGCCTCCGATGGTACCTCAAAGGTCGGGCATGAGATAATGGACAGAGGAGTGCTTAGCACAGAGCCAGAGGAAAGAAAGACTGGGCTTCTCTGAGCAGGAAGAAGGGGAAGCTTCCTGGTGTTGTCCTGCCCCTAGTGTAGATACTCTTGGCCCAGTAAATGGCCCAGCCTGGTCTGACCTCCAACCTCCTGACTCTGGACATCCCGGGAGTGGGTGAGATATGAGCTGGGCCTGACTGCGGCCTTCTTACCCTCTACCCTAAAGCAGGAAAAGTTCTTGAGCCAACCTGACTTTTCTGAGCTGCCTGTGCCACAAGACAGGCTTGTGTTTGGGCTCAAGACAGGGCCAAAGATGGGCCCCACAGAGAGCTCTCAGACTCCCTCTTACACACACACACACACACACACACACACACAAAAAGCATGCACATTACATTAAAAGCTGGAACTGCAGGATGTACAGACACCTATTGGTCTCCCTACCAAAGAGGAGGAGCAGATCCACTGAGAAAACTAGTGACCTCCCACTCACATTTCACATGCAGGGAGCGGGGCTTGACCCTCAGAAAAAATGTGCAGGCCACAAGCAACCTCTCTTGGTTAATTTGGGAGGAATTTTTTTCATGAATCAAGGTTCAATTCAGCTTTACAATTAAAAGAAAGAAACTTCATTCAGTGTGCAATAAAGAAAAAGTTCTGGAGATGGATGGTGGTAATGGGTGCACGTGAGTGTACTTAATGCCACTGAACTTGTACACTTAAAAATGTTAAAATGGTAAATTTTATGTTATATATATGTTACCACAATAAAGAAACTCCAAATGTTCTTTAATAAATGCCTTAAGCGGGAATTCCCTGGCAATCCAGTGGTTAGGACTCAGTGCTTTCATTGCCAGGGCCCAGGTTCCATCCCTGGTTGGGGAACTAAGATCCCAAAAGCTTCGCAGCACAACCAAAAAAAAAAAAATTCCTTAAGCATTTTACAGTTGTATGGGGGAAAAGATGAAGAAATCAGCAATGAGGGGGTGAAGCAGAGGGCTGAGACTCATGAAGAAGTGACAGGAGCGACAACAGGAGCCTCCCTTTCCCCAGCCTGCCCAGGCCACCCAGCTCAGGCTGCAGTCTCACACCCTTGCTCTAGGGTTCACCGAGGCAGAAAGTCCCAGGAGGGGATATCTCTCTGCTATCCCGGGTTCCCATTCCCTTAGGAGCATTTTCCTCTCACTCCCTGGAATTAAGAGTCCAGCCTCTGCTGCACACTTGCTGTGTGTCTAAGAACAAGCCCTTTCCCTTTCTGAGCCTCCGTTTCCTGGCCATGTATAAGGCTCAGGAAGCCTCCTAACTCTCCTCCCACCTAAACACTGTAAGATTCTCTTAGTGTTGCTATAGCTTGTGTTCACCCTGCCTGGATTCCAGCAGAAGTCCTGGAGGTCACGCCAGGACCTCCTCAGTCAGCTCCAGCAGTGGCCTTGTGCCCTCCTTCTGCCCTTCCTGCTGCTCCTTCACGGGGCTGGGAAGTCCAAGATCCTGCCCCTGGGCTTCGCCTACTTGAGGCCCCAGCTGTGCACCAGGCTGGGTGCCTGTCACACGTTCCCACTGAACGCTTACGGCTCATCCCATTTTATGCACGGGGAAGGCGACTTAGGGACTGAGCTCGAGGCCCCTGCCGAGGCTCAGAGACCCCCCCTCGAGTGCTGAAGCAGCGGCGGGGTCACTTCCCGGGGAGGGAAACAGCAGCGGCCGAGAGGGCGAGGACCGTGGTGCGTTCCCAGGGCCGGGGCAGCACTAGGCGAGGCGAGCACAAACCCGGCTCCCGCGCGGCGTTGTCTAAGGAACTTCGCAGAGGTGGGGAGCCCGTCAGACTCTTTAGCCAACTTAATTAAGGAACAGACTCGAAACGGCCCACCTGGGGGCGGGGCCGCGGGGCAAACGGTAGCTCCGAGTCGCGGTCTGCCATGGGCGGGGCTTGGGCGGGGCTTGGGCGGAGCCGGGACCACCCCACCCCCACCCCCGACCTCCGCGCAGTGTCTCAGAGCGAGTGCTGGCGGGCGCCATGGCCACTGATCCGCGCGGGAAGGCCGCGACTCTGGCCCTGAGAAGGCGGCTACTCAGGTACCGAGATGGCGACGCGGTGGGGGGGGCCGCGCACAAGGCACGCACGTCCGGCGCGAGCCTACAGGCCCCAGCCCCCGCGGCCTCGCACGACCTATCCCTGTTCCGGCGCCTCTGGCCCCTGAGACCCCGCCGCGCGCAGCCTGTCTCGGCTGTCTTATCCCGCGCCTCCCCCGCAGCGTCTTATCCACCCCCGCAGCCGGGCTCCTGGGAGGACCTCGCCCAGTGGTGGCCCGCCCTCCGGACCTGGGCCCGGCTCGAGAGTGACCCAGGAAGGGGCTGAAAGTCCAGACGAAGGGTGGGGTGGGGTGTCGGCTCACAGGCAGCCTTAGAGAAAGTCTACCCTTGACCTGTGTCTGAGGGGCTGTCGGTGGGACGTGGGGCATGAGGCAGCCTTGGGCTAGAGCTTGGGGCTGGCCCCCACCAGGGCAGCAGGCTTGGAGGGCAAGGACTTGTTTAGGGCCGAGAGCCAGCCACCAAATGGTGGTGCCCTCTTCACTCATCCCAGCAAAGAGACACTGCCTTAGGGAGCCCGTGTGGGTCTGGAGCAGCCACCTTTCCGGGGACCCGAGCGACTCAATGGGCACATGTGGGAATGAATGAAGCCACATAGCCTTAAAATAACTTAAGAAACAATTTGTTTTTGTTTTTTGCGGTACGCGGGCCTCTCACTGTTGTGGCCTCTCCCGTTGCGGAGCACAGGCTCCGGACGCGCAGGCTCAGCGGCCATGGCTCACGGGCCTAGCTGCTCCGCGGCATGTGGGGTCTTCCCGGACCGGGGCACGAACCCGTGTCCCCTGCATCGGCAGGCGGACTCTCAACCACTGCGCCACCAGGGAAGCCCAAAAAACAGTTTGTTTTAGCAACTTCTTACCCCATCCTTTTCTCCTTTCCAGCCACCTGTGGAGTGGGGGAGGGAGTGGAGGCAGGGACGCAACAACTTGCCCTTCAAGCTTTTGTCCTTTCCAGAAACTGGGAAAGGGTAGGGGGAGGCCTGTGATGGGTGGATTTCTCCCTTCCGGTCTTCAGACATGGCTGTCCATTCGCTGTCTGTCCCCACAGCAATTCCTGCAGACTCTTTTTTCCTGAGGATCCTATTAAGATTGTCCGGGGCCAAGGGCAATACATGTATGATGAACAGGGGGCGGAATACATCGATTGCATCAACAATGTGGCTCACGGTCAGTATCATACCTCAAGATGGGGCAGGAAAGCATGCCAACACTGTGAACCTGGTCCAAGGGTGAACCTGAGGTTCAGAGAGGTACAGAGAACTCAGGTTCTGCTTAGCCAGCATCCATGTGCAGAGGAGACCCGGTCTCTCTGGGGTAGCTGTAGAAGTTTCCAAGCAGTAGCTCTGCTAAATCAGCAGGAGTCAGAGACCTAAATCTAAGGGTCCACTTCCACTTGGGACTGATAGTGAGCTCAGAGAACAGCAGTCGGCCCAGCCATGGCCAGCAACCCAACAGGACCCTGGCCGAGCCCTGGCAGTCATGGCAAGGCTTCAGCCCATGTGATCATCTCAGGTCCTGGATAAGGAAACTGAAGTAGGAATTTAGTTATCCAGTTGAGGCCACCAGAGCTGGTGGAAGGAAAGGGAGTTCCAGACTGCCTGGGTTCATATCCCTGTCCTCCACTTGCTATCTTTGTGGCAAGTTTAAGTCTCTGTGCCTCAGTTTGCTCATCTGCAAAATGAACATGATAATACTTGGTATGCACCTCCAGATGTTTTGGGGGATTAAGTGGGTTAATTCATGTAACTTGCTTTGAGTGTGCCTGGCACTTGGTGAGCACCCAATCATCTTCATTCTCTTATCATAATCCTTGGCCATTGGCCATCATTACTTCCAGCCCCCCTGCCTGGTGAAGTCAAGCCACTGACGACACCCCTACCCCTTGTCCATCCCCCATATCCCACACCCCTGTCTTTGTTGAGCAGAAGGCCTCAAGAAGCTTCCTAAAGAGTATAGGTTTTTATAAGTATATGTATAACTGATTCACTTTGTTATAAAGCAGAAACTAACACACCATTGTAAAGCAATTATACCCAATAAAGATGTTAAAAAAAAAAAAAGAGCATAGGTTTTCGAGATCAGGTTTCTGCCAGAGAACTTTGCCTTCTGCCAGAATCTCAGGGACTCCTTTCTAGGTCTCCCTTTCCAGACTGGCACCTCTGTCTCACCCCCTCTGTCTTCAGACTCCCGTCTTTCCTCTGTACCTCTGCCTCTATAACTGCATCTCCTTTAGTTGGGTTCACAGATTGGGGCTGGGAGAGGCCCGGAGGGATTGGCTGAGTGGGGCCGGCTGTGTGATGGAGGTGGCCCTCTTGCAGTTGGGCACTGCCACCCTCTCGTGGTCCAAGCAGCACATGAACAGAACCAGGTGCTCAACACCAACAGCCGGTACCTGCACGACAACATCGTGGATTACGCACAGAGGCTGTCCGAGACCCTACCGGAGAAGCTCTGTGTATTTTATTTCCTGAATTCTGGGTAAGTGCACTGTGGCCAGCCCCCAGCAAAAGGATGAGACAACGATGGAGAGATTTGCTCACATGGGCATAGCATTGTGTAGCCGACGGAGTGTGGGGAGAGGCAGCCCTCAGTGGGCCAGGCACCCACGCTTCCTAGCTGCAGGCCCCACTGCTTCTCTGTCAGATCCACTTTCCTGTTCTCTTTGTAAGGAGTGCCATTACCTCTCTTCTAAGATCATTGTTGGGGCTTACCAAGGTAATATGTTCCTTTATTTCTGCTTTATGCATACACAGGCACAGTGCTGGGAGCTACAGCCAAAATCCCTGCTCTGTAAGGAACAGAAACATCAAAGATGCTTCAAAGAAATACAAAATTACAAAGAGGAATCATTGTCTGGAGGAAAACTACAGAGAATAATGAGGCATAGAAGCAGTGGGGTGACCTGGCCTGCTCTGAGAGGGTCGGGGAAGGCGTCCCTGAAGAAGTGATGTTAGGCTAAGAGCTGACTAGGGGATAGCTAGATGAGGAGGAAGGTAGGGTGCTGCCCGCTCCATTGGAAGTGTTCTTGTCAAGGTCACCACATGGAACAGCCTGTACAGAGGTCCTATGGCAGGAAGAATATTTGCACCCCAGCACACTTGAGCTGAAAGGCAGCCAGTGAGGGAGGGCAGAGGGTGGGAGCCTGGGGACACTGGGGAGGGAGGCAGGGCCCATCACCCAGGGCTTTATTGGTCAAGTGAGGAATCTGTGTATCCCAAGAGCATTGGGAAGCCATCAGGGGGTTTTAATCAGGTAAGTGATGTCATCAGGACTGGAGGAAAGCAAGAATGGACACCATTAGGCACCAGTTTAGTGACCGGTGATAGGTTATGCTACACTGGGAGTAGCAGTGGAGGCAGAAATGGCAGATGATGGCGTGTACACAGAACCAGCCCAGTGTGCCTGGGAGAGAAAAGTACAGAGAATTATGAGGCATAGAAACAGTGGGGGGACCTGGTCTCTTTGCTGCCCTTGTCTTCCTGTTTCTCAGTAATATTGACAGTTACCACTCTCTCTGGTCTTGCTTCCAGAACATTTCACGCTTCTTGTTTTCTGCCAGCTTCTGGTCACTCCCCCTGTCTCCTATGCCAATTCTTCCTACTCTATTCCTCAGGGCTGGTCCTCTCTGAGCCCTCTGCCTTCCTTACCTCATCCATTCCCATGTATTACATATCATCCACATGCTGGTGACTCCCAACTTTGTATCTTTTTAAAATTTATTTATTTATTTGGCTGTGCCAGGAATTCGTTGCAGCACGCGGGATCTTCATTGCGGCGTGCAGGATCTTTAGTTGCGACATGTGAGATCTAGTTCCTTGACCAGAGATCGAACCCGGGCCCCCTGCATTGGGAGTGTGGAGTCTTAACCACTGGACCACCAGGGAAGTCCCCCAAATTTGTATCTTAAACCCAGATGTTTCCCATGTGTTCCAGCCTCAAGGTTCTAACTGCCCACTTGACTTTGGAACAGGTCTAACATCACCTGTCCAAAAGACATCAGGGGTTGATCATCAGGTTTCCTTGGTGGCGCAGTGGTTAAGAATCCGCCTGCCAGTGCAGGGGACACGGCTTCTATCCCTGGTCTGGGAAGATCCCACATGCCGCAGAGCAACTAAGCCCATGAGCCACAACTACTGAGCCTGTGCTCTAGAGCCCACGAGCCACAAATACTGAGCCCGCATGCTGCAACTACTGAAGCCCGCATGCCTAGAGCCCATGCTCCACAACAAGAGAAGCCACCGCAATGAGAAGCCCATGCACCACAACAGAGTAGACCCCGCTTGCTGCAACTAGAGAAAGCCCGTGCGCAGCAACGAAGACCCAATGCAGCTAAAAATAAATAAATAAATTTATTTTTAAAAAAAAGAAAAGAAAGAGTTGTCTTCGCTAACACCTGGTGTGGGACCATGGCACTGGCTCTCCCTGACATTCTCAGGCACCTACCCCAGACTTTCCCAAGAAGACCAGCCCTCCCTCACCCTATCTGTCCTGGCAAATGGCAGCACCGTCTGCGCCTCTGCTCAAGGTAGAAACGCACCCTCCTCCCAGTCCTGCATCAGGCTTGCCTTGTCTGTCTCCAGGTTGTCTCCTAACTCCATTCACCTCTCTCTGTCTGCGTGGTCACCACCTGCTCTCACCTTCGTGTCCTCCTTCTAGGTCTCCTCACTTGCACTTTAATTCCCTTCTACTCCATTATATACACAGAGAGGCTTCCTCCTCATATGGGAGCTGAATCATGTCCCTTCTCTGATTAAAACTTTTCAGTAGCTTCACATGGCACTGAGAAGAAAATCCAGGCTCCTTCTGCAGCCCTGCCTATCTCCCCACTTCCTCTCTCATGCTGCCCCTGGCCTCCCTTGTCTTCTTGTGGTTCCCTGAGCAATTTTCCTTCACAAGGTCTTTGTGTGTGCTGCTCACTCTGCCTAGAAACTTCACCCTCAGGACTCTACAGGTGTGGCCTTCGTCTGTTCTGGCTGCCGTAACAAAATACCGTAGACATGGTGGCTTAAACAGAAATTTATTGTCCCACAGTTCTGGAAGTCAGAATCCAAGATCAAGTTGCTGGCAGATTTGGTTTCGTTGAGTCCTCTCTCCTTGGTTGCAGGTGGCCACCTTCTCACTGTCTTCACATGGCCTTTCTTCGGAGCATGCACACCCCCGGGTGTCTCTCTGTGTGTCCAAATATCTTCTTACAAAGAGACCAGATGTATTGGATTAAGGCCACCCAGATGGCCTCATTTTAACTTAATCACCTCTTTAAAGGCCCTGTCTCTAAATACAATCACATTCTGAGATACTGGGAGTTAGGGTTTCAACACATGAATTTGGGGAGACACGATTCATCCCATAACACCCCTTATCTAAGGTAGGGCCCCACCTGGTTCTCTCGGTACCCTGTGTCCATTGTAGCACTTACCAAATGATCATTCTGTCTTTGTTTTTTGGCTTTCGTGACGCATAGTAGAATGTAAGTTCCAGGAGGGCCAGAGCCTGCCTGTTTTACTTACTATTTTCGCCCCCAGCTCCTAGCACATTGAAGGCATTTGATAAATGTTTACTGAATGAATAAGTGAATGACTAATGAATGGTGTCCTAAGAATCTTCTTGCTGCTGGAAGGGCTCTTCCTTCCCTCCAGGTTTCTCTGTAGAAAGCAGTTATCCTGGAGGGAAAGCCCTTGGATAGCTGTCCAAGCAGTATCCACTTTTTCTGTCATAGGTCAGAAGCCAACGACCTGGCCCTGAGGCTGGCGCGCCAATACACAGGACACTGGGACGTGGTGGTATTAGATCAGTAAGTGCCATTTCCAGAAGCGTGGGCCTGCTGCTTATTGGGGATCAGTGAGGCTCTGATTTTGGGTGCCTTGGGCAGGAAAGATGAGGGGCCTGGGCCTGGAGAGGATCATGAGGACCTGGCCACAGAGACACCCCACACACACACACCAGGCGGCTCTTTCCCCCGGGTGTCTCTTCTGTGGTGGCAGCTTCTGGGGAGCAGAGAATGCTTTATAAGGTGGTGAGAGTTGGTCCCACATATTAGGTATTAAAACTGTTGTAGGGACTTCCCTGGTGGGCCAGTGGTTAGGACTCTGCACTGCCAATGCAGGGGGCGCGGGTTTGATCCCTGGTCGGGGAACTAAGATCCCACATGCCGTGTGGCACAGCCAAAAGATAAAAAAAAATAAAATTAAAAAATGTTCCAACAGTAGCTCCCATTGTACTGAGTATCTGCTGTGCACAAGACCCAGACCCAGGGTTAGAGCATTATCACATTTAAGGTTCATTACAACCATGAAGGAGAAACACCACCACCCCCAACTTTACAGAGGAGGGAACTGAGCCCAAAGATTTTAACGATTAGCCACCGTTACATAGCTAGTAAGTGGCCTTGGAGGAAGGCTTGCTGACTCCAAGGCCTGTGCTCGTTCCTGGCCCTAGGACTCAGGCTGTGTCTGAAAGGTTGGTCTTCCCTGAGTGTTTCCTGAGGTGAATAGACAGTTGTCAGGGCCAGGCCAGGGAGTACATGCCACCTGGGTCTGAGCCTACTCTCCCTTCTCCTTCCCAGTGCTTATCATGGTCACCTGAGCTCCCTGATCGACATCAGCCCCTACAAGTTCCGGGACCTGGATGGCCAGAAGGAGTGGGTCCACGTGGTATGCACTGCTCAAGTGGGCAACAGGCCGGTGCTTGCGCCTCAGCCTGGATGACATGGTGCTGTCACTCCCCACAGGCACCTCTCCCAGACACCTACCGGGGCCCCTACCGGGAGGACCACCCCAATCCAGCTGTGGCCTATGCCAGCGAGGTGAAACGTGTGGTCAGCAGCGCACAGGAGAAGGGCAGGAAGGTAACCACATCCACGCAGGTCTGGTCCAGCAAACAGCAAATGTTGCCAGCCCTGGACTGGATCTTGGGAACCCTGAGAGAAATTGGAACCAGGGCCTGCCCTTTGGGAGTCTAGTAGAGGGATTAAGTGCTCAGCAGAGAGTTTAGGTAGAGATATGTCCTGGGCGTTACTGGACTCCAGGGGCCCAAGCTGGGCTGGGATGTGTGTGATGGTGGGTCCGTGGAGGGGGTGCTGCCTGATTTTAGTAATACAAGGTGAGTAGGAGTTAGCCATTCAAGGCGGGGTCCGGGTAGACAAGGAAAGGCATCCTCAACAGAGCGGCGGCCTGTGCAGGAACCATGTGAGTATGGGGCCAGGCTGAGCCGGCAGGATATGAACCTAGAGAAGCAGGCAGGACCATAGGCCCGTGGACTGCAAGTGCCCCTTTAGCTGAGGCGCTAGAGGCCATGGGAGACCTTTATAGAGTTTTATAGAGTTTTAAGAGAGAAGGTAATAGGACCAGGGGATGCAGTTGAATGGGGCCAGTCTGAGGGCAGGTGACATGAGGAGGCCCTGTTGGCCCGAGTGAGCAATGGGGAGACCCACCCAGGGCAGCGTAGTAGAGATGGATTGTGGGGCAGAGACAGGAGAGATATGTCATACCCTGGAAGAGCAGCAGCCACGGCAGCAGTAGAGGGGAGGCAGCTGGTGATTGGTATTAGGGCTCTCTAGAAGGCTTTGCTGAAGGAGTGACAGCTGAACACAGGATATATAGCAAAGACAGGCCAGAAAGGTTGGCAGAGCCAGATCCAGGAAGCCTGGCCCATGCATTTCCGATGCTCTGCACCTACTTATATAAAACCAAAAAAGAGATTCCTGTGGTGGCAGCATGGGTGGGTGACCAGTTTCCCACCCCGTCAGTCCTTCCTTCATCCCAGCAGTAGCCTCTGAAGCAGCTCCAAGGCAGAACACAGTTTGGAAGTCATTGCTATAAGCAAAAGGGTCAGTGAAGGGTTTTAAACAGGACAGTGATGAGCTCAGTGTCTACATTGAGGCATCACCCTGGTGGCCAGTGGAGGATGGATTGGAAGATGTGTCCAGTTAGAAGGCAGGAGGCCAAGGCAGAAACTGGCAGGTCTGCCAGGAGGCAGGAGTATCCAGCAGGGAGGGGAAGGAGTGGGTGCGACAATGTTACAGGGATAGAGTCAGAGGCTGTGCTGACTGATAGATGAAGAAGGAGGCTGGATCAAGGATGGGGCCAGATTTCTGTCCTAGTTGGGAGGGATGGGACTCACCATATGGGAGAAGGGAAGGAACAGGCTTATGGGGGAGAAGTCTGGATTTCATCTGGAGCATGCTAAGTACAGGGGGTCTGAAGGCATCCAGGTGGTAAGAACTGGTTCAAGGCCTGAAAAAGCTATGTCACAGACCCTCAGGTGTGATGTGGAGCCCAAAGTGGGGGCACAGTGCGGACAGTAACTCATCATGTTTGGAGCCAGCACTGAGCCAGCATCAGCGGACGCGCTCAGCTTGCAGCTCAGCCCCTCCGCAGTGCCATTCCCTTCTCCTCCACAGATTGCAGCGTTCTTTGCTGAGTCTCTGCCCAGTGTGGGAGGGCAGATCATTCCTCCTGCTGGCTACTTCCCAGAAGTGGCAGGGTGAGTAGGTGGGAGAGGCTGCCCCAGGGTGGGGTTTGCCAGCCTTTGTTCCAAATTCCAACCTCAGCCTGGCAATTCCTGCCAGAATTGTCAGACAAAGCCCCTGAAGAAATAGTGGCTCCAAGAAGGCCAGCTATCTGCATAAGGTCCCCACCTTACTGTTGGCAAAGCCAGGATTCAGAGTCCCAAGACCCAGCTCCTGGTCTCCTCCCTCTCACCACAGTCCCCCATCAGCCGTGTGTCCTCTGCCACAGGCACATCCGCAGGGCCGGAGGGGTCTTTGTTGCAGACGAGATTCAAGTGGGCTTTGGCCGAGTAGGCAAGCACTTCTGGGCCTTCCAGCTGCAGGGGGAAGACTTTGTCCCCGACATTGTCACCATGGGCAAGTCTATTGGCAATGGCCACCCTGTAGCCTGTGTGGCCACAACACATGCTGTGGCGAGGGCATTTGAAGCCACCGGCGTCGAGTACTTCAACACGGTGAGTGAAGGCTCCAGGGCCAGGAAGCACCATGGTGGCTTCTGTACAAACAAGGCCACTACTACTCACTAATTTTTTTGTAAATATAGTTGTTTTATTGTAAATATTACAGTAAATATAAATAGATATAACCCATATAAACAAAAGCTCGTTGGCTTCCTCACAAGTTTTTGAGAGTGTAAGGGAATTCTAAGACCGAAAGTTTGAGAACCACTGCATTATCATTCAATTCTAGTTTTTTCAAATCTTTTTGTTAACTTCTGACTTACTGCCACTTATTCTTTTGATACTTATTCTGTAAAATGTGTTGAGGTGACCTGGTACGTGATTGTTCTACATGTCCTACATGTCCTACATGTTCTACATGTCCTTGTTCTACATGTCCGTGGGTTCTCTAAATGTTGTTTGCCAGACTCCCTGAATGTCTCTTAGGTCACACTTGTTAATTGTGTTGTTTGAATCTTCTGTATTCTTACTGGATTTATTTTTTTCCTACTTAACCTATTAATAATTAAGAACTGTGTGTTTAAATCTCACACTATGATGAAAAATGATCAATTTTTTTCTTGTAATACTGTTAATTTTTGCTTCATATATTGTGAGGCTGTTAAGTAATATATATACTACTTAATAATATTAAGTAGTATATATATATACTTTTGAGTTTTTTTGGCCACGCTGCTTGGCTTACAGGATCTTAGTTCCCCGACCAGGGATTGAATCTGTGCCCTCGGCAATGAAAGCATGGAGTCCTAACCACTGGACTGCCAGGGAATTCCCAGTATATATGGTTTTTTTTTCTGTATGTTCATTGTGAATTGAATCTTTTTTTTGATTGAGGTATAATTGACATATAACATTATATTGATTTCAGGTGTACAACGTAATGATTCAGTACTTGTGTGTGTGTGTATGTATATATGTGTGTGTGTGTATATATGTGTGTATGTGTATATATATATATATATATATATATGGTGATCACCACGATAATTCTAGTTAACATCCATCACCATACGTGGTTACAATTTTTTTTTTCTTATGATGATGAGAACTTTTAAGATCTGTTAGCAGCTTTCAAGCATACAATACAGTATTATTAACTACAGTCACTATGCGTCCCTGGGACTTAATTATTTTATACCTGAAAGTTTGTACCTTTTGACCCCCTTCACCCATTTTGCCCACCCCCACCTCTGGCAATCACCAATCTGTTCTCTGTATCTAAAAGTTCAGGGTTTTTGGGGTGTTTGGTTTTTGGTTTTCTTAGATTCCACATATAAGTGGAATCATATGGTATTTGTCTTCTCTGTCAGATTTATTTCACTTAGCATAATGCCCTCAAGTTATGAAAGCATCTTGTTGCAAATGGCAAGATTTCCTTCTTTTTTAGGGCTGAATTTTATATATATACATTCCATTCATCAATCAACAGACACATATCTTGGCTATTGTAAATAATTCTGCCATGACTGTAGGGGTGCAGATAGCTCTTTAAGATAGTATTTTCAGTTCCTTCAGATAAATATCCAAAGTGGAATTGCTGGATCACATGGTAGTTCTATTTTTAGTTTTCTGAGTAACTTCCACACTGTTTTCCATAGTGGCTGCACCAATGTACATTCCCACCAACAATGCACAAGGATTCCTTTTTCTCCACAACCTTGCCAGCACTTGTTATTTCTGGTCTTTTTGATAATAGCCATTCTAACAGGTGTGAGGTGACATCTCATTGTGGTTTTGATTTGCATTGCCCTGACGATTAGTGGTGTTGAGCACCTTTTCGTATACCTGTTAGCCATCTGTATGTCGTCTTTGGAAAAATGTCTATTCAGATTTCTACCCAATTTTTAAAATTTTATTTATTTAATTTATTTATTTTTGGCTGTGTTGGGTCTTCGTTGCTGTGTGCCGGCTTTCTCTAGTTGCGGCGAGTGGGGCTTCAGTAGCTGTGGCACGTGGGTTCAGTACTTGTGGCTTGTGAGCTCTAGAGCACAGGCTCAGTAGTTGTGGCGCACGGGCTTAGTTGCTCCGTGGCATGTGGGATTTTCCTGGACCAGGGCTTGAACCCGTGTCCCCTGCATTGGCAGGCAGATTCTTAACCACTGCGCCACCAGGGAAGCCCCTCTACCCAATTTTTAATTGTATTGCTTTGTTTTTTGCTACTGAGTTACATGAATTCTTTATATATTTTGGATATTAGCTCCTTATCAGATACATGATTTGCAAATATTTTCTCCCAGTCAGTTGATTGCCTTTTCATTTTGTTGATGATTTGCTGTGCAAAGCTTTTTAGTTTTATGTAGTCCCACTTGTTTATTTTTGCTTTTGTTACCTTTGCTTTCAGTGTCAAATCCAAAAAATCATTGCCAAGACCAATGTCAAGGAGCTTACCGCCTATGTTTTCTTTAAGAGTTTTATGATTTCATGTCTTACATTCAAATCTTCAGTCCATTTTGAGTTAATTTTTTGTGTATGGTGTAAAATAGTGGTCCAGTTTCATTCTTTTGCATGTGGCTGTGCAGTTTCTCAAGAATTGAGTCTTTTATTATATGGAGTAATAGTTTCCATTCCTAATAAGGTTTTTGGTCTTAAAGTTTATTTTATCTGATATTATAAAGCTAAGTCAGCTTTCTTTTGACTATCAATTACCCAATGTATTATTTTCCACCCTTCTATTTTCAACCTTGTGTGCTCATGCTTTAGGTGTATTTCTTTTAACCAGCATATATCTAGAATTTGGGTTTTTGACCAAATCTGTTAATATTTGACTTCAAAGAAATGACTTTCAATTTAACGTAACTATTGATGTATTTAGGCCTGTTGCTAGCATCTTAATTTATAATTTCAGCTTACCATACTTTTCTGTGTCTTTTAATCCTTCCTATTTTATTTAAGTATCTGTATTACAAGTATTTCATCCCAAATTCCTTTCACTGGAAGCCTTTATGTTGCAAACCTTCTGAGGTCTTCTGTGCCTAAGGGTATTTGTGTCAGGCCCTCATATTTAACTATTTTAGCTAAAAATAGAATCTAGGTCCTAGTTACTGTAAAAGTATATTCCAGGGACTTCCCTGGCTGTCCAGTGGTTAAGACTCCACGCTTCCACTGCAGGGGGCACAGGTTCAATCCCTGGTCAGGGAACTAAGATTCTGCATGCCATGCAGCAGGCCTAAATAAATAAAGTCAGTGCTGATGGATTCATTTTTTTTAAAAAGTGTATTCCATTGTCACCTTGCATGCAGTGTTGCTGTTGAAAACGCTGAAATAACTGATTCTTTTTTAGTTGAGATATAATTCACGTATTATAAAATTTACTCTTTCAAATACAAATTCAATGGTTTTTAATTCAAGTACAATTCAGTCTTTTATAGTATACTCACCAAGTTGTTCAGCCATTATTACTGTCTTAATTTTCATTGTTGTACATTTTCATCACCCCAAAAAGCAACTCCATACCCATTAGCAATCACTCCCCATTGCCTTTTCTCTACAAGTACTGGCAATCACTAACCTTCTTTCTGTCTCCATGGATTTGCCTGTTCTTGACATTTCACATAAATGCAGTCACACAATATGTGACCTTTTGTGTCTGGCTTCTATCACATAGCATAATGTTTTCAAGGTTCATCCATGTTATAGCATGAATCAGTCTTTCATTCCTTTTTATGAATGATTAATGTTCCATTGTATGAGTATACCGTGTTTCATTTATCCATTCTTCAGTTGATGTTTGGTTGTTTCCCCTCCTTGGTTATTATGAATAATGCTGCAGTTGACCATTCAGTGTAGATGTTTTTGTATGGAATGTGTTTTCAGTTCTTTTGAGCGTATACCTTACCTATGAGTGGAATTGCTGGGTCATATGGCAACTCTTAAGTTTAACTTTTTGAGGAATGACAAAGTTTTTCCAAGCAGCTATACCACTTTACATGCAACGTATGAGGGTTCCAATTTCTCCATATCCTCTCCAGCATTTATTTTCTCTCTTTTATTATAGCCATCCTAGTGAGTGTGAAGTGATATCTCATTATGATTTGCATTTGCCTGATAGCTAGAGGTGCTGAGGTATATATACACATAGCTAGAGGTGCTGAGGTATATATACACATACACACACATATGTATGTGTATATATATATATATATATATCCCATTATATGTGACATATATATTCCAAAGAATATATCCTTTGCAAATTTTTTAATTGGGTTACCTGTCTGTTTTTGCTGCGTTGTAAGCATTCTTTTTTTTTTTTTTTTTTTTTTTTTGCGGTACGCGGGCCTCCCACTGCCGTGGCCTCTCCCGTTGCAGAGCACAGGCTCCGGAGGCGCAGGTCCAGCGGCCATGGCTCACGGGCCCAGCCGCTCCGCGGCATGTAGGATCTTCCCAGACCGGGGCACGAACGCGTGTCCCCTGCATCGGCAGGCAGAACACTCAACCACTGCGCCACCATGGAAGCCCTGTAAGCGTTCTTTATGTATCCTAAATACTAGATTCTTACCAAATACATAATTTGTAAGTATTTTCTCCCATTATTTCAGGTGTCTTTTCACTTTTTCGGTAGTATCCTTTGAAGCACAGAAGTTTTTAATTTTGATGAAGTCCAGTTTATTTTTTCTTTGGTTGCTTGTACTTTGGAGTCGTAGCTAACAAACCATTGCCTAATCAACGGTCAGAAAGATTTACACCTCTGTTTTCTTCCTAGAATTTTATAGTTTTTATTGTTATATTTAGGTATTGGATCCATTTTGAGCTAGTTTTTAAATATGGTATGAGGTGGGGTTACTTAACTTTGCATATAGATATCCAGTTGTCCCAAGACCTTTTGCTGAAAAGACTGCTCTTTATTATATCTTATCCCATTGAATGGTCTTGGCACCCTTGTCAAGAATCAATCAACCAGGGCTTCCCTGGTGGTGCAGTGGTTAAGAATCCGCCTGCCAATGCAGGGGACATGGGTTCAAGCCCTGGTCCAGGAAGATCCCACATGCCACAGAGCAACTAAGCCCATGCGCCACAACTACTGAGCCTGCACTCTAGAGTCCACGAGCCACAACTACTGAAGCCCGTGTGCCACAACTACTGAAGCCCGCGCACCGCAACAAAGAGTAGACCCCGCTCTCAGCAACTAGAGAAAATCCGTGTGCAGCAGCGAAGACCCAATGCAGCCAAAAATTAAATAAATGAATTTAAAAAAAATCAATCAACCATAAATGCATGATTTTTTTTTTTTTTTTTTGGCTGCATTGGGTCTTAGTTGCAGCACACGGGATCTTTGTTGTGGCATGCAGGATCTTTCGTTGCAGCACACAGCCTCAGTAGTTGTGGTGCGCATTTTCTAGATCTAGCACGTGGGCTTAGTTGCCCCATGGCATGTGAGATCTTAGTTCCAGTTTCCCAATCAGGGATTGAACCTGCGTCCCCTGCATTGGAAGGTGCACTGGATCCTTTAACCACTGGACCACCAGAGAAGTCCCAAATATATGGATTTAATGGTTTATTTGTAAACTTCCAGTTCTGTCCCACTGATCAAAAATCTATCCTCCTGCCAGTTGCACACAGTCTAGACTACTATACTTTGTAGTATGTTTTGAAATCAGGAACTGTTAATCCCCCAGTCTTTGTTCTTCTTTTTGAAGATTGTTGTGGCTATTCTGGGTCCCTTGCATTTCAATATGAATTTTCATAATCAGTTTGTCAATTTCTACCAAAAAAGCAGCTTGGAGTCTGATAAGAGATTGCATTGAATCTGTAGATCAATTTGGAGAGTATTGCCATCTTAACAGTACTAAGTCTTCTAATCCATAAACATGAGATATCTGTCCATTTATGGAGGTCTTTGTTTTTCAATCATGTTCATAATTTTCATTGTAAAAGTCTTTTTCTTTTTTTTTTTGGCCACACCACATGCGGGATCTTAGTTCCCTGATCAGGGATTGAACCTACACCCTCTGCAGTGGAAGCGCAGAGTCTTAACCACTGGACCTCCAGGGAAGTCCCTGTAAAAGTCTTGAACTACTTTTGTTAAATTTACTCCTAAGTATTGTATTCTTTTTCATGCTTTTATAAATTGAATCGTTTTTTTCATTTCACTTTAAGATTCTTCATTGCTGGTGTATAGAAATAGTTGATTTTTGGATATTGATCTTGTATCATGCAGCCTTACTGAATGCATTTATTAGCTCTAATAGTTTTTTATAGATTCTGTAGAATTTTCTGTGTACCAAATTATGTCATCTGTGAATAGAAATGGTTTTCTTGTTCCTTTCCATTCTGAATGCCTTTTATTTCTTTTTCTTGCCTAACTGCCCTAGAACCTCCAGTACAATATTGACTACAAATGGCAAGAGTAGACATCTTGTCTTCTTCCTAATCTTAGGGGAAAACATTCAGTCTTTCACTGTTAAGTATAATATCAGCTGTGAGTTTTTCATAGAAGCCTTTTATCAGGTTGAAGAAGTTCCCCTTTTTTCCTAATTTTTGAGAGCTTTTATAATGAAGGCTGTTGGGTTTTATCAAATGCTTTTTCTTCGTTTATTGTAAGGATCATGTGATTTTTTTTGTCCTTAATCCTATTAATATGGTTTATTACATTATTTGATTTTCACATGTCAAACCAACTTTACATTGCTGAGATAAATCCCATGTGATCATGGTGTATAATCCTTTTTATATGTTGCTAGATTAAGTTTGCTATTTTAATTTTTGAGGATTTTTACATCTATGTTCTTAAGAGATATTGATCTATAGTTTTCTTGGGATATCGTTGTCTGGTTTTAGTATCAGGGTAATACTGGTCTCAAAGAATGATCCAGGGGCTTCCCTGGTGGCGCAGTGGTTGAGAGTCTGCCTGCCGATGCAGGGGACACAGGTTCGTGCCCCGGTCCGGGAAGATCCCACATGCCGTGGAGCGGCTAGGCCCGTGAGCCATGGCCGCTGGGCCTGCATGTCCAGAGCCTGTGCTCTGCAACGGGAGAGGCCACAACAGTGAGAGGCCCGCGTACTGCAAAAAGAAATGATCCAGGAAGTGTTCATGCCTCTGCTATTTTCTGGAAGACTTTCTGAAAGATTGGTAATAATTCTTTCAACATTTTGGTAGAATTCACCAGTGAAGCCATCTGGTTCTAGGCTTTGCTTTGTGAGGATTTTTTTTATTATTAGTTCATTCTTTTTACTTGCCACAGGTCTATTCAGATTTTCTATTTCTTCTCGAATCAGTGTCAGTATTTTTTATCTTTCTAGGAATTTGTTCATTTCATCTAAGTTATCTAGCTTGTTGACAGACAGTTGTTCACATTATTCCCTTATACTTCTTTTTACTTGTATAAGATTGGCAGTGATATGTCCTTTTTCATTCCTGATCTTAGTAATTTGGCTCTTCTTTTTATCTTGGTCAGTCTGGCTAACGTTTGTCAATTTTGTTGATTTTCTCAGACAATCAACTTTTGGTTTTGTTGATTTTTTTCTATTGTTTTTCTATATTTCTGTTTATTTCCACTGTAGTCTTTATGATTTCCTTTATTTTTGCTTTAGATTTAGTTTGCTCTTCTTTTTTATACTTTCTTAAGGTGGAAATATTCATTTGAGATTTTTTTTTAACAGAAGTATTTACAGACATGAAGTTTTCTGTAAGCATTACTTTTACCACATCCCATGAGTTTAGGTATGTTGTGCTTTCTTTTTCATTTATCTCTAAATATTTTTTAATCTCCCTGTGACTTCTTTGATCCATTGTTTGTTTAAGCATGTTATTTAATTTTCACATTTTTTTTAGTTTTTCAGTGTTCTGTTATTTATTTCTAGCTTCGTTCCACTGTGGTGAGAAAGATACTTTCTATGATTTCAGACTTTTAAAATATATTAACACTTGTTTTATAGCCTAATATATTGATATATAGTCTATCCTGTAGAATGTTCCATGTGCACTTGAGAAGAGTATTTATACTGCGTTTTTGAAGTGGAGTGTTCTGTATATAGCTATTAGATCTAGTTGGTTTATAGTGTTGCTCAAGCCTTCTACTTCCTGGTTGGCCTAGTTGTTTATTATTGAAAATGAGAGACTGAACTCTCCAACTGTTCTTATTGAATTCTGTAGTTCTCCTTTCAGTTAATTTTTTGCTTTACTTATTTGGGGGCTCTGTTGTTAAGTACATATGTATTTGTAGTGGTTATATCATTTTGATAGATTGACTCTTTTATCATTATGTTTTCCTGTGTTGCTAATAGCAATTTTAATCTTGCAAGTCTTTTATGTCTGATATTACTACAGCCACACCAGCTCTCTTGGTTACTGTTTGCATGGCATACCTTCACTCTCTTGCTTTCAACCTACTTGTGTCTTTACCAGTGCTCTTTATTTCTTCATGTGGATTTGATTTACGTCTGATGTCGTTTCATTTCAGCCTGAAGAAATACTGTTAGTATTTCATGTAAAGTAGATCTGCTGCTGACAAATTTTTTCAGTTTTTTCATTATCTAGAACTACCTTAGTTTCTCCTCTTTTTCTTTTCTTTCTCCTTCTTTCTTTCTTTCTTTCTTTCTTTTCTTTCCTTTCTTTTTTATTCTGCACCATGCATCTTGTGGGATGTTGGATTTTAGTTCCCCAACTAGGGATTGAACCCGGGCCCTTGGCACAGAATCCTAACCACTGGACCACCAGGGAATTCCTGTCTCCTTTATCTTTGAAGGATACTTTTACTTTATAGAGAATTATGGACTGACAGTATTTTTCTTTCATCACTTTGAATAGGTCATCCCACTGCCTTCTGGCCTTTAGGGTTTCTGATGAGGAATCAGCTATTAATCTTGTTGAGAATCTCTTGTACATGATGAGTTGCTTCTCTCTTGCTAATTTCAATATTCTCTTTGTCCTTTTTTTTTTTTTGAGTTATAATTGACAGACATCATATTAGTTGCAGGTGTACAATATAATGAGTCAATATTTGTATGTATTGCAAAATGATAACCACAATAAGTTTACTTGACATCCATCACCATAAAGTTACAGTTTTTTTTCTTGTGATGAGAACTTTTAAGGTCTACTCTCTTAATAACTTTCAAATATACAATACAGTATTGCTTGTTTGTTCTGGCAGCGCTGTGCAGCACATGGGATCTTAGTTCCCCGACCAGGGATCAAACTCAAGCCCCCTGCAGTGGAAGCACAGAGTTTAACTATTGGACCACTAGGGAAGTCCCCAGTATTATTAACTATAGTCACCATGCTGTACCTTACATCCCTGTCTTATTTACAACTGGAATTTTTTTACCTTTGACGACCTTCACCCATTTACCCACCCTCTTGTTCTTGTCTTTTAGTACCTTGGCTATGTTTTGTTTAGGTATGAAACTTGTTTATTCTACTTGGAGTTCATTGAGCTCCTTGGATGTTTAGATTGTTGTTGGGGTGTTTTTTTAGTCAAATTTAGTAAGTTTTTGACCATTGTTTCTTCAGATATTCTTTCTGCCCCTTCCTCTCCTTCTGGAGTTCTTATTTGCATATGTTGGTATGCTTGTGTCCCACAGGTCTCTGAGGCTCTGTTCATTTTTTTTATTCTTTTTTCTTTCCGATTTTCAGACTGGACAGTCTCAATCAACGTATCTTCAAGTTTGCTGATTCTTTCATCTGCCTGATTAAATCTGCTGTTGAGCCTCTTAATTTTTCATTTCAGCTACAGTGCTTTTCAACTCCAGACTTTCTATTTAGTTCTTTTTTATAATTTCTATTTCTTTATTGATCTTCCAAATTTGGCAAGACGCCATTTTCATGCTTAGCTTTTAATTCTTTAGATATGGTTTCCTTTAGTGTTTAAGCATATTTATAATATCTGATTTAAAGTCTTTGTCTAAAAAAAAAGAAAAAGTCTTTGTCTAATAAGGCCATCATCTGGGCTTCCTCCATAACAGTTTCTGTTGATTGTATCCACACCCCCCACCACCACCACCCCATATATGGGCCATGCTTTCTTCTTTCTTTTCATGATTCATAATTTTCTGTTGAGAACTAGACATTTTTAAATAATATAATGTGGCAACATTGGAAATCATTTTCCCTCCTCATGGTTTGTTGTTGATGCTTTTTGTTGTTGTTTGTATATTGCCTTTTCTGAACTAGTTCAGAACAGATAACTATGTTATCTATTACACTAGTTCAGCATCTTGGCCAGGCCACAATTCTAAACCAAAGATGCTATGGGTAGAACACACGACCTCTTAACGAGTTCACAGTTGATAATAATATGCAATAAATAGCCTCAATCCATCCCCTGTGTCCATCCCACACATAATTTGCTTTGGACATATCAGAAAGCTGCCTCACAGCAAATCACCTAGGAAGCTTTTTATGATCACAAGTACGAGGTTCTGCAAGCAAATTTTCAAGATGGTCTACAGGATACCACTGCATACCCATTAGAATGGCTGCAATTAAAAACTGCAACAGGGCTTCCCTGGTGGCGCAGTAGTCGAGAGTCCGCCTGCCGATGCAGGGGACACGGGTTCGTGCCCCGGTCCGGGAAGATTCCACATGCCGCAGAGCAGCTGGGCCCGTGAGCCATGGCCGCTGAGCCTGTGCTCCGCAACGGGAGAGGCCACAACAGTGAGAGGCCCACATACCACAAAAAAAAAAAAAAAAAGCAACAATTCCAAATGTTTTTGAGGATGTGGAGCTACTGGGATTTCATAGACTAATGGTGGGAATGTAATATGGTACGACTTTGGAAAACAGTTTCACTTTTTTATATAGTTAAATATATATTTATCAAGCCGTCCAGCAGTTCCACTCCTAGGTATTTACCCAAGAGAAATGAGAACGTATGTATGTTAACAAAAAGACTTGTTATAAATGTTTATAACAGTTTTATTCGTAAATAGCCCCAAATCAAAACAAGCCCCAAGGTCTATCAACAGGAATTTGGATAAACAAATTGTAGTGTGTCCATATAATGGAATACTATGCAGCCATAAAATGAACAAACGACCAATACACACAACATTATAGATGAATTTTAAAAACATGTTGAGCAGAAGCCAGGCACAAAAGGTTACATATTTTGTGATTCCATTCACATGACATTCCAGAAAAGGCAAAACTATAGTGACAGAGTCAGTGGTTGCCTGGGCCAGTAGTGGATGGGAGCACAAGGAACTTTGGGGAATGCTGGAAATGTTTTGTATTTTCATGGTAGTGGAGGTTCCACAGGTAGATACATTTGTCAAGTCACACTGAACTACATACATTTTAAATATATGCAGTTTATTGTATGTAAACTATACCTCAATAAAGTTTTGTGGTTTTTTTAAGATATAGTTTAAAAAAAAAAAAAGGTGGTCTGCAGGAGACCCCTTCCTTCTGACTTTCTGCAATGCAGGTCCTCAGACACCTGCAGGGCCAGGTGGAGGAAGTGAGTCAAAGCACTCAGGGTGCCTGAAGGGGACAGGTAGTGCCAATGTAGCCAGATAGGCTAGGTTTGTTTTAAGTCAAACATATTTTTGTGTTAAGTCTCTTCTTAAGACATTAGCACCTAATTCAAAACTTTTAATTATGCCACACAAGCCAAACACAATGAATCCTCAGGCCGCATTTGGCTCACAGGCAGCTTGTGGTCTGCGCCCTAAAATCTGCCTTGGGCTCAGCCAGCAGAGCTGTGAGCTGGAACCACAGAGTGACTTTTCCTGGGTGTGGCTCTGGCATGCTGCTCTTGACCCTCCTTGAAAGAGGTGATGGGCAGTGCAATGCAGTGGGTCTGGGGCCAGTCCATGAGATGGGGCCCTGAAGCCTTTTGACAAAAAACAGCTGTGTGGAACTGCCTAGTACATCCTCTCCTCTGATTTTTGCATGTTCTTGGGGATCCTATTACTTGGCCTGGATTACAGTCACATTAGCACCTGGAAAGATGGGACAACCCATGGGGGACTCAGAAGAACCCCATTTACTGCCCAGCATGCTGAGCCCTGAGGGGTTCAGGCCTGTGCTCATCACTGCCTTTGCACTGTGTGTGGCAGTTCTGCTGCTCTTCACAGTCCCTGAGGCATGGCCCACTCTGCTGAG
This sequence comes from Grampus griseus, assembly GCF_964374135.1. Classification (NCBI taxonomy): domain Eukaryota; kingdom Metazoa; phylum Chordata; class Mammalia; order Artiodactyla; family Delphinidae; genus Grampus; species Grampus griseus. The sequence goes on along the minus strand of NC_139019.1, from coordinate 153,465,769 downwards.
CATCTGACATGCTCTTTGTCGCCTGGCTCAGTTTGGGGGCAGCCCAGTGTCCTGCGCTGTTGGGCTGGCCGTCCTGGATGTCTTGGAAAAGGAGCAGCTGCAGGCTCATGCTGCCTCTGTGGGCAGCCTCCTGATGGAGCTCCTTGGACAGCAGAAAGCCAAACATCCCATCCTTGGGGACATCAGGTGAGGCTCAGGGTAGCAGTCACCACCTCCCAGGGGCCTGGTGTGGTTCCTTCATTCACTTCATCACCACCTGGGATGGTGGGAACTTTTATCTCCACTCTGCAGAGGAACTGAAGCACCTACAGGTGCTACTGCCCAAGATGGCACCTCTGGAGGGAGGAGGGGGGTGAAGCCAGGATCAAACTTTCCTCTAGCCACATTGAGGGCCCCTCACCATCAGTTACTTCCTGGAACTGTTTTAGCACCCTCCAAGGGTTCCTACAGCTCTCAGCCTCCCCAGGAGGCAGAGGTGCAAGCCCTGGTGGGCTTTCTGACAGGGGCTTGGCTGAGGCCCAGGCAGAGGGTGAGAGCAAGGACCATGGTCCCTCAGGCCTGGCCTCCTGAGATGTCACCTTCTGCTCCAGGGGCGTTGGGCTCTTCATTGGTGTGGATCTGATCAAAGATGAGGCCACAAGGATGCCAGCAACCGAAGAGGCTGACTATGTGGTGTCCAGGTATTTTTTCTTGAAACAACTTGTTTCTACGGCCCTGACTGGGAAAGAGCTCCCCTCTTGCCTCTCCCAGGCACGCTGGGCCCACACAGGGTTGACTGAAGGAGGTGGCTTTTAGCCTCTGGGTTAGAGGGCTGCCAATCTGTGCACCCCTTTGACTGGGCTCTGCGGACAGAGAAAGCGGCCCCATCAGCTCTGTACCCAGTGCCTGGCAGCAAAGGCTTCAGATGGGTGCGGTCCGTTCCCAGCCTGAGCAGACACTTATGCCAAAAATGCCAAAGCTGCAGAAGCTCTCAGACCCAGGCAGCCCCAACGCTGCATTTCATAGCCCCAGGCTGCCCGAGGGAAGCAGCTTCTCCAGAGCCATACCTGAGGCTGTGGCAGAACCAGACTCTCCATTCCTAGAGGGTTTTCAAATAGGACTCCTGTTCCTTGTCTGGGTGGGGAGTGTCTGGATGACTCAGCATCTCAGGACTCAGGAGCCCTCGCTCCCAGTTCTGGTTCCCATGTTCTTTCACTTGAACCCCAGGCAGGACCCAAGCCGCAGGACCCTTTCCCTTCTTGTTTCGTTACTTCCTTTTTATTTCCATTCCTCACTCCTACCTCCTTCCCCCACCTTGGAAAACCCATCTAGTGTTTGATGCGTGTCCTTATTCAAGTTGTGAAATGTGTGTCATTCTGTTTTGAATTCACGTAAACAGTATTGATGTAAAAATCGTTCTCCCCACGCGTTTTTTGAAGCTGACCCCTCCTGCGTGGCTGCCCAGCCCCTGCCTTCTCTGTGCTGGTTGGGCACATCCACCAGCTCACCCACCCTTTCCCCCAGGGAGCCTCAAGACTCAGAAATTCAGGATGGTCTGTGGGAAGGAGAGAGTCAGATCCTCAGCCAAGCCTGACCTCCTCCACCTTACAACCACCCCTGTGGTTTCTCCAGTTCAGTGAAGAAACAGGAACCAGGTGGAACGGTGTTTCAGTGGCAGTCACCCTGCTAAAGGCAGAGCTGGATTTAAAGTCCAGAACCTGATCTTTCTAGCACAGATGCTGTCAGTGCCAGGAAGACTGGGATGCGAGAAAGGAGCCAGAGGCAGGCTGAGGACACCCTGCTCCTGACAAGACTTACATAAAAGGAATAAATAAAAAAGAATGAGAGTGGGGGGTCAGAGAGAGTGTAAATACAGTCACATCAGACCCCTTCTCTCAGAGGCCAAAATACCTTCCTAGGTTAAAAGTGTAAATGTGGAATATTAAAAACAATTATTAGATACCAATGATGATGTTAAATAACTTCCAAAAAGAACTGGAAATTAAAACTGGATAGTCCTGTCTGGGGTTACAACATAACCTGGGGGCAGAGTAGAGAAAGGGTTGGCAGGGAAGTTAGAAGCTAGGTGAGGGCTCCATGGGTTCACTGTACTACTCTCTCTCTGAATGTTGGACACTTCCCATGTAAAAAGTAAACCATACAATGTCACATAAACCATGTTAAAATGAAAAATGCAAGGACTCTTGCTGTCCACATTGTAGCCCCGTGGCCAATCTCGGCTTCAACTGGGGCTCCAGGGAGGGATGAAGCAAGACCCCTGCTTGGGGGTGGGGGGGGGGTGCAGGCAGCAGGCTCAGGGCCAGATGTAGGGCACCCCAGACAGGGGCCTCTGATGCTGGGCCATAAAGTTGGGCAGGAGTTTGGCAGGGGGTGGCCAGTGCTGTATCCTGGTGGGAACTGGCCTATGGAAGGTTCTGAGGGCAGTGTGGCTGGAGTCGCGCCCACGAGGCCAAAGCCAGGCTGAGGAAGGTCTGAAAGGCCCATGTGAAGTGCCCTTGGCTGGTGGGCAGCAGGCCCTGCTGTGTCCTATCCTTGCAGGCTGAAAGAAAACTACATTTTGTTGAGCACCGACGGCCCCGGAAGGAATGTCCTGAAGTTCAAGCCCCCGATGTGTTTCAGCTTGGACAACGCACGACACGTGGTAGCAAAGCTGGATGCCATCCTGACAGGTGAGCCTGGAGACCCAAGGGGCAGCTGATAACTCTGTCTCTACAACCCAGCCTGGAACTAGGACCTCCCAGCATGCCCAGGGACAGGGGTACAACAGCTGAGCCAGGTGTCCTCTGAACAGTGCAGGGAGTAGGGAGCTGAAGTGAAGGCCTCCCCTATTCCTGCCTGTGTCCCCCAAAATCTGAGCCCTGGGTAGATGGGAAATGAGCCACCACCCATCCTGCCTGGGCAGGCACCAGTGTGGCATGCAGGACAAGGGAAGCAGGGCTGGGCTTTTAAGCCCAACTATCGGAACTAGTGGGAGGTTCCATTGTGTCCTTAAAGCCTCCCTGAGATGTAGGTGGCAGTAGCTTTGCTTTCTTCAGCTGCTAAGTGGCTGAAATGAGATTTGCACCCTGGACTGATTCAACACAAAATGAAATCCCTCTGCACATTCCTTATCATTTAGGAAAGTCAAACTCTCCTCTAAATCCACTTACAAGGAAATCTATAATTACCAAATTGGACACATCGATGCACTGAGGCGATGTTGCATGTACAGAGCTCAGTGGGGGACCCCAAAATAGGCAAAATGCTATCTTCCTGATAGAGATCAGAGCAGCCCAGCTACAACCACCCCCACCCCACCCCCAGGCTATTTCACTGTGGTCACAAGGTCTCTAGAGCTGAGGTCAGTCCCTACTAGACACAACTGGAGGTGGTCCGGAACCTGCTGGGGGAAGGGAATGTATTTTCGGGAAGCCTGCAGAGGAAAAGCTGACTGGGCACAGAATTGGCTTGGAGTTACTGTATAGAAGGGACTTCAGTTGAGCCTGGAAGCCTCAGAAAATCTGAGGGCTGGTTTTGTCCTCTTGGGAAATTGTTGCTGACCCTGTGGTGGCCTGTACACATGGGTAAAGGGTGGGACATGGGCTTGGACAGGCCAGTGGGCCCAGTCTCCACACTGCCATCCAAGAAACCTGGACACTGAAGGCAGAAGTCTTTAGCAGAGGAGAAAGGTTGACCATCTTTTTCAGACATGGAAGAGAAAGTGAGAAGTTGCGAGACTCTGAGGCTCCAGCCCTGAGGCAGCTCTGCTGAGGGGTGTCCTCTAGGTAAGTGGCCTTACTTCTTGTTCCTAGAGAACCAGAACTGGGTTCCTTACCACCTATTTAGTAGCTCCTTCAACATTCTTGTTCCAAGTGATGTCCCCTTCCCACAGGTTAGTTTTAATACTGGGAGGCTCTGGCTGCCTTGGGCTCTCCCCATCCCCCATCTCTGAAAAATCTCCAAAGTACTGAAGTTTGCATTTGATGGCTGAGCAAAGAATATAGCTATTTCCTCCCTTCTCCAGCGGGTTCCTCTACGGGAGAGCTTCTGGCAGGCTTTATCCACCTGCAGCCCCCAGCCAAGTGCTGTGTCTTACAACTAGCTATCTTAGGCCTCAGCCACTAGACTTGGGGTGCTCCAATCAGGCCAACAGATAGGCCCTGCCACAGGGGGCCGTTACAACCAGGAGGGGCACCATCTTGCCCAGATCCAGCTGGCCCTTTGTGTGTCTGCTCTTATCTTTAGGTTCACACTGTCTTTGCTGGGAGAGAGAATCCCATTTCCAATGGCAAGTCAAGACAGGTGTTCCAAGGTGCTCCAGACTCGAACTGCCCTGGGGACACTGGGGCAGTGTCCCCACTGAGGGTGGTAACCCTCACTGTACTGTTTTCACCCCCCTGAACAGCTGCCCCAAATATCTGAGCCACTCCACTTTCTTTAAAGGGGCACAAGTCCTAGGCAGGGCCAAGTCATTAAAGGAAACTAACCAAAGATGTGGAGAGTGTGTGCTTATGCCTGACAGGATGCAGGTTAGGTGGTCTTGGAGGATACTGGAGCTCTGGAGCACCTGTCCCCCCCCCCCCTTCACAGTATATCCCACACTCACCCAGGCTTGGGGGTTTTTAAATTTTTATTTCAAAAGCTTGGATAGCTTCAATATCCAGGTCGTGGCAAAATCAGGACACGTGTAAAATACCTTACAATACATTAGATTCCCGAAAGGTACCAAAAAGTACAGTAAAATTAACACTTCCATTATAGGAAATGTATGACACAAATAATATAAAATTAAAGGTGAAAAAAGGTGACACTGTTTTCCTAAGATACAATTTACTCTTTACAACCAGGGTCCACAGGTCCAGGCTGCAGAGCGGCCGCAGGAAGCAGACCCTCCAATCTGGCTCCGGGTAACCGGGTAATAAAAATGAGCCCATAATGCCGCTCTGGCCTCGAGACACCACACGCTGCCTAAAACAACTAGAGCTCTGGATATATTAAACAGGAGAGTGATTTCCAGGGGGGAAATTTTAAATAAGACGCACATGGGACAGCCCATAGAAAGTTTGCCAAGTTAAATTTGGTACATAATTGTGTTCACTCGATATCCAAACAAAGCGTGTGCGGTCAGTCGGACACTCCTGCCAAAGCCTCAGTATGGCTTGTAGTTATTCTGATGGCCACCGCGTCGCTGGCTCTTCCCGTAATTTGTACTACCCTGACCTAGGGACAAGAACAACAATGAGAGCAGCTACAACTTACTGAGCATTTACTCCTGTGCCAGGCGCTTGATATGCATCCTCACCAGAGCCAACAACTCTGATAGGACATCTTCCCCACCTTCCTGAGCCCCAAAAGCTCAAAATCGGGTAGCTCCAGTGAGCAAGCCAGGCCACAAAGCCCAGCCTGTCCGACTCCAAAGCCCCTGCTGCCAGTGGCCCCTGCACTGTCTGTCCTGCCTCCCAGGGTGGGTGAGTGGATGGGGGCCTCCCTCTCTCCTACTTACTGTAGTCGTAGCCGGGGCCGTAGCCGTAATAACCATAAGGCGAGTAGTCGTAGCCGCCATAGCCGGGCCCGTAGCCCTGCTGGTAGCCGTAGCCCTGGTTCCAGTAGCTGCCGTAGCCCTGATTCCAACTCTGACTCTGACCTGTGGGGGGGAGCAGGGCACAGGGGCCCATGGACCATTTAGCACACGCAGGAGCTAGGATGGAGGAAATCCTGCCCTTTGGGTGGCGAGGTTACTATGGCAACTCAGAAAAGCCAAGGGGCTGCTGTCCTGGTGTAGAGGGAGGGCCCTGGGCCCAGCCCTGTACCTGAGACCCAAGCTGGGGGTAAGAAGGCCAGGCCAGGATGGAAAACTAACTTCACTGGGGCAACCGAGGCAGCTCACTCTCATTCAAATCACCCTCTGCTCACCCCCACCCTCCCTGGCAGCTTGGCCTTAAAAAGGATGGAGTTCAGGCTTTGGAGTCAGAGGGGCCTGGGACGGAAGGAGGTTAAGCGCCTGGCACAGCCTTGCCCTACCCTTCAGCCCACCCACCCATGGGTGTACCAAGACTCAGGACAGCCACAGAGCCAAGCACACCCCGTCTTGATGCAGATGCCCCCTCTGCCCTGGGGCCCCAGACCACATGAGAAAAATGGGCTCTTCTACTCCAAGCAGCAGCAGCAGCAGCATAGCCTCAACCCAGGAAAACCATTCCTGATTCTGCCCACCCTGCTGCACCAAGCACCAGAGGCCAAGAGAGCCCCCAAAACAGGCACAGAAGCTCCATGCAGGCAGGGAAACAGGACTCATCTTCATCTGGGTTCCACTCACCTCCTCCACTTCCGCCGCCACCACCGCTGCCTCGGTTCCCTCGGTTGCGATTCCCACGGCCCCCAGAGCCATACTGCTGCTGTTGATAAACCTCTTTGGGCTGAGCCACCTTGATTTCACACTGAAAGCCAAGAGAACAGTGGGTCATGCCAGTGGGACAAGCCCTGGGCAGGAAGTGTGCACGAAGGCCTTCGCTGACAAACGTTCAGGAGGCAGATCTTCTCTATCTGCTCAAGAACACATGCTGGGGTGGGAAACCACATTTGGACTAGCTCAGAATCACAACTAAAATCTAGACAGACCGAAAAACTCACACAATGGGCTTTTTGGCTCAAGCCTTTCCCCAGAGTGCTTGAAACAATGGGATACACCCAATGGGATAGGTCCACTGATGGTCACCCTTGGGTGCTCTAACAAGTGGGAGAAGGACAGCTGGACCAATGCCAGTCCAGTGTAGCAAGACACCACACCAGGTGTCAATCTGGTGCCACCTTGGGCAAGGGAGTCAGAGAAGGCTTCCCAGGTAAGGGATCTTAGAGAAAAAAGGTTCTTTTCTCCCCCCCAGAAGAAATAAAAGCATTCCACTCAAATACACTATTGAGGTGGCAAACCTGACCTCCATCTTATAAAGAAAGCCACTGAAGCTCAAGGCAGCCTTCCCTAAGGCCATACTGCTCCCCCTTTCTCCTCCAACCACTGGTGGGCTGTTGGGATGGGCCAGATATCTGTGTCTTCTTAGGGCCCAGAGAGTCAATTTCCTTTTTGCTCAAAACTCTCATGAGGGTCATGGACCTTCAAGTGCTCCTGCTTTAAGTATATTTTTAAAAGAAAGTCCACTGACACATAACCCTCTCCATTAAGACCAATTAAAAAAACATTTTAGGGGGCTTCCCTGGTGGCGCAGTGGTTGAGAGTCCGCCTGCCGATGCAGGGGACACGGGTTCGTGCCCCGGCCCGGGAAGATCCCATATGCTGTGGAGCGGCTGGGACCATGAGCCATGGCCACTGAGCCTGCGCGTCCAGAGCCTGTGCTCCGCAACGGGAAAGGCCACAACAGTGAGAGGCCCGCGTACCGCAAAAAAAAAAAAAAAAAAAAAAAAAAAAAACCATTTTACGCAAGATGTCCCCATACAAGCATACTCAAAAAATCAGCAAATTATCAAGTGATGCGATCTCATGTTTTCTATCCTACTAAGTTAAAAATACTGAATACAACCTGCTAAATAACACTTATTTCAAGATCAACCACTAGCAGTTTGACTAATGGTGCCCTAATACGCTCTTCATGCCCATTTCACATCATGGCACAGAGATAAAGATCTCTTTCCATGTCACTGTCCACTGGGGTAACCATTAATGGATGAGGTCTCACCCAACAGCCCCTATGATCCCATCTCATTTTACATAAAATTTAGGGGCCCAATCCCAAATCCAATCTTTCCAAAAATTCCCAGCCAGGATTGAGGCTTCCAGGAACCCCACCCTATGTGTCCCACCTTATCTGGCTGCCACTCCTGCTCAGGCAGAGCCTGCCACACCTTGCCAGTGGGCCACACCCTCAACTCCCAACTGCCTCGGCCACTGGAGAACACAGGGAGCATGAACTACCTACCCTCTCTCCTGTCCAGAGTTCAGAGGGAAGAGTTGCCCCTCACTGAACAGGACTCTCGCTTATTTGAAGTCAAAACTGACTCTAGATTTAAGGTGGCCAGGACCCTGGGAGCTCTCTGGAAAGGATCTTTGGGGTGGGGCTTAATTTAACCAGTAACCAAAGGGGATGGAGATAAAACAGATTTGCTTGTGGCAGGAAGTAAAGATAAAAGCTCTACAACAACGTCCAAAGCAGGTAAGACTTCTCCACAGAAAACAGTAAATGGCAATTTTAGAATCTTCTGAGACCTTAACTGTAGGACTTACACACTTTGCACTCTACATCCCAAACACCATGACCTCTACCTTTAAGTCAGGATCTGAAGAGGCTACTCAGCACACACTCTATCCCATATAAGGCTCCCGTCCTCCAGTATTCTCCTGCCTCCCTCATATCCTGTCCTACCAGCCTAGGAGCTCCGTGAAAGACAGGACAACCTGCCCCTCCCCTATGAGGACAGCAAACAGTGCAGAAAACAGTAACGTATACCCTGGAGAACTCTTGGAGGTAACCCAATGCCTAATCCACGCCTGCAAAGGCCAGCTCTCCAGCAGAATGCCAAGCACACACAGCTGGGGACACCTTACCTTACTTCCACTGATGGTGTGGAACTTTTTCTCCAGAACTTTCTTCACAGGTTCTTCTTCTTTAAAGGTGATGAAAACAAAGCCTCGTCTTTTGTTCGACTTTGGATCCATTGGAAGCTCAATGGCTTCAATCTGCAAACGTAAGCAAAGCTCAGGACCCTACCGCAGAGCCTATAAGGAACTCACAGGAGAAAACGTCCACGAACACCAGAGTGAAAAAGAGCTCCAGCCAGCCAAGGTGCCAAGGACCAAGAAGAAGGCAACCTCGGTGCATCTGGCAGACCACTCCGGGGGCCACACACTCACCTCCCCAAACTCGCCGAAGTACTCCCTGATCTTCTCCTCAGTGGCTTCAGGATTCAGACCCCCCACAAAAATTTTCTTTACTGGGTCTTTCTTCATGGCCATGGCTTTTTTGGGGTCAATGACACGGCCATCCAGCCTGTGCTCCTTCTGGTCTAGAACCTGTTCCAACAGAAGGGAGCTGGGTTCTAACTCAGCAGCATGACCCTGAACAAGAACCTTCTCTTTGAACCACAAGACTCCAACACAGGCACACAAAATGTGCTTCACCTCCTTCAAACTCTACCCCCAATCTGACTTCCCAACCCTATCTCCAAACTTCACTTGGTTTACCTAAACACCTATAAATCTATCCGCAACCCCCCCCACCAGTCTTTGCCCATGCCGTGCACCCCTCTTCCTGCCCAGGCAGCCCCAATTTAAGGCCTATCTCCTCCAAAAGTAAAACAATAATTAAAAGCACAGGCTAGAGCTAGGCTGTGAGGGCTGGAATCCTCACACTCCACCCCTTACTAGCTATGTGATCTCTTCTACTTAGCCTTCTGAGCCTTAGGTTTGTTTTCTACAAAATGAGTAAAATAATGTTTATCTCCTAGCAACCCTGGACTCTCTTCTAGTCCTCTCAATGAAATGTCTGCTTCAGCAGGGTCCAGAATAGGCACAAGATAATAAACGGTCAACCATAATCTTCCTGGACCACTCCTGCCCACTCACTCCTCCATTTAATCTCTACTTTTAATCCATTCAAAAAGGAGAGCAGGAGTTCCCAACCTCTCTGCTTTTCCCAAAGCACCCAACCATGTGCAAAACACATAAGCCAATCATGGTCTAAGAATAGTATCCTCATAAAATACACAGACTTCTGATTATAAAGTACCCAGCTTACCTTCTCCACGCTGGCTGCATCTTTGAAGAGGATAAACCCAAACCCTCTTGATCGGCCAGTGTTGGGATCCATTTTTATTGTACAGTCAACGACCTCTCCAAATTTGGTAAAATAATCCTTTAGGTCCTTTTTGCTGGTATCCCAGCTCAGGCCACCAACGAACATTTTTCTGAAATGGTGGGGTGAGAACAGGGAAACAAGCCTTAGAAACCTCATTTCGGAAGGACTGGCCCTAGCAAAACTTTCATTGAAAAGATTGTAAATAAAGCCACCATTCGGAACAAAGGTTTACCCTTAGGGCCCACAGGGTTCTACCTCTGGAAAATGTTAACAAATCTCCGCTTCCCTTCCAAACCCAATCTTGACCCTAACAAAGCCTCAGGTGATCCGTACCCCCAAGGAGGTGGGGGAAAAGGAAGCACAACCTAGCCGGAGAGCTAGGCCCTGGGCACTCACAACTGTAAGGAAACTAATTTGTCTAACAACCGTGTATCAAAACGCTACGGTCCCTGCCACCTCCGAGCACTCGCTCTCAAGCAACTCAAGGCTTCCGGGGCCGAGTCGGAGTTCAGGCCGTGACTCCGCCCTGGAAAAGAGGCGGAGGAGGAAGGCCCTGGCGCGCGCCAACTCCGCCCACGCAGCTCAGGCAGTCCGCGACCCGCCGGGCCCCGGGTCCGAGCACACTCCGCTTCCGGGCGCCAGCCAGCGGTCCCGGGGCGGCGCCAAAGTCGACCCAACAAACTCCTGCAAACTCCGGCGCGCACGGAAAGCCGGCGGCGCGGGGCTGCTGCTCTGCGGGCCGCGAGCAGGCCCCGGCCGCCCGCCCCTCCCCCCGCCGCGTGGCGCCAACAAAAGGCGGCCCCGGAACAAAGGCGGCGCCCCCCGTCGGCCCGCGGCCGCACCTACCCCGCGTCCTCCTCGTTCTTGCTGGCGTTTATCTGGTCACCCTCGGCGCCGTTCTGGTTGCCGGCCTGGGGCGCCACGCTCCCGCCTCCGGCGCCAGCCGCGACCCCGGTGCCAGCACCAGTCCCGGCCGGCGACTCGCCTTCGGGGGCGGCCTCGTGTCCGTTCTCGGTGGCGCCCGTCGTCTCCATGGGCTGCTCCTCACCCGCTTCCGACATGCTAGGCCGTGGCGCGCGGCTCCTGCAACGAGCAGCCACGACGCATCAGGCCGGCGCCGCTCCCGCCCGGGTTCCCGCCCGCCACCCGCGGGCCCGGACGCTCACCTCGCCGCCGATGACGCCGCGGGGCCCGCTCGTCCCCACCCGCCGGGAAGGCACCGCGGGCTCGGCCGCGCTCACGCTTGCGCCGCCGGGCCTCTCCCCCGTCTACCGACGGAGCCGCCGCGACCTCGCGCCCTCCTCCCTCGGCCTGCGCTGCCGCTACCGCTGCCGCCGCTGCACGAAAGCCACCAACACAGAAGTCCTACTAGGCCCGCGCGGTGCTGCCGCCTGACAATGCCGACTCGTGGCGCTCTTTATAATGCCGGAGCCGAGGCCACCTCGCAACAAACCACATGCTCATTGGCTTCGCCAGCCGGTCACTCAACCCCGCGCCGGCTCCCCATTGGCCGCGGCGGCGCGCTCACGGTTAATCCAGGCGGGCTTTGTCCTCATCTTAGAATTCGCGCGAGCCGGGGCCTTGCAGAGGGTTGCGGGGTCCGGTGGTCCGATGACCCTGTCCCGAGCGGCCGGCGGCCCGAGCCCAGGGGCGGAGAGGCTTATTACTGACCGTTCGCCCTCTGAGGCCGTAGTCCTTCGTCCCGGTGCGACCTAATCCAGCATTGGCAGCCTTGGCCACTCCGTTTCCCAAAAGAGGAAACTGGACTCAAGGAAGCCTCGGAAACCGAAGTCGCCCCAACTGGAAGTGCAGAGCCTGGCCTTCCGAGATTGGGCGCGCAGTGCCCGCCAAGGCCCTCAGCTTGGTTCGGAGAAATTGGGACGGATCCCGCCCTCCCCCTTGACCTTGGTGCCGTCAAAGCCACGCGCTCCCGCCACTTCTGCCGCCTCCCCCGGAGGTGAGAAGCGAGGAGGGGGCGGAGTTCATCGAGTGACTGTTGCCAATGGTGCTCCGCCGGGATGTGGCGGGAGAAACGGTGGGACCACGGTGTTCCCCAATCTTAGGTCGCCTGGCACCACGTTGACGACTGACATCAAATTTTTACTTTTGATTACTTAAACTCTTTCATTTATTTTTGCTAAAATCTATTTTTAAGAGAAATGTACCACTTCCTTGAAATCATGAAGTTTTGGGGGAAGGGAAGAATAGTTCTCTTTTTCTAATATACAAAACCCCTTAATATTTATCTACTTGACCACCAAGCTTGAAAGGCCTGCGTAATCCCACGATTCCTTTTAATCATATGGGTGACAAGCCCCAAATGAACCAGGATTAAAACCTCTGAAGCCTGGGGATTACCAAACAACAGCAGAACACAAGTAGCTGACGTCTCCCACTGGAATCCTGCTGCCAGGCCCGGTGTGATAGGCTGGGCATTCTATTTTCTCATCTGGTCTCCTAACAATCCTATGGAAGGTGGTACCATAATTAATTTATAAATGAGAAAACAAGCCCAGAGCCCCAGCCCAAGGCTCACTCCCTAAGTCAGCCAGCCAGTGGAGTTGCCATGAGAATGTGAAATGTCACAATTTCACATTTTGAAAAAATAATTTTTAAAAAATCTGAAGATTTAGGCACACAACACTGCATTTTCCCCAAGGTATCAACCCCCTAGAGCTGAGCACCCACCCCAAGATGAGCAAATGCCTCTGGTTCATCCCAAGGCTCACCTGACCATTTCACTTTCAGGTTAGATTCCATAAACTGGAATTCACGTATCTCCATAAAACCTTGGTCATGTCACTGAAATCTGGTGGTGAGGCTTGCAGGGAAGTCCCTAACAAACTCACCACCCCACCTCCACCGCAGCCCTTGCCCACCCACAGAAATAAGGACCAGGGTTTTGGTCGCAGGCAATGATGGGCACAGCTGCCCAAGCCATGAAGAAAATTCAGGCAATCAAGGTCAAGTGTAGCCACAGGACATAACTAATGAGGGCATACATTCACTTAATCTCCTGCTCTTGTCCACATGGATTCCTTTAGCACAATTTGGGAAATGCTTTCAATGACATGTCAAGTCTGAGGATAACAACATTTGGATGGTGCTTAACAGTTTGCAAAATACTTTCACCAACATTGCTTTCTTGGAGCTTCAAAATACCTTCCTATGCAGTTATCCATAGTTTATACACAAAAACACTGAAATCACACAGCTGAAATCGTGGCCACAAAGCCAGCACTTCCAATTCTACATTGTCTCCAGGGCTCCTGACTACTCCTGACTAGAACAAGGGGGCTCTGAGCTTCTGAGTTCTGTGGTCTAAATTAGATCTCATATGAGATTAAATGACTTTGAACCTCAAATAAAGCACTGGCCTAGAACATACTTTATAAACTGTAAAGAACTGCAGACAAATAGGGGTCAGTCTTAGCACAGAATGCTTTTATACTGCATGCAAGGGTGCTTCTGACAGAGGCAGGGCACCATGCTGTTTGGAAGCAGCAGTAATTCCCTTTGACACAAGGGAATCTTGCTATTTGGTCCTAGTTGCAGACATGAGTTGAGAGCATCTTCTATGACAATGAGGTTCTCAAATCAGCAAGGAGCCCAGTTACCCGCCAAAGTCCCTTAAGAGGCCCTCAAAGTAAAGTCCCATGGCTTTGGGAATTCAGACTGTCAGGCAATATATGTGTAAGAATGTGTACAATCACCAATCTAGAATACAGAGGATAGACACAAAATGCATTTTGAAAGTTTTTTAAATTACATAAATTTTTCTTTTTCTTTTTTTTCTTATTTTGGCTGAGCCTGCAAGGTGGAAATTGCAGGAGTTAACTGCAAATATGTTGTGATTGTTGTGGCTGACTCCCATAGGGGGCCACTTCCCACACCACAGCTCCACGGGCTCCAGCTAGAGGTAACTTTCTAAAACACAAGTTGGACCTTGTCACACTCTGCATGAAAACCGTGGCTGGCTTCCCAATACTCTGAGGATGAAGTCTTAACCCTGAATACAGGTGAGAGGGACAGATGGGGCTCACAGAAATCCATGCCCCCCTCCCTCCAACCTCTCTTCATCTTGAGTGGAAGAGTCACTTCCAGGCCTGAGCGGTTGAGACTGGGCGCTTCCCCCAGACCTCTCTTCCCCTGGAGACCATGTGTTCTGCATGTCAGAGCTACATTATAAAGAAGAGCTGTTCAGCCCACATCAGACTTGATGTGAGCAAGAAATGAACCTGTACTGGGTCAAGCCACTGAGATTTGGGGGTTTATCTCTAATTGGAGCCTAGCCAAGCCTGACCGTTCCACATGGCTCGAGCCACCCCAGTCACATCTCAGGCCCAGCTCTCCATTCTAGCTGTGCTGATTTATTTGCTGGAACTCACCTGCACCCTTCTGTCTTTCTACCTGCTGTTCCCTCTACCTGGAATATTCTTCCCCAAATCTTACCTGCCTACTCTACTTATCTGTTTTGGGTTGAATTGTATCCCCTAAAAGATCTGTTCAATTCCCAACCCGTGGTACTCGTGCATGTGACCGTATTTGGGACAAGGATCTTTGCAGATGTTAAGATGAGATCAGACTGAAGTAGGTGGGCCCTTAATCCAATATGACTGGTGCCTTATAAAAAGAGAAGACACAAAGACACAAGGAAAACACCATGTGACAACAGAGGCAGAGACTGGAGTGACAAGTCTACAAACCAAGTGCCTTGGTCAGTTCAGGCTGCTATAACAAAATACTATGATCTGGGTGCCTTAAAAAACAAACTTATTTCTCACAGTTCTAGAGGCTGGGAAGTCCAAGATCAAGATGTCTGATGAGGACCTGCTGCCTAGTTTGCAGATGGCTATCTTCTTATAGTATCTTCACATGGCAGAGGGCAGAGAGAGAAGCAAACTCTCTCATGTCTCTTCCTAAAAGGGCACTAATTACATCATGAGGGCCCCATTCATCTAAACCTAACTGCCTCATCTAAATGATGACCTCATCTAAACCTCATCATGACCTCATCTAAACCTAACTGCCTCCCAAAGGCCCCACTTCCAACTACAATCACACTGCGGATTAGGGTTTCAACATATATGAATTTGGAGGGACACAAACATTCAGTCCATAGCACAAAGGAATACCAAGGATTACCAGCAACACCAGAAGCTAGGAGAGAGGCATGGAGCAGATTCCCCCCTACAGCCTTCAGAGGGAGTGTGGCTCTGCCAACACCTTGATTTTGGTTTTCTAGCCTCCAGAACTGTAAAATAATAAATTTCTTTTCTTTTTTTCTGCTTTGTCAGACATTTATTTAGGTGTCTTGCTAGTACAATTTCCTGTTACCTGGGTTTGATATATAACCTCAAATTCTTATACTGCAATTTTTTGGGTATGACCAAATGTAACTTCTAAAAAAAAAAACAAGTACTGCTGAGTTTATTTATTCACTTACTGTCTCACAATTTTTATCCTTGCCCCTGTTATCAAGTAAACAGAGACAATAAATTTTTATTGTGTTATGCCCCCCAGCTGGTAGTGCTTTGTTATGGCAGCCCTAGCTGACTAATCCAACATCCATCAGACTTCAGCTTCCTCCAGAAAGTGTTCTGTCAGGCCCCAAGGAAGGGCCCCTCTCAGAGCACAGATCACACAATATTGACACTGACCAAGAGCTCAATGAGATCCTGCACCAGGTCTGTCTCCTTTGCCCTGACACCTCCAGTGGGCACTCCAATACCTGCAGACTGAATAAAAGATCTCTTAACTAAGGTGACAAACTGGTTCCTAGTGGGCTGAATCTGACTTTCAGATGTGCTTGCTTGCCTATACAGTGTCTTGAACATCGTAAAAAATTATTTGCCAACATTTACAAAGTATATTTCTACAAAACATTACATTTCCAGGTACCTTTGGAAATTTTTTAGATAAAGTCACACTGGGCCACAGTCCCACGTGTCCACACTCAGCGGGAGCTGAGTCACACTGCCCCCCAGCAGGTGGAGCAGGTGTTGTCCAGCTCACTCCAGCCCTCACAAGGTCCTAATGTCTTGTTCCTGGGCCCTCTAAACTCATCATCATCAACTGAAAGCATTAGGGATGCCAGTCCCTAACTAGGCCTCCATGAAACTCAGCTTCTTCCTCTTGAAAACAGGGATGACAACACCTGCCTCTCAGCACTCCTGCAGGGCTCACAGACTGTCTGCCAAGAGTTTAGCACAGCACCAGGCGGGTAGTAGATATAAGTGCCAGCTGCTAGGACTGCTAACAACAGTAACAATAGAAGATCTCAGGGATGACTCCTTCAGCTGATGAGCTCCCCATCGCGTCTCAAATCAAATCCTCAAAACAGAAGTGGAAGATCTGGAGAAGCTCTACTAGCCAACGCCCTGCCCACACCCGCTAAGGTCACATTCTTGCGACAGCCACCCATGCCTAGTTTGAGTCTCAGAGGCAGCCTCTGCCCAGCAAAGGCCAATCAGAATTGCCTAGGACACCCTTCTGGAATCAGACCTTATTGGAATATGTGGTTCACATACAGACCTAAACCTCCCAGTCTCCTCGGAGCTTGCAGGGCTGCATTCAGTGGACATGGCATACAGAGGGGCCCAGCCTGGCTTCATATCACAATCTCCTGCGTAGTTTTTAAAACTTCGGATCCCCAGGTCCCTGGGGCTGGATTCTCACTTTTATACAGCATGCTGGGCACGGGGCATTGGGATAGGGACAGATTCAGGATGCACTGCTGCTGACCAGATCGGGGACGAGCCTATGAAACCAGGAAATGCCCATCTCCCTGCTGAAAGGCAGCAGCCTGCTCATCAGAGCAGCCCTGGAGGGGCTGTGTGTGTGGTTTATCACTGCCACTAAGTCAGGGTGGGCCTGGGAGACTCTCCCTTTGAGCCTCAGTTTCTGATTACACGACAATTCATATATTCACTCATTTACTAACAGCTCGGGCTTTGCCTGCCATCAACATGACCCTCAGGACAGACCTGTTTTTTGAACTCTAAACCCACACGAGTCACTATTCCTCAACATCTCTCCTGAACTGTCCCCAAGGCACCTCAATCTCAGCATGTCTAAAAGAGAACACATTACATTCCCCTGAGCCCAGACCCTCTGCCGGTGCTCTTGGCCACAGAGAATGCCTCTACCACCCTACATGTGCAGGCCAGGAACATGACTGGGTCAGCCTTAACACCCCTCTCCTCACTCCTCCCCTATCCAATCCATCACCTAGGCCTGAACGTGCCTTTATTACTGTCACCTGCACTCAGGTTTGCACTACAGGAATATCAGTCAGGGAAGGCTACACTGTGTACCAAATATATCTAAAAGCCACGGAAGATTGTTTCTTACAGATAACAGTCCTGGGTGGTGTTCAGGCTAGAGAAGCGGCTCTCCTCCATGGGGTCGTTTAGGGACCCAGGCCCCTCCCATGGCTCCACCAGCCCCTCGGGCCTTGTCATCGCACACAGCTGGCAGAAGGAAACATACAGGGTGGAGCTGGTGTGAGTCTTGATGGCCCAGGCCTGGAAGTGGCACATGTCACTCTCACTCACTTTCCATTGGCTGGAACTCTGGTGGCCTTGCCTTACTGCCATGGACTCTGAGAAGCGAGCTGAGCTGCTTGCACAGGGAAGGCAAGGACAGACTGGGTGCCTAGTTTTCACAATAGGCTTCAACAACTCTATGTTAATGACAGCGAAGGGAGACTCTAGAGGATAGCTTTCCTTTAGTCAACCTGCCTTTCAGGGACCATCACCAAGTGCCACCACTATCAGAGGCCACCCCTGCCCCTGCCCCTGCCCCTGCCCCAGGAGTGGAGTCTACTTTTCCACGTGGTGAGATGAATGCTGTATCAGGGAAGTACAGGAGGACAGGGACACATGGGAGAGACACTAAGTAAGCTAGGGAAGTGGGCAGGAAGGACAAGGCTTCCCACAGGAGCAGACGCTTGGGCTGTGCCCTGAAGCCTGAATGGGGGTTCTCTAGGCAGGAATGGGGGAGAAGTGGGTACGGGCAGAGGAGACCGACTGAGCAAAGGCTCAGCTCTTGAGAAAGCACAGACTGTTTGGAGAACTGCAAGTAGCCCCACATGACAGAGAGGAGCTGAGTTTGTGTCGCTGGGCAGGGGCTTTACATGCCACGACAAAGGGTTCCATTCATCCACAGGAAACAGGAAGTCCGTGAGTACTGCAATGGCAATGGTCCATGAAAGGAGGGGGTGATGAGAGACATTAAGGAACATGTGTGGTTACAACCCTGACTCCATGCATAGGGGCAGGATGGGCAGTAAGGCTGGAAAGTTGGACCAGAACCACCAGGTGGAAGGCCTCGAATGCCAGGCCTGACAAGGAAGGCAGAGGGAAGCACTGTCTGCCTCTCTCAAGTAGAAAACCATCCCCCCACAGGTGACGGACTCTTCGCTTCCTGCCTATGCCTATCTCTAGCAGCGCAGTTTATTTTGTCCATTTCTTCTAGTACTTTAGCCCCTAATGGCTAGAAAAGGATCAAGAGGTGATCCATTTCAAAGATGAAGTCCAAACCCCTCATTACCAGGGAAGAAAACCAAAGGTCAGAGAAGGGAGAGTGCCTTAGTCTGTTCGAGCTGCTATAACAAATTACTATAAACTACATGGCTTATAAATAACAGAAATTTATTTCTCATGGCTCTGGAGACTAGGAAGTACGAGATGAAGGCATCAGCAGACTGGGTGTCTGGCAAAACCCACTTCCTCGTTCACAGATGGCTGTCTTCTCCCTCTTACTTCTTCTCACCTGACAAAAGGGGTAAGGCAGCTCTGTGGGGCCTCTTTTATGAGGGCACTAATCCTATTCAAGAGAGTTCTACCCTCATGACCTAATCACCTCCCAAAGGCCCCACCTCTTAATACCATCACCTTGTGGCGGGGGTAGGATTTCAACATATGAATTTGCAGGGGGAGCACAAACATTCAGTCTATAGCAAGGAGTAACATGTCCAGTGGCACCAGGCCTAGAAGCCAGGCCTCCATGTGCCGTGTCCTCTCAGCACCTCTAGCGCTCCCTCAAGCCCCAGGCACTTGGGAAACAAGAGACAACAGGCATGCTGAGGGTTTCATCCTGCCACCTCAAGTGCTGAGTATGAGAGATGACAGATATGAACACAGAAACTCCGCCTTTCTCCTACGAGCCAAGAAACAGGAATCCACAGGCAGGTACCATCTCCTTAGCACCTCCCACCCCTTTCTCCTTCCAGAGGGCAAGGCAAAGCCAGCTCCTGGGCATGAACACCAAGTGCAAGGAGCCAAGGTTCTGACAGTCACGTTTGTTCCCAGCACAAGGCCAGAGTAGAAAGGACTCCCAATGCTGGGCAGAGGGGGCCCACATAGCTGAGGAGAGAGGAATGATCTCTAGCCACGAGCCCTCTCCAGCTGTGAAAAGCAAGGATTTTGGGGGTGAATGCTGCATCTTATCATTCTATCTCCACATTCTGCCAGTGAACTAGCCAAACCACTTCACCAAGTAGGCTCAGAATGGAAGATAAGTTCATACTGTCTCCTGATCCAGGGGGTTTGAGAGTTGGAAGCTCCTCAGGGCAGGGTCCTCAT
The DNA here is from genome assembly GCF_964374135.1 of Grampus griseus. Classification (NCBI taxonomy): domain Eukaryota; kingdom Metazoa; phylum Chordata; class Mammalia; order Artiodactyla; family Delphinidae; genus Grampus; species Grampus griseus. The sequence goes on along the minus strand of NC_139019.1, from coordinate 153,446,400 downwards.
CCCACACTCACCTGGCTGACTGCTCAGGAACCTCTTGCTTCTTGCCAGCTGCCTTGCCCCCCAGCTTCTCACAGCTGCCCCCCAAACAGCTCAACCCCACTATTCCCTGAAGCCCCCTCACCACCTCCAACCTAGTCCTGCAGAAGCCTCCTTGGTCTGCATATCCACCTCACCCTGCCCTTCCACCTCTTCTTAATGAAATCCAATGTCCCCAACATGGCCCCACACTCCACTCCTGAATGCCAGGCTGCACTTCCTCTCACCTCCCTCAACACAAGTGGAGGGGCCATCTCACCCCATGTCCCCAGTCTCACTTCTTGAGCAGCACTGTACAACAGAAATACATGCAAGCCACAAATGCAAACACATGGATAATTTAACATTTTCTAATAGCCACATTAAAAGACTATTAGACAATTAGTAAAATGGTAAAAAGAAACAGGTGAAATTAATTTTAATAATATTTAATTTAGACCAATCTATCCAAAATATTATAATTTCAACATGTAATCAACATTAAAAATTATTGAGATATTTTGCTGGTTTTTTTAGATTGCCTTAAATCCACTGTGTATTTTACACTTGCAGTGCATCTCAATCCAGACTACATACCTTTCGAGTGTTCAGTAGCCACATGGAGCCAATGGTCACTATACTGGGCAGCACAGATCTAGACCAGGGGTTGGCAAACCATGGCCCACAGCCCAGATTCGGCTGGCCTACTGTCTGATTTTGTATGACTCCTCAACAAAGAGTGACTTTTTTGTGGGGGTGGGGGGCACCACACCACGAGTCGTGAGGAATCTTAGTCCCCTGCAGTGGGAGCTCGGACTCCTAACCACTGGACCACCAGGGAATTCCCAAGAGTGATTTTTTAATATTTTTAATGATTGAAAAAAAATCAAAAGAATAGTATTTCATGACACAAATTCTATGAAACCCAAAAGTTAGTGTCCATAAGTAATGTTTTAAATTCTGTCAATAAAGATGTATGGAAATATGTTTCATCTCTTCTTATATTTTTACTTATCTCCTAATACCCTCTAAATTTTGCCTCTTGGCCCACATAGCAGGAAATATTTACTATCTGATCCTGTACAGGGAAAGTTTGCCCAGCTCTATTCTAGACCATTCACCTGCCCCCTAGACTCCAATACAGGAGCTCCAGATTTGGCTTTGGAATCAAAAGGCCAGCTCAAATCCCAGCTCCCCTGTGTCCCAATTCTGGGGTTTAGAACAAGTCACTTCCCCTTTATGAGCCTCATTTTTCTTCATTTGAAAGTCGGGTCAGCACTCAAGTGGGTGTAAAGAGGGTGAAAACCCAGCGCCAACCATAGAGCTGGTCACTCATTCACTCGTTTCCAGTCCTCCAGTCTCATTCCAGTTTCCAGTCTTCACATCTCCAGCTGCAACACCTGTCCACCGAGTCCCCCTCACCTCACTCAGTACCTCGTCCAGGTGACGCCTGCACCAGTCACCTTCTCCCAGCATCCTCAGCAATCTCTACCTCCACTGGCAGGAGCCCCATATTGGTGACTTCTGAATCACTTTGGCAGCACAAACCTCCTTCTGCCTGGAATAGCCTCCCGTCTTCCTCACCAAATTCTGTCTCCTCCAAGATGACACCCCCGCACGGCCAGCAGTGCCCTTTGGCTCACAGCTCTGCCCCTCCACGGGCCTGACAGCAGCACTTCCGGCACGCCCGAGAGGTGATCTGGGCATGCGCACAGCTCTGGTCCCTCCAGGTGAGGACCTGTTACAGGCCCAGCCCCAGTAGCCCTTTGCACACACAAGGGCTCAACAAATACGTCAGACTGGCCTAGTGAGGCTTGGGCCAGCTTCCCCCTCGAGTTCCATCAATTCTCAAATCTCATCAATTTTGACATCTGACATCTTAATCCTGATGTCTCCCTGTTTCAGCGGTGCCTCCTCCCAGGGACACCCCTACCCATCTGGCCCAGTCCTAACGGCTCTGCTTTTCCAGAACCAACTCCATTCATGCTCTCTCACCAGTCAAGGTCGTTCTGGTCACCGGCTTATGTTAGGCTAGTCTAGTCTCTAGCCCAGGGCCCACATATTTTCCCTTGTCACACCTTGCCAGTAAATCTTTTCCTCCTGGGGAAGTGTTTCTTCTAAAATTGACCCTCCCTTTGGCTGTTAGGTCAGAACTACTTCCAGCAATAAAGAACGATGTCCTGGAATTGAACATGTTGCCAACAAGTACTCTTGTCCCCAATTAATGTTCCTGCATTTTGCCAAAAAGGTGAGAACTAGCCTCCAACTGGTGATGCTTTGAGCCCTGACCCATGGTGGGATCAGCTTCCTCATGCCAGTCACCAGATTTTCCTTCTACATTCTAGACACTTCTCAGTTTCTTTTTCTCCCCCATATTTTCTATTGAGCTATAACTGGCATATCATAAAACCTACCCACTTACAGTGTACAATTCAATGGTTTTAGCATATTCACAGAGTTGGTCACCATAATCTCAGTTTGGAACACTTTCATCATGTAAAAAGAAACTCCTAACCTGACCATTCCTATCCCAACCCTCCCTCCAGCTCCCACAACCACTAATCTGCTTTTGTCTCTATAGATTTGCCTGGACATTTTATATAAATGGAATCATATAAAATGTGGCTTTTTGTGTCTGGCCTCTTTCACTTAGCATAATCTTTTCAATGTTCATCCATAGTATAGTGTGTATCAGTACCTCATTTCTCTTTATTGCCAAATAATTTTCCACTTCTTTTGCTGGTTCCCTGTCAGAGGCTGAATCTCAAAATGTTGAAGCACCCCAAGTCTCAGCCCTCCTCCTCTCTTCATCTCTATCTACTCAGTTCCTGGGTGATCTCATCCAGTCTCTTGACACAAAATACCGCCTATATGCAATGACTCACAAATCTATCTCTCTGTCCGGCCCTTTCCCATGAGCTCCAGACACACAGGTCCCACAACGTCTTCCACATCTCCCTCCACTTGTCCATCTCAGGCATCAGGCTTGACACAACCAATACAAGAGAACCAGTCTGAGTTCAGTTATGGGTAGTGATGGACGAATGCTAGTAAGTGTAAGCAAACACAATCTAACAGCACATTAATAATAATTTTAAATCAACAAGGAAGGCTTATTCCAAAAAGACAAGGATGGTTTAATATTAGGAACTCTGCTAATATAAAGCACCATATTAATAGAGAAAATGAGGGGAAAAGTCTTATCAATATATATTAACAGGGCAATTGATAAAACCCAACACATATTTTTAGTAAACATTCTTGATAAAATAGAATAAGGTAAACATTTATAAAAACAACCCAAACATCATCTTCCAGAAGCACTTTCATTAAAGTAAGAAACAACACAAAGTTGTCTTCTTCCATCATTACTTAACCTTTTCTGGAGGTACAACCAATGCAATTGGACAACAGAAAGAAACTAGAGGTATAAAAACAGGAAAAGAGTAGATAAAACCATCATCATTTGCAAATAATATGATTATAAACATGGAAAACCCAAAGCCCAAAACACTATTCTAAAGTATAAAAGAAGTCAGTACGGTGGCTTTTGTATATGCCAATGACAATCAGAAGATATAAAAGAAGGACCTAAAGCACCTAGGAATATACTTATCAAGATAAAGATGAAGAAAATTTGAAATATTGAGCACATAAAAGATCTGAGCAAATAGGAAGATTCAACATTAGGAAGATGTCAAACCTCTCGTAAACAGTGATAAAATAATTTGTTAATGCTATCTTAATAGAAACACCAAACATTTAATAGGAACACTCTCCTATTGAAAAAAGCAAGGTGCAGAATATTACGCATAGCATGCTACTTTTTCTATAAAAATGGGAAAAGCATTTGTATATAGACAAGATATGGTCTATCTATAGAAGGCGAAGTAGGAAATGGGTCTCATTGGTTGCTTCTGGTTAGTAAAATGGGTAACTGAAATAGGGGTGGGAGGGACCCTTCTCACTGTATAACTTTTCGGTATAATTTTGAACCATGTGAATATATTACTTATTCAAAATTTTTTAAAACTGAAAACAATCATATTTCTTTTTTAAAAAATATTTTAATGGCTCTGTGTTGTCAGCAAATTATTTAGGTGTCTAAAACCTTCCATAACTGGGTTCCAAATAATGGTATTGATGATAAAAAGGAGGTGAGGATAGGGGAAGCCGCTGCTGCCACCACCAGCACCGCCACCACCATCCAAACAAGGAACTACAGTGAGCTACATACAGCCCATGCACCAAATCTAGCCCGCTGTCTTTTTTTTTTATAAATAACTTTTTATTTGTTTATTTATTTATTTATTTATTTATTTTTGGCTGCGTTGGGTCTTTGCTGCTGCGTGTGGGCTTTCTCTAATTGCGGCGAGCGGGGACTGCTCTTCATTGCAGCGCGCAGGCTTCTCATTGCGGTGGCTTCCCTTGTTGCGGAGCACGGGCTTTAGGCGCATGGGCTTAAATGTAGTTGTGGCTCGCAGGCTCTAGGGCACAGGCTCAGCAGTTGTGGTGCACGGGCTTAGTTGCTCCACGGCATGTAGGATCTTCCCAGACCAGGGGTCAAACCCATGTCCCATGCATTGGCAGGCAGATTCTTAACCACTGTGCCACCAGGGAAGTCCCAGGGCATATGTTTGTTTTTTGTTTTTTGTTTGTTTTAGGGGTTTTTTTTTGAGGTATGTAGGCCTCGCACTGTTGCGGAGTACAAGCTCCCGTTGCGGAGCACAAGCTCCGGACGCGCAGGCTCAACAGCCATGGCTCATGGGCCCAGCCGCTCCGCGGCATGTGGGATCTTCCCGGACCGGGGCACGAACCCGTGTCCCCTGCATCGGCAGGCAGACTCTCAACCACTGCGCCACCAGGGAAGCCCTCAGGGCATATGTTTTGTTTTTTTTTTAACATCTTTATTGGAGTATAAGTGCTTTACAATTGTGTGTTATAGTTTCTGCTGCATCACAAAGTGAATCAGCTATACGTATACATATATCCCCATATCCCTTCCCTCTTGCGGCTCCCTCCCACCCTCCCTATCCCACCCCTCTAGGTGGTCACAAAGCACCAAGCTGATCTCCCTGTGTTATGCGGCTGCTTCCCACTAGCTATTTATTTTACATTTGGTAGTGTATGTATGTCCATGCCACTCTCTCACTTCGTCCCAGCTTACTCTTCCCCTCCCTATGTCCTCAAGTCCATTCTCCGTCTGTGTCTTTATTCGTGTCCTGCCCCTAGGTTCCTCAGAACCTTTTTTTTTTTTTTTAGATTCCATATATATGTGTTAGCATACGGTATTTGTTTTTCTCTTTCTTACTTACTTCACTCCTATGACAGTCTCTAGGTCCATCCACCTCACTACCAATAACTCAATTTCGTTTCTTTTTATGGCTGAGTAATATTCTATTGTATATATGTGCCACATCTTCTTTATCCATTCATCTGTCGATAGACACTTAGGTTGCTTCCATGTCCTGGCTATTGTAAATAGTGCTGCAATGAACATTGTGGTACATGACTCTTTTTGAATTATGGTTTTCTCAGGGTATATGGGCATATGTTTTTGATTCGTCTCTGGGTATGTACCTAGAATAGAATTGCTGGGTCCGTGGTAACTCTTAAGCTTTTGGGGGAACTGCCAGGCTGTTTTCCAAAATGGCTGCACCATTTCACATTCGTACCAGCAGCGTACAAGTGTTCCAATTTCTCCTCATTCTCATCACTACTGGCTGTTATCTGACTTTTTCATTATAGTTATCCTAGTGGGTGTGAAGTAATATCTCACTGTGGTTTTGATTTGCATTTGCCTGATGGCTAATGATGCTGAGCAACTTTTCATGTGCTTAATGGCTGTTTGCATACCTTAGGAGAAATGTTTACTTGCCCATTTTTAAATTAAGGATGAGTTTTTAATTGACTTTTTATTTATCAAGCTAGATGCTTACTCTAGGAGCTGAAGTTCAAATAGAAGTTCAGTTGCCTTAGCGGCAGTTGGTATCTCCCCAAAAGTGAAGCCTGAGATTTCAGAACAGAGGCTAAGGAGAGAGGGATCATCAAGTGGGATTCCAGAGGATGGAAGCTTCCTCAAACACAACTGCTTGGGAGAAACCTTACTGTGTAAAGCTGAGAGCTTAGAAAAGTCAGCTTGGCTCTTCAGAAAGTTGGGTTTCTATAGCGTCAGGATTTTGGCTTTGGAATTTAAAATGTATTATTTTAAAGGTGATAATATTTATGTTAAAAACATTTTCAGATAGTACACAAGAGTATAAAGCAAAAGTTAAATGTCTTTCCTCCCTAACACCTCTTCCCTGATTTAAGCTCTCCAGAGATATTCACTATTAAGTTTTCGTGTATATATGCAAATATATACATATATATTTGTTTGTTTATGTACATTAAATAACATATTGTTCTGGCAACTTGTTTCCACTTATCAATATAGCTGGGAAATTTTTCTACTTCACCATAGATAAATCTTATTCTTTTAATGTGTTGTCATATCATGTTGTATGGATTTCTATAGATAGAGATAAATCACCATAGATAGAGATAGATAGAGATAAATCTAGATAGATTTCACCATAGATAGAGATAAATCTTATTCACCATAGATAGATAGATAGATCTTATTCTTTTAATGTGTTGTCATATCATGTTGTATGGATTTCTATAATGTATTTAACCAGCCCCTACTGAAGGACTTTAGTTTTAGTGTTTTTGCTATTTTGAGCAAGTTTGCAGTGAATCTTGTGCACTATCTTTGGTACTTTTGTGAGTCTCTCCGGGGATAAATCCCTAACATTTATGTTTTGATGGATGCAGTATAGTCCAATTGTCCTCTAAAGAGGGGCAGTTTACACTTGTTCTAACAGTGTCTCTCCATCGCTTTCAAAGACTGGGTTTTAGCAATCTTTTTTCAGGGGGAGGAGGTTGTTGTGTCTGTTTTCATTTACATTTCTTTAGTTCAGAAGGAGGCTGACATTTCATATTTTTATAGGTCATTTATGTTTCTTTTTCTGTGAACTTTCTGTTCTGTTCTTGTCCAGTTTTTCTATAGAGTTGTCTCTTAGTGCTTTGGAAAAGCTTTTTGTATTTTAAGGAAAAATTTCTAGTGCTTTTGTGGTTTTATTGTTTATATGAAAAATTTTGATCATCAGTTTTACTGGCGAGTGTGAGCGACAAGGCAGGGCTCCAGCTTTGCTTTCTTCCAGATGGCTTGCCATTGTCCTGATGCCATTTATTGAATTCTTTCCCTTTCCATCCATTTATTTAAAAAGCTTTTGTGATATACTAGATTCTAATATGTGTTTGGGTCTATTTCCAGCCTCTCTATTCTTTCTCTAGTACTAAGTTACTTTGATGGCTTGTTTTTTTAAAAAATTGTTTGTTTTTAAACTATTTTATAAGGTTTTGGCAGTTTACCAATTAAACCAGGTCTAGGGAAAAGCATGTTATATGGAGAAAGGAAGTGTCTGGGAGTCAAACAGATCAGGATTTGATCCCAGATATATAGTTTATCAGCTTTTTAGCCCTGGACAGATTCTTCAACTTTACTGTGCTTCAGCTTTTTCGCCTTTAAAACAGAATGAGGATTGAGTGAGATGCTGCCAGGAAAGGGCTCCCTGCTGCTGTTAGGTGCATGCTGGATGTGTGGCTGTTCACTTCTGGGCCTGAGCTTTAGTGGGCTGGGGTGAGGCATTTGCAAGATCAAGGGGGTGTGTCTCCCCACCCCCAATCCTCCAGGTCCAGGAATTCCCTGCCCAGTCAGCCCTGAGTCCATTACTACTGCCTGCCCAGACCTCTCCTTCGATCTGCTATTCAGAGAGAGAGCTGTCCCTGAAGGGAGGCCAAGGTGTGTGTGGGGGGGAATTCGTGGACAGAGTGTGGGTCCCTCACTATACAGAACAGGGTGGGACGGATAGGTGGAAATAGAGGAGGAGGGAACAGGACTCCATCTATGCTCTTGCCCTGAACCCTTCCAATCTGAGGGGTGGGTCTGCTTCCTTTTCTGTTCCCTCATGATGATAGATTGGGGTGGGGAGGAGAGGTATTCATTTGTTCAATAAGCATATCCTGGGGACTGGCTCGGTGTGTTAGTTTCCTAGGGCTGGCTTGGCTTAAAACAATACAAACTTATTGTCTCATAATTCTAGAGGCTAGAAGTCCAAAATCAAAGTATCCGCAGGGCTGTGCTTTCTCTGCAGGTTCTAGGGGAGAATCTGTTCTGTACCTTTCTCTTAGCTTCTGGTGTCACTGCTATCCCTGGTGTTCCTTGGCTTGTAGACACATCTCTCTAATCTCTGCCTCCATTGTCACATGGCATTTTTCCCTCTTCTTATAAGGACACCAGTCATATTGTATTAGGGTCCACCCTAATGAGCTCATCTTTACTTGATTACATCTACAAAACCCTATTTCCAAATAAGGTCATGTGCACAGGTACCAAGGATTAGCACTTGAACAGATGGCTTTGGGGGACACAATTTGACACTGGGAATGCTGGCCCTTAGGAGGGTTAGGGTTAGGGTTAATGTAGGGCATCAGCATTGACTCTCCCTCCTTCCCACTTTCCCAGCCAGTGACCTGGGGCGGCCAGTGGCATGTGGATTTGATTTCTGGCAGGGATAAAACTAGTGGGGAGGATGATATTTTTAGAAGTCCAAGGGACCCTAGCGACCACCTAATCCAGACATTTAACAGATGGGAAGCTGAGACAGTTCCACGAGACACTTTGTGTTATGGTTGGGCACTTTGTGCTGAGGCAGCTGCTGTGGGCCATGTACTGTGGCTCCAGTTGGTGGTGGGGAGAGGGGGAGGGTGGCCACTGAGTCCGTTGTCAGCCCTGGATCCCCAATCGCAGCCTGAGGCAGACTCTACTTGGGGCCACCAACACCTACTGAAAGCCCGTGCTTTTCCCAGATGGGTTTTTTGTCTGGGGCTGCCTGGAGAGAGGAGGAGGTGGTGCGGCCGGTGTTGCCACTGTTTCAGTTCTGACTCCCACTCACACAGTCCCGGGGCCTGTGGGTGCCATGCAAGGCAAGTTCCCTCTGCAGTGCCCCCGCCACCCCCGAAGCCTCTCCTGGGCTGCAGCTCTGCCAACCCGCTTCATCTGCTACCCTCTTCCATTGGCTTTGCATGCTCTCAAAAATCAGGGAAATCTCTCCTCTGTTGGAGACTCTCCTGTTTTCTTTGCTGTTTTGGTAGAAGTTGGTGATGTGTTGATGTGAGTGTGTGTGTGTGTGTGTGTTTTTCTGGGTGCATGCACGTGCATGCAAAACCTGCCCTGTCTCCACAGTGCCAGCTGCCTCCCACTGCTTAACGGGATTCTTGAGCATAGTGCTTGATGGGCACATTTTCTGTTCTTGTGCCCAGAAAATCTCATCCTTCTCCCTTGCTCTCCTTGGACTTGACACTGGCATGCCTGCCAGACTTCGTGCCATGGAGTGAGCTCTGGTCCTGAAATAGCTGATCCCCAAGCAGCAACATCCTGGGGCTCCAGCTGCAATTTACAGCTAAGGCCAGGGCAGAGGATGCCAGCGTAGGCACCCATGGGCTAGAACTCTGAGCGGCTGGAGTTTTTGCTGCCAGCATTTTCTGTGGAGTTCGCAGACCGTCAGGAGTAGAGAAGATGCTGAGGAGGTTTGTGTCTCCACCATTGCCTATCGGACTCTCCATTCACTCCAAAAAATGTACTGAGCATCTAGTATGTGTCAAACACCGTGCCAGGCATCAGAGGGAGCTAGAGAAAGTCCTTGCCTCCCCAGGGGTTCCAAATGAACTCTACTGCTGTGTTCCATGACTGGGAAGCATCAGGAACTCTAAGAACTGGAACCTAGGAAGAGATCTGGGAAAAAGCTGCTTCCTACTGAGATTTGTGGAATGGCTGGGGGGAGGGGGTGCTGGTAAAGCCTGGAGGTGAAGAAGGGGGAGGGCAGGGCTGAAGACAGCCTGGTGGCAGGGCCCAATAGAATGGCCACTCTCAGCACTTACCGCAGCCATGTTCATTGTTGGGGTCCCTCCGTCTCACAACACAGAAAGCTCCAGGAGGGCAGAGACTGTCTGTGGAACTGGTACCTGGCAGGGAGTCAGTGCTCAGAAAACATCTGAATGAATGAACTTCACAGAGTTTTCTTTAGATCTTGAGGCTACTGGGGAGCAGGAGTTTAAGTTCAGGTTCACCTGGTTAGTTTTATGATTTTGGAAGATCATTCAGGCAACTGTGGGAAAACAGGGGAATGGACAGTATGCCTGAGGAGCTTCCTCTGCTGTTCGCTGAAGGGGAATCAGATTTGAACCTAGCACCTGAAGATGGAGGAGGCCATCTACAAGGACCAAAGAGCAGCTGTAAGAAGCTGAGAAGGATCCCTGGCCAATAGGAAGCTAGGATCCCAATCCTACAACCACAAGGAACAGAAACAGGCCAACAGCAGGAATGAGCTTGGAAGAGGATCCCAAGTGCCAGATGAGATCACAGCAGTTGGAAACTTTGACTTTTACCTTTGTAAGCACTGATCAAGGAACCCAGCCATGCCATCCTGGACTTCTAACCTGCAAACCTGGGAGAGAATAAAAGGATATTGTTTTAAGGCACTAAGTGGTCATATATTACAACAACAATAGAAAATGAACACACCAATTGCTGGAATCATTCACTGAATTGAAAACACAGGTAGAGGGGCAGGTCAGACAGGCTAGCTGAGAAAAGACACCCAGGAGGATTTGGAGTTGATGATAAGCATCCCCACCTCATCAGGTTGTGGAGAGGATCAAATGCATAGAAAGTAAGTGCTGGATAAACGTTGGCCACTGTGGGTGTGGCTGGAACTGTGGGGAGACCTGGGTCCCAGATGTAGGTGGAGATCTGGGAGTTACTGCAGAAGGGCCGCTGCCTCCAGACACTGAACCTATCCCATAGTTGTTGATTCCATGGGATGTGATAGGATGGAGAAAGCAGGTGACATTGCCACTGCCCAAGCTCTGCTGTACCCCCTGGGCCTGGGGTCTGTCAAGTGGGCTGGTCCAGCCCTGTCTGACCAGGCTCACATCTCCTCTGTTTTGAGTGTATGCCTACCCTCTGGAGAAGTGAGGAATTACCAGGATTGATTATGGCCAGCTATGGCTTATGAACTTTTTATTACTGTGCTCTGTTAACAGCTGGTTTCTTGCTTTGCCTTTGGAGAGGGGCATGGAGGTCATGGTCCTAGTCCTAGAATGTGAGAACTGGAATCATCTTTGGGATCTGTCTATTCCCTCTCCTCTGGTAACAGGAGGGGAATGATGAGGCTTGGAGAGGCAGGGACTTCTCCCAGACCACAGAGCAAACCAGGGACCAGGCTTCCCTCTCCCTCAGTCAGTCTTTAGCTGGGGGTGGAGAGAGGTGGGATTCAGGGAGCAGCTGGTGGTCCCCTTCCTAGTCCTGTGCCCCCACTACTGCTGAGGAGGAACAGAAACCTGACCATACTCGGTTTCATCTGGGCCTTCCTTTTCTACACATGGAAGGAGGAATCTATTTTTCTCTTTCTTCAAGAGGGACAGAGAGGAGGGCAGACAAGCTGGAGTGGAGCAGACTGGGGAGGAAACTGGGTTGAGAGTGTTTGGGGCTTGATAGGGAGAACTTGGGTGTCAGAGTCCATTTGATTTAGATGAGTCAGCAAACGTTTTCTGTTAAGGACCAGATAGTCAATATTCTAGGCTCTGTGGGCTACACAATCTCTGTTGCAACTATTCAACTCTGCTGTTACAGTATGAAAGCAGCCTTGGGCAGTATGTAAACAAATGGGTGTGGAGTTTCTGATAAAACTTTATTTATAAAAAAAGACAGGGACTTTTTTTAGAAGACCCAATGCTGCCCACCAAAATTAATTAATTAATTAAAAAAAACCACATATGCCCACATGAAAACTTGTACATGAATGTTCACAGCAGTACATGAATGTTCACAGTTTCCAAAAGGTGGAAACAACCCAGTCCATCAACTGATAAATGGATAAAATATAGTATACCCATACAATGGAATGTTATGTAGTAATGGAGCACTGACACATGCTACAACATGGACAAACCTTGAAAACATCTTAAGCAAAAGGAGTCAGACACAAGAGGCCACATACTATATGATTCCATTTCTGTGAAATGTCCAGTACAGGGACATCTATAGAGACAAAGGGGAGATTAGTGGTTACGTAGGTCTAGGGAGGATGAGGGGGTCAGAGGTGATAGCTAAAGGGTGCAGTGATGAAAATGTCCTAAAATTGACTGTGGTGATGGCTGCACAACTCGGTGAATACACTAAAACCAGTGAATCATATACTTTAAACGGGCAAATTGTATGATACGGGAATTATATCTCAATTTAAAAAAATTATCTACCCCAGTTTTCTAAAAGAAGGGACCTTAGTCCATCTAGGTCTAACTTTCTCATTTTATAGATGAGGCACTGAAGCCCAGAGAGGTTGTCATTTGTCATTTAGAACCCTGATTGACTACCCATTAGCCATTACATTCTCACCCATTCTACCCTGCTTCAAGTGAGTGGGAGTGGCCATTCACACAAAATCAGTGAAGTCACACAAACCACCTTGGATCTGGCACAGATCTCTGAGACTGGTGTTAGAAATACACGGTGTGGTTTACTGAGGACAGATTTGTTCTTGGCACTTCATTGTCTTATGGCTCAAAAAATTGACACTTGTGACCTGGCCAAGCCAAGATTCCCACACTTTCACTATCCAGCCACATTTCACAAACTTTGAGCTAAAGTTGAATACCGAGTCACAGGAGATGAGCAGAGCGTGAGCTTGGACATTAGCGGACCAGGATTCAAATTCAGCTTTGTGTGAGCTGCATGAAGCTATTACCTTTATGAGCCTCAGAAAACTGTGAATAATAAAGGTATTCTTTGTGAGCACTGGATGAGATATCACATGTAATGTGCTTGGCATATAAATGTTAATTCCTTCCTCCTTCCATTTGAGAACTGAGAGGTCTTCATAACTGAGACCTTGGTGAGGTCAGTCAAGCACATTTGCTTGAATTGGGTTTCCTGGGGATGATAATCCTCTGTGGAGTTCATCATGCCCAGTGCACACATCTGGGAGCACCTTTCCCCTTTGCAACACTGACACATTGTCACCCAACCAACAAGGCTAAAAGAGGAATAGAAAACCACCCTGCACCCTCTTGCACTGTTGGTAGGAATGTAAATTGATACAGCCACTGTGGAGAACAGTATGGAGGTTCCTTAAAAAACTAAAAATAGAATTACCATATGACCCAGCAATCCCACTACTGGACATACACCCTGAGAAAACCATAATTCAAAATGACACATGTACCCCAAAGTTCATTGCAGCACTATTTACAATAGCCAGGACATGGAACAATCTAAATGTCCAACGACAGATGAATGGATAAAGATGTGGTAAATATATACAATGGAATATTACTCAGCCATAAAAAGGAATGAAATTGGGTCATTTGTAGAGATGTGGATGTACCTAGAGTCTGTCATACAGAGGGAAGTAAGTCAGAAAGAGAAAAACAAATATCGTATATTAACGCATGTATGTGGAATCTAGAAAAATGGTACAGATGAACCTATTTCCAGGGCAGGAATAGAGACGCAGGCGTAGAGAATGGACATGTGGACACAGTGGGGGAAGGGGAGGGTGGGATGAATTGGGAGATTAGGATTGACATATATACACTATCGTGTGTAAAACAGATAGCTAGTGGGAACCTGCTGTATAGCACAGGGAGCTCAGCTCAGTGCTCTGTGACGACCTAGATGGGTGGGATGGGGGTGGGTGGGAGGGAGGTCCAAGAGGGAGGGGATATACGTATACAATGTACAGCAGAAACTAACACAACATTGTAAAGCAATTATACTCCAATAAAACAAAAAAAAATACTAAGATTGAAAAAGAAAAGAAAACCACCCTGCAGAGCCCTGCTAGCTGTGTGTTCAGAGGAGCTCTGCTCTCACAGCCTCACGTGCCACTTGGGGAGGGTTCCCTAGGGAGGGCCAGAACTTCTACTGCAGGACCTAGGGGGAGGGAGAAGGTGGGGGAGGGTTTGGGGTGAGAAATGGTACAGCAAAGTGGTGGACAGTAAGGCAAAGCTGACAGTAGCCACCAGTCCTAAAGCTCAGGAGGGACTATCTTTTCTCAAGAAATTCCAAAGTGCAAACATTTAAAAGGTCAATTTTTGGTTACATTGTGCATACAAACTTTGCTTATTTTCAAATTATTTTTTGTTGCTTATATAACTATTCTCATTGTTCAACTGATATAGTTTTCTATTTGTGAAATTATTTGGGGTCTAAGTTTAGTATGGATTGCATCCTACTTTTTCTTATTAAAATACTAAGTTTTTTAAAAGCTACTTGTTTTTTATGTAACGACTGCACTTGGTTACAGGGTTAAAAGGTCAGTTTTCAGCTGGCTTAACTGCTTTGTGCTGGCAAGGCCACATGCAGGCTTCTAAAGTTCCACTTTCTGGCCTGTTTGGCCACCACAAAAATGACGAGACTAATTGACAAATTAGTTGCCTTTGTCAATCCTATAATCAAAGGCAACTAATTTGTAACAATGATCTAATTAATATTCATCCAGTGTTCCAAGACAGGGTACATGAAGTAAGTCAGAGGTACAAGATCCACCCCCGTCTAGGCCTGCTCGCCTCCCCAGCGTTACAGTCCATTAATCCTCTAGAGTTAACTGCAAACCGGGCGCCTACTCAGATCTCTCCCCCACCACACCCCGAAGTCTCAACCCCAGTGTTCATGCTGTCTTCCCTCTCAGCTCCCGCCAGCTGTCTCCGCCATGCCTTGCGTGGGCGTGATGCCAGGCGGCGGTAGGAACTACAAGGAAAACAGAGGGTTAGGGGATGCCGTTGGGAGGTCGGCGGGAACTGCAATTTTAGATACTTTGGTCAGGAGAACCTCTCCCGTGGTAAACATCTGAGCAGATTCCTGCGGGAAGGGTGGAAGCGAGCCACCGGCTCTCTGGGGAACAGTGGTCTAGACCGAGGCAATCAGTGAGTGAGTGGGTCCATCCCTTGCCAGGAAAGAGAAAGCAGAGTGTGAAAAATCGTGCTGGAACGAAGGAATCGTTAGCAGTGTCAGGCTTTACCTTAACCTTGGCACCTAGGTTACACCAGCCAGGACCAGTTCAGGACCTGGGACCTGACCGGGCTAGGCACTGCCTAAGGGATCAGATTCTAAGGAGGTTTGGAATCACACCGAGCAGCCTTCCCATTCTTCCAGTCCGGTCGCAGACCCCGCGCTTTAGGCAAGGATCCTGTCGCCTTAAATGTGGTCACGACCCTACAGGTACAGCCTCCTCCTCCTCCTCTTCCTCCCGCCGCCTATTCTGTGACGCCGAACTCTCAGAAGAGCCCAAGCCTGGGTCCCAATGCCTCCTCACCTCCTCCAGGCCCCGAATCCCTCAGGGCTCCGCCCCTTGCCTCCTGAACCCTCTGACTCCGGCCCTAATCCACTCCGCCCCGCCCCGCCCCGCCCCAGTTATGGGAGTGGCCCCGCCCCTACGGCCGAGGCCCCGCCCCTCCGTGCTGTATATTTAAGAAGCTGAGCGTCAAGAATTGGTCAGAGTCGGAGACCTGAGTTCCTAATTGGTTATGGTGTACTGCCTGCTTCCTGCAGAGCGGCATGACCCGGAAGTGATTCCTGAAGCGCCGGCCGCGTGGATTAGTACTTTGGGCACTCGGTTGCCGCGGTCGCTGCCATGACCAAAATAAAGGCAGATCCAGACGGGCCGGAGGCTCAGGCGGACGCGTGCTGCGGAGAGCGCACTTACCATGAGCTGCTGGTGAATCTGAACCCCATCGCGCAGCCTCTGGCTTCTCGCCGCCTCACGCGGAAGCTCTACAAATGCATCAAGAAAGGTGCGGCGGGACTTTCCTGGTGGTCCAATGGTTAAGACTCTGCGCTTCCAGTGGAGGGGGCATGGGTTCGACCCCTAGGTGGGGAAGTTACGCAAGCCGCGTGACGTCTTCAAAAAAAAAAAAAAAAGGTACGGGTGGACGCCGGGGTGAGTCGGGACAGGGCGCGGGTGGCGGGCGGAGGTCCCCTCGACCGATTCTTCTGTCGTTGCAGCCGTAAAGCAGAAGCAGATTCGGCGCGGGGTGAAGGAAGTTCAGAAATTTATCAACAAAGGCGAGAAAGGGTAAGAACCCCCTCCCGCCGGATTTTGCATTTCTAAACGATGACGAAGGTATCCCTGCTACTTAGTAGGTAGTCGGTAAAAGAGCTATGACTCCCCCTCATGTGCAGAAGGTAAATTCCCTTCCGTACAGATGCTGATACATCACTTACACGAGCGCAAAGGGACACCATGGGCAAAGTGAATTCCAGGGGAAGCGAATCGTATAAGCCAGCTCACTTAGGGTAGATCCCAGTTTCATTCATTCAGCGACTATTTACTGACTCCTCTTTTTCAGGCACTATACTATGGCGAGACAATGACAGTAATCAAATACACACAAAATTACAAGTGTCATAGGTAACCATGAAGTAAAAGTACAGGGTGCAGTGAGAATGACTTTATTATCCTACATCTTTTCTTTCTGGCATTTATCAGAACCTGAAACTTATTTGCATTTTTATTCCCTGTATCTCCCACTAGGGCCAGATAGTAAGCTCTTTGAGAATAGGAAAAAGCCTCTCACTGCTTTACTTTCACAAGTGTCTGGTACATTGTAGGTGCTCCAGAGATAAATAATGCTGGGGGGATTTGATGCTCTATGGAGTCTGACCTAGGTGGGGTAGCTGAGGTCTGAAGATATAGGAATTAGTTTGTGGGCTGGGGGGGAGGGGAGACATTCTGCCAGAAGAAAGTGGATTTCAGGGCAGGAGAGGGTAGTAGTGGACAGAAGTGCTAACTTCGCATGGGGTTTTTGTAAGCCATGGTAAGTTTAGTTTTTGTACTCAGAGCTTTGGAGGCCACTGAGGGTTAAAGCCAGGGAGTGACATAATTATGTTTACACCTTAAGAAGATTTTTCTGGCAACTTTGGAAAGGATCAGAGGTGGAAGAATAGATGGGGAAATTGAGATAGGAGGCTACTGTGGCATAGAAGAGGCGAGGGCAATTTTTGATTGGGTTAGTGATGGCGAGATGGAAAGAATTAAAGTGGATGGATGAGAGGACTTTCCGATATGGAGTGAAGAGGTGTGGATTCCAGGCGAATGGACAGAGGGCACACTCACTGAAATAGTGAATAGTGGAGGGAGCTGGGTTTGTATGGGAAGACCATGAGTTTGGTTTTAGACAAGTTTTTGAGGTGCCTTTTAGACATATGAACCGTCTCCCTAGCAGAAATGTCAAACAGGCAAGTGGCTATAAGGGTTTGCAGTTTGGGAGAGGGTCAGGCTGGAAAGAATAGATTTGGGAGTTGTCAACACATAGTTGGTGCTTGAAGCCTTGGTTATGGATGGGGTCAGCTGGGGAGAAAGTACTGACAGGGCAGCCAAGGACCAGGCTGTGGGAACAGCAGCATTTAAAGGCTACTGAGGAATTCCCTGGCGGTCCAGCAGTTAGGACTCCGTGCTTCCACTGCAGGGGGCCCAGGGTTCGATCCCTGGTTGGGGAACTAAGATCCCGCAAGCCGTGAGGCACGGCCAATAAAATAAAATAAAAGCTACTCAAAGGAAGAGGAGCCTGCAGAGGAGGAGAGTATATGAGGCAAAAGGAAAACAAGGAGTGTGGATGCAGTGCTTTGAACCAAGAGCTTTTTCCTTGTGTTTTCCTCTCACTCCCCTAGGGAACAGACCCTTCCCTCTGTGTCATCAGGGCTGCTGAGGCCCTTGTCCCAGAACCCCAACACTTTCCCAGCTAAGAGCCCTAGCTGGGGATTCTCTGGCAAGCTTTCATTGGATCTGTTTCCCTGTCACTCCTGGGAATGATCCTGGAAGCACTCAAGGCCCTTAAATGTGACTAGTTTTTCTAGCCGTCTTGTCTGCCCCATCCCCATCCTGGACTCCAAAGCCATCCCTGGCTCCCCAGCAATAGCCAGCCCCTGTGTATCTGGTATCCTTCTGATTCTCTCGACCTTAAATGCTTTCCCTGTCTCCAGCCCCTCCACGGGCTGCCTGACATGTTCATCATTCAGCTTTCCTCTCAAGTATCATTTCCTGATTCATTTTTTGATCTTCCAAGGAGAGCTGAGCTCTTACTCCTTGGCATCTCTCTCATACCTCATCTGTCCCAGCGCGGTATGCTTTGTCACACTTGGTGGCATTTACTTGTTGCCAAGCAATAGAGATTACCTCTCCAGAGGAATGCACTCACCAAACCAACCTGCATGAATTTCTAAAGGTTGGGAGACACACATTAATAATTGGACTCTTTGAGGTCATGGGGCAGCTTACCCATCTCTGTACCCCCAAGGCCCAGCTCAGAGGCAACACTTACTACTGAAAGAGGGAAAAAGCAAGCTGGAAATGACAGTGGTTTCTCTTATTTCAGGATCATGGTTTTGGCAGGAGACACATTACCCATTGAGGTATACTGCCATCTCCCAGTTATGTGTGAAGACCGGAATTTGCCGTACGTCTATATCCCCTCTAAGACGGTAAGGAGCACGTGTGCCTGATCTTGGTCAGCACAGGATGGAGGGTGTCTGGGATCAGGTATGTGGCAGCAGGCCATAGTGGGAAGGAGCATGAGCTTTGGAGTTAAGACAGGCCTGGATGGATTCTTGGCTCTGCTGCTTCCTAGATGAGGGACTGCAGATAAGTTACCTCTCTGCACTTCCATTTCTTTCTTGTAAAATGGGAATCCCCTTCTCCATGGACTATGGGAATGAAACAGAAGGTGAACTTGGATATGTAAGTCCTATTAGGTGGGTACAGTTTCAGAGGGGATGTTCTAGGGACCTGAAGCTGTCCTTACCCTTACACAGCAGAGGCCAGGTCTGGGGTCCAGGGAGTGGGGGATGGCAGGGACCTGGAAAGCATAGGCACTGCCCAAGGGGACAGCCCCTGCTGGGCTGGAGCCCTTTCACAGTTGCCATGTGAAACTGTAGGCCCAGTGTTGCTGGACCACAACTCGAAAGTTTGCTGAGTTTAAATGGTGGCAAAATGTTAACATTGACTGACTAGCACATGTCTTAACATTGACACTAGCACTAGTCTGTGGGCTGGATTAGGCTGGTGGATCATCAGTTTGTGACTCCCTGGTATACAGGTTGTGCGGCCTTCTTTCCAAACAGCCCTTCTATTTCCTTCTCTGCAGGACCTGGGTGCAGCCGCCGGCTCTAAGCGCCCCACCTGTGTGATAATGGTCAAGCCTCATGAGGAATACCAGGAGGCCTATGACGAGTGCCTGGAGGAGGTACAGGCCCTGCCCCCGCCCATGTGAAGGACTTAGGCAGCAACCTGGGCATCTGCTCCAGAAGCTGTTGCATTGGCAGCGCACCAGCTGGCTGCCCACATTCATGGCATCTCTCTGGTACCCTGAGGCACGTGTTCTTCCCAGGTGGCTCCAACAGCTACTTCACGGCAGCAAAGCCAGCATCTTCTCCATCAGTGCTATTTTCTGTTGAGCTTCAATGAAGATGACGTGGGAGAAATAAATGCTAAAACTAAAATGTGCTGAGTCTGTGGGTGTTTTTTTAAGCAGCAGCTACTGGTGGGGCTGAGGAGTTGGTGGGGAGGAAAGAGCAGAAGCAGCCTTTCTCCTCAGAGGACCCGAGGACTTCAAGAATGTTCAGTGCTAGTGCTTGGCCACCAGAGCCAGTGCTAGACTCAAGCTGAGAACAGACCCTACTGCCCACCCCGAGCTTTCCACTCCCACTTCCAGAGTAGCTGGGAGCTGCAGGACGAGCCAGCTGAGCCCAGGCCCCACTTCACCTAAGCCTGTAGCTCCTATGTCGGGGACACCCCCATTCCTCTTTTCTTTTTCCCCAAGAGACTTAAATGCCACTGGGAAGCTGACAGAAGGAATGTACCCACCCACACAGTAAATTTTAAATAGATATATGAAGTTAATTGCAGAACCCCAGGCCATCTCTCCTGCTTGGCATAATGGCCCCATAACCTAATCCCTTCAAACATTTTAGACTTATGGTGCCTTCCTGTTTTCAAAGGCCCAGCACAGGACCCAGTACACACAGCAGCCAAGCTTCAGGCACCCCGGAATAAACTGGAAGGACCTTGGGCTTGAGGGTTGGATCTGGTTTAAACTCCAAGCTCTCTTCTTGATAAGCTGTGAGCCTTTTTGGGCAAGTCACTTCATCTTCCTACATCCCTTCACACTCATCTCTAATAAGGAGGTAATACGATTTTATATGTGTATATGTAAAAGCATCTTGCCCAGGGTCTGCCATCTCCTAGCTTTTTCTCCCAATCAGATGCAGGTTGGGTTCTTTAGACTGGGCTCTGTGGCTGCCATGCTCCCAACCAGCAGCAATAGTTAGGCCATGCCCAGTACCTGTGCGCAGTGGGCACGTGGTAATTCTTAGCCTGTGAAGCTAAAGGTGGGCAAAGTAAGGAGAAGGCCCGTGAATATATTTGCTCAAAGTTATAAAACAACGGCATTCAGTTCTATCCCAGACTATTTACAGTGGGAAATTGATGCATACAGTTGTGAGGCTGTACAGTGGGAGGAATGGACACAAGCCTTGGTGTGGCAGTAAGAGACCTGGCTGAGGGCAGGATGGAGGACATCTGCTGTGCCCGCCAAGTCCTTTGCTTCTCTGTCAGTTGCTACTAAGTCAACAGCAAATATAATGAAGGGGAGACAGAGCAGGAGTACAGAGGCCAGAGTCTCCCTGCCCTTAGAGCCAAGGAGCCAGCTGCCGGATGTAGGCTGCTTCATCTCCCTCCTTGGCCTCTGCCACAGGGCCACTCCAGCCCCTGCCTGTGGTGGCACTCCTCAGCCAGTTGCTCTGAAATGAACCACAGTCCACAGAAGCCAACCACCCCCACGGAGACAGACCAAGGCTCATGGGTGAAAAACCTCTTTCAGCAAAGTTCCTCCCAGGCAGGAATCAGAATATGATGCGTTTCCCATCTGCTGGGTTCTGCTCCATGGGACAGTAGGGACACTTCAGCCTACAAAGGGAGGAGAACCAAGAATGTCTCAGGGGGCCAGCCAGCAGAAGGATCAAGCCAAGGTGGAGCAGAGCACATGGAACTTACTTTCCTCCGTTAATGAGCTTGTTGAGTGCATCTCGGGAGATGACATGGCCACAAATGAGCTTGATGGGAGGGTTGGAATCCGACGTCTGCTGACGGAGGATGGGGCACGCGAACACTGAGTGGTACCAGCACTTCATACCTAGTTCGATCTCAATCTGGGGAGGCCAGCAGAGGTGTGAGTCCCACTTCCCATGGCGGCTGTCCTCCCCAGCACCTCCTGCTGTACCTCCCCCTGCCAGGCCTCACCGGTAACTCATCCTTGTGACTCCAGACCCCAGTGCACTGCCTCTGCTCGATCACAGCTTTAATGTTCATCAGCACTGGCAGCGCCACACAGCCAGAGGCAAAGCTGCAGAACAAAGAGCAGGGGCTGGAGTGACCCTGACCAAGAACCCAGCAGACAGACAGAAGGACCAGCACATTGTTGGAATGTGACTTGGGACAAGGTTTCAAAGCGGCACTTGATCAAACCGGTACTTAAAAATCTCTCAGGTAACACATAAAGCCACATATGTAGTCATGCGTCCAACTCTAAAAAGTCATTCTAATGCACCCCCAAATTTGAGAATCTATAATAAACACAAAAGGAAAATCCAGGGGAGAGATAATCTGTTCATCCCAAGCACTGATAAGTCCTTGGTGTGACAGGGACAGTGATGTTTGGAAGGGCCCCATCCTGCCTGTCTACCCCATTCCATTGTCACAGTGCACCTCTGTAACTGCAGTCAACCAGGGCACTTAGATACAGGAAAAAGCAGATTCAGTCCTCACAAGGATTGGGCGGGGGGTGGGGAGCCGACTGGCTGGAGCCTTGGGTACCAAACGCCTACAACACGCAGGGCAGTTGTGTGCAACAGAACCGTCCTAAGGCACCGGTGTTCCCACTGGGAAAGACTGTTCTATAACCAGAGTCTGTGGTAACGAATTGGAGGGTGCAGCCTATCACAGTGGGGCAAGGCGTGAGATTCTACAGCCAGCCTAAATAAAATATACCACTGTGGTGTGGTATGTGGTGGGGTCAGGTCCAGGTGACCTTTAGTCCCTGTGAGGCCCTAGGAGCCTGTTTTCTCATGTAAAATGAGGATAACAGTACCTCTAACTCCTTGGTTCGTTGTGAAGCCATGAGAAGAATATTAACTATAAAGGAGTCTTCTGAGTGAAAGCTCTCAGCACATATGACTCAGCCACTCAAGTCTCCCTGAAGGGAAGTTGTGTTTGAGAGATGAGGTGGCAAGAAGGCCAGGCTGTCAGAGGGTCTTGTGATAATCCAGGGGTGAGGTGCAGGAGAAACAGACCTCACTCAAGAGACTATAAAATGGGAAACTTGGGCTTCCCTGGTGGCGCAGTGGTTGGGAGTCCGCCTGCCGATGCAGGGGACACGGGTTCGTGCCCGGGTCCGGGAGGATCCCACATGCTGAGGAGTGGCTGGGCCCATGAGCCACGGCCGCTAAGCCTGCGAGTCCGGAGCCTGTGCTCCGGGAGAGGTCACAGCAGTGAGAGACCCGCGTACCACCAAAAAAAAAAAAAAAAAAAAAAATGGGAACCTTGACCCTGCCATTGACCTTGTGGTGATCCCAGGCCACAACTCTTTCTAAATCTGTTTCTCCAACTGTAGAAAGAAAGGTAATTCCTATCTGGAAGAATGACTAAGACAGCCAGTTTAGGTCTGTGAAGGCACCAAGCACCATTCCTGGACGTGGCAGGGCCTTGGCAAATTGGGTTTCCCTCAACCCTCCCACTTGTGCTGCCCCCACAGGGCTGGCTGTACCTGACGCTGAGGGGTGACTCCACAGAAAGGCCCAACAGGGAACAAGCATCGCGCGTAAAGGTCTCACAGATCTCGGCCCAATGGCTGTTGTCCAGGAGGTGGCAGTAGGGTGACTTCTCCAAGCCCAGCCGCAGGTATACCAGACTGCCCATCATCACCTGGATCTCTACAAGGCAAGGGGGCATCAGGGTACAAGGAGGCAGCCTTTTCCCAGGGTTCCGCATCCAGCCCTGTGGTGGCAGGGCTGCAGAGGCAGTATGAGCCCCATGGCTTCCAGGCCCGAGACCTGACCAAATGGGGGTTAAAATGCCCTCTGGCAAAACCAGTTTTCCCTAAAATCCAGTGAGGAAGTGGGGTCTCAGGCCTGCTTCTGTGGCAATCATGACCCCACTGCATGAGGTAGGTAGGGGTTTCAGTTTCCTTCCCATCCTTTCAGCTGCATCAAGGAGTGAGCTCAGGCCAGCGCTCATGTCTCTATTCTCCAACACTAGCTAATCCCCCCACCCCACCCCCGCCTTTTTTTTTTTTGGCCACGCCTTGCGGCATGAGGGATCTTAGTTCTCTGACCAGGGATCAAACCCATGCCCCATGCAATGAAAGTGTGAAGTCCTAACCACTGGACTCCAAGGGAATTCCCTAATCTCCCTTTTTAAAAAGCTTTCAGGAGGCAGCAGTATCTAGCTAAGATTTCATAACATTGCTGGGCTTTCATGTTGTTTATCTCTAAATAAAATGTGAAGTAATAAATGTGAGGGGAGCTAAAGAAAAAAGTTACTTGTAGTCGGGTGGTTACTAATTGTGAACATCTGGAAGGTGAGGCTCAAACAACTGAGGTTTGGAATTCCTACTGTGAGGCAGAGCAGCATGAGGGCACGCGTGTCGTGGGCAGGCCTGGTGAGCTCTGGGTAGGGGTGTGGCACGTGGCTGGGGACCAGAGGTGGTGTGAGATGAAGCTAGGAGGGTATGGCAGAGGCGGTGAGGAAGGGCCTTGAGTTTGTAGTTCACCTGGGCGACAGTTGGGGAGGGGTTCCCACACAGCCCCACGTGGGGCAGGGACGGGCAATCCCAGACGTGATATCCGCCAGAGCCCAGCATTGCCCACCCTGGAACTCGGGGCACGTACCCCGCTGGTGAAGCCGAGCAAAGGGCTGGAAGTGCCGAGCGTAGCTGAGGGCCTCCAGCTGCTTCTCAGGGCCACCTGCCAGGAGGCGGATGAAGTGCAGTCGGTGCAGCTTGAACTCCAGGGAGCTGTTGAGCTCGAGCAGACGCTGCCTGTGGGAGACGGCCCATCTGGGAAGAAAGGGGCCAGCTGAGTGTGGAGCTGGTGGGGCGAGAGAAGGGGCCCTGGAAAAGCCTCCAAGAGCCTATGTGAGGCCCGTGAGACAGAGCTGGAGACGTGTCAAGTACGCTGAGTGAGGTGAAGAGCACAGACAAGCCCTGTCCCCCGCGGGCCCACCCAAGGGCCAACGTACTCCAATGCTGGCCCCAGGTCTTGTTCATGCAGAGCTTCCAGGATTCGATTCAACTCCAGGAAAGGCTGCTTGAAATCCAAATCCACATTCAGTGTTGATTCCTAGAGGGAGAGAGAACAACTCACCACTGGAGGACAGCGTTTCCAAAATTCTCTGCTCTACACCTAATAAAACCTCATCCACCAAAGACAAGCTAGAGAGGGCCAGGTTTTACATGAGAAGCCATGGTCTCTTGCCAGACACCTGGACCCCTCTTATTCCCAGTTCAGTTCTGGGAGGCTGAGTGCTACATGCTGGCCTCCCAGAGAGCAGACTGCAAACCCCACCCCACCTGCTGGGGTACTGGAGACCCACACTGAGTAGCATGGAGAGAAAATTATTCCTTTTCAATCCCCCTAATTACATTAAGGGAAAGTATCCTTTATTTTCACTTCTAGTGTGTCTTTAACACCTAACAAGTGCTACTTCGTCATTTTACTAATCTTCCTTTTTAAGAAAGGGATTACCAGGCACTCAGACCTCTGGCTGGCAACCAACTCTACCTAGAAATTAATAACTTCACTTTTCATTGTATATATATATATATATATTTTTTTTTTTATATTTTAAATTTTATTTTATTTATTTTATTTGTGGCTGCGTTGGGTCTGTTGCTGCACGTGGGCTTTTCTCTACTTGAGGCGAGCAGGGGCTACTCTTGGTTGTGGTGCGCGGGCTTCTCATTGCAGCTTCTCTTGTTGCGGAGCACAGGCTCTAGGTGCGCGGGCTTCAGTAGTTATGGCATGTGGGCTCAGTAGTTGTGCCTCACGGACTCTAGAGCACAGGCTCAGTAGTTGTGGCGCACGGGCTTAGTTGCTCCGCAGTATGTGGGATTTTCCCGGACCAGGGCTTGAACCCATATCCCCTGCATTGGCAGGCGGATTCTTAACCACTGCGCCACCAGGGAAGCCCCCATTGTGTGTGTGTGTGTGTGTGTGTGTGTGTGTGTATATATATATGTATATATATATATTTTTTTGTTTGTTTGTTTTGTTTTGTTTTGCGGTACACGGGCCTCTCACTGCTGTGGCCCCTCCCGCTGCGGAACACAGGCTCCGGATGCGCAGGCTCAGCGGCCACGGCTCACGGGCCCAGCCGCTCTGCGGCATGTGGGATCTTCCCGGACCGGGGCACAAACCCGCATCCCCTACATCGGCAGGCGGACCCTCAACCACTGCGCCACCAGGGAAGCCCCATTGTATATATTTTTATAGCTACTCTCTTTTTATATCAGGGGCACTGATTTCTAAAATTTATTTAAAGAAGCAACAAAAGCAAAAAATAAAAAGCAGGACTACATCAAACTAAATTAAAAGCTTCTGCACAGCAAAGGAAACCATCAACAAAATGAAAAGGCAACCTACCAAACGGGAGAAAATATTTGCAAATTGTGTATCTGATAAGGGACTAATATCCAAAATATATAAAAACTCATAGAACTCAATAGCAAAAAAAACCCTTAAAAAATGGAGAGAAGATCTGAATAGACATTTTTCCAAAGGAGACATCAAAATGGCCAACAGGCACATGAAAAGATTCTCTACCTCAATCATCAGGGCAGAGCAATGCAAATCAACATCACAGTGAGCCATCACCTTGCACTTGTTAGAATGGTTATTATCAAAAAGATAAGAAATAACAAGTGTTGGCAAGGATGTGGAGAAAAAGGAAACTTCGTGCACCTTTGGTGGGAATGTAGATTGGTGCAGCCACTATGGATAACAGTATGGCTCAAAAGATTAAAAATAGAGCTACCATATGATCCAGCAATTCCAATTCTGGGTACTTATCCAAACAAAATAAAAACACTAACTTGAAAAGATATCTGCACCCCCATATTCATCGCAGCATTATTTACAATAGCCAAGATAAGGAAACAACGTAAGTGCCCATCAATGGATGAATGGATAAAGAAGATGGTGTGTGTGTGTGTGTGTGTGTGTGTGTGTAAAATGAAATATTATTCAGCCATTAAAAAAGTAGGAAAATCCTATCGTTTGTGGTAACATTGTGGATGGACCATTATGCTAAATGAAATGTCAGACAGAGAAAGACAAATACCATATGAACTCATATGTGGAATCTAAAGAAGTTTTTTTTTAAGAAAACCAAGCTCATAAACACAGAGAACAGATTGGTGGTTACCAGAGGTGCAGGGTAGGGTGTGGGAGAAATGGGTGAACTGTTTTTGTTTTTTTTTAGTTTTAATAAATTAAATACAATTTTTAAAATAGCTATTAACCCATTTAAGGAAAGAATGCATCAACAGAAAGGAGCTGGTCTACAATGGAAGCAAAGTTAAGGGGCGATCTTAGAGGAAACATTGGACTTCCCATGTGCAGTCCAGAGGGGAGGATGCCCTGCCAGGCCAACTGTCCACTGGAAACAGGTCTCTGGGAAGAGGTATCCCTATCAGACAATCAGAGCTGATGACATACATATTTGAGTCATGTAAATAAGCCGACCTGTCTGGATACAAGAAAAAAATAATAACGGGGTCCTAATATAAAGAAAACTACCAAGTAGAAAGCAGAACAGGCAGGTACCAGTGCCTTCCCAGCGGGCTCGTTACCTGGCACAGCTCCTCAGCAACACTGAGCATGCCCTGCTGGTACAGGTGCTCCAAGATGGCCATCTGCAGGATCTGCTGCTGCTTCTCCCGAGAGTCCCACACTGCGTCGGAGACTACACCGCAAATCTCAGAGTCAAAGTTCTGACGAGGATAAGAGACAGGGCCCTGTGACTCAGGGTCTCACTTCTCACACTGGCTTCCTGAGAAGCCCTGCTACAAACTAGCAGCAGGTGTTCCCGCCCCCAGTCCGGGGCCACCCACATGCTCACCCTGTCAATGGCTTTGCCCACTCGGGAGACACTGCTGTGAATGTCCTTGTGGTCTGAAGCCAGTTTCTGCACGGTGTCTTTTATCTTCCGGCAGCACTGAGACATCACCAGGGAGAGGGTGGCTGAGAGAGGGGTCCCCTGGAGGGCTGCAGAGAAACACTGGCAATGAGTCAGGACACAGAGGAGAAGACCTTGTCCCTGCCTCCTTATTCTAAATGCCAGCATGGAGGCCGGGAAGCAGCCCTGAACTCCAAAGTGAAAGCTTCTACTACAGGTCCTGCCACTTTTTAACTACATGACTTGGAATTGGTCAAGTGGGACAAGCCGGTTCATCTCTCAGAGTCTTCATTTCCTCATCTGCAAAATGGGGGTGATAGCACTGGCCTTGTAGGTTGCTGTGAAATGAAGATGATTTGGCACTTACTGTGGGCAAGTATTTGGTTTTAGCTCATTTAATCCTCACCACCATTCTATGCAGTGGGCACTGTTAGTATCTTGTACTACAGCTGAGGAAGCTGAGGCAGTAACTTGCCAGATGTCACAGGCAGTGATCTGAAGCCCAGGCTCCTCACCACCACCCAGATGGCTCCTTATTATCTTGAGGGAGATACCCTGTGGGAAGGCTTTGAACCGTAAAGTATTGTTCCCATGTTAATGCCTCTAATTAACCTAGAGGACACCAGGCAGGCCAGGGTCCTCCAGGGAAGCACAAGGACATTTCTGGCTCAGGATGCCAGGTTTACAGTGGTGTCCACCCCCCATGGCTGGATGAGCCACACGAACTACCAAGAGCACGTGGGGCTTGGAATAGAGAGGGTAGACAGGGCACGGGTCCCTTCTTCCAGCCCAGCATCTATGTCCCTTCTTTAGATGGCAGCACCTCGGTTCAGGGAAGAAAACACAACCCAAGGAAGGGAACGTGACCCAATAGGGCCAGGGAGCGTCTCAAGCTCCAAGACCAGAAGCCCTGGAAGAGAGAAGCATTCTGCCAGGTTGCTAAACAAACAAAAGTGAACTGGAGTTGCTGGAGCACCATGGCCACCTCAGGGGAGCACTGCTCTGAGAATGAAGCCAGTGTAGATTGAAGGTATCACGTGAGCACTTAGATCCAACTGGGCTGGACCTTTCAGTTACCTGAATCTATAAATCCAGCAACCATACCCCCTTTGTTTGTTTAAGCTAGTCTGAACTAGGTTTCTGTCACCTGTAACTGAATGAGTCCTGACAAATACAAACAGGAGGTGGTGGCTGGGCCTACTCCTACTAGGATGGCTATAACCAAAAAGACAGGTGATAATAAGTGTTGGTGAGGATGTGAGGAAACTGGAACCCTCATACATTGCTGGTGGGAATATAAAATGTTACAGGTACTTTGGAAAACAGTGTGCCAAACAGTGTGCACACAAAACAGTGTGCCAACATTTTCTTCAAAAAGTTGAACAGAGAGTTACCATATGACCCAGCACATAAAAAAAGAATGAAGTACATGGTACAATAGGGATGAACCTTGAAAACACGCTAAGTGAAAGAATATAAAAGGCCACATATTATATGATTCCGTTTATATGAACTGTCCAGAATAGGTAAGTCCATAGAGAGAAAGTAGATTAGTGGTTGCCAGGGGCTGGGGGAGAAGGAGAAATGGAGTGATTATTAATGGGTGGGGGATTCTTTTTAGAGAGATGAAAATGTTCTGTAATTGGATAGTGGTAAAGACTGTACAATTCTGGAAATATACTAAAAACCCACTAAATTGTACACTTTAAAAGGGTGAATTTTAATGTGAATTATAGCTCAATCAAAAAAAAAGGAACTAGGGGTTACCTCTGGTCAAATCTAAGACAATTTGATCACCAAAATAAATAATAACAGTAATGGATTATAACCCATTGAATAATGTAAGAATTTATGAGTATGAACTTGGAATGAAGGAAGGAAGGAAGGGAGGAAGGAAGGAAGAAAGAAGGAAGGGAAAGCTCCTTTCTTATAGTTAAATGCCAACTAATAAGTGTATAGGGAATGATAGACCAGGAAAAATCACCCATGTTGCAACTAATTTTGTAATGATTGGTTCACGCAAGAATCATCAATGAATGCTAAAACCAGTGGGCAGAGTCTGATAAAGCACAGGAAATTTATATAGTCTCAAAGTACCTCCCCACAAATTACTTATTGATTAACTCTAAAGAAAGAAATATTAACCTTAGGGTGTAGGAACCTGGCAGACACCATCTTAACCAAAGATCTTGATCAAAGTTAACATCACCCATAATGGAACAAGCTGATACCTTGTACCTCCTGATGTGATGCACTGAGAAACACATCAGTTCTGAAGTACTCTTGCCCAAAATGCAAAAAAATAAGGAAACAGCAAACAAATCCAAATCGAGAGACGTTCTGCAAAATCACTGGCTTTAATGTTTCCAAAATGTCAATGTCATGAAAGGCAAAGGCAGGTGGAGGAAATGTCCCAGATTTAAAAAACTAAAGATTAGACACAAGAAACTAAGTGCAATGCTTGATCTTGGATTGGATCCTGGACTGGAAAATAAAATTTAAATGTTTTACAAAAATTATTGGATAGTGGCAAATTGAAATATGAGCTATATTTATTAGGTCATAATATTAATGTCTAACTTCTTGATTTTAATAATTATACTGTACTTACGTAAGAGAATGCCCTTGATCTTAGGACATACACACCAAAGGCTTAGCTGTATGATATCTGCAGCTTACTTTCTAATGGTTTTAAAAGTAAGAATATGCAAGAAAACTGATAAAGCAAATACGGCAACATACTAGCAGTTGGTGAATCTTGGTGAAGGGTATATATGAGCTCTTTATACCGTTCTTAGGACTTTTCTGTAAACTTGAAATTATCTTAAAGTGTCTTAAAGACTCAAAATAGAAAAGCAAATTGAAAACAAAACGTAAGTGAAAATAATCTCAGGTAAATTAATAATTTCTGTTGGGCTTTTTGAAATAGCTCAGAGACTTCCATTGTTCCCCATTGAAGAGGCCTAGGGATCCATGTATCAATGCCCTAACCATCGTCCTTCCAGAACCCTATTATCAAGCAGCCTTGGGGTCTCCTAGGCCCCAAGGGAGGCAGGTGTGGGGCTCTAGTGGGGGGACACCCACCTGCGCTGGCCAGCTCAGCCCGCAGCTGGCCCACGTAGTGCAGCAGCTCCTCCAGGCTCTGCTCACAGTGCTGCCCATAGGTCAGGAACTTCTGCAGGACCTTGTCCACCTCTCTCTCCACACTTGCACACTGCTCCATGGCAGCCACTGTGTCAGGCCCCACCTGGGCCAGAGGGGCACAGTGAGGAGGGCTCCCAGATCCCACCTCACCATTCCCATATCATATATCAATGCTTAGAAATTCCCAGCTTAACATATCTGTACACAGCTTCCATCACCTCCAGCCAGGGTGCCCATTGGAGGTGCAGGTAGGCGTGAGGACGGGTCTTCTGAATCATGGTGAGAAAATTACTCTGTTTTCAACTCTTTTCATTAGAATCCTTGTTCATCTCTTTTTAAAATTTTTTTTGGCTGTGCCACAGCATGCAGGGATCTTAGTTCCCCGACCAGGGATTGAACCCATGACCCCTGCAGTGGAATCGCGGAGTCTTAACCACTAGACCACCAGGAAATTCCCCTCATCTCTTTTTTAATCGGAAAAGAGAGCAGGCCTTGCAGAGCCCTCAGCAGGCAATACTATCTATGCTATCTAAGTAGAAATCCATACATACATCGCATATTCTAATGTTTCATGTATTTTCATATGTTCATTATGGCCACCTCTTCACTTAGTGGATTTGGTTTTCCATATACTATAGTGATAGAAGCCATGAAGGCAGTCCTTGAATGGCTGATGCTTGAAAGCACAGCCTATGGAACAAATGCTGACCACAATGGCCTGAGAGGCCTTGCCCACCACTCCTACCTCAGCCTCCCTGCCGCTTGCCCACAGACAGGCAGCTCATATTCCCTTGTTCCTTCACAGCTCCGTGCCTTGGTATGCTCTCCATCACCCCTCACTTCCTGGACTACTTGAGAATCTGGCCCATCCTTTCCAAGGCAGCTAAGAGGTCATCTCCTTCTGCAGCTGTCCCTAGCCTGCTCTCACCTGGCTCCCTCCACTCTCACTTGGCACCCTTCTATTTCAGTTTTGATCACTGGGTAACGATCTGTTTGAGGGCTTGCCTCCCCCACTAGACTAGAACATCTCTGGTTGTAAAACTCTTCCTCCTCATGGTACCATTGAAGAAAGTTGACTTTTCTTGTCCCACCTTTCCTACCACTAAGGTCCCATTCCTAAGTCCCTTCAACACTGGGCCACTGCTCCCCTCCATTTCAGAGCAGCCTTTGACACTGAACACATGGACAATCCTTAAAATGCTGGTGATAGAGTTGATTTTGCTCCCCATCTTTCCATCTATGGGATTTAAAGTGAGAGGGCTCTGTCAAATGCATCTCTCAAACGTTCAAATCTAGCCAGTTGTTCATTCTCTCAAAGAAGGGTACAGAGTAACATCACAAAGAGAAATCTGTGTCCAAAGTGACCATCGGGATTCTCCCAGTCTCACCAGCCTCTCTTCCCATTCCCACCAGTACTGTTAGCCCTGGCCCCATCATCTTGGTCCAACCTATAGCCACTATCTCCTTATCAGACAGGGGATGAGTAATGGAGAAATGGTACCCAGGGCCTTGAGATGTATTTATGCCCTCCCTCCTATGATTGACACTATCACAGTAGAATTTGTTAATCATGGTGTCTAGAAGACATGCCCCCCTCTTCATGCCCCCTGAGGAAATACCCTATAACTGGAATATGAACCACTACAGGTAAAATATAACAGGGATACCTGTTGGAAATAATATAATAATAATTATTGCTATGAATAGTTAATATTTTATAGGGGCTTATTATGTGACAGGTGCTGTTCTAATGACTTGGCATGCATTAATTCACTTAATTCTTACAAAAGCACTATGAGGTAGGTACAATTATTAGACCTACTTTACGGATGAGAAAATGAAACTCAGATTAAATAAATTGCTCAAGGTCACGTAGCTGGGAAGTAGAGGACTTGGAACCGAAGCTGGGCAGTCTGGCTCCAGGCTCCAGAGTCCTTCTCTGAAGCACAGTCCTCTCTGGACCAGCTTAACAGGCCACCATCTCACCAGGAAAGGAAAGCAGCCAATATTTGTGGTTGGAATGAGTGTGCAGCAATGATTAATGATGAGAAGAAACAGGAAAGTAACCACAGAGCCTGTGAGATGATCAGCTAGGAAAGATGGCAGTACAAAAGAATGTTTGCCAAGAGTGGGAACCAGAATCACAATTTACTGAAAATAAACACTGCTCAAGAAAGGTTACAACCTCACCAAGGTCAAACAGTATGGCCCTGTCAGACATCAACTAATACCAGGATTATCAAAGGGAAGCCCAAGTCAGCATCTTGAAATTGTATTAAAAAGCTGAGGGAGGAGATGGGTACAAGAATTTTCATCCCAGTGCTGTGTTGTGGCAGGGAGTTTGAGACAACCCAGGGGCCTACGGGAAGTGATAAGTCAAGTAAAATGTGGGAGATGCACCTATGGAAACCTGGGTAGCACTGAGAAACCATGTTCCGGATATACCCACAGCAACATCAGTAAGATCCCAAAACACGGTACTGAAGGGAAAAAAAAGAAACAAAATGAAGTCCAGGCAGAATACCACTTATGTTTTTAAAAAATATATGCATACAACCAAGGACACACGCAAATAAAAGGATATGTACCAAACACATCAGAGTGGTTTGCTGCAGTTGGGTGGGGGGGAGGGAATGGGGAAAATGGGGATAAAAGGGAATATGTAAATAAATGCAAAGGAGAAAAAGGGCCTGTGTGGACCAGTTAAATGTACACTGAACTGATAAATGTGATTACCTCAATAAATTTTTTTTTAATAAAATAAACGAGATGGGAAAACAGAACTGCTTGCAGGTATTCCATCCGAAAAGCCCAAGAGGCCAATTCGGCCTGTCCAGGGTTAGCCACTCTCCCTTAATCACAGCCGGTCATCTTCACCAGGCACAAGGATGGATGAGTGTGAGTTTGTCTTCAGGATTAATCCAGGGAGTTTCATTTCCATTATCCTAAGCCCTCCTCCCCAAGGTCTCACATGGACAGAAATTATCTACCAGGGTGATCACCCCAATACAACACATCAGATCCTGTCACCCCTTTATGCATCACTGCCACGGTTTGACATAACATGCCCTTTGCAATTGTACATTTACTTCCTTTGCACAAGCTATTCCTGTGTATAGAGTGCCCTCCATGCTTCTCTGCACGGAGAACACAAGATGCTGTTTAATCATGAAGCCCATGAAGCTCTCAATGAAATCTCCCTGCCTCCTCCTCTGCTTCACAAACCAAACCTCTGTCAAGGGCGCCTATACCACACACATCTGAGTTCTCAGCACTGCGGCACAGTAAACTGCCTATTCACACGTCTGTCTCCCCGCACTAGACTGAGCTGCTCAGGGCTGGAGTCCAATCTCATCCTCTGTCCCCTCAGTGCCCAGCCCAGGGCCTGGTCCACGGGGGGTACATCCATTTCCTAACTAGGGGGCCCTGAGCTCAAACTTGTCTCAGTTGGGCAGGAAGAGACATGAGTGCAATACTGAAATCCCCACCAAGGCATGCATCGGGGTTTTGTCCCCAGTCTTCAACATCCTAACACAAGAGGGCCCCTTCTGGGGCCAGGGGAGAAGAAGGGAAGTTTGCGCAAATCACAGAAAGGTCCCCTTTGCCTGACACAGAACTGGACAGCCTCCACCGACCCAACACTTAATCTTTTCACCCCCCATCTCTATCCAGTCTTCACCTGACACATCACTCCTTTGCTTAAAATCCAATAGATTTCCACATACTCAGAATAAGTATGGGAGATGGGTCTGCAAGGCTCTATGTGAGTCAACTCCCAACCACCTCTCCAACTTCATCTCCTACCACTCTCTTCCTTAATGGCCATATTCCAACCACACTAGTTTTCTTAATATTTCTTGAACATCAGTTTATTTCTACCTCAGGGCTTTTTCCCTCTGCCTGAACACTCTTTCAGATCTCCCTATGACTGGGTCCTTGTTACGGTTTCAAACGCATTTCTTCAGAGATGCTCTCCTAGACCACAGTATCTAATGTTGCCCCCTCTGCCCCACCCCGTACCTATTAGTCTATCATATCACCCTGTTCCTTTTCTTCATTGCACATCTTTATTTCAAGTTTCAAATCTTTCTTCTGTCATTAACCAAACCTGGAAGGAGGAAAAAGCCCACCAATCTTCTCGGACTACAGCCCCTGCTGGGAGTTTCACCTTCATTAGCATGCATATTACTGGCAAACTCCTACTCATCCTTCAAAAGACCTTAGTCGAATGCCCTGCCTGGCTCCCACGTCCGCAACGGTTACCTCCGGCTCGGCAGGGTCGCAATAGGATGGGACGTGTGAGTTCGAGCCACTCCCCAGGTAGGGGCGGCTCCCCGAAGGGTCTCTGAGAATGTAGCAGTCCAACTCCCGGCCCTGGCCGACGTCTGAGGAGAAAACAAACCCAAGGGCGGACTGGTGAGGGGGCTTAGTCCCGCGGCTTTACAGAAGACCCGGGGCCTGGGAGCCTGCGTAGCCGAGCAGCCGCCCACCGCGCTCCGCCCTCTGACCGTACCTCCCGGCAGGGAAGCCAGCCGGCTCTCACCTGGTCCCGCAGCCCGTGGCCTGGTTTCCGGCGCCGCTGTCAACGGAACCGGAACCTGCGACAGTTGCTCCGAGGCTCTGGATTCGCCCACTCGCGGCTCCGCGGAGGGGGGGCCGAGCCTCCCCCTCCTGCGCACGAGTGGAGTCGCCCGCAGGGTCAGGGCGGCAGCTGAAAACCGCACCTCCGACCGTCGCGGGGCTGCGCCCGGGCTCCCCCGGGAGCCCGAGGCCGCCGGCCCGGCCCCGACTCTGCACGTCTGATGGGAGGAATCGGAGCGACCCACTCGCTGGCTAGCGGGGGTGCGCGCGGCGGCTCCGCGTTCAGAAGCCCTAGACCAGCAATAACTCTGCCTCCCCCGGTCCGCGCCCTCCCACCCTCATTCAAAGTAAAGACAATACTGAACAACACAATGCATGTAAGGTCCAACAGTTAGGCTTTCCCGCGATGGCTCCTTGATGCCCTTTTTGAAACATCAAATGATGTTTAAAAGAGAAGTCCCCTTTTTTCTACCCCAGCCCTGCTGCTCCCCTAAGTCCATACTTAACACACTGGGCAATTAAATTCTGCTGCGAGGGACTCGGCCCTGCCCTGCTGCCCTAAATTTGTCGCTCTCCTTCCAGAATGGAGGGGAGACAGGGGTTGCACAACCGCCCTAAGGAGGAAGGGTAAGAGTTAGGAAGGAGGTGAGAGGAGATGGTGACCCCAAGCCCAGGCCAGGGCTGAGTTCACGACCCTCCAAGGCCCCCTTGCTCTGCAGGGAAGGGGCAGAGAAGCCTCCCGCCCCCTCCTCAGGCTTCAGGGACTTGGACTAGAAACAGCCCAAGAAAAAAGACTCGGTCTCTTTTTCCCTGACTTTAGCTTCCTTTTAGGGCCAGTCTCATTCCAGGGCATCTTACCCTACAACCCTCCATACCTCCTCCCCACCTCCACAAAACACCCTTGCACAATCCAGCCCTGTTTTCTTTATAATATTTGACTTTAAATTATCTTGAGCGTTTATTTGTTTATTCTGTCTTCCTGCCCCTAACCTCCCCCTCCCCCCCTCCCTTTTAGGATAAAAGCTCCATTGGGGCCAGGAGTTTGTACTCACCGCTGCTGTAGCCCCAACACTATGTGCTTGGAACACAGTAGCTGCTCAGAAATAGTCTGAAGTAGCCGATATCCTCCGTTTATGAATGGGGAAACCCCGGTTTCAAACCTGATGAAACACGCAAGCAAGAGGGCGGTCCACAGCCCGTCCAGCAGCCCGCGGGGGCGAAGAGGCCTGTCCGTGCACCGTGGGCCTGGGTGGTCCTGGCCCAGGCGGGAGTTGTGGGGGTCGGAGGGTTGAGTGAACCTTGCCTGGGGCTACAGGCCGAGGTTGAGGCTGAGTCCAAGCCAGCAGGACCTCACAGGGTTTCGCGAACGCCCCAGGCTTCCCCACTTCCTCTGGGGAAGCCTGCCTCTCAGCTACACTGGGTGTGAGCAAAGCCTAGCTTCTGCCAGAACTTAGAATGCCCAGCTCATACGTCAGGCTCCTTCACCTCTGTCTGTCATTGTTTCCCCCAGTATGTGGCTCTTCTTACATCATGGTTTCGTTACTTTTCAGGTTGCACCATGTTTTCTTACATGGCTGATTTTGTCAATCTTTCCTTGTTGGGATTGTGTGGTTTGGTTTTGTTTTATTTTGTTGGAGGGTGGCTGCTTCAAAGCAGAAAAACTTAGCTATTCTCCACTAACTCAGTAACAGTCTTTTTACCTTTTGCTAGTTTCCTAGGATTTGATTTTTAAAATTTAATTCCCAATGCATGTCCATTTTATTTTGCAGGGGGTGGTGTAAAATATGACTTTTTTTCCCCATATTTTTGTCCAGTTATCCCAGAACTGCTTAAAAAATAATCTTCGTTACCCGCTCATTTGGAAGCCCGTTACCATAATATTAAGATTTTTCTACAAAATGAAATCTATTTCTTGCTCTTCATTCTTCCCACTGAGGCACAGTTTTATTTTTATACGAATGTCATACTGTTTTACTCACTACTTTGTAATATGTTCTAATATGTGGTGGGATTAAACACTGCTCACAAAAAGGGCAAAAAAGAAAAACAAACACAAGGTTATTGAGAAAGCAGATCATTGGTTGCCTGAGGGTGGGGTAGAATGGCTGACTACAGAGGTACACGGGGATTTGGGGGGGATGATGGAACTATTCTGTATCTTGGCTATTCTGTAGGGCTGGTTGTACAATTCTCTGTACTGTCAAAGCAGTGAATTTTCCTGTATGTAAATTATACCTTAAAAATGGCAGGGGTGGGCTTCCCTGGTGGCGCAGTGGTTGAGAGTCCACCTGCCAATGCAGGGGACACGGGTTCGTGCCCCGGTTCGGGAAGATCCCACATGCCGCGGAGCGGCTGGGCCCGTGAGCCATGGCCGCTGAGCCTGCGCGTCTGGAGCCTGTGCTCCGCGACGGGAGAGGCCACAACAGTGAGAGGCCCGCGTACCGCCAAAAAAAAAAAGAAAAAAAAATGGCAGGGGTTAGGGAGGCCAGTACACAAAGAGCATACTAGATAACAAAGAAGGAAGGAAGGAAGGAAGGGAGGGAGGGAGGGAGGGAAGAAAGGTTCTTGATAGAGAGGACAAGCCCTGGAGTGCTCTCCTGAAAAACAGCCTTCCTTGCCTCCCAGAGTGTGTCCAGGAAGGCCAGGCTAGGAAAAGATGAATAGCTGGGGGGATGGGGGGCAACAGCGGGTAGTGCAGCCACCACCTGCCTTCTGCAGAACCTGGGAGCATCAGGGCTCAACATCAGTTCAAGTTGCCCGCTCAGGCTCTGCTCTTCCTTCCACCCTCCAGGTGACTCCCAACCAGTCTCCTGTTTCTCCCTACCCCTGCCATTCCTTGCAAAACTTTGGTTCAGGCCAGGAGCAGCTATATCATTTGCAGGCCCCAGAGCAAAATGAAAATGCGAGGCCCTTTGTTCAAACATCATTAACTTCCGGATGATGACAGCAGAGCATTGCACCAAGTCTAAGGCCCTTCTGAGTGTGGGGCCCTTGGTGACTACACAGGTCACACACACACAAAGCCGGTCCTGGTTCTGGCCCTTCCCCTTGGCTGCCTGAGGGACCCACCCACAGTCACAGGAGGTGAAGTCCTTCTGTGCCAGCTTGCCAGGCTGTCCAGCTTCCCTCCTTTCACCCCTTTCCAGACAAGATCCTCTCATAGACCTGCCACACGCTTCCCCGTGACCAAATCCAGGCCCATCCTGGAATGCCTTCATCTCACCCTACTCCAGAGGAAATACCCACAACTTCCCCTCCTCTGAGAAGATTACCCCTGTTAAAGAAAAAAATTACTCATGACACGTGTTAAAGAATATGGTAAGGAAGACTTTATTCAAGGGGGCTACTGGAATGGGGTTTTGTGGTAGGGGCCAGAGAGTGGCCTCAACTCCAAATATAACCAGGAAACGTTGAATTCATAGCCAAGGAGGGTGGAGGTCAGCAGATGGAAAATTACTAAGAGGAAACCTCAAGGTGCAGGGGGAACTGGCTAAACAACTTCAGAGGATTCTCAGTGAAGGCAGGCCAGAGTGACCAGACATAACCCTGGAGATGGTGGAGGCTGAGGAACCAGATTAGATATGGAAGGTGATCAGATATGGAGGATGGGAGAACTCTGTCTAACCTAAGTTAGCAGGATTCTCGCTAGAACTGGACTGCATAAGGACACAGGAAGGCACAGTGAAAAAGAAAGCTCGGAAGTGGCCGACCAAAGTTTGGTCAACATCTGTCCCCCTGCCCCACTATGACCTGGAGTGATAAGTGAGCCAGCTCTCCTCTGAACTCCCATGGCACTCAAACTTCACCTCTCATGACCTATTCCACTTTTGTTTTTGTTTCAAGAAACAGCACATTCTTTTTCTTTCCTGAATCCAATACAGAGGGGTAAAGCCCCCACCTACTAGGGTGGTGGGTTATGCAATCTGAATTGTCACCTGCACCCTCTTTGGAAAAAGTTTCCCTAATACCTGCAGCTCCCCCAGTCTCAAAGAAATTTACTCTCCATCCCCCAGATGGGCTCCCTCTGCCTTCTCCGAGATCTGCTGACTTGCTCACCACTGTGGAGGTGCCTCTGTTGTCCCCACCTCTGTATGTTCGCACTTTTCTGGCCCAGTCACTACTGTGGACCTGTGTGTGTGTTGTCTCTCTCCCCCACCCTCCGGGAAGGGCCACGGGGGCAGAGGCTTTGAGCACCTTGGCTTCCTCCCCGAGGGAGGCACTCAGTACATCACTGTGCAGTGAATGGCAGTGCTTGGCACAGACCTGGTTCAGACCAGGTGGCACGAAAGGTGAATGAATGCTTGGAGCTGGAGCCTTCGCCATCTTCCCCCCGCCCCACCAGCTTGAATCCATATGCTAGTCAGGGGAGGGGTGTGGTCTCTCTTGACTCCAAAGCCCCCCAGTGTCTGCTGGGCTGGAACCAGGGCAGGCTCTGGGGATGAAAACAGAAGAGCCGGCCCTGCCCCAACCATGCCCACAGCCCAGTGGAAACAGAGGCAAACTGACAATTCCAACAGCACAGAAAAAGCTGGTGGAGAGACGGAGGGGATGTGGGCATAGGGAATGAGGAATTGCCTAGGCAGGGTGTCAGTGCAGGGAAGGCTTTCCTAAGGAGGCAAGATCTGAGCACTGTGAGGGGGCATCTGGAGAATGAGGGCCCAGAGGGCTGCTGGCATCAGGAGAGGCACCACTATCAGTGACCCTGGAGGGAGACTGTCAGAGGCCTCAAGTGACAGGTTAAGGGGCCCAGGGAGCCACTGGAGGGTGTGAAGCTATCTGAGCTGAGAACAAGAGGGACCAAGGGCAGGGAGCCCAGTGTAGGGAGCTAGTCTCAGTCTGGAGAGAATTAGCTCTTGGGCCTAGTCTGCTGGGGGAGGGGGTCTGAGGACAGCTGGGGAGCTGAGGGGTCCACCAGGGGCAGGACAGAGGGGCTGCCCCAAGCAGTAGCCACTACAGTGGCACCTGTGATCGGCTGGCCCCAGAGCCACCCAGCCGGCTTGGGGACAGGGAACTGGTTTTCCCAGCAGGGATGAGCTCACAGGGATCTGGTTCCCTCTGAGCCACCCCAGCTTCGGCTCTCTCGTGCCCTCCCCCTACATCTGGGCCTGGCTTTGGTTTCTGGCACAGCTGCCAAGTTTTGGTACCGCCCGCCCACTCCCCGCTGGCTATACTGGCCAGCCCAGCTCCCTAATTGCTGGGTGGGGAGCTGTTCTGCAGAGCTGGGACACCAAAAGGTGGACCCCAGCCACTGTGGGGCACGTGGGCACCCAGCCTGACCAGCTCCAGGCCCTGGGGGTGACTCAGTCTTCAGGCTAGCACTGAGCTCTGGAGGGCCCTTCGGAGGAACCATTGACCCAGAAACCTCGATTAGAAGGGGTGTGTGAAATGGGTATCAAGGCCTGTCATGGACAGGCCAGCCTAACCCAAGTGTCCCTGCTTTCCCTCCCCAGGCAGAGGACCTGGGCTCAGGGGTGAGCCCAGATGGGTCTCAGCTAGGCCCAGGGGTCTGCCCTGGCCACAGGCTCCAGGCAAGCCTGGTCAGTGCTAAAAGGGGCTGAGACTGGTGGGAAAGAATGCAACAGAGGGAGGGACCAGGAAGCAGCCCTCCAGGCCTCCAACCCAGGAACCCCAAACACACCCCCTTAGACACACCCACCACCCACAGCACATCTCTACTATACACACCTGACACACACATAAACACACCACCCCCACGGCAGACAACACACACCCTGCTCTGCCCTAAAAAGGCGGGGCACACTGGCTCACACTCCACAGCTGCATCCAGACCCCTGCACAGCGACTCCACTCCACCACCAGGACCCACTTGTTGGGGCCTGAGGGGGCCGCCAGGCGTGGCCAGGGAAGGAGCTGATCACAGCCATTAGGGAACAAACTGGGGGTCTCTGCAGAGATCTCAGACGTGGCCACTGCCCCACCATGACTGGGCCTGGGAGGGAGACTTCTGTGTGCTGGCTCCCCTGTGGCAGGAAGCACATCTCATTCAACGCTGACCCCCCCATGCCCTGACAGCCTCACACAGCACCAGGCAGGCAGGAAGCGCTCCACGCATGGCAGCAGTTACACGGATGCATCTGTAAGGACACCAAACTCCAGAGCAAGGGCTAGGGAGATGCCTCTTGCACAGCCAGACTTGTTCTGCGCTCCAG
Source organism: Grampus griseus (assembly GCF_964374135.1). NCBI lineage: Eukaryota > Metazoa > Chordata > Mammalia > Artiodactyla > Delphinidae > Grampus > Grampus griseus. Next base: position 153,405,161 of record NC_139019.1, on the reverse strand, counting down.
ATCACCCACCCAGGACGGAGCAATGGGCCAGAGGGGAAGCCAGATGTCTGAGAGGGCAAGGATGGGAGTGGGTTTTAGGGGCCAAGGACCAGCCTTGGCTAAGAGCAAGGGTCACGGAGCCAAATGCAGGGCCAGGGATGGGGGTGCTTCCTTCCAGGAAAGAACTCTCCAGAATACAAATCAGATCATATCTCACTCCTGCTCAAGAATACCCCATGGCCCCCCATGCCTACAGGGAAATGTCCACATTCCCTGTGGTTCTGTGGTAAAGGGCTGTGGTTCTGGCCCTTTACCAAGCTTTCTCTGCCTCATCTCCCGCACCTTCCCAGGGCCCTCATCCCAACGGAGGGAGGGGTGCACAAGCCAGAGAGAAAGGTGGGAGGTATGTTCTGGGAGGGGCAGGGCCCCTCCTGGAGGCTTAAGGTTCTCCAGCAGAAGCTGTGTTAGGCCGGCCCCGCATCCAGCTGGGCCTGGGAACCTGGGGCCCAGCCTTTCCAAAAAGAGGATGTTGTTTCATGTTATAGCAATACCTTGGCTGACTTGCCTTCTGAAAAGTCCCACTGATGCTAAAGAAAGGAATTTCATCCCACATGGCAGCTAAGGAACTCTGTGGTGCCAGGGCAAGGATTCCTCCAGTCCCCAACGTGCATGTCCAGCAGCTGCACACAGAGGCACAAGGCATACCCTCCCCACTGACCATGAACATGGTGGAGCTACAGCCTGGGACAACAGCCCTAACCCTGACCGTCCACGATCCTCTGGACTCAGGTCAGGGACAGGCCCAACATCATCACCTGGTGCCTCCTCGTAGAAAATGTGATTTTATTCTGGGGAGGCCAATGTTCCCACCCCAGTCTCCCTCCCTCACACTGGCCCTTTTGCATCACAGGGCTCTTCACTCCCAAACCTCCTTTCCTGGGCCACACCTACTTCAGAGAGCAGGGCTGGGCTCTGCCTGGGTATTCCTCAGCCAGTAGGGCCTTGCCCTGGCTCCTGCTGCTGGCACCCATCCAGCCCACAGCCCCACTGGATCCCTCCTCTCAGCGAGCCTCTCCATCTTTGGCTGGTCAGAGCAGATTCTGCCCTAGACCAACGTAAGGAAGGAGCTGGCCGTCTCAGAGTGGGCTTGTGCAAGCCATCTTCTGACAGTGCTTCTGCTGTCAGCTCACTCCGCTGGCCTCAGATCTTGGAGGACTCAAGCCGAGGGCTCCAGGGCGCGAGGGGCTCCCGCAGTGCCCGCAGCTCCTGTTCCAGCACCTGGTTGCGGTGGTACATGTCCATGTAGCCCCCCTGGATCTCCCGCTGGTAGCGCAGCACCCGCTCCTTCTCCTCCTGCCATATCCGCCGCTCCTGCTCAAAGCGCAGCGCCTGCTCCTGGCCCCGGAGCCGCTCCTTCAGCAGCTCAGCCCGCAGCTGCTCGGCACCATCGCCGGCCTCACTGCCTCCTGCCTCCCCCAGCAGCCCCCTGCTCTTGCAGTCATCGGTCTCACAGCTGCCTGGGGCCTCCTCCCGAGGGGCCTGCTCCTGCAGGCTCCGCACAGCCTCTCGCAGCTGGGCCAGCTCTGCGTCCTGGGCCTGGGCTTGCACCCGGCTGCCCCGAAGTTGCGTCTTCAGGCTGAAGATCTCAGCAAGCTTCTGTGCCAGCTCAGCCTGGGCCTCCCGCAGCTGCTGCTTCAGGAGGCTAATCTCTGCTGTCTTCTGGCACACCTGAAGGGGGACAGGGATGGGCAAGAGCCAAGCAAAGCAGGGTAAGGGGGGACCAGTTGGAAGGCAGCTAGAGGATGGGATGACAGTAATGAGGGCAGGAGTTTCTGAATGCCTAGTCTCTCACCTCCCATCGGGCTTCTTCCTCTGATCGGGCACTGGGATCGGCCTCTGGGCCCAGGCCCTGCTGTGCCCGCAGCTCCTTGCGTAGGCGCCGTTGCTCCTGCTGGGCCATGAACAGCTGCAGCTGGAGGTTGCGCTCACTACGCTCGGCCTTCTGGGTCACCTCATGCAACTGCTCCACGTATAGGCGCTTCAGCTCAGACAGCCACAGACGCTGGCGCTCCTCCAGCACCTGCCAAGAGGAAGAGGCACCTGCCATGCCCTGATATCCACACACGGCCCTGCCTCCCGGACACCGACTGCCTGCACTCCAATGGCTGGCCCACAGATCCAACACTCCAGCTGCTTCTAACATCCTGTGCCTCAACACCACAGGGTCCAGGGTCCAATGCTCTGGCCACACATGTGCCCTAACCCACGATGTCCTCCAGAGGTGAAGTGTCCTCAACACATGGCCCTCCCAGGGAGTCTCCCTCCCACCCAACTCCCAGCAAGGACCACCAATGCCATGACATCCCCACCACGTGGGGCTTGGGGAGAGGAGCCAAATCACCTCTCTCTTCCTTATTCTCTTGTGCCCAGAGCCATGTGGGAGAGCTGGCTGGTGACCCTCTGTTTGCCCTGTACTCTAATGCCAAGGGACAGAACAGCACACCAAGGCAGGGGCTGCTCTCACCTGCGTGAAGGGGTTGGTGCCATTCTCATCACTGAGGCCCCTCTTGAGCTCCTCGCAGGTGTCGGGCAGCACGGCCACCATGTCCTCGGCAGTGGGGCAGGAGAACTCGTAGGGGGGTGGTGGTTCAGGCAAGCAGCTCAGCACAGCCTCCTTGGGACCCCGTGAGGCCCGGTCCAGGGAGCCCCCGAGGTGGTTAGTGTGGCCCAGGGAGGAGTAGAAGGGGCCGGGACCAGTGCTGGGACTGCGGCCAAAGCTGCCTCCACTGGAGGAGTCGGACAGACTGGGCTCGGGCTCAGGGCCACCCTCATCCAGGCTGAGGGCGTGCAGCAGCTGGGCACGGGCCTGGGCCTGGCTGGCCCGGGGCCCTGGGCTCAGGGGAGGGTGGCAGGCCAGCGTGTGCAGGCTGCCATTGCTGCGCCACAGCTTCTGACCCTTGTGGGCCGCCAGGCTCTGCGTGGACAGGAAGCCTTTCCCGGTGCCCACTGTCGGCTTGAATACTGATGGGCGAATGTGGCACTGCCAGGAAGAGAGGGCAGGAATGAGACCCTGGGCTGACTGCTCTGCTCTGCCCTCCGATGCTCCCTCCCGCAGCCCCTGGGAATCCTCTTTGAGAACATGGGGGACATGTCACCAAGAGGCAGTGACCAAGTCTCAAGCCTGCCCATAGCAACACTTTCATGGGACTTCCCTGGTGGCGCAGTGGTTAAGGCTCTGCGCTCCGATGCAAGGGGCCCCAGTTCAATCCCTGGTCAGGGAACTAAATCCCACATGCATGCTGCAACTAAGGAGGCCATCTGCCATAACTAAGGAGCCCATGTGCCGCAACTAAGGAGCCCACTTGCCGCAACGAAGACCCAGTGCAACCAAATAAATAAATTATATATTTAAAAAAAATTCCGCATGTTATTAAAAAAAAAAAAAAAAGACTTTCACATCCCATCCCAGCATCAGGGTCTCCAAGGAAGCCCCCATCCCCACACTACCACAGTAGGGAGGGGCACGGCAGAGGCACACCTTGTCAAAACGACCCCGCTCAGGCAGCGAAGTCTTGCTGAAGTCACCGGCCCGAGGATGTTCCTGGTAGTAGAGGGTGGCATAGTCGGCAGGCTCGTTCCGAGAGGCCCGCTTGGTGGTCTTGCTGTCCTTCTTGGGGAGGTGCAGGTAGCTGAAGAGCTCGCGCTGGCCCAAGCTTTTCCGGAACAGCCCATCAGGCTGGCGGGAGCCCCGAGACCCTGCGAGTGCTGCCCGTAGCTCTTCAGGGGAAATGTCCTGCCGTTCCAACAGGCTGCTCACGTTGCCCATGGCAATGCCACCAGGGCCTGGGGCTGTGGCCATGAAGTTTCACCAGGGCACAGGCGGCTGCTTCTGGGGGTCGGGAGGCTCCATCAGAGCAGGTAGGCGCTTGCTGCCCAACTCCCCTGATGCCCTAAAACCAAGTGCTTGCTCTCTGTGTCAGCTCCCCACCTGGCCCACCCAGGAGTGGCAGATGTGGGTTCCAGAGAGAATCCAGGACAGGATTCCTAGAGAAAGGAGTAGAGGTCCCAAGGCCACCTGTCTAGTGCTCCAGCTCCGACTAGGGGCCAGGGTATGACTGGGGTCACGGGGGACCAGGACCTGAAGCAGCAGGATAGGGGCCCCTCCCAGGACTGGGCCAGCTGAGGACTCCATCGCTGTCTGACTCTAACTTTGTTCATTCCCTTGCCAGGCACCTAATGTTGTGGGTGGGCAGAGGGCACCAGAGAACCAGGGCTGGTGGCCTCAGAATTTCCATTCCTTCTTCCCTTGGGAGGGGGAAAACCCCACTCAACCCCTCTTCCTGCAGAGGGTCAGAGTTTTCCCAAGGGAAACACCTGGCACGGGTGGGGTTGGGGGCTACCGCACGACGGATACAAACAGGAAGGGCCCGAGGGGAAGGACGGTGGGAACAATGGCCACAAGTTCCGGAACAGGTGTCCATGTTGGGGCAGTGGTGCGAGGCAGGGGGAAGGGGCAGCTGGAGCCCTGCCAGCCCCTGTATATGCTGCCCCTCCAAAGCCCACCACCAGGCAGCGGGACCCAAATCCTGACCCAATGTGTGGAACCAGTCAGTGTGTGGGCTCTGGCTTCCTCATCTGGACAATGGCCATGACAACTCTTATCACTCAGGGATGCTGGGAGGACTGACTAAGATTAGAGGACAAAACGCCCAGTCCAGGGCCTGGCCTACAGCCAGGATCAACACAGGCTGGCTGAAGCTGAGCTTAGCTGGTAGACACGTGAACGCCGCCAGCAAGTTCCTGAGAGACCAGGTCTCCCACCTGTGCTGGCACCACACTGTGGAGGGCAGGGCCTGTCCCTAGTGCCCCGCTGGATCCAGGCCAGCACCTGGCACACAGTAGGTACTCAGAAAGGACTTGCCAAGTGAATGAATGCCACCTTCTCTGCCTCCCACCCAGCTGTTCCCATTCACGGACAGACACCCAGCAGGCACAATGCAGCTGCCAGTCCATCCCCCCGCCCTGCCCCACAACCCAATATGCTTCCGGGACACTGACTCCCACTCCAAACAATGGTTAGGAGGTTCCATCTTCCTCAACCATTTCCAGGTTTTGTGTTTGTAGAACACAAAGCTCACAGGGAGTGGGAAGGAGGGAGGGGGGTGGAAGGGCACAGCCCTGCCCCCACACCCTGTGGCCCTCAATCTCACCCCGGGCAAAAGCAACCTTCCCAACCCTCCCCTACCAGCCCCCAGACAGCTCAACCTCTCTGGGGGTGTCACAAGCCACACAGGGTTAAGAGAGTCATCCAGATAAGGAATGACAGGTGCTGGGCACCTACAGTGACATGGCCCTGCGTAGGGGTTTCACGGAGCCCTGGCATATGGTTAACTATCTGGTTTTTTAGGTAAGGGCACTGGGGGCTCCGAAAGGTGAAGTGGCTTGCCCAACGTCACAGAGCTGGTCAGAGTGAGGATGCCTGTGATTCTAGTAACACGACTGCCAAATGTCTAGTGGGGACCCAGGATGTCACCCACAGCCCAAGAGTTGGAATTGAAGCATCTTGCCCCCCAATCTGACACCCCCTCACCATGACAAGCCCACCCAGCAACAGACACCGCTGTGTCACACAGCCCACTGAACTCCTGTCACTGCTTCTTGGGGAGGTAGACAGCAGAGAATGTGGTCTCCAGCACACTCTCACACCATCTCTCCACGAAGCACCTCCCTTCGCCATGCCTCAGTTTCCCCACCTTTCCCCAAAGTGGGAAAGACTCTACCTGCCCTGCCATCCTTATAGGGTTGCTGTGACAGTCACAGAGATGGAGAGGTGAAAGGGCTTGTGAACTGTAAACCTGGTGAGAGCATGGTGGCTGGGATGGTGGCAGTGGTGCCAAATATGCCCACTTTATCCCAAACACACAGTGCCTCACGTCTGCTGGCCAGAGCCTCATTTCCTATCTCAGGGAGCAATAACCGACACTCCATAATCCCCACAAAGGGTCTCAGGTCCAGGGGAGAGGCAGCCATGGGCCAAAACAGCACATACACCACACACATACGGCAGTCCAGTCAGTGCCACCAGCGGCACATAAGTTCCTCCGTTAGAGGACACAGAGAGGATCCAACAGCAGACACAGTCATGCTCAAGGTCATCCACACAGCACTGATCACCTTCCAGACACACACATAACGCACGAATACATATTGTCCTCCCTAGCCCCAAGGCTGCTAGATGTAGGGGAGTGTGTGTATGTGTGTGTGTGCGCGCATGCGCGCGCACACACACACACACACACACACACACACACACACACACACACACGGGATCGGCTTTTCTCCACAAGTGAGTTGAGCAATTTGAAATAACTATGGAGCTAGATGGAGGGGCAAAAACAGTCCTTCCCTTTGTCTTTCCCTAAGGCCCCCACCCTCCACCCTCCACCCCTCCTAGATAACTTCTCTGGCTATATTATTAGCCCCCCCAGTAGGGCCAAGGCCCCTGGCTTTTGGGAGGCTCCACCCTGCCCAGGTCTCAGTCTGGGGACAGTCCTTTTTCCTAAAGGAGTCCATCCACCTCCCCTGCCTCCCCCACACCCCCAATACACACATGCCTTTCCATTGCTTGGAAGCCCAGGGACTGGTCCACTCAGGCCAGAGCAGCTGTGCAGGAGAGGATGTGTGGGGGGAGGAGGGAGAGAGAGACAGCAAGTGCCTTGCAGCCTCTCTGGGACCGCCAGAGCGAAAAACAGGGCCTCCTCCTCCAAGTGCCTGGGCTTCCCCGCCCAGAACTCATTATGTGCCTGGGGACCAGAGCTCTGCACAGAGCTGAACCTCACCACCACCACCCCACCGCCCTGCCAGCAAGGTTTCGGCTGGGCCACATAGGTCCTATTCTGCACAGGTCCCGGTTAGCCCCAACAGGGCCCCTTTACTCCTGCTTCCACCTCCCCCTCCACCCGCTCCAAGATTAGCCAGAAACACGGAGAGCCTGGACACTGGGAGCATCTCCTTTGGACGAACCCTTGGTGGAGACAGGAGAACAGGGCTGGGGGACCACCCTGGCCATGAAGCAGAAAAAGAGAGGACACTCAGGGAGGCATCCCAGTATCCCTTGGTGGGTGCCTTGTTGAGTCAGCCTGCTGCTGGGCCTACCACGTGCTCACAACACACATGGGAAGGGAATATTGTCATCCCCCACTTCAGAAGAGAAAACTGAGGCCCAGGAAGTAAAACATGCCTAAGGTCACGTTCAGCTGCATAGGAAACTGTACACAGGTTCCCCACGTTTAGAAGCCTGCCCTGACCCCACTGTGCATCTCCTCTGGGGTGCACCCAGAGTACTCGGGTAGGAAGCTCCCAGTCTGGCCTTGGCTGCCTTTAGCCCCTCTTGAGCCCTGGCCCCAGGGGAGGGTCCCACCACCTGCTTTGGGATCAGCTTTGCTGAGGGGCATGACTGCAGCTGCCCCTGAGGAATGGGACTGGAATGTCCCAGCTCCAAAAGAGGGGGCAGTCAGTAAGAGGGGCCCAAGGAGGGAATGGGAGAGGCTGGCATTCCCTAGTCCCACTTCGACCTGTGAAAAGGCAGAGTCCAGCGTCTAAATGCTGCAGGAGTGATTCTTAGTATCACTATATGGTCACTTACAGTTGCACAGCACTCTACAGTTTTTATCAGCCCTTTTGTTTCATCATCTCATCTCCACGACAGCCTCATGGAGGCGGGGAAGACAGTAGTTACCCTTACCCCATCTTACAGCTAGGGAAACTGAGGCCCAGAAAGAGGTGAGCTGCCTAAGATCCCACACGAAGAGCAATCCCAACTGCCCAGGCAAGGCCCTCTCTTCTGCTCCAGGCTGTCCCAGCTGCCCTCCATGGGCACACACTGCTGTGTATTATATCTGCTCAGCTCCCCACACTTGCAAGGGCACCTGCAACCAAGTTGGTTTGGATCTCCGTCCCCTCAGCCTGTAATCCCCCCTCCTTGCCCCTGGGTCAGGAAGAAATAGTGGAAGCACGGCTGCATTTGGACTCTGAGCCCTGGAAGCTGCTAGCTCTATAGGCGGTGGCGGGAGCAGGCTGGCTGCATTCATTCAGTCTCGCACATACACACCCACACACAGCCAGCCGATAGAGAGAGAAGCCCTGCCTAAGAGGGCTCTGGGAGGAGGCCGATCACCGGGCCCAGGATAGCCTCCTGCCTCTGTCCCTCCCTAGGCCGGGCAGGGAGCACCGAGGCCGAGGGACAGGCTGAGCTCCTGGTGCAAGCGAGGAGAGCCCCGATCTGCTCGTGGAGGCGGGGAGATTGCTGGGTGGGAGATGACAGGTCCCAGTCCTTTTTCTGGACGCAGTCAGGGCCCCGATTTCCGCCCGACCCCAGGCGGGCCCTCACTTTGGCCAAAGGTTGTGGCCAGACTGGGATGGTGCTCAAGACCTGGGAGCGTCCCCTATTCATGGGACCCCTGGCAGCAGGCTGGCAGCTGCCGCTCGTACAGGGTAGGGGGTTAGCGGAGGAAGCGGGGACCCCGGAGGGGGCGGGAGAGGGCAGGAGAGGGGTCTCGTGGGTAAGGTGGAGGGGCAGGCGAGGTTGGCATCTCCATGTAATTTCCCCGGGGAAGGCTGTGGCCGAGGCGAGGGCTCCCCCAGAACTGCGGGAGGTCCTCCAGCTACCTGAGGGGCGGAAGGAGATGTCTCTTCCAGGCTCCTCTCTAAGGCTTGCCCCGAGCGGATAGCCTGGGGGCAGGGAAGCCGAGGTCAGGCTCCAGCGCCAAGGGCAACTGCCCCACCCCAGCAGTGGTGCAGGGGTCCCAGGAGCTGCCCCAAGGAAAGCGCGTTTGCAGCGTAACCTGCCGCCCGCCCTCCCAGCAGAGCGTCCCTGCTCGCGGACGGTCCCCGATCCCGCACCTCAGTGCTTCGGTATCTGGAAGCAAGGGGTACCTGGGCGCACACTGCATCTTGCCACCCTCGCTCACTTCTCAGCCGTGAACCTCGGCCGGCGTAGGGCTCCGGCTTGGCCAAGGTCGCCGGGTAAGCTAGACCTCGGCGGCCGGCCCCACCCGCCCGAGTCCGGCCCCAGGCCGCTACGCGCCCCACTCACCATGCCGGCTCCGCTCTGTACCTCTCGCGCGCTGCAGCTCCCTTGCGCGGACTTGAACCTTCCCTCCAGGGCGCCGGCTCCAGCAGAGACTGCGAACCAGGATGGAGCGGCCAGGCGGCAGGCGCAGGAAAAACGCGGGCGGGCGGGCGCCGAAGCCGGATTGGCGAGAGACGGACGCCAATTCGTTCGGCAGCGCTCCCTAGCCTTCCCCAGAGGCGGAGGGAAAACCCGGCCTGACTCACTGGCTCGCGGCCGGCCCACAGCCAGGCCCAGGCCCCCGGATGTGGGGGGCGGGGACAGGGGCCACCCCCGCCCACTGCGTGCCAACCTGAGCCCCGCCCGGGCTCTCGGCTCCAGCCTAACCCAGCCTGCCGAGATCCCGCGCGGCGGTGGCGCCTGAGCTCCCTGCCGGTTGCGCTGGGCGCCGCGGCCGCCCGGTGTGCGCCAGCTCGGACCCGGGCCAGTCCGCAGCCCGAAACGTGGCCGATGCTTCCAGAGGGCGCCCAGCCCGTCCCGCTCCTCCGCTGCCGTCTCCTCTCCTCCTGCCTCGCTCGCCCGTCTCGGTTTCCAGAACCCGACAGCTTCGGAAGAGGCGCGTTCCGTCCATCACCTCCTTGATTCTCGCCGCCTCCTCTTAGGTAAGCAGTATTATTCCCTTTTGAAGGCTGAGCAAAACAGTACTCCGAGAGGAGTGGAGACATTTACCCAAGGTTAATGGGTAACCACAGAGTTGATGTGGTTACAATAATAATAAATGCCAGAAAAAATAAATGCCAGCAGCCTCAGTGAAACACAAAACAAAACAAAACAAAAAAAGAAGGTGGGGGCTTCCCTGGTGGCGCAGTGGTTGAAGAGTCCGCCCGCCGATGCAGGAGACACGGGTTCGTGCCCCGGTTCGGGAAGATCCCACATGCCGCGGAGCGGCTGCGCCCGTGAGCCATGGCCGCTGAGCCTGCGCGTCCGGAGCCTGTGCTCCGCAACGGGAGAGGCCACAACAGTGAGAGGCCCGCGTACCGCAAAAAAAAAAAAAAAAAAAAGAAGGTGGGCTGGACAGGAACCAGGCCTCTGTCCCCCTCTACCTGCTTGCCTGGACAGCGTGGGAGAGGCCAGAGTGGGCGGGGGTGGGGGTTGTATGCAGTGAACTTTGCTCACCTTCCTGGGCTCACAGGGCAGATACCTCTGCCTGGGCCACCTGCCCCCAGACTTGGCATCCCTGTGGAGTTGGCTCAGGAGCCACACTGCCCAGATGTAAAGGGGCAAGGCACTTAATGCCTGGGGCCGGGGAAGGGAAAGAAGCTCCCTGGGTGCACCCACTTCCTGAATCGGCTGGCCTTGGACAACTTCATTTCTTTCTCTACACCTTGGTCTTCTCATCTCAAAAAGGGGATCATAATTTGGCTGGGAGGATTAAATGAAGTATCATCTGTGAAGCACATGCGCAGCACAGTATCTTGGCAGATAGTAGGCATCTGTAAATGTCAGTTTGTCCTTCTCCTTTTTATGAGGAAGGTTGATCAGAAGGTCAGAATGCTTGCCACAGAGCCTGACTTAAAGTGGCTGGGAAGGCTGTTAACCCGCACCCAGCACGCACTCACATTGTCTTGGGTCAGTTTCCCTGGGCTGGGTAGTATGTGCATCCATGCTACTTGTGAGTGGCCAAGACTGTAAAACCCTGGAGCCACCAATGGAGGCTTGGAATTTTCCCCTTCTCTCTGGCTGCCACCTCTGGCCTCATCACCTTTCTCCTTGAGTTTTGCAGCAGTCTGCCTGGGCTCCCTACTGCCTGCTCTTGGCCTTTCCCCACTCTGCCCTGGAGGGCACTTTCCAGCCTATGCATTATGTCTCCACTCTCCTCTGCTTGAGAGGTGGCGTCCCATCTTCAGGACTGGTCCCACAGCTCCTTCAGGCCCAGCTCTGGCCCCTGCCTCACGGACCTCTGTGCTGGGGACTGCCTCAGTGTCCTCATCTGTGAGTGCTTGTTGTTGGGAAAATCCATTAAGGGCATCCACTGTGCCCAAGGCCCCTCCTCCCACCGCCAAGGCAAAACCACTCCCCCATCCTCTGTCACTGGGGCAGTGTGCTTGATGCAGTGCGTTGGCACTTGTGGGTCATCTGGCAGTCACCCCCAGGAGACAGCGAGTTCTGAGCCTCCAGTCCATGTCCCCCAGTGCCTCCCCAAACCTGACGGTTGACCATGCTCAGCTCGAACCCACCATCTGCAAAAAAGCCACTTCATGACTGCTTTCTAACCAGGAGGAAGAGGGTGAAGAAAGGCGGCCCTGGCTCTAATCCCGAGTCTGTAACTTCCTGGTGACCTCTCTGAGCCTCAGTTTCTTCACTTGTAAACAGGCAGAACCAGGTCATAAATGAAATGGCTTAACCCATGGGAAAGAACCTGGCACTTACAGAGGCTTCACAGCTGTGTGGCCCCCGCCCACCCGCTCTTCACTCCTTGCCCTCCTTTGTCCTCTCTTGTCCACTGGGGCCAGGCCCTAGCCCGAGGGTGAAGGGAGGAGGGAGGAGAGCTGGCCATTCCTGGAGAGGCAGCAACTGAAGATTTCAGACCACAGCAAGAGCAGGCTAACAGGTAACCCCTGGTGCCCGCTGTAGCTTCTGCCAGGTCCAAGATTGTTCTAAACCTGAGAGCTGTGTCACGACCAGGGCATTGTGGCTGTCGGGGTGGAGGGAGTAGGACCCTGCTCACCTGCCTGCACCCCACGCCCTGGGATGAAAGTGGACTCCTGGGACCTGGACTCCCCTCCTTGAGTCACTCGTGCTGGGGAGGAGCCTGAGTTCACCTCTCTTGCCCTCCCTGCCCACCCTCCCCTGGTGACCTGGAGCAACCTCAGGCAAACAGGAGGTGGAAGCTGAGAGCTGCCTGGGCTTGCTCTGGTGCCTGCCCTGGGGCAGAGAACTCCGATCTGCAGGAGGCAGCAGGACTGCAGTGTGAAAGCTGCCCGGAAGTCCAGGCTGCCTGGCCAGCCCACTGGCCCCACAGCTAGGCCCAGGCCCAGCTGCCACCCAGGGTGGTAGCAGGGAATCTTGCCCTGGAACTTGTGAGACCTGGGCTCCAGTCCCTTGGTTATAGTGATTTATGGGTGGCAGGCAGTGGAGAAGTATGGAAGGGAGGGGGAAGGATTGAGAGAAGTCTGGGGAAGTCCATCGCAAGATGAAAGCGTTGTGGAGATCGGTGCCCCAATATAAATGTACCTAATACTGAACTGCACACTTGAAGATAGTTAAGATGGTAAATTGTGTGACGTGTATTTTACCACAATTAGAATTTTTTTTTTTTTTTTTTTGCGGTACGCAGGCCTCTCACTGTTGTGGCCTCTCCCATTGTGGAGCACAGGCTCCGGACACACAGGCTTAGCGGCCATGGCTCACGGGCCCAGCCGCTCCGCGGCATGTGGGATCTTCCCGGACCGGGGCACGAACCCGTGTCCCCTGCATCGGCAGACGGACTCTCAACCACTGCACCACCAGGGAAGCCCAATGAGTCTTTTCTTGCAGGGGCACATCACCTTGTCCTACCCAGTCACACCAGGCAGGCTGTGTGGCTGGGAGCCCTGGGCTGCAGTATAAAACCTATAGCATGGAAGCAGGTTAATGGTGGGATCATGGTCTCCTAGACTGTCTCCCCACAGCAGGTGCGGGGTATGGTCAAATGCATACGTGAACAAGTGGATGAACTTACCCTTCAAAAATTGGGTTAGTGCGATTCTGGAATTTAGCATCAGGGGACCTGCACTCACCTTGAGTCTGGGCCTTTATTAACTGTATGACCTTTAACCTGCTCTAGACCTTAATTTCCTTATTTGTGACATGGTAACATCTCCGAAAGCCTGGTTTAGAATAAAACCACGTGTCTGACATGATCTTATTTATGTGGAGCGTAGAACATCACCCCGTGCAAGATAAGGGACAGGCAGAAAATACACCAGAAATGTTAACAGTCAGTGTTTCTGGGTGATTTGTTTTTAGATTTAATTTTGAAATAGTTTTGGTCTTAGAGAAAAGTTACAAATATAGTGGAGTTTCCTTATACCCTTGACTCAGCCTCCACTCATGTTAATGTCAAACATAACCAGGTACAGTGTTGACAACTGAGAAGTTAACAGCGGTTCGGTACTGTAAATTGTGGACTTCATTTGCATTCAACCAGTTTTTCTCCTAATGTCCCCTTTCTGGTTCAGGATCCAGCCCAGCACCCCACAAGGCGTTTAGTTGTCATGTCTTCTTAGTCTCCTCCAGGCTCTGACATTTCCTTAATCCTTCCTCATCTTTTGTGACCTCACTTTTTGAAGAGCACTGGCCAGGTGTGTTGTAGAATATCCTCAGCTTGTGTTTATCTGAGGCTGAGCAGCATGAGGAAGGGTACCACAGAGATGTGTGCCTTCTCAGCGTGTATCAGGGGCTATGAGATATTAGTGTATCTCCTGACTTGGTGACTGTGCAAAGACCTTAGAACACTTAAATTCCAGTTACTACCCTTTGATTTCCGAGGTACTGTTCTCTGTATAACTGAAGACTTTTTTAAAAAATATATTTATTTATTTTGGCTGCGCCGGGTCTTAGTTGCGGCATGCGGACATCTTGGTTGCAGCATGTGGACTTCTTAGTTGCGGCATGCATGCGGGATCTAGTTCCCCGATCAGGGATCAAACCCGGGGCCCCTGCATTGGGAGCATGGAGTCTTACCCACGGGACCACCAGGGAAGTCCCTCCACAGACTTTATTATTGTTCTTTCACTCAGCCAATCTTCAGTTTGATTGACCCCCGTATTTACCATGGTCTTTGTCCTTCATTCCTTCCTGCATCCATGATCTGCCATCTCAGATAATTTTCCTTCTCTCTGCAGAACAGCCTTTAGAATTCCTTCAATGTACAATGGTCTCCTGGTGGCATACTCTCACAGTTTTTTGTGACAATGTGTATATTTAATGTTTCTTCTTAAAGGATAGTGCCTCTGTGTATAGAATTCTAAGTTGGCACTAGTTTTCTTTTTAGTACATTGATGCTATTGTTCAGCCATCTGCTGGCTTCCATTTTTGCTGTTGAGGAGCCAGATGTAGTCGAATATTGTGAATCAGTCAGGTTTTGCTGGAGTATGATGCAGTAACAAACAGCCCCTGAATCTCCTTGGTTTGCAACAACATAGGTTTGTTTCTAGCTTCATTTCCATGTCCTGCAAGTGTTGGCTGCAGCTCCTACCTGGTACATGCTAGTCTTCTAGCAGAGGGAAAAGAACCATGGCAAAATCATGTGATGGTTTGTAAAGCTTTTGCTGAGAAGTGGTGGCACATGTCGTTTATCCACACATGTTATTGGTCAATGCCTGACTTCAGCAGGGTGGAAAAATACTAACCTCCCATGGGGATTGGTGGCAAATACAGTTGACCTTCCATATCCAAGGGTTTTGCATCTGTGGATTCAACCAACCATAGATCAAAAATATTTGGAAAAAACTCCAGGAACTTCCACAAGCAAAACTTGAATTTGCTCTGTGCCTGCCTACTATTTGCTTAGCATTTACATTGTATTAAGTACTATAAGTAATCTAAAGATGATTTAAAGTATATGGGAGGATGTGTGTAGGTTATATGCAAATTCTACACCATTTTATATAAGGGACTTGAGCATCTTAGAACCAATCCCCTGTGGATACTGAGGGATGACTGTAATTGGGGACAGTAATGCTATCTACCACACTGTGGCTTCTTTGAAGAGTTCTGTAGCACTTACGGTACACCCAGGAAAATATAAACTATGTTTGTTTTTTCAAACAAGGGAATATAATACACAAGGTGGATTGTTTACACAGATTTTTGAAGGCTGCAGGAGCAAAAGAGGATGCTGAGTTTACCCAGATATTAGTAATTACAGGAAGCAGCTGCCACCCATTGGCCTGGGAGGATAAAAGGGAAGAGGCAGGGTTAGCAGGACCTATGGGCTTGAAGGAGGACCTGCAGCTGGGACTCTGACCATAAGAAGGACCCTGCTGGCTTGGGCTATTACCTGGCAGGGGGTTTGGTGTGGCTGGTGCTGGGAGCGTTGAAAGGAGCTGGGGCTGCTGAAGCGAAGCTACAGGAAGGAATCCCCTTCTTCCACCTGTTAATCTCCCTTTAGTGCCTCCCATTGGCCGAACGGAACAGAAAGTCAGCTGGCAAGGGGGCCTGGGAAATATGGTTTTCAGACCCTCGCCCCAACATCACAGAGGAGGTTACGGAAGGGTGGGCTGAGACCTGAGAGACAAGAGGTAAATAACCAGCATTATTACCTGTTTTCCTCTGGATGCTTTTACTATTTTTCTATTTGTCTTTGATTTTCTACATTTTCACTATGTTGGGTCAAGACATGGATTTCTGTTTATTCTGGTTGGGATCCATTTGAGTTCTCAAATCTGTAGATTAATATCTTCCATCCGTTCTGGAATATTCTCAACCCATCTTTTTTAAAAAATTTATTTATTTTATTTTTGGCTGCGTTGGGTCTTCATTGCTGCGCATGGGCTTTCTATAGTTGTGGTGAGTGGAGGCTATTCTTTGTTGCGGTGCGGGAGCTTCTCATTGAGGTGGCTTCTCTTGTTGCGGAGCACGGGCTCTAGGTGCATGGGCTTCAGTAGTTGTGGCTTGCAGGCTCCAGAGCACAGGCTCAGTAGTTGTGGCATATGGGCTGAGTTGCTCCGCAGCATATGGCATCCTCCCAGACCAGGGATCAAACCCGTGTCCCCTGCACTTAACCACTGAGCCACCAGGGAAGTCCCCTCCACCCATCTTTTGAATGTTGCCTCTGTTCTGGTCTCTCTTTCTTCTTTCCTTCTGGAACTGCAATTAGAAATATGTCAGATCTTGTAACTTCCGTAGCTTCTGTATTTTCCATCTTTTTGCCTTCCCATATTTCTCTCTGGTTCGTTTCTTCTGAGCAGGTTTCCTGTTCTCTAATTCATTCTTCAGCCATGTCAAATCTGCTGTTAAACCCATCCGTTCAGTTTATAATTTGAGTTTCGAGTTTTGAGTTTCTATTTATTCTGTTTTTGCATATGATACATAATTTTATGGAGTTCCCAGTTCCTTGCTGAAATTTTCAATTTTAGTATTTAATTTCTTAAACATAGTATAATTTGTTTTATAGTCTGGAGTTCCTCCAGCTCTATTTCTGTTGATTATTATTTCCAAAGGTTTTTACTCAAGGAATCTTGCTTCCTCCTGTGTCTGGTTACTTTTGTATGTTGAATATTGTGTTTGTGAAATTATTTGTAGAGATAATTTGAAATGGGGTGATTTTGTCATTCAAGGAGAATTTGCTGTTGCTTTTGCCAGGTGCCTGGAGGGATTAGCAAACTGAGATCATGTTAGTTCATACTTAGGGCATGATGTTTCCTGGGGCACCTGGATGAATCAGAGCTTGACTGTCATTCAGGGCAGGGCTGGTTTGCTTTCAGTTAACCCTTACTTCTGGGGTGCAGTCCTTTGGAGCTGAATACAGTGTCAGGCTGGTTTGTCAGTCCCCCCCACCCCCTGGCCTTGGCAGGCCCTTGACTCTGATTTTTGTCTCTAGGCATGCAAGGCCACTAGAGGTGAGCTTGACCTCTCAGCCACTTCTTTCCAATTGGCAAAAGTTTCTGGGGGCAACCACAACATCAGGTATCAGGGTCACCTCTTTGGAATCCTGTCCTCTCTGGGACCTCAGCGTAGCAGTTCCTCAATATCTTGTTAGCTCTTTGATGCTTTTAAGAGTGAGTAAGTGAGTGTGTGGTGTGTGTGTGTGTGTGTGTGTGTGTGTGTGTGTGTGTGTGAATTCCCTGGCTGTCCAGTGGTTAGGATTACAGGCTTTCACTGCATGGAGCCCAGGTTCGATCCCTGGTCAGGGAACTAAGATCCTGCAAGCCGTGCTGCGGGGCCCTCCCAAAAAAAAAAAGTGTGTGTGTGTGTGTAAGAATTGTATGAGCGTTTGCCCAGCTCCTTTAGCTGTCTTCAGCAGGAGGTTTTGTCCAAAATATCTAGACTGCCTTTACTGGAAGAAAGGTCCTGGTTTGCCTTTTTTTTTTGGCCGCGCTGCAGGGCTTGCAGGATCTTAGTTCCCCGACCAGGGATCGAAACCGGTCCCAGCAGTGAAAGCGCCGAGTCCTAACCACTGGACCACCTGGTTTGCCTTTTAAACTATTAAACTATCAGTGTGGAGGGTGGATCAGAAAGTTCAAGAGTGGTTTTGGGGAGACAAGTCATGTTAATCCATGTGGAAGATGCTGTAAGCTTGGATGAGGGCATTGGAGGCAGAACTGGAAAGAGGACAGATTTTGAGAGCTACTCTGGATGTTGAGATGATGGGCTTGGTTTTTTGTTGTGTTTGGCATGAGTAACTGAATGTAATAGTCCCAGTCTCAGAAACAGGTGTCTGAGAGGAAGAACAATTTGGGAAGAGAAGATCAACAGTTTGGCTTTGGGTATGTATATTTGATGAGGCTTTGGGATGTCCAAGAGAGAATGTTCCATGGGCAGTTGCATATTTGGGTCTGGAGTTCAGGCAGTGATATATAACATTGTGAGTCTTCAGTAGGAAGGGGGCACTTTGACCCTGTGATTTTCTTGAATGGAAATATTTTAATTAGAATTTTTGCCAACACTGATGATTTTTTCTTGGGTCAGTAAAGCATTTTTTGAATAAATTGCATTAAAGCAAATTATTTTGATGAAAAAATTTAAATACAGAACAGTCAAACGACTTCTTATTTTTTGCATTTAAAGTTTATTTTGCAAAAAATTATTTTCATGGTTATCACTGCTTTTCAATTTTTTATTCAATCTAATTTTAAAATAAAATCAATTTCTTCATCAATCAGTTAGCATTTCCTTTTGCGACTGTTATGTCTATCAAGTCCAATCTCCTGGATCAGGTTTTGCAGATCTAAGCTATGTCAAGAAGATTTGAATTTTTCCAGCATTTTAGAGCCAATCATACATTTTGCCAATGCAGTTTCAGCTGTTGTCAGTTTTATTTGGTGGTGTTCGGTGGAAGGGTGATAGTTTGTCTCTGTTTCTTAGGGAATCCAGGAGAAATTTTTGAGGAGTTTTGTGATCAAGACAGAAATGGAGAGTGAGAGAATAGAATAGTTGAGGAATACCAGGACATGGGGAGAGAGGGAAGGAAGAGAGGAGAAAGGGCAGAGCGGGGCAGAAAGAGAGGGGGAGGGAGAAACGGAGGATTTGGGGAGACGGCAGAGCATGCAGGGTACAGCAGGACAGAATACCCTTGGGGTTTAAACAGACAGGGTAAAAAATTGCCCTGCTGTCGCCCTCTGTATATCACTGAAGCCCTGAGGTTCAGATTCTCTGGAGAGAGAACGGGGCTCAAGATCAAGGCTGGTGGGACTACCAGATGTGAAGGCAAG
The DNA here is from genome assembly GCF_964374135.1 of Grampus griseus. Lineage (NCBI taxonomy): Eukaryota > Metazoa > Chordata > Mammalia > Artiodactyla > Delphinidae > Grampus > Grampus griseus. Next base: position 153,386,696 of record NC_139019.1, on the reverse strand, counting down.
TCAAGGAGGATGAGGAGCCAGCGAGACCCTCAGAGAGGGAGGAGGAAACCTGGCTCGGACTCCCGCCTGCCCTCCGGCTCTGGCTGGGCCCAGGTGTGCACACACTGCCCTGCCCGTCATGCAGTCCGTGGGGAAGGTAGAGTGACAGGGAGCCCCGCTCAGCTGACCTAACGGGAAGACGCGTGGTGCGAGTGCTTTGCTGTGCTGAAGGGAGAGGCCCCTGCAAGGACGGAGTCCTGCTGTTCTTCCGCAACTCCAGGCGCCCCGGATCTCCTCACTGTTCATGAGCCCAGCCTGAGGGTCACCCTGCAGAGACTGGACTGCAGCAAGGAAGCAGGGGTGCAGGTGTCTGGGATTCTACCGGCTCTTTGATCCAGAATGGTGGGTCGGGTCTGGGTTCATAGGGCTGAGCCACCCTCACCAGGCCCCCCAGCCAGGTGCTGCTGCCCTGCCCTGAGCCACCTGGGACCTGTCTGTAAGGCAGCCAGGTTTAGCAAATGAAAACACAGAACTCCTAGGCAAATTGGAAATTCAGGTAAACAATGAGTTATTTTTTATACCACTTTTTAATACTAAAAAAAATAATCTGTCTGAAATTGAAATTTAACTGGGGGTTTCAGTGTTTTGTCTGGCAATCTTACACTCCTCCTGCAGTTCTCCCCTCCTTTCCATCCCCACCCCTGACTCAGGCCCACCTGAACTACTGCAGCCCCCTCGAATCCTCTGCAGCTGCTTCTACTCTGGCCCTCCCTGGGCCATTTTCCACACCAGTCACCAGTTTACTCACCCAACACACATCTCTGATCTTGCCACCTAAAACCCTGCCCAGAGGCTGCAAACTCAAGACCCATAAACATGTTTGGTGGTGGTGGTGGTGTTTTCCATCATAACATTTCACTATAAAGACTGGATTTCTGGCTTCTCTTTTTTTTTAAATGTGAAGCTATGGCAGCCCTGAGCCCAGATTTCCACCTTTGCCTCTATCACAGGGAGCCAAGAATGCCTCTCCCTTTCAGAAAGGCCCTAGTCTGCACTTCCCCTGCGTCTCGTGGGCCACATTCATTTCCTTAACCTGCCCTTGTTCCATCTGAGCTTTTGACCCCTGATCTGCTAAAGTCAGATTACCAAGCTTGACATTCAAGACCTTTCCAACTCAGAAGACATCTCTCTCCCACCTTCTTTCTTCCTCCATTCCTTTTCTTACCTTCTTCTCCTGGCCCATGGAACACTGGATGGCTCCTTAGCCTGTCCCTTCCTGGCCACACTGTGCCTGCACCTACTGACCCGTCTGCCTAACAGGTGATCCCCCTTCCTGTGGTCGCATCCTGGCCCGGGCAACAAGGACAGCCTCCCTGAGACGCCCTCTGTTACCTCCCCACTGAAAGGTGCTCTCTGCGTCTCTTCTCTGGCCATCCACAAAACCATTTATGTTCATTGCCAGCTTCTTTCTCAACACACATACACACGAATAGATCCCCATGGCTGAGCATCCACTCTGTAGATGCTGGGGAAACAAAAGGAAAATGACCTTTGCAAGCTCCCAGGTAGGTGTGGCAGAGCTCAATGGGCAGGGCTGAGAACAGATTCTCCTACAAAGAAAACATTCAGCTGCCTCTAACTTGGAAGAGGAATTTCCCAGACTGAGGAAACAACCAGGAAACTCAGGAAACTGAGCCTGAAGGGGTGTGGCCCACCTGGAGCCAGTGGGAGCGACTTCATGGGGAAGGGGGAAAGTGCTGGAAGCAGTGGAGCCGGATGTGAGCAGTCCCAAAAGCCAAGCTCAAGACTTGACTCTAGCATAAGTAATTGAAGACCAGTGGAGCTTTTAAAGCAAAGAAATTAGGTAATGAGTTACTAGAGTTACAAGAATGTAAAACCCATGAGGTGCAGGGATCCTGGTCTGATTTATTTTCAGAAGGCTGGTAACTACTGAATAAATATTTATGTAATATGTGAATGAGTGAATGAATGTGTTGCACGAAGGTCATTCTGGCCGCAGTGAGAGGACTGACAGGAATGGGAAGAGCCTGGGAAGGGAAGTCAGGAGGTGTGGGGAGCACCAGGTCCCAGGTGAGGGTCTGCATGGACAGGGGGAATGTGCAGAGGGCTGGTAGGGCCACCTCTAAGGTGACTTAACTGCCTTTACTCTGAGGGTTGGGCCTTCATCTTTGCAGCAACTCTGCATGGTGTCTGGCCCAGAGTAGCTGCTCAAGAACTATTTGTTGAACTTTCAACAAAAGAATGTTCTAGGTCTACTCAAAGACAGAGCCACGTGCTCTTGTCTCCAGCAGTATGGTGGCTGGTCTGGAATTTCCTCCTCCAGAAACGGGTCATTCTTACAACATTTCTTCCCAGTTTACTTAGAGCTTTTGCAGACATTGCTTCATTTGATCCTTATCACAGCCCTGAGAAGTGGGAACCATTAGCTCCATTTCACAGTTGCAGAGACAGAGGCCAGGAGAGGTTGTATGATTTCACCAGGGTAAAACGTGGGAGAGATGGAATTCAGACCCAGGTCTGCCAGTGTCCACATCCAGGCTTCTTTCGTCATTTAGCTGGAAAGATGTGAGTAGCAAATGTGAAAAGGCACACCGCGGCCTGTGGATTCTGTGCCGAGCAGGTATTAATGGTCACAGCTTATGTTCACTGAACACTTCCTGAGTGCCCGGTACTGCTCCAAGCAGGTTGTAACAGGGAAGAACAAAATCTGACTCCATGTTGGATCTGTTTCTTTTACTTTGACCTTTGCTTTCTGTTACTTTTCTTCTGTCTATAGCTATAGGCATACATAATGGCCTGCCTCAGGGAACCCTGCCCCTCTGCCTGAATGTTAAACCAAAGTGCCTTTGTTCAGCTCACAGGGAAACACCCTGACCCTGCCCACCTGTGAATGGCTGCAGAAAAGAAGAACTTAACACATCCCCTCCCCCAGGCTGGCCAAAACCAGGAGATATTTTGCAAGACTTATGGCCTTTTTACTTTACTTCCTCACCTCCTCCCCACTCTGCTCTATAAAAGAAATTAGCATCCAGACCCCATAAGATGGTACTCTAGGACGCTAGTCTGCCATCTTCTTGGACACACAGTTTTCTGAATAAAGCCGCTATTCCTTGTCTCAACACCTCATCTCCCAACTTATTGGCCTGTCATGCGGCCAGCAGAGTGAGCTTGGACTCAGTAACAAGGTGACATGAGTCACCTCATTTATTCCTCAAACACCCTCTGAGTTTGGTTTGTCACTCTCTCTATATTACAGACGTGGTAAAGTATAAGGGATGGGGAAGGGCTGACACTGCCAGGGAAGGCCTTGGGAGGAGCCTGTGGGTGGGGGAGGAGGAAGGCATTCCTGGAGGGAGGCCTGGTTTGAGTAAAGGTGTGGAGAATTGGGCAAAAAAGTGTGGGGCTTCCATCAGAAGAGGGGCAGAGGCTAGGGGGGCATGTTAACCAAGGCGCTGGCCTGTCGGCTCTCTGGAGGAACCAGACCTGGCTGATTGAAGTCTGGCCACAGTAGGTCCTAGGGCGGGGACTGGGGTGATGGGCGTGCACTGGGCAGTGGTGAGGAGGAGGCAGGAGAGGGAGAGATGGCTGCTGGTCAGCATACTGCAGGCCTGGTCCAGGTAAGAGATGGTGAAGACCTGAAACAGCAGACATCAAGAGGGAGGGAAGAGGCTTTCCCAAGGAAGGATGGATGGGATAGGTCAGCAACCACCTCTGAGTGTCACATTCGGTTTTAGGTGACACATTTTTATCAATAGATGCCTGTAGACCAGAGATTACATACTGATGTCCATAGGTTTGTTTTTTTTTTGCGGTACGTGGGCCTCTCACCATCGTGGCCTCTCCCGTTGCGGAGCACAGGCTCCAGAGCGCAGGTTCAGCAGCCATGGCTCACGGGCCCAGCCGCTCCGCGGCATGTGGGATCTTCCCGGACTGGGGCACGAACCCATGTCCCCTGCATCGGCAGACGGACTCTCAACCACTGCGCCACCAGGAAAGCCCCATGCCTGCACAGTATTGACTCATATAGTGTTTTGTTTTAATTAATTACCAACTTAAAAAATCAGGACATTTCAAATACAAATCCAGATTTCCTGTTTCTACTGGAAAGTGAGAGAAATGGCAATAATGGGGCCCCACTTCTGCATGGTAACAACCGGCTTGTTTCCAGTAACTGAGGTACCAATTGTTTCCAGTAACCGAGGTACATACTCTCTTTGCTGCAGTCGCTGCCACTCTCTGTTGTGCTCCATCCACCTCACACACTGATGTCACTGGCTTGGCCTCTGTAGGCACTGAGTTTGCAACACCTGATATGGATAAACTGTAGCATGTCTGGAGGAGGGGACAGATCAGTTAGTGACTTGAAACATGTTATACAAGACCAGCCAGAACAATGGGGGATATTTACCCTCTGGAGGTGTGATTGTAGCCTTCATGTTTAAAGGGCTAAGGTGCAGGCGGAGGAGGCAGGTCTGTTCTGTGAAACCCCAGAAAAAACTTAGGACCAGTGAAAATGTGTGTGTGGGAAGCAATTTTCAGCTCAACCTAAGGCCGTTTTTCAGCATCATAATTGTTTCAAGATGTAACAGGTAATGTCAGGAAGTGGCCAACTCCCTGAGTGGAGGTGGGAGCAATGTACAGGCTGAGCCTGGACAACCGTTTCGCCTCAGCCATTCAGAGGGTATCCAAGTGTTGCGTGTGTAGCTGAACTGCATGCCCTTGACGGTTTCTTCAGCCCTTCAGGGCTGGATTCTGTGCCCATAGACTGGATGCCCGGGTGAGGGAGAGGGAATAGCTAAACTGGCTCCTATGTAGCTGTCCTGGAAGCCTGAATGTGGCTGCTGCTGCTGCTGGGAGAAGCGGGGAATTTAGGCTGCAGCTGAGTGGCAGGAGGGGCAGGATAGTACATTTTCTGTGGTGCAGCATGAAAAGCTTTGGGTCAGACCATTTGGGTCTGTAAGAGGAGAGGCATGTTGGATGACCTCCAGGGACCCTGCCTGCTTAGGCCACCCGATGCCCTGATAGGAGTCTGGATGGCTAGGCCCTCTGTCCAAGAGGGACAGGGTAGGAGTCAGAGTAGTGGGTGTTGGGGGTTCCTGAAGGCAGCTGCTGTAAGCGTACTTCCTAAATGGGAAAGGGAGTTGTGATTTAAAATGATAAGTATATATTTGGTCTTCTTGTTTCTGGCACAGAGCTCCTAAAACCCTTGGAATTTCCTAAGTGATAAGAGAGATTTAAAGTGTCCTTTGTTATGTTAATGAGGTGACTTTTGGTCGCACCTAAAGATGAGGACTGTTTGCCTGGAGAATCAACCATGTGATTAGAGGATCGGAACTTTCAATCCCACCCCCTGACCTCTGGAGAGGGGAGAGGGGCTGGAGGTTTGGTCAGTTGCACTGGTCAGTGATTTAGTCCATCATTCCTTGGTAGTGAAGCCTCCATAAAAATCCAAAAGGATGGGATTTGGAGAGCTCTTGGGTTGGTCAGCACCTGGAGATTGGGAAGAGTGGCGTGCTCGGAAAGGGTGTGGAAGCTCCGAGCTCCTTCCCCATACTTTGCGCTGTGCATCTCTTCCATCTGGCTGTTCTGAGTTATATCCTTTTCTTTCTTTCTTTCTTTCTTTTTAATTTTTATTTTATTTTTTATTTATTTTTGGCTGTGTTGGGTCTTCGTTGCACACAGGCTTTCTCTCGTTGCGGTGAGCGGGTGGGGGGGCTACTCTTCTTGCGGTGTGCGGGCTCTAGGCGCACAGGCTTCAGTAGTTGTGGCTCGTGGGCTCTAGAGTGCAGGCTCAGCAGTTGTGGCACACAGGCTGAGTGGCTCCGAGGCATGTGGGATCTTCCCAGACCAGGGCTCGAACCCGTGTACCCTGCATTGGCAGGCAGATTCTTAACCACTGCACCACCAGGGAAGTCCGTTATATCCTTTTCTAATAAAGTGGTGATCTAGTAAATGTTTTTCTGAGTTCTGTGAGCCACTCTAGCAAATTAATTGAATCCAAGGAGAGGTTCTTGGGAATCTCTTGATATAGCCAGTTGGTCAGAAGTGAAACCAAATGCCCCCCAAACCAAGTTCCCCTGCTGAGTTTTGTTTTTATTTTTTTTTGTTTTTTTGGGGGTGTACGCGGGCCTCTTACTGTTGTAGCCTCTCCCGTTGCAGAGCACAGGCTCCGGACGCGCAGGCTCAGCGGCCATGGCTCACGGGCCCAGCCGCTTCGCAGCATGTGGGATCTTCCTGGACCGGGGCATGAACCCATGTCCCCTGCATCGGCAGGTGGACTCTCAACCACTGTGCCACCAGGGAAGCCCCCCTGCTGAGTTTATGATTAAATTCTCTATCCAAAACTTTATTCCCATTCTTGTCTCACCCTTGTTTCCCTCGCGATTGAGGAGGATCAAAGAAATGGGGGGATCAAAACCAAGCAGGACCCTGCAGGGCCCTTCTGGATACAAAAGCCCCTCTTTGTCTCCTGTTTCTTATTTATGGAAAAAGGCTTTAGTCTCCTAGACCTTCCCTGAGTTCCAAAGAGGGGACTCAAACAGTTACTAATTAGGGAAGTGAGGGAATGCAGAAACAAAGGAAAAGCTGTCAAACAAGGAAAGTAAAGATAGCTAAAACAGTTCAGCCATAAAGCAGAGTCCTAGCTCCTCAAGGGATACACATAACAATCTGACACATATCTTTGAGCTCTTCTGCAGAAACTAACACCCACCCCCACCACCCAGGTGGAGGATGGTGACCACATGCTGACCACAAGCACTACACCCCAGACTGGTTAGAACCAGAAGGTTGATGATTAAGATTACAGAAACATCACCCTATTACCTTACCATGAACCAGTCAGAAGAAAGTCCATGAGCTGCCACCCTCACCCCAAATACTGCCTTTAAAAACCCTTCCCTGGGGCATTCCCTAGCTGTCCAGTGGTTGGGACTCTGTGCTGTCACTGCCATGGGCCTGGGTGCAATCCCTGGTCAGGGAACTAAGATCCCACAAGCTGTGGTGGAAAAAAAAAAAAAAGAAAAAAAGATTTATTTGAGCCAAACTGAGGACTATAAACCAGAAGCCAGCCTCCCAGATTACTCTGAGAAACTGCTCCAGAGAAGCATGGTTTTCAGCACAGCTTTACTTCTTGGCAGAACAAAGAACATTAAACAAGTCAGGGATACATTTCTTGAAGGTTTCAAAAAAACCAGACCAGCACGTACACAGCAAGTCAGTATGGCCTTAGCACCTGGGAGGGGAGTCTTATCATGAAGGAGTACCAGCATTGGCGTCCCAGGAAGGGAGGCATTTAATCTTTATTTTTAACATGAACATTCTTTACTTCTGGTCAGTGTGCCCTTTTCTTTAATAATTAAAGCAGATGTACAATGTATGTTTGATAGGCCACAAACAGGTTATTCTAGTTAGCATAAAATTCAAGTTAACTCATGTACAAGCCGGAATGACTTCCCCATACCTCAGTATGTGAACATTTCTCTTATCAATTGGTTGGCGATGTGGGAGAAAAACCCACACGTTGGAACTGGGGTGCAGAATTGGAGGAGCATATACTTCCCTAAGTTCATCTTTTTGTTGCAGGAAGGGGGACCCCTTCCAGGGCCCTAGAGTGGGCTCTTGTCTAACACTTGGAAATGAATTGTCTGAGGAGACACATGTGCTGACAAAGCAAGAGACTTTATTGGAAAGGGGACCAGAGTAGAGAGCAGCAGGGTAAGGGAACCCAGGAGAACTGCTCTGCCACGTTGCTCGCAGTCTCAGGTTTTATGGTAATGGGGTTAGTTTCCGAGTTCTCTCTGGCCAGTCATTCTGACTCAGGGTCCTTTCTGGGGGGGCATGCATCACTCAGCCAAGATGGATTCTAGCGAGAAGGATTCTGGGAGATTGGTAGGACACATGGACTGGCATCTCCTCTCTCCTTTTGACCTTTCCCAAATTCTTCCAGTTGGTGGTAGCTCGTTAGTTCTGTGTTCCTTACCAGGACCTCCTGTTGTAAGGTAACTCATGCAGGTGGTTACTGTCGGCCTGGCCAGGGCGGGCAGTTTCGGTTAGTGGTTCCCCCAACTCCCTGCTAAGAGACTTCATACTCAAGATACTTCTTGGGAATTGGGGCGGAGGTCTCTTTCTTCTGTGACTACTTCCTGCCGAGAGTGGAGATAGTCCTGCCTAGTAGAGTAGAAGTCTCTCTCCACCTGATCTAAATCGAGGTATTCTGTGTCCAAAACTGGCATTCACCCTTGTAATAACAGCAGTTTAGCCTGAGACTGTTGGACCCTGTTGGACATGAACCTTGTAAGCAGTTGAAATAGACAGGGGCCTAACAGGAGGCCTAACAGGATGGTCATTGCTGGGCCCAGAAAAGGGAGGCAAAATTTGGGGTGAGGGCTTCAGGGTATGTGAGTTTCTTCTGATTGGTTGGTGGTGAGGTAACAGAGTGGTGCTCCAGGAACCTTGAATTCAGCCTTAAGTTACCATCCTCCACCTGGTGGGGGCCACAGCTCTGTGGAAGAGCTCAAAGATATTCTTATGCATACTCCTTGAAGAGGAACCAGGACCCTGCCACAAGGGTGCACCACCATTTGATTGCTCCTCCCCTGTTTCTGCATCCCCTCCCTTCCATGGTTAGCAGCTGTTTGAATCTGCCCTTTGGAACTCAGGGAAGGTCAAAGAGGCTGAATGAAGCCTATATCCTACAAACAGGAAACAGGGGACACTGAAAGGATTTGTACTCCGGAGCCCCACAGAGTCCCACTCAGTTTCAATTCAGGGAACTAGATGACAGCGGCTCTGGCCACTTTCTGCTAAAATGGGGCATAGTGCTGCCTCAATTTGGAGAATAGACACTGAATTGGAAATATTTCTCAGTTCTAAGTCCTGTATCTGAGTCTTGTATGATCAAAATCTCAATCCCTTGGCCTGCCATTTTGGTGTAACAGACCCTATTAAAAGTAGTTGGAGGAGTGACAACTAGAATTTTAATAGACAAAATAAATCTCATTCCCTGAGGAATTCAGAAGAATAAGTCTGAAACCCAGTCTGGAACCGCACACCTTGAGGAGACTTGTAGCCAGGTAGCCAGTTGTTTGCTTTTATCTAAGTAGGTTTAACTTCCAATGTGGTATTAATATATACATAACAGGAGCTATTGGCCACTACACGTCTCCTTTTCCTACTATCTGATCTAAAGCAATTTCATTTTCTGAAAATTTAACAGTTACAAGAGGATATCTTGAAACCATAAGGTTGCAGCTACCAGCTGCCAGCAGACATTGTTTTGAGAATGGCTGGTGGCATCCCAAGTCTGACACAGCTCAGAAAATTCAAGTTCTTAGCAATACGAGGACTTGTCTGAAATCACGTCCATAATGCCACCTAGTATTACCTTGGATGTCTGAACCACAGCTACTGCATTTTGACTTTCAATTGCATTTCTCTCCTTAATGGCCAAAGCAGATGTCACCATTAATGATTTTAGTGATTTTCTAGATATGAGAAGATGCAAGAATTTGGACTCATAAAGTCTTTTCCTGAAAGTATCTAACTATCTGAAGGCCTGTTCTGCCAGTTTTTCCAGAGCACAGAGTGCCTCATTCCTGATCTCCACCCTGAACTCCTTTCAGAGTGTGTTGAAGGTCAGTGGCTGCAGTGGCCATTGACCTAATCCTTGCAGAGGCAGATGGCAAGTGCCAATTTTCAGTTGGCAGGGCCCCTTCAGGGTCATAAATTTGACCATGGTTTAGGGGGCATTTCATGACCATTTCATCTCATGGTGCTAGGAATGTTCATTCCTAGGTCTGGCAAAGATTTTGCTGATAGGCCACTCAATGTGCTACTACTGGACTAGGCCTTATTAACAGTAGCCAAAAGTCTCTGGACCACCTGTCTTACTAGTCTCTTATGGTCCAGGAAAATATTCCCTCTTGTTGCTTCTTTCCATATCTAGAGTTACACTGTTACAATCATTGATCTCATATGGAACTATATATCATTTTATCAGAGGCTCAGTCACACATTTGGTAATTCAAGAAACAGCAATTTTGTAAAACAGGCAATATAAATATAGTACTGTTAGCAGTATTAGTAAGGTCATAAGCAAGAGTATAAGTCAAGAACTTCCATTGGGTGCAGCCCAGTATATCCCAGGTCATCTGACTTAGTCTGTTCTGTACCAGTCCTTATCTTTAAGGGAAGTTTTATATTGGTATTGTCCATGAGGCACCCAGCCCAATTTCCTAGTGTTACCAGGCTGGTTATCCCTAGTATGGTTTAATTGTCCCCAACCCAACCCCAACTCCCTTATTTGGCTCCCCAAATAAGGGAGCCTTTAAATTTAAATGACCATAGCCTGGTATTAACTTCCTGGTTGCAGATCATGGACCATTTGATCTTCAGCCAAAGACAGATTACTGAGTTAAGTTTCAAAAACAAACTTAGAGTGGCCTATTAATAATTCAATTTAACTTTGCAACAATATAACATAATAGCAAGGAATTATCTGAGAAGTGAGTCTTAGTGAATATAGACCTCAATAAACAGAATTAGAATTTGATATCCATTGAAATCTCTCTCTCTCTCTAAAATTACCCTCATTTTTGTCAAATATAGCCAAATTAAGATTAATTTGTTTCTAAAGTAAATCTGGTCCATCAACCACATAGGCTCTTCCACACTGACTCTGGTGTAATTTCTCAGGAGTCTCAGACTGAATTCCCTAAAAGGCCTCTCTGGGCCAGGAAATCCATGCCGAGAGTGCGTCATCAAATTTTGCCTTGGTGAATTTCTCGCTTTTAGAGGTCCCCAAAATATCAAGATTCTTACACCTGTTAGGAGGTGGCCTTCCTAATTTATCTGATAAAGCTGCTGGGAACCTAAAAGTTTCCAGTTTCTGGAGGGTACAGATAGAGAGCAAAGATAAATATTTCAATTCTGCTTACAAAGGTATAATTTACCAAATTACTGTAAGTCATAATTAGTTTGAAGGGAAGGGTTTTTCTTACAGCTGGAAAACACAGATTTAAACCAGTAATTTTTCAGATAGAAACCATAAAAATTATATCAGTATTCACCAGTTCACTCAGTCCTATGTAACTAATCCTTTCGTTAATAGTTTTATGAAGCCATCAGGTTTTTCCTTAGGATTCTTTAAAACTTACCCAGGGCTTCCCTGGTGGCACAGTGGTTGGGAATCTGCCTGCCAGTGCAGGGTACATGGGTTCGAGCCCTGGTCCGGGAGGATCCCACATGCCGTGGAGCAACTAAGCCTGTGCGCCACAACTACTGAGCCTGCGCTCTAGAGCCCGCGAGCCACAACCACTGAAGCCCACGTGCCTAGAGCCTGTGCTCCACAACAAGAGATGCCACCGCAATGAGAAGCCCGCGCATGGCAAGGAAGAGTAGCCCCCGCTCGCAGCAACTAGGGAAAGCCCATGCGCAGCAGCAGAGACCCAATGCAGCCAAAAATAAATAAATAAAAAAAATATTAAAAAAACAAATCTTACCCAGTTCCCCAGTACAATCTGAGATTTATCAAAGTACAACAATAACTGTCTATAAATGACAGAAAGACTTAAAAAGTCATGGTTATTAAACATCTGATCACAATGTAATTGACAAAAGAAACTTACTGCTGTGACATGCAACATTTTAAAATAGCTAGAATTTTGACTGATAACATTTTACTAGTACATACTATATTTTTAAGAATTCCATGTAATTTCTAGAATACGTATATTAATAACATTTATCCATACAGTATTTTTTTTTTTTTTTTTGCCGTGCGCGGGCCTCTCACTGTTGTGGCCTCTCCCGTTGCGTTGCACAGGCTCCGGGCGCGCAGGCTCAGCGGCCATGGCTCACGGGCCCAGCCGCTCCGCGGCATGTGGGATCTTCCCGGACCGGGGCCCGCCGCATCAGCAGGCGGACTCTCAACCACTGCGCCACCAGGGAACACGGGTTCGTGCCCCGGTCCGGGAAGATACCACATGCCGCGGAGCGGCTGGGCCCGTGAGCCATGGCCGCTGAGCCTGCGCGCCCGGAGCCTGTGCAACGCAACGGGAGAGGCCACAACAGTGAGAGGCCCGCGCACGGCAAAAAAAAAAAAAAGCCATATTCAAGTTTTGTACCAGCTTACTTTTAAAATTCATTTATTCAGTTAACTTCAATCTAAACCTAGCCAATCCTGACCATCCACAAACCCTCCATCCCTTTCTGTATCCATATTAATCTGTCCCCCATTCTCGTCTCCATCCAGAAACAACCAGTTCTATGGCAGACTCACTTTCTTTTCCCTTATTAAAATGCAATTCCATCCCTCATACCTTCTTCACTGAAAACACACATCCTACTTCCCTACTGTATACTGAAATGTTTCCTTTATTATTTTTATTAGCTTTAATTACCTGTTTAGAGTCTTCAACTCTTAAAAACCGTCATTTCTAGTGAAAACTAAGTAGTAAGCAATTATGTACTGTTTTTTACATTAGCATTCCGTAGATTGGTGAACATAAATACCAGTGATAATTTCTAGAAACATTTGCTTTCTTACAGAAAACATTTCAGGGTGGCACCAAACATATTAATTAGTAGTCCTAAATGCCTTTAGTTTTTCTGTTTAGTAATTGATGTCTCAGTATCTTATTTTACTTCGGAATGACCCAGTTATTCAACAAACTTTCATCATTTAACTTAATTTAATGTTACTCTAAAATTTTATGTTACCAAATATCTGGAGAGATCATTGTCAAGTAGGCATTCCAAAAACATAATTATTCCCATAGAGTTTATCTAAAAGTTCTTATCTCATTTACATTTACTTTCCTCAAAAGTTTTTTCTTGAGTTAACTTTTCTTGTTGACAGATTTGTAACAGATATAATAAGGTTTTATTTGACTTCTATTAAACCTAGTTACAATAAAGGCATTATACTTAATGCTGATGACCCTAAAGATGTGTCTATATTAATTAAATTAACAAACTTTATAAGTTTAATACCAGATATTAATTTAATACAGAATATTTCCCAGTTCATGTGAACCTGAAATTAATTCTGGCCAGTTAACTTCTATATTTTTGAGAATTTGTATAAGCACTTAACTTCCTTTAAGCCAATTAAGTAGAGCTCATTGAATTAATTTTGATAATACCGTCCAAAGGACATATATACAATGCACACAGACATATAGACAAATACCAGAGATCTCATAGCTTCATTTTCTAAACTTAGTCATGAATCAGGTATTAAAATATAAAACTCACTAGCTTATAAATAATAGTTGAAATAGGCAATATTTAAAAAGGCTTCTTACCATTTTTTTTTTTTTTCCTCAGTCTCAGAAATTAAAGATGGTCTAGATAAGATAAGTGATCCTGAGAGCCCTGGTCTCAAGGCAGGGAGCGAGAAAAGCAAGTTCTCCTAGAAGGACTTATTCCCTCAGGGTCGGAATTCTGAAAAGACGTTTTATCAAGCTTGCCTTTTGTAACTGTATATGCAAGAAGAACCAGTTTTGGAATTTTGAAGAGTATTACCTACACCAATTTTCTCTGGAGTCTAAACAATATGGTGGCCACACAATGTTATAATAAAATATCATCTCTTTCTTAGTCGCCGGCTCATAGCTAAAATGTTTCCAGTTAGTCAGAATTTGCCCAAGAGGGATTCACAGTGGAACAGAACCAGAATTTCCCATTTCACAAGACAGGATGTGACTCATAACAAAGAAGAGGTCCCACCAGCCTCGCCATTTGTTGCAGGAAGGGGCCTAGAGTGGCTCTTGTCTAACACTTGGAAATGAATTGTCTGAGGAGACACACGTGCTCACAAAGCAAGAGACTTTATTGGAAAGGGGACCAGAGTAGAGAGCAGCAGGGTATAAGGGAACCCAGGAGAACTGCTCTGCCACATTGCTCACAGTCTGGGTTTTATGGTAATGGGGTTAGTTTACAGGTTCTCTCTGGCCAATCATTCTGACTCAGGGTCCTTCCTGGTGGTGTGCGCATAGCTCAGCCAAGATGGATTCCAGCGAGAAGGATTCTGGGGGTTTGGTAGGACATATGGACTGGTGTCTCCTCTCTCCTTTTGACCTTTCCTGAATTCTTCCAGTTGGTGGTAACTTGTTAGTTTTGGGTTCCTTACCAGGACCTCCTGTTGTAAGATAACTCATGCAGTTGGTTACCATCGGGCCTGGCCAGGGGAGGTAGTTTGGGTCAGTGGCTCCCCTAACATTTTTATATAGTTTTAACTTCTGAATCATGAAAATGTTTTAGATATTCAAAAAGTAAAGTTAAACTGAAAAAGATTTAAAAAAAACAAACCTGAAACAATACGAATAAAAATTACACCCAATTATGTATCAAATGAATAACAACCAACCACCACACACTTAAGCAACTTTGAAGCCAATAACAGGACATTTTCTAAGGCTAAAAAGAAGTGACCAGAAACTCTCATCTTTGCTTGGGAGGCTTGTTGAAGGAGTGATTTGGGGTGTATTTCTGAAAGGGTTCTGTGTGTGTGCAGGATACATGTATTATCTTGTGATTTTAAAGGAGTGTTATTTGCTTGAGCTCTCTGGGACTGTTTATAGCAAAGCAAACATTTTAATAAGTAGATACACACCAAATAACGCAGCACTTGGGTTGCCTCAGGCTGTGAAAACAACGCATACCCCACCCTCACCGCCAGCCCCCCACCGCCGGCCGCAAGGCGGTTGCATGTCCCTGAGTGGACAGCGCCTCCTGCAGGATGATGTTTGCTGAGCGCCTGCCTCCCCCACCCCCTCATACAGTTCTTGTGTTATTTATTACAAGTTACAGTTTTACTAACACCAAAACTCGGATCCTCCTCCTTCCCCCAGATTTTATGGGAGAAAATATCTGTACTCATAAAGTCTTTGTCTTTCTCACGATTCAGTTATGGGCCAATGGAAAGGACAGTTTCCACAGTGGGACAGAATGAGGTTAGAGGGGTAGAGTTGCCTCTTAATAGTTTACAGACAGATGTCTTAACCTGGGAGAGTCCCACCTTCATCCTGTGGAGATAATGGAAAAGTAGCTCTCCAGATGGTGGTGAGGATGAAATCAGATATGGGAAGAGGCTGTCTCAACATGAGTTGGGTTATAAAACCAAGGTGAGAGGGCATGGGGGCCACAAATCTGGAGCAGCCAGGATGAGCCAGGTGGCAGCTCTTTGTTGGGTGTCCTGCTTAATCATTGGGTCAATGGCTGTGATAATCAGACAAGGTGTGTCTAATCCCCATGTGCCAGTGCAGACCTCCACGGCAGAGCGGTCAGTGACTGGCCTGATCATGATGATGGGCAAGGCAGGGCCATGTGGGTACCCAGGTCTGCCTGACTCCAGATCTTGAGTTCCTTCACCTGCTGGATGCTGGGGGTTAGCAAAGAGGTGGCCCGCTCTCCAGGGACTTCTAGCTGGATTGGGCAGAAGGGAGGTCTTCCTCTTCTCTGAACCTTTCTCTGCCTTTTCTTTAGATTTCAGCTTCCCACCTGGGAAGGAAGACTTGAGCAACCACCCAGGATGGCTGGCAGCCTCCCAGCCCACCCACCATGGACCTTCCACCTTTATGTCATAGAGCCTGAAGCCACAGTGATGTCCTTGAGCAGTTAGACGACAGAACAGGCATTGGGGCTGGCATGTGGTAGGTACACAGTTCATATCTGGGGAGAAAGGCTTTCCTTATGAGCCTTATTTTGTTAGCTCAGCAGCAGCAACTCTGCACCAAGTTCCTAAATGCCTGCAATAGCATTTGAACCTAGAGCCAGGCTTGGACTGAGGTGCATGCATGTGAGATGTGTCTGCTCGACGCTGTCCTTTATTTACTACTTTCTACTTGTCACTCACTGCAGGAAGCACTTTACAGGTGTAATGGGGACAAGAGTTTTGAATTGTATCATTGTGATTTTTTTTCTCTTGCATTCCCTTGAATATGAACTGCCAAAGACATTTTTTGCCTTGGTCCTGCTGCTGGAATGCAAAGCTTTAAGTCCAGCCCGGAGCTGAGAGCCAGCAGGTAGAAAGGATTTTGTAAATTTCTTTAGTTCCCAGGCCAGGTCGACAAGTTCAGAGGTCTTCAAACAAAGTGCACAAAACTCCTGGGGTGCACAGAGTCTTTCCAGGAGGGAGTGTGGGCAGGGAAACCAGAAAATAGTTCTCACTACTTCAACTAATACGTGGAATCTGAAAAAACTCTTGTAAAAGATATATCCATGAGTTTTTAGTCATTGTATCTTGAAAATTTGGGTAGTGCCAGAAAATGTTCCAATCACATCATATTTTATGTACCTAAATTGTATCCCAGGTACATAGATAGTTTCAAGGGAGTCAGTATTCAGAATCTCAGCTTCCATATGACTTCTTTCCTAAAGTTGATCTGCCTGTAAAAGCCTCTGAGGTGACTACTCCTCTCACATGTGACACCCACCCCAGATCTCCCTCTGTGGGGTTGCTCCTCTGATGATTACTCAAGGGTTCTGCAGGGCTTCTTCTCTTACACATACCTCTCTTAAATATAAAGTAAGGAATTTTGGTCATATTGGGAAGTTCTGGAGAAAGATGTATGCGAGCTTGGGGTTCAGGGAGTTGTGGCGATTTTTAATCTCTTTGCTTTTTCCACCTCTCTCTCTCTCTCTTTTTTAAATAGATTTAATTAATTAATTAATTAATTTATTGGCTGCACTGGGTCTTCCGTTGCTGTGAGCAGGCTTTCTCTAGTTGCCGCGAGTGGGGGCTTCTCTTCGTTGCGGTATGAGGGCTTCTCATTGCGGTGGCTTCTCATTGCGGAACACAGGATCTAGGTGCGCAGGCTTCAGTAGTTGTGGCACACGGGCTTCAGTAGTTGTGGCTCGTGGGCTCCAGAGCGCAGGCTCAGTAGTTGTGGTGCACAGGCTTAGTTGCTCCGTGGCATGTGGGATCTTCCTGGACCAGGGCTTCAAGCCGTGTCCCCTGCATTGGCAGGCGAATTCTTAACCACTGCGCCACCAGGGAAGCCCCTCTCTCTCTTTTTTTTAATTGAAATATGATTGACATAACATTATATTAGTTTCAGGTGTCAACATTTCAATATTTATATATATTACAAAATGATCACCACAAGTCTAGTTAACATCTGTCATCATACATAGTTACAATTTCTTTTTTCTTGTGATGAGAACATTTAAGATCTCTCCATCTCTTATCCACCTCTCCTTTTGCCTAAAAATGCTTTGCACTTGAAGGAATCCCCCAGGAGCGAAGCAAAGAGAGCACAGTAGGAATTACGCCTCCCTGGGAAGCAGCTCCTGTGTTCTCAGTGCTCATCCTTAGAAGCGTCCTCAGCTGGTGGACAAGCCTGTGAACAGCGGGCACAGCAGGGGGCAGTGATGCTGAGCCATGCTCATGTTCTCCGGGAATACCAACATTTTCAGGACATATTGGCTGAAACTCATGGATGATATTTCTATGATATTTCTTTCAGATTCTTTGTGTTATTAAAAAATGGAGTCAACCTGTTTTATCAAATCATATAGAATAGCCTTATTACAGTCTTCATCTTATAAAATGTTTGGTATTTTCTATTTCTATTATAAGAAAGAATTTTAGCACTAGGTCAATTAGTTTTTTGCAGTGTAGTCAGCCCTTTGTATTCGAGGGTTGCACATCTGTAGATTCACCCAGCTACTGATCAAAAATATTCAGGGTAAAAAAAATTCCAGAAAGTTCCAGAAAGCAAAACTTGAATTTGCTGCATTGGCAACTATTTACATAGCCTTTACATTGTATTAGGTATTATAAGTAATCTAGAGATGATTTAAAGTATATGGGAGGGAGGATAGAGGGTGTGCGTAGGTTGTATGCAAATACATTTCATATAAGGGACTTGAGCACTCTCAGGTTTTGGTATCTGTGGGCATCCTAGAACCAATTTCCCACAGATACTGAGGGATGACTGTATAAACATCAACAAAAGATGCTTTCTTTTTTTTTTAATAGAGGTATAGTTGATTTACAATATTATATAAGTTTCAGGTGTACAACATAGTGATTCAAAAATTTTAAAGATTATACTCCAAAAAAAAGATTATACTCCATTTATTATAAAATATTGGCTATATTCCCTGTGCTGTACCATATGTCCTTGTAGCTTATTTATTTTACACAGTTTGTACCTCTTAATCCCCTCCATCTATCTTGCCCCTCCCTGCTAAAAGATGCTTTCTATGTTTAAGAATTATTCATCAAAACTTATATTTATATTGTTTTGGTCAATTTTGTATTAATTCTATTTGTAATAATAATTCAGAAGATATATTTAACACTTAGGATTTATGGTTGACAGGGAATAAAGTAAACTTCAAAATTTCAATTTACATGCCTTTTTTGTTATAGCTAAGTTTGATAAGGTGGTGGATAAAAGACTTTAAAGCCTAAAAATATATTGCCTTATGGTGAAGATATACAGAGGATGTGGAATGGAAACATGAATTCAAGGAGAAGAAGGAAAAAATGTAAAATTTCCAAATGTTGAAGAAGAGCTTGTTCATGGATTTAAACAACTGATGATAGTGGGTAAGAAAGTGTTTCAATATTTAGATTCCATTGGATATTTTAGAAGGCTGATGTAACAGTTTTTATTTAAAATATTAGTATTTACAATAGATGGAAATTATATCCCTTGCAACCATTTAAATGTTTAGTGAAATTTTTAGATGTCATCTTAAAAGTGTGCAAGAGGGTACACACCGTTTTTAAAAGCTTCTTTTAGGAGCTATATAAGTGTATCAGTCAGGATCATCTAGGCTATGCTATAATAACAATCCCAATGACTTAGTGGCTTGTAACAAAGGTTTCTCACTCGCACTTGACATCCATTATGGGTTGGTGGGTGGTTCTGAGTTGTGAGGGGAAGTGACACATGTTTGGTCTTGCTGCTGCCAGAATAGTCACATGGCCTACTCAGCACAGAGGGCAGGAAGTGTGCTCCTGGAAGGCAGAGGGCTGGGAATACTTAGTGAACAGTCTCAGTTTAGAAAACGGTGGGCCAGATCATAGAGGTTCTTCCATGGTGCACAGAGATTCCACTAAGACTCCTGGGCAGAAGGGCCTATAACCAGGGAGGTCCAGGATGTCCTTTCCTCCCGCCCCCACAGAATGAGGGACGAAGAGGGGCAGAGAGAGGCAAGGGACTTAAGAGGCATATGTTTTGTTTAATTCATTTTCAGGGTGAAACCACAATAGGGGAGCCTGATAGTCAGCAAAGTGGGTCAGCAAAGGTCTGGGGTGAGGACAGAAGGGCTGCAAGGCGCATGGCCTTCATTGTCACAGGCAAATGACTGGACACAGAGACTTCAGTAGTGGCCCAAAGATCAGATGGGACCAGTCACCCTATAGTGGTCACTTGTTCACTGCCAGACCAAACCAGATTGACTCTTTACTGCAGGAGTCAGCATGGATCCGGGGACCTCCAGTGGATCCCTGGCCCTTCTCCCACATTCATGTGTACCCAGGTACCATTTTGGAGAGGTGCACAAGGATGGGATACAGTATCGTTTCCATCCAAGTGACAGAAAATTCATTTGAAACAGACTGTTGTTCAAAAGAGACTGTTAAACAATTCCTGATTCAAAGTTGCACTTGGAAAACAAACAAACGAACAAACAAAAAAACCCAAAGTTGTACTTGGAAAGGAACTTGGAAGAGAAGGTTTGGACCAGAGGAGATTGAGATGCCAAACTATAGTCTTGGCACCCCAACCCCCATGACTTGTGTAGAAGATGTACTGGACCACATTTTCTCTGCATGTCTAAGCAGTGGTGTGAGCAGATCTCAACCATCCTCACGTGTATCACCCCAGCACTCCTTGAGGTGGGTGCTGGTGTCCTGTCTCGTTTAGAGATGATGAAAGAGCCTTCTGAGGTTAAATTGGTTTCCCAAGGACATGGAGTTATGATATGGGACTCTCCAGCTGCCCAGCCTGAGTGTTTCCACTTTACTGGGCTCCCTCCTGAGACTCCAGTCTCTCTAGCTTGGTCGCTCCAAGATTGCTGTGGCAGCAAGAGTCAGAAAGGCAAGCTTTCCTCCAAGTCATGGATAAGCACTGCTTACACGCACACAGTGTTCATAGTGAATATCAGAAGCTTAGAGAGAAGTCACCTTTGGGCAAAGCTATTGTTTTGTGCAGGTCTCTGCTTTCTATCCTTAATGTGGCTGGACCAGCCCTTGTGGTTCTTATTATGAGTGCAAGACGCCCTCAGCCATAACCATCAAGAAACTATGAAACAAGTAAACCAAGTTTATTACTTACAAGTTCTGGAGGGTACACAGCATGCCTGAGGCCACAGAAGGTCGTTGGGGGAGAGAGAGAGAAAGAGAGAGAGAATGGGCTTGTTCTGCTTTTATTGGGGTTGAAGGTGGGGGCCTAGTAGTGACTGTAAAACGTAAGAGCAGGAATTAAAACTCAGGGAGAGAAAAGCAAGTGGCCAAACCAAAGATCTTTAAAACAGAGGAACTTAATGGGGTCAGCCTAGATCTTTATCTAATTGTGTGGCTGGCAATATGTTTGTTCACATGGCAGTCTTTGGAGTGGATGCAATCAAGAGCTTAAGTCAGGCACTTGCATTACAACTTAAAAAGAACCCAGCTGGGGGCCCCGCCCCCTCCAGCCGGGGGTGCTCTAGATGCTGTGCGGAGACCTTCTGCACCCCTGCGAACATGGCGCTGCGAGGGGCGCGGAGCGTGTGGGCCGCGGTCTGCGCTCTGCAGCCCGCGCGCCATCTCTGCCCAACGCGCCCTGCCCGCCGCGGCCCTGGGGACTGCGGGCGGGCGCCGTCCGGGCGCTGCGCACCGATCCCGTTCTGCTGTCGGGTCGTAATTTCACAGACAAACATGAATGGGTAACAACAGAAAACGGTGTTGGAACAGTGGGAATCAGCAGTTTTGCACAGGAAGCTTTGGGAGATGTTGTTTACTGTAGTCTGCCTGAAGTTGGGACAAAATTGAACAAACGAGGAATTTGGTGCTTTGGAAAGTGTGAAAGCTGCTAGTGAACTCTAGTC
Organism: Grampus griseus; assembly: GCF_964374135.1. Classification (NCBI taxonomy): domain Eukaryota; kingdom Metazoa; phylum Chordata; class Mammalia; order Artiodactyla; family Delphinidae; genus Grampus; species Grampus griseus. The sequence continues at coordinate 153,365,648 of NC_139019.1, read as the reverse complement.
TCCTCTATCAGGAGAAGTAACTGAAATTAATGAAGCTCTAGCAGAAAATCCAGGACTTGTCAACAAATCTTGTTATGAAGATGGTTGGCTGATGAAGATGACACTCAGTAACCCTTTAGAACTAGATGAACTAATGAGTGAAAAAGCATGTGAGAAATACATAAAATCTATTGAGGAGTGAAAATGGAACCCCTAAATAAACTAGTTTGAAACAAAAAAATAAAATAAAATAAAAATAAAAAGAACCCAACTATCAGACACTTAAACTTACGGTTATGAAGAAGATGGATGTGTTTCTAGTTGAGGGCCTCTGGGTGTAAATTGGAATACTTCACAATGTTCTGGCACTATCTGCTCAGGCGTAAGACGTATGGAATGGTCGGGGATAGTCCTGCTCTTTGGTGTTCTGAGAACCAGCCCACACAGGACAGAAAGCAGCAAACCATAAACAGGTTTCATCAAATCATTTGTCTGTGTCCTCACCCTGGGGTCTAAAACTGAAACCATGTAACTCACTTTGGGACTTGAACCCACGGTCTTTTAACTGAGATCACACACCTGGTCTCAGGACTTAATGAAGCTCAGGTTCTTGATGTCTTGTCAGAAAGAATTCAGTGAGAGACAAAGTGATGGGTAAGAAGTGAATTTATTTAGAGAGAAACACACTCCACAGACAGAGTGTGGGCCGTCTCAGAAGGTGAGAGTGGCCCCAGGGTATGGGGTTGTCAGTTTTTATAAGGGTGGGTAATTTCATATGCTAATGAGTGGGAGGACTATTCCAGTTATTTTGGGGAAGAGGTGGGGATTTCCAGAAATTAGGCCATTGCCTACTTTTTTTTTTTTAATTAATTTATTTTTGGCTGCATTGGGTCTTCGTTGCAGTGCATGGGCTTCTCATTGCAGTGGCTTCTCTCTTTGCAGAGCACGGGCTCTAGGCACGCGGGCTTCAGTAGTTGTGATTCGCAGGCTCTAGAGCGTAGGCTCAGTAGTTGTGGTGCACGGACGGCATGTGGGATCTTCCCGGACCAGGGCTCAAACCCGTGTCCCCTGCATTGGCAGGCGAATTCTTAATCACTGTGCCACCAGGGATGTCCCCACTGCCTACTTTTTGACCTTTATGGTTGGCCTTGGAACTGTCATGTTGCCTGTGTGTGTGTCGTTTAGCTTGCTGATGTGTTACAATGAGCATATCCTGAGGCTTAAAATCTAGTGGAAGTTGACTTGTCCGCCATCTTGGACCTATTTGGTTCTAATCAGTTTATGTCATGTCCTCTGGTAATGTCATTCTTTTAAAGGTTGTGTCCTGCCTCCTTCCCTCCTGTTTTAACCTGACATTCACCAAAGACAATCACCAACACCCGCTTGTAGTGAAGGAAAGTTCAGCATTTATTTGTAGGACACCAAGCAGGGAGAAGGGGCAGCTTGTGCTGAAAAGACCCAAACTCCCCAATGGCTTTCAGGGAAGGATTTTTAAAGGCAACATTTGGGGTGAGGGCTCTAGGGTGTATGACTTTCTTCTGATTGGTTGGTGATGAGGTAATAGGGTGATGTTTCTGGAATGTTAATCATCAACCTTCTGGTTCCAACCAGTCTGGAGTCTAGTGCTGGTGGTCAGCAAGTAGTCACTATCCTCCACCTGGGGGAGGGGTCTTAGTTTCTACAGAACAGCTCAAAGGTGTGTGTCAGATTGTTATGTATATCCCTTGAGAAGAAGCTAGGACTCTGCTTTATCACTGAACTATTGTTTCTTTACTGCTTTTCCTTTGTTTCTGCATTCCCTCACTTCCCTAATTAGTAACTGTTTGAGTCTGCTCTTTGGAACTCAGGGAAGGCGTAGGGGACTAAAGCCTTTTTCTACAAACAAGAAACGGGGGACACAGAGGGCCATTTGTACCTGGGAGGGTCCTGCTGGGTCCTGCTCAGTTTCAGTCTCCCCTTTTCTTTGATACTCTTCAGTCCTGAGAGGAACAGAGGCAGGACAAGAAAGGGAATACTGTTTTGGATAGAGAGGTTAATCATAAACTTGACAGGGAAACTTGGTTTTAGGGGGACTCAGTTTAAGTTAGATCCAGCCACGACCCTGCCAGGAACAAGCACAGTGTCCAGAGGGGCATGATTTTTTTACAGGAATTACAGAGCTTCCTTCACCCATATGGAGGCAGGGAACATTTTCCTGATCCCCTTTCCCTATAGCCACCTCATGAGGTTTCTTTCTCCCCAAATTTTTGTTTTAAAAAATTTCAACTGTTGGGCTTCTCTGGTGGCGCAGTGGTTGAGAGTCCGCCTGCCGGTGCAGGGGACGCGGGTTCGTGCCCCGGTCTGGGAGGATCCCACATGCCGTGGAGCGGCTGGGCCCTTGAGCCATGGCCGCTGAGCCTGTGTGTCCGGAGCCTGTGCTCCGCAGCGGGAGAGGCCACAGCAGTGAGAGGCCCGCGTACCACCAAAAAAAAAAAAAATTTCAACCGTTAACGTTTTTAAAAAGCAAAGAGGGAATTCCCTGGCGGTCCAGTGGTTAAGACTCGGCGCCTTCATTGCCGTGGGCCCACGTTCGATCCCTGGTCAGGTAACAAAGATCCCAGAAGCTGCAGGGCATGGTCCCCCCAAAAAAGAAGCAAAGAAATTGTCTGCAAGATACTCATGTACTTACTTTCTTTGGAAGAAAGTTTTCTCACTACTGAGCGAAATGTCTGATCTTTAATGAAGACTGCCCCAATGCAAGGTTTGCAGGGGACCAACCGACTTGGCTTTGTGGGTGGGAAATCTGTAATGCAGGATTGTCTATAAGAAGCAAATCACCACAAGGGGGCAGTAAAAGCCAGTGGCTGAGTGAGGAGCTCTTGTTGGGAGGGGGAATGAACAGCCCCCATTCAGCACCTGGAGTCTCCCTGAAAGTTTCCCTTTACTTATAACACAGGGACCCAAGGGCACTTAACTTTTATCCTGGCACGTCTATAGTGAGATGTCTCCTTGTCTGTATTGGTTGGGGGAAGTAGAATAGGGGAGGAACAGGAATTATCAGGAAAAATTATCCCCACCCAGAGTCCACACCATGTCTTTCCCCTTCCCAGGAGGAGGCAGAGGCCTGGGGTTGGGTGTGGGGCGGCCAGGCTCTTGTTCTTAGCTCCAAACTCCTTCTCAAGGGATGTCAGGCTGTGCCAGAAGGAGTGGAATGAAAATGTTTGGTGTTTTTCAAGAGGAGATAGATGGGCCCCAAGCTGAGCAGCTGGAGTTTGTCCCCTGTGGACAGATACTCCAAGATGAAGATAATAGCAGGAGTGAAAGAGGAGCTGAGCCCTGCCCAGAAAAAAGATAGAGAGACCACATATTTCTCATTCTCGAGGTTAAGGAGACCTTCCTGACTACACACGTACAGAAAGGCTCCTCAGGTGGCCAAAAGGGAGGGGGCGCCACCCCATAGTAGGTGATGTCAACCTACCCATAGCCCTCTTCGCTAGAATCCATCTTGGCTAAGGGATGCGCACGCACACAGGGGAGGACCCTGAGATAAACCAAATGTGGACTCAGAGCCAGGCAAAGCAAGGTGATTGGCCAGAGGAAACCCAGAAGAAATGCCCCCATATAAATAGTGATTCAAACTACCACGAGGGTGCGACTGTTTCTCTGAGCCTGCATGTGTGTCTATCCACACGTACCATTTTTCCTCCTAATAAACACTTTACTTGTTTCACTACTTTCCACCTCTTTGTGGGAATTCATTTCTACAAAGCTGACGGACCAGGGCCTTGTCTCTGGCCACTGGCCCTGGTGGTCTGTCCAGGGAACCAAAATCCTGCTTCAAGCCACTGCAGGTCGAGGCTACCCAAGATCAGAACTGGTTTGATCTTTCAGGAGGTTTAAAAAGGAAAGTGGCCCCACTTCTGGCACATGGTTTCCTGGGACTGAGAAAGGCCAGGGTTGTGAAACCCACGAGGGATGGATGCCTGGGCCTGCTCAGACCCTGCATTCTGATACAGCAGCCCTTTGGGTAGGTTTTGGCCCCAACAGAATGGTGAAATTGGTGTGTGAAACCACCCTCCTCTGAAGTTCTCGTTGGCCAGTGATGTTATCTCCTGCAGGAGGGCAGCAGAAACCACTCTCAGAGCTGGACCCTTGCTCTGAGAGATACGAGGCATTGTTCCAAGGATCTTCCTTCCTTCCTGCTTCCCTCCCTCCATCCTCCTCTCCCATCTTTCCCTTCTCCCATGGAAAATTTCACACAGAATAAGAGTAGCGCAAAGAGAACAATGCACCCTTGTACCTACCAGTCAGCTACCGTGAGCATCTCAGGACTGCTCTTGTTCCATCTTTATCCCTCCCCTCCTCTCCCACCACTGGGTTATTTTAAAGCAACTTGTAGCTGTTATAACATTTATCCATACATTTTAGGCTTCATGTCTAAAGGATAAGAATTTTTTTAATCCAGTCACAATACCATTATCACACTTTGGCATCTTTTAATACCCAGTCCTTATTCATGTTTTCCTCATTTTCTCAAGAGTATATTTTTATAGTTGATTGGTTCAAATCAGGATCCACCTAAAATCCACACTTTACATTTGGTGGATATGTCTCTTAGGTCTCGCTCTCTCTTTTTTAAAAAACATTTTAGTATTTTAATGTTTGATGAGAACAATGTTTCCAAAGATGTGTTCTTCTTTTTTAAAAAATAAATTTAGCTGGACAATTCAGCCAACTGGCACATTTAGCACTCCAACTACCATGCAAGATACTTGGTTCAGGTCAAAGTGCAGATTTTCTTGATCATCTTTATGTAAGTATTTCCTGTCCATCTGGAGAGAAGGTGAATAAAGATTTATTTTGTTTACAATTAATCTGTGTTTTAATATTCACTCTTCAAATATTTGAATTCAATTGATTTTGAATTCAAATAGTTCAAATATCTTTATTCCCTTTAAGGAATAAAAAAATTGACTGATAGTGACCTATCTAAGCTTATCTTACATAGAACACATCATAATTTGAAGATACAGTTTACCACCACTTCTCCCATAATCCTCCCAACTTCCTATCCATCTTTCCTGCTTTTTCTTATCATTTTCACTATCTGACATACTATAGTATCGTATTTATTTTTCTCTTAGGTCTGTTTAAATCTCATTGCTCATAACTGTGTAAGCCTGGGACAGTCTTAGGATGATGTAGAAACAGGGTGGGGCTCCCCTCCTCCCAGGGTAATAGCAGATTCCCACCAAATGCTGGAGCTCTTCTAATGTAATTTGAAAAAGGAGATTTCCATTCCTTGCATCCTGAGCATAGATAATCTCATTTAATTCTCATGTCAACCTAACAAGGTAACATTTATGCCCATTTTACAGATGATGAAAATAAGTTTGAGGGAGGCTTTCCAAATAAGTAGAAGTGACTATTTAATCGGAAGGTTTTACCTACCTGATTCCACAGACCACGTTTGTTTCTCCTTAGCATTTCTGTTTATCTTGGGATAAGCAATGGTGACAGCAGCCATCACCAAGAGCACAGGGTCCTCTTGCTAGTATATCCCATCTGCAGAACTTCTGAGTGAAAAGCGGGTGCATGTGAGGATGCTGAGACCACAGGCATAAACTGCATGTGTGTTTGCCCTGGCTGTCATGGAGCACTGACAAAAACATCTTCATTGCTCATAACTACTACAGATATCAATAGTCTTCTTTCTGTTTCGATTAAAAATTTTTATTAGGAGATTTTATATTTTGTCAATACAAATCATATGTATGTATAAATGTGTATAAATGTATATATACACATTTATATATGTATAAATGTGTATATATGTATAAGTGTGTATTGTTATATGTATATAAAAATAATAAAATGAGCCCTTATGTGCCCAACATCCAGTCTTAAGAAATGGAACTCTAAGAATATCTTTGAAGCCTCTCCCTCCTCTCCATCCTCACCCTCCACGACAAACCTGCCCTGAATTTTTATCATTCCTTGCTTTCCTTTATATTTTACCACATATGTATGTATGTGTGTTGTTGAAGAATACATTGTTTAGTTTTGCTTGTTTTTGAACTTTATAAAAAGGTGTTATATTTTTTGTATTCTTCTGTGATTTGCCTTTTTCACTCAACCTTATGTTTGCAGGATTCATTCATGTTGATGTATGCAGTACGTTTGCACTGCTTATGGCATTTCATTGTGTATCACAGTTTACTAATCCATTGCTCCATTGGACATTTAGCTTGTTTCCAGTTTTTGCTTTTGTTTTCTAAATTACAAACAAGTTTACCTTAAGTCTTCTTACTCCCATGACCTGGTGCACACGTGTAAGAGTTTATACTTGGCTAAATGATGCCAAAGCACAGTTGATGAATTTACACTCCTACAAGCAGTGCATGAGACTTAACAACACAGCGTATCATTGGCTTTTAATTTGTGTCAATCTGATGAAGATAAACTAGTATCTAATTGTGCTTTTGATTTGCATTTTTCTGATTACTATGAAGTTAGGAATTTTTTCAGGTTTTTTGGCCTTTATATTTCCTTTTCCGAGAAGCAGATTATTTGTCTATTGTTGACATAGAGGGATTTTTTTTTCTTTATATATTATGGATTCTAATCCTATATCAGTTATACGCGTAGCACAATTCTTATACTGGTTTGTAGCTTATGTTTTCATTTTCATTATGGTGTGTGTGTGTTTACACTGAAAAAATGCTTATTATGGAGAATTTTGGACATAGGAAAACATAGACTAATACAGCCCATGTACCCATCATCCAGACTTACCAAACTGTAACCCTTGGCTGATCCTGCCTCTTCCACACACATCCTTCACTTCCTGTATTATTTTGAAACAAATCACAGACATCATATGTTTTCATATGTATATTTGAAAGGATGCACCCCCTGTCTGGATGCCTTCCCCACTTGCCTTGTACTCTAACTTGCCTTGTGCTTGCCCATTCCAGGCTTCTGCCCCTGTACAGTTCCCCTGCTTACGCTGTTCAGGCTCTGATACATCTCCTGTGCAGATGCCTCCATGCTGCTTGGACTCTGATGTCCCCTCTGTGCCACGATTGTTCTCCCTTCACCCTCCAATGGGATAAACTATCTGACTTGTCCTCACCTAACTTTTTAGTACTGAATGTTTTACGAAGGGAAGAAGAGGGAAAGGAAGTGGTAAGAAGGAGAAAAGGAATAAAACGAAGAAGAACACATATGGAATCTTTGATGAATTAGATATTTCTAATTTTAATATAGCCAAAGTTATCAAACTTTTCATTTGCAGTTTTTACATTTTGTATCTTGTTTAGTGAATTATTTCCTACCCTAAGATCTTAAAGGTATTTCTCCATATTGGCTTTTAAAGTTTTGCCTTTCACTTTAAATCTTTAAGCTATCTGTCATTTATTTTTTATATAGTATGTGAGATACAGATCCACTTTCATTTATTCCATATGAAAACCAGTTGTTCCAAGACTTTTTATTGAATTTTCTTTCTTCATTGAACTGCAGTGCCCTTTCTGTCATATATCATATTTCCATTTATGAGTCTGTTTCTGGGTTTTCTCTTTGGTTCCATCAGTCTGTTTGTCTATCCCTGTGCCAATACTACACTGTAATACCATGGCTTATAATAAATCTTGATATCTGGTAAGCAAACTCCCCACTCTGTACTTTCTCAGGAGTGCCTTGAATATTCTTTGCCTTGTTTTTACCATGTAAATTTTAGAATTAGCTTATCAAGTTCTGTGAAAAGCCCTTTTGGAAATTTGCCTGGAATTGCACTGAATTTATAGATGAGTTTGGGGAGAACCTAATTCATTATCCTGCTGAGTTGTTAACATGGTATTATTTGAGTCATTAACATAGTTTATCTCTCCATTGATTTAGGTTTTCTTAATATTTACAATGAAGTTATGTAATTTTTGCTTGTTAGATTTATTTCTTTTTTAAAAAAAATATTTTATTTATTTATTTTTGGCTGAGTTGGGTCTTCACTGCTGCGTACGGGCTTTCTCTAAGTTGCGGTGAGTGGGGGCTACTCTCTGTTGCGGTGCGCAGTCTTCTCATTGCTGTGGCTTCTCTTGTTGCGGAGCACGGGCTCTAGGCGCGTGGGCTTCAGTAGTTGTGGCTCGCGGGCTCTAGAGCGCAGGCTCCGTAGTTGTGGCGAACAGGCTTAGTTGCTCTGCGGCATATGGGATCTACCCGGACCAGGGATCGAACCCGTGTCCCCTGCATTGGCAGGCAGATTCTCAACCACTGCACCACCAGGGAAGCCCAGTTTTTTGTTTTTTTTTTTTTTTTTGGTACGCGGGCCTCTCACTGTTGTGGTCTCTCCCGCCATGGAGCACAGGCTCCGGACACGCAGGCCCAGCGGCCATGGCTCACAGGCCCAGCCGCTCCGCGGCATGTGGGATCTTCCAGGACCGGGGCACGAACCCGTGTCCCCTGCATCGGCAGGCGGACTCTCAACCACTGCGCCACCAGGGAAGCCCAAGCCCAGTTTTTTTTAAAAAAAGAAAAGTTCCATAACAAACTTTTGTCCAACGGTTTCATCCACTGATGGATTTACCTTAATGAACTACTTCATGAAGAGTTGCAAAATGATTTTCTGTCATTCTTTGTAAAGATCACCTCTCCCTCATCAATTAGCATTATTTGATTACTACGTAAAACTGATCATACAGGACACACAGAATAAATGCTTAAATATTTTCCTTTACTTGCCAATTTTTTAAAGATTCAGTGCCTTCTCTGGTTATCTCCAATGGTAACCAATGATCAACTTCTCCTTCTCTCTCTCCTCCCCACTCCTCCCCACCCCCTGCATTGGAGTATGAGTTCACATGTTATGTATACAGATCTTTGACTTACAATGGAGTTATGTTCTGATAAACCCATCACAAGTTGAAAATATCTTAAGTTGAAAATGCATTTAAAACACCTAACCTACTGAACATAATAGCTTAGCCTAGCCTACCTTAAATGTGCTCAGAACACGTACATTAGTCTACAATCAGCTAACACAAGCCCTATCTTATAATGAAGTGTTGAATAGCTCATGTAACTTATTAAACACTGTACTGAATGTGAAAACCAGAAGATCAAAATTCAAAACCTGAAGTACAGTTTCTACTGAATGTGTATCACTTTCACACCATCATAAAGTTGAAAAATCCTAAGTTGAACCATCCTAAGTGTCAGAGATTATCTACTTGATATGTTTTATGCTGTGCATTTTTTTTTTTTTGGATGCTTAAATTGTGCTTTGTTTTCTAGTGGGATTTCCTGTGTCTTTTGGGGTTTTTGTTGTTTGTTTTTGTGTGGTTTTTTTTTGTTTTTTTGGCTGCATTGGGTCTTAGCTGCGGCACACGGGATCTTTGTAGCAGCATGCGGGATCTTTCATTGTGGTGTGCGGGCTCCAGAGCATGTGGGCTTTGTAGTTGCAGCACGTGGGCTGTCTAGTTGTGGCTCATGTGCTCAGTAGTTGCGGTGCATGGGCTTAGTTGTTCCGCGGCATGTGGGATCTTCCCGGACCAGGGATCGGACCCGTGTCCCCTGCATTGGTAGGTGGATTCTTAACCACTGCGCCACCAGGGAAGTCCCAACACAAATATGTTTAAAAGAATAAAAGACAAGCTTGAGAATATCTGTAGGGGACAAAAAACTATTAAAATGTCCTGAGAGCCTCATAACAACACTGAGATGGTTATCATCCCAGTTTTAGATATGAGAAACTCAGGCTCAGAGGGGTTAAGTAACTTGCCCAAGGTTGTGCTCTAGTCAGGGGGTGGAGCCAGATTCAAACCCAGGTCTTTCTGACTTCCAAACCCTATTTTCTTTCTGCTGTACCACAGGTAAATAATTATTTTACTTAAGGAGTAGCTAATAATCCTATTAGAAAACACTAAGGGAGGATTTCATCTTCCTCATTGTTTTTTACCATGCTTAAGCTAATATACATCTTGTGATAATCATAAAGTTTATGAAAAATTTTACCCAAGTCAAGGTCAAAGTGAGCAGGTTATCAGTTATGGGAGGGTCTGGGCTTTATGCACAAGGGATTTGAGGTCACCACAGCAGAGATTTCAAAAGCATCCCACATAGCAACCTACATGCTCATCGACAGCTGGTGAATGGATAAAGAAGATGTGGTAGGATATATACACAATGGAATATTACTCAGCCATATAAAAGAGTAAAATCTTGCCATTCGCAGCAACATGGATGGGCCTGGAGTGTATTATACTAAGTGAAATAAGTCAGACAGAGAAAGACAAATACTGTATGTTTTTGCTTATTTGTGGAATCTAAAAAACAAAACAAACAAATACAACAAAATAGAAACAGTCTCACAGATACAGAGAACAAACTAGTGGTTACCAGAGGGGAAGGGGGGAGGGGCAAAATAAGTGAAGAGGATTAAGAGGTACAAACTGCCAATTATAAAATAATTTAAAATAAGTTACAGGGCTGTGTTGTACAGCACAAGGAATATAGTCAATATTTTATAATAACATTGTATGGTGTATAATCTACAAAAATATCAAATTACTATGTTGTACACCTGAAATTAATATAATATTGTAAGTCAACTATAGTTCAATTTTAAAAGAAAGCATCCCGGGACTTCCCTGGTGGTCCAGTGGTTAAGAATCCACCTTCCAATGCAGGGGACATGGGTTCGATCCCTGGGCAGGGAACTAAGATCCCACATGCCACAGGACAACTAAGCCCTCGCACTCTAGAACCCATGCGCCACAACTAGAGAGCCTGCGTGCTGCAACTATGAGCCCTCGCGTTCTGGAGCCCACGTGCCACAATGAAAGATCCCCCATGCTGCAACAAAGATCCCACGTGCCACAACTAAGACCTGATGCAGCTAAATAAATAAATAAACAAATATATATTTAAAAATAAAAGCATCCCAACATAAATTATCTAATACATAGATTCATCATCAGTTATTGATTATTGAACATGGACGACAGAGTGTGTTAGAGGCTTTCTCAAATACACTTTCACATTTAACCTCAAAGCAACACTGCCAGGTACATGTCATTAACCTCAATTCACAAATGAGGAAACTGAGGCTCAGAGGGCCAAAGTAACCTGCCTATCCAGGCCTCCTCACTTCCTTTCTGCTGTACCACAGTGTCACCTTTCAAAAAAACATCTCAGAGGACTAAAATCTGAATGAAAGCCACTTTCCCACACTAGGCACTTTTAGATTTCAGCCCCAGACTAATGAATTTAGGACAGAAAAGTTGAGATCAAATAAGAGCTGGGAAGGACACAGACAACCACCTGTCAAATTGTGGTTTGTGTCCTTTGTCCACCTACACTCAGGCCACTGACTTTGAGAAGTCAGTTGTGGTGGCTGCTTCTGGTGCTTTGGGACATACGCTTCCAAGGAGAGATAAGACCCTCATGAGGAAGAGATGCGTCCCTGCATTGAGATAGGGCCTAAACATTATCTCGGCCGTGGTAGGACCCCTCAAGCAAGAAAATGAGTCAGAGCTCCTTATCATTTATCAGGAGCTGACTCCCGGCCCAGCATGGCCTTATCTTCCTCACAACAGCCCTCAGAAGGCGCTGCCATTACTGTCCCCATCTTACAGGCGAAGAAGTTGAGGTTGCTTGCTCCAGGTAACACAGACAGTACATGGAAGAGCCAGTGTGCAAGTCCAGTGAGTCTAATCCCAGAGAATGTCATCCCTCACAAAGGAACCTGGCACAATGCCTGGCACTTACATGCTCTGTAAGCCCTTGTGGTGGTGGTGATGATGACAGTGATGACGACAGCATTAAACTTGCGAACAAGAAAATGGATTATGGGTCTTAGTGTAGACCTGTACTATCTAATATGGTAGCCACTAGCTGCAGGTGGCTATTGAGTACTTGAAATGTGGCTAGTATGACTGAAGGACCGAATTTTTTTTTTAATTTTTATTTGCATTTATTTTTTGTGGAATTTATTCCTGTGCTGTAAGTTTTTGTTTCTGCAGTTTCTTCTGGGATATCTTTTTCTTCTGTGCAACCTCCTCTCTGCTTTAGGAACAATCTGTTCTTTTTCAGTGAGGATCATCTCAGCGTGGCAGGGAGAGCTCATGTATGGGTTGATCTGACTGTGAGCTCTCTAAGTCCTGTGGCACATCCTGGGGGCTTTGTTCACCTGGATGTGCTCAGTGACCAGAGGATCTTCATCTAAGCCCTTAAGTTCAGCATTACTCTCTGCATTTTTGAGCATTGTCCAGTAAAAATTCAGCACTTTTTTTGTGCCACCAACCCTGTGTCCAGCACCACTGTTTGGCCTGGGACCACTTACCAACTCTACCATTGTAACGGCGGAATGGCACACATTGCTTCTGTAAAGTGACATCCTTCAGATACTTGGTGGCTTTTTGGAGATGCATACCCTTAATGGCCTGGGCAGTTTCATGAGTGTTCTTGATTTGTATGCTAGGTTCTCAAGCAGTTCTCTGGTAGTTTTACCCAATTCCACAAATCCTAATGCAGAGTGTTCATTGTATACTGTTGATCACTGACCAAAATGTGGCTGCTCAGAATCGATTTATTTTCACAGAAGATCCAAAGGTGTCCTAAGAAACGCATCACTGCAGTGAATTTTTAATTTTAATATAAAAACTGAAGGAATGTACAGTTTTGGTCGGACTACATTTCACCTTAACATTACATCCTGTTAGGTACTGTTGTATTGTGGTGCATGTGCTGGGCACGTGTGTTATTTCCAATACTGCATTAATGAAATGTATATATTGATTGTATATTGAAATGCTGTATTTTGGGTATATTGAGTTATGTAAAACATATTATTAAAATGAACTTCAACTGTGCCTTTATATATTTTTCAATGTGACTACTAAATTTTTTTTTTTAATTACATAAGTGGCTCACACTATATTTCTCTGAGAGCACACTGGCATACATTTTAAGAATTCAATTCAGAATGTTTGAGATTTTCTCAGCAATAGAAGCAATTTGTTACTTAAAAAAAAAAGAAGTGTAGTGATCATTGTAATGATCATTCTGTCCATAATCATTTCCCCCAGAATTGTTGATAACCTCAATAGAAGCTTCCATAGGAAGTAAACACAAACCAAACACTGTGATGCAAATTTCTTCTCATAGAAGAAATTTCTTCTCATTGTTCTAGCCCACTCCTTGAATTTTTTTCCTTTTCTGTAACCAATCAGCATCATTGGTCATAGAGGATTCTGAAAGAGATACTGGAACACCAGAGAAGAAGAGCTCCTTGGATTTCCAACACCCCAGCCAAGTGATATTCCAAGGTTTAAACCAACACCCCGACGACTTCTGCCAGACAACTTGGCTTTCAAAGTCCAACCCAACCTTCCCTCCTTCCCTTGCCCTGCCAACTCCCATGGAACCCCCAGACTTGGTGAGGGGAGTGATCCCATCCCCCACAAGGACCCTAAAGTGTCCAAGGGAGAGGGAAGCCCAGGATTGGAGTTTTTCTGAGACCAAGGCAAGAAGGCAGTCCAACAGAGCATGCTGCCCAGTGCCGCTCTGACCTATTCGCTTCCTCCCTGAGATTCCCTTCTCCAGGACACCCTCTGGGACGTACGGCAGGGCATGAAAGCCACTAAGCGAATGGTAGGGCCCTCCACAATTGCTACCAGTCTTGCCCTCGCTGTTTAGGCTTTTTGTCTGGAGCTGTGACTTTAACTGAACTTGGTCACTCACATTCCTGGTAAAGACTGGCTCTTACGACCACAACTAACTTCCTGTCTTCTGAAATGTGTACTATTTCCATAGAGGAGGAAGCTTGTTCTTTCCCTGTCCAACCTTCTGCAGTCCTTTGTAAATTTATTCCAGGGAGAAAGAAATAGAGGCCAAGGACATTCTGGACCTGGGGTTCTCAACCATGGCTGCTCATTGGAATTACCTGGGAAGCTTTTAAAAATTGGCGGCCCTGGCACTATGCCAAACCAACTCAGTCAGAACCTCTGGAGGTGGAACCAGGCACTATCATTTTTAGTGCTCCATAGGTGATGCTAGTGGGTGGCCAGGGTGAGAACCACTGCTGTAGTTCGGGAATCTAGAATTTGTCCCGCTAGGCCTCCAGCTCCCCTGTGATGATCTCTTTTGGACATTAGTCTCATGTGATTTCTCCACTTTGTGTGATTTTGACTCTAAGTTTTCATACTTCCCAGAAGAACCAACAGGGCCACTGACTAGGCCTTCAGAGCTCAGGCTCTGACAAGAGGAGCTGGGAAGCAGGTGGGCACACTGACCCTCCAGGAGCGGTAGTTCTCAACTTCTACAACATAAAGATGCTCAGAGTTTACCCCCGACTAATTTACCTGGCTGGGGAAGAGTGCATGAAATCACTATTTTTTAGAGTTCTCCAGTACATTCAGATGCACAGCCAAGGTTGAGAAACACTGGCTGGTGAACTGGTAAAGCCCAGGTCATAGTTGAATTAGTTCTCAGACAGAGCTTATTTTCTTAATGCATTATTTAATTCTAAGCCCTACATTCTGCTTTTGTTCAAATCTTGCCATCAACTTTCCTTTGCACCAGAAAGCCATCCCCATGTAGACTACCTAGGAGGAGACAGACCCTGGAATCTGTATGGTTGGAACACAGGCCCCATTCTCTGTGTCACACTTGCAGAGCCCAGAAAATACCCATTTCTTTTTTAGTTGTGGGTGGTTTGTTTTTGTTTTGCTTTTGAATCTAGACCACTACAAATGTTATAGGGAACACAATCTAGCTAATAGCAATTAGTTTTAAAAGTCAGTGAGTTCAAGGTCTGAGGCCAAGTCCCTCATGTGTAGTTGTGGAAATGGCCTGTATCTCTCTGCAAGGTATATCTGTGAGGCCCTCCAAATCCTCAGCAAGCTCCAGTGGACTTTTAGGTTAGAATTGTTGACATGATGAGGTAATGTGATGCTCTCTGAAATAAGATAAAGGTGGCCTCATTCATTGTTTTGAAGCCTTCCAGTGGTAATAAAAGCTACCATTTATTGGGTACTCCTTACGTATCAGATATCAATACCATATACTGTACCAGATACTGACATTATCTTGTTTATTCTCAGCAGCTGTGTAAGGCAGGCAGGTATTAAAAGTTCTACCTTAGAGATGTGCAAACCAAGACTCAGAGAGTTCAGTGACTTGCCAGTGGTCACAGTGAATTATTAATGGTGGAGATGGGACTCACACCTCATGTGGCTGAGGCCAAAGTTCCAGTCCTGTCACCCTGGCCGACCTAGCCCCAGCAATTTCTCCTCTTCTGGGTGGAGAAAAAGGGCCCTCTCCTGGGCCCTTTTGTTTCTGCCTCCCCACTTCCCACCTTGGCTTCATTTCCATGAAATGCAAGATGAATTAATTATATGCTAATGAGTCTTCTGCAGCAGAAAGTGAGAGGGGGATGTGACAATGTGCTAGGACAGTCTGGTCTCCCTGATCTTGGAGAGGCAGCAGTGAGAAGTGGCGTGAAGCGAGATCTTAATTCCCTGCCCAGGAATTGAACCTGGGTAGCCTGGATGAAAACCAGGAATCCTAGCCACCAGACCCCCTGGCTCTTGCCCCCATTGAAAAATACATTTCTCACAGAGGCAAAAACTGTAAAAACAGGTACAAACTTTATTATTAGAGACATAGCACAACAAGTGGGAGAGCACACAGAGAAACAGTTTGTTTAATGAAGATGGAAGCAAGGCAGAGATACCTTCTGCCTTGCAGAAGGCAGAAGGAAGCACCTTCCTTCTAATGAAGATGGAAGCACCTGCAGAGAAAGGGTGTGGGCATCCTCACTAGTGAGGGGGAGCGCAGTAAAGAGGCGGTGAAGTCATTTACATAGGGCAGTTCTTCCCGGTCTTTGTTTACCTTTGGCCAATTATCTCGTTTCCTTTTCCACACCTGACCTGCCCTAGGGCCCTCCCCAACATGCATGCACAACTTTTTTCCAAGATGGATTCCAGCCCAGAGGCCTGCGGGGCAGCATCACATATTCTGGGGTGGTGCCCCCTCTTTTTGACCCTCAAGGAGGCTTTCTGCGCATGTGCAGTGTCTCCCTTTCCCCAAGGATGGGAAATATGTGACCTCTTGATCCTTTCCTCAAACAAGGGTTTAGCCCCTCTCTGTTCCTGCCATAAAAGTGTCCCATGTCCAGTTATCTACCCTATTACTGTTGTTTCTTATATCGAAGTGCAGATCCCAAAATATAGAAGTCCGGTCATAAATATGTAGTCCGGAGCCCATTTGTCTCTTGCCTCAGTAAATGTAAACAGGGGGCTGGTAATGAATGTCCGGCCTGGAGCCCATCTTCTCACCCCAAGAAGTGTGAACAGGAGGCCAGTTGTAGATGTCTAGCTTGGGGCCCACCCATCTCCTGCCTCATCCCATGCTGAGGTGAGGTTCTAGAACACTACACAGAAAGGGTAGTTCTGGTTGGGCAAAAATTTATGTCAGTGAGGCCTTGTGGTTTTGCCAGCTGTCAGGGTGAAACAAAAATATTCCCTGGGACAGGGACGCTGTTTCCGAACCTCCTTCTCACTCCAATTTCCCGAGAGTAGAACTGACCCTCCTCCTGTGTTGTAGCCCCCAGGACTGTCTGAGGTCTAAAGCCCCTGCAGTGAGTATATAGGGTGGGTCATAACTGTGAGGGAGGAAAAGTCACCTCAGGAGGCAGGTCAGCCCCCAAAGCACTTTGGACTTCCCGTCTCCTTACATTCAGAAGTTTCACAGAATGTTCCACCGACTGCAAACCTGGTAGGAATTGAGCATCTCTGAGTCTCTCTAGGCTTCCTCCTGTCCTGGCAGAGAGGCTTCCCAGGAAATACCTGCTGTTGGGCCTGTGAACTGGGCTCTGCTCCAGCGATCTCCCAGAGGGGAGGGAACCGTCATTTCAGGAGAACCTTCTCTATGAGGCTCTGGGCTAATTAGGAAAAGGGAAATGGGCTGCCCAGAACAGGTGCTGCTCTTCAGGGGGCTGTGATGGTTGTTCTTAAAAAGGAAATTGGTACAAATGAGCTTAAATTAAGCAGAATTAAGGCTGGCAGGGAGCGTGGCAGCTGCTGGCAGACAGGTAAAGAGGGTGGAAAGGGCCAGTGAACAAAGATGGAGCCCAGGCGTGGGGAAGGGGTGGTGCCAGTCTTCAGGGCAGGACAGAAGAGCAGGACATCAGCCTTTAGGGCAGAGGAGGCCTGAACAACAGTGGCTGAAGCTGGGGGCTGGAACCTGCACCAGAGACCTTAAATTCCATAAAAACTGAGAGCCTACAAGGCAGCAGGCACCGTCCTAGGCACTGAGGCTATAGCATTGATACCCCAGCTCTGAGCCTGGGGTATCCAATGTTCTAGAGGGATGGGGGGAGGAGGGGGAGAGACAATAAATATGATTTCAGTTAATGGTAATAGCTGTGAGGGCAGTAAAACAGGGTGATGTGTATGTGTGTGCACATGTGTGAACTCTGGAATGGGTAGTCAGGGAGGCCCCTATGAAGTGGGGCACACTGGGGATGGTCATCAAGGACAAACTTCTTCCTCCCTTCCTAGGTGAGGAAATACTCAGTGCTGCACTTTCAGACAACAAAATACCTTTCTATTAAATAAAACAATACTTTCTAATCCAGTATCACAGCCTGGGGAGTCCACAACTAAACCTTATTTGTGGGTGAGGGGGCATGGCTCATACAGATACAATAGCAGAGGCAGTTCTCAATTCTGTCAGCCTGAAGGGCAGGGGAGGAGTCTATCACTTATTGAGGAACTACTACATTGTTCATTTGTAACTTATCTTTAATTTTTTTTCCTTTGGAAATATTTTAGATTTACAGGAAAATTATAAAGATATTGTAGAAAGTTCCTGTATACCCCTCACCCACCTTCCCCAAAGGTTAACATCTTACATAACCATGGTGCATTTATCAAAACTAAGAAGTTGACAGTAGTACAATACTCATAACTAAATGCTATAGACTGAATGTTTGTGCCCCTCTCCCCGCAAATTCATATATTGAAATCCTAACCCCCAATGTGATGGTATTAGGAGATGAGGGCTTTTGGGAGGTGAATAAGTCATGAGGGTGGAACCCTGAATAATGGGATTAGTGACCTTATAAAAGAGGCCCCAGAGAGCTCCCTTGCCCCTTCTGACATGTGAGGACACAGCAAGAAGATAGCCATCTATGAAACAGGAAGAGGGCCCTCACCAGACACCAAATCTGCTGGCACCTTGATCTTGATCTTCCAGCTTCTAGAACTGTGAGAAATAAATGTTTGTTGGTTAAGCTACCTAGTTTATGATGCTTTTGTTAAAGCAGCCCAAACAGATACTAAGATACTAAATTCCTGAAAGAAATTTGGATTTCATGTTACTTATCTTTTAATATGTTATCTAATCATCCAACAACTGGCCAAACTGAAGTTCAGAGACATTGTGACTTGAAGAAGATGATACAGCAAGTAAGTGGGGGAAATTCAGGTTGCAGTCCAGGTCTGTCTGACTCTGAAATGTGTGCTCTCTAGATGATGCTGTCTCTTTGAAGGAGGAGGTCAGTGTGTTAGTCTAGCTCCTTGGAGAAGTGGATGCCAAGACATGATTAACCATGTGATTAACCATGCAATTATTTTACTGGGGGAAATGCCTGAAATAGGGAGGGAGCCAGAAGAGGTAGGGAGAGTTGTCAGATTTCCATGAGAGTCTGACTCTGAGTGAGAGGGAGAAAGATGTTTGGGTGCCAGCAAAGGAGTCCTTTCTGAGTGGATGACTAGAGCAACCTGTGGGAGGTGGGCTCTCAGTAAACCATGTGATGGATTTTAAGTGTGGCAGGTGGAGCCCTCAGCCAGTTAAGGGTTCTGGTAGTAGGAGTTTGAGCAAAGTACAGTTTAATAGCTGCCACAGCCAGAAATGCAGAGAAATCTTGTATTTCCTTTCAGGTCTCCTCATGGAGGAGATTGCTGATCAGAAGGGTGAGATCCAAGGAGGTGAGTAAGTGAAGGATCCTTGCCCTACTGGATCTACCAGCTCCCTGGCAGAGCTGGTAGCTCAGGAATCCCAAAATGATGGTTAATTTTATGTGTCAACCTGACCTAGGCCACAGGGACCCTAGACATTCTGGTCAAACATTATTCTGGGTGTGTCTGTGAGAGTGTTTTTAGATGAGATTAACAGTTGTATTGGTAGACTGAATCAAGCAGATTGCCCTCCCTAATATGGGTGGGCCACATCCAATCAGTTGAAGGCCTGAATCTAACAAAAATTCTCCCCCTAGTAAGAGAGAATTCCTCCCGCTTGGTTGTTTTTGAATTGGGACACCTGCTTTTTCCTGCCTGCAGACTCGAACTGAAACATTGGTTCTTCCTGGGTCTTGAGTCTGCCAGCCTTTGGACTGGAACTCCAACATTGGCTTTGCTGGTTCTCAGGCCTTCAAACTCAGAATGAAACAAAAGAATTGACTCTCCTGTGTCTCCAACTTGCTGACTCACCCTTCAGATCTTGGGACTTGCCTGTTTCCATAATTACATGAGTCAATTCCACATATATATATCTCCTATTGGTTCTGTGTCTCTGGATTAACCCAGACATTACACCTGGTTATTACACCTGATTTACTCACTGTCAAGGCTGACCACAGTATCTCATAGGGTTCCTTTTCCTCTTCTGCCATCAAACTCCACACTTGAACTGTAGGCTGGATGGAGAAATGTACCCAGAAGAGCATGGGAAGGTCCAGAAGAACCAGTTCAGTCCAGAGCTAAGCCTCCAATTTACCTCTGGGTGTGTAGAAGAACTACTCTCACACAGCCACGGCATGAGGTGATGGGACCTGTGACATGGCATCAGGGAGTCCCTCCAACTGGCAGCTGGCTCTCTAGTGAAAGTAACAGCCCCAACCAATACTCAAGAATAGACCCACCATCTCATCTCTGTATGGTTTGTGGGTTCTGGGGGATTCTGCCATCTCAAACTTGCCTGTCTGCTCTTGCTAAAGATTCCTTAACCTCTGGGAGGACTGGTACTGGCCCTGCTCCAGACCCAGTAACAAGATTTCTTCCCAAAGTGGAGTAGGCCTGTCCCGTAGCTGGGGAGCCCTTGGATAACCTGTCAGTGTCCGCAGGGCAGCCATTCCTGCTGGCCCCCAGTACTCCTTGCTTTGTATCTTGTCTGAAGCTTTTGGGCTGTCCTTCTGCAGCTTCTTTCTAGAAGCCTCCTGTGCTTGGTCCTGAAATTCTGGAACTAAACATTCACCCACATGAGTAATCCAATTAGATAGTTCTTGACTTAGCCACCTTCCCTTCCACCCTCAACCCAGGGAGGACCTCTCTGATTCAGAAGTTCCTGCACTGAGGGAGACCAGCATCCCCAGGCACCTGCTAAGGCCTCCTCACACTCATCTCTCCACTGCCTTGCCTGCATCCCAGCATCCTCAGAAGCCCTTTCCTCAACCCAGGGTTTTCAACAGTGGCATTATTGAACTTAAGGTTGGATAATTATTTGTTGTGGGGAGTTTCCTATGACAACATTGCTGGCCTCTTACCAACTAGATTCCAGTTGTAACCTCAGTTGTGATGACAAAAGAGGTCTTCAGACACTGCCAAACACCCCCTGCGCTAAAGTCTCTCTGCTTGAACTCTAGAGCCACAGTAAAACCTGGGCTGGGGCTGGGGGCTGGGCAGACACATAGAGGAAACCAGTGGGAGGAAAGCGTGTGCCTTTGAGACCACCCCTACCCCAACCTCCATGAAACAGGGCTACTTAGACTTTTCAAAAGCTGCCTCCTCTTGGTTCCCACCATACAGTTTTGTTTCCCCCTTTTAAAAAAATAGACTACTTTTGGGACTTCCCTGGTGGTCCAGTGGTTAAGACTCCACACTTTCAATGCAGGGGGACTGGGTTTGATTCCTGGTCAGGGAACTAGATCCCGCATACCGCAACTAAGAGCCCGCATGCTGCAACTAAAAAAGATCCTGCATGCTGCAACTAAAGATCCCGCATGCTGCAAAGAAGGTATTTCATGCAGCAACGAAGATCCCATGTGCTGTAACTAAGACTCGGTGCAGCCAAATAAATAAATAAATATTTTTTTAAAAATTGACTGTTTTTAAGAACATTTTTAGATTTAGAGAAAAATTGCAAAGATATTAATCAGAGTGCCCATCTACCTGCACCTATTATCAACAACTTCAATTAGTAAGGTACATTTACTACAAATAATGAACCAATGCTAACACAGTATTTTTAACTAAAACTATATTTTATTCAGATTTCCTTTGTTTTTAGCTAATGTCCTTTTTCTGCTCCCAGATCTCATTGAAGATACCGTATTATATTTATTGCAATGTCTCTAAGGCTCCCCTTGGCTGTGACAGTTTCTCTGACTTCCCTTGTATGTGATGACCTCAACAGTTTTGAGAAGCACTGGTCAGATGTTTTGTAAGATGCCCTCTATAGGAATTTGGCTGCTGTTTTTCATATGATTAGACTGGAGTTATGGCTTTGGGGGAAGAAGACCACAGGCATAAAGTATCATTTTCATCACAACATGTCAAGCATACATACTATCAAGATGATTTATCACTGTTGATGTTGTCCTTGATCACCTGGCTGGGGTAGTGTTTGTCACGTTTTCCCATTGTACAGTTACTCTCCCCACCTCACCCCCTTTCCACACTGTCCTCTTTGGAAGGAAGTCACTATACGCAGTTGACAGGTAAGGAGTGGGGAGTTATGCTCCCCTTCCTTGAGGGCAGAGTATCGACATAAATTATCTGGAATAATTCTGCATAAGACATTTGTCTCTTCTCCTCCACTTATTTACTGATATTTATCAGTATGGATGCATGTATTTTTATTTTATGCATTGGGTTATAACCCAATATTACTTTCTTTTTTCTTTTTTTTTTCTCAAATTGTTCCAGTTTTGGCCATTGAGAGCTCTTTAATTTGGCTCCTGTGTTCCTTTGACAATACCCCCATCAACTTTTTTTTTTTTCTTTTTTGCGGTACGCGGGCCTCTCACTGTTGTGGCCTCTCCCGTTGCGGAGCACAGGCTCCGGATGTGCAGGCTCAGCGCCCATGGCTCACGGGCCCAGCCGCTCCGCGGCATGCAGGATCCTCCCAGACCGGGGCACGAACCCATGTCCCCTGCATCGGTAGGCGGACTCTCAACAACTGTGCCACTAGGGAAGCGCCCCCCATCAACTTTTAAAAAACATTTCCTTACTTTCTGGAACTAAAAGATGCTCCAGACTCATCTTGTATATTTTCCACCCCAGTCCTTGACTCAACCATTTGTCTAAGGAGCCGTGGTTCCTTTCATTGGAGGATGGTATTTGAAACCAAGATCTGGGCACTAGTTGTGCTCATTGCCCTGGAGTGTCATTGCTGCTAGGTCCTCTCAGCTGACAGAACAAGGAAATATATGTGTGTGTGATACGTGTGTATACACACATATGTAAATATTTCTCTGTATAATTAAGCTTAATGTAAACTCATACTGGTTTATCCAACTCTAATCCATCATCACATTCTTCATTCTAGCCTTCTGCCCTTTGCTTATTCATAAATTCCCACTCCAACAGTAAGAAACCTGGCTCCCACCATCCATTCACTTAATTGCTCAATCCTAATATACAGAATTGTTATACCACACCCCATATCCCCATGGGAAACAACTAGAGGATAGTGCATATGTGCACTTCCTTTTGACTTTAGTCTTACAGATTCCACTTGTTTCTAGTGTTACTTAGGTCAGCACCTAATCCCCCATCCCCTTCAGTGAGGTAGTTTTGTACATTGTAATGTAGTTAGATTTTCTTGTCATAGTCTGCATTCCTTCCTGGGATCCCCTTACCTACTAAATGACTTTTTAAAATTTGCATACATTGACTCACTTTTTTTTTTTTTTTTTTTGGCTGCGCCGTGTGGCTTGTGGGATCTTAGTTCCCCCACTAGGGGTCAAACCTATGCCCTCTGCAGTGGAAGTGCAGAGTCCTAACCACTGGACAGCCAGCGAATTCCCAAGGCTGATTCTTTATGCTAAAAGTTCGGTGAGTTTTAACAAATGCATAATGTCATGCACATCAACTACCCTGTGTGCACCATTACACACAGAATAGTTTCACCACCCTAAATATCTCTTGTGCTTTATCTATTCAACATTCCTTCCCTCTCCCCAAACCTTTGGCAACCACTGTCTCTATAGTTTTACTATCTCTATAGTTTTGCCTTTTCCAGAATGTCCTATAATTGCAATCATATACTATACAGTTTTTAAAGTTTGTTTTAAATTTTCTTGGCCATGTCACACATCTTATGGGATTTAAGTTCCCTGACCAGGGATCGAACCCGGGCCCTTGGCAGTGAGAGCAGAATCCTAACCACTGGACCACCAGGGAATTCCCTATATAGCTTTTTTAGACTGGCATCTTTCACTCAGCAACATGTATTTAAGGTTCTTCCATGTCTTTTTATGACTTGGTAGCTCATTTCTTCTTAGTGCTGAATAATGTTCCATTGTATAAATGTACCACTAGTTTGTTTATCCATTCACCTATTGAAGGTAATCTTGGTCACTTCTTGTACTTAGTGATTATGAATAAATCTGCTATAAACATTCACATGCAAGTTTTTGTGAGGACAAATTTTCAAATCGATTGGGTAAATACCTAGGAGTGAGATTGCTGAATCATATGTCATGATTATGTTCAGCCTTGTATGAAACTACCATACCATCTTCCAAAGTGGATGTATCATTTTGCATTCTCACTAATGGTGAGAATGCTTCCCTTTGCTCTATATCCTCACCAGCATTTGGTATTGTCATTTTTCAGATTTTAGCCATTCTAGCAGGTATGTAGTGGTGTGTCGTTGTTTTAATTTGCAATTCCCTAGTGACAAATCATGTTGCGCATCTTTTCATATGCTTATTTGCCATCTGTATATTTTCGTTGTTGAAGTGTCTGTTCAGATCTTTTGCGCATTTTTTCACTTGGATTTTGTTGTCTTGTTGAATTTTAAGATTCTTTGTATATTTTGGGCACAAGTCCTTTATCAGATATATGTTTTACGAAGTTTTTTTTCCTAGTCTGTGGCTTGTCTTTTCATTCTCTTAACCGTTGCTTTCACAGAGTAGAAGTTTTAAGTTTTAATAAAGTCTAACATCAATTATTTCTTTCATGGATCTTATTTTTGGTATTGTATCTAAAAACTTACTGCCAAAGCAAACATCACCTAGATTTTCTCCTATGTTTTCTTCTGCTCAGAAGGCAGATTCTGGGGGTCCAAATCCCAAGCTCCACTACTTACCAGCTTTGTGTCCTTGGGCAAGTTTCTTACCTTTCTGTGCTTCACCGTCTTCATCTATAAAACAGGTTAATAGGACTTCCCTGGTGGTATAGTGGTTAAGAATCTGCCTGCCAATGCAGGGGACATGGGTGCGAGCCATGGTCCGGGAAGATCCCACATGCCGCGGAGCAACTAAGCCTGTGCGCCACAACTACTGTCTGTGCTCTAGAGCCCGCGAGCCACAACTACTGAGCCCACGTGCCTAGAGCCCGTGCTCCGCAACAAGAGAAGCCACTTCAATGAGGACCATGCGCACCACAACGAAGAATAGCCCCCGCTCACCGCAGCTAGAGAAAGCCCGTGGGCAGCAACAAAGACCTAACGCAGCCAAAAATAATAAATAAATTTAAAAAACAGGTCAATAAATAAGGCCTAGCTCTTAGGTGAAGGCCTACATGAAATAAAGCAATATATTAAATTTTGTATATGTGAATGATCAACAAGTGCTGGTTGTTATCATTACAACCACATTGGCCAAGCGTGTGCCAGGTGCTTCTAGATCCTGGGTTCTGACCAGCAAGGCAGGGACATTTGTTCCATGCCACAGAGAAGCAGCCACGGTGCTGAGGAGGCAGAAGGGCTGTCTGCTTCTTCCCATTACTGACCACCTCTCAGCCTTCTCCCACTCTCCCAGAGTGGCTTGGGGGAGGCCTGCACTGGGGAGTGATGGGGGCTGAAGATTCAAGCTGCATCAGGCCTGGCCTGGGGTGCCTTCTGGTGTTTGGATGATGGAGGTGGTGGCAGCGGCCGTGGGGGAGTGTGAGAGCGTAGGGTTAGAAATGCACCCCAGCCCAGGCTGAGCTGGCTGATCCTGCTTTTCTCCTGCTCATCCCAATTCCCAGTGCACATGGAAAGGAAGGAATCCCCCATTTTTTTGGTCTTCATACCTACCAGGTGAGTACAGAGCTGGAGGCATTGTCACATCTATTCCCACCATCTCCAAGAGGCTTCATGTTTTCCAAGTCCAAGATGACAGTCAGGGTTGTTCAGGAGACCAGCAAACAGAAAGTACACCATTCCCCTCTCCTGGGCCTCAAGTTGAGAAAGCCCCTTGAATACCCTTGCACTGTAATCAAGGTCTGTTTGCCCTTCACCGTAGAGAGTAAAACTGAACTGCTGGGCGAGGTCAATTTAGGATCGCAAGGACCCTCTCTTATAAGTTTGAATAGTTACATGGAACCTGAAGCTCTTCACTCCCTCCACTCATCTTTGCTTAAACCTCTTGGTTTATGCTCAGGTTGTACAGTGCACAACCCACACAACTGCACACAGCAGCCCTAAGATCATCCTTGGAGGAGTCTTTTTGGAGCAGAGCTGCTGAATTCTACCCTCCTGAAATCGGGGACCTCAGTCCTTCCTCTTGCACTTCAGGTGTCCTATTTATTGTTAAACAAACTAACCGTAACTGGTCCCAGTCTCCTCTGACTTCTGCCCCAAATCTTTGGCAGTCAAATGCCCTGAAGGAGTGATTTACCTTTCAGGGCCCATCACTTCCCTCTCTCATTGGCCCTGGGCTTACCTCCAGATGGTTCCTCCAAGATGACTCCCCAGTTCCACCAGCTCCCTTGGCTCCCCTCCCTCACCTCTCTGTGGCATTTGGTGACCACTGGTAGTCTCCCCTCGTGCTGTGGGAATACTCGAGGGGTTCTCCTACTTCTCATCTTCCTCCCGCCTCAGAAACATGGTCTTCCCTCCCTGAGCCATGACCCAGTGAGTCTTTGCAGATGCAGCCTGCCTACCGTAAGTCCAGTCCTGCAATCTATTTCTGTCCATCTCAGTGAGGCAGGATGAAGCACCCCTTCCAGTCGGAGCCCACCAGAGCCTGGCAGTGGTCAGACTGTCCAGAAGGGCAGCAAAAGCCTGGAGTGCTGAGGGAGGGAGTAGGGACCTTGTGCCTTGGGGTTCTCTCCCACCTGAGCTTCCCCTGGCCTCGTCTTCCCTAGCCCTGCCCCAACTCCTTGCCAGCTTATAACTAAGAGAAGTATCATCTTTTGCCCCATCCCCTTCCCCTCAGCCACAGGTGACAAACTGGTGGTTCAAAACACATTTGGTTTGGCTTACCATACTTGTTAAAAGTTTGAATTAGTTGCTATCATTTTTAAATTAACCAATTTCACTCAAGAATCCAGAATTCTACTTTCTTTTGAAAAATCAGAAGATCTGGCAACACCAGGCCCACACTCCTTCAGGGTGACAACCAGCTAGAGCTGGTCTCAGCTGCTCCCTTTCTGTGGGGCTTGCACACTGGTCTCTGCAGTTTTAACCCTCCTGATGGCCCTTGCCACCCACATCAGTGGCCTGGCAGTCCAGGAGAAGGAACAAGATCTTGCAGATCTCAGCACACAAAGGAAGGTAGGGCAGGGCAAGCAGGAAGGCAGAGTGGAGAGTCTCAGTTGGAAACCATGTCCCAGCCTCTCTCCATCACTGTTTACTGCTGGCAGCGTCCCAGGCACCCTGCGTGTGTCCTCTCCTGGCTCAAGCCTGCCTCTGGGGGCCGGGCTGCTGCAAACACGTGGCTTGCTGTCCACTGCTTCAGGCCACTCCACGTCCTATTGGAGCTGGGCCCAGGGCCTGAGGCTTTGTCCTGGGCTTGAGTAGCAGTATGGCCTGTAGGCACAGGCTTCCTTGCTGTCCAGCCAACTCAGCTGAATGTGCACCAGGGGGTGGCAGCCTTGTCACAGTCCAACATGATGTTGAGAACAGTGCAGGGGGCCCCGCCCACAGACAGGGCTGTACGGGAATCCACGCGGTACTTCACGGTGCTCAGGCCTCCCTCCCGGTCCACCCTGAACTGCTCCTGGGAAGGAAAGGGGGAGAGCATGTACTCAGGGCTTTGTGGGTCCCAGCTGTCCACTGATCCCCCACGACCTTGTCATCAGAGGTCCTGTGATCCCCACAGAAGAGAGGGAAAAGGGAAGCTCAGAGATGGGAAGTCTCTCGCCCATGGCTACACATCCTCGTCAGCAGGGGTTTTCCAGTTGAACTAATCTGGCTCCTAGAGAAGAGGCTATTGAGGGATGGGGACTCCTGTATCCCAGGTCTGCCTAGGATGCTGGCACCTTCAGCTGAGTCCCATCCCCACTCCCCCCCACACACACAGCCTGCGTGGACCCTGAGGTCTCGGCTGACCCACAGAGCCCAGGGGCCATGGCAGCCACCAGAGGAGGGCATGGTGCCCAAGCAGAATGCCAACGACTGACCTGGGCCAAGCAGGGGAGGATGGGGCCACTTGGGCCCAAGGAGAACTTGATGAAATGCTTGAGCCTGGTGGTTCCCCATATACCACCTATCCATCCCCGATCAAGGGACCAGCCAGTACCTGTTTTTGAGCCGCGATGCGCTTCTGGTCCCTCTTCCTCCAGGCTGGGTCATGCAGGTGGCGAAATGTCTTGTACCCAGTTGTGATTCCCGAGGGGCGGAAAAGCTAAAGAGACCAAAGGAAGTTGGATCAGGCTGCCTCTCCTGGAGCCCTGGCCCTCACCACTAGTCCTCTGGGGTCCCACTGCCTGCCATAGCCCACAGGCAGGGGCCTGCATTCCCATTCTTCAGGAGAGGTGTGCTAGTCGGGGGCAGGGCTGGGATCAGAACCAGGGGTGCCATCTCCCAGCCCCAGGAACTTCATCTGAGGGCAGAGAGGAACCTCAGGGCAGCCATGATGGCTGAAGAGGTGGGGCGGCGGGGGAGCATTACCTGGAGCCCGGCTCCTTTGATGCGCCGGTAGAACTCGTCGTCCTCACGGCCCCAGCCCCAGAAGCGGTTGGACATCCCGTTGCACTGACACAAAGACAAGCAATGTCACTTGCCCCATCCTCCCAGGGTGCTCTTTGGTCTCCTACCACTTGGGAGTCCCTAGCCCAAGCTGGGCCAGGCTAGACCCCCTTTCCTCCTCCTCCCCAGCTTCCCACCCCACCACCCACTCCCACCCCCTACCACAGTGACTGATTCAGGGATAGACCTGTGACTCAAGCCAGGCCAATCAAGAGCCAGCATGGGGCAGCTGCGGGTCTCCTGTCTGGGCTGTTGGAAACGGGCAGCTCCATTTTCCACTGGACTTGGGCCTAGACGGATGCAGGTTGCAGCTACAACCACCACCTTGCATCCTGAACGTCTGAAAATAAAGCCAGTCTAGAGAAGGCAGAGCTGAGAGATGGAAGGTGAAATGGTGTCCTGGTGACATCATCTGAGAGGCTGGGCAAGACAGCCCCACCCAGACTTTTCCATTTTGAGAGGCAACGAACCCCAGGGCTTCTGAAGCCAGTTTGCCCAGGGGTTCTGTTGCTGTGGCAGAACCCT
The DNA here is from genome assembly GCF_964374135.1 of Grampus griseus. Classification (NCBI taxonomy): domain Eukaryota; kingdom Metazoa; phylum Chordata; class Mammalia; order Artiodactyla; family Delphinidae; genus Grampus; species Grampus griseus. The sequence goes on along the minus strand of NC_139019.1, from coordinate 153,337,043 downwards.
CCCTAACTGGCTTGTTTGGTCCTGCTCCTCTCATGCCTCTGGCTGCTCCTGGGCTCCCCAAGCAGGACCCTCCATCTGCTGGGCCCTAGAAATGCTGCTCCTCTTGCCACTGCCCCCATCCAGGTGGGTGCTCCCTGGCTCTCAGCAGAGTAGGTGCGCCAGGCCTCACCAGCTGGTAGTGCTGCTTGGAAAGCAGCAGGATGCCACCGACGTAGGTCTTGTAGTGGTAGAGTGGGTGGAGCTCCGGGGAGGCCACGTGGAAGGGCCCGGTCTCTGGGAAGCCATAGTCCAGCTCCTCATTGAGAGGGAGCAGGTCCACGTCGTGCATGGCGATGTAGTCTGTGCTGTTGCTGCTCTCCAGAAAGCCCGCGTTGATGAGTGCTGCCCGGTTGAACCTGTGCAGGGCACCGAGGCTGGGCCAGGGGCAGTGAGCTTGCTCTCCCCCAATCTTTGCATGAGAGCCCATCCTTCACAGCACCCACCCCCAGTACCCATGCTGCCCTCCAGCCTGACACTGACTTCATTGTGGGTCTTCCCAGCTGCACATCTGCCCCTCCACTTATCTCACAAATGTTTACTGAGACCCTATTATGTGCCAGAAACTATTCAGAGCACTGGAGATACAGCAGTGAGAAATCAAAGCCCTCAAGGAGCTGACATTCTAATAAGAAGAGACAAAAATAAACAAGTAAGTAAATATGTAACAAGCCAGGGAGTGGTAAGTGCTGAGAAGAATAGTAAAGCAGGGTGACGAGGATAAAGCATGCTGTGGGGTGGGGGTTGTCCTTTTAGAGGAGGTCGTCAGGGAGGGCCTGTGTAACAGGGTGACACGTGAGCAGAACCTGAAGGCCTGAGGGAATGAGCCCTATGGAAATCAGGGGAATAGGGCTCCGAGCAGAGAGAAGAGCAACTCCCAGGGCCCGAGGCAGGAGCAGATAGCAAGGTGGTGAAGCAGAGTGAGTGAGAGGTCTCAGGGAATGAGGTCAGAGGGTGACAGGCCCCTGAAGGACTTGAGCTTTGACCCTGGATGAGATGGGGAGCCACTGAAGGGCTTAGAGCAGAGGCATCATGTGCTGTGACTCAGCGTTTAATAGGATCACTCTAGTTGGGGTGTTGAGAAGAGACTGGAAGGTGAGGGGTGGAAGCAGGGAGACAGGTTGGGAGGCTGTTACAATAATTTAGGCATGAGATGATGATGCCTTAACTCAGGGAGGTGGCCGTGGAGACGGTGAGAAGAGGGCAGATTCTAGATGCATTCTGCTGATGGACTAGACATGTTGTGTGAGGGAAAAGGAGTTGAGGATGACCTGAAGGCTTTCTGGCCTGAGCAGCTGGGAGTGTGGAGTTTCTATTTCCTGAAATGAGGAAGGGGGCAGGAGAAGGTCAGGGACAGGTGGGAAATCAGGAATTCAGTTTTAATCATGTTAAGCTTGAGATGCCTCTTGAGACCACCAAACAGAGGGCTGCACAGGCAGCTGGCTGGATATATGGGTCTGGAGTTCAGGAGAGAGGTCTGGGCTGGGAATACAGACTTGGGAGTCATCAGGGTAGAAATGAGATTTGATGTCTTGAGACTAGATGAGATCCCCTGGGGAGCGACTGGAGCCAGAAAAGACTGGAGCCAGTGCCCAAGCACTGACCCCCAAGGAACACCAAGGCTGAGAGATCAGGGGGATGAGGCAGAACCAGCAAAGGAGGTGGGGAGAGGTGGCCAGAGAGGAAAGAGAAGCAGAGCACTGTCCCAAAGGTCAAACTGAGGTGTTTTAAGAAGGAAGAAGTAATCCACTTGGCAAATGCTGCCGGGAAGTCGATAGGATGAAGATTGGGAACTGGGCTTTGGATTATCAAGGTGGGCTCATTGGTGATGTCAACAACAGCTGTTTCAATGTCATGATGAGGGTAAATGTCTGAGTGGAATAGGTTCAAGAGAGAGCGAGGGGGGAGAAAGGGAAGGAGTTTTGCTAGAAAGGGGAGCAAAGAAAAGAGGCAATAGATGTGGGCGATAGGGGATCAAGCGGGGTTCTCTTTTTTCTGTTTAGATGGGGGCTATTTCAGTATGTTTGTTGATTTGAATACTCCAGGAGGGGGGAAAATTGATCATGCAGGAGAGAAGAGAGCCAATGGCTGGAGTGATGTCCTTGAGTAGAAGAGCAGAAAAGGGACCCAGTGCCCGAGTAGGAGAGCTGGCCCTGGAGGGTCATCCTCGGGAAAGGCGGTGGGAAACTGAGGACACCTGCACAGAAGCTGTGAAAGGAGTCCGGGCGTGGGGACCTGGATTAGTTCTCTTCCAATTGATTCTGTTTTCTCAAATAGGAAGCAAAGTAATTGGCTGAAGGTGAAGATAGGGAGGAGTGAGGAGAGGAGCGGGTGTGCAAGGCTGCCATGGAGGGGAGAGGCAGCAGACCAGAGGAATGAGAGCCCTCCTGGGCCAGAGCTCATTGTCAGGGAGATGAACAGTGTCTCCAGCTACATCCAGCTGCCAGGTGCAGGTGTGTAGCAGGCAGAGTCGAGTTTCATCCGGTGGGAGTTGTGCCAGGGAGAAAGTGGAAGGGAGTTGAGGTGCATGTGAGGGAGTGACTTTCACCAAGGACCATGGAATCCAAGTTAGATCAGGAGAAAGTAAGGACAAGGAGGATGGAGAACACTGGGAGGATCGTGGACTAAAGGGCCTGGCAGGGTCCAAGAATTGTTGGGTCCACGTCTCCCAGTGGGAGAGAGCTGGAGGGAAAGGAGGTGGGGGTGGAGTGTGAGATGCTTGAATTGTGATCATGGAGGGGAGCAGTTTTTGGTGAGGGCAAGGATTTTAGGTTAATGCCAGAACAAGTTAAGCCGTGGCTTTGACCCTCCCTTTCCCTAATCTCCGCAGCCAATCCACCAGCAAGCCCTGTCTGCGCTTCCTCCACATCACTTCTCTCCACCCCTTCTGCCACGCTGCCCGAGCCCCCATCAGCTCAGGTGACTGCAATGACTGCCCAACAGGTCTCCCTGCTTCCCCTCTTGTCCTGGTACGGCCCAGACACATACAGCAGCCATAGGGACCTTTGTGAAATGGAAACCAGATCAGGGGCCTCCCCAGCCCCAAACCCTCCCCCCAGATTCCTGTCACACCCAGTGAGAGGGGTCTAGCACCTCCCACCCTCTCACTGCTGCCCTGGCTGGCCTTTCATGGGCCTGGGCCACCTGGTACTGGATTGCTGTCGGGAAAGGGAGCAGGCCCCAAGAGACCAGGGCAGGCCCAGGTGAGTGGGTGCTGGCTCAGGAGGTGGTCCTTACCTGAAATGATCCACCTGGTTGAGCACATAGATGTGGTGCTGGATCTTCTTCCTGCTCAGGAAGCGGTGCATGTGGGGCACAAAGACCAGTAGCTCCTCGAAGCGTTCTCGAAAGGGCACCAGCACTGCCAGGCGGTGGGGACCCCATGATTCATCTTCTTCCCAGTGCTCAGGGGGTGGCTCTGGTGGGCAGGCCCGGGATGGGCCCGGGGTCTCCTGTCCTTGTCCCCTGGCTGCCCGGGCCACGTCCCCAGAGCAGCTGAGCTGCAGCCAGAGCAGGGAGAGGAAGCCCAGTAAGAGACAGGCAACAAAGAGGTGGAAGACGGAGCATTTCCGGGGGAGGCCGCTGGGGATCAGCCTGGACCTGGGACAAGAACAGGGAGCAGGTCAGAAGGGCAAGGCTGAGCCGAGGTCCTGCGACAGACCCCTTCTCTGGCTTCCCACAAGTAAGGCGCACGTGGCTGGTCTGCCCCAAGCGCCCGGGAATTAGTGCAGAAGCAACTTTAGTGCTTTTGTTCGTGCTGCCACCATGCATCAGAATTCTGCTTAGAGCCCTAGGCTCAGCCTGAGCCCCCCTACCTCCAGGAGGCCCTCCAAACACTCCCAGGTCTCGGAGCTGCCCCACTTCCTCGATGCTCTCTTACCTTCTGTGCCTGAGTCCCAGCCAGACCAAGAGCTGCTGAAGGGCAGAGACAAGACTCCTTGTCTTTTGCGCTTGCCCCTCCCCAAGACAATGGCTCATGTCCAGAGCTGATGGCAGAAGCCCGCCTTAGAGACCCCACCCACTGCCTTCCACCTGCTCCCCTGCAGGTTCACCCTCATCAGAAAGCTTGGCTTCATCCTGTTTCTCAGACCAGAAAGCTCCCCAAACAGGGGCATGTGCCTGTTTCAGCCCCAGTGAAAAGACCACTCTTTACTCTGAGAAGATTAGGTCTGCCCCCAAACCAATGTGAGGCCCAAACCAACAAAGGCAGTTTACTGAATGCATGTCAAAGCTTCAGTCCAGGGCAGCCCATGTGACAAGGGATGAGAGACAGAGAGGGAAGGAAAGACGAGGGCTGGGAACAGCACCCAGGCTCACTTCAGAAGCTGGAAAAACAGCAGAATATCTTAGACTTTGAGGTAGTGCTGGGAGAGACTGCCTTTCAGGTTATGAAATACAAAGAAATGGTGGAATTCACTTGGTTTCTTTGCCCCTCTCTCTGGAAGTTCCTGAGGGCAGTGAAGGAGGAACTAAGGAATCCAAGAAAATGGAAGCTTCCTCTATTCTAGAATAATCAGCAAAGCAATCTACTTTATAACCTCTGAGAGTCACCAATTAGCTACAGGTCATATAGATTCTACCTCCTAAGTGCCCTTTGATCCTTCCTCACCCACTGCCTGTCTTTTAGCCCAAGTCTCATCTGGTCCTTGCCCTGCTCAGACCCCTTCAATCTCATGGATGATCCTCCTGTTTATAAGATAATGGCCAAATTCCTTGGCCTGACAGTCAAACCCCTCTGTGGCCTGGTCCCACCTCCAGTTGCTCCCTGCTACTCACCCAGTGCTACACATTGGGCAACTCAGAGTTTCTCCACTCACCATATTCCTTCCTGCTCTAGCCCTCACACAGTCCACTGCTTCTGCCTAAAATGCCTTTCCTTATTTTATCTGCCTGGAAGCACCCCACTGATCCTTCAAGGCCAAACGCCAATGTCATGGCTAGCACTGCCACACCCCACCCCCACGTGCACACAAACGGAGATACATACTCCCTCCCTCCTTTGTGTTCCTATGGTATCTGGTACTGCCCTTTTTGAAGCACTTAAGAGTTTTGTAATCACCTGTGTCCGTGCTTGTCTTCTTCACAGGTCATCAGATTCACAGCTGTGGCTCTAGCACAAATCATACAGCAGAGGGCTTGCTAAATGAGTTAAAGGAAGGGTTCAAGCATTCAGGGCATGCTTGTCACACACTAAAGCCAGACCAACTCCTGCCTCTCTCTAGAGGAACAACTGCCAATCTGGTAGCCAGAAGGCCTGAAGCCAGGCTCAGGCCCCACACACAGCAGAGAAGGAGACTGATAGGACACCCTTGCAGGGCTTCTGACTTACCCCCCCTTGTCCTGTGGTGGGGGTTTCCGCGGGGGAGGAGCAGAGGCCAATACTCCTAGTGGCCTGGGAAGGCTGGAACCTCTACAGATTCTCCCTCTGGGTTCTTTCTTGGGGTAGGGTAGAGACTGGGGAGATGGACATGGGGAAACATCCCACCTTCAGGGGAAGAAGCAGTGACAATTATCCAGGGGTATGGCATGGATTGGGCACTCCATGCACTTTCACGTGCTGGTCCCTCGGTCCAGCTTTCCCTTCCTACCAGGATCACGTCCCCAAGGGCACTCTCTTCCTGTGCTGCAAGGGCCCAATCACTGAACAACTGAATTCAGAGCTGAAATCCCAGTTCCTCAGGACAGCGGACACTGAGAAGTTGCTTCTGGTGCCACCTGCTGGCAAACTCCAGATCTGCAGTCTCAGCTGCTACCAGGCCCAGGCCATCGTTGTTTCTGGGGTGGGGAGGCAGACCAGATGAGGTTTTCTCTCATTCATCAATCTGTGTCCAAGGCTAGTAAGATTCAAACCCAGACAGGCTGTTTCCAGAGCCAGCACTCTTTAATTGCTACATTATCTGCATCTGTTGCATGCATCTCTGTACCCCTGTGTCAAAAGCATGAAATGATACAAGTTTTGTGGGATCATGGTTGTGTTCCAAAAGTTTATGGAAAGGAATTAGGAAATGGAAATTCTCCTCCATAACCTTCCCCTTCTTCCCTCACACAAAGCTTAGTGATACAGGTTTGAATACTCAGCTGCTCTGGTTACAGCACCTCCAAACTGCAAAAGTAACTGGAAGAAAACTGGCACCTTCTTTATGCCAAGCACAGTGTCAACAGTTTTATATATGTGATCTCCTTTAATCCTCATACAGACCTGCAGAGTAGATATTATGATCCCTGTTTCAGAGATGGAAAAGCTGAGGAGAAAGATTAAGTATGCTTCTGGTCACATGGCTATTAAAGAGGATTCCTGTCCAGGCCTAAATCCACAGTCCAGGCTTTCTACTATATTTCTGTCTTCTTACTTCAGCACCAAGTCTGAAAAATTCCCAACGATAAAGAGTTGTGCCCACTATATTCCAAAGTCTTTTGGCACCTGGCAAACTTAACAGAGAAAAGGGAAAGAGGTTTCATTCACTAGGTGTAGATCCACTATCAAGGGCTCTGGGTGAGAAGAGTTTTGGGGGTACATCTCAAGACTGAAGTGTGGGAGCCCTTTCCAATCTAAACGGCCAACTAGCTCTCCCCCACTCCCCACCCCCATTCTGCTCTAGTGGTAATCACTAGCTAAGGTCTGGGTCAACCTCACACCTAACACATGGGGCAGGCCACATTCAAGTACAGCTGCACCGGAAATGAACTAATGTTACGCTGGGAGTACTTAGTCCCGGCGAGGCAGTGGCCAGCCAGGCAGAGCATAGAGCTTCTGTCTGGTGTATTCTTCTGGGCGATCTGCAGAGAAGGGGGAAGCACGAGGGAGGGAGGGAGGGTAGCGTCTGAGGCTACAGGGATGTGATGGGGGAGGCAGAGATCAGACAGACGGAAAACAGACCCTCTGAAACCAGGGACAGACAGAAAGACAGAGATCCACGGAGAGAGGTCAACGGAGTCAGAGACCGGCATGAAAATAGAGGCCAGTGGAAAAACACAGAGACCCATAATGAGAGAGACTCGCATAGAGGGACAGAAACTCACAAAGGGAAGTCAACGGAGAAATACAGACCTGCTGAGTGACGGAGATTGGTAGAGACGGAGACCCACATAGAGACAAACAGAGACCCAAATACAGAGAGAGACCCACAAGGAGAACCACAGACCCTCAGAGAGCCCCGCAGAGACGAAGACGCGACGGCCTCGGGCTCCTAGATTCCGCGGGGCGGCCCGGAAAGGATCGGCACCCGGGAGGACGGGGCCCGGGCCGGCCGCCGCCGCTCACCTGCCGTCCTCCCAGGGCAGCTGTGCCGTTTTCCTCCGGGAGGGGAACATCGTCGGGGGAGGCGGCGGCTCATGGGGCTCGAGCTCCCAGCCGGGCCGGCCCGGCCTCCCCGGCCTACGCGGCGCCTCCGCCTCCCGCCCCGCCCAAGCCCGTCCGCCCCGCCCCTCGGTCCACAGGGTCCGCTGCTCCGGCCGCGCCGTCTGCTCCCCGGAGCTGCGGCGTCAAAGGTTCCGCATCCACAGGAACACGTGAGCGCTCCAAACGCCTGAACTGCTAACTGCTTTCCGGGGGCCGCTGAACATCCCGAGAAATTGAGGCCCCGGAGAGGGCTCAAGTCAGTGGGCTTGGACTGGATTTATAGACTCCAGACTTCCAAACCAGCGCTCTGGGATAATCTGCATCTTCCTCCTCTTCCCAAGGGAAGGCGTCCAAGTAGTCCTGCCGTCAACCCAAGTGCATTCTTTCTCCGCAGCGAGCTTGGAGGGCGGCAGGGCCAAGCTCAGGGCTTGCGTTCAGCCTGATACCTCAAGTGACACCCCAAGTAGTAGTTAGGAGACAGGCACTAAAGGCAGATTGGCTGGATTTGAAACCTGACTCTGCCAGTTCGGCTGTGTTTTGGGGAACAGCCTGCTTCTGTTTCCTCATCTGAGTATATAAATGGTTCCTGATTTATATGGTTGCTGTGAGGATTTAAAGGAGAAAATGCAAAAACTTGGTACAGTGATGGGCACAATAGTCAACGCTATACAAATGGCAGCTATCATCCAGGAGAGGAGTACTTTGGTGGAGCTGAGAACTGAAGAAGGGAATAAGATTGACTTCCCATATCTGCCCTGTCACCGTGAGAACTTAGGCCCCAGCTGGGCCAGCTTCCTACCTGGGAAAAGAGAGTGGCAAAGTTATTAGACTTGATCTCCTGTTCTTCCAGGCACATTTTAAGTTTCCTAATAAATAACATCCATTGAGTTCTTACTATGTGCCAGTCATTTTTCTAAATTCTTTACTACTGTTATCTCGATCTGTCCTTATGAGTATTGTACTTATTATGCTCACTTTAAAGATGAGGGAACTGAAGCACAGAGAAGTAATTCAGAATGTAAGCCCAGGTAGTTTGGTTGCACAATCTATGGTCTCAACCACTCTGCTTCTGAGAGGACTTCACTATAGTAGGTAGGAAATTAATCATTCCCAGGAGCCCCCTTTCACCCATCATACAACCCACCAGTCCCCTTACTGCTAAGCTCTCCCAGGGCAGCGTACCTTATACCAGAACCTCGAAAAATCCAGCCTAGATTTGGCTGATGACAAAGTCAAGGCTGACCCCTGCAGAGACAGTCAGGTAAGGCCAAAGATGGAAAATGGGAGATGGGCCTGACCTGGAAAGCACAAGCCCATCTTAAGGGGATAGCTCCCATTCAGTCCAGCTAATTGTTGTCGCATCAGGATGAAGCCCCACTAGTATCAGATCTAAGTCAGGTTTCATGTAAAAATCCAAATTAACTTATTTTAAACTGTGACATCCACAATCATGTTGATAATTAGTACCCTTAATATGATGGGATGAGAATGGCACTTTCCTTTTGTGGTCTTTCAAAAACCCAGGACCCCAGTCTAATCATGAGGAAAACATCAGACCAATTGCAATTGAGGGAAATCTACAAAATGCCTGACCAGTATCCCTGAAAACTGTCAAGGTAATACAGGAGGAAAGTCTGAGAAACTGTCACAGCCAAGAGGAGCCCAAGGAGACAACTAAATGTAACAATGGTATCTTCTAGATGGGCTCCTGGAACAAAAAAGACACTATATAACAACTAAGGAAATCTGCATAAAGCATGGACTATCACTATTGATTCATTCATTTTAACATTAACAAATATACCATACTACTGCATGATGTAAACTATCTTCACAATTTTTCTGCAATTCTAAAGCTGTTCTTAAAAGGTTTTTTTTTTTCCCCTAAATGTGGAGGTCTAAGTGGCAATATGAGCTCAGACTACATTCTCCTGACAGTTCAAGTAGTCCCCAAACTTGCCTCCCCACCCCGTCTCCTTCTCACACACTGTTGGATTAACCTTCCTCAGTTTATATTCAGGGTGTTCTAATACTCAAAACTTTGTTGAACACTGGGTAATATCCAAATCTCTTACCTGGCGTTCAAGGCTCTTCTAACTCTAACCAACTTTTCTTTCCAGCTTTCTCACAACCCCGCCCCCTCAACTCCAGCTGAAACAATGCCCATCTATCTGCATACCAGCTGTTTGCCTGTTTTCCTCAACCACCCCTGTCCTGCCTTCTTTCATCAGAATCCTTCCTCTCCTTCAAGGTCGCTGCTGAGATCCCATGCTATTGGTTAAGTCCATCAGTATCCCCCTCCTGCCCCCAACTCAGGGATTCCTGTCCTTTCCACACCTGCAGCATTCCTCTGTTCAATGTGCAGTACCTTCACTAACTAGGCACTTCCTTGAAGCATCACAACAATTCTGTCCACCTACTTTTCACTTGTTAGATGGTCTTGGGCAAAACCACCACCCACTGTCACTGGAGGGTATGGAGAGGATGAAAAGTATGGGTACACAGAATGTGAAGTGCTTTTCCCATTGGAAAAACTGACACTCCCTCAAGCACATTGCAGTGCTATGCCCACTGACAGTAGAGTAACTTTACACTGGACAAGAAGTTAATTTTTTTTTATTGGGAAACCAATGTAACAAACCTAAACTTATTGAAAATGAAATCAGTAACTAAGACTCTGCAGGCCCCATCTCCAACCAGCACCAAGGCCTCTATTTGGCCTAACCCCAGTTTCTCTAGTCCCCAAAAGAACAACCACGTGAAGAACCTGGGGTCCACCTCAGGGCTACCTTCCCACACTGCAACTCCCTCTACCCCACCCTCAATTGACACACACACCCCGGATCAGCAGGCTGGGTCTAGGCCCAAGGAGGGAATAGTGAGGTTTCCTGGGTGGCAGGGAATCATGCCCCAACTTGGTCAAAATTCCAAGTTAGGAAAGGAAGACAGAAGGAAGACTTGGCTTGCCCACCCACTCCCCTCCCCCCAGTCATCCCAGACAATAGGCTCACATCCCTGATAAGTAACACTGTGATTCTGAGGTGTCAGTAGGGCTCCCAGTGGCTTCAGATTACTGCAAAGGGCCCAGGGGAGGGGGCAGGCATTTACCCTACCACCTGCTCAGTATTAGCCAGCCAAGCTGCTACCCTCAGCTTGTGCTGTGGCCCCTCTCCCCTGCAGACACCCATGGCTGGGGACCAGGCCTCCTGCCGGAGAGAAGTCAGTCCAGGAGGCCCTTGCTTCCCCAGCCAGGGAGGAAGGATGGCCTGGGAAGCCTGGGACGGCTACACCAGCTTCTTGGCTTCAAAGAAGCTCTTGAGGTGTCGCATCTGCCAGACGCCGATGGCTACGAGAATGAGGGTCTGCAGGATAGACCACCACAGCACCCTCTGGTTGGTGCTCTCGCTGGTCTGCCGGAAGCGTTCCTCTCGCCACTGTGGGAGGGGAGAAAGGAAGACGAGCCTGAGTTGGCTGGGCCCCACCTGGGCCCACTAGAACTGCTGGGTTCCCTCCCCAGAGGATGTCCCAGGGCCAACTAACTTTGCCCAGGTTCCAGTCAAGTGCCTGAAAAAAGCCACCCCACCTGGGAACTGTCTTCACCCTCACCAGCCAGATGACCTCAGGCAACCCACTCATTTCTCCTAGGTCTATTTGCTCATCTGTAAGGTACAGCCTTACCTGGTCCTACCCTGATGCCTGTGGGAGTGGTAAAGTGGCTGTGGTATCACCCTATCAGACAGAGCTGTCCTGGAACGCTCAGAAGTGGACTTGCTCTGAGCCCTCTGCCTGGGTCTCCCAAACTGCTCCTTGAATATTGTGTGCACAGGTTGCAAACTGGTAGTCCAGGGGCTGGATGGAGCCCATACACGTTTTTGTTGGCTCACACAGTGTTTTGACAACATTTAAAACCCAGAATTTTTTACATAAAAAACCGAGACCTCTAAGTGCCTCTTAAAACCCTGGGCTAGCAATTCTGCAATGCTGCCCTCAGCTGACCACAGTAGCTGTTTCCATTTAGATAGGTCACTATTCTACCCGTCATTATGGTCACAGATCCATTCATAGTACCTGCCTGCCTCCTGGACACAGGAGAGATTAAAACCCTTGATCCCGGGAGCACTGAGAACCATGGAAATAACACCCAAGGTGTTGGTATCAATTCCTGCTCTGTCATTTTGTGTGTCTCCTAATAAGATAATGACAGCCCCTTAAGAGACTGCCTCCTCAATTAAAAGTAGTTAGTAATACCCATCCCACCTTTTAGACTTGCAATGCGGCACAGACATGTAAATCCCTTGGGTTCATAATAAATCTGACATGTGACTCCTGGCTAAGTCAGTGTGCAGCTTCTGGGAGGAAGCCCACTGCTCCTGGCTCAGCCACTCACCCGCTGGTAGTTCTGCTCTTTCTGGATCTGCTCTACTTGCTCCACCAGCTGTCGCACTCGTAGCTGCAGCTCACTCAACTTGTCTTTCGCAGCAATTTCTGCATAGTCGTTGGCATGTTCACCTACCTGGATGTCCAGATGAACTCTCTGGAGACAGACAGACAAGGAAGATAGGAGAATCAGGTAGCCCTGCTCTGTCTTCCTGCCAGGGCCTAACAGCTGGTCCTCCCACCTTTCTTCATTTGTTCATTTAGCCAACACTGACTGAGGCCTCCTTAGTGTCTGGCCCTGTGGGGCTCTAGGCCCAAGGGCAAGAATAAGCCTTGGCTGATACTCTAACCAAAGCACATACAAAGAGCTCCGTAACCACACCCTGAATGTTCACTGGAAACCCAGCTGTATTGAGACACAAAATCTGACATAGTCATCTCACACCTACAGTAGCACCAGTCCCCAGTCTTGACCAGGGGCTAGAGGCCGAAAGAGTCCAACATGGGTCCACTTACCAGCATGCCTCCAGCAAAAAGGGAGAACTTGGTGGAATTGGAGTGAAGACAGATCTGGTGCTCACCAGGGGTATGGGAGGTAAAGGTGAACCTGCCTTCAGAGCCATACTGCCGGGCCAGGATGACCTGGAGAGAAGGGACTTCAGTGAGTATTATGGTAGGAATAGGGCTGATGGTGCGTAAGGCTCTAAGTGCCTCAAAAGTTGACAAGCAGAGCCCTAGGCATCCCACAAAACTAAAAGCTCCAATGCTGCTTAGCAGCAGTTGCCAAAAACTTGCCTTCGAACTATCTGGAGAAGGGGCGAAGAGTCTGACATTAGGTTGGCATGTGACCACTCTTGGAAAAGGCTTTACTTTATTCATAGCTCATGCCCTTTCAACTCTTTTGCTGTCATTCTTTCAAATGAAAGGTGACAGTTGAACGGTTTTGAAGTTTTTTTGTTTGTTTTAACATCCTTATTTGTCAAATTAAAAGCTGCTCATTCTTTTTGGAAAGTACCCTGTTCCGTGAAATCCTAAAATCTATATGTCATGGCTTTAGAGTCGACAAAACTCTTTGGTTTCTAGCACAATTAATCCACTCACCACATGTATAAGACAGATGAATTTCTATTTCACAGACCAAAGAAATGGCTTAGAGAAGGCAGCTGATTTGGTGGGTTCATGCAGCGGTCAGTAACAAGTTAAGAGAAGCAGCCAGCACTGAAAAAGCCCAAGGTTAGCCCGGAGTGAAAACCCAGGATCTTCCCACAACACCAACTGTTTTTACCAGTCTAGCAGATGCGCAAACTAGGAGGGGAAGTACCGGCGCCTGCTTGGTCTGGCGCTCAAGTTCAGAGCGGAGGGCTCAGCGGGGCTAAGGAGCCGACTCACCTTGTCCTCTGGGTCCTTAACCTCCACGAACATGCCAAGCCCGGGGGTGGCCGGTTGGTATTCCTCTCGCTGCTTGTCATACAACTGCGTCCGGTAGTTTCCTGGAAGCAAGCAGGGCGAGCCCAGTCAAAGGAACGCGAGGTGGCGCTGAATCCGCTGTCGCCAGGGCACGCCGACGCCGCCTGCTCCCAGCTCTGAGGAGATGACCCTCCCGCAACCCCGCCCCAAGACCGCGGTCTTGTTGAAAACTCTCTCCCTGCCCTCGTACCTATAACCATGGTCTCGTCCGGAATCTCCTCAATAAAGCACTTCTTTTCCGTCTCCCCGATGTGGAAGTAAAGCGCGCCTCCGCGGGCCGCAAACCACAGCAGTAGCAGGAGGGCCCTAACGACCCTACCCAACCGGGCTCCGGGGCAGAGCCCAACAACCCGCACGCCCCGCTGTGCAGCCATCTTACCCCACTTGCCCGCGCAGCAGCAGCCGGCCCTGCCACGTAGCCCTGCCGCCGCCGCGCAGCCTGCCGGGACAGCGAGTTCCGCCGGGCGGACTACAAGTCCCAGATGCCCCGAGGCCGTGGCGCGGCGGTACTTGATTGGGGCGCCGCTTCTACCTAGGAGCGAATTGGGGACGCAGAATTGAGAAATTCTTTCCGTTGACCCTCGTCGCGGCCCAGTGACTGGTGTTGATTATCAATTTTTTACAGATCATGAAACACGCAGTTTGAGTCGCGAAGCGAATTATGATCAGGGACAGGATTCGAACCTAGGATCCTTGACTTCCCTGGGCATAGCATCTGCCCCTCCGTTTGCTTCTGTTTTTAAAAATAGAATTTTGAAAGAAATGACACAAACAATTCATGAATTTATCTTCGAAAATGTTTCAAATACTGAAGAAGAAGAAGAAAAAACAAGAAACAGCAGCGGTAGCAGCCGCCGCCGCCGCCACGGAACCCCTTTGCCATGTCTTTGTCCCCGAAACGTCGTCCACTTGTCTGTGTGCTTCCAGGCATCCTACCTCCGCCCCTCGTCCCCCCTCCAACTCCCCCCCCCCCCGCTACTCATCCACGCCAGCTTTGCTGTCAGATACCAGCCTTGATGGCTCGTCTCTGAACCGGGATTCAGTGCCCCATTGGCAGGCTGGTAAAGGAGTATTGGTGGGGGTCTTGGGGCGGAACTGCGCGTTTTGGAGAGCTCAGGGTCGGATCAGCAGAGATCTGCCTTTCGTGAATTGTATCCAAATTTCAGTGTATTTTGGCAGCTCTCCTTCGGAGTTAGCAGTTTATGATTGTGCTACCTCAAGACTTCATAGAAGCTTCCGTTTTCTCTTTATTTTGAGTTCTCTTTGTTTCATTTGTCCCTAGGGAGGGGGGGTTAGTGGGAATGTGTTTAGCTTTCTCCCTCATTGGAAAGTCTTTACCTTATTTTTCTTGACAGTAATAAAATTCCATAAAATGAATGTACCTTATTTTTTTAACCATAACTCTGATGAAAGTGGTTAAGATTTCTATCCCCCTAATTATTTGCTCTTACAAATAACGCTGCAGTAAAATTTCTTGTTCATTTTCTAAAAACCATTGCTGTAGGACATAGTTTTGTTGATAAGAGATCACAAAATTGTCCTCCCAAAAACTTTGTACCATATTACAACCTCACCAACAGTGTGTTGGAGTGCTTACTTCCTCACACCCTGGTCAAATGTTCTTAACCTTTTAAATATTTGCAATATCAGTGGATGAAAAATAGTATTTCACTATCCTTTAATTTCTATTTCCTTGAGGACTGAACATTTTTTTATTGGTCATTTGTTTTCTTCTATGAATTGCTGGTTGTGTTTTTCTTTGTGCTATTATAACTACATACTATATTACTGCTGTTGTAACCACCACTCAGAATTAACAAATAATTACAGAATTAATAAATGATAACATTTTATGATAATACTTTCAGGTATTTTTAAAAGTAAACATTTTATACTGAGATAATTGTCGTGGTCCAAACGCGGGTTGGAAAAGAATTTCCAGACACAAGGCAGAATGTAAAGAACATAGAATTTATTAGAGGGAAGGGTCACTGCCAGAAGAGTGGGCCGACTTCCTAGTAGTCTGGGAGAGTTGAGCCCGAACATGCTATTGATCAGTTTTTATAGCCAGAAAACAAAGGAATGGTCCGAGGTGAAAATTTCATTTACTGATTGGTCGAGGCACATATACCTTCCATCTATAGAGTGGGAGTGGGACAGGGCATATGCCTTTCCTTATTTGGGACAGGTCCCATTGCCCAGGTGGGCGTCACCCAGGTGGGCTCAGGAATTTCGTAACCATAGCAACATAGTGGGGAGGGCGATTAAGAGTCCGGTAGGGGGTGTAACCCTGAAACTTTTTCAGGCAAGGTTGTCCTTTGTCCTTGAAGCACCATTGTCCTTGGAGCACCACAATAATTATAGATTAACATGAAGCTGTAAGAAATAACTAAAGGAGATCCACAGTGCCCATTATTCAGTTTCCCCCAATGGTACCATCTTGCCCAAGTATAATACAATATCACAACCAGAATATTGACATTGATACAGTTAAGACACAGAACACTTCCATCACCACAAGGATACTTCATGTTGTCCTATTATAGCCACACCCACTTCCCTACTCCCTTACCCCCTCTGTAACCCCAGACAACCACTAATCTGTGTTTTCCATTTCTATAACTTTGTCATTTCAAGAATGTTATATAAACGGAATCATACAGTATGTAACCTTCTGCAATTGACTTTTTTCACTCAGCATAATTCTCTGGAGATTTATTCATTTTATTGCCTATTCCAACTGTTAGTTTCTTTTTGTAGTAAAAAAATAACCATTACACACAATGTATAAAGATATAATTTTGTAACATCAACAATTGAAAGGGGTGAGAACAAATTTGTGAAAGGAGCAGAGTTTTTATGTGTTATTGAAGGTAAACTGATATAAATTCAAATTAGAGTGTTTTAACTTTAGTATGTTAAATGTAATCTCCATGGTAACCACAAAAAAATTAGCTAAAGAATATACACAAGGGACTACCCTGGCCGTCCAGTGGTTAAGACTCTGTGCTGCCACTGTAGGGGGCACGGGTTTGATCCCTGGTCGGGTAACTAAGATCCTGCATGCCGTGAGGCATGGCTAAAAATAATAATAATATACACAAAAGGAAATGAGAAATGAATTTAAATGTTTCACTACAAAAACTAATGCAAAAGAAATAAATGCAGGAAATTAGGGACAAAAACCTATAAGGGAAATGGAAAAAAATAGCAAAATGACAGAAGTAAGTTCCTCCTTATAAGTAATTATTTTAAATGTAATTTATTAAATGTAAATAGATTAAATTCTCCAGTCAAAAGACAAAGATTGGGGCTTCCCTGGTGGCGCAGTGGTTGAGAGTCTGCCTGCTGATGCAGGGGACACGGGTTCATGCCCCGGTCTGGGAAGATCCCACATGCCACGGAGCGGCTGGGCCCATGAGCCATGGCCGTTGAGCCTGCGTGTCCAGAGCCTGTGTGTCCAGAGCCTGTGCTCTGCAACGGGAGAGGCAACAACAGTGAGAGGCCCGCATATCTCAAAAAACCCCAAAAAAGACAAAGATTGGAAAATTGGGTAAAACCCACAATCCAACTATATGCAATCTGCAAGAGACTCATTTTACTTTATTTTATTTTACTTTTTTATTTTATTGGAAACATATTATATTTTGGAAGAACTCACTACTTAAGGTGACAGAATTCCACAATCAAATTACATGAAAATATACGTCGCAATTTCTTTGTACAATAGATGAGAAAAATCTGCAGTATAGAAGAATAGAGGCAAAGAAATACAAAGGGCTAAGGAGAAGGCTATGAGGGTAAACAGCATTTTTAATAGCAAACCCAGAAGTTAAGTAGAAAGCCTGTAGTTGTGCATGCTTTATTCATCCAAACTTCACATTAGGTAACTGAAGGACAAAAATAAAACCAAATTTTGTATTGTTTGGGGTAAATTTCAATAATTTTAATCTGAATTGAATTCAGAACCAATTCTTTTTAGTTCTTGGGGATCATGACTGAATTCAAGAGCTCTCAACAATGAAAAAATGTTATTGCTACATCCAATCCAAGAGATGAGTGCAAGTATAATACAAAAGAAACAAAGCACCTAGTGATGACCATTCCTCTGACGTCATCATTAAAAATCAAGTAGTTGCTTATTGAGTATTTTGGTATTTGAACTAAATGATTTGAAAACTTCCTGGCAGACAGAAGAGATAAAAGCAAAGGGGAGGGGACTTCTCTGGTGGCGCAGTGGTTAAGAATCCACCTGCTAATGCAGGAGACACGGGTTCAATCCCTGGTCCAGGAAGATCCCACATATCACAGAGCAACTAAGCCCCTGCACCACAACTACTGAGCCTGCGCTCTAGAGTCGGTGAGTCACAGCTACTGAGCCCACGTGCCACAACTACTGAGCCCATGTGCCGCAACTATTGAAGCCCTCACACCTAGAGCCTGTGCTCTGCAACAAGAGAAGACTGCACAATGAGAAGCCCACACACCACAACGAAGAGTAGCCCCGCTCACCACAACTAGACAAAGCCCATGCACAGCAATGAAGACCCAATGCAGGTAAAAACTAAATTAATTAATTAATAGTAAATTCCATTTACAATAGTATTAAAAAAAGCCTTAGGAATAAACTCAACCACGGAGGTGAAAGACTTGTACTATGAAAACTGCAAAAAATTTCTGAAAGAAATTGTAGAAGACATAAATAAATAGAAAGACATCCTATGTTCATGGATTGGAAGAATAAATATTTTTATGATGTTGTTACTACCCAAAGCAAGCTACAGATTTAATGCAATTCCTATCAAAATCCCAATGATTTATTTTTGCACAAATAGAGAAACCCATCCTAAAATTCATATGGAATATCAAGGGACCCAAAATAGGCAAAACAATCTTGAAAAAGAAGAATCAAGTTCTTGATTTCAAAACTTAACTACAAGCTACAGTAACCAAAACAGTGTGGTACTGGCATAAAGTACAGACATGTAGGTCAATGGAACCAAATAGAGAGTGCAGAAATAAACCCTCACATATATGGTCAAATGATTTTCAACAAGGGTGCCAAGACCATTCAGTCTTCAAAAAATGGTGGGAGAATTGGTTATCCACATACAAAAGAATGAAGTTTAACCCTTGCCACCATATACAAAATTAGCTCAAAATGGACTCATGACCTAAATATAAGGCCTAAAACTATAAAACCCTTAGAAGAAAATATAGGGCAAAAACTTCATGACATTAGATTTGGCAATGGTGTTTTGGATATGACACCAAAGGCACAAGAAACAAAAGAAAAAATAGACAAATTGGACTTTATGAATAAATTTTTTAAATGTGCATCAAAAGAAACGATCAGCAAAGTAAAAAGGCAACCCACGGAATGGGAGAAAATATTTGCAAATCATATATTAGACAGGGGATTAATATCTAGAATATATAGAGAACCCCTAAAACTTAACAACAACAACAAAAAAACAACTCAATTCGAAAATAGTAAAGGACTTGAATAGACATTTCTCCAAAAAGATATACAACAGTCAATAAGCATATGAAAAGATTCTCAACATAACTAATTAACAAGGAAATGCAAATCAAAACTACAGTGAGATAGTACCTCACATCCATTAGGATGACTAGTACCAAAAAGCAGAAAACGAATGTTGAAAGGATGTAGAGAAATTGGAACCCTTGTGCACTGCTGATGGGAATGTAAAATGGTACAGCTGTTGTGGAGAACAGTATGGTGGTTACTCAAAAAACTAAAAACCAGAACTACCATATGATCCAGCAATGCCACTTCTGGGTATATACTCAAAAGAATTGAAAGCAGGGTCTTAAAAAGATATTTTTTACACTCATATTCATAATAGCGATAGCTTTAATGTGGAAATTCAAGTATCCATTGACAGATGGATGGATAAGCAAAATGTGGTATATACATACAATGAAATAATCAGCCTTTAAGAGGAAGGAAATTCTGACATATGCTACAACATGGACAGACCTTGAGGATGTTATGCTAAGTGAAATAAACCAATCACAAAGACAAATACTGTATTATGTCATTAACATAAGATTCCTAGAGTAGTCAAATTCATAGAGACAGAAAGTAGAATGGAAACCCTGAAGGGTTATGGGGGGCAGGGAATGGAAAGCTGTTATTTAATGGGTATAGGGTTTCAGTTTTGCAAGATGAAAAGAGTTCTGGAGATAGTGGTTATAGTTTCATAACAATATGAATGTACTTAAACACTACTAAACTGTACACCTTGAAATGGGTGAGACTAACTTTTATGTTATGTGTATTTTACCATACTATATTGGGGGAAAAAAGGGGGGCTTCCACTGTCCCTTTCCTCACAGTGAGCCACAGCCACCCTTGGCCTCTGCAGGAGACCCTCCAACACTAGCAGAAGAAATAAATCTTGGATTTTAAAAATCAATGCTGAGCAGAAGCAAGAAAAACTACAATTCTGCAGCCTGTGGAACAAAAACCACATTCACAGAAAGATAGACAAGATGAAAAGGCTATGTACCAAATGAAGGAACAAGATAAAACCTGAGTAAAACAACTAAACGAAGTGGAGATAGGCAACCTTCCAGAAAAAGAATTCAGAATAATAATAGTGAAGATGATCCAGGGCCTCGGAAAAAGAATGGAGGCAAAGATCGAGTAGACACAAGAAATGTTTAAAAAAGACCAAGAAGGGTTTCCTTGGTAGCACAGTGGTTGAGAGTCCACCTGCCGATGCAGGGGACACGGGTTTGTGCCCTGGTCCAGGAAGATCCCACGTGCCACGGAGCAGCTGGGCCCATGAGCTATGGCCGCTGAGCCTGCGCGTCCGGAACCTGCGTGTCTGGAGCCTGTGCTCCGCAAAGGGAGAAGGCACAACAGTGAGAGGCCCGCGTACTGCAAAAAAAAAAAAAAAAAAAAATTAAAAAAGACCGAGAAGAATTAAAGAACAAACAAACAGAGATGAACAATACAATAACTGAAATTAAAATTACACTAGAAGGAATCAATAGCAGAATAACTGAGGCAGAAGAATGGATAAGTGGCCTGGAAGACAGAATGGTGGAATTCACTGCTGTGAAACAGAATAAAGAAAAAAGAATGGAAAGAAATGAAGACAGCCTAAGAGACCTCTGGGACAACATTAAACACAACAACATTCACATTATAGGGGTCCCAGAAGGAGAAGAGAGAGAGCAAGGACCCAAGAAAATATTTGAAGAGATTATAATCGAAAATTTCCCTAACATGGAAAGGAAATAGCCACCCAAGTCCAGGAAGCTCAGAGAGTCCCATACAGAATAAAGCCAAGGAGAAACACGCTGAGACACATAGTAATCAAATTGGCAAAAATTAAAGACAAAGAAAAATTATTGAAAGCAGCAAGGGAAAAATGACAAATAATATACAAGGGAACTCCCATAAGGTTAACAGGTTATTTCTCAGCAGAAACTCTACAAGCCAGAAGGGAGTGGCATGATATACTTAAAGTGCTGAAAGGGAAGAACCTACAACCAAGATTATTCTACCTGGCAAAGATCTCATTCAGATTCAGTGGAGAAATCAAAAGCTTTACAGACAAGCAAAAGCTAAGAGAATTCAGTACCACCAAACCAGCTCTACAACAAATGCTAAAGGAACTTCTGTAAGTGGGAAACACAAGAGAAGAAAAAGACCTACAAAAACAAACCCCAAACAATTAAGAAAATGGTCATAGGAACATACATATCAATAATTACCTTAAACGTGAATGGATTAAATACTCCAACCAAAAGACACAGGCTTGCTGAATGGATACAAAACAAGACCCATATATATGCTGTCTACAAGAGACCCACTTCAGACCTAGGGACACATGCAGACTGAAAGTGAGGGGATGGAAAAAGATATTCCATGCAAATGGAAATCAAAAGAAATCTGGAGTAGCAATACTCATATCAGATAAAATAGACGTTAAAATAAAGTATGGTACAAGAGACAAGGAAGGACACAATAGAATGATCAAGGGATCAATCCAAGAAGAAGATATAACAATTATAAATATATATGCACCCAACATAGGAGCACCTCAATACATAAGGCAACTGCTAACGGCTATAAAACAGGAAATCGACAGTAACACAATAATACTGGAAGAGGTTAACACCTCACTTACACCAATGAACAGATTATCCAAAATGAAAATAAATAAGGAAACACAAGCTTTAAATGACACAATAAACCAGATAGATTTAACTGATATTTATAGGACATTCCATCCAAAAACTGCAGATTACACTTTCTTCTCAAGTGCGCACGGAACATTCTCCAGGATAGATCACATCTTGGGTCACAAATCAAGCCTCAGTAAATTTAAGAAAATTGAAATCATATCAACCATCTTTTCTGACCACAATGCTATGAGATTAGAAATGAATTAAAGGGAAAAAAATGTAAAATACACAAACACATGGAGGCTAAACAATACGTTAGTAAATAACCAAGAGATCACTGAAGAAATCTAAGAGGAAATAAAAAAATACCTTGAGACAAATGACAAAGAAAGCACTACGATCCAAAACCTATGGGATGCAGCAAAAGCTGTTCTAAGAGGGAAGTTTATAGCTATACAAGCCTACCTCAAGAAACAAGAAAAATCTCAAAATAAACAATCTAACCTTACACCTAAAGGAACTAGAGGAAGAAGAACAAACAAAACCCAAAGTTAGCAGAAGGAAAGAAATCATAAAGATCAGAGCAGAAATAAATGAAATAGAAACAAAAAAAAATAGCAAAGATGAACAAAACTAAAAGCTGGTTCTTTGAGAAGATAAACTAAATTGATAAATCATTAGCCAGACTCATCAAGAAAAAGAGGGAGAGGACTTAAATCAGTAAAATTAGAAATGAAAAAGGGGAAGTTACAACAGACACCGCAGAAATACAAAGCATCCTAAGAGACTACTACACGCAGCTCTATGCCAATAAAATGGACAACCTGGAAGAAATGGACAAATTCTTAAAAAGGTATAACCTTCCAAGACTGAACCAGGAAGAAATAGAAAATATGAACAGACAAATCACAAGTAATGAAATTGAAACTGTGATTAAAAATCTTCCAGCAGGGTTTCCCTGGTGGTGCAGTGGTTGAGAGTCCACCTGCCAATGCAGAGGACACGGGTTCGTGCCCCAGTCCGGGAAGATCCCACATGCCGTGGAGTGGCTGGACCCGTAAGCCATGGCCGCTGAGCCTGCGCGTCCGGAGCCTGTGCTCCGCAACGGGAGAGGCCACAGCAGTGAGAGGCCCGCATACCGCTTAAAAAAAAAAAAATGGGCAGAAGACCTAAATAGACATTTCTCCAAAGAAGACATGCAGATGGCCAAAAAGCGCATGAAAAGCTGCTCAACATCACTAATTATTAGAGAAATGCAAATCAAAACTACAATGAGGTATCACCTCACACCAGTTAGAATGGGCATCATCAGAAAATCTACAAACAACAAATGCTGGAGAGGGTGTGGAGAAAAGGGAACCCTTTTGCACTGTTGGTGGGAATGTAAATTGATACAGCCACTATGGAGAACAGTATGGAGGTTCCTTAAAAAACTAAAAATAGAATTACCATACGATCCAGCAATCCCACTACTGGGCATATACCCAGAGAAAACCATAATTCAAAAAGACACATGCACCCCAATGTTCATTGCAGCACTATTTACAATAGCCAGGTCATGGAAGCAACCTAAATGCCCATTGACAGACGAATGGATAAAGAAGATGTGGTACATATATAAAATAGAATATTACTCAGCCATAAAAAGGAACAAAATTGGGTCATTTGTTGAGACGTGGATGGATCTAGAGACTGTCATACAGAGTGAAGTAAGTCACAAAGAGAAAAAAAAATACCATATATTAATGCATACATGTGGAACCTAGAAAAATGGTACAGATGAACCAGTTTGCAGGGCAGAAACTGAGACACAGAAGTAGAGAACAAACATATGGACACCAAGGGGGCAAAGTAGCGGGGGCGTTGGTGTGGTGGTGTGATGAACTGGGTGATTGGGATTGACACGTATACACTGATGTGTATAAAATTGATGACTAATAAGAATCTGCTGTATAAAAAAAAACAAAATAAAATTCAATTTTTTTCCTAACTTTGATACACAATGTAGGTTGTCTCTCTCTTCTGGAATGTTCTTTTCCCAGATCCTGACGTGATGAATTCTTCCTGATGTTCAAAGCTCAGCTTAAATGCCATCTCAGAGAGGCTTTCCCAACCCAGAGACCCCCCATGCCAGTCACTCTCAGTCACAACATTCTGTTTTATTTTTACTAAAGCAAGTATTGCCCCCTGATATTTTCTTATTTTATTCACGTACTTTTATCAGTTATCTTCCCCCACTCTAGCGGTAAAATATAAGTCCATGGAACAGAGTTTGTCTTCTTAGTGCTGTGTATCCTGGTATGAAACAATGTCTAGTACCTAATAGATGATCAATAAGTATTTATTACATGAATGTATGAAAAGTATTCTCATTTCATTATTTTAAAAATAGCATAATGTCATGTTATATGTCAATTATACCCCAATTTGACTTTTAATTAAAAATAATAAATTTTTTTTAAAAAGGGAAGGAAAAAGTAACCATTAAGTAGTAGCCATCCTATGATGCTCCACAGTTTAGCCACTGACGAACATTTGGGTTGTTTCCAGCTTACTTTTATTTCCATTACAAATAAAGACGCAATAAACATTTATGTACAGTTTTTTTTCTAACTTTATTTATTTGTTTATATTTTATTTTTGGCTGTGTTGGAACTTCGTTGCTGCGGGCGGGTTTCTCTAGTTGGGCGAGCGGGGGCTACTGTTTGTTGCGGTGAGTGGGCTACTCAGTGCAGCGGCTTCTCTTGTTGCAGAGCACAGGCTCTAGGCCACAAGGGCTTCAGTAGTTGCAGCACATGGCCTCAATAGTTGTGGCTTGTGGGCTCCAGAGCGCAGGCTCAGTAGTTGTGGCGCACTGGCTTAGTTTCTCCACGGCATGTGGGATCTTCCCAGACCAGGGTTCGAACCCGTGTCCCCTGCATTGGCAGGCAGATTCTTAACCACTGCACCACCACAGAAACCTGATGTACAGGGTTTTGTATGAACATAAGTCTTCATTTCTCTGGAACAAATGCCTAGGTGAGCAATTGCTGGGTCTTATGGTAGTTGAATGCTAAGTTTTTAAAGAAACTGATCAACTCTTTTCCAGAGTGACTACTATTTTACATTCCCACCAGCAACGTATAAGTGATCCAGTTTTTCCACATTGTCACCGACATTTGTTGTTGTCACTATTTTTTACTTTAGCCATTCTGATATGTTTGTAATGATACTTTGATAAGGATAGAGTAGGATAATTAAATAGTTTAGAAATTCCACTGGGGGATTAAAGACAGAAAAGGAATTTTAAGGGTGTTTGGGAGACTGTTGTAAGCTAATGAACACTCAAGAAAAGAATCAAGTAACCCAGTAATAATCTACTCTACCTTGAAGGAAGACCAGGTGCATTCAAGCCCCAGACCCACTCAAGCCACAAATACTCATAGTTAAAATACAAGACAATAGTTATGGAGTCTGAATCTTGTTCAATAGTTATGGAGTCTGAATCTTGTTACATGAAGTCAGGGAGTTAATGGTCCTTGAAGAGTAGCATTTCTGCACATAGCTACTACAGCAATATAGGTGAGAGGTGAAAAACTAGGGGAAAGGGAACGTTATGCAGAGACCTAAGATGAATTACCATATTTTAGTATGTCACCACCCTTTTGCTAATATACATAAGATTTAAATAGCACCATGACAGTCCCAGTTAGATGATAGAGGGTTAAAGGAAGAACTCATAATGTAAGCCTTGACGTCTACCCAAAAATGAGGAAGAAGGTGGTCTTCTCCCCTCCCCACTTTTTCTTTCATTATAAAAATGTAGCCCTCTTTGTTCTCAGGGCTGCCTTCCCTTGCCTGCCAGCTTGTAGCTCTCACAAGCATCCTATGCTAATAAACTCACTCTTTGCCTGTTTCTTTGCCTCCTGCTGAATTCTTTCTGTGCCGAGACAAAACAACATGAGCTTCAATAAGTCCTGAGACTAGATGTGTGGTTTCATTTAAAAGACAGTGGGTTTGAGTCCCCTCCTAAGTCAGTGATTGTGGGTTCAAGTCCCAATCTGAGGTGCAGCTGGGTTTGAGTCTCATCTTCATTTTGGTTTTAATTTGCATTTCTCTAATGGCTGATGTTGAAAACCTTTCCATGCATTCATTTGCATCTTTATATCCTCTTTAATTAGATGTCTCTTCATGTCTTTTGCCCATTTTCTATTTGAATTTTTACTTTTGTTTGTTTGTTTTTTGTTTGTTTGTTTTTTGCGGTACGCGGGCCTCTCACTGTTGTGGCCTCTCCTGTTGCGGAGCACAGGCTCCGGAAGCACAGGCTCAGCGGCCATGGTTCACGGGCCTAGCCGCTCCGTGGCATGTGGGATCCTTCCGGACCGGGGCACGAACCTGTGTCCCCTGCATCGGCAGGCGGACTCTAACCACTGCGCCACCAGGGAAGCCCAGTTAGATGTTTTTAAATGGTGTCATTGCCTTAAAATTTGGGTTTTGCTAAAGCCCTTTTACAGGAAGTTCTTTGCTTTCCTATATCTTGTGAGATGAGGAAAGGGATATCTCTACATCTCACACATGTCATATTTCCCAAGCTATGCTGACACCAGGCTGTGTGCTTTTTGTCTGACACACTGTCTTGTCTGTTCCATTCGTTTCCTCTGAGTTCTTTAAGTCAGAATCTCCACATTGAGAACTGGAATGGTAAGAAGTAGACAACTGTTGGCCCATTCTCTTTCTGTGGCAGTGGAGAAAAAGAGAATAATTTCTATCTAGACCTTTACCAGTCTTGTTGGAAATCTCCCCCACTGAGCATTGGACATAGTCAAAGCAGAAGATGGGTTCCATGTCCCAAACAGTTTTCCTAAATCCAGGGCCACAGCTTTGAGAACGCTCAGAGATCGGAGTCTGAACAGTAATAGGGGAAAAGTTCATGAGGGATTAAATAATACAGGGAAAGGAAAGAAGGCAGCAGTAGGAGAATATGAATGTATACCCAATGTGTGTGTGTTTGTGTGTAATTTGGGACACAGGTATGGAGTTTATTCTTTTTTTAAAATTAATTTATTTATTTTTGTATATTTTTTTGGCTGTGTTGGGTCTTCGTTTCTGTGCGAGGGCTTTCTCTAGTTGCGGCAAGCGGGGGCCACTCTTCATCGCGGTGCGCAGGGCTCTCACTATCGCGGCCTCTCTTGTTGCAGAGCACAGGCTCCAGACGCGCAGGATCAGTAGTTGCGGCTCACAGGCCTAGTTGCTCCGCAGCATGTGGGATCTTCCCAGACCAGGGCTCGAACCCGTGTCCCCTGCAATGGCAGGCAGATTCTCAACCACTGTGCCACCAGGGAAGCCCTGGAGTTTATTCTTGACATACATTCAGGGGAACAGGGAAATTGGAGATCAAATAACATCACAGTGTTGATGGTAACTGAAGAACTTACTTCACTTTGATTCCATCCACATATCCTTAAGTCAGAAGCTCCCTCACGAAGAGACTCCAATCTTAGGAAGCAAACACCAGCGCCACCTCTCCCACACTCAGGGAGCAGTCCTGGTGTTCTCTTCCTCCTCTCCAGTGGTGGCAGTGCCCATTCAACCAACAAGTATTCACACAGTTGGCACCTGTAAGCTGGAGTGATTGACACAACCCCCTGAGAGGCAGAGAGTTCAGCAACATGGACCAGGAGCAAGGGGGCTGAGCCCTCATCTGGAGCAGCTGTAGGGGCAGGAAAACATGAGGACCGGAGAAGGGAAGTAAGGTACAAGGTCATACAGTCAACTAATGACAGAGCCAGTACAGAATCCTGAATCTTAGTTTTGGGGATGGGGATGGGGAAGGATGGACATACCTTAGGTCATTTGAACCTGTTCTTCAAAGCCAGAAACATGGCTGGGACTTGCCAGATTGAGTGCAGCAGTATCCTGGCAGTGGCAGCAGTAGAAACCTAATTCTTACTTTCCTCTTAACCTTGGCCCCAATCTGCTCTGCCCCAGTCCAAGAGAAGGCAGGGCTGTGACCCACCTTTCTCCTCACCTGCTCCACCCTGTTCCCCAACTCCTGACTTGTAAAACCCTCAGTGTAGGTGGGATGAGAATGCTGCCATGATCTTTTGGAGACCCAGTGGTGCAGACTCTGGTTGAGGAGAGTATTAACTATATTTTCTTATATTCTGTGTTCCTGATGCTCTGGCATCTGGGGCCTCACTACCCCTCCCAGGGTTAGTTCTTAGAGATAGCAAAGGAGTCACCTGAGAGGGTACCTTTCATATGTAAACCAACCAATCCAAAGCCCATACCCCCCTGCCCCCAACCACCATCTTTATTGAACTCTCACGCAACAAGCCAATATTCCTCCTGCCCTAATCACCTCAGGGTCGGGTACCAGATAACCCATGACAGCCCCAACACCACAGAGCCTGCTGAAATTATTCAAACTAACCAATCACCCACTCCTTCCCATGAACACCATAATAAAGGCTTTTATCCATGCTTTCCCCTCACTCCTCTGCCTCCTGACCAACACTGGTGTTTCCCCATGTGGCCCTGCATGACTTGGTGTACCCAGTCTGCTTGGGAACTGTGAGTAAAAAACTATCTTTTCTTTCTTTCTTTTTCGGCCATGACCTGCGGCATGTGGGATCTTAGTTCCCCAACCAGGGATCAAACTTGCACCCCCTGCAGTGGAAGTGCAGAGTATTAACCACTGGACCACCAGGGAAGTCCCCAAACTATCTTTTCAATAGTAATCATCTCCTGATCTGTTGGCCTCACCATGCCTGAATAATAGTAAAACTTACTTTTTAAAATCAGAGAGAAAAAAGGGAGGAGGGAGGCGCTATGGAAAAGAAGGGAGGAAATAGTGGAGAGGAAAGGGGAAGAAAGGGGAAGTAAGGAAGTGTCACTGTCTGGATTTGCCATCTTCCTCTTCTCTCTTCCCTCCACCTTGGTCTCCCCATCATGTCCCCTACCCTCCTTTTTCCCTGGGTTCTATCTCATTCTATACAATGAATGATCTTTGAACCAAAAGAATGAGGTTTCCCATTTGCATGGAAGACTGGAGAGAAAGTCTTCATTCAAGGGCAGAAGTGGTTACCAGTTCGGGAACTTGATAGAAAGGGTGATGATAAGTAGAAGATGTCTGAGAAAGCTGCATCCCTTATCCAGGTTCATCTATACAACCTCAGGCATGAGGGGAGAGGATTCACCTTTGGTGAAAACTGAGCCCAGAGAGGAGTCCTGGTGCCTCAACCAAGTCTGTGCATTTCTTTACTCATCCAGAAAAGATGTTTGGAAGACAGTGGAGACCTTTGAGGATGCTGCAAACATTTTACTGTGGGAAAGTATAACGGTATTTTGGCTGGGGTAGAGCTGAGTCTTAAGTGCACTGGTATGTTGCATTTGGCCACATTACCCCTAGAGGTCCTCTGAGTCCTGGGATCAATGGCTTCCTGATTCTCAGGGACTGAGGAACAGCCCAGCCATTCCCTTTGATTTGCCCTCCTTATGGGAACCCTTGCAGTGAAGGAGGGTTGGAGGACCAAGCCAGGCACAGACCTGTGGGATGGACTGCCTGAAGCCCTGAAGAGAGATGGACTGGAAAGAGAGACAGTGAGAAAACTCTGAGAAAACTCACCAGGAGTGGAAGAATTCTGTCAGAGGGATAAGTGTGAGCCTGTGTAGGGGGTGGGGGGTGGGGGTGGTGCATGAAGCAGGAACAGTGGTTGGTTCCAGGTCCAGCGTGATACTGTTCTTGATATCCCTGGATTCAGCACATACACACCCTTCAGTGCCTAGGTGTTCTGGGAAAGAAAGCACAGGGAAAAGAACTTTCATAGGAAATTCCTTTGTGGAGATGGTCACAAGGAATATTTTTCTACATGCCAGGGAGGAAGAAGAATGCAGAGACCAGTGGACCAGAGGAAGGAACACTGGCATGGTAGTGTCCTGGGGATGATGTGGAGGTCACCAGCACACCAACAGAATCCACCCAGCACCAGAGCAGAATTGCACATGGAAGCTCTGATTTTATGTGCAAGAACATTCTAACCATGAGGTATCTCCACCCCCACCATCCCTAGTTCGAGATGCCTAATGGGAATAATGAGGAGGGGACATCATAAGAAAGGCCAGGCACAAGGTATGGAGATTTTGGCTTATGACTCATCATTACTCTTCTTCCTTCTTTCTCTCCAAACTCCTTCATCCTTGCTTTCTTCTTTCTCTCTCTTTTTTCTTCCAACTTCTCTTTCTTTTTCCTCTCTCTGTCCCCCCCTTTCCTTCCATACTCCCCTCTACTTTTTCTCCTTCCTCTCTCTTCCCTTTCTCTAACCAAACATCCACTGCACAATCATACTGTTCCTAGATTTTCGCTAGGCTTTGGGGAGCACAGAGATAAATATATGTGGCAGAAACCTGTCTTAATCTCTTCCAGCTATCAGCCCCAAGAGACTTGCATGTGAATGGACAATTATAATTCAACATGGTTAATGCAAGGTCCCAAGGAGCCCAGGGCAGGAAACACCTAAAAGAGGGATGCTGCACTTGAGTCTTGAGAGGGTGAATAGGAATTAGGCAAGTGGAAAAGAGGGCAGCAATGGGGGCTCAGGACATCCCTTAGAAAGGGAACAGCATGTAGTAGAGGCCTGACAGAGTCTTCGATCTTAGGGGAACCTCAGATAGGGCAAGTAGATGCAGTTCCCCAATGTCTTCTTTAAATCTCACAAATGGCACCCAGGTTCAGTGGTCTTGGCAGACAGTGTGGAATGAGATCACTGTCAAGTGGGAGAATCCCAGAATGATGGGCTCTCTGCTCTTATATTCTCAGCCCTGTCATCACTCAGAATCAGATTTTATCATCAACACAGTACTTTTTCTACTTGGGAACCATCTCATCCTTCCCAACATCTGGGTTCTTGGCTTTGAAATCTTGCTGTAAAGTCACTGCTGCACTATCTCCTTACATGCATGTCACTGCAGGCCCTAATAATTTTCCACTTTTGTCCCTTTAGGGGATTTCTGTGGGCAGTCTGATCACTGGCTATGAAACAGTGCTACTCACTGTGGGCCGGTGCTGGTCCATGAGTGTTTGTTATAGGTCTGCAATGAGATAAGCACAGAAATTGAGCGCTTAGAAACTTTTATAGAAATTTAACATTGATGTGACATTCAAGCCCATAATCAGTTTCATATTTTATTCTTTTTTACAAACGTATTAGTTCATGAGGGATTGGAAAATTTATATATAAAACAACAACAAGGGCTTCCCTGGTGGCGCAGTGGTTGAGAGTCCGCCTGCCGATGCAGGGGACGCGGGTTCGTGCCCCGGTCCAGGAAGATCCCACATGCCGCGGAGCGGCTGGGCCCGTGAGCCGTGGCTGCTGAGCCTGTGCGTCCGGAGTCTGTGCTCCGCAACGGGAGAGGCCACAACAGTGAGAGGCCCGCGTACCGCAAAACAACAACAAAACCAGTCCCTTATTGCAGGCGGTGGTACAGGCAATCACGATTCAGGACCGTGGACAGCACCTCATCCTGCCTCCCAAACCCTGAGTCATCACCCCTGCTCCCAGCTCCTGGTGAATGCCCTTGATGAACAGCTAGTTCCCAAATCCAACAGATGCTTTTCAGCTGTTGTCTTAATTGACCTTTCTAAAGTGTCTGCCTTTGTTAACACCTGCATCTATCATTTTCGTTTAAAGATCATTCCCAGTGAAGGAATAAAAACGTTCCCCTAGAATTATCAATGGACCACACTGATAAAGTGAGGGGACAATTTCTGGTAGCTAAAACATATTATTAATCTTAAAACACTGTATTGACATTGCTCCTTTGCTTTTCAGTGGGCTCTTAGAGGACAGGAGACAGGTTTTACTCATATTCATGTCCAACATGTATCGTAAAGTCATGCCCAGAGTTTGTGTGAGCAAATGCCTGCCGCTTATCACTGGATGACCTTGGGCAAGTTATTACTCAACCTCTCTTTGCCACTGCTTCCCCAACTGTTAAACTGGAATCCTATTAGAGTCTACCTTATAGAGTTTTTAAAATATTAATTTAGTTAATACATTTAAAAGTGCTTAGAACAGTGGCTGGCACAGAAGAATAAAAAGTATTATTATTTTCATCATCATTTTATATTACTGAATAAACCAATGAGCATCTATTATCATCAGGCTCTAGATGGTGGAGGACTTCATCCCACCACCTGGGAAGGGCTACTGCTTTATATTGACGTTTGAGCATACACTGCCCTACTCAGAGCACCGTGAGCTCCGGAATTCCTGAGATTTGCTACTCCTGGGTCCCTGTCTTGTCATGTCGGCCCCACCCTCCCACACCTTTCAGTTGTGTATTCCCTTTCCTTTTCCAGTTGCATTCCTGCCGACTTCTTTCACCCTCCAGGCTCACTCACAGTCTTTTCTTTTGGTCCCACTGGATGAAGAGTCCCACCTGTGCAAGTTGGCCTGGCAGCTCCTGCCCCCTCAGTGATTCGGCCCAACTTACCTCCTCCCTCCATGTGCCCATAAACTTTCTTCCCCTAGTCCCTTAACTGGCCTACTGCTGTTAGGCAATTCTAGGTCTCTCTACCTAATTTGGTCTTGCTCCGTCACTGCTCAGGGAGATTTTAACCATCCTTCAGAGCTTGAGTCAAACTTACCCCTTCCATAAAAGGGACATTTCTCCGTTCCTTTCCTGAACTACTACGTCAGCCTCTGAACCCCACAGGGCTTCTCTGCAGTTCTCATTCTGTCTCACCATCACTTCTAACCTCCTCGAGGTTCAGGTCCAGGTCATGCCTGGACATGCCCACACTCTCAACACCCATCTCAGGCAGCCGCTCCTGCAAGTTTCAGAGGGCTAGTCCCTTCCTTCTTCTCTCTGAGGCTGTTACCACATCAGCAAGATGGGGCTAAGAGCAACCGCCTCCTTGGGTTTCTGCGCGCATTAAGCGAGGCGGGGCAAGGAAACCGCTGGGCAGCGCCTCGCTAGTGGGGTGGGAGCTCGCGTGGCCCCTCCGCAACGCGAGTCCGCGCGGGGACTCCTGGGATTTGTAGTCCGTGCCCGAGTTGCAGTCTCGCAGGCCCAGCAAAGACACCCTCGGGCTCGGCTGGGAAGGTGGCGGGGGCCTGCGGGACGCAAGGCGCTGGGCCCGGGGCCGGCCCCGGGCGGGGATGGGGCCGAGCGAGGGCAGCCGAACTGGCCCTGCCGCTGCTGCTGGGGCAGCTGCTGGCGCTCACAGGCGGCGGAGACGCGTTCTACCTCGAGGTCAGCGAGCTGGAGGAGAAGTGCTTCATCCAGGAGATCCCCGATGGCACAGTGGTCATAGGTGCGCCCGAGCCATGCCCTCCCCGCACCCAGAGTCCCGGCCTTGCCCTCCCCGCACCCAGAGTCCTGAGAGGGAATGGGGATGAGGCCCCGCGGGATCAGCTCAGGCCCATACCTCCCCTCTGCTGCCGGGGGTAGGCACGGGTGGGAAATGGGTGGACAGCAGTGTGGGCAAAGCATGCTCTCCGTTGCCTGTGCCGGAGTTGGGGGGCGCCGAGGAGGCAAGTCTGATCCAGACCCGGATGACCGCAGAAAAGCGGGGCAGGAGAGGGAAGGAGAGAGGCAGAGGGTTGTGGTCAAGCCCCGCAATCAGACACCCGGATCTTCCTGTTCCTACCCCCGTCCCCCGTGACTCCTGGAGGTCCTGGGCGGGCTCTTGGTCGTGAGTGTGGATGGGGATGCATTCAGGCTGCCTCCCCATTAGGTAACTACAAGACCGAGCTATACGACCCTGCTATGGAAAAGTACCAGCCCTCCCCGCAGTGGATCAATTTGTTCGTGTTTGTGAAGGACCCCGAGAACAAGGTGAGGTAGGCCTTGACTCCCTGCAGCCCTCCCACCCCCACGTCTCCAGCGTCATTGTCTAGTCCTCCCTAGTCCTCCATTTCTCAGAGGAGGGCTCATCTCCTCACAGGCAAGAGGGCTCAAGAAAGGCCATGCTCTTTGCAGTCTGTAGAGTATTGTGTACTAGCAGTGCTGGGATCTGAGATTTTCAAGCCCAAACTGATGCCATTTTCCTCACACCCTCCCTACTGGTCTGGCCTGTGGGGATCAGAACCTGGGATACCCCCAGAGTTCCTCTCCTAGAAGCAGGTTTCTGGTCAGCTTCTCTGTGCTCACAGAGGCTGTTTCCTCTAGAATCTGCTGGCTCGTCAGTATGGCCCTCGGGGCAGCTTTACCTTCACTTCTCAGTCTCCCGGAGAGCACCAGATATGCCTTCACCTCGAGTCCATCCGGTTCGCCCTCTTCTATGATGGCAAGCTGGTGAGTATGGAGGGGAAAGTCACCAACCCTTAACATCTCAGTCCCTTGGGTGAAAAGGGTTCAGTAGGCGGTGCCTCTTGAGGAGGGCTGGGCTTTCCATGAAGTAAGCATACAGAGGACAGGTCCTGAAGAATGAGAGGGGACCCAGGAAGGAGTCACTCTGACTTGAAATCATCGCTCGGCTCCCTGCCATCCCTAGAATAAAGACCAAGCTTCATAATGTAAAATTCAGAGCTGTCCAGCAGCTGAACGCTCCCAGGCTCTTCATTACCACCTCCCACTGACATGGAACTCCTAGGAGCTGCTTGTCTCAAACACTGAGTCATACACATTTTGTTCTGCACATTTTGTTCTGTCCCTTCTGTCTTTTGGACATGGTAGTCCATGCAAGCAGGGCCTTGATCTGGTGTTTTGGCACCTGGAGCAGAGCTAGTCCTCACATCAATGAGTGTGAGGCACTGAACTGCTCAGTTCAGTCAGGCCCAGACTGGTGTGTGGAAGCTGGGTTTCTGGCAGGTGCGTGGAGCTGAGCTCCCTGACCCCCACCCTTGGCTCCTCTGCTCCCCAGGCCATTCACTTGGACATGCAGTTGGGTGAACACACCAATGATTATACGGCACTTGCAGCCAATGACAAGCTGACCGTGCTGCATCTGCGCATACAGCAGCTGGTGGAGCAAGTGGAGAAGATCCAGAAGGAGCAGGAGTACCAGAGGGTGAGGGGCTGGGCTGGGCCAGTTGGGACAGTGGATGTGTAACCTCCCAGGGAGTGGCTCTTTCAGCTCTTCCCCTGGGGGTCAATTCAGTTCTAGCCACACCTTCCTGTTCTCCCCTCCCACAGTGGCGAGAGGAGCGCTTCCGGCAGACCAGCGAGAGCACCAACCAACGGGTGCTGTGGTGGTTCATTCTGCAGACCTTCATCCTTGTGGCCACTGGCATCTGGCAGATGCAGCACCTCAAGAGCTTCTTTAAAGCCAAGAAGTTGGTGTAGATGAGCCCCAGAGACCAGAGGCTTAGCCCCCACTCATTCCCCTTCTGCTGAATAATGGGAAGTGGCCTGGCCTGGTCTGTCTCCTGGCTTCTCCCACCCCTCCCAACCCTGAGGGACTTCCTTGTTACTGGTGTGTGTGGGGTGGGGGACAGAGGACCTCTTTAAACTGGTTTCTGAGCCAGGACTTGGGAGAGGATGGGTTTCAAGCTGGAGGCATATGGGTGGGAGGAGCTGTAGGCTCCTTTGCTGCTCTGTGAGACTGAGCAGGAGCGGGGTGAGTGTTACCCCAACCCCCACATTAAACAGGATGGGTGAACTAAGAGTGAATATAAATTATAACTGTCAAATTTTCTGACCTAAATATTTATTGCCTCCTACTCTGCAATTCATTATATGTGTCCAATCAGATGTTAATATTTGAGGCCCTGCAATGCATTAGTGGGGGACTGATCTCAAAATGGATGAGGTGAAGAATACTTTTACCCCAGAAGCAACATGTGGAACCTTTTCCAGAAAAGTCCAATTTGGGCCCATCTTTTGGGTAACCTGAATGCTGGTGGTGATCCTGTGCCCAACCCGCCTTCTCTCTCTCTGGGCTCTGGTCAGGCTCATGTGCTATCCTATTCCAATCACCTGGACTGCTGGGTTCTTCAAGGAGTCTGATGGGCACCTCTGTCGTCCTGCTATTTTTCAGTTGACCTCTTTCTCTTTTTATGATGCCATTGGCTAATCCTTTCAGGAGATGCCTAAAGATTCCAAGTCAATGTTTCCATTACATTCAGCATCTCCTGTAACTCAACCTTCACAAGTGCACACAGGGGTAGATACCCCCCATTGCTTCTGCCTGATCTAGTCCACATTTTACCAAGCCCTATGTTGGTTGCCCTGTTGGATTATAGCCATCTCTCACATGAATTTGACATTTTCTGTTATAAGGAAATTCACTGGTTGGCACCCTCAATAAAATCAAGTCCAAATCGTCAATGTCAGGAATATCAATGAGGGAGACTCCCCATAGGGTGGGGCAGCTGTGAAAGCCCTGGCCCCTGAGATAGGTGCACCCTCCCCTAGGATACTCCTGAGGGATGACTGCAAGCCTCAGGGGTGCTGCTCACTGGTGTGTCTGGCCACAATTAGCCTCAGAAAGTATAAGTGAGACTTAACTGAAGGCTGGGGGCGGGGACCACTGGAGAGTAACCTCTAACCAGAGAATGTGACCTTAGGGTCACTTCCCTTATCTGAAGCTGGGGGTGGGGGTGGGGAGGGTGCTCTGCTCTCTGCTGCAGGAGAAGCACAAGACCCAGGTGGGCACATTCTTGCCCATGGAACCTGTGGTATGACACCAAATGAGGCAGAATGTTGAACAAGACGTAGGGTGATGTATACTTCTGAGGAGAAGGGCATGGGCTAAGGGCAATATGTCAGGAGTCCTGGCCTAATCTAGGTAGTAATGGAAGGCTGCTTTTTAGAACTGAGACAGAGGATAGGAGTTAGCTGGGGGAAGAATGTTCTGGCTAGAGGGAATAGCACATACAGAAGCCCTAAAACAAAAAAGCACATGGCTATTTGGGGAAGCTGAAAGAAGGCCACTATAGCAAAATCCCAACTCCAGAGAGGCTGCCTGCAGCCTGCTTTCTAATTTATGATTTCATGTCTAGGACTTGCCTCTTCCCCAGTGATTAACCCCAGAATGACCATCCTTTTCAGAGGAACCCTGTCCTCTACCCACAGAGGTGAGACCTTATCCTGACACTTCAATAGGGAAACAAGTCACAAAAGAGCAACAGTGAGTATATGGGAGAGCTGCACACACACAGTAGAAGAGAGTTCCCCATCCATTTCCACATGAAACCTTCACAGTCACTCTGTAGAGGAAATGGCATATGTCCCTAATTTAGAAAAGAGAGCCAGCTAATAATGGATGGGCCATGCTGAAACCTGGTCAATTCAACTCAGTTCTTGGTGTTCTTTTCTCTGTTCTGGCTACTTTTCTCCAGGTAGGGGAAAGACCTCATACAAAGAGGTAAAACACACTGCCTCTGATTTTAAAGAACTGGCCATTTGAATTTCTAGTTTCTTGTGGCTACCATAACAAATTACCATAAAACATGGTAAATTAAAACAACTGAAGTTTATTCTCTCACAGTTCTGGAGGCCAGAAGTGCAAAATCAAGGTGTCAGCAGGGCTGCACTCCTTCCAAAGGCTCTTGAAGAGAATCCTTCATCTTCTTCCAGCTACTGGTGGCTCCAGGTATTACTTGGCTTTTGTCTACAACACTCCAATCTCTGCCTCCATTTCCTCCTCTTGTGTCCCCTCTTCTGTGTCATATGACACTTGTCATTAGGATTTAGGACCTAACCAGGTAATCCAGGATGACCTCATCTCAAGGTCCTTAAATTAATTATATCAACAAAGACCTTTTTTTTCCATATAAGTTCATATTCACAGGGTCCAGGGGTTAGGGCATAGGCATGTCTTCTGTGGAGCCATCATTCAACCCACGACAAAGAGCAAGAAGTGTACACCTGATAAGGTCCCAAGTGATCTAACAAATGGGGTACTCAGAGCTCTCAGAATTCGGAATGGGGTGAGACCTGGGTGGATGGATGGATGGATTGATGAATGGGAAAAGGGATGCCAAGGAGGTCTTTATAAAAGAGAGAGTACATGAGTAGAACATTGAAAGATGAAATGGTTTAAATATGAAGAATAGGGAATGAATTCCATTTTGGGGAAATGGAGCCTGTAGAGATGCAAATGTACAAAAGATTTCAATATAATTCAAAATATAATCCAATACCCATGAATATATAACACTGTAAGACAGAGACTTTGAAAAAGAAAGGAATCAGGAAAATAAGTGTAGCATGAGTAAGATGAAGACAGGAGGAAAGTTAGATCAAACAACAGATGGAAGTGAATATACCTACTGCAAGTTGGACAACTAGAAGTAGGCTGTTATCAGAGGCTGAAGACTGGTGACCTGCAAGTATATTGTTTGTCCTTTTTGTGTGTTATTTTTTTTCAAATTATTTGACAACAGTAACAGTGCCATAGTTTCTGTAGTTTAAATTTTGGGATATATTGGATAGGCAAACTTGTTGGATGAAAGAGCTTGGAGCTGTTTTGCAACACTCGACTTGACATAAATGTGAGAAAATGACAGTTGTGCATATCCAGGAGGCACGATAAAGATTATGAGGAAGGAGTGGGCCTCTCTCCCTGGAGAACACTGTCTTAGACAATCACTTATGAATAAGAGAGCCTTTGTGGAAATCCAGGTTTCCAGAAGAGAAATTCCAGCACATAGTTGGAGCAGAAAAATACACATTTGGACACATTGGAGAGGGTAAGAGGAACAGTTTGACTTTACCTGCATTACCTGTCCCCCAAACTGGCACAGCTCAATGCTAAGAAATCATTTTCTTGGTCAGTGATTTCTCCTTCAGGGTAAAGTGAGAGTGTGTGAGTGAGCACCCAGCTTCTCCAGCAGTGTGAGATCCTGTCAAAGAGGTCATTTCTCTCTTACTCCATCCAGAGTACTGAGTTGTGAGCTACATGACATGGGGGTGGGAAGAGGCTGGGTGAGAGCACATAGGACCCTCAGAGGACATTAAAGGGACATGGGTCCTACTAACTGTCATGAGCTGCTGGGGACACTTTCCTTTGAATCCTTCCAAATGGCCCACAGGCACTGCCGATGCTCCATGTGCCTCATCTACACACCTCCCTGTGGCTTATCTCCCTGAATGCACTCCTGATGGTGGTGAGAGCAAGCTTTGGCAGACAGTAGTGAACATGTGTAGAAAGGTTGCCTAAATCTGCTGGCCAGGAAGAGACCACAAACTCGAGCTTTAGCTCTATCCTTGGAAAAGCAAAAGGGAGTCTGTCAGCCTCTGGCCTGGTGCATCTCAGGATGGAGAGAAGGCATATAAGCTTAAGAATTCTGTCACAAGAGGCAACAAGGAATGTAAAGTAGGCATATCCAGAAACCTCAGAATCCCTAGCAGGGCTGACAGAAGGTATTTCTCTCCCAAAGTCAATAAGTAAAGACTGGAGGAGGTAACTGCTACTTCAAATGTGAAGACAGCATCACAAGACTTCAAGGAACATGAAAAATCAAGGAACTGTCACACCACCAAAGGATCACAATAATTTTCTGGTAACCAATACCAAAGACATGAAGATCTATAGTTTTCCTGATAAAAAGTCAAAAGAGTTGGGTTTTTTGTTTGTTTGTTTGTTTTGCGGTATGCGGGCCTCTCACTGTTGTGGCCTCTCCCGTTGCGGAGCACAGGCTCCGGACACGCAGGCTCAGCGGCCATGGCTCACCAGCCCAGACGCTCCGCGGCATGTGGGATCTTCCCGGACCGGGACACGAACCCGCGTCCCCTGCATCGGCAGGCAGACCCTCAACCACTGCGCCACCAGGGAAGCCCCAAAATAGTTGTTTTAAGGAAGCTCAATGAGCTGCAAGAAAACATAGAAAGACAATTGAACAAAATCAGGAAAATGATACACAAATAAAATGAGAACGTTAACAAAGAGAAATCATGTAAAAGAACCAAATCAAAATTCTGGAGCTGAAGAGTACAATGAGTGAACGAAAAGTGCAATAGAGAGCATCAACATCAGAATGGATCAAGCAGAAGAAGGAATCTGGAATTAGAAGACAGGACCTTTGAAATTATCCAGTCAGGGAGAACAAAGAAAAACTAATGAAAAAGAGTGAAGAAAGCCTATGTGATCCGTGGGGGATAATATCAAAAGAAACAATCTGCAAATTATTGGAATCTCAGAATGAAAAGGGGGGCGGGAAGCAGAAAACTTACTTAGAGAAATAATGGCTGAGAACTTCCCAAATCTGGGAAGAGATTTGGCTATCCAAGTTCATGAAGCTCATATGGTCACCAAACAATTTAAAGAGATCTTCTCCAGGACGTATTGTAGTAAAATTGTCAAAAGACAAAGACAAAGAGAAAATCTTATAAGGAGCAAGAAAAAAGAAACTTGTAACTTACAAAGGAACCCTCATAAGACTATCAGAGGATTTCTCAGTAGAAACCTAACAGGTCAGGAGAGAGGGGGATGTTATTTTCAAAGTGCTGAAAGGATGAAACTGCCAAGTGAGAATACTCTATATGGCAAAGTTGTCCTTCCGAGATGAAGGAGAGGTAAAGACTTTCCCAGACAAACAAAGCCGAGGGAGTTTATCTGAGGGAGTTTATCACCACTAGATCT
The DNA here is from genome assembly GCF_964374135.1 of Grampus griseus. Lineage (NCBI taxonomy): Eukaryota > Metazoa > Chordata > Mammalia > Artiodactyla > Delphinidae > Grampus > Grampus griseus. The sequence continues at coordinate 153,297,147 of NC_139019.1, read as the reverse complement.
GTCTTGAAAGAAATGCTGAAAGGAGTTCTTCAAGCTAAAATGAAAGGACACTAATTAGCAACATGAAAATACACAACATACTGATAAAGGTAAGTATATAGTCAAACTCAGAATACTCTAATACTGTAATATGGTGGTATATTAACCACTTTACTATACAGGTTAAAGGACAAAAGTATTAAAATAACTGTAGCTATAATAAGTTGTTAATAAGTACACAACATAAAAACAGGTAAATTATGACATCAAAAACATAAAAGGAAGGGAGAAAAAAGAGTAAACTTGTTGTACGTGATTTAAGTTGTTATCAGCATAAAACAGACTGTAATATCGATAAGATGTTTTATGTAAGGCTAACGGTAACCACAAAGCAAAACCTATAGTAGATATATGAAAGATAAGCAGAAGGGAATCAAAGCATACCAGCACAGAAATTTAATTCACAAAGGAAGGCAGCAAGAGAGGAATAAAGGAACAACAAAACATCTAGCAAACAATGAGCTGGCATTAGTATGTCCTTACCTATCAATAATTACTCTAAGTGTAAATGGATTAAGTTCTCCAATCAGAAGGCATAGAGTGGCTGGATGGATTAAAAAAACAAGACTCTAATACAGTGGTCCCCAACCTTTTTGGTGCCAGGGACTGATTTCATGGAAGACAATTTTTCCATGGATGGAGGGGTTTGGTGTGGGAGAATGGTTTAGGCAGTATTGCGAGCAATGGTTCAGGTGGTAATGTGAGCAAGGGGAGTGATGATGAGTGGCAGATGAAGCTTCGTTCGCTCGCCTGCCCCTCACCTCTTGCTGTGCAGCCTGGTTCCTAACAGGCCATGGACTTGTACCAGTCCATGGCCCAGGGGTTGGGGACCTCTGCTCTAATACAAGCCTCCTACAGGAGACTTATGTCAGCTTTAAGGACACACATAGGCTCAAAGTCAAGGAATGGAAAAAGATACTCCATGCAAGTGAAAATGAAAAGAGAGCAGAAGTAGCTGTACTTATATCAGACAAAATACACTTTAAACCAAAAACTGTACAAAAGACGAAGAAGGTCATTATACAGTGATAAAGGGGTCAGTTCATCAAGAACATATAACAATTGTAAATATATATGCATCCATCACTGAAGCACCTAAATATATTAAGCAAACACTAACAGATCTGAAGGGAGAGATAGAAAACAATACAATAATAATAGGGGGCTTCAATACCCCACTTTCAACAATGGATAGATCATCCAGACAAAATCAATAAGGAGACATTGGACTTGAACTACACTTTAGATCATATGAACCTAACAGACATATACAGAACATTCCATCCAACAGAACAGAATACACATTCTTCTCAAGTGAACACAGAACCTTCTTCAAGATAGATCAGTATAGGTCACAAAACAAGTCTTAGCGATTTTAAAAAGAGTGAAATTATACCAAGTATCTTTTTGTATTACAATGGCATGAAACTAGAAATCAATAACAGGAGGAAAACTGGAAAATTCACAAGTATGTAAAAAGGAAACAACACACTCCTGAACAACCAATGGATCAAAGAAGAAATCAAGAGGGAAGGTTAAAAAATTTTTGAAATAAGCAAAAATGGAAAAACAATATACAGAAACTTTGGGGATGCAGCAAAAGCAGTTCTAAGAGGAATGTCTATAGTGATAAACACCTATATTAAAAAAAAGAAAAATCTCAAATAAACCACCTAACTTTACACCTCAAGGATCTAGAAAAAGAAAAAACTAAGCCTAAAGTTAGCAGAAGTTAGAAATAACAGAGATCAGAGCAGAATTAAATGAAATAGAGACCATAACAACAATAAAAAAGATCAACAAAACTAAGAACTGGTTTTTAAAAGATGAACAAAATTAACAAACTTTAGCTAGACCAAGAAAAAAAGAGAAGATAAAAATAAATGAAATCAGTAATGAAAGAGGAGACATTACAACTGATACCACAGAAATACAGAGGATCAAAGAGACTACTATGAACAATTATATGTCAAAAAATTGGACAACCTAGAAGAAATGGATAAACACCTAGAAGCATACAACCTACCAAGATTGAATCATGGAAAAATAGAAAATCTGAACAGACTTATAACAATTAAGGAGATTGAATCAGTAATCAAAAACCTTCCAATGAAGAAAATCTCAAGACCAGATGGTTTCCCTGGTGAATTCTACCATACATTTAGGGAAGAATTGACACCAATCCTTCTCAAACTCTTCCAAAAATTTGAAGAGGAGGGAGCACTCCCAAACTCATTTTATGAGGCCAGCATTACACTCTAACGGAAACCAGATAAGGACACTACAAGAAAACTACAGGCCTATATCTCTGGTGAATATAGATGCAAAAATTACCAATAAAATATTAAAAAATTGAATTCAACAGCTCATTAAAAGGATCATGCATCAAGTTCAAGTGGGATTTATCCCTAGGATGCAAGGTTGGTTCATCATATGCAAATCAATAAATATGATACACCACATTAATAGAGTGAAAGATAAAAAATCATATGATTACCTCAATAGATGCAGAAAAAATTTGACAAAATACAACATTCTTTCATGATAAAAACTCACAATAAACTGGGTACAGAAGGAACATATCTCAACATAATAAAGGCCATATAGGACAAGCCCATAGCCAACATCACACTCAGTGGTCAAAGGCTGAAAGCTTTTCATCTAAGATCAGGAATAAGACAAAGGTGCCCCCCTCACTACTCCTATTCCACATAGTACTGGAAGTCGTAGCCAGAACAATTAGGCAGGAAAAAGAAATAAAAGGCATCCAAACTGAAAAGGAAGAAGTAAAATTGTCTTTGCAGGTGATATGATCGAATATATAGAAAATGCTAAAGATTTCACAAACACACACACACACACACAAACTGTTAGAACTAATCAATGATTTCAGTGCAGTTGCAGGATACAAAGTCCACATATAGACATCAGTTGTGTTTCTATACACTAACAATGAAATATATAAAAAGAAATAAAGAGAACAATCCCATTCACAATAAAATAAAACATTTAGGAATAAATTTAACCAAGAAGTTAAATATCTATACACTGAAAACTATAACACTTTGGTGAAAGAAATTGAAGAAGACACAAATAAATGGAAAAATGTCCCACGTTCATTAATCAGAAAAATTAATTTTGTTAAAATTTCCATACTGGGGCTTCCCTGGTGGCGCAGTGGTTGAGAGTCCGCCTGCCGATGCAGGGGACACGGGTTTGTGCCCTGGTCCAGGAAGATCCCACATGCCGCGGAGCGGCTAGGACTGTGAGCCATGGCCACTGAGCCTGCGCGTCCGGAACCTGTGTTCTGCAACGGAAGAGGCCACAACAGTGAGAGGCCTGCATACTGCAAAAACAAAAAAACAAAAAAACAAAAAACCACAAAATTTCCATACTACCCAAAGCCATCTATAGATTCAATACAATGTCTATCAAAATTCCAAAGACATCACAGAAATGGGAAAAAAAATCCTAAAATTCATATGGAACCACACAAGACCCTGAATAATTAAAGCAATCCTGAGAAAGAAGAACAAAGTTAGAGGCATCACACTTCCTGATTTTAAACTATACTATGAAGCTATTGTAATCAAAATGGTATAGTACTGACATACACCAATGGAACATAATCAAGAGCTCAGAAATAAACATTCACATATACATTCATCTAATATTTGACAAGAGAGCCAAGAATACTCAGTGGGAAAAGGATAGTCTTTTCAATAAATAGTTAGAGAAACGGGACAATCACAAGCAGAAGAATAAAATTGCAACACTGTTTTACACCACACACAAAAATTAAATTGAAATGGATTAAAGATTTAAACATAAGACCTGAAACTGTAAAACTCCCAGAAGAAAACATAGGGGAAAACTTCTTGACATTGGTCTTAACAACAAGTTTTTTAAATATGACACCTAAAGCACATGCAACATAAACAAAAATGAATAAGTGGGAGTGTATAAAACTAAAAATCTCCTGCACAGCAAAAGAACCAATCAATAAAATGAAAAGGCAACTTGTGGAATGGGAGAAAGTATTTGTAAGCCATGTGTCTGATAAGGAGTTAATATCCAAAATATATAAGGAACTCAAACAGCTCAATAGAAAAAACTGGATTTTAAAATGGGCAGAGGACCTGAAAAGACACTTTTCCAAAGACATACAAATAACCAACAGGTACATGAAAAGATGCTCAACATCACTAATTATCATGGAAATGCAAATCAAAACCATGATGAGGTATTATCTGATACCTGTTAGAATGACTATAATTAAAAAGATAAGAGATAACAAGTGTTGGAGAGGATGTGGAGAAAAGGGATCCTTATGCATAGTTGGTGGGAATGTAAACTGGCACAGTCACTATTTAAAACAGTATGGAGGGACCTCCCTGGTGGCGCAGTGGTTAAGAATCTGCCTGCCAATGCAGGAGACATGGGTTCGAGCCCTAGTCCAGGAAGATCCCACATGCCGCGGAGCAACTAAGCCTGTGCGCCACAACAACTGAGCCTGCGCCCTAGAGCCCGCAAGCCACAACTACTGAAGCCCGCGTGCCTAGAGCCCATGCTCCGCAAGAAGAGAAGCCACGGCAATGAGAAGCCCGTGTACCACAACAAAGAGTAGCCCCCACTCGCCACAACTAGAAAAAGCCTGCACTCAGCAACGAAGACCCAAAGCAGCCAAAAATAAATAATAAATAATTTTTTTTTAAAAAGAAAAACAGTATGGAGTTCCTCAAAAAATTAAAAATAGAACTACCATATGATCAAGCAATTCCACTTCTGGATACATATTTAAAGGAAATAAAATTACTATCTGGAAAAGATATCTGCACCCCCATGTTCACTGTAGCATTATTCACAATAGCAAACATGTGGAAACAATCTAAGTGTCCGTCTAGAGATGAATGAATAAAGAAGATGATATGGACACACACACACACACAAATATTATTTAGCCATAAAAAATAAGGGAATCCTGTCATTTGTGACAACATGGATGAACCTTGAGGTGTTATGCTAAGTGAAGTAAGTCAGAGAAAGAAATACTGTATGATCTTACTTATGTGTGGAATCTAAAAAAGCTGAACTTATTGAAACAGAGAGTAGCCAGGGATTTCGGAGTAGGGAGAATGGGGAGATTTGACATGTTGGTCAAATGATACAAATTTGCAATTAGAAGAAGTTCTGGGGACCTAATGTACAGCATGGTGACCATAGTTTACAATACTGTATTGTATACTTGAAATTTGCTAAGAGAATAGACCTTAAATGTTCTCACCAAACACACACACACACACACACACACACACACACACACACAAATGGTAGATATATGAGGTGATGGATGTGTTAACTAACTTTAATATGGTTATCATTTCACAAAATATATGTATATCAAATCACCACATTGTACACCTTAAACTTATACAATGTTACACAATGTTATTTGTCAATATATCTCGATAAATGGGGGGGTTTCAAACTTTTGTACATCAAAGGATAGCATCAAGACAGCAGAAAGCCTAGAGTCTAGTCTGGATAGAACTTATAAAGAATTCTTACAACTCCACAACAAAAGGAGAAACAATCCAATAAAAATTAAAATGGGCAAAGGATTCAAGTAGAAATTTCTCCAAAGATATATAATAGCCTATAAGCACATGAAAAGATGATCAACATTATTAGCATTAGGAACATGCAAGTCATAACCACATGAGATACCACTTGACACTCACCAGAGTGGACATAATTTTTTGTTTGTTTGTTTGTTTTGTTTTTTGCGGTACGCAGGCCTCTCACTGCTGTGGCCTCTCCCGTTGCGGAGCACAGGCTCCGGACGCGCAGGCTCAGTGACCATGGCTCACGGGCCTAGCCGCTCCGCGGCATGTGGGATCTTCCTGGACCGGGGCACAAACCCGCGTCCCCTGCATCGGCAGGCGGACTCCCAACCACTGCGCCACCAGGGAAGCACTGGACATAATTTTTTAAATGTTAAGTAATAAGTGTTGATGAAGATGTAGAGAAATTGGGACCCTCACACATAGCTGGTGGGAATGTAAACAGAACAGAGGCTGTGGAGAACAGTTTAGCAGTTCCTTAAAAAGGTAACATAGGGCTTCCCTGGTGGCGCAGTGGTTAAGAATCTGCCTGCCAATGCAGGGGACACAGGTTCAAGCCCTGGTCCGGGAAGATCCCACATGCTGCGGAGCAACTAAGCCCGTGCGCCACAACTACTGAGCCTGCGCTCTAGAACCCGCGAACCACAACTACTGAGCCCACATGCTGCAACTACTGAAGCCCGCACACCTAGAGCCTATGCTCCGAAACAAGAGAAGCCACCACAATGAGAAGCCTGTGCACCACAACAAAGAGTAGCCCCCACTCACCGCAACTAGAGAAAGCCCGCGTGCAGCAACAAAGACGCAGCCAAAAAAAAAAAAAAAAAAGGTAACATAGAGTTACCATATGACCAGCAATTCTACCTCTAGCTACTTTAAAAGATATGTTCACACAAAAACTTGTACCTCAATGTTCATAGTAGCATTATTCCTAATAGCCAAAAAATGGAAACAACCCAAATATCCATCAACCAATTAATGGATAAACAAAATGTGGAATATCAGTCAATAGTGAATGAATAATAATGAAGTACCGATACATGTTACAACACGGATGAAACTTGAAAACATTTAGCCAAGGGACAGAAGCCCGACACAAAAAGCCACGTATTGTATGATTCCATTTATATGAAATGTCCAGAATAGGCAAATCCATAGAGACAGGAAGTAGATTAATGGTTTCCAGGGGCTGGGGCTGGGGAGTGATGAGGAGTGACTGCTTAAAGGTGGGGTTGCCTTTTGGGTGATAAAATGTTCTGGAATTAGATAGTGATGATGGTTGCACAATATTGTGATTATACTAAAAACCACTGAATTGTACACTTTTAAAAGGTTAAAATGGTGAATTTTATGTTACATGAGTTTTATCTCAATTTTTATACACATATATTTTGATACTGAAATAAACGATGACATGAGTAATAATGGTAACAGAACCAGGAAGTAAAGGGCATCACCTCTTTACTGAGCATTGTCAATTAACAGGAAAGAAACTAACCTTTCCTGAATAAATTGCATTGCAGGACAACCAAATCGCTTTCATTGATCGGGGAAAATTCTTCCCTATGGAAATATTCCAGGTGATAAATGTGGAAGAAATGATGTTAGAAAAAGAATTAGAAAAATATCCTCCTTCCCACCCTTAGTGCAGTAACTGAGTCAGGGAATGATCAATGGGTGGAGTGTCTAGATGAGAGGTTGATAGAGAACTTCACAACAGAGAGATCAGACTGAATTCATTGATCCCCTATGCCTCCAGATGGCTTACAATATGATGAAGTAATCTTGCTATAAAGAGTTGAACCTGCTTCTGACTAGGCCTCCAGAGTTCATTGCCATTTGTAGGTATTCAAGAAATCAAAGTAAAAGTTAAGTGACACTCTGAGGAAGAAAATAGACTTAGGTCTCCTAGAAGCACAGTTTGACCCTAGGATTCTCATGCAAGTGCTCTCAAAAGAAACCTGCAAGGAACTGAGGGAGGCAGAGTAGGACAGGGGAAGAAGCTGAGAAAATGAGTGCTTTCAGTTGAAGTCTAGGCTCTGCCTAGTCCCCTGGAAAGCTCTGGAGCATGAGCACCACTACAGTATTGTCCCTCCTCAGGTCAAGGAAGCTAGGCTTTAGTACCCCTGTCAATCACTGGCTGCGGGCCATGAAGAGGGTGAGCTCAGGTAGGCTAAGAGCAATTTTCTACAAGCAATTGCCCTGAGTAGAGGGCAGCTGTGAGCCCTTACAGCCAACATTCACTGCAGACAAAAGTTGGGTGTGCCAGGGACTTCTCTGGTGGTCCAGTGGTAAAGAATCCACCTTACAGTGCAGGGGACACGGGTTTGATCTCTGTTCGGGGTATTAAGATCCCACATGCCGTGGGGCAACTAAACCTGTGGGCCACAACTACTGAGCTCGTGCGCCTCAACTAGAGCCTAGAGCCCACGTTCCGCAAAGTACAGAGCCCATGCGCTCTGGAACCTGTGTGCCACAACTAGAGAGAGAAAACCCGCAGGCCACAACTAGAGAGACGCCCACACACCACAACAAAGAGCCCGTGCGCCGCAACAGAAGATCCCACATGCCTCAACGAAGATCCCGCATGCCCCAGCTAAGACCCGACGCAGCCAAAAATAAATAAAAATTAATTAATTAATTAATTAATTAATTTTTTTAAAATGTTGGGTGTGCCAGTAAAGAGAATCTGGCAGGGCAGCAACACTATCTACTATACAGATAAACAGATTGAGAGTCTGAGAGCCATTATACAGGATGACCAGTGTCAGCAACATGTCATTGACCCAGAATAAAAGGGAGAATGCTGTCCATCAAAACAGACTTAAGAGCTATCACAACCAAATGTTGGGTCTTACATGACAAACAGTAGTAAAACTACACCAAAGAAATTCAACTATGAACTGATATTAGTTTATACCAAGGAACCATTGTTAATTTTGTTAAGTATGATAATGGCATTATGGTATGAAAGTAGCTGTCATATTTTTGAAAGATGCATAACAAAGTATTTAGAAGTGACATGGCAAAATGTCTGAGCTTTGCCTTAAAATACTTCAGCAAAGAAAAAGTAACAAAGTAAATACAGCACCATCTTGGTAATTATTCAATCTAGAGAATGGGTCCATGTGAGTCCATTGTTGTATTTCTTTACTTCTGTATATTTGCAGGGATAAATGGGTGGAAGAATCAGACCTGGTGAAACACAACTCTTTGACTAACCACCCACTCTTTTCTAGTCCCAGGAAAGTTCCCAGACAATCTGCTCCCTCTACCTGTGACCTTGGGACTGCAAGAGCTGACAGCAGGCAGCAATGAATACCTGCCTAGAGGGGATCCCAACCTGGGCTCCCAACTCTCCCTCTCGAGCTCTTCCCACGCCCCTGCTTGGCCTCCCTCCTCATTGGCCCCCAAGAGCCTCTCACCAAAGGAGAGGCAAGACACCTCACCACCTCAGGAGCCTCATCCCTTCCTGTCCGCGTGAGGCTGCCTCTGCAATGGCAGGTACCCTACTTGAGTCAGTAGTCAAATCCTTCGCTGGAGGCTGCAGAGCAGGGCTCAGGGATCAGCACCAATGCACCCTTACTTAATCTCACCTGAGCCTCCGAAACCGGCCCCAGGCACGGAGGGGAGGCAGCAATCCCCTGCCAGCTGGGAGGGTGCCTGCCCACTACCGGCCACAGGCCACGCAGGCCTCCAGTCTGCTTCCCTAGGCAGAAAGGAAAACTGGAAGCAGGGCCCGAGGACTTGTCCTGGAAGTTAAGGGCTATGGAGGGAGGAAGGAGGAGCAAGGAAGTGTCCCCTGAGACTGCCAGATGGAGAAAAGCTTCCAGCCTGGGGAAGGGGCATGCTGAGCCACAGCAGAGGGAAGCAGAGCCTGTGCTTCTTTCTCTACATTCCTAACTTCCAGTCTTGTTTATTCTGAAAACAGATTGTGCTGGTCAATAGGCTGCCCCTAACTTTGACAATGGGATACAGATGACTAAGACTCTATCTTGGGAGAGGAGCTTCCAGGGGGGCTTGTAGAAACAATCACATAAAGAGAACTATGCCCAGGAGTCAGGGCCATATTGGGGGTGACTGGTGTGCTGTGGGGAGCCAGGGGAGCCACAGAGGTAACCCTTCACAGCAGGGTGGGCCCTGGAAATCTCCCAGGCATAGAGCAGAAGCTAAGAGCCACAGCCCCAGAACTCCCAAAGTGGTGGTGAGTAGTGCGGGGGAGGGTGATGAGCCCAAACAGGATTTCAGAAGGACAGCAGAGCAGAATTGCAGGGAGGGGCAGCAGCATTTGGACCCTCCAATGCAAGCTCTGCACCAAGAGGCTCAGGACAAGGGAGGATGAGGGTCAACGGGGGAGGGAAGCCAGATTTCAGTTAAGCTGGGGGGAAGACTGTGAAAAAGCTGCCGTGAGGACTCCAGTAGCCGTTTCAGGGGGTGGGCATAGGTGGAGAACACCAAGCAAAGTGGTGACAGAGGCCAGATGGCCTGGAGAACTGGCTTTAGAGGCTGAGCTGGAAAACACAAGGCTGAGAGCCCTGAGATTGTGACTTCAGGTATTACCAGTCTCTTATCAGCCCTGCAAAGAGCTCTGGGCCCCTCCAGGTCACAGTGCTCCAGAGAGAGAGGCCCAAGCCACAGGCAATTAGACACAGACCTGCAAGGGCCAAAAACAGCACCAGGTGGGAGATGGCTGTCCCAGTGACTGTCCTAAGGGCCCAATCCTGATGGAGAGCTCCATTTCCCTCCAAAACAGTATCTGCCCAGGACCTGGTCCAGCCTGGCCAGGTCCCCATTGTGACTGGGAAGGAGATGAGGCAAAGAGAAAAACCCAATGTTGATTTCAAATGGGAGCAACACTTTGCCAAGTGTTTTACACCCATTGCTCCTTTATATCAAGTAGTATTTCTGCCTTTCTGTAAGATAACTGTTTTCTACCATGTTATGGAGATGGCTGAATTTCCTCCAAATTCAGAAGCAATGTTTGGCATAGTTTGACTTAAAACATGAACTATATAATACAGTTGAAATTTGGTTTTAGAGACATTGGGGCATTTCGTTTATTTTTACTATCATAAACTGGAGTGTGTGGGTGGGGGATATCCCTGTAAAGATCTTTAACGGAATTCAGAAATTTACATGTATTTAATTTGCTTTTCGTCATTCTTTTTATTGGAATTACATGTGAGAAAGGATTCCTAATGACTTCCTGTCTGCCTCTTCTCCCAAACCCATCAAAAGCAGCAAAGAAAATGAGAAACACGTGCTTCCCTGGTGGTGCAGTGGTCAAGAATCCACCTGCCAATGCAGAAGACACGGGTTCGAGCCCTGGTCTGGGAAGATCCCACATGCTTCGGAGCCACTCAGCCTGTGCGCCACAACTGCTGAGCCTGCACTCTAGAACCTGCAAGCCACAACTACTGAGCCCACACGCCACAACTACTGAGCCCGCCTGCTGCAATTTCTAAAGCCCTCACTCCTAGAGCCCATGCTCCACAACAAGAGAAGCCACCGCAATAATGAAGCCCACACACTGCAAGGAAGAGTAGCCCCTTCTCACCACAACTAGAGAAAGCCTGCGCACAGCAACGAAGACCCAACACAGCCAAAAATGAAAATAGTAAAAATTTTAAAAATTAAATTAAAAAAGATTTTTTAAGGGACCCATATCCATTAAAAAAGAAAAAGAAAAGAAAAGAAAATGAGAAACAGCAACTCTCTGTCTTTGATTAAATGAGGGAAAACCTCTAACTCCAAACTCTGAAATAAAATGAGAGAAACTGCCAGGGGCAGGGAACACTGGGCCATCCACAGAGACCTTCAAGGCAGGACCAGTGCAGGACAGACCCATGCAAGTGGGTGGCCAACCCGGGGTGGGGGTTGGGACAAAACAAGAACATTTGATACAGTAGAGTGGAAGGAGATAAGGTGCTCAGAGAGACAAGCGGTTACATGCAGGACCTGGCAAACTGCTGCCTGGCTAACATGGGGAGTAGAGAGGGGCTCCAGGGGAAGCAGCTGCCGCTCTTGGTTAGCTCAGCAGAGGAGAGATCAGCAGCCTCAATCACACACACCTGTCTTATGAGGCGTCTCCATGAAATAATGCAAATACCCTGGCTCCTCCCCACACCATCCTTGTGAAAACAGCTCATCCAAGAAGAATTCAACCACAAAATTAATAGGCAAAGAATCTATACTGCAGGAAAAAAAGAAAGAGGAAAAATCAACAAGTGAAGAACATCTCTCCAAAAGATTTTGTCGTAGAAAAGATGAGCATCATAAGCAAAGATACACCCCCAAGAACTCATAGAGTATACTAAAACTATCACCTCCATCATGCAAGGTCTCAAAGCTGAATCGCAGGTGCTTGGTGAAGCAATGATAGGACAGCAGAAAGAAATGAAAACATTTTTCTTCTACCAGAGCTCAGGAAAAAGAGGGAGAGGAGAATTTGACTATCCCTGAAATAAAGGCCACATATGAAGCCATGAAGAGGGGATGAGGTATTACGGATAACAATCAGGGACAGAGAGAAAAGGATAGAAAATATTAAGAAAGATGAATTGAAAACGAGCAAATCAGAAAAAAAGATTAGAGAAAAATGGCAGACATAGAACAAAAGAGATCCCACTAGACAAATAGTTGGAATCTCTGAAGAAGATAAGCAAGAGAAAAAAAGAAATATTCAAAAATGATTCAGATAGTGGCAGGAACCCTTGTCCATCAGCTGATAAACAGGTAAACAAAATGTGATCTATCCATACAACAGAACACTGTTCAGCCATAAAAAAGGAATGAAATTCTGATATATGCTACAACATGGATGAACCTTGAAAACATTATGCAGACCATAGAAGCCAGACATGAAAGGTCACATCTTATATGATCCCAATTATGTGAAATGTGCAGAATAGGCAAATCCACAGAGACAGAAGTAGATTAGTGCTTGCCAGTGGTGGGGGTGGAGGGAATGGGGAGTGACCAATAAGGAGAATGGGGTTTTTTCTGGGGTGTTGAAAATGTTGTGGAATTAGATAGTAGTGATGATTTTACAATTTTGTGACTATACTTTAAAACCATTGAATTGTATACTTTAAAAGGATAAATATACTAAAATAGTGTGCGAATTATATCTCAATTTTTTTAAATTTAAGTTTATTTATTTTTTGGTTGCGTTGGGTCTTCGTTGCTGTCCATGGGCTTTCTCTAGTTGCCATGAGCGGGGGTTACTCTTTGTTGAGGTGTGTGGGTTTCTCATTGCGGTGGCTTCTGTTATTGCGGAGCACGGGCTCCAGGTGCGCAGGCTTCAGTAGTTGTGGTATGTGGGTTCAGTAGTTGTGGCTTGTGGAATCTAGAGCACAGGCTCAGTAGTTGTGGTACACGGGCTTAGTTGCTCCATGGCATGTGGGATCTTCCCGGACCAGGGCTCGAACTCGTGTCCCCTGCACTGGCAGGCAGGTTCTTAACCACTGTGCCACCAGGGAAGTCCTATATCTCAATTTTTTAAAAAATGATTTAGATGAAAATAAAACAAAAAGATTCAGGTAACTCTTGCAAAACAGAAGAAACTTTGAGTCCACGGATTTAAAAGAGCATCACACCACATCCCAGAAAAGATGCTCACCCATCAGTCAGCACTGAGACATCACCTGCAAAGACACTGAATTTCAAAGATAAAGCAAAGCAACAATCTTGTGGCTTCCAGGCCAAAAAGAAACAAGCACACAAAAATCAAGCCACCTGCAAGGGGTAGATCAAGCTACCTTCAGAATCTCCAAAAAACTTTCACCATCAGCAGATAGTGCAGCAATGTCTGCAAAGTCATTGAGGAAAAAAATGTGACCAAAAATGTCATGCCCAAATTTCACACAAGTATCAAGGCATCAGAGAGATGTTTTCAAAGTTTCAGAACTCATGAAGAGCCTGTTAGAATCTTGCCACTTGCAGTGTGATCTGCAGCATCAGCCTCACCTGGGGAGCCAAAAATGACTGCAGTGACTTTGGTTCCAGGAAATAGACTTCGAAATAATCAAAGAAACCATCTTCAGTAAAGTCAGTAAAGGAGAGGCAGAAATGGTGGAAGATAGTATAAATATGTTGATTTTCTCATCTTTCCCAGCAGAATAGTAACTAGATACTGTCATTAGCTAATAAGTAATAAAAATATATTTAAAGGAATAAGACAGGGTGGAAATACCAAAAACATACTAAATGCTGAATCCAAGAGTCTGGAGGGCTCCTCACTGGGGAATCTGACCCCAAACAATTGGCCCACATCATTACCCACTGTGAAGCTCCCAGTTGACAAGGCCCACAATGTTTTCAAAAAGTCCCCAGTTAGTATCTTAGGTCCCATTCTTAATCATGAGCAGGGAGCCAGGAATTGCTAGACATCTGAGAAAAATGTCGAACACATTTAAACAAAAGAGAAAAGAAGCAACCTGGAGGAAATAGACACTATGCAGGGAGAATATTTTATACACGGGTTAAAACTCTTCAAATTATACACCAAAAATAGTGAATACTACTGTATGTAAATTTTTAATTAAGATTTTAAAAAACTATCATTGAAATCTTTAAAAAATTAAATATTCTTGGGACTTCCCTGGTGGCGCAGTGGTTAAGAATCCCCCTACCAATGCAGGGGACATGGGTTCAAGCCCTCGTCTGGGAGGATCCCACATGCCAGGGGGCACCTGAGCCCGTGCGCCACAATTACTGAGCCTGCACTCTAGAGCCCGCGAGCCACAAGTGTTGAAACCCGCACGTCTAGAGTCCGTGCTCTGCAACAAGAGAAGCCACCGCAATGAGAAGCCCTCGCACTGCAACGAAGAGTGGCCCCGGCTCACCGCAACTAGAGAAAGCCCATGCACAGCAACGAAGACCCAATACAGCCAAAAATAACTAACTAAATAAAAATTTTTAAATGTCATGCTTAAAAAAAATAAATATCCTTAAAACAATAACAATGCTATTTTTTTTTTCTTGTTTTTGGCGGTACGCGGGCCTCTCACTGTTGTGACCTCTCCCGTTGCGGAGCACAGGCTTCGGAGGCGCAGGCTCAGCGGCCATGGCTCACGGGCCCAGGCGCTCCGCGGCATGTGGGATCTTCCCGGACCAGGGTACGAACCCGTGTCCCATGCATCGGCCGGCAGACTCTCAACCACTGCGGCACCAGGGAAGACCAACAATGCTATTTTTTAAAAAAGAAAGGAGGATAGAAGGAAAAGAGGGAGAGAGGGATGGAGGGGGAAAGGAAGGAAGGAATGAAGATTCAGAAAAAGAAAAAAAGGTCTCGGAAATTCAAAATCTGAAAGCATAAATGGAAAATATGCAATGTAAAAGTTGGAAGATAATTTGAGAAACTCTCTCAATAAGGAGGGCAAAAAAAAAAGGGCTGGAAAAGATGAGAAAAATGAGAGAAACTCTCCAGGAGCTCAACCACCTAAATGAGAAAATGGAGGGGAGAAGATAATCAACAACCACAAAAAATAATAATAATTTTAGAAATGTTGCCAGAACTGAAGATCTTGACTTGAAGGTTGGAAGAAAGCTTCAAAAACCTACAGACCCACACTAAGGAAAGTTACTGTGAAATTCCAGAACACTGGGGACAAATAGAAGATTCCAAAAACTTGAAAAGAGGAAAAAACCAAGTCATACACAAAAACATCAAGAATCACAATGGCTTTAGATTTATCAACAACAACTCTGGAGGGAAGAAGACAAAGGAGTAATCATTTCAAAATATTGAAAGAAAATTATTTCCATCCTAGAATTTCATATCCAAGACAAACCAGCAGTCAAGGGGGAAGGTTGAATAAGGATATTTTCAGGCATTCAAAGTCTAAAAATTGACCTCCCAAGCATCTTTTCTTGAAAGGTTACTGTGATGTTCTCCACAAAAACAAAAGAGATAAACAAGAAAGGGGAAGAGATGGGTTAGAAGAACCAGAAGACCCAACATGGAAAGAAGTGATGAAAATCCCCAGGAGAACGTTGAAGGAGAATCTCTTGGTGCTGACTTTCATTGCACCGTCTTTATAACCGGAATACACACGGCCTACTGAGCCTGGTCCTGATTTTCATCTGTACTTGGTTATACAGGAAAAGTTCCTGCTCTGTTCCATGCCCTGCTGCCTGCATCAGCTGAGAACGCTCAGCCCACCACATAGAAATAGCCCCTTCCTCCTATCATAATGCTGCCAGATGTGCAGCACCTGGAAACTCCGGAACCCTGTGGGATTTCCCAACTGTGATGAGACCCTCCAAGACTCACTCACGATCTTGCCCACCACCTTCCCTGAGAGGGAAGTTCTGAGGTATGCCTCAGAACCTCTGTTCAGTGTAACCTCTGGAGCTTCATTTAACAGTGGCCATACTGCCCTTTCCTTACACAGATGGGTTTACTACTCGGGTTTTCAAAGCTATACAGTGCATTCTTTAGGAGTACCTACATAGAAGTAAAACCACAAAGAAAAGCAAAGAAGACATACATAAGTGAGGCTAGTGGTTATCTGGGGGAGGTTAGGGACATTGAGTGGTTTGTGGGGGAGGGACAAATAGATTAGTTATGGTTCTGGTAACAGTCTGTTTCCCAACCTGAGAGATGAGTATGCAGCTATTCACTTTATTATTTCCTCTTTCAACTGTAAATATACATTTTCTCTATGTATGTTATATTTCAGAATAAAGATTGTTTGATTTTTACATACACGTATGCAGATATTCCATGCATATTTTTTTGCCCCAAAATTCTAACTGAAAAAAAAAGTCACCTGCGTTTCCCTCGTGGCACAGTGGTTGAGAATCTGCCTGCTACTGCAGAGGACATGGGTTCGAGCCCTGGTCTGGGAGGATCCCACGTGCTGCGGAGCAACTAGGCCTGTGAGCCACAACTACTGAGCCTGCACATCTGGAGCCTGTGCTCCGCAACGAGAGGCCACGATTGTGAGAGGCCCACGCAACACAATGAAGACTGGCCCCCGCTTGCCACAACTAGAGAAAGCCCTAGCACAGAAAAAAAGACCCAACACAGCAAAAATAAATAAATAAATTACTAAACTCCTACCCCCAACATCTTCTTTAAAAAACAAAGGTCACCTGGCAGATGGTAGTTGCTGTTTCTTTGCAAAATGCTATGCAAGTAAGCAAACAGACATCACTGTTAACTTTCAAATATAAGTGCCTGTCGCAGTTGATGGGGAGATTGGAGCTCAAAAAGAATAAGAGCCCAAGCCCCTGGATGTTGAGTTTGCATTCCCTGGTGAAATGGCAGCAAGAAACTGGGCCAGGATCAATTCTACCACAACACCTCCCAATACAGATTGGGCCCGTACTCTCATTCTACCTGCCAGCTAGACTCACAGCCCTCAGCTGCTCACCATAAACAATAGAAGAAAGTACACACCTCTCATTCAAAGCCACTCTCATCTCCACACTCAAATCTCATGGGGTTTCTCACTGTATTATTCAAGGAACATCAAATACCCTTTCACACTTTGAACTTTTCACTGGTGATTCCCTCTGACTGCAGAGTTATCCTGCCACGCGCCCCCCCGCCCCCAGCATAACAAAATCCTACACACCCTTGAAGGCTCACCTCAAAGTTCTCTCCCTTATAAAACCTTCCCAGAGCCTCTGGGCTCCCACACCACCGTGCGTCCCTAATGTGAGCCCCTATCACACTGCACTCAATGGCTTGTCACTCTGTGCTCCCTTTTCTAGATCAGGAGCTCCTCAGCCAAGAACAGTATCTTTTTCTTCTAAATGTTTACCCATCACCAAGCTGAGCTGTGACATGGAGGGAGTGCTAACAAAGGCCTACTGAATGAATAAATGGCATTCTTTTGCAATGGGACAAACTGGAAACACACAGACACTCTATCATCTGAATGATCTTTTTAAATCAAAGAAAATCAAGTGGGAGCTAGAAGTAACTTCATGGGAGACCTAAGATCCCTGGTGAAGCCAGTTCTATAGATGAGCCAGGCCCAGGAAGTGTCAAACACTCCTTATGTGATGGTTCTAGGGCTATGGCTTCCTAAAGGGCAATATTATGTTGCCAGGAAGAATATTCTTTCCTCCAGGGAGACAGTTTTGTCATCTGCAAGAAAATGAACGCTTCCTTGGCAAGGCGAGCTTCCTTATGAGGTACATTACTAAAGAAAATAAGGTTTTCTTCACTGGTAGGGGAACAAACACCACACACACACACACACACACACACACACACACACACAGACACACACACACAGTCCCATCTTAGAAAGCAATACATATGAAGGCAGAAAGGAGGAACAGTACCACACCTGGGGTTTTAACCTCATCAGGTCATATTGTCAACAAAAAAATTAATCAGTCAATCTAAGAAAAAAATGGAAAATTTAATTCAAGCTAAATTGACGATTATAATCCAGGAAAAACATCTCAGAAAGCTCTGAGAACTGTTCCTCCTGTTAGAAGTCAAGGCAGAATTATATAAGTTTTTTGAGACAGAGGGCTGTACATTAAATGACAGTTTACACAGTCCAGATCAAAGCATCATCGTGGCCCCTTACAAGATCAGGAAGGAATGTCATCTTTAAGGAGTTGTCTTGTTGATGCTAGGAGAATATTGTTCTTCATTGTTGAGCAGGTATTTCTGCCAATGGGGAAGCTTTGGTTGATGTATAATGCAGATACACAATGCACAGAGTAGGCCAAAGGGCAGATAAAATTTTTATATTTAAATTTTTCTTGTCTTGCCATAAAATATGAATTTTATTTCACAATATCAAGTGTACCCTGAAAACCCATCCTGAGATCAAGCCAGCCCAAGTCCATGGAAGAAACCCACACTACTATGCAAAAGGTGCCAGAGAAAATTTGCAGCCACCAATCCCTGTGCTGTAGAGCTGATCCATTTTACTTGGACTGAAGTTGTAACATCTTAGGCATAGCAGTGTCACTAAGTGGACATCAGCAATTGGACACATGAGCTGTCTTAACATAGCATGACACACAGTTCACTCTGAAAACAAGTGGGATCAATCTGAAGAAGGGAACTTTCATTTGCTTAATTGGGTGTCCTCCCTTGCTAGGGGCCAAGTTGATGTGAAGGCAAGCAAGGGTCCCAGGAAGGTGAACACTTTGATGTAAATGCTGTAGGAGGAAGGAAGAATGATATTGTTCCCCATCCTGGGAGCAGAACTGAAGTATGGGAGAGGGGACTGGCTTTGGGCCAGGCCTTGTTTTGAGTCTCCTTCCTGAGATGGAAGACCTAATGCCAAGCTCCAAAAGGAGTTGATGTCTTGAGATCCAAAAGGTCCCTTGTGGTCTGACAAGTCCTGAAGGAGGAATTCCTTCCGTGAGCCCTGCATAGCTGTGGCCTCCTGCTATTCCAGTAAGCTCCAAATGGCTGACTGGTAGACAGGCTGTCCCATTCTATTGGAAACTGAGAATCCTACATGTGTACGATGTGCAGGCTGACAGTGGGATAGGAAAAATCAAGGTGATCCACAAAAGAGATCTGATAGGTAAAGCCACCTCCAGCACATTCCAAGAAGACAGTTCGCCAAACAGAATCTGACTCCTCAAAGATCAGGGAAAGAGTGTGGAGGACCAACCAATAATGGAATAATGGAGCTGTTTGACACTTCACTCTGAAAGGTCTGTCAGGCCATATCCTTAGGTTGCAACCACTGTGCAATCCACCCAGGGAGATTCATGAAGTCATTCTTTTAACAAATATTTATGGGGCATATATCATGTGCCAGACATTCCTGGGCACTTGGGAAGGATCATGGAACCAAACAAAAATCCCTGTCCTCATGGGTTGACCTTCCAGTAGTACAAATAGACAATGAGCATAAAAAATAAATACATTATATGAGAGCTTGGAAGCGATAAGAAAGATTGAAAAATAAAAAGTAGACCAGAGTAAGGGCAACAAGAGTGCTAGAGGGTTGGCAGGTGTATGAGAAAGCAATTTTAAAAAAATTAAGTCTTGGATTCTTTAAAATGTTTCCTGGAATATTTTATTAACATTCTTGACTTTTATATAAACCATGAATATTATCTAAATTTGTGAGAAAGCAATTTCTAAATAGGGTGCGCCTCAGGACGAGGAAATGACTTTTGAACACATATTTGAAGGCAGTTGAAGGAGATCTCATTCCTTCAGTGAGGAACCTAGCATATTTCACACCTGGAATAGATAATATTTTAACACCCCTCTCCTCCATAAGAAAAATATTTTCAAGAACAATCATGATGAATAATTATGGTAGTTAGAAAAGAAATGCAGAAAGTGAAAACTTTCTTCTATTGAACATTATATATATAATAAAGTTAATAAACAAATGTCACAGTACCCAAAACGGGTGGAAAACCATGGTTTTTATATCTACCTAAAAAGTGATTTAACTGGAAGACAGTTTGCAGTATCTTACAGACACTAAATGTATTCTTACCATTTCATTCAGCAATGACGCTCCTTGTTGTTTACTGAAATAAGTTGAAAACTTATGTCCACGCAGAAATTTACACATAGATGTTTATAGCAGCTTTATTCATAATAGCCCCAAATTTGGAGGAACATAAGATGTACTTTAATAGGCAAATGGGTAAATGAACTGTGATACTGCCATATAATGAAATATTATTCAGTAATAACAAGA
The DNA here is from genome assembly GCF_964374135.1 of Grampus griseus. Classification (NCBI taxonomy): domain Eukaryota; kingdom Metazoa; phylum Chordata; class Mammalia; order Artiodactyla; family Delphinidae; genus Grampus; species Grampus griseus. The sequence continues at coordinate 153,276,827 of NC_139019.1, read as the reverse complement.
AATGAAATGAAAATGGGGACATTGCTCTTGATAATCAACAAAAGAATTATGAGAATGCTATGAATAGTTGTACCAACAACTAGATAACCTAGATGAAATCTTAGAAACCAAAGATCTACCAAGACAGAATTACAAAGAAATAGAAAATCTGAATAGACTCATAACTAATGAAGAGATTGAATCAGTAACCAAAAATCTCCTGACAAATAAAGATGATAGGCCAGATGGCTTCACTGAAAACTTCTACTGAAAAATTCTATCAAACATTTAAAGAAGAACTAACACCAAAAAAGTGAAGAAGAGGGATTACTTCTTAACGCACAGAATGACAATATAAAGCCAAGACTGCCTTTATATCAAAGCCAGGCACAGATACTACAAGAAAAGAAAACTACAGACCAATATCCCTTATGAACATTAATGCAAAAGTTCTCAACATATACAGGCAGAACTGGAGATAAAGCAAGTTTGGTTCCAGACCACCACAATAAAGCAAATGTCACAATAAATGGAGTCACACAAATTTTTTGGTTTCTTGGTACATATAAAAGTTATGTTTATACTATCCTGTAGTCTATTAAGTATGCAATAGCATTATGTCTAAAAAAAATTGTACACAACTTAATTTTAAAATATGTCATTGCTAAACAATGCTAATCATCATCCAAGCCTTCAGCTGGTTGTAGTAGTAACATCAAATATCACTCATCGGGGCTTCCCTGGTGGCGCAGTGGTTGAGAGTCCGCCTGTTGATGCAGGGGACGCAGGTTCGTGCCCTGGTCCGGGAGGATCCCACATGCTGCAGAGCGGCTGGGCCCGTGAGCCATGGCCGCTGAGCCTGCACGTCCGGAGCCTGTGCTCCACAAAGGGAGAGGCCACAGCAGTGAGAGGCCCGCGTACCACAAAAAAAAAAAAAAAAAAAAGATCACTCATCATCAGGAATTCTCTGGCGGTCCAGTGGTTAGGACTCAGGACTTTTACTTCTGGGGCCCAGGTTCAATCCCTGGTTGGGGAACTAAGATCCCACAAGCTGCGCGGAGCAGCCAGAAAAAAAAAAACAAAACCACTCCTATAGATCACCATAACAAATATAATAATAATGAAATTTTTGAAATATTGTGAGAATGACCAAAATGTGACACAGAGACATGAAGTGAGCAAATGCTGTTGGAAAAATGGGGCCAACAGACTTGCCTGATGTAGGGTTGCCACAAACCTTCTATTTGTAAAAAGCACAATATCTGCAAAGCACAATAAAATGAAGCACAGTAAAACGAGGTATGCCTATACTAGCAAACTGAATTCAGCTGCATATTAAAAGATTATACACAATGGCCAAGTGGGATTTATTCCTGGAATAAAGGATAGCTCAACATATGAAAATCAATCAATGTAGAACACATATTAACAAAATGAAGGGTAAAAACACATGATCATCTCAATTGTTGCAGAAAAAGCATTTGACAAAATTCAACACCCTCTCATGATAAAAACACTATAGAAACTAGGAATAGAAAGAAACTCTCTCAACATAATAAAAGTCGTATATGAAAAACCCACAGCTAACATCCTATTCAGTGGTGAGAGACTTTTCCTCTAAGATGGGGAATAAGACAAGGATACCTGGTTTTGCCACTTCTATTCAACATATAATTGGAAGTTCTAACCAGAGCAGTCAATCAAGAAAAAGAAATAAAAGGCATCCCAATTGGGAAAGAGAAAGTAAAATTATCTCCATTCACAGATGACATTATACTATATGTAGAAAACTCCACACACACACCAAAGCGGGGAGTGGGGGGGACCTCTTAGAACTAATAAATGAAATCAGCAAAATTGCAAGGTATAAAATCAACACTAAAAAATTAGTTGCATTTCTATACACTAACAATGAACAACCGCAAAAGGAAATTAATAAACAATTCCATTTACAATAACATCAAAAAGAATAAAATACCTAGGAATTAGCTTATTCAAGGGGGTAAAAGATTTCCACACTGAAAACTACAAAACATTGCTGAAATAAATGAAAGAAAACATAGATAAATGGAGAGACAACCCATGTTCATAGATTAGAAAACAGTATTGTTAAGATTTCCACAATACTCAGTGATCTACATTTTTAACCCAATCTCCATCAAAATCCCAATGGCATTTTATGCACGGTAGAAAAATCCATCCTAAAGTTCATATGGAAGTTCAAGGGAACTTCCAAAAAGACAAAACAATCTTGAAAAAGAAGAACAAGTTGGAGGACTCACTCTTTCTGGTTTCAAAACTTATTACAGGCCGGCTCGGCGCCCGCCGCGCGGCGGCCCTGGGGGCGCGGCTGGGCCGGCGGCCCGGGCCCGAAGCGGGCTCGGAGGCTGGGGCGGAGGCGGGGTGCGGGCCGGCGCCCTATGAGCGCCGGGTGCGCTGGCTCCGCGAGATCCAGTCGACGCTCCGCGAGCGGCGCCCCGCGCGCCCGGCAGCTGCTGCGCCTCCTGCGCCAGGACCTGGGCCTCGAGGGGACCCTTCTCACAGACATCCTCTACAGGAATGTGGCCTTCCTCAATCTGGTGGACCCCATCTCCCACGACCTGCTTGTGAACCTGGCCCGGGACCTGCAGTGCCCCAAGTCGCGCTGCCCCCGCAGGACTATGAGCTCTGGAAGTCCTCAGACAAGACCTGCCGGCAGCTCATCTACCACCTCACCCCTCACTCCAAGCGGCAGCAGGGGTCCAGCCTGCCCCGAAGGAAGACCCAGAGCTGCCTCAAGAGCAACCTCCAGAAGACTCTGCTGGCAGGGGAGACCGTGAACCTATCGGGGATACAACTGTCGGTGCGGGACGTGCAGCATATCATGCGCTACCTGGGCAGCCAGGGCGCCAGGCTGGCAGTGCTGGACCTGAGCTTCACGGGGCTGAGTGATGAGCTGCTGCACCGGCTGCTGCCCAGCCTCTGGACGCTGCCCCGCCTCACCCAGCTTCTGCTCAACAGCAACCGGCTGCCGCGGGCTACCGCCCGTGAGCTCACTGAGGCGATCAAGGACACCACCAAGTTCTCGGTGCTGGCCCGGGTGGGCCTGGGCAACAACGTAGATGTGGCCTCCCTGCCCCAGCCCCTGCTGGTTGGCCTTAGTCGTAGGCTAAGCCAGCGCACCTCGCTGCCCACCATCTATGAGAGCCTGGACCCAGAGCCTGAGGGTGGCATGGCCGGGGCCACGGTCCTTGCTTCCAGCTGGGGCTCTGCAGCTGCCGGGCCAGGGCCCGAGCCCCAGGCCTGCTGCACCAGGTGATCCGCCACCCGCCCTGGCTCCTGCTTCCTGACTAGCAACGCACCCGAGCACGTGGGAGGGGGTGATGGAGGCAGAGTTACCCCACAGGACCCAGATCCCCGTGCACAGGAGGATGGGCTCATTGGAGACTGGATGGTCGGTCCAGGCTGGAGTCTCAGCCTTCCCTCAGCAGAAGGGGCCTGGCACCTACTGTGCAGACCCCACAATAAAGGCTGATGCCACCTCCAAAAAACAAAACAAAACAAAAAACACCTTACTACAAAGCTAAACAATGTGGTACTGGCATAAACACAGACATATAGACCAATGGAATAGAATAGAGAGCGCAGAAATAAACTCTTGCACATATGGTTAAATGAATTTCAGCTAGGGTGTCAAGACTATTCACTGGGGGAAAGATAGTCTTTAACAAATGGTGCTGGGAAAATTGGATATCCACATGCAAAAGAATAAAGTTGGACCCTTACCTTACACCATATACAAAAATTAACTCAAAATGGATCAAATCAAAGGCCCAAATATACAATCTAATACTATAAAACTCCTAGAGGCATACATTGGGGAAAATATTCATGATTTTGAATTTGGCAATGATTTCTTGGATGTGACAAGACAGTAAAAGAAAAAATAGATAAATGAGACTATATGAAAATTAAAACTTCTGTACATCAAAGGACACAATCCACAGAGTGAAAAAGAAACTTAAGGAATGGGATAAAATATTTACAAATTTATATAAAATATATAGAATATATATACTCCTACAATTTAACAACAAAAACCCAAATAATCCAATTTTTTAATAGGCAAAGGACTTGAACGGACATTTTTTCAGAGATGATATACAAATGGTGCACAAGCACATGAATAGATGCTCAACACACTAATAATTAGGAAAATGCAAATGAAAATCACAGTGATTCCAGTCTGGCATGTAGGGAGCTTAGAAATCAACACTCCATTCTAAGAATAAGAAAGAAAGAAAAAAACACTGGAATATCAGCAACTTTTCTTAGATCTGTCAAAGAAGCAAGGTCACAGGGCAAACCACAGCCCCCAAAATTGGAGAGACAGAAAAGTGGATACAAATAATCACAGCTTACTGTAGCAGAAACCCACAAGCAGAAACCTCCTCAGGAACCAGTACCAGGGTAGGAAAGTCTGAACTGTAATTTACAAATTGCTAGATGCTCAGTGTGGATAAGTCTGAAAATTAAAAACTCCAGAGGGGGCCCTCACTTCTGTGAATTTAATCCACAGGAGCTCAACCAGGTTAAGTGTCTATGAATCCCCCTGAATATCAGGGAAAATCTCCTTGGGCTCCCATCAGGGGGAGTGGAAAAGTAACCATTTTGACATATGCCAAAGCATTCTTTTCTTCTTAACAAGGCCTGCCCTCAAGAAAAACTATTTTACCAGAGCCTAACCTACTGAGATTTTATCAGTGTTTAACACTGGGAGAAGGAAAATACCTAACTTCAACCATTGGGGGGTGGGGGTGGGTGGGTACTAAGAGGCATTTGTAAACTTCACAGCCCAGGAGCACAGGCTCATTGAAAGACTGAGACCAAATCATAGGACTACAGAATGCTTCTCCTACTCTGACACCTTACCACCACATTCCTAAAAGACTATTCACCAGAGTTACTTTCACCCAGTACATTATGTCTGGTTTTCAACAACAAAAAAATTACAATGCATATTACAAGACAAAAAAATGCCATTTGAAGAGACAAAGCAAGCATCAGAGTCAGATATGGCAGGGATGCTGGAATTATCAAATCATGAATTTAAAATAACTATGACTAATATGCTAAGAACTCTAACGGAAAAAGTAGATGACATAAGAGAACACATGCATAAGGTAAGCAGACAGGTGGAAATTCTAAGAAAGAATCAAAGGGAAATACTAGAGATCCAAAACGCTGTAGCAGAATAAAGAATCCCTTTGATGGGTCATTAGTAGACTGGACACATCTGAGGAAAGAATCTCTGAGCTTGAGGATATGTCAATAGAAGCTTCCAAAACTGGAAAGAGAAGAGAGAAAAGACTGAAAAAAATGAAATAGACTATCCAAGAACTGTGGGATAACAACCAAAAGTATAATATAGGTGTAACAGGAATACCAGAAGGAAAAGAAAGACAGAAAAGAACAGAAGCAATATTTCAAACATTAATGAATGAGAATTTCCCCCAAATTAATGTCAGACACCAAACCACAGATCCAGGAAGTTCAGAGAATAGCAAGCAGAATAAATGCTGAAAACAAAAACAAAAGAAACAAAAACTATACTTTGTTATATCATAATCAAACTGCAGAATATCAAAGATAAAGAAAAATTTTGAAAAAACTGGGGGAAGGGGGACTTCTTACCTATAGAGAAGCAAAGATAAGAATTATACCCAACTACTCCTCAGAAACTATGTAAGTGAGAAGAGAGTGAAGTGAAATATTTAACGTATTGAGAGAAAATAAACACCAACCTAGAATTCTATATTATATTTTCATAATTCTGTGAAACTATCCTTCAAAAATGAAGCATAAATAGAGACTTCCTCAAACAAACAAAACTTGAAGGAATTTGTGGACAGTAGACCTGCCTTGCAAGAAATGTTAATTGGAACTTCCCTGGCGGTCCAGTAGTTAAGACCACGTGTTTCCATTGTATGGGGCATGGGTTCCATCCCTGGTCAGGGAACTAAGATCTTACACAGCCAAAAACAAACAAAAAAGAGTTAATAGAATTCTTCAGAAAGAGGGAAAGCAACATAGGTCAGAAACTTGGATCTACATAAAGAGATCTCCATTAGAGAAGAAATAAGTGAAGGTAAAATGAAAACCTTAAATTTTTTGTTCTTAATTGATTTAATAGATAACAGTTCATTCAAGATAATAAAGCAACAAGATACTCAATGATTATAGCTTAGAGGTAAGTTAACTGAATGATAGCAGTGATACAGGGATAGGAAAGAGGAATTAGAAATATTTTGTTGTTATAAGATACTTGCACTACCCATGAAGTGATATAGTATTGTTTCTTTGTTTTTTGTTTTTTTTAGAGTCATCAACATTAAGTATGATACTTTTATTGTGCCTAGGTTTAATATAAGCTAAATAAAATCTTGTTATATCTGTTACAAATTTGTCAGCAAGGAATATAACTCAATGTGAAGAAACGTTTTTTAATTTTTAAATTTTATTTATTATTTTATACAGCAGGTTCTTATTAGTCATCAGTTTTGTTTTGTTTTGTTTTGTTTTTGCGGTACGCGGGCCTCTCACTGTTGTGGCCTCTCCCGTTGCGGAGCACAGGCTCGAGACGTGCAGGCTCAGCGGCCATGGCTCACGGGCCCAGCCGCTCCGCGGCACGTGGGATCTTCCCGGACCAGGGCACGAACCGATGTCCCCTGCATCAGCAGGCGGACTCTTCAACCACTGCGCCACCAGGGAAGCCCTAGTCATCAGTTTTATACACATCAGTGTATACATGTCAATCCCAATCGCCCAATTGATCACACCACCACCCCAACCCCCCCACCGCTTTCCCCCCTTGGTGTCCATACATTTGTTCTCTACATCTGTGTCTCAGTTTCTTCCCTGCAAACTGGTTCATCTGTACCATTTTTCTAGTTTCCACATATACACGTTAATATATGATATTTGTTTTTCTCTTTCTGACTTACTTCACTCTGTATGACAGTCTCTAGATCCATCCATGTCTCAATAAATGACCCAGTTTCGTTCCTTTTTATGGCTAATATTCTATTGTATATATGTACCACATCTTCTTTATCCATTCGTCTGTCAATGGGCATTTAGGCTGCTTCCATGACCTGGCTATTGTAAATAGTGCTGCAATGAACATTAGGGTGCATGTGTCTTTTTGAATTATGGTTTTCTCTGGGTATATGCCCAGTAGTGGGATTGCTGGATCATATGGTAATTCTATTTTTAGTTTTTTAAGGAACCTCCATACTGTTCTCCATAGTGGCTGTATCAATTTACATTCCCACCAACAGTGCAAAAGGGTTCCATTTTCTCCACACCCTCTCCAGCATTTGTTGTTTGTAGACTTTCTGATGATGCCCATTCTAACTGGTGTGAGGTGATACCTCACTGTACTTTTGATTTGCATTTCTCTAATAATTAGTGATGTTGAGCAGCTTCTCATGTGCTTCTTGGCCGTCTGTATGTTTTCTTTGGAGAAATGTCTATTTAGGTCTTCTGCCCATTTTTGGATTCAGTTGTTTGTTTTTTTAATATTGAGCTGCATTGGGGCTTCCCTGGTGGCGCAGTGGTTGAGAGTCCGCCTGCCGATGCAGAGGACACGGGTTTGTGCCCTGGTCCAGGAAGATCCCACATGCCACGGAGCGGCTGGACCCGTGAGCCATGGATGCTGAGCCGGTGTGTCCGGAGCCTGTGCTCCACAATGGGAGAGGCCACAACAGTGAGAGGCCCACGTACCGTAAAAAACAAACAAATAAACAAACAAAAAATATTGAGCTGCATATATATTTTGGAGATTAATCCTTTGTCCATTGATTCATTTGCAAATATTTTCTCCCATTCTGAGGGTTGTCTTTTCGTCTTGTTTATGGTTTCCTTTGCTGTGCAAAAGCTTTTAAGTTTCATTAGGTCCCAGTTGTTTATTTTTGTTTTTATTTCCATTACTCTAGGAGGTGGATCAAAAAAGATCTTGCTGTGATTTATGTCAAAGAGTGTTCTTCCTATGCTTTCCTCTAAGAGTTTTATAATGTCCGGTCTTGCATTTAGGTCTCTAATCCATTTTGAGTTTATTTTTGTATATGGTGTTAGGGAGTGTTATAATTTCATTCTTTTACATGTAGCTGTCCAGTTTTCCCAGCACCACTTATTGAAGAGACTGTCTTTTCTCCATTGTTTATCTTTGCCTCCTTTGTCATAGATTAGTTGACCATAGGTGCGTGGGTTTATCTCTGGGCTTTCTATCTTGTTCCATTGATCTGTGTTTCTGTTTTTGTGCCAGTACCATATTGTCTTGATTACTGTAGCTTTGTAGTATAGTCTGAAGTCAGGGAGGCTGATTCCTCCAGCTCCATTTTTTTCCCTCAAGACTGCTTTGGCTATTCGGGGTCTTTTGTGTTTCCATACAAATTTTAAGATTTTTTGTTCTAGTTCCGTAAAAAATGCCATTGGTAATTTGATAGGGATTGCATTGAATCTGTAGATTGCTTTGGGTAGTATAGTCATTTTCACAATATTGATTCTTCCAATCCAAGAATATGGTATATCTCTCCATCTGTTGGTATCATTTTTAATTTCTTTCATCAATGTCTTATGGTTTTCTGCATACAGGCCTTTTTTTTCCCTAGGTAGGTTTATTCCTAGGCATTTTATTCTTTTTGTTGCAATGGTAAATGGAAGTGTTTCCTTAATTTCTCTTTCAGATTTTTCATCATTAGTGTATAGGAATGCAAGAGATTTCTGTGCATTAATTTTGTATCCTGCAACTTTACCAATTTCATTGATTAGCTCTAGTCATTTTCTGGTGGCATCTTTAGGCTTCTCTATGTATAGTATCATGTCATCTGCAAACAGTGACAGTTTTACTTCTTCTTTTCCAATTTGCATTCCTTTAATTTATTTTTCTTCTCTGATTGCCACGGCTAGGACTTCCAAAACTATGTTGAATAATAGTGGTGTGAGGGGACATCCATGTCTTGTTCCTGATCTTAGAGGAAGTGCTTTCAGTTTTTCACCATTGAGAATGTTTGCTGTGGGTTGTCATATATGGTCTTTATTATGTTGAGGTAGGTTCCCTCTATGCACAGTTTCTGGAGAGTTTTTATCATAAATAGGTGTTGAATTTTTTCAAAAGCTTTTTCTGGGGCTTCCCTGGTAGCGCAGTGGTTGAGAGTCCACCTGCCGATGCAGGGGACACGGGTTCGTGCCCTGGTCCAGGAAGATCCCACATGCCACAGAGAGGCTGGGCCCGTGAGCCATGGCCGCTGAGCCTGCACGTCCGGACCCTGTGCTCCGCAATGAGAGAGGCCACAACAGTGAGAGGCCCGCGTAATGCAAAAAAAAAAAAAAAAAAAAAGCTTTTTCTGCATCTATTGAGATGATCATATGGTTTTTCTTCTTCAATTTGTTAATATGGTGTATCATATTGATTGATTTGTGTATATTGAAGAATCCTTGCATCCCTGGGATAAATCCCACTTATTCATGGTGTATGATTCTTTCAATGTGTTGTTGGATTCTGTTTGCTAGTATTTTGTTGAGGATTTTTGCATCTATATTCATCAGTGATATCGGTCTGTAATTTTCTTTTTTTGTAGTATCTTTATCTGCTTTTGGTATCAGGGTGATGGTGGCCTCATAGAATGAGTTTCGGAGTGTTTCTTCCTCTGCAATTTTTTGGAAGAGTGTGAGGAGGATGGGTGTTAGCTCTTCTCTAAATGTTTGATAGAATTCACCTGTGAAGCCATCTGGTCCTGGACTTCTGTTTGTTGGAAGATTTTTAATCACAGTTTCAATTTCATTACTTGTGATTTGTCTGTTCATATTTTCTATTTCTTCCTGGTTCAGTCTTGGAAGGTTATATCTTTCTAAGAATTTGTCCATTTCTTCCAGGTTGTCCATTTTATTGGCATAGAGTTGCTTGTAGTAGTCTCTTAGGATGCTTTGTATTTCTGCAGTGTCTGTTGTAACTTCCCCTTTTTCATTTCTAATTTTATTGATTTAAGTCCTCTCCCTCTTTTTCTTGATGCGTCTGGCTAATGGTTTATCAATTTTGTTTATCTTCTCAAAGAACCAGCTTTTAGTTTTATTGATCTTTGCTATTGTTTTCTTTGTTTCTATTTCATTTATTTCTGCTCTGATCTTTATGATTTCTTTCCTTCTGCTAACTTTGGGTTTTGTTTGTTCTTTCTCTAGTTCCTTTAGGTGTAAGGTTAGATTGTCTATTGAGATTTTTCTTGTTTCTTGAGGTAGGCTTGTATAGCTATAAACTTCCCTCTTAGAACTGCTTTTGCTGCATCCCATAGGTTTTGGATCATGTGTTTTCATTGTCATTTGTCTCTAGGTTTTTTTAAATTTTCTCTTTGATTTCTTCAGTGATCTCTTGGTTATTTACTAACATATTGTTTAGCCTCCATGTGTTTGTGTTTTTACGTTTTTTTCCCTTTAATTCATTTCTAATCTCATAGCATTGTGGTCAGAAAAGACACTTGATATGATTTCAATTTTCTTAAATTTACTGAGGCTTGATTTGTGACCCAAGATGTGATCTATCCTGGAGAATGTTCCGTGCGCACTTGAGAAGAAAGTGTAATCTGCTATTTTTGGATGGATTATCCTATAAATATCAATTAAATCTATCTGGTCTTTTGTGTCATTTAAAGTTTCTGTTTCCTTATTTATTTTCATTTTGGATGATCTGTCCATTGGTGTAAGTGAGGTGTTAACCTCTTCCAGTATTATTGTGTTACTGTCAATTTCCTGTTTTATAGCTGTTAGCAGTTGCCTTATGTATTGAGGTGCTCCTATGTTGGGTGCATATATATTTATAATTGTTATATCTTCTTCTTGGATTGATCCCTTGATCATTATGTCGTTTCCTTCCTTGTCTCTTGTACCATTCTTTATTTTAACGTCTATTTTATCTGATATGAGTATTGCTACTCCAGATTTCTTTTGATTTCCATTTGCATGGAATATCTTTTTCCATCCCCTCACTTTCAGTCTGCATGTGTCCCTAGGTCTGACGTGGGTCTCTTGTAGACAGCATATATATGGGTCTTGTTTTTGTATCCATTCAGCAAGCCTGTGTCTTTTGGTTGGAGCATATAATCCATTCACGTTTAAGGTAATTATCGATACGTGTGTTCCTATGACCATTTTCTTAATTGTTTGGGGTTTGTTTTTGTAGGTCTTTTTCTTCTCTTGTGTTTCCCACTTAGAGAAGTTCCTTTAGCATTTGTTGTAGAGCTGGTTTGGTGGTGCTGAATTCTCTTAGTTTTTGCTTGTCTGTAAACCTTTTGATTTCTCCATCAAATCTGAAGAAGATCCTTGCCGGGTAGAGTAATCTTGGTTGTAGGTTCTTCCCTTTCATCACTTTAAGTATATTATGACACTCCCTTCTGGCTTGTAGAGTTTCTGCTGAGAAATAACCTGTTAACCTTACGGTAGTTCCCTTGTAAGTTATTTGTTGTTTTTCCCTTGCTGCTTTCAATAACTTTTCTTTGTCTTTAATTTTTGCCAATTTGATTACTATGTGTATCGGTGTGTTTCTCCTTGGGTTTATCCTGTATGGGACTCTCTGCACTTCCTGGACTTTGGTGGCTATTTCCTTTCCCATGTTAGGGAAGTTTTCGACTATAATCTCTTCAAATATTTTCTTGGGTCCTTGCTCTCTCTCTTCTCCTTCTGGGACCCCTATAATGCAAATGCTTTTGTGTTTAATGTGTTTAAGACCCAGAGGTCTCTTAGGCTGTCTTCATTTCTTTTCATTCTTTTTTCTTTATTCTGTTCCACTGCAGTGAATTCCACCATTCTGTCTTCCAGGCCACTTATCCGTTCTTCTGCCTCAGTTATTCTGCTATTGATGCCTTCTAGTGTAGTTTCATTTCAGTTATTGTATTGTTCATCTCTGTTTGTTTGTTCTTTAATTCTTCTAGGTCTTTGTTAAACATTTCTTGTGTCTTCTCCATCTTTGCCTCCATTCTTTTTCCGAGGTCCTGGATCATCTTCACTATCATTATTCTGAATTCTTTTTCTGGAAGTTTGCCTATCTCCATTTCATTTAGTTGTTTTTCTGGGGTTTTATCTTGTTCCTTCATCTGGTACGTAGCCTTTTCATCTTGTCTATCTTTCTGTGAATGTGGTTTTTGTTCCACAGGCTGCAGGATTGTAGTTCTTCTTGCTTCTGCTGTCTGCCCTCTCTTGTTGATGAAGCTATGTACGAGCCTTTTGCAAGTTTCCTGATGGGAGGGACTGGTGGTGGGTAGAGCTGACTGTTGCTCTGGTGGGCAGAGCTCAGTAAAACTTTAATTCACTTGACTGCTGATGGGTGGAGCTGGGTTCCCTCCCTGTTGGTTGTTTTGCCTGAGGCAACCCAACACTGGAGACTACCTGGGCTCTTTGGTGGGGCTAATGGAGGACTCTGGGAGGGCTCACGCCAAGGAGTTCTTCCCAGAACTTCTGCTGTCAGTGTCCTTGTCCCCATGGTGAGCCACAGCCACCCCCCACCTCTGCAGGAGGCCCTCCAACACTAGCAGGTAGGTCTGGTTCAGTCTCCCCTGGGGTCACTGCTCCTTCCCCTGGGTCCCGATGCACACACTACTTTGTGTGTGACCTCCAAGAGTGGAGTCTCTGTTTCCCCCAGTCCTTTCAAAGTCCTGTAATCAAATCCCATTAACCTTCAAAGTCTGATTCTCTAGGAATTCCTCCTCCCATTGCCGGACCCCCAGGTTTGGAAGCCTGACGTGGGGCTCAGAGCATTCACCCCACTGGGTGGACTTCTGTGGTATAAGTGTTCTCCAGTCTGTGAGTCACCCACCCAGCAGTTATGAGATTTGATTTCACTATGATTGTGCCCCTCCTACCATCTCATTGTGGCTTCTCCTTTGTCTTTGGATGTGGGGTATCTTTTTTGGTGAGTTCCAGTGTCTTCCTGTCGATGATTGTCCAGCAGCTGGTTGTGATTCTGGTGTTCTCACAAGAGGGAGTGACAGCACGTCCTTCTACTCTGCCATCTGGTTCAGGGCCAGGGAAATGGAGAAACTAGCTCTTCTCACCACTTTTCAGCCATTTTCACTCACTGCATGTGTAGAAAATGAAATAGTTTTCAGCACCCTGGGGTAAATGGATGAGGATGCTTGCTACTGAAGACCAGTGGCCCAGGGGTTCTGGCTGCCTCAGGCTCAACTTCGCCATGGGTGAGAGCTAAGGAGATCAGGATCTCATCAGTCCATAAGCCCTTTGTGGCTGACTGCTGGAGAAACTCAATGTGAGGAAACTTTTAAGGAAAGAAAATGCAAATGAGATAAGAGTTTTGGGTGAACTTTTTAGGAATAATTATGTTTTAGGAATGTCCATCTAAAAATAATCTCTCCAGGGACTTCCCTGGTGGTCCAGTGGTTAAGACTTCACACTTCCACTGCAGTGGTCACAGGCTCGATCCCTGGTCTGGGAACTAAGATCCTTCATGCCGCATGGGGTTGAAGCTAAAAAAAAAAAATTCTCTCCAGATATTCAACAACATGAAAATTTAGAGTTGTGCTAAATTAAGTTAAATGATGGAAGTTTATTAAATAACTAGGTCGTTTCCAAATAAAATAAGATACTGAAACATTAATTACTGAACACTGGCTTCCTTTTACAGAGAAACAAAAGGTTTAGAACTATTAATAAATGTTTGGGGGCTTCCCTGGTGGCGCGGTGGTTGAGAGTCTGCCTGCCGATGCAGGGGACGCGGGTTCGTGCCCCAGTCCAGGAAGATCCCATATGCCGCGGAGCGGCTGGGCCCATGAGCCGTGGCCGCTGAGCCTGCGCGTCCGGAGCCTGTGCTCCGCAATGGGAGAGGCCACAACAGTGAGAGGTCCGCGTACCGAAAAAAAATAATAAATAAATAAATAAATAAATGTTTGATGGGCTTCCCTGGTGACCCAGTGGTTAAGAATCTGCTTGCCAATGCAGGGGACATGGGTACGAGCCCTGGTCCGGGAAGATCCCACATGCCGTAGAGCAACTAAGCCTGTGCACCACAACCACAGAGCCCACGTGCCTAGAGCCCATGCTCTGCAACAAGAGAAGCCACCGCAATGAGAAGCCCGTGCATTGCAATGAAGAGTAGCCCCCACTCATCGCAACTAGAGAAAGCCCACGCACAGCAACAAAGACCCAACGCAGCCAAAAATAAATAAATAAATTTATTTTTTAAAAAAACTCTCAGCAAACTAGAATAGAGAGGAAATTTCTCATCTTGATAAAGACGATCTACAAAAAACCTACAGCTAACATCATACCTAGTGGTGAGAAACTCGAAGATTTCCTGTTAAGATCAGAAATGAGGCAAGGATGTCCCCTCTCACCGCTGTTTTTCAACATCATACTGAAAGCCTAGCTAATATGATAAGACAAGAAAAGGAAATAAAAATATTCAGATTGAGAAGGAAGAAATAAAACTTTCTGTGATCAAACAGTTTTGGGGTTTTTTTTAGAACAATAAACACCTTTATTACATGAGCTAAGATAGGAGGGAAGAGGATTTATTTGCCTTTCCGGGCCTTGATTTTCCTCAGATAGAACTCCAGCTCCTTTCCCTCTAAAACATAACCATCTGCTCTGCCACACTGTCCTGGTCTTGAAGCAATGCATGCAAGAAACTTGCCCTGCTGGAACTGCTCCTCTAGAAGACTGCTGATTTGGGCATTCTTTTTCCTTTCATCATATTTCTTCTCAATTTCTTTTTTGAACGTTTTTTGTTTAAAATCACTTCCTCTTCAGGAGTCAGCCTGGCCCCCTTCTTGTGGCCCAGGGGCAGTGTATAGTGAGACTCGTACCACTGTTGGTACGTGTGCTGTCAATGAGCACGATGCAGTTCTTCACCAGGGTCTTAGTGTGGACCAGTTCATTGTTGGATGCATTATAGACAACATCAATGATCCTTATCTTGCGTGTACAACACTCTGAGCCCCAGCAGAAGTTCCCAACGTCCAGCCTCAAGGCCCAGTACTTCTTGTCACCTCCTCACACACAGACTGTGTGTATGCGGCGGGGGCCACTCCTGGTGTTGGCAACAGGGTGTCCCAGCTCATACTTCCACTTCTTGTGGTAGGGCTTTCTCTTGCCCCCAGTCTTGCAGCGCTTGTGCCAGTTGTCCTGAGAAATGCCTCCGTGTGGAAGTGGGGTCAGGAGCCTGAGCCAGGGAGCCCGGGGCCAGCCCACCAGCCCAGCACCCTGCCTCACACTCAGCTCTCCAAGGTTGGCTCCCCCATGATCAAACAAACTTTGATCATCTATGTAGAAAATCTGAAAGAATCAACAACAACAACAACAAAAAACTCCTGGAACTAATAAGTGATCCTGGTTGCAAGATACAAGTTTGCAGGACACAAGATGGATATTCAAAAGTCAACTGTTTTCTTACAATGAAAAAGTGGAATTTGAAATTAAAAATATAATATCATCGTGGAATCTAAAATATGGCACAAATAAACTTATCTATGAAACAGAAACAGATTCACAGACATAGAGAATAGACTCGTGGTTGCCAAGGGGAGAGGGGTGTGGGGGAGGGAGGGAGTGGAAGTTCCAGGTTAGCAGCTACAAACTAGTATTTATAGAATGGATAAACAACAACGTCTTACTTTATAGCACAGGGCACTATATTCAATATCCTGTGATAAACCATAATGAAAAAGAATATAAAAAAGAATGTATTTATATGTATAACTGAATCACTTTGCCATACAGCAGAAATTAACACAACATTGTAAATCAACTGTAGTTCGATAAAAAGAAAAGAAAAAATCTAGTATCATTTACATTAGCACTCCCAAAAATGAAATAGGTATGAATCTAACAAAATATGTACGAGATTTATATGAGAAAAATCTACAAAACTCTGATGAAAGAAATCAAAGAAGAACTAAATAAATGGAAAGATATTCCATATTCATGGGTAGGAAGACACAATACTGTCACAATGTCAGTTCTTCCAAACTGGATTGTGATTCAACACAATCCCAATAAAAATCCCAACAAATTAATTTATGGACTTTAATAAACTGATTCTAAAGTTTCTATGGAAGGGTAAAAGACCCTGTTTGCACCTTGATTTGTCTGCTGAAAATGTGAACTAGTAAAAATGAAGTAACTGGAAGAAAAATGGCCAACACAATATTGAAGGAAGTGAATAAAGTTAGAGGATTGACACTACCCAACTTCAAGATTTACTACAAAGCTACAGTCATCAAGACAGTGTGGTATTGGTGGAAGAATAGACAAATAGAGTAACAGAAGAGAGTAGAAAGCCCAGAAATAGACCCACATAAATGTAGTCAACTGATCTTTGACAAAGGAGCAAAGACAATACAATGGAGAAAAGAGTCTTTTCAACAAATGGTGCTGGAACAGCTGGACATCATATGCAAAATAAATGAATCTAGGGACTTCCTTGGTGGTGCAGTGGTTAAGAATCCACCTGCCAGTGCAGGGTACACAGGTTCGATACCTGGTCCAGGAAGATCCCACATGCTGTGGAGCAACTAAGCCCGTGCGCCACAACTACTGAGTCTGTGCTCTAGACCCCGTGAGCCACAACTACTGAGCCCATGCGCCACAACAACTGAAGCCCATGCACCTAGGACCCATGCTCCACAACAAGAGAAGCCACCACAATGAGAAGCCCATGCACTGCAACGAAGAGTAACCCCCGCTTGCTGCAACTAGAGAAAGTCTGCACACAGCAACGAAGACCCAACGCAACCAAAAGTAAAATTAAATTTTAAAAAAATGAATCTAGACACAGACTTTACACCCTCCACAAAAATTTACTCAAAATGGGGGGGGCTTCCCTGGTGGTGCAGTGGTTGAGAGTCCGCCTGCCGATGCAGGGGGCACGGGTTCGTGCCCTGGTCCGGGAAGATCCCACATGCCGTGGAACGGCTGGGCCCATGAGCCATGGCCGCTGAGCCTGAGCGTCCGGAGCCTGTGCTCCACAATGGGAGAGGCCACAACAGTGAGAGGCCCGCGTACTGCAAAAAAAAAAAAAAAAAAAAATTTACTCAAAATGGATCGCAGACCTAAATGTAAAACAACAAAGCTATAAAACTCCTAGAGGGTAACACAGGAGACAAACTAGATGACCTTGGATATGGCAATGACTTATAAGAAACAACACTAAAGTCATGATCCATGAAATAAATAATAGATAATAATTTCATTTTAATTAATATTAAAAACCTCTGCTCTGCAAAAGACACTGTCAGAATGGAAAGACAGGCCACAGACAGGGAGAGAATATTTGCAAAAGACATATTGATAAAGGATTGTTATCCAAAATATACAAAGAATTCTTAAAAGTCAACAACAGAAAACTAACAATCCAACTTAAAAATGGGCCAAAGACCTGAATAGACAATTTGCCAAAGAAGATATACAGATGGTAAACACACATATGAAAAGATGTTCCACATCATGTCATAGGGAAATGCAAATTAAAGCAACAATGAGATACCACTACACACCTATTAGATTGGCCAAAATCCAGAACACTGACAACACCAAATGCTGGTGAGGATGTAGAGCAACAGGAGTTCTCATTCATTGGTGGTGAAAATTCAAAAAGATGCAGTCACTTTGGAAGACTGGCAGCTTCTTACGAAACTAAACATACTCTTAGCATATAATTCAGCAACCATGCTCTTTAATATTTACACAAATGAGTTGAAAATTTATGTCCACACAAAAACATGCACATGAATGTTTATAGCAGACTTATTCATAATTACCAAAACTTGGAAGCAATCAAGATGTCCTTCAGTAGGTGAATGAATAAAAAAAACTGCGGTATATCTAAACTATGGAATATTATTCAGCACTAAAAAAAAGAACTATCAAGCCGTGAAAAGACATGGAGGATCCTTAAAAGTATATTACTAAGAGACTTCCCTGGTGGTCCAGTGGGTAAGACTCCACGCTCCCAATGCAGAGGGCCTGGGTTCAATCCCTGGTTGGGGAACTAGATCCCATGTGCATGCCGCAACGAAGATCCTGCATGCCGCAACTAAGACCCAGAGCAACCAAAATAAATAAATAAAATTTTTTTTCTAAAAGTGTATTACTAAGTGAAAGAAGCCAATCTTAAAAGGCTGCATACTGTATTATTCTTTAGGGGAGGAAAACTTTTCCTTTCTTCCCTTCTAGGTTTCGTGGCTGGTTTAATAATTAGATGTAAGACATTAACAGGAGAAAAATTTAATTTGTACATATGAGTGCTTGAAGGAATGTGAGACTCAGAGAAGTTACCAAAGCAGGCTGCTTCTTAACCTTTTAGACAAAGAAACAATTACTTGTGAAGATTTGACAAAACAAGGGGGTTTGGACTTGGGGTAGCAAATTAATGAAAAGAAACAAAATTTGTTTATAGAGCCTTCTCAGCCTTGAATTCCCTATCCCTGACAATAAGGATGATTTCTTGGGGTGGCCTAATCTGCTCTCCAATTCCAACTATATGACATTCTAAAAAAGGCAAAACTATGGAAACAGTAAAAAGATTAGTGGCTACAGGGGTTAGGAGGGGAGGGTAGGAGGGATGAATAGGCTGAGCATAGAGGATATTCAGGGCAGTGGAATTATTCTGTATGATAATATAATGATAGATACATGTCATTCTACATTTATCAAAACCCATACAATGTACAACACCAAGAATGAACACTAATGAAACTATAGACTTTGGGTGATAATTATGTAAGATTCATCGATTGTCACAAATGTACCACTTTGGTGCAGAATGTTGAAAGTGGATGAGGCTGCTCTGTGTGGGGACAGAGGGTTTACAGGAACTCAGTGCATTTTCTGCTCAATTTTGGTGTGAACCTAAAACTCCTCTAAAAAATAAAGTCTGTTTAAAAGGAAAAAAACCCATAATGAGACATCATCTCACACCCACTGGAATGGCTACAATCAAAACAAAACAGAAAACAAGTGTTGACAAGGATGTGGAGAAATTAGAACTCTTGTGCATTGTTGGTGGGAATGTAAAACAGCACAACACTATGGAAAATGGTATGGCAGCTCCTCAAAAACTAAAAATAGAATTACCATATTGATTTGGCAATCCTACTGCTGTATATTAAAAATAATTGAAAGCAGAATCTCAAAGAGATATTTGCATACCCATGTTCAAAATAGCAGCATTATTCACTATAGCCAAGGGGTGGAAGCAACACAAGTGTTCATTGAATGGATGGATAAATAAAATACAATGTATACATACCATGGAATATTATTCAGCCTTAAAAAAGGAAGGAAATCATATCACATGCTACAACATGGGTGAAGCTTAAAGACATTGTGCTAAGTGAAATAAGCCAGTTGCAAAAAGACAAATACTGTGTGATGCCACTTGTGTGAGATATCTAGAGTAGTCAAATTCATAGGCGCAGAAAGTAGAATGGTAGTTGCCAGGGGCTGGTGGGGAGGAGAAAATGGGGAGTTACTGTTTAATGGGTATAGCGCTTCAGTTTTGCAAGATGAAAAATTCTAGAGATCAGTTGCACAGCAATGTGAATACACTGTACTTCACACTACTAAACAGTACACTTAAAAATCATCAAGAGGGACTTCCCTGGTGGTCCAGTGGTAAAGAATCTGCCTTACAATGCAGGGGACGCAGCTTCGATCCCTGGTCAGGGAACTAAGATCCCACATGCCGCTGGGCAGCGAAGCCCACGTGCCACGACTACTGAGCTTGTGCGCCTCAACTAGAAAGCCTGCGGGCCACAAACTACAGAGTCCACATGCCCTGGAGCCTGCGTGCCACAACTAGGGGAGAGAAAACCCACACGCCACAACTAAAGAGAAGCCCGCGCACCAAAACGAAATGCCCATGAGCTGCAACTAAGTCCTGACGCAGCCAAAACTAATAAATTAAATAAATAAATCTTTTTTAAAAAAAATCATTAAGATGGGGAATTCCCTGGCAGTCCCATGGTTAGGACTCCACGCTTTCACTGCTGAAGGCGTGGGTTCAATTCCTGGTGGGGGAACTAAGATCTCACAGCTGCACGGCATGGCCAAAAAAATAAAAAATAAAATAAAATGATATATTTAAAAAAATCATTAAGATGGTAAATTTTATGTTTTTTTATCATGACTAAAAACTAAATAAAGTAAAATTTTAATAATGTAAATTAATGAAGCTAATTATTTTTTAGTGGATCAAAGACCTAAATATAAGAGCTAAAACCATAAAACTCTTAGAACAAAACATTGGGGAAAAGCTTCACAACTTTGGATTTGGCAATGATTTCTTGATGTGACACCAAAAGCACAGTCAACAAAGGAAAAACTATATAAATAGAACTACTTGAAAATTAAAAATTTTTTTTTCATCAATAGACAAAATCAACAGAGTGAAGAGGCAAGTCATGGAATGGGAGAAAATATTTTAAAATTATATATATCTGATAATGGATTAACATCCAGAATATATAAGGAACTCCTACAAATCAATGACAAAAAAACAAACAACCTGATTTTTAAATATACAAAGAACTTGAATATACATTTCTCCAGAGAAGATATACAAATGGCCAATAAGCAGAGAAATTGGAACTATTGTGCTTTGCTGGTGGGAATGTATGCAACTGCTGTGGAAAATGGTATGGCAGTTCTTCAAAAAATTAAATGTAGAATTACCGTTATGACCCAACAATTCTGCTTCTGGGTATATACACAAAAGAAATGAAAGCAGGGACTTGAGCAGATATTTGTACACCAATGTTCATAGCAGCATTACTCACAATAGCCAAAAGGTGGAAAAAACCCAAATGTCCATCAGTGGATGAATGAATATACAAACTGTAGCATATACATACAATGGAATATTATTCAGCCTCAAAAACAAGAAAATTCTGACATTCACTGCAACATGGATGAACCTTGAGGACATTATGCTCAGTGAAATAAGCCAGACACAAAAGGACAAATATTGTATAATTCCACTTACATGAGGTACCTAGAATAGCCAAATTCATAGAGACAGAAGGTAGGACAATGATTCCCAGGGGCTGGGGGAAGGGGAGAATGATGAGTTAGTGTTTAATGGGTACAGAGTTTCAGTTTGGGATGAAGAAAAGTTCTGGAGATGGATGGTGGTGACGATTGCACAACAATGTGAATGTACTAAGTACCACGAAACTGTACACTTAAAAATGGTTACAGTGGTAAAATTTTATGTTATGTATATTTTACCACAATAAAAAAAGACATCCAACATTATAATTTCATTTAGTGACATAAAACTATATACATATCTTTCATTTTAAACAGGTTATGGAAACAGTGGTAACTTACGTACCTCATAAAATGAATCAGGAAATTTAGAAAGTTTAAATCATGAGAAATTTAACCCTGGTCATGTACAAACCAGAATATTGTGTTGACATTATTTTTATATGGTAAACTACTTTTCCAAGACTCTCAACCATGCCCAAAGCTCTTTTATCTTGGAATTAAAGCTTCTTCTTGTCTTTTAACAAAGGCTATTATGCACATAGACTTTCGAGTGTCTACACACATAAAAAACACAGTTGAATAATTTTGTTTTAGACAACTTTTACTATTTATTTGGACTAGATAGTTCTAGAGTGTGCACATAACAACCGAATGTCTTGTTTTGTTTTCCATTTTAATGGTAATCTTTAAGTTTACTGAGAGCATAAGAGAGAGGAACAGAAAAAGTGAGAAGCAGCTGGCTTTAGACCAATCTGAAATTGTTATTTTAAAAGACTACTTATGTTTCCTCTGCAAGGGAAGGGAAGAACTTTAGAAAGAGAAAAACAGAAGAAACCACATTACAGCTGGTTTAGAGAGTAACTTGGGCCTTTGACAAATTTCTCAAGCCTTACAATTAGAAAGCCCACATTTACTAATCCCCGAGGTATGGAAATGGAGGCATGGAGTTCATCCTACATTAAATAAAATGATCTCTCTTTTCAACAAACAAGACAACCTCTTCATGAGAGTTTGTTTTTTGCTTGAAGGTGTCTCTTAAATGAACAATCTTTTCAATGTCAAAAGCCCCCCAAAGTGGGCTTCCCTGGTGGCACAGTGGTTGAGAGTCCGCCTGCCGATGCAGGCGGCACAGGTTCGTGCCCCGGTCCGGGAAGATCCCACATGCCGCGGAGCGGCTGGGCCCGTGAGCCATGGCAGCTGAGCCTGCGCGTCCGGAGCCTGTGCTCCGCAACGGGAGAGGCCACAACAGTGAGAGGCCCGCGTACCGCAATAAATAAATAAATAAAATTAAAAATTTTTTAAAAGCCCCCCAAAGTGGCTACTGCAATTCCAAATTGTCACTGGTGAAATTGGAGCAGTCAGAAAACTAAGTACAGGTTGGTGGTGTTGTGGTTAGAAAGCATGCAGCAGGTAAGTGTTCGACCAGGAAGAAGCCCTTTTTTAAAAGAGCCCATGGAACCGAATGGTCCATAAGGATGGTTCATGTGTAACTTTATTTCTCTGAAGCTTGGCCAAAGGCCAATCAATCAGCACCCATCAGAGCCAGATACAACCTCCTAATTCTAGGCAAACTAAGCTAAACAAAATAGTTCTCAGGGATACAAGGACAAGATCAAGGAGGAAATCTTTACAAGGTTTTGAAATGATGACCCAAGACAAAGAATGTCCAACTAGAGAATGAACTTATCAGGGTTATGCCCATCTCTCCCATAGAATTTTCATTCTCAAGAAGCAGCAAATGCTGGAGAGGATGTGGAGAAAAGGAAACCCTTGTGCATTGTTGGTGGGAATGTAAGTTGGTGTACCCACTACAGAAAACATCATGGAGGTTCCTCAGAAAATTAAAAATAGAATTACCATATGATCCAGCAATCCCACTTCTAGGTATTCATCCGAAGCAAACAAGATCACTATCTTAAAAAGATATCTGCACCCCCCATGTTTATTGCAGCATTATTTACAGTAAATCCAGGACATGGTAACAAACACACACACACACACACACACACACACACACACACACACACACACACACACACAGAGGAGCATTTTTCAGCCATAAAAAAGAAGGAGATCCTGCCAATAGTGACAACATGGGTGGACCTAGGGGACATTATGCTAAGTGAAATAAGTCAGAGAAGACAAATACCATATTATCTCATTTACATGTGGATTCTAAACAAACAAACAAACTCGTAAATACAGAGAACAGATTCATGGATGTTTATTAAATTTATCCTGGTGTGTGATGATCATTTCTCAATATATACATATTTCAAATCATTATGTTGTACACCTAAAACTAATACAATGTTGGGACTTCCCTGGTGGCACAGTGGATAAGACTCCACGCTCCCAGTGCAGGGAGCCCGGGTTCAATCTCTGGTCAGGGAACTAGATCCCACATGCATGCCGCAACTAAGAGCTCACATGCCACAACTAAGGAGCCCACATGCTAAAACTAAGGAGCCAGCAAGCCACAACTAAGGAGCCCGCCTGCCGCAACTAAGACCTGGTGCAACCAAATAAATAAATATTAAAAAAAAACAAATACGATGTTATATGTCAATTACATCTCAATTAAAAAAACACAGTTTTCATCTTATAAAAAAACGCTCAAGACACTGGGCAGGCAGATAGACCATAGAACAAGTGTTAGAAGGCTAGAAACAAGTAACCAAAACAACCTCAAGAGGCCTTATTCCTGGAAAAAAAAAAAAAAGAAACTCAGTGCTGAGGGATTTCAACAAAACATCAGATCTCAGTTCAGCATGAGCTTGTCTCCTGACCATGGACACCTCAAATAGGTAGAGACTGGGAGGAGTATCAGATGCACACAGTATTACTGATTCAAGGGTCCTGGTCCAAGGTTGGGAGGGCTTCTGCTGAATCTTGGTGAACCTCCAATTCTGTCAACATCCTCCAGCCAAAGACCAGCAAGAGCTCACCCGCAACTGAACAAGTGGGGTTTGTTTTTCATTTCAGCAAAGTTGGATGCACATCACAGGGGAACCCTGAGGCAACTCAGCAAGAGGGTGTTGGAAAGAATTTGTTATGGGATTAGGGCTCCTGTAGGCATTTTGGAGGAGGGCTCAAGGCAGTGGGTTTTCCTCTGGATTGGATGCTGTCAAGAAGTGGGGGTAATTTTACGACCAGAGGATGTATAATAAATCCAATCTGTAAGGCAGGAGGAATGAATGAAGGCTAAAGGTGTGATTGGTAAAGAAGCAGCCCTCGTACGTGCCAGGACCAGAGGATGCCTGGTCATTCTGGGAGGTTGGGACAATGGTCAAGTTTTTGTCTGTGGTCAGACCTGATTATTGAGTGGAATCCTGTTTCTTGATCCATCACAGTCACATAGTGACCTCATCTGATGTTAAGGTCCTATGAAATTGGTCATGTTCAACAGAACACCAAGGCCTACTTGTGAGTGCCAGGCCAGCCCTAGATGTCAGGGGCGGTTTTCCTCTTTCTTGTAGTCTGATTTAGTAATATCATATGTAAATAAATGTCTAGTTATTACTATGACTAGTTAGTAAATTAACTGATACATGAATTTGAATAAACCCAAAATCTCTGTTGTACGATTCCACTTATAGCAGTCAAATTCATAGAGACAGAAAGTAGAATGGTGGTTCCCAATGGCTAGGGGGAGAGGGAAGGGGGAGGTTATTGTTTAGTGAGTACAGAGTTTCAGTTTTGCAAGATGAACAGAGTTCTGGAGATGGATAATGGTGATGGTTGCACAACACTATGAACGTACTTTATGCCACTGAACTGTACACTTTAAAGTGGTCTAAATGGTAAATTGTGTTATTTATATTTTGCCACAATTTTAAATATAAAATAAATAAAAACATCTACAAAAGGTTTGAGGCAACTACTAAATCATACCACTGATGAAATATTTTATCTTCTTGATTCATTTTTTAGTAAAAAAATTAACAATTTAAAACAACTATCAATTGTAATGATATGGGTCAAACTTAATAAAATACTTCATATATGAACGAAAATCTAACAAGATTATTACACCTCACAGTTTGCATTTTTTCCTCTCTCACTGTTTTACATGTTAAACAGAAATAAATGTGGTCACATGTAGAATGACAGAAATGAAGTAACTCAAATTCTATTTCTCTGTCTTTAAAATCATTAGGTTATTGGGACTTTCCTGGTGGCGCAGTGGTTAAGAATCCGCCTGCCAATGCAGGGGACACGGGTTGGAGCTCTGGGCTGGGAAGATCCCACATGCCGTGGAGCAACTAAGCCCGTGCGCTACAACTACTGAGACTGCACCCTACAGCCCGCGCGGCACAACTACTGATCCCATGCACAAGCTCTGTGAAGGGGTATTTTGTATGCGGAAATCTTCAGCCCTGGAGGACCAGGCTAGAAGTACAAGACATCTCTACCACAAGGTGACCTCCAAGAAAGGACTTTTGGAGGGAGGTCATCACCCATGTAACTAACTGCGAAGGTTTACCTGCAGAGGAGAAAATAGCCAGGTTAGTTTCCTCCCATCTCCCCAAGTGATGTCCCTCTTCTGGGATAGGAAATGAGGGTAGGCTTTGGAATAGAGGAAAGGAAGTCTCCTCCCAAATTTAAGGCTACCAGTGTGGTCCAGCCCAACATCAGAGAGTCTCTGGAGGCTCTAAAGCAGCAGAACTGCTTCTTTCTTCGAGAAGATGGCCAGGGTGAGCCAGAACCTGAACCTTCCATCACTTTCTCTCTCCTGGAGCCACTGATGGTGGCAGAAGTGGTAACTGGCAGACCGATGGGAGCAGAACCCCAGCTTCCTAAGGACACTCCAGCTGCACCAGAACAGGGTACCCCACCCCTGCTGGACCTCTGGCTACAGAGTGGGGCTTGGCAGCAACAGTAGCCAGAGAAAATGGGGTGCTTCTGGAGATGCCCCAAGCTTTCTGGGGTCCTATCCAATAAACATCTGCACGCCAAACTAGCCAGGGCAACTGAGTTGCAGACCTACCACAGGAAGGAGGACATCTTTGGGAATGTGAGTAGGGCCCCAAGCCAATTAATAGGAATATTAAAAGACATGTAACTTTTTTTGTTGTTGTTGAGGGGGAATCCAAGCTGTTCCTGTCAGCATGATATCATCCATGCAGTAGACCAACATGATGTCCTGTAGGTCAAGGTTGCTGTGCACTGACTTGCCTAGAGCCAGAGAACCCCAACCCCTAAGGTTTATTCACTCATCATTGGCCACAGGCCTTCAAGGCTCACTCACTGCAGTGTTCCTCTTTCTCCTAGCTCTGAAAATGCCCCTTCCTTCTTTTCTAGCTGAACAATGTATCTAAATTTTGTGTAATATTTTATGCTGAGAATGGGGGGACCTCTCCTCCTCCCCCACGTCTTGGCAACACAAGTATGTCTGAGACAGCATCCCTGTGGTAGTCAGCATCCCAGACAGTCCCTAATGATTTTTCTTTACAGGTATCCATGGTCCTATGTGGTCCCCTCTCACACTGAATGGTGTTGACCTATGTAACCAATAGGATGCTGCAGAAATGACAACATGTGGCTTCTAAGGCTGAGTCATAAAGGCATTATGCTTCCACCTTGCTCTCTTGATTCTCTCACTTGAGGGAAGCCAGCCACCAGTGCACAAGGACACTCCAGTCCCCCTGTGGAGAGGCCCTTGTGGTGAGGAACTGAGGCCTCCTGCCAATAGCCATGTGAGTGAGCCACCTTGGGAAGAGATCCTCCAGTCCCACCAAGCCTTCAGATGATGCAGCCTTGAGTAACATCTTGACTTTGTGAGAGACCCTGAGCCAGAACCACCCACCTAAGCTGCTCCCAAATTCCTGACCCCCAGAAACTAAGGAATATATGTCTATTTTTGTTTTAAGCTACTAAGTTTTGGTATAATTTGTTGCTAAAACAGTCCACCTCCCCAGTTTACTACTCTTCAAGAAGCCACCTCCTCACCTTCGTCCAGAACGCCCCCATCCCCATAATGGCATTCTGGATGTGAGCAGTGCAAGATCCCCACTGCCCACAGACTTGGGTCCCTGGGTGTGGGCTCCAAGCCCATTGGAGTTCACGTCCTTTGCAGACTACTAGAGCTCTCATCTCCTGGCCCCACTTAAAACCAAGAGATATCAGTGGGACTGGGAAGTGGGGGAGTGGGGTGTCACCAGCAGACTCCCCATCCATACTCTGCCATGACTATATATTCTCAGGGTATACGTGAGACCCTTCCTAATTTCCAGTGATATAGAAGAATTTTTCCTATTACTTCTGTTTGACTATTTTGGGGAAAACTGGAAAAGGGTGTAAGTCTAAGGACAGATCTGGAATGCTATTTTGGAATGGGAAATTACTAAAACCCTGGGTTACAACATTATAACACTTACTAGAAAAGTCACTCTAAGGTGGCAGGGGGCCAAAGGGGACAAAACTGGAGTCAGAGTGCCCTGTGATGGAGCTAATATTGGCCAGTGAGCAGTGATGATCTCATTGTTATGATGCCCTCATAGTTATTGTCATGATAAATCATTGTATTAGGTGAATTCTGACAGCATGGGCTCCATTAGATATCAGAGTGATCTGAGATGCTCTGGCCTTTAACTCTCTCTTGGCCAGGGCCTTGTTTGGGAGCTCTTGTTTATGAACACCCTACTGTATGTGCCAGGCACTGTGCTGAAAAGTGGCAGAATATGCCATCCCAAATATGCCACTTTGGCATAAGAATTATTGAGCTAAAGGCTCTTGAAGAAATAGCAGGTATGTGAAGAGTACTCTGACCTCCGCTTTTCTTCCTGAAAACAGGAGACAAAATTTGTGAAAGATGCTCTCTCTGTACCAGAAGGAAAGATTCTTATCACCAGAGATGGGAAGTCGAGACCAAGAGAAATCTGCACAAACAGACCTTATTAAAATAATTCATCTTTAGTCTCCCCATTTTTTCTTTTTTGGCCACGCCACACGGCATGCAGGATCTTAGTTTCCCAACCAGGGATCAAACCCTTGCCCCCTGCAGTGGAAGTGTGGAGTCTTAACCACTTGACCGCCAGGGAAGTCCCTCTCCATGTATTTTAGTTACTTTTCCACAACTGTCTCTCTTTGTCCAGCCTACTATATAAACACTTAGGCCTGGCCACTTCTCTGGATCTTTTTTTTTCCTGTGGGGGCTCCCATGTAAAGATCTATATGATTTTCTTCTTTTAATCTGTCCCGTGTCAATTTAATTCTTGGAACCAGCCAGAGATTCTAAGAGGACAGAGGTTAAGTTTTGCCTCCCTACTGTGCCAAGGTCTCCATTTATGTCTCACAGTCCCATGAGATACTGCTTTCATCCGCATTCTCTAGATGGTGAGACTGAGACCCAAAGCAATCGAGGACATTCCTAAGGTCACATAGCCATAAAGTGGTAGAGCTTAGATGGACACCTGAGTCTATCTGAACCCCCAGCTTTTCTACCACAATGTACATAGGAATGAGTCACAGATGGCTTCCAAGAAGAAGAGACACTGGCCTGGCCCAGCCCTTGAATAATCAGAACACGTTTATTAAACCCTGGAGGGGTAAGGGAGAGAATGCAGTGTTGAGCGCATCAAGGTTGTATGATAGAGCTGAAACCCAGGGTTCAAGGGAGAGAGTGGTGGGGAGCGAGGCTGCTGCACGCAAAGGCCAGCTCTTGAAGGGCCCTAAGTACCAGGCCTTAACCTGGAACTTATCCTGTGTGTCTGGGGGGCCTCCTGGTTGTCCAAAGTGGGGGGTGACATGGTCAGATTTGGTGTTTGAAGGCTATCTGGGGACAGCATGGAGGCTAGATTGGGACAGCAGTTCTCAACATCAGTGTGCATCAAAATCATTCTGGGCTCCCTGTAAAAAACATCTGGAACCACACTCAAAAGTCTGATTCAGGGACTTCCCTCATGGCACAGTGGTTGAGAATCCGCCTGCCAATGCAGGGGACACGGGCTCGATCCCTGCTCCAGGAAGATGCCACATGCTGCGGAGCAACTAAGCTCGTGCGCCACAACTACTGACCTGTGCTCTAGAGCCCGTGAGTCACAACTACAGAGCCCGCGTGACACAACTACTGAAGCCCACCCGCCTAGAGCCCGTGCTCTGCAACAAGAGAAGCCACCGCAATGAGAAGTCGGCACACCACAAGGAAGAGTAGCCCCCGCTCGCTGCAACTAGAGAAAGCCTGTGCGCAGCAATGAAGATCCGACACAGCCAAAAATAAATAAATAAAATAAAATAAAATAAAAAAATCTGATGCAGCAGGGCTGGAGAGGGGCCCAGGGTCTGCATTTTAACAAGTTTTCCGAGGGATTCTGATGCAGGTGGTCACATGAAGAAACACTAGTAATCCAGAGGGAGAAAAGCAAGGAAACTAAGAACAAGGTTGTTGCCAGAGACAAATGATAAGTCCTTGAACCTCAACTGTGGCAAGGAAAATGGAAACAGCCTAACTACTATGGCAGGATAATATCTTTATAGTGTTACCACTTTTTTTCCCCTAGTAATTCACTCCAACCCCGTTTCCAACAGCTAGTCCATTCTGTGCTCATTGCTCCTCATGGGTGGAATGTGACAGGGCAGAAAATAAGAGTCTTTTCAGTGTGATACGTTGGACTTGTTTCAAACAACACAGGAGTTGGGATGGGGGGGAGAAGGTAAAATTTATAGATAAATCAAGATTGGCCATGAGTTGATTATTGTGGAAGCTGGGTGATGACTGTAAGGGGACTCATTATAGAATTCTGTCTACATTTGTCTATGTTTTAAATTTTTATTTTAAAAAGATTTTTCTCTTTTTTTTTTGCGGTACGCGGGCCTCTCACTGTTGTGGCCTCTCCCATTGCGGAGCACAGGCTCCGGATGCGCAGGCTCAGCAGCCATGGCTCACGGGCCCAGCCGCTCCACAGCATGTGGGATCCTCCCGGACCGGGGCACGAACCCGTGTCCCCTGCATCGGCAGGCGGACTCTCAACTACTGCGCCACCAGGGAAGCCCTAAAAAGATTTTTTTTAAGTATTTCTGGATTCAGTTTCAACAAGGACTCAGGGCAAAGGAGAGAAGTGTCAGCCACAGCTGAAAAGTTTTTTTTTTAATTAATTAATTTATTTATATTTGACTGCATTGGGTCTTCGTTTCTGTGCGCAGGCTTTTCTCTAGTTGCGGTGAGCGGGAAATACTCTTCGTTGTGGTGCGTGGGTTTCTCATGGCGGTGGCTTCTCTTGTTGCGGAGCATGGGCTCTAGGCACACGGGCTTCAGTAGTTGTGGCACACGGGCTCAGTAGTTGTGGCTCGCGGGCTCTAGAGCTCAGGCTCAGTAGTTGTGGCGCATGGGCTTAGTTGCTCCGCAGCATGTGGAATCTTCCTGGACCAGGGATCGAACCCGTGTCCCCTGCATTGGCAGGAGGATTCTTAACCACTGCACCACCAGGGAAGTCCCTGAAAAGTTTTAAGAAACTTCATGAGGGAGAGGGGAGGGGAGGGGAGGGGAGGGGAGGGGAGGGGAGGGGAGGAAGAACTGGCCCAGGGTGAAGAGGTTCCACTGACAGGAAACTTCTGCTCTTAGGAGAGAGAACTCATCTGAGTAGTGTACTTGTGTACTTGGGAAGAACATGGTACATGCTCTGCTCAGTTCTGCCCTTCTTCCTCTTAGGATCTGCCACATCCACCACCCCTCCAGGGGCTCTGGAAGGGAGGTCCACCCATTCTAGCACTGCCATGACTGGGGGCTGGGGGTTCAGTTGCCCACATTGAGCAAATGCTCTGCCCTGGTCTTTGTCAGTAATATGGTAATATTCAGCCTCCACCTGCCTCTCCTTTGCTTCATTTTCCAGTATGTAGAGAACTCTAGTCAAGAAGACAGTGCCATTGGGACTTCCCTGGTGGTGCAGTGGTTAAGACTCCACACTCCCAATGCAGAGGGCCCGGGTTCGATCCCTGGTCAGAGACCTAGATCCCACATGCATGCCACAACTAAGGAGCCTGTCTGCTGCAATTAAGGAGCCCATGTGCCACAACTAAGGGGCCTGCAAGTCACAACTAAGGAGCCGGAGAGCCGCAACTAAGGAGCCCGCCTGCCACAACTAAGACCCGGTGCAACCAAATAAATAAATAAATACATATTTTAAAAAAAAGAAGAAGACAGTGTTATCTACTGGGGCTTCCTCCAGATACTCCAAAAGGAGGACTTCAGGGGTCTGGAGAAATGGAAGTGTTACCGAGTCCAAGCTCACTCTGCTCGCCGCATGACAGAAGACAGGCCAATAAATCGGGAGACAAGGTGTTGAGGCAAGGAGTACAACTTTATTCGGAAAGCCGGCAGACTGAGAAGATGGCCAACTAAATTCTCCAAAAAACCATCTTATCGGGGTTTGGATGCCCATTTCTTTTATAGAACGAGGTAGGGGTGCGGGGGTGGGGTGGGACTGGGGGAGGAGATGAGGAAGTAAAGTAAAAACGCTATACGTTTTGTAAATATCCCCTGGAATGGCCAGCCTCTGGGAGGGGATGTGTTAATTTCTTCTTACTTGCAGCCATCCACAGGTGGACAGGGTGAGGATGCTTCCCTGAACAAAGGCACTTTAGTTTAGCATTCAGGCAGAGGGGCAGGGTTCCCCGAGGCATTATTAGGCCATTACGTATAGACAGTATCCTTTTAGTGAACAAAAGCAGTGGAAAGCAAAGGTTAAAGTAAAAGAAACAGATCCAACATGTAGTCAGATTTGGTTCTCCCCTGTCACAGAAGTAAAGAAGAGGAGGATGGAGGGAAGCGATGAAAGCACAGAGAGAGGCCGGAGGAAAAGCAAAGAATCCAAGAATAGAGGGGAAGGTTGCCTGGGGAAACAGCAAAACCGGGCATGGAGATGGCTCTGGGGCACATCTAGGCAAAAAGAACCTTAGGTAACCTCACCAAGATTCTCATGAGGCAGGAAGAGAGCTGGGGTCTCTAGTAGACATGTGAGTGAGAACAGCCAGTTCTCAGCAGCAGCCACTGGGGACAAATGACATCTCCATGAATGCCTGTGTGGATGGATGACCTTGAGAACTAGATACACCTGTACACACACACACTCACTCTCACTGTCTCTCTCTCACACACACATACACACACACTCACAGTTGAGTACTAGGTAAGACTCCAGGGCCTTAAACACAACCCCAGGGAAAGGGTAAAACCCTCAGTTAGCTGTGTGAGGCCCATGGTGCCCAACCTCACCTGTGCAGATGGGACACTATGCTGATCTGGTAATGTGGTTTGCATCACCCTTATAGTTTCCCCTTCCCTCCTCACCACTCAAGCAGTTAGTTCTGTAACTGTTGCCTTGCAGTAGGAGTAAGGTAGATCACAGAGTGGAAGGTAGGAGAACTTGCAAACCATCCTGGATGCTGTGTTTCAAAAGCCCAAGCTCTTACAGACTTGACAGTCAAGGCCAGTGGCCTTCAAACTTTTGCTTCATGCCCCCAAAAAACAGTTTCAAAAACTACACACCCTCTCATTCAGGACCAGCTACATAAATTGGAGTGCCTGGTACAAAATGAGAATGTGAGCCCCTTGTTCAAACATTACTAAGAATTACAAAGGACTTCCCTGGCGGTCCAGTGGTTAAGACTGCGCTTCCACTGCAGGGGGCACAGGGTCATCCTCCATGCTGCACAGCATGGCCAAAAAAAAAAAGAGAGAGAGAATTTCAAGAAGGTGATGGCAGAAAGTTAAGCCAAGCTCAGAGCCCTTCCGAATAAGGGACCCTGAGTGGCTGTGCAGGTTGTACATCCATGAAGCTGGCCCTGCTCTCACACATTTTAAGGTTAGCATATTAAAAATATATATAAATGTAAGCAGTGGCAAAAGATGTGATTTTAGTACCTTGCATACATGCTTTAAAAATATTTTCTTCCAGTTCTCAGAGCAGTATAATAAGTTAATTAAATGTATGAGAAAGGTCTGTCATGACTATTCATCAATATTGAATGGATAAACAAACTGTGGTACTTCCATACAATGGAATACCACTCGGTACTAAGAAGGAATGAGCTATGGATACACACTACGAAATGGATAAATTGCAAAGTAATTACGCTGAGGGAAAGAAGTCAGGCAAAACAGAGTGCATACTGTATGAAAATATAGAACATTCATAGAGACAGAAAGCAGATCAGTGTTTGCCTGGGGAGAGGGGAAGGAGTGGGAAGGAAAGATTACAGTCAGGTGGAGCCATGTGGCTGAAATCTCCCCAACAGAATGTGAGTGAAAGTGATGTATAGTCATTACTAGGTATTGCTCATAAAAACAGCCCAGGCAACCCTCGCTCTATCTTTACCATCCTCTCGTTGAATGGAGAGAACCTGGATGAGGGCAGAGCCACAAGACAGAGAGGGAGTGGACCCCTGAATGACTGCATGAAGCAAAGTCCCCTTCATCCAGCATTGAATTGTGACATGAACAAGAACTAAACTATTATGGTTTTAACCCCCTGACATGTCGGGGTCAGTTGTTACAGCAGTTAGCCAACCCTGACTAATACAGAGCCCAATGTAATCTCCCTGCCATGAGATAGCTGGCTGTTTCCCTCAAAGTAAGGCTCCACCTGGGGGCTCAGGCTGGTTCCCTGAGGCTTGCAAATTGGGTTCAGCACAAAGAGTAGGCCAGCCGTGGGAGGGAGCAGTCCGTAATACTGGGCCAGTTTTCTCATAAACCCACGGAGCAAGTCCTGAGATGGCTAGGGAAGGAGACTGCCTGATAGCCACAGAAGGAGTCAAGCTGCCCACCAGGCTCTTAAGAAGTTCTTCTGTAGTGAGACCCTTTGGTGAATGTTCATCTGGCACACTAATAACTCTATGCTCTGAAGCCATTCTGGGCAGTCTATCCACATTTATCTTCCTCAAAACTTCTTGTCACTAAGCCTTCAGTCTGGTTCCTTCCAAGTCCCTGACCAACAGACTAAACCATTATCCAACGGCTAGGAATCAGTGCATCTTTACTTTGGGGCCTCTGGGCACACTTCCCTTTTCCAGGTCCCTCAGGCCTTCTCGGAGGAAGACTGGAAGACCCCAACAATCCATTTCCGGCTGGAGCCAACATAATGTGCAAAGCCGTTTATAAACAGGGCTTTAGATTATTCTTCCTTAGTCAACCCATCACAAACAACTCTCCAGGAGACCATGAACATCAGTAGGAGAGGAATGTAAACAACTTGCTCAGGCAACCTACTTGTGCTTTTATGGCCTGCTGGACCGAGGCCATATATGTCACTTCTTCTTCATGATGGAGTACTGCTGGCTACCCCTAATTCTATGACTAGGTAGATCAGATAACATGGTAGCTCAAGTCACGTGGTCACCTGCTATGCCATGGTCAGGCATCCAATTTCCACATACCCGGGAAGCAAGCCAGGAGATGTTTCTCAGAAGGAAAACAACTGCTGAACAAGGTCATAACTTTGCTCCAAAAGCCAATGCCTGAATATAAGGGCCAAAGGCAGAACTACCTACTTTGCAGCCTGATCCAGTAAGAAAACCTTCTCTCCTTGTATGGTCCCCCTTAAAGTTGATAGCTTTCAAGTGACCCAGTAATAGGTAAAAATAATATACCTAAATATGGTATATTTTATAACCAAGTAAAGAAGCCCACCAAGTACAGTACTGCTTTCTTAGTGGTCAGGAGTGTGATGTTCAGCAGCTTGTCCTTTATTTGGTGCAGAACATCAAAACACACCCCAGAACCCTAGATAGTTCACTGAGTAGATAGGCCACTATATATTCGTGGGATTTATTATCTGCTCTCTGGCACACACATCATGCTTACCAAATCATCTAGGGTATCTGCTACTTCCTGTTCTCAAGGTCCTTCAGGATATTGTCATCAGCATCACAGTAGATTAGCCTGATATCCACTGAAATGGTGATTTGGTCAAAAATTCCGATAAACTGAGTATGTCCAGAGAGTGACATACCCCTGAAGCAAGACAGTAAAGGTCTACTGCTGCCCCTGCCAGAGGAACACAAACTTTTTCTGAGGTTTGATATAGAATAAATAGCATTGACTAGGGTCTTCCCTGGTGGTCCAGTGGTTAAGACTCCATGCTCCCAATGCAGGATGCCCAGGTTCAATCCCTTGTCAGGGAACTAGATCCCACATGCCGCAACAAAGATCCCACGTGCTGCAGCTAAGACCTGGCATAGCCAAATAAACAAATAAATATATTTTTTTAAAAAAGCATTGATCAGGGCTTCCCTGGTGGAGCAGTGGTTGAGAGTCCGCCTGCTGATGCAGGGGACACGGGTTCGTGCCCCGGTCCGGGAGGATCCCACATGCCGCGGAGCGGCTGGGCCTGTGAGCCATGGCTGCTGAGCCTGCGCGTCCGAAGCCTATGCTCTGCAACGGGAGAGGCCACAACAGTGAGAGGCCCACGTACCGTAAAAAAAAAAAAAAAAAGCATTGATCAGACCTATAATTGTGGGCCAACAATTGCACTGGCCTACCAGAATGAGTTTATCATAATGCTCGGTCATGATTTAAGACCATCCATCTTCTCTGGTTTTGTTTTTTGGGGTTTTTTTACTATTGCTTTTATAAATTTATTTATTTTATTTATTTATTTTTGGCTGCATTGGGTCTTCGTTGCAGCATGCAGGCTTTCTCTAGTTGCGGCGAGCACGGGCTACTCTTTGTTGCGGTGCACGGGCTTCTCATTGCAGTGTCTTCTCTTGCTGCGAAGCACGGGCTCTAGGCGCAAGGGCTTCAGTAGTTGTTGCACGCGGGCACAGTAGTTGTGGCTTGTGGGCACTAGAACACAGGCTCAGTAGTTGTGGTGCATGGGCTTAGTTGCTACACAGCATGTGGGATCTTCCCGGACCAGGGCTCAAACCTGTGTCCCCTGCATTGGCAGGTGGATTCTTAACCACTGTGCCACCAGGGAAGCCCTATCTTCTCTGTTGATGTATGAATGGATAAAGAAAATGTGATATAGACAGATAGATAGATGGATAGATAGATAGATCTTCTCTGTTGATGTATGAATGGATAAAGAAAATGTGATATAGATGGATAGATATCTGTATATGTGTATATGTATATAAAGGAATATATAAATATCTACAATATATATAGGAATATATATGAGGAATATACAAAAAGTATATATATATAAAATATAAATGAATATTATTCAGCTTTAAAAAAGAAGGAAATCCTGCCATTTGCAACAACATGGATGAAACTAGAGGACATTTTAAGTGAAACAAGCCAGTCGCAAAAAGATAAATATTGCATGATCTCACTTATATGTGGAATATTAAAAAAAAAAAGGTAAACTCATAATAACAGAGAGTAGAATAGTGGCTACCAGAGGCTGGGGTGTAGGGAAAAGGGGGAGGTTTTCTTAAGTAGAATGGTGGTTGCAAAGGGCTGAAGGGACAGGAGAATGGGGAGTTATTATTTAATGAGTACAGAGTTTCAGTTTTACAAGAAGAAAAGTGTTCTGGAGATAGATGGTGGTGATGGTTGCACAACAATATGAATGTACTTAATACCAATGAACTGTACACTTAGAAATGGTTAAGACAATAAGTTTTATGTTACTCAAATTTTACCACAAAGAAAATAAATGAATGGGAAAAAATACCATCTATCCTCTGTTCTGGACAAACTGAAGAGGTAATGTTGATATAGTGGGAATCACCCTGAATCTTTCAAATCTTTGATGGCGGTGCTAATCCCTGTAATGAGATGAAGTATTATTTTTTCATTTGGCAGTTAGGGAGAGCTCCAGGGCCTTCCATTTAGCCCTTCCTCTCAAAATAGTCCTTGCTCCCTTGGGTTGGGCCAATGTCAGAATTCTGCCCTTGTTGATGGATCAACAGCAACTCTACATATAACCACCATATGGTTTCAGGACACCACTGGCCCTGGCATGACACAAGTTGCACTCAAAACTATTTTTAAAAATTTGTACTATACGCATGTCATATATTCAAAAAAGAAAGGGAGGGAAAATATCCCAGTTTTAACAATGAAATACATAATCATTACTTTTTTTAAATGTTCCTTTGTGTACCACTCAAAATCCTCTCGCACACATACCACTTTTTTGGAAACACTGACCTAGTACATGCCCCAGTCATCTCATCTTTATCACACTTGTAATTGTGTATTTAAGTGTCCACTCTCCCCACCAGACTGAGACGGTGAGTCTCGCTGTCCCAAGCACCAAACGCTAGACTCCCCGTGTACCATACACTGAAAATACGAATCTAGACAATCCCTTTGTCCCTTTCAGCTCAGGCTGTCCACGAGCCCATGAGTTCTGGCTGGCTGATGTTGAGCAACCATTTCGCCTTTTGCAGCCTCGGTTTTCTCCGCTGCAAAATGGGAACTACTGTACCTGCCACTCAGTGTAGGTACAAGGAGTCAGGTCATGGCTGTGAAAGTAGCGTAGCACTACAGAAATTACGAATTCACGCATCCATTTAACAGTTATTAAGCGCCAAGGGCCGTGCAGCACGATTACTACAGCGCACACCCTCCCCTCGCGCAGGTCTCATCCCTTGGATCCTGGGATGGGGAGGGCGTTTCCTCACCAGGTTCACTCTTCCGCGGAACTCCGGGTGGTGACCTTACTCAAAATGGCGCAGGCAGCCTCGGGGGCTAGTGCGGCGGCGCGGACTCCGCGTGCCCTCTGACCTGCTGGCAGCGACAGAGGGGGAGCCGGGCGCCGCCATATTGGCTGTTGTCCTGCGAGGGGAGCGGCGGCTGCGGCGGCGGAGGCGGAGGCGGCGGCGCGAGTGAAGCGAGGGAGCGGCGCGAGCAGCAGCATGACTCGGAGGCGGAGCAGGCCGAGTGGCGGCGCGGGCCGGCGCGAGCGGGCGCGGGCCGCGGGGCCGCAGAAGCCCCAGGCGCCGGAGCCCCCGCCGCCGCCGCCGAGCCTGGAAGCAGGAGCGGGTGCAGGGCCCCCGGAGGCGCCGGCGGAGCCCTACCGCGACGGCCCCAGGGAGGAGGACGACCCCAATCTGGCTCCCGGTCCCCAGGTAGGAGCGAGCGAGGCAAGTCTGGCTGCTCGGGCTCTTTTACCTCCCCGGAGCGGGGCCGGGACGGGTTTGGGGATGGACCATCCTCCCCCGGCTGGGGCCAGAGCCTTACCCCCTGGGCCAGGGCTGAGGCTTTCTCCCCCAAGGCGGGAGTGGAGTCTGGATCCTTTGGTCCAAAGCCGAGGCACGGCACGTCCGGTTCTCCTGAGACCAGGCTTCCTGCCCTCTCCCGCCGCCTCCGGGAAACGTTCTGGTCGCACACCCACACTGGGACTGCGCACCAATCTTGAGGCTACAGCTTAGGTCTGTGCCCTTTACCTCCCCTGGGCCCACCTGCTTCCCCACCCACCCATAGGCCACCTCGGGGCGCTGGGGCCTGGAAGGCTGCAGCCTCTTCTCTCTCCCCCCGGGAGCGGCTCCACCCCTTCCCCTCGCTGCCCCCTCAGCAGCTGTGCCCCCAGCATATGTCTCCCGGGGCCTCCCTCCTCTCCTTGCCCAGCGGAGCAGTTGCAGCAGACAGCCAGGCTGCCCAGAAGACTATTTGGTGGGTCTCCTGCACCGAGGTGGAAACCCAGCAAAGCCTGCTCTTTCTCCCCTGTATACCCCCGACCTACAAGGCGGCCCACCCAGACCCTCAAATCCCTGGGTTTGGCGAATCTTGCTGAGAGTGAGCAGTAGAAGGACTCTCCAAAGCTTCCAGTTTGCCACCTGGGAGAAGGTCACTTTCATTTGAGCAAAGGAGATAATAGGAGGTACCCTGCCGGTGTTCACTGCGAAGCTGGGGTGGCATGAGCCACAGTTGCTCTGGGAGGGTTATGGCACCTGGGGCTGGGTGGCTCGCCCTAAGCTTGCTCTGACAAAAGAGTTTTGAGTTGGTTTTTTGGATGAGCCTGCCAAGGAAGGCAGGCTCCTGCAGGAGTCTTGGAGGGTCGGATGCAGCGCCGGATGAGGATGAGGCATGGCAGAAGATGCGTTTGGCTCTGCAGACACTGCATCGGGCAGCAGGGGACTCTGGGAGGCTGGTGCAGCCAGAAGGCATGGCTCTTGACAGCTTTCTAGTAGAATCTCTGGAATTGTGCATGTGAGTGGGGATGCTGTTTGGGGTACCATTCCCAGAAAGCCTTCCCTAACCTCCCCAGTTGCGTGAGGTGCCCCCTCTGTCCCACAGCCCCCTGTGCTCCCCTCTGGTAGCACTCCCCATTCTACAATGAGATAGTCTGTTGATGTGTCTGTGCCCCCCGCCCCCCGAACTTTGAACTCCACCAGGGCACAGATCATGCCATCTATCTCTGGTCCTCCACACCTAGCCCTGGGCCTTGCTGACGCAGAGTAGGAATAACTAGGTGAATGAGAGAGAATGAATCCGTTGAGAAGCTGTACTTATTGTAACCCAGTTTTGATACTGGTTTCCTTTGTGTCTCAGATCACAATCAGATTTTTAATTAATGAAGATGTCACCACTTATTGAGTGTCAGAAGCCCCACCTTCATCCCCACCCCTACCCTGGGCTGAGACTGGTTCCAAAGGATTTGACTCCTCAGGTTGGACCCCACCCTTGCCTGGTCTGACATCCCACCCTGAAGCTGCTTTCTCCTCTAGCTTTCTCTTTCCCTTCTCTGGGCCCCCTGGGAGTGCTGTTCTCCAGAAGGGGATAGTGGGGGAGGAGAGAACCAGGGAGCTGTTGTCTTCTCTCTTTCCCATTCAGGGTCCCCTGCCACTTAACCAGCCTATAGTATTCATGGCCAGAAAGTTTGGTTGATGGCTTAACCATTTAGTTTTTATATAGGACACAACTTTAACATGTAGGTTCCTACCTACTGCACTGCTTGACCTGCCAATTCATTCATTTATTCATACTAGGCACTTTACATACCTTCCCACCACCCGTGTTCTCTCAGCATTTAGCACAAATGTGATGAGTTAGCTATTGGTGTAATTATTGGTCTGCTTTTGCTATGTAAACTCTGAGAGTGCAGGAACCAAGTCAGTCACCATTGTACCCCTGTGCCTGGTGGTTAACAAGTTTTAATGAATGAACTGAAGGATATAAATACTATTAACCCCGTTTTTCAGATGAAGAAACAGAAACTCAGAGAAACTAAATATTTGCCCAAATAACTCCTACTATAGGTGCCCCCACTACCACCAAAAACAGGACACTCTGTGTACTGTGGGGTATTTAACAAGGCATTTTTTTACTCTAGCCACAATAGGTGAAACAAACTGACAAACTCCTCTGATTGTGCCCCATTTTTGTTGGGGAAGGGGGTTCTGTGTGCCAGAAGCAGGCCTTTGTGCCTTGGTGAAAAGCACCTGCTGAAAGAATTGGGATCAGTCATTGCTCTACCCACAGGCATACCTTTGGTGAGGATCACTGGCTCCCACCACCACTTAGAACCCTATCTTAAATACTTAGAGTGGGTAAGTAAGGTGAAATTCAGTGTCATATGCCAAACCGAAGCCAAAGATGGCAAATGAGATCACTTTCAGTCCACATACAGGTTTAAATGCCTCAAGTCACATGTAGTTTTGTTTCTGTTTTTGTTTTGATTTGAGCCAGTATTTTTAAAAATCAAAGGTTTCCTGCAAAACTGGATTTGTGCCATCTCTTAAAATCTGGTGCTCCTGGGCCCACATTTCCAGGAGGCAGTAATCTGCAGTCTCTGAGAAGTGTCTGCCCTCTTTATCATATGAAGGACACCTGATCTGTGCCAGGCCCTGGACCAGCTGGAAATGCAGAAGTGAATCAGCCGTGGTCCCTCCTCACAAGGGGCTTATTTGGTCTAGAGACCAAATGAGTAAATGAGTTTGGTTTATAGTAGTTTGCGGTAAGGCTTAGAAGATCATTACTTCCTCTGAGTTAAGGCTTATAGGCCACTGGTTGCATCCAGTTTCCTTTGCTCATTTTCATAACCTGTACACATTTAAATGCAGGACTTTGAGCTTAATTGGAATCCCAAAAGTCCTTACTTCTAATTGATTAGGCCACTAAACTACATTGATACATTCACTAAAAACCCAAATCCTCATTTATTTCACAAGAAGACTAAAACAGTTACAGCCTTCTTAGCAAAGAAAAAAAAAAACACCCAACTTACAAAGCAGCTGGAGGAGGCAGTGAGACATAGTATTTAATGTTGCAGACTTGGGGTGAGCTTCCTGCTCATTCTCTTAGCTTTGTTGCTGTGGGCATGTTTCTTCCCTTCTTTAAGCCTCTTCTAGAGCTTCACCAGAGAATGTGGAGCAACCCACATAGCACCTAGTGCTCCTCACGCCAGAGCTAGAATTGGACGTGACGTGTGGCAGGGAGCCATTTGGCCATCCAAAGCCTGAGTGTTCTCACCTGCCAGCTCTGCTGGCTGTCTCTAGTTCTCTTGGACCACTCAGCTTGTAGTCCAGGTGCACACTCAGTAAACCCCCAGGAGACTTGCTAGACTGTAAACTGGCATTTGGTGGGGGTTGAGCTCATCCTGCCCTTCCCATTTCTCATCTCTACAGCATCACCTGGGACTTTGCCCAGCCTAGTTTAAAGGAACTCTAGAGACCTGGCTCCCCCACTGCTCAGAGTTAAACCTGCTCCCTCATGGGACTGGAGCAGATGATCAGCCAGTATCTTTATTAAAATCGTCTCATTATGTTTAATCCACTCAGCAAGTATTAACGATCTCTGTGCCAAGACCTTTATTCGGGGCACACAGATGAATGAGATAATCCCTATACCCTGGGACTTCCCCCTTAAAATCACTGCCCACCCAGCCATTTTCATTGCAGGTAGGAAGAAATGGTACTGAGGAGAGATCCTTGTCTCCTCTGGTTCTTTGTAAGCCAGTAGAGATTCACTATGTAGAAATGCCAAAAGTCTTTTGAAGATGAAGACTTACCTACTAAGATTTTAAAATTTTAAATTTCCGGACTTCCCTGGTTGGTCCAGCAGTTAAGATTCTGAGCTTCCAATGCAGGGAGCATGGGTTCAATTCCCGATCAGGGAACTAAGATCCCACATGCCATGCGGTACAGCGCAAAAAAAAATAATAATAATAATTAAAATTTTAAATTTCCTTAAAATGTCCCAGAGCTATAAGCTTAATAAATGATATCAGATGTACTATTAAGGTCCTAACACCTTTACTTACTAAACCTAGAATTTTTGAGAGCATGGGCTATGTTTTAATTCATTTCTGGTGTATTTATTACGCATGGTCCTTATGTGTTCAATGAATGGCTGTTAAACTAAATTATTATAAAAGAGATGTTAGGTTTCTAGCACTTTTTTCTTATCTGCCCGCACTGCTAGGCCAGGCTGGCAGTCATTCATTCAGGCACATTGCACACACACCATGCCCAGCCTTCCTCTCACCTGACCTGGCATTCATTTATTCTACCAACACTAATGGACACCTGATCTGTGCCAGGCCCTGGGCTAGCTGGGAATGCAGAAGTGAATCAGACATGGTCCCTGCCCACAGGGGCTCATGGTCTAAAGAACATACATATAATAATTGCAGTTAGGCTAGAAGAGCATCGCTTCCTCTGAGTTGAGTCAAATCCTAGATCCTAGTACATGCTTTTAGAAGTATTTCAGCCTTTTAGGTTTTTTTTATGTATAAAATGACAGTGATGCTGGGCTCACACTAGGGTTCAGCAAGTACTGCATGTCAAGCACTGAGCACAAGTGGTAGCTGTGATTATTATAGATGCTTTGTTCTGAGGATGCACAGACGTGATAGCCTAGAAAAAGCTTCTCAGAGCTGAGGCTTCAAGGTCAAGTAGAAGGTCCTCCAGAGAAGGTGAGAGAAAGTGTCTAACCAAAGCAAACAGCATAGACAAAGACCCAGAGGCTAGAACTGCCCAGCTTATGGAGAGTGGTGAGAGGTCTGGCTGGAGAGTTTAGCAGGTTCTTGAAAACCAAAAGGTTTGGGCTTTATCCTGTAGGCAATGAGGAATCAATGAAAGATTTTAAGTAGGAAAGTGAATGTGATGTGCTTCATTAAATTCTCTCTGATAGCATGGAAGTAATTCTCAGTGGGAGAGGCAGCTGTGATTGCTTGATTCTACCTCTACCTCTCCCTCACCCCAGCCTAACTAATAATCAGATCCCTTGTGCTTTGCTGGACCGTATCCCAGACCTAGAGTCTTTAGGTCTGAAGCCCAGCATCTATTGTTATTAAATTGCCCCAGGTGATTCTGATGTGTGGCTGGGTCTGGGAATTGCTGAACTGAGGGTGCCATGGGGATCTTTGCGGAGGCCTAGGCTATTCTT
This sequence comes from Grampus griseus, assembly GCF_964374135.1. Taxonomy (NCBI): domain Eukaryota; kingdom Metazoa; phylum Chordata; class Mammalia; order Artiodactyla; family Delphinidae; genus Grampus; species Grampus griseus. Next base: position 153,233,539 of record NC_139019.1, on the reverse strand, counting down.
TAAAGAATGGGGCTTCCTGGGGGAGGAGAGAGCTTTTCCATAAGCAGGAGAAGAAACAGCCTTAGTTTTTTTTAAAAAAAACAAACTTTTCCTAGTTCTCCAGTTGTTGCCCATATTCTCCAACTGCTAATCTTTCTTCGTGTATGGAAACACGTGCTGCCACCTCTACTGAATGATTGGGATGCACTGATTCATGAGACACAGGCCCTGCCCTTGAAAAGCTGTCTTCTGTGGAGAAGACAGATTTTAATAATCATGATACACGTGATAAGCTCTCTACAAGAGACATGTAAAAAAGTGTTAGGGCATCCCAGAGCAAAGCACAGTTTATTTTGCCTGTGGACTTAGGAGAATGTAACACCCAAATTGAGCCTAAAAAGGAAGAGGCAGAGGGAACAGTGTGAGTGAAGATGTGAGTGCTTATGTATTGGAGAAGGGGAATGGATATTGTGGGAAGGAGTGGTTAATGGTTCTTCGTGGCAGAATATGCAGAGCAGAGAAGGACTGAGGAGAGGCATGCCTGTGTCCCGGGAAAGGCCCAGTGTTTGCACCCTTCAGTTCTGTGCCCATGTTCCCACCCTCATCCTTCAGACTCTAGGTGGATGAACATGGTGCAGTCCTATAGGCCACCTGTCCTTTATTTCCTACCCAAGGCTCTTAGCTATCCAGATCCCTTTGTGGTTTCCCCCTCCATTCTGAAGTGAATAGATATAGGGAAACTAAGACAGAAAGAAGGGCCCGGAAATATTGAAGGTTCTTATTAGGAAGTTGCAGCCAGAGAATGTGGGCTGGGTGGGGGGGGGGGCGGGGGTCAAAGAGACCTTGAAGGTCACCTGTCTAGTCTTCTGTCCTGTGCTTCAAGTAATAACTTTGGATTGGGCAAGTCTCACTTAGTAAGTTTCCCTGTCATTTCTTCCAGGACAGAAGAGGAAAGAAACTAACGGGTATTGAGCACCTACTGTGTGCCAGGCCCAGGCCAGGTACTTTATATAATTTATTTCCTTCTGTCCTCACCACTCTGTGAAGTATGGTTTTATTCTCATTTCATAAATGAGGAAATTGAGGCTCAAAGAAATTCAGTAATAATCCAAGATCATACTGAAAATGGCAGAACTGGGATTTGAACTCACAACAGTCTGTCTCCAAAGTTCATACTCTTCCACCCATGAGAACTCTGTGTTGCCATTACAGAGTAGTCGGTAATAAGGTTTGCCCAAGGTTCCAGGTAAATAAGAAGCAGCTTAGGCCTTCCTGTGGCTGATTACACCCAGGAGGCAGGTTTGACAGATGAACTAGCCTTGGCGGGTAGAGGGCCCCTGGGGTCAGAAAGACTCACTGCCCTATCCTTGACTCAGCTTGTACAACCGAAGAGAATTCTCCACAAAATGGCTTTATGTTGTGAAACTATTGTCCTACCTCTTGGAAGGACCTGAGCCAACAGCCTGAGTGGGAGTTCGGGTGAAAGCTCCAGGGCACTGAGGTTGTATCAGCTCCCTAAGAATTAACTACACCTCTGATGGCCAGCAGTAGAATGGTCTGAGATTCTTACCCATTAGTGGCCTGGAGTGACGCAGCCATGCCTTTTCAACATGGTATGTCGGGAAAGGGGCTGGTTTGGCTGTGTTTTAGTTTCTATCCTTTGTGTAGAGCAGCTGAGACATGAGCCAGATGGGCTTTAAGGATTCGTTCATTTATTCAGTGAATGCCTACTATGTGCCAGACCCAAGCCAAGCCTAGTTCCTGGATACACTTAAATGGCCGCAGTCTACTCCCTGCCCCCAAAGAGCTCCCATTCTACCAGGATTTGGAGTAGGCAGAAGATATGTCTATGGCACAATGTGATAGGTGCTATACTGAAATAATTCTACTCAGCCTGGTCCAGCAAAAGCTTCAACGACCTTTGACCAAGATTTTAGGGGATAAGTAGGAATTTCCTGAGGAGTAAAGCTGAGGTGCTGGGGTTTGAAGGGGCAAGGTGTATCTGAGGAACAGTATGAATAGAACCTATGGCTCTCAGGTGTTAAGCGTGGAAATGGAGTATGGAGAGGTCAGCTGGGGCCAAGTTATAAATGCCAGGGGCCAAAGGGTGCCCTGGTAGCGAGCTCCACCAGAAAGGAGCCTAGAGATCAAAGAGAGACTAAGGTAGGAAAGAGGAGGTAAAGGAAAGAGATCCTCAAACTGGATAGGTATGTGAGAAGGCACATAATAAGCTTATATTAAGTAGAGAAGCCCAATGTCCTAATCAGTTTTTAATTTATGTATTATTTTGTTTATTATAATTGTATGTTATTTTAATGTGTTCCTGCCTGATTCTCCAAAATGAATATGAGGCATCCTGGGAGTTTGGGAGCATTGACAACCCCGTGCATGAACCTGCCTGGTTTATGCATGTGTTCTTAAGGCAGGAACTCTATGGTTCACAGCACCTAGCACAATGGTTGGCACCAGGTAGGGGCCCTGAGAATGTTCGTTGAATGAGGGAATGAATGGGTGAACGGAAGAGTCAGTGGTAATGACTGGGCTGATAAGTTTTTCTAGGCTGGGGATTAAACATTTTCTCTGCTTTTGGAAGGGAATTTTAACTGTTGTCCTCTGCCTGCCTCAGTGACAAGGAGGCTTTTGGAGTTGGGTGACTTGAGAGTAGAGTGCTCTACTGGGCCACTTTAGAATAGAATTTGGAAACTATTGCAGGGCTGCTGGTTAGATACAGCATGTGTCTTGGGGGAATCCTCTCAAACATACACAAACTCTTGGGAGTAAAAAGAATCCATGAAAGGAATGAGAGCAGGTTTGGTTCTGGAAATTAGATCCACCTTCAAGAGCAGTCCTTGACAGCCATCTGGCCTAGTGACACATAATTCCCAAGTTGTGGCCAGAAAGTCTGAAGTGCAAAGTTTACTCATGCCCCCAAAGAGCTATCCAGATATGCCATGAACTGCTATATGGTTGTTAATAATCACTATTGCTTATAGTGTACTCACTGGGTGACAGGCACTGTTAGATGCTTTACATCAGCAGTTCTCAAAGGGTTTGGTCTTGGGACCCTTTTACATTTTGAGGACCCGAAAGAGCTTTTGTTGGTTAAACTATTGATATTTACCAAATTAAGTATTAAAACTGAGAAAGTTTAAAAATATTTAGTTACTAATTCATTGCAGAATAACAATATTAAACCTATCACATTAACATAAATAACAACTTCTAAATTAAAAATAATAATTTTCCAAAGAAATTAGAAAAATGGGCTTGTTTTCACTTTTGCAAATTTATGCCTACCTTAATAGAAAGAAGTTAGATTCTCATATATGCTTCTGTATTCAGTCTGTTGCAATACATTTTGATTGAAGTATGTTAAAAAAAAAATTCAACCTCACACAGATACATAGTTGGAAAGAGAAAAGTATTTTGATAGCCTGTCCAGATGATTGTTGGTATTCTTCTTTGCAATATGGAATCTGAGACCATATCAATAAAGTCTTTATACTCATTTACATTAAAATCTGTTGGTTCAAAAAAAAAAAAAAATCTGTTGGTTCACCTGACACTTTGAGTGGACTTTATACCAGTGCATGATTCTGTAACATTATGCTTTGATCATTTGGAAAGTAGGTTCACTGAGTTATGTAGATCTTCCAAATGTTTTCCTGTTTCATTTTATAATATCAAAAGATAACATTTGTTAATATCACCATCAGTTTCATCATAAAGTCTTTAAGTATTGGGAAGCTGTCAAGCTCATTGTTGTGGATACAACTTTTCCAAAATTCTAATTTTCTCCTAAAACTTGAATTTTATCATTGACCATAAATATAGAGTTGTTTTCCTTGAAGTGACAGGCTCGTTTTGGTCATTTTTTGAGAAAATGTCTGCCAGTAACCCAGGTTTGAATAACCATAGTTGGTCAGTCATTCTTTGAAGTAAAAATGGTGTTCCATGAAAAAACTGTCTTCCCCTTTCTTTGATTTTATCTCTTCTTTCACAGGAAAACTAGAATGTCTTAGCATAATGCTTCTCAGACAAAGAAGAAAAGTCTTGGGCCTGGCCAGGCGAGGGAGCAGGCACTGGTTTTAATGGCTGCACATGCCAGCCTCCTGGGCTGAGAGTGGCCACAGTCTAGGGTTCCCCTGGCTCATTGACTGCTCTGGGGTTGTGCGTGCTACAACACTGATCCCCTGTGTGAGTAACCCCACACTGTCCAGAGATTTGGGGTTTGCTCAGAGAATGAAGCAGAATTATCTTGGAGCTTTTTTGAGCAGATCCCAAATCTAGAGAACCACTAGAACCTTTCCTTTTTCTCCTCCATGTTTTACCTAAGGCTAGACTGGAATCTGGAGAGGCTCTGAATTTAAACTGAGGTAAGAAGTAATAGTTAGCTGTTGCCCAGGGTTTCTGGATTTAAGAATCAGTTCCATCAGCCTTTATGATGAAGAAACATGGTTGGAATTTTCATTCATTCGATAAACATTTATTGATTATGTTATTCATGTGGGAATACTGTGCCAGGTGCTAAAAAGTACAGCTTGAGAACAGCTACTTGAAAGCCTGAATTGACTACAGAGGATAAGAAGTCATGATTGCCAGGAATTTGGAAAATGGCAGGAGATTGCAGTCAAAGGGAACTGTGAACCAAGAGCTTTTCTCTGCCAAAGCAAAAATTTGAAAAATCTGGTAGTATTAACTGTATATAATATCTCCAGGGATTGGAATTCAAACAACCCTCTGGCAATTAAAGTAGAGATGAAAATGTCAGAGGGAAAAGTCCCCAGGCTCCACTGGGAGTTTTACCCAGGGGCAGGCACCAAAGATTAGAGTTAAGACAGCTCTGAGGGTGGCCCCCAGAACTACCTGGGCCTAGAAAGAAAGAATCTAGTATACCAAACTCAAGACAGTGGATAAGCTAGTTTCCAGTGTAGACTTATTAAGAACAGACCAGCCAAGGGGCATAGATGATAGATTGAATACCTCCTGTATGGATCCCTTGAGCTAAGTGCTTTGCATCTCTAATGTCACTTAATCCTCTGGGCAACCTTATGCAATGTAGGTGGTATATCCCTGCTTCAGATTGTACTTAATTAGCTTTCCAGGCCCTGTGTTTCTTCCTTTAACCAGAAAGAGCCTGCCCTGTAAATTCACTTCCATTGATGGCTATTCTTATTTATCATGTGTACCATTTTGGCTCTAGGGAAAGTCATGTTATTTCCATGAATGTGGAATCTCATTGTAAACCCCAAGGAATGCAATCTTCCACTCTTCCACACTTGAGATTGTAACCATTTGGGTGGAGGTCCAGGGTGGGGAGATGGCCTTTTTCTGTGGGAAACAGTAATTTCAAGCAATGTCTCACCAAACTGCCTGCCAGCTGTATTGCCATGGGGACACTTAACAAATCTGATTTAGCCACTATGTGCCCAGCTGAGCCTGTGCCCTGTGCTGTACTGTGAGGGATCCAGACAAGAATCAGATCTGGTACTTGCCTTCTAAGAGCACAATCTAGTAGAAGGGACAGATAAATAAGTTAAGTGGAAGGCACAGATGTTGTAACAAAGGCACAGTGTGCTGTGGGGATATGGGAAGGAGAGGTGAATTATAAGAGGGAGTCTCTAGGAAAGCTTGGGTGAGATTGGATCTAAGCTGGGCCTTATTTAAGCCTTGCCCTTCTACTTAGTGGTAAATGTGGGGAGGAAGGGGGTTTTAGGCAGAGGATCCCCTTTAGCAAAGGCATGACATAAGAGTACAGGGAGTATTTGGGGAACTTAAGGAATGACTTCATGGAGTGAGGACAGATTAAGATGCCTAAAAATCACCTTCAGTTCATTGCATGTGAGAGACTCTTGCATTCTCTTAAAATACAGTGATTGTATATTCTATATTTTCAATCGTAATCCTGATTTTAAATACTGTTTCCCATTGCCCCCATCACGTTCATAATTAGTGCCATATGTTGAGCAACATATATGCCTGGCACTAGGTGCTTTATCACAATGCTCACAGCCAACTCTGCAAGTCAGGACTTAATCCCATTTTATAGATGGAGAGACGTAGAATAAGTAGAACTTGCCCAGCATTATACAGCTGGTAAGTGATGGAGGCCCAGGATTAATGCCAAAGTGAGTGTTGTTTCTGCTACACCCCAGCACCTCCCACAAGTACTTTGGCACTAAGTACAGTCACATGGATTACATATTTAATTTATAAGAATTCTGTTTTCACTTTTAAAAGAAAACAGAAAAAATCACTTATTACACCTTGTCATTTACATTATACATTTGAATTATTGGTTGTACCTACAAAACCATATATACTGTACCTTACAGGCCATATAAAAAATTTCGAGAATAATTTTACTCATACAAGATTTTCATCTTATGTAATAACTATAGAACCTAACACTGAAATGAAATGAAACTCCATTGTAGTAAAATTACATGTCCTGGTGTTTGCCTTAAAAATATGGTTACTTTTCTATTTCTCACAGGGAAAGGGACTTGGGCATTGACCTCATCTCCTCCTTCTGGAGTTACTGTGGCATTTTGTAGCTATGGAAAGTTTCCTGGGTACACATCTCAGAAAGGCTTCTCTTGCCATAACTTATCTGAACACCATCCTTCTCCATCAGCCTTCCACTCTTTCCATGAGATACTCATCACCAGTGGGTTCTAGAAGCCTATATTCTTTTGCAACTGCCATTAAGCAGCCGACTTGCTCACTGAAATGTCCCCTTGGCACGGACTGTTTAGGCAGCATCTCACATGAGTTCCATATGTAAGATTCCTTTCTTTCTCTCTCTCTGGTACTCTTTTCCAAGGTCCTTGTACTTCTGTAAATGTTTCAGTATGCTTCTGGTACTACTGTTTGATTCCTTTCTTTTTCTAGAAACCAGGGACCCAGGTCAGTGTAATTGTAACATTACAGATTTAAGGATACCCTGATGCCAACTTATTGTGAGAAGGTGATTTTATTCGAAAAACATGATGCCATTTATTTTATTGGTAGGATGAAAATAATACTCTTATTAATTCCTTTGCTTAGGCCTCTGCAAATACCTGTTACCTAGTGGTGGGTAAGTTTGGAAGGTATATCAGTTAACTACTGTGTGTAACAAACCACCCCAAAACTTAGTGGGTTAAAACAATACTATTTATTATTTGTCATGAGTCTCTGGGTTGACTGGGTGTTTCTGCTGATCGCGGCCTACTTGGCTGATCTCAGCTGTGCTCACTCGCGTATCTGATCTGCTGGCCAATCAGCTGGGAAGACTCAGTTTTCCCCACATGTCTCTCACATCCCTCCAGCAGCTAGCCTGGTCATGCTTACATGGCATGACGGGTGCGAGAGCGAGCAAGCCCAGCCATGCAAGGAGGCAAGTAGAAATGCATACACACTTTTCAAGCTTATGCTGGCAGCATGTTTGCTAACATCCCGTTGGCTGAAGAAAGTGACGTGACTGTCAGAGTGAGAAGGGACTATAGTACAAAGTTGCAGGATATAGGAAAGCCATTAATTGGGGTCATTAGACACAATCAGTCTCCCAGTCAGTACCCCTCAATGTGACAGAAAATCTGTAGACTTATATTTCTAGGTAAAGTTTGTCCTAGAAGGGAAAAACAAAATCCAAATAATAATTACCGTGTACTGGGACCATGCTATCGGCACACACAGGGCTAGGCACTTTCCCTATCTAGGCACGAACCCTCACAACTCTGCAAGGTAGGTAGGAAGTCAGAGCTCAGGAAGTTCAATAACTTGCTCAAGGTCACCCAGCTAATTTGTGGTCAGGGAAGGATTAGAATGTGTGTCAGTCTGACCCCCGAAGCCCAGGGTTTTTTCGCCATACCTCACTGCCTCTCAGAAGCACCAGGATTTGCCTTACCCTCCAACTCAGTTTTCAACTGAGTTGATAACTCTTTGACTGGCTCCTCCAAAATGCTGCTGTGATCCTAATGGAATTGTGCAGCTCTTCAGGAAATCCACATGTTCCCCCAAACTGCATTAACTGAAACATTTTTTCTTTCAGGTGGGGATTGGTCTGTAGACTTCACAGACTCCCAAGGTTTGTGGCGTCTCCCAGACATGCCAGAGAAGGAAGGGCCATCTTCTCATTAACCTTCAAGATTTGGGGACATCGGGGCATTAGGGCATTTGAGCATGAGCTTTGGAGTCAGCCTCACTAGGGTTCAAATCCTAGTTCAACCACTCACTAACTCTATAACCTTGGGCAACTTATTTAACTTCTTGAAATTTGTTTCTTCTTTTAAAAAAAAGAGAAGAATGATAACACCTAGTTTGCAGAGCTGTTACAAGGACTAAAATTTGGTAAATAAAGTGCCTAACCCAGTGCCTGGCACGTAATAAGTGATGTCATTAGTATTGTTAATATTATTTCTAAGCAGAGCCCTTCCCCTTCTGGGAAACCCTGTTTCTGTCTGTTGGACAGGTTCCCCCCACCTCCAGCCAGTCTGTGCAGACTTGCTGCCTGCTGTGTCACCGGGAACGCAAAGGCTGGGAAGAAGGCCCTTCCCAAAATGGACTGGTGTTGCAGGGTGAGAAGCTGCCCCCTGACTTCATGCCAAAGCTCGTCAAGAATCTCCTAGGCGAGATGCCTCTATGGGTCTGCCAGAGTTGCCGAAAGAGCATGGAGGAAGATGAAAGGCAGACAGGTCGAGAACATGCAGTGGCGGTAGGTAACCGCTGAGAAGGGGTCCCTGAATGCAGGAGCGCTGCCTGCCCAAAGAAGTCAGGCTGCTGAGCCGTTGCTGCCTTGTCCTCTCAGGTGGCTCTCCTCAGGCAGCACCTATGCCCAAGTGCCAAGAGGCTGCTGGGCTGCATCCACACAGCATTAGCAGCTTGGGTTCACATTTGGGGGAAGAAAAGAGAGGTTTCAGGCAGCCCACCAGCCCCTGAGGACAGTGCACAGTGTGAGGGCCGGCTCAGATGTACTGGTAGATTGAGATCCTGACCCTTCCCTGTGACTGTGCTGCCTTCAGCTCTCTGGCAGCTCAAAAGCCAACCAATATGATATGGAGGGCAAAGGTCAGTTTGAGGGTCTGCAATGTGCCTCCATTAGAAGGCTTCCAAGATCCCTAGAAGCTGTCCAAGTGCTATCTCCTGAATCACAGAGGTCCGACTCCTTGTTTCTTATTCCCCCCAGCCCCTCTCTTTTACCCAGAATCAGTTCAGCTTCAGGACTCCTAATTTAAAGACTGTTCCTCTCCTTGCCAGCTCTCAGGACTCCCCAAAGGCCCACAGTTAACAGGCAGTCTCTGCCATTACCAGAATCTCTCTCATCATATCCACATACTTCACTGGGAGCACCACAGCCCCTCTTGGCAAAGGCCTGGCCCGCATTTGCCCTTGAACCTTTAGTTGTGGGAACTGTGCTTTGGCCATGGCATGGGGGCCTGGAGGAGGAGGTGTCCCTGGGGAAGCTGAGGCAGCAGAGGGTTAGCTCTGATGTTTCCCCTTTTACCATGAGCCTTTTTCTTCCCCCTTCCCCAGATCTCCTTGTCACACACATCCTGCGAATCGCAGTCTTGTGGGGGTGACTCTCATTCCTCTTCGTCCTCCTCTTCATCGTCCTCATCCTCGTCGTCCTCCTGCCATGGGAACTCAGGGGACTGGGATCCCAGCTCGTTCCTGTCAGCACATAAGCTCTCGGGCCTCTGGAACTCCCCGCACTCCAGTGGGGCCATGCCAGGCAGCTCTCTCGGGAGTCCTCCTTCCATCCCTGGTGAGTCTTCAAGCTCGGAAGACAGCCAGGCCCCATAAGTGGAGAGAGCTCTGTTTTCCTAACTGCTTGTTCAAACAATCAGAAGATCGGTTATTAAAATATTGAGCTGGCCGAAAAGTTCGTTTGGGTTTTTCCATAACATCTTATGGAAAAACCTGAACAAACTCTTTTGGCCAACCCAATAAGTAAAAGTGGAGCTGTTCTGGTGGAAGCCAAGCAGGGAATCTAGCCCTTGACTGTCTTGGTGGGAATCCTTTCCCCAGGACTGGCTCTGATAGCTGTTCCCATTGGATCCAAGAGGGGACCTGGTAAGCACTGGCTGAACAGAAAGTGAAGTCTGAAAGGGCCTTTAGGGAATTAGGAATCAGATCACCTGACTCCTGCAGCAGCACAGAGGGCCTGGGTGCCTCCTTTTCTCCATCTAGGGCATGGGTGCTTTTATAAAAGCACTGCACTTCCATCCACAAGAGATAGGCAGTGTGAGCTGCCTTGATTATTAGCCAGTTTTGCAGCTATGTAAGCCTTTTCTAGACCCTGAGATAACACTTAGTGACCCAAAGAAAAAATCTTGGGTTTTTGATGTACTGTGTAAATATGAATTACCGTCTGCTTCTAAATGGAGGACCTGAATTCTTCAAAGGGGTGCTGCCCCCAGAATTGTGAGTTGAGTAATGCATAATTCCAGTTATTTTGGTGCATAAGCCAGAGAGAGTCATCAAAGCCTTTTCCCACTTGTCCTCTGAAATCTGGGGCCACCCGGGAGTCTGGCATACCCTGGCTGCCTCAGTCCACATGGCCCAGAGGCAGAGCCTCAACCTGCTGCTCCACTGGCTTCTGTAGATCCTGCCCTGGGCCTGAGGAATGCCTGTTGACAGGCAGGTCCTAAAGAGGCACTGAGAGACAGAACATGTATCCCCTGTTTATGCCAGCAGAGGTGTTGTGGCCTTGCATGGGGCTGGCATTCCTGGTGCCTTCTCTCTCAGGCCTGGACTTCAGCCTGTCCAGCTGCTGCCTAAAGAGAAATCTCTCCAGCCCAAGCTACTGCTGGGCTTTTCCGAAAGCTCACAAGTCCACCATGCTGAAAGGCTGTTCCCAGGCATGTTCCCTATGGTCACAGTAAGCAGGATGCTGCAGCAACGAGTCATTGGGCTTCCTTCCCAAGATCTGGGCTCCCACTGACACCTCTCTCCCCCGTCCGCCCACAGGTGAGGTTTTCCCCATCTCGGAGCACCACCGGCACTCAGACCTCACTGCTCCACCTAACAGCCCCACCGGCCACCACCCCCAGCCAGCGCTGCTGATCCCATCTCACCCCGGATCCTTTGGCTCACCACCCCACCCGCACCTGCTGCCCACCACCCCGGCAGCACCTTTCCCTGCCCAGGTTTCAGAATGCCCTATTGCCATGGCTGCTGCCCCCCACACCCCAGGGCCATGTCAGAGCCCCCACCTTCCCTCCACTAGCATGCCGCTCCTGAAGATGCCTCCACCATTCTCGGGTTGCAGCCACCCCTGTAGTGGGCATTGCAGCGGGCACTGCAGCGGGCCCCTCCTCCCACCGCCCAGCTCTCAGCAGCTCACTAGCACTCACAGGTGAGTGGCGCAAAGAGCAAACTCCCTGACAGCTTGAACTTAAAAGAGTTTTGGGAAACTTTGCAAAGGGTACCTTTGGGATAGAAATTAATGTGTTTATGTTTTTTCCATAGTTTGTTCAATTATAAAAGAAATATGTGTTTATTATTTAAAAACTTGGAAAAATTTAGAAATGTATAAAATTCCTGGCAACCTAAACTTTAACACTGCAGTACATTTTTTCTTGATGTTCTTTTTTTTTTTTTAATTTTTTTTATGTATTTGGCTTCGCTGAGTCTTAGTTGCAGCATGCGAGATCTTTAGTTGTGGCATGCAGGGTCTTTAATTGCAGCATGTGAACTCTTAGTTGTGGCATGTGGGATCTAGTTCCCTGACCAGGATTCGAACCCAGGCCCCCTGCATTGGGAGTGCGGAGTCTTAGCTACTGGACCACTAGGGAAGTCCCGTGATGTTTCTATATATAAATAATATATATAAATAACAAAACGAGGTCCACATTCTATATATTTTTGTGTGTTTATTTTTTAACAGTATACCATGATCATTTCCCCAGTTAAAATTCTTCAGAAAACTTTTCAGTGGCCATATAGTGTCTAATTGTACAGCTCTCGCATAGTTTATCATTCCCCTATTCCTGGATATTTAGGCATTTCTAGTTTTTAACTGTTATAGACTAGGCTGTAATAAGCATCCTTGCACACAAATCTGTTTGAGTCAGGAGTTCTGTCCTTAAGATAGATTCCTAGAAGTAACTCTTAAGTACTGAGAAAGTTTATATTAATATATATATGAAAGATACAATTTTTTGGAGAAGATAGATTTATCTTTTTATATTGTAAATCACATGTGTGTGATTTTTGGCCATGCCTGGTGGCATGTGGGATCTTAATTCCCTTACTAGGGATTGAACCCATGCCCCCTGTAGTGGAAGCTCGGGTCTTAAGCACAGGACTGCCAGGAAAGTCCTCTAAGCACCTTGATAATGATTCCTTCCCCGTGGAACCTCCCTCACCTTCTCCCATCTCAGAAGGTGAGAAAGGCCCCAGAGTATGGGGGTTGTCAGTTTTTATAGGGGTGGGTAATTTCATAGGCTAATGAGTGGGAGGAGTGTTCCAGCTCTTCTGGGAAGGGGCGGGGATTTCCAGGAATTGGGCCAGAGCCCACTTTTTGATCCTTTTGGTCCATCTTGGAACTGTTATGGTGCCTGTGGGTGTGTCATTTAGCTTGCTGATGTGTTACAGTAAGCATATACAGAGGCTCAAGGTCTAGTGGAAGTTAACTAGTGTGCCATCTTGGACCCATTTGATTCTAATCAGTTTATGTCATGTCCTTGGGCTATGTCATTCTTTCAAAGGCTGTGCCCTGCCCCTTTCCCTCCTGTTTCATCCCCCCCCTCAAAGATTTTACTCCCACATTCTTATGGGAAGCAGAAGGGCAATGGTTGGTCCGTCTTCTGTAACTGCTTCAAGGCTGAGTAGGACTGTTGACCCACCCCTGCTCCTTGCCCCACCCTTCCTCCTGCCTCCCTTGGCCCTAGCCCTGGGGCACTCCTACTGCTGATGGCCAACCCAGGGCTCTGACTCTTCTGGCTCCAATTCTGGGACCTTGCAGGCCTGTCTCTTCCTTACCCTGGGAAAATAGTCTATATTACAGGGTGCTTCCAGAAATCCACAGGCAGAGCAGTGCAGTGAGAGAGCATGAGCTGTGTACACAGACTGAGTCCTAGCTGATCCTTGGGCAAAGCAGTGAAGCACTCTGAGCCTCGACCTCCTCCACTGCAATGTGGGGATGGCAGCACCTATTTTGCAGGATTTGGGGGATTGTTAGAAATAATATGCTGTATACAGTATCTGGCGCAAATAGTAGCTCTTAGAGTCTGTGGCCCACAAGGCACATTTGCTTTCTTAACTTCAAGGCCCATGGCTAAGGCAGCTCTGTCCAGTGATTCAGACTCAATCATAAGAACCTTAGAGGGAATTCCCTGGTGGTCCAGTGGTTAGGACTCGGCACTTGCACTGCCAGGGTCCCAGGTTCAGTTCCTGGTCAGGGAACTAAGATCCCACAAGCCGCGTGGCATGGCCAAAAACAAACAAAATGGGGAAAAAAGGGCCTTAGTAAAAGGACATTGACCTCCTTTGGATGTTCCAGGGAGCCATCAGTCCACTAATCTGTTCAGACACATACTTACTGAGCACCTACTGTGTACAAGGTTGTTATGCTACACACTGGGGCCCAAAAATAGAAGTGGCATAGTCCCTATTCTTGAGGAATACACAATCTGATCTGAAAGAAAGATGGGTAAACAGACCATTGCTATAAAGCGTGATTGTAGGATAGAGGTATACCTGGTGTCCTCAGAGTCCAGGAGGCTCACATGGTAGGCGTGGGCAGGAGGCACAGGGAACCTTTCCAGAATATCGCCATTGAGCTGGGCCCTGAGGGACAGAGAGAGTGTTTGCCCTGTTTTTGTGAGGTTCTGATTTGGTCTGACTGCCTTGGCTTTTGTGGGATGAGGCAGTTGAAGGTGATGGTGGGGATGCTTCCTGGGCTCCTTGTGGCCTGCTCCTGCCCTTCCCTTCCTCACCTTTGGGCCTGTCTTTCTTCCCCATCAGCAGGGACCCTGGGTGCAAGGGGCACAAGTTTACCCATAGTGGCCTGACCTGCCAGCTACCCCAGCCCTGCGAGGCAGACGAGGGGCTGGGCGAGGAAGAGGACAGCAGCTCAGAGCGTAGCTCCTGCACCTCATCCTCCACCCACCAGAGAGATGGGAAGTTCTGTGACTGCTGCTACTGTGAGTTCTTCGGCCACAATGCGGTGAGTGAGCCCCGCCCAGGCCAGAGCGGGCTTGTGGCCAGCCGAGGGGAGCCAGAGGAGCACCCTGCTCTCCCCAAGGCCCCCTTGCTCATGGGGCTAATAATTGTGCTTGGACCCTGTGAGTCCTCCCACCAGCGTCCACTCGCTTGATCCTCACAGCACATTGGTGAGGTAGAGATTTCTCAACATTTTGTTGCCTTTGCTCTTCTCATGGTTTCTCTTAAGATTCACTTTTGTTCCTTAGGCAAAAAGAAAGGAGGTGGCAGAGGAAAGCTATGATTCTGATGAGTATGTATACGTGTGTAATCACAGAGAAGTGAAGGCTTGTGCATGATGAAGGCAGAGTGGAAGCAAAAGCTCTCAGTCCCCAGTGTGAGAGCCAGCCGAGGGACAGGTAGTGAACACAGGTGGTGCCAGGAAGGAGGCTCAGAGCAGAGTACATGCTGTCTCTGGACGGGGAGAAAGCAGTTCAGAAGTCTCATAAGGTGAAGAGGGAAGGGCTGCTGGCTAAGGGAGAGCAGTTGAGGACAGAAGAAATGAAAGTAATTACATGGCTAGTCACCTTTGAGCTAGCGGTTGTTATCCTCATTTTAGAGATGACAAAATTGAGGCTCACAAAGGCTCAGTGAACCTGCCCAAGGTCATACAGCTTCTGAGTGACAAAGCCTGGGCTCAAACCTGCTTTCTTGGCTCCCAAGTTACTGTGCTCCCAACACTGCTGCGTACCTCTCACTCCCTCCACCCACCACTGCCTTGGCTCCGGGCCTGGCTGAGGGTGAAGCCATTTGGCCTTAGTGGCTGTGGTAGAAAGAACAGTTGTCTCGCTTCTCACCACGTTTGGTGCCGGCGGGTGGGAGTGCTACGGGCTTCACAGGCCCAGGGTGTAACGTCAGCACCTCCCCCTCCCCCAGCCACCCGCTGCCCCGACGAGTCGGAATTATACCGAGATCCGAGAGAAGCTCCGCTCAAGGCTGACCAGGCGGAAAGAGGAGCTGCCCATGAAGGGGGGCGCCCTGGGCGGGATCCCTGGGGAGCCTGCCGTGGACCACCGAGATGTGGATGAGCTGCTGGAATTCATCAACAGCACGGAGCCCAAAGTCCCCAACAGCGCCAGGGCCGCCAAGCGGGCCCGGCACAAACTGAAAAAGAAGGTGGGTGTGGCGGGAGCCCAGCTCTACCACCTCTTCTCCCCGAGGAATCCCTCGCCCCAACCCCCAGGACTTTTGGGGCATGAATGGTGCTGGCGGCTCTCTGCTCTGGGAAGGTCTGAATAAGTTTGGGAGGCATCAGGGTGAGGGAGCCTGGGGGCCAGTGATTGGAGGAAAAACAAGTCATAGCGTCAGAAGCCGCTTGCTGGATTCCTCAAAGCCCAGGACTTGCTTCAGTCAGGTATTCATTCAGCAAACACTTCTGCAAATACTGGGCGCTAAAATATGATGCAGTTAAGTTCTCACCCTGGAGAAACTCAGTCCAGTGGAGAGACTGACACAAAACTGGACAAGCACGTTAGTGTGTGACAAGTGCTGGGATGAGGGAAGCCCCCCGTCCTGCCTGGGCGTGCTGGAAATGGCTGTACAACGAGGCTGCCTTGGGAGCTGAGTTGTAGGGGGTGAGTACAGATTCATCAGGAGGGCCCTCCTGGCAGCAGGAATAGCACGTCCACAGCACCTTTGTGAAGCCAGAGCTCAAACCCAAGAGAGGTAGGAGAGATAGTGGAGGTGAGGGAAGGGCCTCTTGGGCTTTGACTTGATCCTGCAGCTGCAGGGGGGTGGGGTGGTCGCTGGAGGGCTTTAATCACAGAATGCACTCACCAGATCTGCATCCCAAGATTACGGTGTGACTGTATGGAAGGTAGCCTGGAGGGGTAATACTCCAGGCTGGAGAACCAAGAACCAGGAGAGGAATGATTGATAATGGGCCTGGAGCAAGAGAGATGGGTTTTTCAGAGGAGGCAGGTGATCTGATTGCAGGACAAGGAGATGATGGAGTTTGGGATTATCTCCCAGGTGTTTGCTAGGGTGACTGTCAGGATGGCGTACCTTTAATGAGCAAGGGTGGAATTGGCAGAAGACTGGGAATTCAGTTGGGACACGGTGACTCAGAGATTCTCATGAGACGTCCAAGTGGAGATGGAGGTGTGGGTCTGGGAGTTGCTGGCATGGGGATGTAATTGAAGCTATGGGAATGACCCAGCCTGAGGGCTGAGTGAGCTCCTCCCAGAAGGCTGAGGATAGAACCAGGGGAGCTATTCCTGGGCAACCCTGCTGCCAGGCAAGCACCACAGTTTGATGGCTCAACCCCTGCCACCCCATCACCTCTTGGCCTGCCTGCCCTCAGCTTTGTCTGCACAGTGCCACACTCAGGAGCTCAGCCGAAGAGAATGGGTTTGACAACTAGCTAGCTCCAGGTCCTGGGTGGTCAAACAGCCCTGGTGCTCTGGAAAGCAGCAATGATTCTCCATCTTTTTCCAAACCAAAGGACAAACCAGGACCCCTTCTCTGCAGCCTGAAGTAGTAAGCCAAAGGGTCCCACCACTGCCTTCAGAAAATGGTCAGCATTTTCTGTCTCCTGGCCAGCATTGCCTGGCCAGAAGTGTGCAGTGGGCAACAGTGGTCTCTTTGGCCTTTCCTGGCCTCCCAAGGCAGTGGTTCCTAGTTAGGTCCCAGCAAGTACGCTTCACAGTTCCCAGGCCTGGTGTGCTTTTCATAAATCGCTATGCCTGGATATCCTTTCTCCTTCATGTCTGCCCCCTCGTTTTCCTTCTGAAAACCTCCTCCCAAGCCCAATTCACGTGTTTCCTTCTTTGCAGTCTTCCTCAGGTAATATCTTCCGCTGTGCTACGGCTGCACCTCGCACGTCCCTCTAGTCTGCCTTTTATCATTCTCTACTCGTTCAGAAACTTCCTGCACAGCTACTGTCTGCCCTGCCCAGTCTAGAGGCCAAGATACAACACAAACACAGAAGCGGGTAGTTCTGATATCCTATAACTAGCGATCATGGTCATTATCTGTTTATACATCAACCTCCTCCCCAGTACCCCTCCTCCACCTCCCAGACTTAACTACAGTCCATCAAAAACACAGCTTCCACCAAGAACCATCCACCCACTACCCACCTGGGGAGACAGGTAAAGCTGGGTATTTTTTTGCTCCCTCATACAATTTCTGGACCATGACTCTCTCTCTCTCTCATGTCCTAACCCTTGCTCCTTTGAAACCAACCCCTGGCTGTGTCATCTGCAACCTCCCACCACCACTCCTCTTCATCCACTGAAGACTGTCTCCTGTCCTTCTTCCCTTACCTTGACCATCATTCATTCACTCTCCTACCAGTCCTCTTAGTTCCTTGCACCATTGCCCTTCCTTTACACCCGCTCAGAAAAACCAGTCCTGGGTTCGACCCCAGCCTGCCTCTCCCCTTCTATACCTTGAGGAAGGCACTGGATTGAATCTATCTGTGGCACCCAGGCCGAGTGGTCTCCCGAGTGCCTGAGCCCCCACTTTGCTGCTCTCTAGTCTTCTGGCTCCTCGTCACTTCCATTCTCCCCAGTCCCTTGGTCAGACCTCCATTCTGCTCCAACTGCCAGGCTCTCCCCACCCCCACCTTATTTTTTGGCAGATAACCTTACTTACTGTTTCAACAAGGATTAAAAGCCAAGTGGACAGGCACTCTTTCAATGTCTTACCACCCCACCTGCAGACTTCCTTGTCATGAGGGAAGAGTTAGCCCTTTTCCTACCTAAGGCCTGTGCAGTCCTTCCTCCTCCTCAGTCTAACACCGGCTTCCTGCTGTGTGGCTCCAGCCTCTCTGGGCTGTTTCCCGTCAGCAGTTCACTGTGCCCAGTACTCTCTTTTTTGAAAGAAGACTGTCCTTTGAGCATACAACCTCACACTACCCCAGTCTCTTTCCTCTTCACAGAAAAACGTCATCTGCATTTACTCTGCAATTGTCAGCTCACTGCAAATTGTCTTCCACCTCCACTGCTCCACAGAGCCACCAATGAGTTCTTCGTTGCCAAATCATTCTCTCCTGTTCCATCTTCTTTTCCACTAGGCAACATCTCACACTTTGTTCTCCTTTTCAAACACTGTTTTCTTTGGCTCCTCCAACTTCAGCCAAGTGGGGGTGGGGAAAGGGCAATGGGGAGGCCACATTCTCCACATTTCTCTCTCCTTCTCTGCCCTCTGTCCTGTCTCCTTTGTGAGCGCCTCTTCCTCTGCCTGGCCCTCCCCCTTGAGGACAGGTCCCTGGGAAAGAGCCATCTAGATAGTGTTGCCTCCCAGGTCATTATGTCCACCTATTTCCTCCCTGTGCTTCATGGTGACATCTGCTGCTGGGCACCTCCTCACACATGTCCTGCAGGTACCCAAACTCAGCATATACCAAACTGAGCTTGTCATCTTTGTCCAAAGAGCCCGCTTTTCCTTCTCCGTTGTCTGTCTAATTAACGGCACTACCATCCACCCAGTTGCCTGAACCAGAACCCCAGGTGCCATCTGGGAGGACTACATCATGGTGATGGAGAGCAGCGGGCCTTGGAATTGGACCCCAGTTTGAAACCTGGCTCTGCCATATTTGCTGTATGACCTTGGGCAAATCACTTAACTTCTAAGCCTCAGTTTCTTCCTCCATAAAATGAGAATAACCGTAGAACCTAATTCAAGGCTTTTGCAAGAATAAAATGGAGTGATGCACAGAAAGGTTGGGTAGAGTGAACGCTTGGTCAGTGTAGCTGCTGCAGCAGCAGTAGTGGTTGTTGATGTTGATTTCATGACTCATCTCATTCTCTCTCCCCGCCCCGTAACCAAAAGTCCTGGCTGTGCTACCTCCCAAGTAGCTCACACCCTACTGCCACTGCTTAAAAAGCCTTCCGTGGCTGAACATTGCCCTTAGGGTCAAATCCAGGCTCAAGCATGGCCTGCAGGGCTCTTGAGGATCCAGCCCCTGCTTAGCTTTCCAGCTTCATCTCTCAGTCTGCCCCTATTGCCTTCCTGCCCACTCCCCCCCACCAGAAGAAATCTGTGCTCCAGCTGTCCCTCTGAATGTTTGCATTCCCTAAATATTTCGCCTGTTCCCATTTCCCAGCCTTTCTATTTCCTTTTGTCTAGAAAGTGCTTGTCTCACACTTCCCAGGATAATCCTGTTCACCCTTCAGTGCTCAGTGAGATCCTGCCTTCTCTGGCAACCACCTCCTGATGGCCCAGTCTGGGTTCCCAGAGCACTCTGTGCTTTTTTCCCTGTACCTCTTGTCACTGGCACTCAGAATTAAACAGCCTGTTTGCATGTCCGTCTCCCCTGGCAGATTCAAGTCAGTGAGCAGAGACTGTCTCACGCATGGCTGAATTCCTAGTGCCTCATAGAATCACAAGTCAAAAAATGATCATCAAAGGATATTGAAAAACATAAGAACTTCTGAAGATCACCCCTGGGTGTGCTTTCCCAACTCTGCCTCTTAATTAGCATGTAATCTAGGGCCAGTTCCTTATTCTTTCCAAAGATGAGTTTCCTCATCTGTAAATTGAGGATAACGACACAGCAAGGGCAGTTGTGAGGATTAAGTGAGACAACATGGGGAAGTACCAGGCTCATGGTACATAGCAGAAAATGCGTGGTTCTGTGCTTTCTCCTTCTCTCACTACCAAATTATACATGATTCCACGTCACTCCCTCTACACCAGTAGTTTTCAGTCTTTTGTAGAGCAGCAAAACTCTTTTCTGCAATTGAAATCTTCCATGGAACCTCAATTCCTAACAAATAAAAGCAAAGCTGTTCTGGTGCAGAGGAGGAGCAGAGTGAAGGGCCTTCCAGTCCTTTGTCCATCCCCATGGCCTCAGAGCTCTGTAGCATTGAACTCCACGGCACACAGCTGCTCTAGACTGTTTCTCTTCCTCACCTGAGTACCACATTGCCAAGGCACAGCCTTATTAGTGCCCAGGGAAAGGGGCACACACCCACTCAGGTGTCCTCATAATGACCCTCTGACGTATATAGGTTGGCAGTTTTTCTCCCAAATTTGCAAATGGAGATTTTAAGGTTCAGGGAGAATAAGTGATTTGTCCAAGGTCCCACAGTTGTGGAGCTAGTATTTTAAGAGAATAAATAACCCTGGGGCACAGGGTCACCTGTTAAGTTGACATTGAGGTGGTCGCAAGACCTCTTTTCTCGCTTCACTCATCCTGTTTCTCCCTCTCCATTCCCAAATCAGCCTGAAATAGGTGAAATGGTGAAATCATCTGGCTCCTAGCACATGACTACCACTTTGTCCCCGTTGGCTTTTTTTTTTTTTTTTTGCGGTACGCAGGCCTCTCACTGTTGTGGCCTCTCCCGTTGCGGAGCACAGGCTCCGGACGCGCAGGCTCAGTGGCCATGGCTCACGGGCCCAGCCGCTCCACGGCAAGTGGGATCTTCCTGGACCGGGACACGAACCTGTGTCCCCTGCATCGGCAGGTGGCCTCTCAACCACTGCGCCACCAGGGAAGCCCCCCGTTGGCTTTTGACAACTGTCTCCCATCTCCCTCTAAAGGCCTCCTTAGCCTGCTGGTGCCTTGAGGTTAGGCAGAGGGGTGAGCTGACTCAGAGCCCACAGACATGTTTTCGCTCTCCAGATCTGACTCTGTCAATGCTGAATGGCAGGGTCCAGCCTTCCTCAGCCTCCTGGTCCTCACCTGGGCAAAGGGGCTGCTTTTACATCTTGCTGTGGGGGCCACATGTAGCTGTCTGTTGTATGCCACTGGGCATGCTTTAGGCATGGCCTTGATTGCCCGAGGCCAACTAAGCACTGAGTGGCCTTCCTGTGGGAACTTGGCCCTCTCCAATAGCCTCCCTTATGCGCCATCAGGAGGGCACACACATTCCCAGCCACCCAGAGCAGTCTGATCTACCATGGTAGTCTCACAACCCCACATCTTCCTTCTTGAAAGACCTACCTGATGTCATGGCTTTTTTTCCCCTACCACCTGCAGAATTGGAGAGAATGCCTCTGTAGCAGCCATCTTCCTTAATGCATCCCCACGTTGGTCTTCACTCCAGAATTATTGTCCCCATTTTGCAGATGAGTCCACTGAGACTCAGCAAGTGAGTGAGTTGTTTAAGCTTATGCCTGGGAGGCAGATCCTATCCCTTTTGAGTCCTAGCCACCTTAGCTTTTTTAGGCCCTAGAACTGCTACTGGGGCCCTGGATGAACAAGATGTAAAAACCCTATCCTCTGTGGGTATAACTGCCTCCATCCCCAGGATATGTACCTATCTGATTGCATTTCATCCTCATTACTGCAGGGTGAGCAGGCCAGGATTGCCAGGCCCTGCCTCTAGCCAGTTAGTGGCAAAGCTGGGCCAGAGGCAGACATGTCAGGTGTCGCATTGTGCCTGGCAGCTGCCAAGGCCCTGCGGAAACTGCCTCTTGTATTGGCAGGAAAAGGAGAAGGCCCAGTTGGCAGCAGAAGCTCTAAAGCAGGCAAATCGTAGTGTTTCTGGAAGCCGGGAGCTGAGGCCTACCAGGGAGAGGCTCTTGGAGTGGCCCGATCAGGAGCTGGATCGGGTCAACAGCTTTCTGAGCAGCCGTCTACAGGAGATCAAGAACACTGTCAAGGACTCCATCTGCGCCAGCTTCAGTGTGTGTGAGCTCAGCATGAACAGCAATGGCTTCACTAAAGAGGGGGCTGCTGAGCCAGAGCCTCAGAGTCTAGCCCCCTCAAACCTCAATGGCTCCTCAGAGCAACGGCCTGACGTTAACCTTGACCTGTCCCCTTTGACTTTGGGCTCCCCTCAGAACCATATGTTACATGCTCCAGGCGAGCCAGCCCCACCATGGGCAGAAATGAGAAGTCTCCACCCACCATGGACAGAGGTGAGGGGCCCCCCTCCTGGTATCATCCCTGAGAATGGGCTAGTGAGGAGACTCAACACCGTGCCCAACCTGTCCCGGGTGATCTGGGTCAAGACACCCAAGCCAGGTAACCCTAGCTCTGAGGAGCTAAGTGTAAAGGAGGTCCCTGGTTGCGAGCAGGAGCTGCCTGAGCCTGTGGCCTCAGGTGGCAAGCCACGGAAGGGCAAGAGACAGGGTAGTCAGGCCAAGAAGAGCAAGGTGAGCCCAGCTCCCCAGTCCCCAGCCTGCCTTGAGACTCCCAGTGCCAAGGGCCAGACCCCCAGCCCCAAGCAGCCAAGCAAGGCCCCAGAGCCTCCCAGAGTGGACAGCTGTGCCGAGGCTGGAGAAGGGAGCCAGGGGACCCGACCAGGACCAGGCTGGGCTAGCAGCCCCAAAGCTGACAAGGAGAAGGGCAGCTCCTGGCAAAACTGGCCAGGTGAAGCCAAGGCACAGCCTCTGGAGCAGGAGTCTGTGCAGCCCCCAGGCCCAGCAAGGCCACAGAGCTTGCCACAGGGCAAGGCCCGCAGCCGCCGGAGCCGCAACAAGCAGGAGAAGTCAGCCTCCTCCTTGGGTGAGTGCACCAGGAACTGAGTGGCTGACCCCCCCACCCAGCCAGGCCATGGGGTGGAGGGCAGTCCTCACATGTGAGCAGCATTGCCCCAAAAGCATGACCCAGACGCCTGGTTGTGAGCACTGAGCCCTCCTGGCTGTGTCTTCCTAGACGATGTGTTCCTGCCCAAGGACATGGATGGGGTGGAGATGGATGAGACTGACCGGGAGGTGGAGTATTTCAAGAGGTAGGTATGAGGCTGCCTGCTTTCCCGCTCACGGTGGACTCCAGGGCCCCCCCGACACACATACACACTCAAGCCTCAGAAAGGCCTCACCCTCAGCCATGTGCCCTTGGAGGGAGAACTTGTCCAGCCCCTCCTGGCTCTCTCCCACCAGCCTATCTGCTGGGACACAGGTAGCCAGGATGATTTGGCAGGACAGGTCATCTGGGAAGGTGCAAGGGACAGGGAGCAGGAGGCATGTCAGACCCCAAGAACAAGGGCTTTCTCCAGTTTTATTCACCTGCACTTCCTCTGCTCTGCCGGGGATGAGTTTGAGGGGCAGAGGCAAATCAAACACAGTCCATCTAGGTGGGGGGAGAGAGCCATAAACATACAATCCAGTGATAAGTGCTGTCCGAGGAGTAAGGGCATGGGGCTAGGGCCTAGGAATGGCCAAGCTGAGAGGTGGGGTGGCCAGGGCAGCCCTCCCAAAAAAGGTGGTAACCAGGCTGAAACCTGAGGAATAGGAATGAGTGGGCCAAGTAAAATGAAAAGAGTTTGAGGGCAGAAGAAACACATCATCCTTGAAGGAACAGAAGGCATCTCAGTATAGCTAGAGTAAAATACAGGGTGAGGAGGGAGGCTGTATCCTAAGGCATTGTCACTCTCTTTACACATTGTCCCCTGGGCCTGTGGGCATCTCATCCAGGAAGCCCCATACTGCTAGACCCCAACACCTGGGAGCCAGAGGGGTTGTGCAGAGCTGACCTGGTTCCTTTAGTGACCATGACACACAGGTCTAGAAGAGGGTCCAATGGAGAGAGGAGGGAACCTCTGATTGTGCTTCTCTGGCATCTCCCGAACCTAACAGGTTCTGTTTGGATTCTGCAAAGCAAACGCGTCAGAAAGTTGCCGTGAACTGGACCAACTTCAGCCTCAAGAAAACCACTCCCAGCACAGCTCAGTGAGGTATAGAGACCCCCTTCAAGTGTTGCATGCACCCTCTCTTCCCATGCTGTGCCACCTTTTGTGCCCCTGCCAGGCCATTTCATGCTCTGGGGCATAGAGAGTTGGACTAGGTGCTCGGCTGGCCACATCTCTTCTCCTGAGAGCCCTCCTGCTTGTGTTCCTGAAGGGCCCTTCCAGCCCTGCCATCTCCTGGGGTATCACTGCCAGGCCTCTACTTCCCTCACCAGCTGCCTCCCAAAGTGTCCAGGAGGCCATGGGCCTCAGAGGGCTGCCCCCATGCCTGACATTATCAGCCTGAGGGTTGAATCTCGTTTGCCTGGCCTGGCTTCTCCACGCAGGCTACCAAGGTGCTTCCGAGTTGAAGCCATGCGAAAAGGACACAGCCCCAAGGGAACAGTGACAGGGCAGCCACGCTAGACCAAGGCCTTGGAAGTCATTTAGGCATAGAGGAATAGGTGGGCCCTCTTCCCCAAACAGGACAGATTCCACGAGGAAATTGGTAGTGAAACCGCCTCCTGGAAGAAGAGCTTGGCCCCGACCTGGGCTCTGGCCTCCTCTCCCAGTCACCTGCAAGGGTCCTTTTGTCTGAAATATTGACATATCAGATGATGTTCCAGGCTGAAAACTGAGAAGGCAGTGGTGGGCTGGGAACCAAGGGCAAAAGAGATGGCTGTCTGGCAGGTCTTGGTCCTGGGCTTGGGGCTTAATGGCTATGCAGTGCCATAGTTCACCCTAAGATGCGTCCCTGGGGTCAGGCCTTTTCTGGCTGGCAACCACACAGCTGCCTTCAAGGCAACAGGAAGCTGGGGCAAGTGGGCTGAGCTCAGGAACCCCCCAGGAGGATGTCCTCACCTGTCCTCTTCCTCCTCTTTCCAGTGCCAGGGAAACAGACTTCTGGACCCTGGGCTGAGTCCCCGAGTCCCGTTTTGGGTGAGGATCCCCCCACCCTTGACACTGACCTCAGCTTCCCAGGGGCAGCCTTCAGGGCTGGGCTCCCTATGGCACCTTTGTACTACCCCAGAGTCAGGACTGTCCTCAGACTCACCTCATCCCCTCTGCTCTGTGGGCCTGGGCTTCCTGATCCTTTGCCAGACTGATACATCCATGCCCCCAGGAGCTTCTGCTAGGGCTGGGTTGCCCTCCTGCCTTTCTTCACCACTTCTACAAGAACCAGGAGCTACAAGGACCCCAGGCACCTTCATCTGTTGCCCTTCGTGAGAGAAAACGGGTCACACCTCCTCCTACAGCCCAGTGCCCCTGTCATCTAGGAAACCTCATCCAGCCATAATTTTCTCCCACTCCCTCTTGGCTGATCTCTTTCTCAAGACAGGGGATGCTCCCCTCCAGTGAATGCTCTCCTCTGACCTTCTCCACCCTCCTCATAGCGTGATTGTGAGCCCCAAGTGCGTTAAGAAAGCAGTGCTGGCACAGACTCGGGACCCAGCCCGGGCCATGTACCTGGAGCCTGAGGCAGGAGTCTGAGTGCATAGGTGGCCTCTTCACTGTCAACAGGAGCGCAATGCCAGAGGCTGGCCTCTTATTCCACCCTGGCCTACAGCAGAGCATTGTGGGCTCCTCGAGTGTTGTCCACTTTCCTTGAGATTTAGGATGATGTTCACTGGGGCCGGGGCTCTGTCCCCCAACTGTGACTTAACCTTCATCCCCTGCTGGAGGTGATCGTCTGTTCAGTGTTTTCAGCCCAGGGGACAAAAATAGTAGGCAGCTGTTCCTGCCTCCATGGGCACCTGTGGAGACTCAGAGCCAGCATGAGGAGGCTAGGGTGGGAGCCATTGCTCACCGTGTGGCCATGCTCTTCTGTTTTCTCAGCCCCTGCCAGATCAAGCTTCTTCAGGGTGTCCTGAGACCCTGACTGCCAGCTGAAGGTCTACACCTTTTTCCTTCACATCGCCACCCACCTGCCCAAGACCCTCCCTGCCATCCCGGACCAACCAAAAGCTGAATAGATGCCGTGTGTGCTGGGGCCCCTCAGGACCTCTGCAGAACCGCTTCCTGGTGCTACGCAGCCTCCACATTCAGAGCCCGGGGGCTGGGCTGGCCTTTGGGTTTGGGGGCTGATGGTACTGCTGGGCCAACACTGCTTTCTTTGTGTTTGGTATTTTGTTTTACTTGTTTTTTCAATTCTTTTTGATACTGTGAAGATCTTTCCTGCCGAAAGATAAAGCAACATTTGGACACAGAGTTGGTATGTTGGTGGTTCGCTTGTCTGGGTGGGGAGTGAGGGTGAAGGATGTACTCAGAAGCATTGGAGTCCTTCTTAGTCATTAACCTTCTTGAGCATGTGCTACCAGTCAACAGGTTGGCATCGTTTCTGCTTAATTCTCGAAGCAATGCTAAGTGGGACTGTTATTCCATTTTACAGATGTGGAAATTAAAGCTCAGACAAGAAGGTGACTCTACTGAGTTCAGTTTGACCAACTAGGATTAGAGCATAGGCCTGTATGCCAGCAGCATCTGTGCCATTTCACCCATTGGGAGGACTCTGGTATGGAAACCCTGAGCAACCCCTTCCCCACACTGTCTTAGTTTCCCTCCCTCCAAGATGGATGAGTTGGAGGGGTGCAACTTGATCTCTGTGCAGCTGATTTGAGAAGGTATCAGGGGAAGCCTTGAGGACTTTGTGAACTGTGCATCTATAGCCTGGACGATTGGAGTTGTCAGGGGAAGTTGGTGGTAAATGGAGTTTTTATAAATTGGATTTGACTTTACAATGGGAATGGACGTGCAGCCTAAGTAGTTGAGAGTTAGGAGAGTAATGAACTATCTCATCCCCGCCTCCCCACCGTGGATCTGGTTAGTGAATTCAGATTTTAATATAATAGTTTGCTAGAAATGCCTCACACACACTTTTGTCCCGAATCCTCTCCATTTTCCTACTATAACCAACTCTTAGCCTGAGCTCAATGTGTGGAGCGACAGTGGTAGTGGCGACGCAGTCACTAAGAGCCCTTTGTGGAGTGTTGGGAGCAGAATCGGAAACCAGTCCCTCCCTCCTCCAAGGTTGGACACATATATTCTCTCTCTCTCTCTCTCTCTCTCTGTCTCTTGTCTCTCTCTCTCTCTCTCTGTCTCTCTCTCTCCCCCCCCCCCCCCGCCCCAATACAAGCGCTTCCTTTTCCAAAGAGGTAAAACAGCATTAACCATGGGCTCACAGTTCCTGGTCCCTTGGCCAAGCCGCAAGGAAGTGTGGACACTTCTGTGAAACTTTTCTCTGTGTATTTATTACCTGTGCTCCTCTCTCCCTTCAGCTCTTACACTAGGCTCCTGCCTTGCAATTGAATTCTCACAACTATCTAAAATTCTGCTTCATCATTTCAAAGTTGCAGGTCTGATCAAGCAGCCACTTTACATACAGAGAAAGAAGACTTTTGAGAATGGCATTGAGGGCCCTCTAAGCCCGGCCCCTGCCTCTGGCACACTCTCTCCACACCTGATGACCTCAGTCTCCACCTAGGCCTGGCACCCTCGGGGCTTCTGACTTTTGCTCACTTGTTTCCCTCTTCCCAGTTAACACTTTGTTCATGAATTCCACCATAACTTTCACATCCCTTTCTTTCAACTGAGAAGCCACTTTTACCGTGAGAATCAAGTTTGCCCTGCGTTTATGCTAATTCCAAAAGTGGTACCTTTTGTGTCTTAGAGATTTCTTAATCTCAAAACCGGTTATCTGTGTTTGTCTCCTCACCTAATCTGTAAGGTCCTCACAAGCCAGGTTTGTGTCTTGTTCATCTTTTATCTGCTTCGACACTACGCACAATGCCCAGCACATACTCATGTTTAATATATGAAGGAAGAAAACAGCACTGACCCATCACTCGTCTTTAAAAGTTCCCAGTGAAGTTGAAATCACCCTGACAGTCTTGGCCCTGCATGCTCTGGGTCTACCTTAAAGCCTTAGCTCTGACTACCCAACCCCACACGGGCCACGTGATCACTTTGTTCCCTGGGAACTTGCACATGGCCAGAACTTCACTCCTGCTAGACCCTCTATCAGGAAGCCTCTCCCTCTCTTGCATTCCCAGCTCTGAGATTCCACACTTCCTTGTAACTTCAGATGCAGGTCTCCTCGAAGCCTTCTCTGGTTCCCCAGTCACACTCTGAGCTCTGTTACAGCATTTACATTAAATAATCGTTTACATACATATACAGGCCCTCAGTTAAAACCCACCGTCATCATTTTGTTTATCCCTCACCACTCTGAACATAGGCGTCTCACACAGATGAGAACACCAGTCAGAGCGGCAGCGTGTGTTGAGTCACTTTCTCTTCAAGCCCCGCCCTGCCCTCCTTGGCCCGCGCCGGTTAATGGGGGCGGGATAGAGAGCGGGTCGGGATCCCAGCTGGCTGGGTCCCACCGCACCCCGGCCACGAGAGGGCGCAGTGTCCGCTGGCGGGGGCGTGCCGGGTGACGTCACGCCCTGGGCGAGGCTGGGGACCCAGCACACCGCCGTCTTCGGGATCAGCGGTCCCCACGACTCAACCCGACTCGCTTTGCGCCTTCAGCGCGTGCTCCAAGTCCTCCAGCGTCCCACAATGCCTTGCCTGACGCTTTCGCCCTCAGCCCCGGCAACAGCTGCGTAGCCGCCCACAGGGGGCGGAGACGCCACACCGCAAGACAGGGGCTCAGGAGAAAATTTGTCCCTCTGCGCGATCCGGCACTTAGAGGTCGTTGCTAGGCGCCGACGTCCGTTTCTTCACATCTGATTGGATCTCATCATAGGCGAGGCGGGGGTTTTACCGCGGTGCGCATGCGTGCAGCAGAGGATGGAGGAATCGGAACCCGAGCGGAAGGTGGGAGCCAGGTGGGGGTCCGCGCGGGTGGCGAGCGATCGTGAAGTGGGGGGCGGGGGTCCGGGTCTGACTCGTGTGTATCTGCAGCGGGCTCGCACCGACGAGGCGACTGCCACAGGAAGCCGCTCCGAGGCAGACGATGAGGACGACGAGGACTACGTGCCGTACGTGCCGTTGCGACAGCGCCGGCAACTGCTGGTGAGGGCCCCGGCTCGAGGGTGGAACGAGGGCAGGAGATGGGGGTTTGGCGGTGGGATGGGGGGTGGTCCCCGTTCTGCGGAGTAAAGTGTCAAGTACACGGGAGCGTGGTCCCCAGGCAAACGAGGAACTGGCGACCTGATCTGAGGGGTGGGGCAGCTGTGCGCCTCGGGGCACAGAACCCAGTCCCAAAAGCCAGGATCCTGACTCAGGCCTCTGGGCCCGATGCCCCACTGTGCGTTGGGTTCGGCTCTGTGGGGCGCTGGTGGAACCTCAGCTCCAGAAGCTGCTGCAGCGAAGACGCAAGGGAGCTGCGGAAGAGGAGCAGCAGGACAGCGGCAGCGAGGCGAGGGGAGATGAGGACGACATCCCGTTGGGCCCTCAGTCCAACGTCAGCCTCCTGGATCAGCACCAGCACCTCAAAGAGAAGGCTGAAGGTGGGCTGGGCAGCAGGCGGGAGGCTCAGCTTGGTGCACTGCTTTGGTGTCTCTCTGACATCTTCTGCTTGTTTGGTCAGCTCGCAAGGAGTCTGCCAAAGAGAAGCAACTGAAGGAAGAGGAGAAGATCCTGGAGAGTGTGGCTGAGGGTCGAGGTATGGCTGTAGCTAGGGCAGAGAGGAGGTGGACTGAGCCTCCTCCCCCAGTCCTAGGCATGTTATATTTCAAAGGGCCTGGCCTCTGGGAAGCAGGAACCAGCCCTGAGCCACATCTGTTTCCTCAGCCTTGATGTCAGTGAAGGAGATGGCTAAGGGAATCACGTATGACGATCCAATCAAAACTAGGTATGTCTTTCCAGTCTGGAAAGTCAGTCACTCTTACTTCAGACAGTATGTGGTGGAGACTGGCGGGAACACCCCAAAGCCAGCTGTGCCCAGGGGCTCTCTTGACTCTTGCCACCCACCCACAGTTGGACACCACCCCGTTACGTCCTGAGCATGTCTGAAGAGCGGCATGAGCGTGTACGGAAGAAGTACCACATCTTGGTGGAAGGAGATGGTATCCCACCACCCATCAAGAGCTTCAAGGAAATGAAATTTCCTGCAGGTGCCTGGGAGCTGGGAGCAACACCACATTTTGATAGGGAAATATCTGCAAGGTTGCAGCCTAGCCCTCACCAAGCCCAGCAACTGCAGCATTGGGTCTAGTCAGTGGGGATGAGGGATTTGAGAAGGAGAGATTTATCTTTATTCTCCTTTTTCAGTTGTTGCAACTGTTCATATTTACCAATTTCTGTCATTAGGGAGCTTTGGTGGGCAAGTAATGACGGCCTTAAACAGACCTGGGTGTGAATCCTGCCTCTGCTTAACCTAGAGGCCTTGGACAAGTCTGCGTGTTTGTTTTTCTTTCTTTTTTTCTTTCTGGGTCTTAGTTTCATCATTTGTAACGTGAAGGACATAGTGCCAACTTTTTGGCTTTGGGGGCTTGTTGGAGTACCTATGAGACACAAGGATGATGCCAGTGTTGTTTTCTGTAGCCATCCTGAGAGGCCTGAAGAAGAAGGGCATCCACCACCCAACACCCATTCAGATCCAGGGAATTCCCACCATGTGAGTGTGAACCTGGTGGCCCTGGGGAGGAGTGGTTGCTAGATGAGAAGTAGTCCCTGTATTCCAGTGAACCTGACCCTCAGGCCTCTCTTCTCTCACCAGTCTGTCTGGCCGTGACATGATAGGCATAGCCTTCACGGGTTCAGGCAAGACACTGGTGTTCACTTTGCCGGTCATCATGTTCTGCCTGGAGCAAGAGAAGAGGTTACCTTTCTCTAAGCGTGAAGGGCCCTATGGACTCATTATCTGCCCCTCGGTAAGAAAGCCTGGCCTGGAGGACAGGGTGCAGATGGGGCCACCTTCTGGTGCCAGCCACTGCCCCTGTACCTGCAGCGGGAGCTGGCCCGGCAGACCCACGGCATCCTGGAGTATTACTGCCGCCTGCTGCAGGAGGACAGCTCTCCACTCCTGCGCTGTGCTCTCTGCATCGGGGGCATGTCCGTCAAAGAGCAGATGGAGACCATCCGACAGTGAGTATAGGCACCCCCGCCCCAAGGGCTTCCCCAAAGTCGCTGCCTAGACAAGCTAAAGAACACTTTGCTTTAGCCACTCGACAGATCCTTGCAGAGGCCTCTCATGGGCCCAGCCCTCAATGAGCCCCAGTCTAATGGGGAGGTTGGTTGGGGTGGGACAGAGGGATGTGGTGAGGTACTGTGGGAACACAGCAGATGGAACGGGGGCATCTGGGAGGTCAAAGAGCTGGAGCATTCCAGGCAGAAGGCAAAGAGGTGGGGGCCCCGGGGTGTCCAGGAAGGTCAGGGTTGTTCAGTGTGACCCATTGAGGAGGCTGAGGCTCTGGGGCATGGCTGGACCTGTGCCCTTTCCACACAGTGCAGTTCCCAACAGACATCACTAGATGTCCAGGGTTACAGACAGACCAAACCCAGTTCCTGTTTCATAGGCATTGCTAGTCAGGGAGGTTGCAGACATGGAAAAGATGAGCTCATTGTACTACGAAAGTGAGCCTTTGAGGTCTACAAAGGGAGCTGTGGGAGCACAGGCTGAGCCCTATCTGAAGATTTAGGACCGTCCTCCTGGGGGCAAGAGGAGTGACCTGGGGGAAGGGTGTGTGGGGCCGAGGTGACCACATGGCTCGGGTAGAGCAGTGGAACAGAGTGGTGGTCGAGAAGGTTGCAGCGCTCTCCAGGAGAGCTCTTGTCCATAGAGCAAGGTGGTGACAGTGACAAGGAGCGTCAGGTGAGGAGAGATAGGAAAGAGGCTGGAGGACAGAACAAGGTGGAGTGCCGGCCTCTAGGTAGGGCTTAGCAGGTGGCCCTGCTGTCAGTGTCCCTCCTTGGTCCCCAGTGGTGTGCACATGATGGTGGCCACCCCTGGGCGCCTCATGGATCTGCTACAGAAGAAGATGGTCAGCCTGGATATCTGTCGTTACCTGGCCCTGGACGAGGCTGACCGCATGATCGACATGGGTTTCGAGGGTGACATCCGTACCATCTTCTCCTACTTCAAGGTGCCCTTCCCCACCTGGCCGGGACGCTCCTGCCACCTTCCCCCTACACACCACATTCAACTCTGGAGGGCCCTAAGGCCCTGTGCTGCCCACCCACTGTCCCAGCCCCTCAGGCTCCCCAGGCCCCACGTGCCCTCAGCCCCAGCCTTCTTCTTCCTTAGGGCCAGCGACAGACTCTACTCTTTAGTGCCACCATGCCTAAGAAGATTCAGAACTTTGCCAAGAGCGCCCTGGTAAAGCCTGTCACGATCAATGTGGGGCGTGCCGGGGCTGCCAGCCTGGATGTCATCCAGGTGGGCAAGCACTCCTGATGGGCAGTCTCACCTGTGAGGGCTGGATCTGGCGAGGCTCCCTTAGCTGATCGGAGCCGGGTGGGGGGCCACCTTGTGGGCACTAGGGGTTTCATTCACAGCCACAGCCCTTAGCAGGAAGCCTTCTCATGGTACCCAGCCCTTGGCAAGAGGCTCTCTGGTCACCTCCTAGCCAGGACTGGGGGCCCATCCTCTGTGGCAGGGCCATGGCTGGTGAGCCTGTTCTCAGGACCACCTAACCTGATCCTGGTGGTGGCAGGAAGTGGAATATGTGAAGGAGGAAGCCAAGATGGTGTACCTGCTTGAGTGCCTGCAGAAGACACCGCCGCCCGTGAGTGCTGCCAGCCAGGCTAGCCCAGGGGCAGCATGCTGGCGGAAGGTTGCGGGGGTGCCCAGGAGTCAGCCCCTGTGACTGGAGTTGGCTTTCCTGGACAGGTGCTCATCTTTGCAGAGAAGAAAGCAGATGTGGACGCCATCCATGAGTACCTGCTCCTCAAGGGGGTTGAGGCTGTGGCCATCCATGGGGGCAAAGGTTAGCGTGGCACGTGCATAGGCATGGACCCCGCTGCCATAGCAGCCCCTCATCTTATCCCTTCCCCTACCTGGCCGGCCTGCCACTACTCCCCAGACTCTTGCTGTCGCTCTAATAGCTCCTACCTGACCCTTCCCAGACCAAGAGGAACGAACCAAGGCCATCGAGGCATTCCGGGAGGGCAAGAAGGATGTCCTAGTGGCCACAGACGTAGCCTCCAAGGGCTTGGACTTCCCTGCCATCCAGCACGTCATTAATTATGACATGCCTGAGGAGATCGAGAACTATGGTGGGCTGTTCGGGGGGCTGGGGTTGCGGCCTAGGTCCCAGCCCCTGGGCAGTGGGCCAGATGCTCTGTTCCCTCTCTCTGCAGTGCACCGTATCGGCCGCACTGGGCGCTCAGGAAACACAGGCATTGCCACTACCTTCATCAACAAGGCCTGTGGTGAGTCTGCCACCAGGGCCACCTTTGGCTGTCCCCTGGGTCCTCCACCTATGACCAGCCAGGTCCTGGCTACAGGGCCCAGGGCTGGACCTGATGGTTCCCCGCCACCCCCACAGATGAGTCGGTGCTGATGGATCTCAAAGCCCTGCTGCTGGAGGCCAAGCAGAAGGTTCCACCCGTGCTGCAAGTACTGCACTGCGGGGACGAGTCCATGCTGGACATTGGAGGTGACACGGGGTGGGAGACACTAGTCCAATGGGGGCGTGATGGGAACACCACGGAACAAGTCCATTCTGCCCCTCAGTGGCCTGGGGGTCTGATGGGGGCCCAGGGTCTGGGGCACAGAGCCTGGCCCCATCACCATGCTGACCCTCCTCCCCCACCCACCGCTACCCCATTCCGCCAGGAGAGCGTGGCTGTGCCTTCTGTGGGGGCCTGGGCCATCGGATCACCGACTGCCCCAAACTCGAGGCTATGCAGACGAAGCAGGTTAGCAACATCGGCCGCAAGGACTACCTGGCCCACAGCTCCATGGACTTCTGAGCTGGCTGTCATCCCTCTTTCTCTCCAAGGGGCCTCCGTCCCTGGGGCTCCAGCCACCTCCCACACACCCCTGCCCCGTGGGCAAGAAGCCAGCATCCTCGGCCCAGCTGGCCTGGGTTGGGCCAGGCTGGACCTGGCTGCCTGTTCCCTGTGCCCCCCAGAATTACTATTTTTGCTCCTCTTTATCCCAGCTGCCATTAAAACACCCGCCTTTTTGGTCTCAGCCTCTGTGTTTTGCCTTCTCTGCCCTGTGCTTCTTGGGCAGGCCTCACCCTCTGACCTCCAGAGCCCCTCTCAGGTAGGGCCTTGGCATCTCCCACCACTACTGCCATACCTGCTGGTACTCAGTTGTGGAAGGAGCTGCCTACCCAGGTTCCCCTCTGGGGGCTTAGGGTATTTCCTCTAGTCTACCTGGATTTATGACTCAGAGAAGAACCACACTGATGGACCAAGGGGAAATGGTTGGTTGGGTCTACTGGTCTTTCTGATTGGCTGTTATAATCTCCAGCCCTGCCCCAGCCTCCCTCTTCCTGTCACTGTGTAAAGGTCCTGGGGCTTCTCCTAAGGCCCTTTAGGAGGAGACTTCCTGCCTCAGGCCCCTTGCCCACACAGGCTCCCAGTAGGGAACCCTGTGCTCTGTTTGCCAAGGGGGCAGCAGATGCCACAGGACTGCCACTCAGGCCACAAGCACCCACTGACCCAGCTCTGTGCCCAGGTATCTGCTGGGCTCAGGACACAAATGAGCCAGGCAGTTGCCCTCTGAGGAGTTCACAGGTGAGTGGGACAGACAGATCAGCCATGAATAAATGTGGGCAGCGGTCACGGGACTGCTGGCAAATGGGCCAGGATTTCAGCATCTTGCAAAGGGTAGACAGAAAAAGCATTGGTGATAGCTCCTCTGTCCAGGCACTTCATGTGCAAAGCCACATGCTTATCCCAGCAGGACAGCAGTTGCTCAAGCCATGTTTGTCACTTGGTGTGTGGCCTAGGGCAAGTTACTTAATGTTTCTGAGCCTTGATTTCCTCATCGCTGAAATGGCAATGAGAATGCAAAGGACATGGTGTCTGAGGCTGCCAGAGCTCAGGGCTGCTTGGGCCACAGTGGGCACAAAGCCAGGTGAATGAGGCCCTTGGAAAAGATTTCCTGCCCGAGAAACTACACACCCCACATGTGACCACCAAACAGTATTCAGCCTGTTTACACATTCCTTCCCAGAGGTGGCACTGAATAAATGAAATGAGGCTGTTCTCAGGATTCAGATTCATATGCAGAGCTCCCATACTGGCCTCCAGGAAGACAAGACTGAAACAGGACTCTAGCAAGAAGCAGAGCTTAAAAAGCCTGTGAGCTCTCCAGGGAACCCGCTGGGGGCGTGCCACCCATGCTCACGTGGCTGGGGCCGTGCCATGAGGGCTGGGGCCTTTGTGCTCTCAGACAGCGTGGGGTGGTCTGGGGAGGCCTCCCAGAGGAAGAAGTCCCAGAGCCCTGAGCAGCACGGTGAGAGGTGCCCTGAAGGGGCCAGGCTGGGGGAGGTGGAGGCCAGAATACCCAGCACCCTGAATGCTGGGCCAAGGAGTCCAAGCTAAACCTCAGGGCACTTGGGAGCCAGGAAGCATTTAGGGAGGGAAGAGACAGGTTGGTTTGGGGTTAGAGAGGGCCCGGTGGGCCCAGGTGGGGACGTGGTTCAAAGGGGAGATGCCAAAGCTGGCAATGGATAGGGGCTGTGAAGACGGAGAGGAGCAAGTGAACATTAGAACTATTTCCAGAATAAAGACAAGCAGACCAACCAGGACTCCAAGGGGGAAAACAAGGAATTTGCCAGTCTGGCTAGAGAAAGGTCCTGGGGTAGGGACCAGTCTGTGGGAATGACAGGCCCCAGGGTACACAACAGCCCCAGGATGGGGGAGGGGTAGGAGCTCCTGATTCGGGAGCCAGCCTGCGGTCAGAGGCTCACACCCAGCTGACCCAGGCAGGCACGGGTCATCTGGTGGTCCAAGGCCCCTGCCTGGCACTAGTGGGTACCTTGGGCCAGCTGGAACCCCAAGGAAGAAATATGTGATGCCCTTCACCCCCAGCCTAGCTCCTTTTCCGAAGACAGGGCTCCCCTCCCCCAACCCTGCAGCTGCCTCTCTGGACAGAGGGAGGGGGAAGTGGCCAGAAGGGGAAGTGTGAGGAGTTCCCCTCCGGCCCGTCACCAGTCTCCTCAGGCCCTCGGAGCGGCGGCCATGGCCATGGAGCCTCTGGAGACACCCATCAAGGACGGCATCCTCTACCAGCAGCACATCAAGTTTGGCAAGGTGGGGACCCTGGCTGCCAGGCAGCTGCCTGGGACAGATGGTGGGCCTCTGCCCCAGCCTTGGACAGCCCACCAGAACCTGGGAGAATGGGGGTAGGAGTCCAGGTGGGGAATCCAACCCAGGTGTGGGGAAGTGGAACAGAGCCCCATTCTCAGCCTGAGCAGGTTGGGCTGAGTGGGCCTTTTCGAGACCCTGCCTCATTTACAGATGGGAAGCCAAGAGCGGGGGGAGCCAAGAATGGAACCCTTGGGGCAGGGCAGAGCTGAGAGGCTGGTTAATCCAACCGCCCTCCATCCCATCTACTAGTGGCACTGTGGCCCCTCGAGAGGGCTGGAGGCTGAGCTGGAGGAGCCCACAAAAGTGGAGCTCCATCCTGCAGAAGAGGGCTCAGCTCCTCCCAGCCCTGTCCTGGGGTAGCAGGCCCTGCACACACACAGCTCAGCTGCAGCTGCTGCCCAGGCAGATAAACCGTCTGTTTCCTTTGCTCGACGCTATTTGCATGTTTCCTTCCTTGCCATCATGAGACTGAGGCCTCCCTCCCGCCCCAGCCCTTGTTCCGTGGCCCAATTGACCTTTTCTTTACAGGGGGTGGGTGCACCAACAAAGCAGTAGTGTCAGGTGGTCTGCTCTGGCCACTAGATACTTTACAGACATTGCCCAGTAGAAGCCCCAGCCCCGTGTTCTCATAATCTTTTGAGAGACGAGGATCCTAGTGCTTATGGGGGGGTCACAGTTAGGAAAGCGTGGGGTGGATTTGAAGCTAGGGCTGACCGACTCCAAGCACAGACGCTTCCTGCTGCCGGGCTGGCTCTGGCAAGGCATCCTCTGTGGCCTGAAGAGCTGCGAGGCAGAGGCCAGCCTAGGTGGCCAGGAGTGTTTGCTAAGTGGCTTGTGCTAGGCTGAGCTGCAGGGAGAACTGCCACCCGAGGGTCATCTCCCCCATCTTCATCTCCTGCAGAAGTCCTGGAGGAAGGTATGGGGTCTACTGTATGCAGGAGGCCCATCAGGCGTGGCACGGCTAGAGAGCTGGGAGGTCCGGGATGGTGGCCTGGGGCCAACAGGTGACAGGTCTGTGGGGCCTGGCCGGAGAGGAGAGCGGCGGGTCATCCGCCTGGCTGACTGCGTATCCGTGCTGCCGGCTGACGGTGAGAGCTGCCCGCGGGACACTGGTGCCTTCCTGCTCACCACCACGGAGCGAAGCCACCTGCTGGCCGCACAGCACCGCCAGTCTTGGATGGCCCCCATTTGCCAGCTGGCCTTCCCGGTGAGCACAGAGTGGGCGGGTAAGGCATCCAGGGGCCAGCCGGGGAGACCAGTTCACTCACACCTTGTTCATCTCCATGCTCATTCACATCTCATCACTCAGCAAGCACCTGCCAAGCACCTAGAAGCCTGGGAAACAGCCCAGAAGCCCACAGAACAAATCTCAGATGGCCATGCATGCTATGGAGAAAATGAGAGGCTGGGTGGGAGCAGGAGTGAGTAGGGGGATGTTAGGATGGTCCAGGAAGGCTTCTCAGGAGAGGAGAGTGCGCCTGAATCCTTGAGGAAAAATAACCCACCAGGCAAAGATCTGAGGAAAGAGTGTCCTAAACACAGGTCTGAGGAGTCCCCTGAACTAAGGGAGCAGCATGGGCAAGGGCCCAGGGAAAAGCTTGATGTTCAAGCAGCAGAAAGGCCAGTGTGGCTGGAAGGTAAGGAGTGAGAGGGGGCCCAGGAAGAGGCAACAGTGGAGAGTCCGGTGGGAGCCAACTGAAACTGCCTTGGGCCACATGTGGAGTTTGGGATTTTATTCTGAGTGTGAGGAGAAGCCTTTGGGGAGTTGGACACAGAAGCTGAGAGTTTTAAAGCTTTACAGGATCCGTGATGGACCAAAAGGAAATGAGTGGCGGTTCCTCAAAAATTAAACATAGAGTTAACATATGACCCAGCAATTCTCCTAGGTGTATACCCAAGAGAACTGAAACAGGTGTCAAAATAAAACTTGTACGAGAATCTTTAGAGCAGCATTGTTCACAATAGCCCAAAGATGCAAACAACGCAAATGTCCATCAACTGATGAATGGATAAACCAAATGCAGTCTATCCATACAACAGAACATTACTTGGCCATAAAAAGGAATGAAGCACTGATACATGCTACAACATGGATGGACCTTGAAAACACGCTAAGTCAGAGAAGCTAGACACTAAGGGCCACACATTTTATGATTCCATTAATGTGAAATACAGAAGAGACAAATCTATAGTGACAGAAAGCAGCTTAGGGGTTGCCAGGGAATGGGGAGAGGGGGGAATGGGAAGTGACAGTTAATGGGTACGGGGCTTCCATTTGGAATGATGATAAAATTCTGAATCATACACTTTAAAATGGTTAAAATGGTAAATTTTATGTTGTATATTTTACCACAATTCTTATAATTAAAAAAAAAAAGGGAAATAAACAGGAGCAAGGAGACCAGTGGAAAGCCATTGCATTTGACCCTGGCCATGGTACCATGGGCCAAGGTGGTCATGATGGAGAGCTCAGGGTCAGAGCCCAAAGGACATGGTGGGAGATGGGGAAAGAGGCCAGAGATGGGAGGAACAAGTGGCCATTCACTCGTGGGTCCCACCCTTGAAGCTCCCACCCCTTTACTGCTCCAAGCTGTCAGGGACACACACAGGCCGGCCCAGTCGCTGGCCAACCTCAAGGGCAATGGACAGCCTCGTTTGTGCCCTCTGCTTTATAGCACTCAGCATCCTCAAGGGGGAGCCGGTGGGGATTGCAGGTGGGGAAATAGGCTCAGAAGGGTGTCCAAGGTCTTGCAGTGTGTCAGGGGCAGAACTGGGACTGGCACTCAAGTCTCTGGGTGCCCTTGCTTGTCATGAACCCCAGAGAAAGGATGTGGGAAGAGGAGTGGATGGGACACTAACCTCTGACCTTGTCCCATTCCCCAGGGCACAGGGGAGAGCTCCCAAGGACCAGGGGAAGCAGAGGCTCCCAAGAAGGGCCTGGTCCAGATGGAGGAGAACTCCATCTACTCCTCCTGGCAGGAAGGTGAGTCGGGGAGGTACAGGGGCAGCCTCAGCCCTAGCACAAACAGGGCTGGGATCTTTCCGGGACCCCCCGGGGGCCTGTGCTTGTGGCCCTCACGGCGCCGTGCCTGCAGTGGGCGAGTTTCCAGTGGTGGTACAGAGGACGGAGGCAGCCGCCCGCTGCCAGCTGAAGGGGCCCTACCTCCTGCTGCTGGGCCAGGACTCCATCCAGCTGAACGAGCCCGCCAGCCCCCAGGCGCTCTACACCTGGCCCTACCGATTCCTGCGCAAGTTCGGCTCCGACAAGGTGAGGTGCTGGGCGGCCGCCCCACTGGTCCCGCAGGGAAGGGTAGCGGTTGGCGGGCGGCCCTCAGCCGCTGACTCCCCGTGCCGCCCGTGCCCAGGGCGTGTTCTCCTTTGAAGCCGGCCGCCGCTGCGACTCGGGCGAGGGCCTCTTCGCCTTCATCAGCCCCCGCTCCCGCGACCTATGCGGGGCCGTAGCCGCCGCCATCGCCCGCCAGCGGGAGCGGCTCCCGGAGACGGCGGGGCCCCAGCCCTGCCCCCTGCCGCGGGCCACCTCCCTGCCCTTGCTGGAGCCTCCGGGGGAGCTGCGGGAGGTGCCCCCGGGGCCCGAGGCGCCCGGCTCCCGGAGGGCGCGCGCGGCCGAGCCCGGGCCCCAGAGCCTGCCCCCTCTGCTGGGCCCCGCAGCCCCGGACGAGCCGGCGCCCGCGCTCTACGCGTCGGTGTGCAAGCGGGCCAGCCGGCTTCCGGACGCCGCCGAGCACCTGTACGAGAACCTGTGCGTGCTGGACGCCGGCCCAGCGCCCGACGTCGGCTGTCCGGAGCAGGAGGGCCCGCGCGGCCGCAGCCCCCTGGCCAGCCACATCTACCACAATAGCCAGGACCTGGGCTGGCCCGGCGCGGCCCATGACAGCAGCCTGGAGGCCCAGTACCGGCGGCTGCTGGAGCTGGAGCTGGCCGACGACGGCGACGAGGCGGGGGGCTGCGCCCGCGCCGGCGCCCACTTGGGCTTCAAGGCCAAGCTGGTGACGCTGCTGAGCCGCGAGCGCAGGAAGGGACCGGCTCCCTGCGACAGGCCCTGACCGAGTATCGTGGCGGCCGGAGGAGAGGAAGGCTCTCTCCCTGGGACAAGAGGGCGGGGGAACAATGGACATCTGCAGACACACCCCCACACTCACTCTAGCCTGGAGGGACAAGGCAGACAGCCTGGGGAGGACCCCTCAGGTGCCCTGCTGGACCCCAGTGTACAGTGTACAGATTTGCTGGTAATAAAGCCTTTTAGTTCTCCTCTCCATCCCACCTTGTGGCCCACAGTCCATACCTCCTCCCTACGGCTCCTTGCAGTGGCTTGCCCGGGTCCACACAGACCCTCAAACACAGGCATTGCAGCAAACACCAGTGCCCTGTGCTGGGTTCCAGGGACACACGTGACCTGGACCTGACCTCTGCCACCAGTAGGCTCAAGTCTCCTGGAGCAGGAGGGTGAGATGCAGGTAATTATGGCTCCACGTGGTCCTGTTCAGCAGAAATAACTCCGACAGTAGGGCAGAGGGAGAAATAAGGCTTGCTGATGGGAGAGGTGCCCCCTGAATTGAGTGTGAAGGGCAGGCAGGGCTTCACCAGGCTGGCAGTGAGCCCTGGAGCTTTCCAGGATGAAGGTGGGCATGGTGGGTGCAGAGAGCAAGGGAAGACCATGGACCTGGAGGGCTCCAAGGGGCTGAGGGAGAGTTGGCCGCACATGAGAGACCTCACCATCCTACAATGAGCTTGGTCTCATCCTCAGTAGAGGGACATAGTCAGCCAGGGAAGCAGTGTGGAGGCTGATTTTGAGGGACCAGAAAGCCTGGGCTGGGGAGGAGTTGGGGGCGGGGGGGAGACGGGCAGGTGGAAGGGAGTTCAAATGTTCGCACACCCAAAACACTCCCCACTGAGACTCAAAAATGCACAGACACTTCTGTGGAACCCCTGGCCTCAGTCTTCCTCAACTGTCAAGGATAAAGATCAAATTGCATACCAAGCATACATTCATTCGAGTTTGATCAGGTGCCTACTCTGTGCCAGGCACTGAGGTCACGGCCATGTTCATTACAGCCACAGTCCTGTTCTCAAGGAGTCCTCACTCCAGAGGGAAATAAGGAGTCTCTTGAAGACTTTAGTGCCTGCCTTACTGTCCTCCCCTTATTGCTGTTCCTGTCACCAACGCTGGGCCACCATGCACTCAAGGATCGTGCCCCCAAAGATCCGGCCTCCTGGCCCCTTG
This sequence comes from Grampus griseus, assembly GCF_964374135.1. Classification (NCBI taxonomy): domain Eukaryota; kingdom Metazoa; phylum Chordata; class Mammalia; order Artiodactyla; family Delphinidae; genus Grampus; species Grampus griseus. The sequence goes on along the minus strand of NC_139019.1, from coordinate 153,192,349 downwards.
ACCTCAACTCCACCTCAGCTGCTAACACCCTTGGTACATCCCAAGCCTCATCTTTATGACAGTGACACTCCACTGTCACTTCACAATGATACAGTCTTTTTTTTTTAATAAATTTATTTATTTATTTTATTTTTGGCTGCGTTGGGTCTTCATTGCTGCACACGCAGGCTTTCTCTAGTTGCAGCGAGCAGGGGCTACTCATTGTGGTGACTTCTCTTGTAGCGGAGCATGAGCTCTAGGCGCGTAGGCTCCAGTAGTTGTGGCACATGGCTCAGTAGTTGTAGCTCTAGGGCTCTAGAGCACAGGCTCAGTAGTTGTGGTACACGGGCTTAGTTGCTCCGCAGCATGTGGGATCTTCCCAGACCAGGGCTCAAACCTGTGTCCCCTGCATTGGCAGGCAGATTCTTAACCACTCTGCCACCAGGGAAGCCCATTTATATTCATTTTTATTTATTTATTTTTTTGCGGTACGCGGGCCTCTCACTGTTGTCACCTCTCCCGTTGCGGAGCACAGGCTCCAGATGTGCAGGCCCAGCGGCCATGGCTCACGGGTCCAACCACTCCGCAGCATGTGGGATCCTCCCAGACTGGGGCACGAACCCGTGTCCCCTGCATCGGCAGGCGGACTCTCAACCACTGCGCCACCAGGGAAACCCTATATTCATTTTTAAATTGAAGTATAGTTGATTTACAATGTTTCAAATGTACAGCAGGAAGATGGCGGAAGAGTAAGACGCGGAGATCACCTTCCTCCCCACAGATACACCAGAAATACATCTACGCGTGGAACAACTCCTACGGAGCACCTACTGAACGCTGGCAGAAGACCTCAGACCTCCCAAAAGGCAAGGAACCCCCCACGTACCTGGTTAGGGCAAAAGAAAAAACTAAACAGAGACAAAAGGATAGGGACGGGTCCTGCACCAGCGGGAGAGAGCTGTGAAGGAGGAAAAGTGTCCACACACTAGGAAGCCCCTTCGCGGCTGGAGACTTCGGGAGGCGGAGTAGGGGAGCTTGGGAGCCGCGGAGGAGAGCACAGCAACAGGGGTGCAGAGGGCAAAGCGGACAGATTCCAGCGCAGAGGATCGGGCCGACCGGCACTCACCAGCCGAGAGGCTTGTCTGCTCGCCCGCCGGGGCGGGCGGGACTGGGAGCTGAGGCTCCGGCTTTTGTCGGAGCGCCGGGAGAGGACTGAGGTTGGCGGCGTGAACACAGCCTGCAGGGCGTTAGTGCACCGCGGCTGGCCGGGAGAGAGTCCGGGGAAAAGTCTGGACCTGCCGAAGAGGCAAGAGACTTTTACGTCCCTCTTTGTTTCCTGGTGCGCGAGGAGAGGGGATTAGGAACGCTGCTTGAGAGAGCTCCAGGGACGGGCGCGAGCCGCGGCTAAAAGTGCGGAGCCCAGAGACAGACATGAGACGCTAAGGCCGCTGCTGCCGCCACCAGGAGGCCTGTGTGCGAACACAGGTCACTAGCCACACGCCCTTCCGGGGAGCCTGTGCAGCCCGCCACTGCCAGGGTCCCGGGATCCAGGGACAACTCCCCCGGGAGAATGAACGGCGCGCCTCAGGCTGCAACGTCACGCCGGCCTCTGCCGCCGCAGGCCCGCCCCACACTCCGTGACCCTCCCTACCCCCCGGCCTGAGTGAGCCAGAGCCTCCGAATCAGCGGCTCCTTTAACCCCGTCCTGTCTGAGCAAAGAACAGACGCCCTCCGGCGACCTACACGCACAGGCGGGGCCAAATCCAAAGCTGAGCCCCTGGGAACTGTGAGAACAAAGAAGAGAAAGGGAAATCTCTCCCAGCAGCCTCAGAAGCAGCGGATTAAAGCTCCACAATCAACTTGATATACCCTGCATCTGTGGAATACCTGAATAGACAACGAATCATCCCAAATTAAGGAGCCCTGTGGATGAAAGGCTCTTGGTGCTGCAGCCAGGAGTTAGTGCTGTGCCTCTGAGGTGGGAGAGCCAACTTCAGGACACTGGTCCACAAGAGGCCTCCCAGCTGCACATAATATCAAACAGCAAAAATCTCCGAGAGATCTCCATCTCAACGCCAGCACCCAGCTTCACTCAACGACCAGCAAGCTACAGTGCGGGACATCCTATGCCAAACAACTAGCAAGACAGGAACACAACCCCACCCATTAGCAGAGAGGCTGCCCAAAATCATAATAAGTCTACAGACACTCCAAAACACACCACCAGACGTGGACCTGCCCACCAGAAAGACAAGATCCAGCCTCATCCACCAGAACACAGGCACTAGTACCCTCCACCAGGAAGCCTACACAACCCACTGAACCAACCTTAGCCACTGGGGACAGACACAAAAAACAACAGGAACTACGAACCTTCAGCCTGCAAAAAAGGAGACCCCAAACACAGTAAGATAAGCAAAATGAGAAGACAGCAAAACACACAGCAGATGAAGGAGCAAGATAAAAACCCACCAGACCTAACAAATGAAGAGGAAATAGGCAGTCTACCTGAAAAAGAATTCAGAATAATGATAGTAAGGTTGATCCGAAATCTTGGAGATAGAATGGACAATAGAATGGACAAAATGCAAGAATCAGTTAACAAGGACCTAGAAGAACTAAAGATGAAACAAGCAACGATGAACAACACAATAAATGAAATTAAAAGTACTCTAGATGGGATCAATAGCAGAATAACTGAGGCAGAAGAACGGATAAGTGACCTGGAAGGTAAAATAGTGGAAATAACTACTGCAGAGCAGAATAAAGAAAAAAGAATGAAAAGAACTGAGGACAGTCTCAGAGACCTCTGGGACAACATTAAACGCACCAACATTCGAATTATAGGGGTTCCAGAAGAAGAAGAGAAAAAGAAAGGAACTGAGAAAATATTTGAAGAGATTATAGTTGAAAACTTCCCTAATATGGGAAAGGAAGTAGTTAATCAAGTCCAGGAAGCACAGAGAGTCCCATACAGGATAAATCCAAGGAGAAATACACCAAGACACATATTAATCAAACTGTCAAAAATTAAATACAAAGAAAACATATTAAAAGCAGCAAGGGAAAAACAACAAATAACACCCAAGGGAATACCCATAAGGTTAACAGCTGATCTTTCAGCAGAAACTCTGCAAGCCAGAAGGGAGTGGCAGGACATATTGAAAGTGTTGAAGGAGAAAAACCTGCAACCAAGATTACTCTACCCAGCAAGGATCTCATTCAGATTTGATGGAGAAATTAAAACCTTTACAGACGAGCAAAAGCTGAGAGAGTTCAGCACCACCAAACCAGCTCTACAACAACTGCTAAAGGAACTTCTCTAGGCAAGAAACACAAAAGAAGGAAAAGACCTACAATAACGAACCCAAAACAATTAAGAAAATGGGAATGGGAACACACATATCGATAATTACCTTAAATGTAAATGGACTAAATGCTCCCACCAAAAGACACAGATTGGCTGAATGGATACAAAAACAAGACCCATATATTTGCTGTCTACAAGAGACCCACTTCAGACCTAGAGACACATACAGACTGAAAGTAAGGGGATGGAAAAAGGTATTTCATGCAAATGGAAACCAAAAGGAAGCTGGAGTAGCAATTCTCATATCAGACAAAATAGACTTTAAAACAAAGACTATTACAAGAGACAAAGAAGGACACTACATAATGATCAAGGGATCGATCCAAGAGGAAGATATAACAATTGTAAATATTTATGCACCCAACATAGGTGCACCTCAATACATAAGGCAAATACTGACAACCATAAAAGGGGAAATCGACAGTAACACATTCATAGTAGGGGACTTTAACACCCCACTTTCACCGATGGACAGATCATCCAAAATGAAAATAAATAAGGAAACACAAGCTTTAAATGATACATTAAACGAGATGGAGTTAATTGATATTTATAGGACATTCCATCCAAAAACAACAGAATACACATTTTTCTCAAGTGCTCATGGAACATTCTCCAGGATAGATCATATCTTGGGTCACAAATCAAGCCTTGGTAAATTTAAGAAAATTGAAATTGTATCAAGTATCTTTTCTGACCACAACGCTATGAGACTCAATATCAATTACAGGAGAAATACAAACACATGGAGGCTAAACAATACACTACTTAATAACGAAGTGATCACTGAAGAAATCAAAGAGGAAATCAAAAAATACCTAGAAACAAATGACAATGGAGACACGACGACTCAAAATCTATGGGATGCAGCAAAAGCAGTTCTAAGAGGGAAGTTTATAGCAATACAATCTTACCTTAAGAAACAGGAAACATCTCGAATAAACAACCTAACCTTGCACCTAAAGCAATTAGAGAAAGAAGAACAAAAAAACCCCAAAGTTAGCAGGAGGAAAGAAATCATAAAAATCAGATCAGAAATAAATGAAAAAGAAATGAAGGAAACGATAGCAAAGATCAATAAAACTAAAAGCTGGTTCTTTGAAAGGATAAACAAAATTGATAAACCATTAGCCAGACTCATCAAGAAAAAAAGGGAGAAGACTCAAATCAATAGAATTAGAAATGAAAAAGGAGAAGTAACAACTGACACTGCAGAAATACAAAAGATCATGAGAGATTACTACAAGCAACTCTATGCCAATAAAATGGACAACCTGGAAGAAATGGACAAATTCTTAGAAAGGCACAACCTGCCAAGACTGAATCAGGAAGAAATAGAAAATATGAACAGACCAATCACAAGCACTGAAATTGAAACTGTGATTAAAAACCTTCCAACAAGCAAAAGTCCAGGACCAGATGGCTTCACAGGCGAATTCTACCAAACATTTAGAGAAGAGCTATCACCTATCCTTCTCAGACTCTTCCAAAATATAGCAGAGGGAGGAACACTCCCCAACTCATTCTACGAGGCCACCATCACCCTGATACCAAAATCAGACAAGGATGTCACAAAGAAAGAAAACTACAGGCCAATATCACTGATGAACATAGATGCAAAGATCCTCAACAAAATACTAGCAAACAGAATCCAACAGCACATTAAACGGATCATACACCATGATCAAGTGGGGTTTATTCCAGGAATGCAAGGATTCTTCAATATACGCAAATCAATCAACGTGATACACCATATTAACAAATTGAAGGAGAAAAACCATATGATCATCTCAATAGATGCAGAGAAAGCTTTTGACAAAATTCAACACCAATTTATGATAAAAACCCTGCAGAAAGTAGGCATAGAGGGAACTTTCCTCAACATAATAAAGGCCATATATGACAAACTCACAGCCAACATCGTCCTCAATGGTGAAAAACTGAAAGCATTTCCACTAAGATCAGGAACAAGACAAGGTTGCCCACTCTCACCACTCTTATTCAACATAGTTTTGGAAGTTTTAGCCACAGCAATCAGAGAAGAAAAGGAAATAAAAGGAATCCAAATCGGAAAAGAAGAAGTAAAGCTGTCACTGTTTGCAGATGACATGATACTATACATAGAGAATCCTAAAGATGCTACCAGAAAACTACTAGAGCTAATCAATGAATTTGGTAAAGTAGCAGGATACAAAATTAATGCACAGAAATCTCTGGCATTCCTATACACTAAGGATGAAAAATCTGAAAGTGAAATCAAGAAAAAACTCCCATTTACCATTGCAACAAAAAGAATAAAATACCTAGGAATAAACCTACCTAAGGAGACAAAAGACCTGTATGCAGAAAATTATAAGACACTGATGAAAGAAATTAAAGATGATACAAATAGATGGAGAGATATACCATGTTCTTGGATTGGAAGAATCAACATTGTGAAAATGACTCTACTACCCAAAACAATCTACAGATTCAATGCAATCCCTATGAAACTACCACTGGCATTTTTCACGGAACTAGAACAAAAAATTTCACAATTTGTATGGAAACACAAAAGACCCCGAATAGCCAAAGCAATCTTGAGAACGAAAAATGGAGCTGGAGGATTCAGGCTTCCTGACTTCAGACTATACTACAAAGCTACAGTAATCAAGACAGTATGGTACTGGCACAAAAACAGAAATATAGATCAATGGAACAGGATAGAAAGCCCAGAGATAAACCCACGCACATATGGTCACCTTATCTTTGACAAAGGAGGCAGAAATGTACAGTGGAGAAAGGACAGCATATTCAATAAGTGGTGCTGGGAAAACTGGACAGCTACATGTAAAAGTATGAGATTAGATCACTCCCTAACACCATACACAAAAATAAGCTCAAAATGGATTAAAGACCTCAATGTAAGGCCAGAAACTATCAAACTCTTAGAGGAAAACATAGGCAGAACACTCTATGACATAAATCACAGCAAGGTCCTTTTTGACCCACCTCCTAGAGAAATGGAAATAAAAACAAAAGTAAACAAATGGGACCTAATGAAACTTAAAAGCTTTTGCGCAGCAAAGGAAACCATAAAGAAGACCAAAAGACAACCCTCAGAATGGGAGAAAATATTTGCAAATGAAGCAACTGACAAAGGATTAATCTCCAAAATTTATAAGCAGCTCATGCAGCTTAATAACAAAAAAACAAACAACCCAATCCAAAAATGGGCAGAAGACCTAAATAGACATTTCTCCAAAGAAGATATACAGAGTGCCAACAAACACATGAAAGAATGCTCAACATCACTAATCATTAGAGAAATGCAAATCAAAACTACAATGAGATATCATCTCACACCAGTCAGAATGGCCATCATCAAAAAATCTAGAAACAATAAATGCTGGAGAGGGTGTGGAGAAAAGGGAACCCTCTTACACTGTTGGTGGGAATGTAAATTGATACAGCCACTGTGGAGAACAGTATGGAGGTTCCTTAAAAAGCTACAAATAGAACTACCATATGACCCAGCAATCCCACTACTGGGCATATACCCTGAGAAAACCATAATTCAAAAAGAGTCATGTACCAAAATGTTCATTGCAGCTCTATTTACAATAGCCCAGAGATGGAAACAACCTAAGTGTCCATCATCGGATGAATGGATAAAGAAGATGTGGCACATATATACAATGGAATATTACTCAGCCATAAAAAGAGACGAAATTGAGCTATTTGTAATGAGGTGGATAGACCTAGAGTCTGTCATACAGAGTGAAGTAAGTCAGAAAGAGAGAGACAAATACCGTATGCTAACACATACATATGGAATTTAAGGAAAAAAATGTCATGAAAAACCTAGGGGTGAAACAGGAATAAAGACACAGACTCACTAGAGAATGGACTTGAGGCTATGGGGAGGGGGAAGGGTAAACGGTGACAAAGCGATAAAGAGGCATGGACATATATACACTACCAAACGTAAGGTAGATAGCTAGTGGGAAGCAGCCGCATAGCACAGGGAGATCAGCTCGGTGCTTTGTGACCGCCTGGAGGGGTGGGATAGGGAGGGTGGGAGGGAGGGAGACGCAAGCGGGAAGAGATATGGGAATATATGTATATATATAACTGATTCATTTTGTTGTGAAGCTGAAACTAACATACCATTGTAAAGCAATTATACTCCAATAAAGATGTTAAAAAAAAAAAACAAAAAACAAATGTACAGCAAAGTGATTCAGTTACATATATACATTCTTTTTCAAATTATTTTCTATTATAGGTTATTACAAGATATTGAATATAGTTTCCTGTTTTATACAGTAGATTCTTTTTGTTTTGGCATACTTTTTTTTATTACAAATGTAAACCTTTTTGTTTCATGGCTATTTTTGTGAGGTTCCAACCAGACTGTGGAAGAGAAAGTCTTTGGAAACATCTAGGGAACTGGCCCTGGAGCTGCAGGTGTCCTGACCACCAGGGGGCACTGTGTCCTAGCCCAAGGCCTGTTTCTACCCAGGGGCTGTCTGTGCAGGGAGCTCTTAGTGGCACCATCTAGGTGAGCCCTGCAGGGACCCAAGGACTGGGATCCCAGGGCCCTCTCTGTTGGAGGACTGCCCAGGGCCCCAGGCTGCCACTTCTTCCTTTGCTCATTTGCTGTTTCACTTTCTCAGTCCTTCCTTCATCTGTTCATTCATATCCACTGTGTGCAGGCACTGGGGAGATGCTGAACAAGACAGACAAGCCCCTGCTCTCATAGGAATGACTTTCTAATGGGGACAAAGGGCAATGAAGAAACAAACACTTAATATAATGTCAAATGGTGGTAAGTGCTATAGGGAAAAATAAAGCAGGATAAGGGACTAGTGCATTATGCAGGTGAGGTGTCAGGGGGCTGCTGTTTTAGATAGGACAATCAAGGAAGGAGGAGGCAACATCTGAGCAAGAGACCTGAACACAATGAGACAGCCTGTTGTTTAGATATCTGGGAGAAGGTGTTTCAAGCAGGAGTCACAAGTGCAAAGGCCCTGAGGCAAGAATACATTTGCTGTGTTGGAGGATTAGTGAGGAGGCCGGAGTGGCTAGAGTGGAGTGAGCGAGGAGCAGAGTGATGGGGGGTGGACCCAGTTTATCAGTGTCATGTATGTCTGAAAGACTTTAGTTTTAAGCACAATGCCAGCCCCCTGGAATGCTAAAAGCTGTGGGTGATGTAGTGTGATTTCTGCTTTAAAAATACCACTTTGGGGACTTCCCTGGTGGTCCAGTGGTAAAGAATCCACCTTACAATGCAGGGGACGCGGGTTTGATCCCTGGTCAGGGAACTGGGATCCCACATGCCGCGGAGCAACTAGGCCCGTGTGCCACAACTACTGAGCTCGTGCGCCTCAGCTAGAGAGCCTGTGTGCCACAAATTACAGAGCCCACACGCCCTGGAGCCTCTGCACCACAACTAGAGAGAAGCCCGCGCACTGCAACTAAAGACCCTGCATGCCTCAATGAAGATCCTGCGTGCTGCAACTAAGACCCGATGCAGCCAAAAATAAATAAAATAAATGAATAAAATAATAAACACATCTTTTAAGAAAATAAATAAAAATAAAAATACCACTTTGGCTGCTGCATGGAGAAGACTCTGGACTGGGTAAGGGTAGAAGCAGGGAGCTCTATCAGGAGACTGTTAAGACGTCCAGGCATGAGACAAGTGTCAGGGACAACCATGGAAGCCAGGTGTGGAACAGATTCTGAAGGTGGAATTTGCAGAATCTGATGTATGACACAGAAGATAAAGGAAGGAAAACCATAATTTTTACTGGACCAGGCAGATGAATAGTATTGCGGGGGTTTTTTGTTCTGTTTTTTGTTTTGTTTAACCGAGGTGAGGAAGGAGTTAGGGAGCTGGGGAAATTGCAAGTTTAAATTGGGACATGATGATTTGAGATACCTAGTAGATATCCAAGGTTTGACAAGCTGTTGGATACTAGAGTCTGGGGCTCCTGGGGGAAGGCCAGAGCTGGACAGGTAAGTTGGGAGTCTTTGGCATGTAGGTGTTATTGATAGCCACAGAACAGGATGGGGTCCCAGAGAGTGAATGTAGAGAGGAAACATCTGATGGCCACTTTGGGAAGTAAATGAGACGCTGCCAAAGGAGGTGGAGAAGGAGCAGTCAGTGGGGCAGGAGGAAGGCATGAAGCCATGGGGAAGAGGGAGTGCACCTGGACCAGAGCTGCTCCTAGACAGGGTAAGAGGAAAGCTGAGAAACCACCATTGATTTGATAACCTGGAAATCATTATAGACCTTTTGAAGAGGGAATTAATTCAGAGGACTGGTGGGAACAAGAGCCTGACTGGAGTGGGTTCAAGAGAGAACGGGAGGAAAGCAAGGGTGGCAGGGCGATAGACAACTCAAGAGGAATTTTACTCTCAAGGGGAGTAGAATAAAAGAGAGATAGCTGGAGAGGGATGTGGGATCAAGAGAGAATTTCTTTAAAGATGAGAACGCTTACATCGGTTTCTGTAGTGAGGGGGTGATGCAGAAGATGATGGTGGAGGGGGGAGAATAGCATGGGCCATGCCCTAAAAAGAGTTGAGGGGTGAAGGCCTATTCGTACACCCACACACTTCGGTCCCTGCTCAATTTCCCCCGCCGCCTGCGCTTAGCTGCCGGGGCTGAGCACTGGGGCAAAGTGGGGACGCTGACACCACCATTGGAGGCGCTGCACGCTCTGGAGCGGGATACCAGGACACAGCCCATCGCGACAGTCAGCGCTGAGCCGTGGTTGCAGGGCCACAGGCTGCTGACTGCCGGGGGTCGGGGGTAGGAGTAAGGGCAGGGCCCACAGGTCAGGATCGGGGCCGAGCCAAGGGCCCTTCCACCTCCGTCCGCTGCCATTATTTTCTGCCTTCAGTGGAGTGTTCTGCAAATTTAACTTCAAGCTCCCCTGTGTCCTCCTCCACTAACCCCACCTCGAGGTACCCCCCCCACAACTCTCTACCAAATCCGTCCGATTTAGAAATTCTGGAACCGCCAATGGCTGTGCCTTACGCCAAACTGTGCGTATCTTCACGGCGGCCCTGAGAGGCGAGTATTATTGTCCCATTTTTCCGAGTTGGAAACTAAGGTTCAGAGATGACTGAGGTCCAGATCTGTCTGGTTTCCAAGGCGGCTTTCCTTTCATTCCTCCAACGGGAGGCGCAAGGGGCCAGGAGAACGGCGGGTCGGGCTCCGGGGCGAGGAAGGTGTCCAGCAGCCCAGTCCCCGCCCAGGCCCCGTCCAAGCCGCGAGGACCGTGTCTTACAGCTCACAGCGAGATGGGACTTCGTGATTGGGCGGAGCGGAAGGATTGGGTGGGGCTTCCCACCGCCCGAGAGGCCGTGACTCTGACAGGGGCGTGGTATCTGGCTCCGCCCCCTTACGCGGGCTCAAAGCGGACGACGGCCACGGGGGCGGGGTCAGAACTCGGGCGGCGGATCCCAACGCTGCTCTTTGGAGATCGCCGGCGAGCAGCGCCCCGGCGGGGCCGGGCAGGTACATGCGACAGCGCGGGGCGTCTCGGGCAGGACCAGGCGGGTAGCAGAGGCCTACTGGGGACCACAGAGGGTACTGGGGGTCTTAGCCAGCTCTGCGCTTCCTCCGGTGGGCCGGAGCCCCTACCCCCGCCCCCGCCTTCCTGCGGCAAAGCCGGCTGCGGCGGGGCTGATTGGCGCCTGCGCCGCTCCCTACTCCCCGGACTCGGCCAGTGCATGGGGCCCGGGCGGGAGAAACTGAGTCACGTCTGGATGGTAGCAGGCCTGTGTGGGAGGCACCACCCCCACTGAGCTCCACGATGAATCCCCTTCCTGGCCACGCTTTGGAGTCCCAGCCCCCACCAGCCTCCGCAGGGGCCGCGCCCCCGCGCAGTCCCCCCCAGCGCCCAGGGGTCCCGCCCTGGCTCCCAGCAGCTTCGACTGGGCCTGGAATGACTAGGACCCGCTCCAGCCGCCTCCCTCCCCACCCCTCCCCCTCGCGTCCGAAGCCCCTGTGTGCTCCCTCCGCTGGCTCTCCGCACAGTGTCAGCTTACATGCCTTATATAGTCCGAGCAGGCTCCAGTCGAGGCCTGCCTGCCGGGACCTGGGGGCGGGGGAGAGGAGCGCCGGCCCCGGACTGGCCTTGCCGTCCAGTCCGAGGCTCAAGGTTGGCTTGGGAGGAGGCCGTGCCAAATTAGCCCTGCGATCCACTCCTGGATGAGAGGAACCTCAAGACTGGATGCGGGCTCCCCTCACCCTCCCAGTTCCTTAGGGAAGGGGGGTTGCCCCTGTCTTTCTAAAGTGAGGTCTGCCAGCTAGTAGCCCAGCCAAACCTAACAAGGTGCCCGCCTACCCTCCCCCTGGGTGTGCTCAGCGTCTGCCCGTGCCTGCCTGGCACTAGTCCGAGGCTGGTGTCCTGTGATGGGCCTGCCTGTGCACCCACTATGCATCACTCACCTTTTCTCTCCTCTCAGGAGCGGCACCATGGATTCCTTCAAGGTGGTGCTAGAGGGGCCAGCACCTTGGGGCTTCCGGCTGCAGGGGGGCAAGGACTTCAATGTGCCCCTCTCCATCTCCCGGGTGAGCCTAGGTTGAGGCAGGGGCTCCTTCAGGAATCTTTGGGTGCTCAGATCTCCAGTGAGTGATGGGAGGCGTCTGAGCAGGAGTGAGCTGAGGCCAGTAGGCCAGGAGGTGTCCAGGTCCAGAGATGTGGGCTCCTGCCACAAGGACTGCCAACTAGGCAGATACTAGGAAAGGAGCTCCCACACTTCCACAGCACTGCACTGTACCTGATGCCAGTCCACGAAGCTCCTGGGGCCACCTTCGAGGCTCAGGGAGATGCCATTTCTGGAGGAGGGGAGCCTCAGGTCTCCAGGAAGGGCCTAAGCTGCTTCAGGGAGCAATGCTTGGAGCTGGACCCCAGGCAGGGCACTCTGACTGCAGGATCTCACTCCATCCTCATTGCCACCCAAGGAATAGCAACTGTCATCCTGTTTATCCAGTTGAGATAACTTGGAGAGGTGAAGGGGCTCCTTCAGCGATTCCATGGCAAAGCAGGGATTGGAATTCAGGCACAGGGATGGCCTGTAGTTTTTGTGGGTGAGTGGGTTGCCTCTCCCCAGCCCATGTGAGGACCTTTATCCCAGCCACTGGTCCCATTCAGGATGCAGTGGCCTTTGACCCCAAGCAGGGGTTAGGACCGGGCTCTAGGGCTGTGACTTCAGCTCCCAAGAGCCTGTTCTGGTGGGGGTGGAGCTGAGGGCTGGCTCCTCCCTATGGCAGGGGGATTGCCTTATAAGCCCAAGAATGCAGTCCCATGCTGGGATGGCCAACTGGTGGCTGGAGTCTGCAGAGCTGGAAAAAAGCTGGCCTAGGCCTGGACCCCTGAACCGCATGAGTGGGCCCCTCAGCTGATCACCACCAGGCTGTGGCTCCAGCTGTGGGGTCAGTTGTGGGACATAGAACAAACTGCCTGCACTGAGAGCACGAGGCCAGCCCTTGGGTTGGTGTCTCTGACTGTGGCCTGGGGGTCAGGAGGGGGTGGGGACTTCCTGTCACCATATCCGCTTGTCCAGAGAGGCCCACCCAGGCTCCTGGTGGGCAGGGAGCTATTGGCAGAAAGCCCAGGGCAAGCACAGCCTGGAGGGGGCCAGAGGGCCCAGCTAGAGGGGGCCCCAAGGCAGTCTGTCAGAGTTGGGCTTGGTGGCCAGGGCAGGCAGGCAGTCACTGTTCCCAGGGACCCTTCCACAGGGTTCCCTGGAAGCTGCCCTACCAGCAAGGTAGCCAAGGGCAGTGGTGTCCCTACCACATACACCTATCCCACACCCAGTTCTCAAGCCTTGCCAGCCCTGGAAACCTACCCTATACTCCCCTCCCTGGGAAAGTGCTGGCCAGTGTGGCTGGGGCCTTGGCTGACCTCTGAGCCTCAGTTTCTTCATTGGTGAGCATGGGCAACAAAGTAGCCTAAGGGGTGGACTTTCAGATGTGGCCTGTTGGGGGCAGTCTGAGCCTAGGCTTCCTTGTCATCAGCCCCAGCATGTGGGTGGGGCCACTAGCCGAGCCCATCCCTGGATTTGGACCTAGGCCCTGGTGGGTGGGTGTGTGGGGTGGTCTTTTCTGAGCTGGGCTGGCACCCTTTCTCTCCCCTGACCCCAGCATGGAGTGGGGCAGGGAGGGGCTAGGGCTGGCTGTAGGCCCGGGCCTGGGAGATGAGGTAATGTCTGGGACTTGGGGGTTGGGCTGCTCAGTGGAGCCCTCAGGCTGACTCACCCCCTACTCCATGCAGTGTCCAGCCCCCTGGCTTTTCCCCTCCTTGGTCCCTTGGGCCCTCTTGCTTCTCTCTCCAGACACACCCCGCCCCCCCTGCCCCCCCCCATTCTGCTTCTGTCTCCACCTTTCTGATCACTCCCCTATCCCTCCTGTGCTTCCTATCCTCCTCACTCGAGAGAAGGAAGTAGTCCCCAGTTCCCCATCTCCTCTCTGGGAGCCAACTGCTCCTGCTCAACCTGAGACCCCCACCTCAGGCTTAGCCCACACCTCCCAGGAGCCAGCCAGTGTGGGTAGGGAGTGGCCAGACCAGGTTTCCCGTCTACTGACTCACCACGACCTTGAGTAAGTCACTTCCTTGCAAGGGCGTCACTTCCCCATGCCCATTATAAGGGGTTGGATTGGACTAGAGGTAAGTAGGGGATCCAAGCCCTAAACCCAGCTAGGAGGTCAGGGCGTCTTTCCAGCCAGAGGGCTGACCTCTGAGTTGGGCCCCAGCTCTCAGCAGAGATGGCCTGGTAGGGTGGGGCCTTAGGGTCAGGGTCCTGGCCTTGCCTCTTGAGTTGCTAGCTGGGTAACTTGAAGCAAGTTACTTAACCTCTCTGTTTTTCCATGTGTAAAATAGGTATATTCCCAGACTCTACTCCACAGGGTTGTTGAAGGATTCAGTGTGTGGCAGTACTAGGTACTCAATAAGCGTAAGCTGCTATTACCATTTAGCAGGTGAAGAAAGGGCCACCCAGCTGTCTTACCCTTCTAACTTCCCAAGCATGAAATAGAGCCATCAAACCCAGTTCTCCCTTCTTTCCCTAGTGCCATTAGTCTCTGCATCTGGTCCCTCTGCCATCTCTCTGGAACCCCTTATCTCCTCTCTCTGCCTCAACTGAGTCTGAGCATCAGCCTACCTGATGAGCCTCATGGGGCCACAGACAGCCTGTACCCCTCAAATCTCACTGTGAATTTGCCTCCCAGCACTTCCCCACAAGCCTGCTCAATGCCAGGCCCCTTGCCAGATGGCCAGGCAGCCCTGTGGGCTTAGACTTATGAACAGCAGTGCCACTCCTGCCTGTGTTGCTGCCACTAGGCTAGAGGGCTGGGAGGGCCCAGTGGGGTTCTTCAGAGTCACCTCTATCTGGACCCTGGCAAATACCCCACCCTGGGCCTTAAAACTGCTGTTGGTTCCTCCCAATCTCAAGGCCAAATCCTGGTTCCTTCCAGCATTTGAGGCCGTCGTAAATAGCTGGACTCTCTCACACCATAGGCAGCCCATCCCACTCTCCTTTCGCCAAAGCCCACCACTTCCCAGAAGTCATCCTGATGGTTTCAGCTCATGTTGGTGGTGACCATTCCTTCCAGCCTAGTATTGCTTCTCATTTGCCATGGGAACCAGGGATTCACAACTCAGAGCCTGAAGGATTGAGGGCAGAGGGTGATGTGGCAGTTGAGGGCTTGGGGGTGACATCCATATTTATTTACAACCTATGAAGCCCCAGCTGACATTTTGGACCCCATTCAGTCACACTGATCACCGGGAACCTAGAGGTGAGGGGGCCTATTCCTGGTGCTTGAAGTGTTCCAGTAGATCCCTGACGATGGCTCCAGGACAGGGTGCTAGGAATGTAAGAGGTCAATGAGAGTACCCAACAGTGCTCAGGGAGGCACATGCCACACGCACAAGCCAGAGGGCATGTCTGGTGGGTGGAATGGCCTGGGCGAGAGGCCAGCAGGGGCCTCAAAAGGCTGCGGCTGGAGCTGAGAAGCTTGGGTTTTAGCCTGAAGGTGGCTGCTTGTTGATGTCAGCAGTTTCTGGACTGTGGGGAGGGTCCCTGGAGGTGAACGGATAAATAAGCAGGGTGATTGGGGCGGTGGTGAAGCTCAGGTGAGCCCCACCCCCTTCCAGAAGGCTTTAGTATGCAGCAGCTGCCCAGAAATATGTTGAATGAAGAGGCCTCTGGGTTCTGCACGTGGGGCAGCTAAGGAAAGGCAGGGTTGGCTGCTGTTGGCCTGAGTTTGGCCTGCAGAGCCTTGGGCCTCCACGATCCTCTGTCTCTCCATAGCTCACTCCTGGAGGTAAAGCTGCGCAGGCCGGCGTGGCCGTGGGCGACTGGGTGCTGAGTATCGATGGTGAGAATGCGGGGGGCCTCACACACATCGAAGCCCAGAACAAGATCCGTGCCTGTGGGGAGCGCCTCAGCCTGGGTCTCAGCAGGTATGCGGGCGCTGAGCAGGCCTGGCAGGTGGGCATGCCATTGGGGCTGCCCATCAACACCCCTTTCCCTTCTCTTTTAGGGCCCAGCCGCCTCAGAGCAAACCGCAGAAGGTATGTGAGGGGCTTGGGACATCTGGGTGGCAGGCGGGGTGGGATTGGACGTCCGGGCTGAACTGCCCTCCCTGGTGCAGCCTTGGTACCCCCATCCCTGGCTGGGAGTAGAGGGTGGAGGCCAGAGCTGGGGAGTCTGGGGACTGGGAGTTGGGCCGGGGGCTGCCGCACGGTCAGGGTACCACGCGTATCTGCCTGTCTGTCCGTCTGCCTGTCTGCCTCCCGCCGGCCTGTGCTGCAAGCTGCACTAGTCCGCCCTAGCCCTCGGGCCGCGTGGGCTGAGATCATCGCTCCCAAATGGGCCCCTTGAAACCCTTGAAACCCGAGTCGCCCCTTCCCCGTAGCCTCAGGCCAGATGTGTGGGGGTGGGGCTGGAGCGCCGCAGTCCTCTCCGCGCCAGGGGGGCACCCCACTCTAGCCAGGTCCCCGCCCCTGCCCGCCCTGCCCGCTCTGTCTCCGCCCAGGCCCTGGCCCCAGCCGCGGACCCCCCGCGGTACACCTTTGCACCCAGCGCCTCCCTCAACAAGACGGCCCGGCCCTTCGGGGCCCCCCAGCCCGCTGACAGCGCCCCGCAGCAGAATGGGTACGTCCACCCTGCCCGCCCACATCCCTCCTGCCCGCCCACCGCCCACGCCATCTGTCCACAACCCCACGCCCGCCCGCTGCCCGCTGCTGCTCAGTCTGCGCTGTGCCCCAGCCCGGCCGGAACCGTGCGGCAGCGACCCCTGGCGGCCAGGGCGGGGACTGCAGGCACAGGGCCCCACCGAGGGTGTGGCTCCTGCCTGGGCACTGTCCTCCTGGAGGCTCTGAACGAGGCAGCGCCCCCTCGCTGGTGGCCTGGGGTTGGGGTTTAGTGTCGGGCCGTCTGAGCCCTAGACGCTCAGTGCAGCCTTGCCTCAAGCTATTCTGACCCCATGCCGTCTTTCTTCCTCCCCTTGTCTATTTCTTTGTCCCTTTATCTGTCCGTGTGTCTATTTCCTTCACAGGTGCAGACCCCTGACAAGTCAGTGAGCCCCCTCTGCCTGTTCCTCTCTTTCTTCCTTTTGGCACTCTGGGTGGTGGCCCCTCCCCACCCTGGCTGCCCTACTCTCACCTTGATTGCCCTCCTCCCCTCTCACTTACCTATCCAACCTCCCACCCAGCAGGGCCCTGGCCTTGCCCTTCCCCACTCTGCCATCACCATAGCCCACATGTACCAAATCTGGGGAGGGGCTGCCCCCACTGCCCACCCCAGCATGAGGTTCTGAGCCACACCCTCCCCACAGACAGCCGCTCCGACCGCTGGTCCCAGACGCCAGCAAGCAGCGGCTGATGGAGGACACGGAGGACTGGCGGCCGAGGCCTGGGACAGGCCAGTCCCGTTCCTTCCGCATTCTCGCCCACCTCACGGGCACCGAGTTCAGTAAGTGCCATCCCAGGGCAGGGCAGACTCTCTTCCTGGCCCCCAACCCGGGCCTGGGCTTAGCTGGAGCCTGCTCCGGCACCCCGTGACCCTCTGCCAGGGCTCAGGGCTGGGGTGGCCTTCTGTCTGCTCTTGGTCAATGCCTGCCTCTGCCCTCTCAGTGCAAGACCCGGATGAGGAGCATCTGAAGAAATCAAGGTAACAGGACGAGCTCCAGCCCCTCTTTCTCACTTCCTGCCTCTCCCATTCCACCCACCATCCTGTGTCTGCTCCTGGCCATCCCTAGCCAGGCTTCTCCATTCTCCTTCCTTTCTTCAGTCCTCCTTCCCTTCCTCCCTTCCTCCCTTCCATCTCTCCTTCCTTCCACTTTCTCCTCCTTCTCTCTCTGCTCCTCAGGGAAAAGTATGTCCTGGAGCTGCAGAGCCCACGCTACACCCGCCTCCGGGACTGGCACCACCAGCGCTCTGCCCACGTGCTCAACGTGCAGTCGTAGCCTGGCCCTCGCCGGCTGGCTGCCCTCTCTGCCTCTCTCTTTCTGTTCCTCCTCCCAGGCACCCCCCCCTTGGTGCCTCCAGCTTCTGCCTACCTCACCCCTCCCTTTCCTGCCCCTGGACTGAGCCTCCTACTGGCCTGGCCTCGGCTGCCCTCCTGGCACAGGGCCCGGCTCCATCTGACACTGTCTTCACTCTTTGCCCTATGGTACTGCTGTCTGCCAGGTCTGTGCTGGCTTAGGCATGAAAATAAACATGCTCGGCCCTGCTTTTTCTGCCTCTGTCTTCTATCTTTGTAGGCTTGGTTTGCATTTGGGGTAAGGGGGTGTTAGATGGATAAGATCCAGTATGGGCCCTGCCAGTTTGGGTCTCAGTGGGTGGGGGTACCCAGAAAAGGGGGCCTTGCCATCAGAAGGAGACCCAAGAGTTGCCCCAGAAGTGAGAGCCTTGCTCCACCTCCCAGCCCTGTGCCACAGACCAGCCAGCTGGAACCTGGCTAGGAGAAGCTGCCCTACCCATCCCTACCCCAGTGGGACCTGGAGTCCAACCCAGCAGCTCTCATGCACCCACACATCTCCCATGGGGCCAGCAGGACCAAGGTTGGGGGGTGGAGCCATGCCAGGAGCCTTAGCCGTGCAGGGCCTTGAATGGCAGATCTTACAGCCAGGTGCCCAGGACAGAAGCCCCAGCCCCAGCTTCAGCTACACCCCAGGAACCCTGGCCTGGTGAGAGAGAGTGGGCTCGGGCCTGGGGAAGGGTGGGTAGCCTCCAGAGGCATGGGGGTGGGCCCCTCCAAGCTGCCCCGGGGTCTCCCCACGGTCCTGTGGCGTCCCTGGGCACCCCCCTGGAGTCACTTTCCTGGCCTTGGCAGGCCCTACCACCCCCAGCCCCACCAGCCGCCCGCCCTGGGCTGTGGACCCTGCATTCGCCGAGCGCTACGCCCCGGACAAGACTAGCACGGTGCTGACCCGGCACACCCAGCCAGCCACACCCACGCCCATGCAGAACCGCACCTCCATTGTGCAAGCTGCCGCTGGAGGGGGCCCTGGAGGCGGCGGTGGCAGCAATGGCAAGACTCCCGTGTGCCACCAGTGCCACAAGGTCATCCGGTGGGTGGCCCTGTTCCTTTCCTACCGTGGTCTTTCCTGACCTCAAGTCCAGCCCTGGTGTCTTTCTGATCTCTGCTCCCCATATATCTCCCCACTCATCTCAGCCGCCCCTGCGGGAGGATGAGGATTCGGTTCCCTATTGGAGTGAGGGTAAGGACCTGGGCTGGTTCCTCAGGTTCTGAATCCCGCACTCCTTACCCGCAGCCCACCCGTCATTAGCCTCTGTTCAGCATTTGCCCTGGTGAAATGGAGGAAGTGCCAATGACACAGCCAAGCTGCAGCCCTAGACTTGCTGCTCTCTGGGCAAGGAAGGGCCTCCCCTTCCCAGTCCCTCTGCCTCTCTCCTTCCTGCTCACTCGGTCTCTCTCCGCTAAGCCTCTGAAGTCCCTCCCTCTCTGCACTGCTCCCCGGGGCCCAGCAGAGTCACACAGCCCCCCAGAATCAGTGTGACAGTGTGCCTTCGTAGTTCTCATCCCAGGCCCTGCACTGCTCTAGATTCCTGTCAGCTCTTAGGCTCTGTGAAGCACCCCCTCCTTCAGACATCCCCATTTCTCTGGGACCTGCAGGGCCCTCCCCAGGCCAGATGGAACAGGCAAGCAGGACAGGGTGGGCACCAGGCTCAGCTCAAGTGCCCACTGGTCTTCAGGGCTCACGGGCACTCCAGGCGTCCTGCCCCCCCCCCAGGGCACCAATTCCCTGGGTTCAACTTATTAGGCCCAAATCAGCAGCTCTCACCCAGTGTAACCTTCCTCCTTTTCCAACACTGCCCCTCTCCCTCATCTCCTGTCATCAAAACAGTGCAGCTTTGTCTCTCTTGCTGTGTGACCTTGGGCAAGTCACCTCCCAAGCCTGTTTCTCCCCTATTTGGAGATGGAGAGAATGAACTTTCCCTTCAAGGCTTCATAGTAGGTTTTGGGTAAACCCCATGGGGTTCTAGCCAGGAACCCCGACTTCGTTTGCATCCATTCCTGCTCACTGCCCTTGCCTCCCGCCAGGGGCCGCTACCTCGTGGCGCTGGGCCACGCATACCACCCCGAGGAGTTTGTGTGCAGTCAGTGTGGGAAGGTCCTGGAAGAGGGTGGCTTCTTCGAGGAAAAGGGCGCCATCTTCTGCCCGCCCTGCTATGACGTGCGCTATGCACCCAGCTGTGCCAAATGCAAGAAGAAGATCACTGGCGTGAGTGGGGCTGGTGGGTGGCTGGGAAGGCAAGTCTGACCCTTGAGTGTTGAGGAGTGTTGTTGAGCAACTCCTGAGCCTGGGAGCTCTCCCTGCAGGAGCCTATTGGAACCTTACCAGCCTAACAGTCGGGCTGCTATATTGACCTTACTTTTCATTAATCAGGATCCTCTTAAAACTGACCTAAATCCCACTCAAAAGGGCTCAAGCAAGAGAGTGTTGGCGCAAATAATCAGAAAGGCTGAGGGGTGCTAACTTCAGGCCCAGCTGAATGCGTATCCCGGGGTCATCAGGAGTCTTTCTACTACTTGCCTCTGGTTTCATCTTTGTTGGCTTAGTTCCCAGCATGCTTTTCTCTAGAAAGCGGCAAAGATGGTGCCACAGTGGCTCCAGGGTTACATCTCCCCAGGTTAGCACCACAAAGTGAAAGAGAGCATCTCTGTGCCAGTTGATGTATAAAGAGTCCCAGTGCTGATACCCATCTCTGAACCAAGCCCCATGACTCTAATTGGCCAGGCCTGGGTGACACCCCCTCCTGGAGTGGGGTCTGGTGGCCTTGCCTGAACCACAGGACTGGTTCCTTGAAAATAAAACCAGGATGACATTACCCAAAGAAGGGAGGTAAGTGCTAGTCAGGCCAAAACAAGAGATGGCTGCTGTGTGGGGATTGCATTCAGCTTCGGTAATAGAAAACCCCACTACAGAGGTTGAAACAGAAGGAGTAATATTTACTTCAATCACAAGAATTCCAGGGGTGGAATAGCAGCTCAAGGATGCCTTTAGGCTTTTCCTCTTTCTAAGTTCCGAAACCCTTAGCATGTAGATCTTTGTCCTCAAGTGTATTGTGTCATGGTTGGGGCAGATGCTTTCTTTTAATGAGGTTTTGCCTTTTGACTCTGGAAGAAAAACCAGGAACTTGAATCCTTATCTCAGTTGTTGGAATTGTTATCCTGTGAGCACCTGGACCATGGGGGAAGCTGGCAAATCCAGTATTTTAGCTTCTGTCCTCTGTAAGGGAGAAAGGCAAAAGAGAAGGGGGTTGTGACAGGCTTTTGGGAGGCTAATGCACCGTGTCTGCCGCCCCTAGTACATATGAAAACGGAAACTCTGAAAGATGACTTGATGGGCTTGAAGGACACAGGACTATTGATTTGCAAAGCCAGAAATTTAGGCTCAAAAACTTGTGATTCAAAATCCTGTTCTCCTCGCTGAGGCTAAATATGCAGCAGAGCCTGGCCTGGTCTCCGGCAGGGCAACCTAGCTGCCACCCAGAGCTGGGCTTGGGACTTGAGTCAGCACAGGTCATGGGTTAAGAGTGATGCACTATCTACCTTCTCCCATTCGTTCTCTTTACTGAGTGTGGGCAGTATGCCCCACGCTAGGGACACCTCGTGAAGAGACAGGCGTGGCCCTGCCCCCAGGAGCTCACACAGAGGAAGGGGACTCTGAGGGTGTCAGGGGCTCAGCAGCCTGAGGAAAGGGGAGCATAACAGGCAGGGTAACAAGTTGAGGGGGTTTCAGTTGTACCTGTATGGAAACTGAAGTCCAGAGAGAGGCAGAAATTGCCCAAGGCTGCAGAGCATGAGGGCCGAGCCAGAGCAGCCCCAGGCACTGCTGACTTTCAGCTTGGGCTCTTCTTGCCGTTCACGCTTCTCCCCGTTTCTGGATTCATAGGCAGAGCTTCCAGATGTGGCTAGAGAGCTCTGTAGTGATGGTCATGTTAGTGACGATTACCTTGACCGCAAGTGATAGAAAAAATAATGGCGGCTATTACTTACCTAAGAAAGTCCAGAGGTGGGCAATCTGGGACTTGTAGGCAGATCCAGGCTCCTGGATCTTGTTTCTCGGACATTCTCAACATTGGCTTACTTACCACTTGTAGTCCAAGATGCCGCTTGAGCTTCAGGCAAAATTTGCACGTTCCAACCAGCAGGATGTTGGAATGAGAAGAAGGCTTTTGGGAGCCATCTTTAGAAGATGCTGCCACCCAACCCTTCCGCTTCCATCCCATTGCCCAGAACTCAATCGCATAACCACACTGAGCTGCAAGGGAGGCTGAGAAATATAGTCTGGTATAGATATGTGCCCAGCAAAAAATGGGGGTTCCATCAGTAGACTGGAAGGGAAGAAAGGATATTATCACAGTCTTGTGTTGTGGGTAATTTACTACGCGTAGGCATCCAACTAATCGTACTACGAAGTCAGTTTGATTATTCTCATCTTACAGATGAGGAAATTTTGCCCAAGATCACAGTAATTTCTCCACCAGCCTAGGCCATACCCTGTTGGACTGTTCTAGCGGAACGGGTTGGATCCCAGGACCTTTCTTAAGCTGGCATCTGGGTTTGTTTCCCACAGATCAAGGCCCTGCTGTTCGCTGATGGCCCTGCCTGTGTTGCACAGCACTCTTGTCCCTCCCTGCCCCAGTTTTGGGTGGGCAGGGTTATCACCCAGGCCACAGATGAGGAGGCAAGGCTCACAGAGCCTGACTGGCTCCTGGGTCCTAGAGTAAGCCCAGAGTAAGGTGGCAAGCCCTGCTCCTGCCCCAGCCCAGGCCAGTGGTTCCACAGTGTGGCCCAAGGGCCCTCAGCTTCCCCTCTTGCAGGGACTCCAGGGCCTGACAGACCCCAGGAAGCTCCTACCTCACCCTCGCATGGGGCAGAAAGCTAACCTTCCCAATTTACCACGCGCTTTGGGCTCTCCCTGTGCCTGGTGCTTGGGACTATGCCTGCTCTCGGAGCTCAGAGTGGAGCGTGGGGAGAGAAACACAGGACAATCAGGTTGTTTCAGCAGAGTTGGAGGGGACACATCCTGTCCCCTGGTCTGGGGACCCTCTGGAACACTATGCTCTCAAGGCTCACCACTCACCACCAGCCCCCCTCACTCTATGCTCCAGCCACATGCGCTTCTCCATTTTGCCAGTGTGCTGTTCCCTTCACCACAGGACCTTTGCACAGGCTGTTCTCTGCTAGGAATACTCTTTAGCACTCTCTTTACCTCATTTCTTCTCATCCGGGACTCAAATAGCACTTCCTCAGGGGTACTTTCCCTGATACCCACCCTCCCCACCAGCCCAGGCTCCCCACTGTTTGCTCACTACCTTCCAGTCCTGTTGTCCCATCTCTTCCGCAGGGTGCACTTCATGGGTTGGGACCAGGGCTGTTTTGCTCACACATTATGCTGTGCCCAATATATAGGAAGTGGTCAATTAACACTTGAAGGAGTGGATGAAAGTGGCCTCTAAGCTGAACTTAAAACATGAGTAGGAATTAGCTTGGAGAAGGATCAGGGGAAAGTGCTCCAAGAGGAGGGAAGAGCTGTGTCACAAGGCAACACACAGGGAGGGTGTGAGATGAGGCGGAAGAGGGGGGCAGGGGCCGTGTTAGAAGTTCAGAGCTGGGGACTTCTGAGGTCAGGTGTGCCTGGCAAGCTTCCCTGGGGCAGAGGGAGACAGCTAGAGGAGGAGAACTGAGCTGCTGGCCCTGGGTCAGCATGGTGGGATGGGAGAGGCAGATAGATTTAGGAAGCTTTGGGCATGAGACAGGGAACACTGGCTCACGGGTTCTTCTGGATACTGGCAGAGACCTGCCTCCCTGCCCATGTTCCCACTGGGCCCAGCTCTGGGCTCCCCATGCTCCTGCCAAGACCCTGTTCTGTGGGCTCACAGCCAAGTTCCTTCCCCCAACCCTTTGTCTTTTCCTTGCAAAGAGGCAACACCAGGCAGTGGGAAGGGCCAGCTTTGTAGCGAGCCAGACTTGGACTCAAAACACATTTCCACCATCTATTGGCTGTATGACCTGGGGCAAGTCACTTTCTCTGGGCCTCACTAAAATGGGGGTGGCAGTAACTTCCTGGCCAGGGTGGTTGAGAGGTATATGTGAGATGTGACAAATTTTTTTTTTTTTTTTGGCCACTCCACACAGCTTGTGGGATTTTAGTTCCCCGACCAGGGATCGAACCTGGGCCCTCAGCAGTGAGAGCATGGAGTCCTAACCACTGGACTGCCAGGGAATTCCTGTGACAGATTTTATAGAGGTCACACGGGCCAGCTGAGAGTTAGGTGCTTCCCACGCTTATGTCTTGTCTTACTTGGTCCACACTTCATTTTTAAATTAATGGCCAACATTGAAAAACTGGATTTGACTTTAACACCTAGATTTCCACCTGAGCCTTCCAGGCGTTCCTGAATGAAGTGGTCAGCACCACCCCCACAGGGAGAACAGGTGCTCTCCCGCAGCACAGTCCCCACCTGGCCTTGGCAGGTACTGGGTCTGGGACCCCTGGCTTTAGATGTGGGACCATCTTTACAACACCCCTGCAAAGCTGGGATTAGGCTCTCAGTTCAAAAGGGAAGGAGCCAAATGTAAAGAGAAGGTAAAGCTGTTGGGCAAGCCACACAGCTAAGGTCTGGCTGAACTCAAAGATCTGATCCCCCCTCCGGGCTCCACATTGCCTTCTGCCTGCTCCGGATAGGAATGCTGCTGCCCTGGTTGGCCCGGGGGTCCCAGCCCCAGGGAGAGCTCAGCCCACCAGCAGCCTCTGCTTTGGCAGGCCTCCATTGGAGCAGGTTAACTCAACTCACGAGCACTTGTGATGCATACCCATGGACCAGGCACTGTTGGGATATACCTACTAACAGGACAGTTGGTATTTCATGCCCTCCTGGACCTTACACTGGATCAGGAAGAAGAGAGGGGTGGGGAGTAGACAATAAGCAATGACAAAATAGGTAAATTACCTGGTAGTATGTTATGGAAAAAAGGAAAGCGCTATTGGGAGTGTGGCTTTGGGAAGGCGGGTTGGCCTATGAACTGGTGGTGTCAGAGTGGGCCTCATGGAGAAGGTGACCTTTGAGCAGAAACTTGAAGGAGGTGAGGGGTGGGCCTTGCAGGTATCTGGTGCAGAGCAGTCCAGGTAGAGGGGACAGCTGGTGTGAAGCCCCAAGACGGTGTGCCTGGTGTGTCAACCAGGGATGAGAGGCCATATGGGGAGAGCAGAGGGACAGAGGCCAGACTTGCTGGCCTCTGGGCCCTTGCCAGGGCTTTGGCTTTTGCTCAGAGAAATGTGGACTAGGCAGGAATTGGGGCAGAGAAGGATGTGGCCTGGCACAGGTTGATATCAGTCTGTAAGGGCAGAGGGAGGAGCACAGAAGCCAGTTTCATGCAGTCATCCAGGTCAGAGGTGCCCAAGGCTCACATCTCACATCAGGGAGGCTGTGAGAAGTGCTCAGAATCTGGACACATCTTGAAGGTGGACCCAGCAGGATTTCCTGGTGGACCTGAAGTGAGGTGTGGGAGAAAGCAGGGAATTTGGTCCACGTGGATGGAGTTGCCATCAACTGAGATGGAGACAGCTGTGGGAATGCGAGAGGTATGGGGTGCAGAGATGGGGAGCTGAGCTTTAGACGTGGCGTGGTGGACAGCCACGGGGAGACCTCAGGGTTGGAGAAAGAAAGTAGCAGCAATGCGTGTGCAGACGTAACATTTACCCTGAAAGAAAGAGGACCCAAGCCTGCTTTCCTGTGTCCCCGGCTCTGGAGAGGAGGGTGCTGAGCTGCCAAGTGACTGTCGCTTCCTCCCAGGAGATCATGCACGCCCTGAAGATGACCTGGCACGTGCATTGCTTCACCTGTGCGGCCTGCAAGACACCCATTCGGAATAGGGCCTTCTATATGGAGGAGGGGGCCCCCTACTGCGAGCGAGGTATCGGGTGGAACAGGCAAGGAGGCGGGGCTGGGTGAGGGGGCGGGGCGCGGCAGGGGAGAACCCAGGGGCCCCTTCCTCTCTGTGTGTCTCCAGACTATGAGAAGATGTTTGGCACAAAATGCCGAGGCTGTGACTTCAAGATCGATGCCGGGGACCGCTTCCTGGAGGCGCTGGGCTTCAGCTGGCACGATACATGCTTCGTGTGCGCGGTGAGTGCCCCTCCTCCGACTCAGGCCCCGCCCCCAGAGCCCTGTGTTCTTCACCAGCCTCCCTCCCACCCCTGCCTCTGGGATTCCGAAGAGGTTGGGAAGGGGCCTCTCTTGCCACCTCCAACCCCATGTAACTGGACCTTGGCTGTTCCCAGATATGTCAGATCAACCTGGAAGGAAAAACTTTCTACTCCAAGAAGGACAAGCCCCTTTGCAAGAGCCACGCCTTCTCCCACGTGTGAGCCCCTCCCACCCACTGCTGCCACCCTGCCCTGTCCAGCTGGAGGGGTTGCTGGTTCTGGAGTCATCGCCCCAGATTTCTGGGTAGGGCCAGCAAAAGTTGCCCAACCCCGACTCTTGGCCTGAGCCTGCGGTTCCCCGAGCCCCTGCCCACCCGCTTCACCTCCCCCCACTCCCTCCACCACCTCCGCACACTGGTGCTGGCCTCACCGGCCCCTCTTCACGTCCAGTGCCACAATAAACCTATATCCAGCTGTGTCCAGCGTGCACTTCCCCCTACGCATCAAGAAAGGTGGGATCTGAGGCACGTAGCAGGGTGGAGATTAAGTTTTCCAGGGCTTACTGTCCTGGTGGTCCTGTGATGGGGACACGGAGGACGCTCAGTCAGCAGGAGGAGGCAAAGGGGAATCGCATGTGCTGGGCCCAGTACCCGCAGAAGTGGGGGGCACCTGGGCTGGCCTGGCGTGGAGGTCAGAGAAGAGGAGTTGAGGGGCATCCTCAGGGATGGGACATGGAAAACAGTACGCCAGAGTGAGGGCCTAGAGGGACCGCTGCCATCTGTATGCTGCAGGCAAAGAAGGTGGGGCTGGAGAGGGCAGCCCTCTGGTCCTGGGAAGCCACAAGTGCCAGGACAAGGAGCCAGGACTGCTTCCTGAGGGCAAGGTGGCGGTGGGGAGATCAGGGCACAGAAGTGCTCAGATCTGTGTTGTAGAAAAAGCCCCGAGAGCCGTGAGTGGGGTGAACAGAAGGAGAGAGACTGGGAGGAGGGGCAGGACTCAGGGGAAGAGAAGAGCAACAAGCCAAAAGGCAGAGATGGGATCCAGTGACAGGTCCCAGGGAGCCCAGAGTGGAGACCTGGGATGAGAGGTGAGGAGAGGAAGGAAGGCAGGTTTGCTAGACATCTGGAGTATACCAGTCATTCCTCACATCATCTTACATGATCCTCCTGGCAACACTGTGAGGTGCCTGCAGTTATTCTCATTTTATAGATGAAAGCCTAGGAAACCTGACCAAAGTCGCACAGATGCTGAGCCATGAGCCAGACTAGAAGGCAGGCACGAAGCTGGCTGCACTGCCCTGGGACTGGCCGGCACTGAGTGCCATGCTCCAGGGAGGATCCTTCGGAAGCTTACTTCTGTCTGCTGCCTCAAAACCTGGAGGCTATGGTGGTGGCCCCATCTTTCCCTGGGGTCTCTTGCTTCCCACTGGTGCCCTCCACTACCCCAGGGAGACTGTCATTTCTCCTGTTCCAGGTTTGGACTGGAGAAGGACTGAGGAGAGGCCCCAAACTAGGCCAAGACAATTCAGTGCGCCCATGGCCACCTGTCCTCCAGGGCTCCCTTGGCATGAGGAACCTCAGCACATCTAAAGTTGTTGTCATTCTCAACAGATGCTTGGGCCTGTCCTCTTTAAGAGAAGAGAAGGGCCTCTCTGTTGTGTTCTCTCGAGGACCCCTGGAGCATGAGTGCAGGGCTTCCTGTGTTGTTGGATTGGCCAAAAAGTTCATTCGGGTTTTTCCAATTTCATGATGTCTTGCCAGAGCCTAGAACAGTGCCTAGCACACAGTGGATGCCCAGTGAATGTTTGCTGAATGACTGAATGAGGTGCCTATGGGACATTTAGGAGACCAATTCAGGGAGCAGCAGAATATTCAAGTCTAGATTCACCTTGGATTCAATTTGGGAGTGAGTTTGGGGTAGTTATCACAGATACTTGTCTTTGATGCCCAGAGAGGGGCCCAGGCAGGTCACAACAGGAGTAAGGCAGGTAAGATGTCATTTTCTTTCAACATAGTTATCCCTGGCTTATTTTTTTTTAATAATTTCTTGTTGCCTTTTTAAAAATATTTATTTTATTTTTTTTGGCTGCGTCGGGTCTTTAGTTGAGGCATGCAGGGTCTTCATTGAGGCATGCGGGATCTTTCATTGCGGCGTGGGCTCTTCGTTGTGGCGCACGGACTTCTCTCTAGTTGTGGCGTGCAGGTTTTCTCTCTCTAGTTGTGGCACGCGGGCTCCAGGACGCGTGGGCTCTGTAGTTTGCGGCACACGGGCTCTCTCGTTGAGGCACGTGAGCTCAGTAGTTGTGGCACTCAGGCTTAGTTGCCCCATGGCATGTGGGATTTTAGTTCCCTGACCAGGGATCAAACCCATGTCCCCTGCATTAGAAGGCGGATTCTTTACCACTGGACCACCAGGGAAGTCCCTAGACATCCTTGGCATATTAAATGCAGAGTATCTTTCACTTCCACAAAGAAATATACTCCCTCCCACTTCTCTTGAACCATGAAGCTCTCTCAGTCCATCCTTGGTTTCCATGGAGAGGGGTGGATGGTGAGTGCTGCTGGAAGCCGTCTGTGGGGGGCCTTCTGGGGGCAGCCCTGTGGGAATGCTGAGCTGTAGCCAGATCTGCCAGTTTACCAACAGCGTCCAGAGATTCAGACTTCTATGTGAAATTTGGTTTTTCAATGTTGGCAACTAAGTTAGATTTTTTAAAAATCCTATAAAAAAAAAAAACGTGGACCAAATCCAGTGTGAGGATGGCCAGGGCCGCAGCATAGAGAAGATATGAGAGATGGGGGAGTAGCAACATCACAGCACAGGGCAGAGAAAGCAGAAGCAGCTGCCAGAAGTGGAGGACCACAGCCTCTGGAGGGAGGGAGCTTGAGGCAGGGAAGCCCAGGCGGGAAAGGAGTGTTTCCAGAAGTCGCCAAGAGTGTCAACCAGGCAGGTAAGGCCGAGGAGTCCCCATGGCCTTTTGCAACAGGGTGAAGTTTGCCAGATCAGTTTAGCAGAGAGCTGGGGCCGATGCCAGGGTTGGAAGATCAAGGGGGAGGGTGTAGATGAGAGTGTAGACGGCTGTCTTAAGAGGCTTGGCTGTGGTGGGCCCAGAGGACCACTAGCAGTCGTGGTCAGCTGAGTAGCCAAGAGGGGTGGAGGAGGCAGCTTGGAGGCTCCTGCCAAGGGAAGGTGGTTGAAGAAATTGGAGGGCAGATGTAAAGGGAGAGTAGAGCAAAGAGCAGAGAGCTGGGGACTGAACCTCAGGAAAGCAGAGCTGGTCTGGATGGAAGTAAAAACAAGCATGGGCACCTGCTCTGAACAGCCACCTCTCTCTCTGCCGGAACCACAGAGCAATCTCTTAGATGTCATTTAATCATCAAAACATGCTTAAGAGAGATATCATTAAAGATGTTCAGATGAGGGACCTGAACATCTGAGGGACTTTTCCCTCAGAGAGGGAAAGTGACCTGTCCAGAGCCACCCAGCCTGAATGGCCCGGGTCTGCTGCTCCATGGATCAAAGGCCAAGGTGCTCCCCCACGGCACCTCCAAGCACCCGCCCTCCCCAACACAGAACTGCAGGGATCACGGTGTTCTCAAGCTTGGGTGTGAGGCTATGCAGGTGGAGGCCAAGGGTACTGGGAAATGTCTTTGTACCGGGCATGGGAGGCCATTAGCACCCTTGGAGAGTGCAGTCCCCCCAGCCGAGGGGGCAGAGCCCTTGGCGGGGGGCTGAGTGGGCAACTGGAGAGACAGCAGGCCAGGGAGGGGCATTTTCCAGCCCTGAGCAGCTTGAGCTCATTGGAAGTCAGCAGGGAGACAGGTGGTGGAGTACAGGGTACACAGGCAGGAACTGATGATTCTGGTGCTGCCTTCTTGGTGCTGGGCCCCACCTGGGCCTTGGAACACTCACAGGGTACACAGAGTCCTGCTATAGGAAGGGAGCTGAGGCTACGGGCTAAAGGCCCCTGCCCCGTGGCACACAGGGGCAGCAGCCAGGGCTGGGATTCGAACCTGAGTTGGCCTGAGTCCAAAGCCAAACCTGAGAGTGGAGGAAGGGCTCCTCCCCAACTGGGACCTAAAGTGGAGCAGGGTAGGGCATGTGGGGGTGACCCTAGGGTTCCAGGAGCTATGGTGGGGCAAGAAGAAGCTTGCTGGGAGCCTGCGGAGAACTCAGGAGGCTGGGGTCAGCCCTGGGAGACTGTGCAGTGGGGTCACTACAGAGTGGCCAGGGAGAGTCCCAAGACCAGCCTAGGTTCTCCCACTCAGGGCCTGGGAGCAGTAGAAGGTCAACTCAGCTTTCACCCATGTCCCTTGCCACTGACAAAAATGACTACTACTTGGAGACTAGGTCAACTAGGAAGGACCCTCAGCTGCATTTCAAACTAGTTTAAGCAAAAACAGGGATAGCCCAATGATTATAAAGAGACACGTTATTAAGAGGACTCAATGCTGGAATTCTTTACCTTCTTTCTTTTCTGTACTTCTATGTTCGCCTGTCAAAGAAAAAAAAAAAAGGGATAATCTGTCTCATTTAACTTAAAAGGTTAATGGCTTCAGACATAGCAGGATCCAGTACCCATGGATGTATATCAGGAGTCTCTGAGCCCCCGGGTCGCTGTCCGCACCCCCCACCCCCAGATCTCCCCCCACCTCCATTTCTCAGTTCTGCTTTTCTCAGTGCTGGCTTTATTCTCAGGCAACTCTCCCCATTATTAGCAAAGACGCCCCTCAGCCAGCTCCAGGCCCACATCCAGTGGGGCCAGCTCAGGGCTGGCTCCCATTGGACTGACTTGGGTCATGTGTCCATTCCTGAAGCAGTCACTGGTTCTGACCCACTGGCCTGAATCACATGCTCCCCTCTGGAGCCTGCAGTGGAAAATCAACTGGAAGACGGGCAGGGATGCCTGACCATGGACATCCACTGCACTGGGCAGACATCCTGCTCTCCACGCCTAGGATCCCTGCCCCCTGACTCCTTCCCTAGACCCCACAGCTGTAGCCTCAGGAGCTACTACCAAATTCCAGGCCAGCCCCTGGATGCAAAAATGGGGGTGCTAGAAGGGGAAGCAGGGAGGGTGTGTGCTATGCTGAAATGATGCAGGACAGACTGGGGTTCCCATACAGATTTTGCCACTCACCAGCTGTGTATTACAGGGCGAGTAACTGCCCCTCTCTGAACCTCGGTTTTCCCAGCCGTGAAATAGTAATAATGGCCAACGTGTCAATAGCACCTACTATGTGCAGTTGCCATTTTAAGCATTTTCTAGATACTTTTTAAAAATCCTCAAACAGGGTCTTCCCTGGTGGCGCAGTGGTTGAGAATCCACCTGCCAATGCAGGGACATGGGTTCGAGCCCCGGTCTGGGACGATCCCACATGCCACGGAGCAACTAAGCCCATACTCCACAACTACTGAATCTGCACTCTAGAGCCCGTGAGCCACAACTACTGAGCCTGTGTGCCACAACTACTGAAGCTCGCACGCCTAGAGCCCGTGCTCCACAATGAGAGAAGCCACCACAATGAGAAGCCCGCGAACTGCAACAAAGAGTAGCCCCCCCCCCCCCCGCTCACCGCAACTAGAGAAAGCCCATGCGCAGCAACAAAGACCCAGCACATCCAAAAATAAATAAAATAAACAAATTAAAAAAAAAAACTCCTCAAACAGACCTTATGAGGTGGGTACCATCATTATCATCCCCATTTTATAGTGAGACAAGAAAGGCCAAGCAGAGTCTAAAGTCACACGGTAGTCTGTGCAGCTCAGGAGCAGAGCTAAGTGGTGAAAGTGGCTGGCCCCATGCCAGGGGCAAGACCTGGAAAGTGCTGGGAGCATTGTAATGATGAGAGGGCAAATTCTGAAGGTGTGCTTGGTAGGAACTTGCAGAGGGAGGGTGAGGGCAGAGAAGGCTCCACCAGCTGGTGCTGAAAAAGTCCTGAAACCTACATGTCAGCCTTGAAGCCTTCTCTGAGAGGTGTGGGGGAGTGCAGAGCAGGAAGGTGGGCGTGGGAGGGCGGGGCTGCAAGGAGGAAGGGGAAGAGGTTCTTGCTTCCTAAGCCTTCATCCAGTCATATCTTATCCTCACAACATGTTGTCAAAGAGGAAACTCAGAGAGGGAAAGCATTTTCCTCAAGGTCACACAGCAAGTGACCAGCTTCTGGATCTGAATCCTCTCTCTTTCTTGGCTTTTCCACTCTGGGGACCCAGAAGCCATTGGACTAGGCTCCCAGTGCTGAGGGGGTGAGGGGCAGGGAGGAGCTGGAGATCTAGGAGTGGGAGAGACTTGAAGGGTGATCAGTGCTGGGAGTGGTAGACATGAAAGCCTGGTGGGAGGGCCTCCAAGGAGGCACCCAGCACCCACCCACCAAGGCTGAGTGTGTGGGTTTCAGGGGCAGCAGGTAGCTGATGGGAGGCAGATTTGCAGAAGAGGTAGTGATCATTGGTCACCCTGCTCCCACCGGTTGAGGAAACTGAGGACTACAACAGGGCCACTGAACTTGGCAATTTAGTGGTCTCTGGTGACCTTGGCCAGAGCAGTGCCAGGGAAATGCGGGAAGGAGACAGACTACAGATGTACAAATTATAGGATGATAATGATGTGGAGGGGTGAAGGGTAGGCTCCAAGGAGGGTGAGCAGGGAAACTTCTTGCTCCCCTGAAAATAGAGAAAACTGGGCATGGGGCATATGGGGACTCTGTACTATCTTTGTAATTTTTCTGTGAATTTCAAACTGTTCTAAAATTAAGTTTGTTTAAAAATATAGATGGCAAAGAGGTAAGAGTGGGTGTGGCTGGAGTTTGTAGGTGGCTGGGGGGAAGTAGGAATTTGAGGAAGGGAGAGCATGCAGGTAGGGCTTCTGTTTTTTGGATGTGAAATTGAGTAAGCAGGAGGCTGGGGAGGGGGCTTCGGGATGGGGAGATGAAAGGCATTCTGGGCTGGGAAAAGTCAAAGGAAGCAGGAAGGGACGAGGCTGGAGATCCCTCTACCTACCGCTCCCAGGCACCCCTCAGCCCTGCTGTGGGGTCTTCCTCCCTCCCCGGAAATCCTACTGACTCTGCCTGGGACTTGCTCCAAGTGGGGGCCGTGGAGAAACCAGGGGTCCATGGGCATAGTGGACGCAGAGAGTTCCCATGAAATGTATTGAGTTTTAAGAGGTTCTTCCCACCCCAAAGTGCTGGGACCCACTGCTGGAGATCAGTGCACACACTGCTCTCCTCCTCTTGGCCCAGCTGGTTACCCAACTCAGAACTCAGAGGCCCAGCCCCACCACCTCCCAGATTGGACCAGGTAAAGTTTGCTCAGGTTCTGTCACCTCCTCTGGGAAGACAGGGGTGGGAGGCTTTGTAGGTGGTGGTAAAGGCTTCTGAGAGCTGCAGAGGGTTTCAGGATTCCAGCTCAGACAGGAGCAGAGATGCTCCAGGAGGCCCTGGCAGTGGTGTCCACTTCCCCTCGAGGGACTCCTCTTAGGCCCCAGTGTTTTCTGTGTTCAGAGCTTTGGGAAATTAAGGTGCCAGGAAGCTGGCCCTGGAGTGTCCTTGGAGGAGCCCTGCCCTGAGAGTCTGGGGTTAGATTCCTCTGGGAGGCCTGAGGCTTGGGAGAGAAGGCAAAGGATCTCCTAGTCTAGCCCCACCTGAGAGGACTCAGGGGGCAGCTGGTAAGGGAGGGGTGCTCAGCATAGGGTAGGGCAGGGATGGGGTAGAGGTTGGCAATGTTGGGGTAAGGAGCTGAGAATGGTCTAGGAGGCAGGGATGGAGGGGTGTGGTTGGGAACAGGGATCAGAATGGGAATAGGGTAGGTTGGAAAGAGGAGGGTGCAGCTAGGGATGGGGTCTGATGAATGGGTAGTGGGTGTGTGCTAAGCATGGGGTTGGGAGTGGGGCTGGAGCTGGGAGGGGAAAGAAATGGGCTGGATTTGGAGATGAAGACAGCAGTGGACAGTGATGGGGATGGACTAGGAATGGGCCTTTCAGAGGTGGGGATGGGCTGCAGATGGGCCAGGGGTGGCTGGCACGGGAATTGGGTTGGGGCTGGAGGTTGGGATGGACCAGTGATAGGGGTGAAGCTGGGTGGAGATAAATTAAGGACGGAGTGGGGCTGGGCCGGATTGGAATGGAGTGGATTTGGGATTGGGACCGGGAGCTGGGAAGGAGAGGGATGAAGCTGGGCCTGGATAGGGATTGGAGAGGTGGGGACGGGGCTAGGTTTGTGGCTGGGGACACCACAGGTGAGAATTTGGGACACGGGAAGAATGGACCCGTGCAGATGGGTATACCTGCCCGGGCGCGGGGTGCAGGGACTGACGGCGAGGGGCGTGGGGGCGCCCCGGGGCAGGCCGGGAAGGGGGGGCGGGCCTCCCCCCGGCCGGGTCGGGGCGGCGCTAGGACCGAGCGCGCGGAGTGAGCGAGCCGGGCGGAGCCAGCGCCCCCCGCCCCCCGCCGGCCGGCTCCCCTCCCCCGGCCGCTGGCTCGCTCGGCTCGCAACGCTGCAGAGGCTCCGAGGCGGCGGCGGCGCGGCGACTCCCTCTTTCCCTCCCTCCTTCTCCGTCCGTCCGTGCGTCTGTCCGTTCGGCCTCGGTCCGGCCCGCAGCATGGCCGGCGTCAGCTTCAGCGGCCACCGCCTGGAGCTGCTGGCGGCGTACGAGGAGGTGATTCGGGAGGAGAGCGCGGCCGACTGGTGAGCCCCCGCCCCCGCCCCCCAGCCCCTTTGTCCCCGCGCTGCCGCGCCTTTGTTTCCACCCGGCCCAGTCGCCCCGCAGCCGGGAGGGAGGGGGAGACCCCGAAATGGTGCAGCGGCCCGGGAGGGCCAGGGAGGGGCTGCTTTTGTGCGCGCCGGGGGAGGGGCCGGGCCGGGCCAGGCGGGGCACCGGCGGGCCCCAAGCGCCCGGAGGCGGCCCCAGCCGCGCGGTGGGAACGGTGGCCGGACGCGGGCTGGAGAGACGCAGGGTCCAGATGTGTGGCCCGGGGCCTCCCGGCCTTGTGGAAGCCCATCGCCCGCCCCCTCCCCTTTGCCTCGGGCCGGGCGGACAGGTGTGCATGGGCGGCCAAGGGCACCTTTGCCACCTTTGAGCGGGCGAGGACGGGGCAGGGACCGAGCTAGCAGAGCCAGCGCAGCCTACCCGGCCGAACCCGGCCCCGGCCACAGCACAAAGGAAAGCTAGGGCGGGGGAGGAGCAGAGCGGGCTGGGGGCCGGGGCGCCCCGCCCACCGGGGGGCCTCTCGGAGTTGGGGTGTGATGGAAAGACGTTCATTGCCACAGGGCCACCGCCAAGTGACTCCTGTTCCCCTGAGGAGTCGAGGAGGAGGCAAGGATAAGTGCTCTCCTCGATGCCAAGGGGATTGCAGGGAGTAGGCAGCTGGGCTGGGACATGCCAAAGGAACTGAACTGCCTGCCTAGGGAGCCAGGTGGGGTCCCTGGGAGGAAGCCCCCAGGCGCACCACTCTGCAGGGAGTTCCCAGAGAAGGATGAGGGGGTGAGTGGATCCACTGAGCTCCTAGCCCGGTGGCCCAGGGGCAAGGGGCTCTCAGCTCCTCTGTGGGGGAGGAGCTGGGCTGCCCTCTCCTCCCTCCCCAGCTGTTGTCTCCCCCTAGGCTGTGGGAGGGGTTGGACCACCTGCTCTGGGACTGGAGTCCCCAGGGTGGCAGGAAAGCCAGGGGGTTTCACACTGCCCCATTCAGGAATCATCATCCTCCCAAGATACTCTTCTCCTGGGGCAGATGCCCATTCTGTTCCCTAGGGCTCTTCTCCCCTTGGCAGGCAGGAAACACGAAGTGAAGGCAGGTCTGAGGGACCTCACTTGGGATGGCCTCACCCTCATGCTGGGAGGACACTGACCTGGGGGCTGGAGGAGGGGACAAGATGGCCAGGCATCCATGCCACAGTACTGCAGCACTGGCGGGCGGCCAGGCCTGGAGGGATGGACGCGGGAGACAAGCAAGCTCTCGTGTCCTGCGGGTCAATCATAGGAGAGGCCAGCACAGGCTAAGCGGGCAAGCAGCCCATCCGTTGTCCCAGCCCTGCCCCATGGGGACTGAGATCATGGGAGGAGTTCAG
Source organism: Grampus griseus (assembly GCF_964374135.1). Classification (NCBI taxonomy): domain Eukaryota; kingdom Metazoa; phylum Chordata; class Mammalia; order Artiodactyla; family Delphinidae; genus Grampus; species Grampus griseus. The sequence goes on along the minus strand of NC_139019.1, from coordinate 153,156,264 downwards.
GGCAAGTGGCCGGCTTGGCCTGGTGGAGGAGCTGGCCTTGGGATATGGGCCATGCCTGGAGAGAGGCACAGCCCACCTTGGAACCCTTGCCCTCCAGTCCGGGGGTGCTGCCTGCCACCACCCCGTTTACCCCTACCTTCCCAAAGGCAGAGCTCCCACAGCCACTGCTGGCCCACATCCTGCTCAGCAGAGGCCTGGGCTCCCACCACCCAGCAGCATCCATGTGGCCAAAGTGAGTTATTCATCACTGGCGTGCCTCACCCCTCCCCCACCCCAATCTGCGTTGTGTGTGGGACACACACAGATGTACACATGCACCGTCATACATACATACATTTGCTTACTCCCAAGGGCCCAGATAAACATTTGGTAGAAAGGATGTGAGGATCAACCTGCAGAAGGGGACATGAGGGCCCCCAGCACCTAGCACAGAACCAGGGGTACAGTGGAGTCTCAAGACTCAGGGGCAGACCCTGTACTCAGAGGCTGGAGGAGGGCGTCTTGGGTAAAATTGCTGTCTGGGCAAACGGGGCTTGGCACTTCCCTCCCTTACCTTGCCTCTGAGTGGGGAGTAGGGGTGGGGGAGTTCACTCCTAGGTGGCTCACTCTGAAATGGACCGCTGCCCTGATGCTGGCAGCAGGGGACCCAGGAAGTCAGACTGTGTAGTGAAAAGAACTAGTGTTGTCCTGGATGTGATCCGACTCGCAATACATAGCCACACCAAGTCTCTGCTCCTCTCTGGTCCTCTTGAAAAGAGGAAAAGGGGATTGGGCTCAACCATACCTGGGATACCCAAGGCCCTTCCAGTTTTGATATCCTGAGAGTGTGATTGTCCTGAAGAATCCACCTGCCCTGAGCCCCCCATCCTCAGCTGACCCCAGGATCTCCCTGGAGCTGCTGCATTCAGCTCCCACCTCACCCCAGTCCACTTTCTCTGGCCGAGATGGTCCCACCTTCACGAAGCTTATAGTTCAGGACAGTGTCTGTCTCCAGGGGTTGGAGGTGGTGTAGATTCCTGCCCCCCTCCATCCTGATTCCTTGCAGTTTCACCAGCTCCCACCCACCCAAGGCTCAGGCCACCTCGAATGTGTTTGAGAAGCACTGGTGGTCTAGTGAGATCTGGGGCAGGCTCAGGTGCCTCTTCCTGTCCCTGCTGGAGTGTGGTAAGCGCTTTGGGGAGGTGCAGCGCAGGGCAGGGCTTCATGGGAGCTGGCATTGGGTCCCTGAGAGATTTCAGTCAGGGATGGGCATGGGTGGAGAAACAGGTCTGGCCTCCCTGTGAAGGGAACCACATATGCAGAGGCTCCAGGTTGGGAAATATCCAGAACTGTGCTGGGAATCAGGGAGCCATCCAATGTGACCCGAGTGTATGGTATGGATACGGAGGTCTGGCTAGAAAGGCAGGTGGGCGGAGCTCAGGGTTGAAGGCCTGCTGAAACCTTTGAACTTAGCTATGGTTTCCACCACGTAAGGGCCAGGGCTGCAGCAGGAAAGGTGGCTGCAGGTGGGTAGGCAAGGAGTAAAGAATGGAAGGGGCAGGTTCCTGGGAGGAGCCAGGGTCCCTCAGAGAGCCTAGGAGAGGCTGACAAGTCACCCCAGGGAGGTGTGATGGCCAGAGCAGTGTCTGGGAACCAGGGTCTTGGAGTTCTGCCTCAGTTTCTCATCTGTGGAATGGAGAAGGGAAGACCCTGCTTCTCTAAGGGCCTTTTGTTCCCAGTGGTGGGTTTAGGGCAGCCAGACAGGTGATGGGACAGCTGTGTTGAGAAGCAGCTGCCAGGACTGTAGCCTGGGCAACAGTTGGACCAGGAGCTCCCGGCCCCACAGCCCACCTGTGTCCCTTTCAGGAGGGAGGGATCCCGAGAAGCAGGGGGCTGGGGGCCCATTTGGCTCTGGCAGTGACTTGTGCTGACCTCATGGGGCTGGGCCTGGACCAGGCCCTCCCTGCTCCCTCCTTGCTCCGCCCTCCACCCTCCTCCCTCTCTCCCTTCCTCCCTCTTCTCTCCTCCCTCTTTCCTTCCCTCCCATTTCCCTTGCTCCTTCATTTTCTCTTCATCCCTTCACTTCCCTCCCTTCTCTTGTCTTCTCTGTCTGCCTCCTCTCCCTGCTCGCTTTCTCTTCTGCATCTCCCTGATGCTCCTGCTTCCTCCCCTCCTAGCCCCCTACCTTGGCAGTAAGGAAAGGGGAGCTTGGGGGAGGGGCTGAGCCTCCTGCACCTCCGGTACATGACCTTTATTCCTGGCCCCAAGCCTGTCCTCCAAGTGGGTCCTGGGGAGGAGCTATCTCTGTCTTCCCTTCTGTGAAATGGATGCTGTGCCACTGCTACCTGTGAAGAAAAAGCTAGGGAGGAGGAGGAAGGAGGAAGGCTGCTAGGTCAGCTTTCTGCCAAAGCTGAGAGGGAAGGCAAGGCCAGCAGTCCCAAGAGGCCAGAGCCTCAGCTAGGGCGGAGGAGGCCTAGGGCTGGAAGGCCAGGAGAGCACATTCACCCAGGGGCCAGAGTCCAGGCAGGAGTGACCATGGTGACCTCATCCCCATTTCAGAGAGACTGAGATTGAGACTGAGGGCGTGTCCCCTTGGGGTCCTTTGTGTTCAGGAGAATGCAGCTGGGGTGGGCCAGTCGCGTGCCAATTGCTGGGTTGCCATAGTTACCAGGGGATGCCCAGAGCTGAACAGCACCAGGTTCTCTCTCCCCATCCCCCTCGGTGTGGGGGGAGGGGCAGTGGGTACCGAGGCACGCGCCAGGTAGGTTCCTGGCAACGGCCAATGGGGATGAGGAGCGGTAGCCAGGGAACGGTAACCAAGGAACCGTCGCCTTGGAATCTCCATCTCACACCGCTGGCTGAGTTGCAGGCTGCTAGGGCCAGGGCTCCGAGGACGCAACACACTGGCTCACTGGAAGCAAGCGACTGGGCAGCGATTTCTTCCCCACTGCCTGCTCCCCACCTGACCCAGGCCTCCCTCCATCAGATCCCAGACTGTCCCCCACTGGGTTCCAGCCTGAAATGGTGCTTAGCCATTGTTGTCATGGTGACAAGGCTTAAGTGCTGGGCTGGAACCCCCCTCCTGTCCTGCCCCCTCTGTATCCCTCCTATCCCCGAGAGCCGTCTCCACCCAAAATTGGCTGCCTGGGCCCTGCCAGTTCTCCCAGCCACCCCTCCCTCTCCCCAGGGCTCTGTACACATATGAGGATGGCTCAGATGACCTCAAGCTTGCAGCGTCAGGAGGTAAGAATTCCAGCCATTCCTTTGCCTTCCTCTCCGCTCGCCCCTCCGGTTGTTTTCTTCCCCACCCGCCTGGCTCCAGGCCACCTCGCTGCCTTCATCCAGCAGACCCACACTTGTCTGGCCAAGTGTCCTTCCTGTGGTTATCCCTAAGATCCCCAGGGTGGGGAGGGAGGGAGACTTGTTTCCTGTTTGATTATGAGAAGACTGAGCCTCAGAGAGGGAGAGTGACTTGCCCGAAGTCACACAGCTAGACGGGAATGGGCCTGGCAGGGATGGCCCAGATCACCCCACTTTCTTGAGAGCCCTAAAAGGTTTTATTTTACCTCAGTGGGTGCCAGCCCCGCGTGAGACTTGATGTGTGAAGAACACTTCCTCAGTTCTTCCCCAAGGTCCTGGGGGATTCAGAGGCAAAGCTCACACCTGCCTGCTGCCTCTTTCACACCAACACAGAACTCTGGGACTTCCAGATCTTTGGCGGTGCCTGCAGAGCCCACAAGAAGAGTCTTTGCTTTGGGTTCCAGGCCCTTTGTGGGGGAGGGATTCAGGAGATGGCGCCTGACACCCTCCTGATTCCCCCAGATGGGGGCTTGCAGGAGCTCTCTGGCCACTTTGAGAACCAGAAGGTGATGTATGGCTTCTGCAGCGTCAAGGACTCCCAGGCTGCTCTGCCGAAATACGTGCTCATCAACTGGGTATGCAGCTATGGGCTGGGGAAGGGAGCCGAAGGCCCAAGAACGGTTATCCTCCATCCCACTCCACTCACTGACACTGCTGGAGAGAACCCCACTAGTCCCGGGAAGAGAGCCCTGGGCCTCAGCCTGCCGCCAACTCTTGTCCTTTCCCGACACCCCCTTTTGCTGGGTACTTTGCAGGTTGGTGAAGATGTGCCTGATGCCCGCAAATGTGCTTGTGCCAGCCACGTGGCTAAGGTGGCCGAGTTCTTCCAGGTGCGAGCAGGGTCAGGGCTTATGGGGGCGGTGATGGGAGGGAGCCCTGCCGCCTGAACACGCCTTCTTCCTGCTGCAGGGCGTCGATGTGATCGTGAACGCCAGCAGTGTGGAAGACATAGATGCGGGCGCCATCGGGCAGCGGCTCTCCAACGGGCTGGCACGGCTTTCCAGCCCCGTGCTGCACCGACTGCGGCTGCGTGAGGATGAGAACGCCGAGCCGGTGGTCAGTGTGCGCCCCGGGCAGGCTGGCCCTGCCCAGGGCTCCGCCGTCCGGTTCCTCTCAGTCCTCACCCTTTGCGTGTGGGGGCTCCTGAGCACTCGGCCTGTGGGCTGCGCTCACGCCAGGCCGCTTGACTCTGCAGGGCACCACCTATCAGAAGACCGACGCAGCTGTGGAGATGAAGCGGATTAACCGCGAGCAGTTCTGGGAGCAGGCCAAGGTGTGGACCCTGACCCCGGCCTGCAGGCTGAGCTGCCACTCCCTGTCCTAACCCCATGGGGTAGCTCTGCCTTCTCTCCCTAAGGGCCTCGCTTGCACAGCATGGGCCATCCTACGTGCTTCCCCTACTGAAAGAGCGAGCCCCTGAGTTCTCAGAACCCTGGGTTGGGGATGGGCTGGAGGGCTGGGGCGGGCCCCAGGCTCAGGGCCTGCACTGCCTTGGCACGGGGTGCTGCAGAAGGAGGAAGAGCTGAGGAAGGAGGAGGAGCGGAAGAAGGCTCTGGATGAGAGACTCCGGTTTGAGCAAGAGCGGATGGAGCAGGAGCGGCAGGAGCAGGAGGAGCGGGAGCGGCGCTACCGGGAGCGGGAGCAGCAGATCGAGGAGCACAGGTGCACCCCGCCCCGCCCCCGGGGTGCTGGGCCGTGGGCCCCACGTGGGCCCATCCTGAAGGCTTGCCTGCACCTCTCATTCCAGGAGGAAACAACAGACTTTAGAAGCAGAGGAGGCCAAGAGGCGGTTGAAGGAGCAGTCTATCTTTGTAAGTTCTTAGTCGGGGTTCCTGTCTCCTGCCCAGGGAAGCGAGGATGGTCCTCGTGTTCCTGCGCCTCTTGCGTGGGGAGTAAGTGTCTTGGGGACAGTGCTGGGCATTCTGGGTACCGCTGCATGGGCATGGGGTAGCATGCAGTGTCAGGCCTGGTACCCGATCATGTGAGGCTCTGTTCCCTGGCTGTGGAAAGAGACCTCCTTGGAGAAGCTAATACTCTAGACCGAAAGAGAAAATCTACCTTGACCCAGACCCTCACTGACCAGGCTCCTCCTGCCCCCGCCCAGCAGGGCCTGAGGGGCTCGAGGTGGATTAGACATGCTTCCTGCACTTATATGGGGCTCGAGGCCTGGTCCCCACGGCAAGAATACTGCAGAGCCATTGAATGGATCTGGGCTGGAGTTCTGAGCATCTACATACAAGTGTGTGTAGTGTCTCTTTGAGAACAGGTACTTGTTCCAGGGGTGCTGGCTGAACCTCCAAACACTGGGATGGCCCGTAGGGTCATCATGATTGACCCCTTCAAAATCACAGTGGAGTCAAATCTTCATGCTTTGAATTGAATTTTGTACTTGAGAAATAGTTAAGATCATTCAAAGCTGAGCATGGTAGAGTTTAGGACAGGAGGTGGGCAGTAGTCATCTGGACTGGGACTGTGTTGGGTAGCCGTTGGGCCATGGGGACTCAGACAGACTCCAAGGTCACACCCACAGGAGGCTGGGAGGGAGCTGGCAGGACAGCCCTGCCGGCACTGGCATTAATGGCTGTCATAGGTCATTCCACTCACGTTAGCCCCTGGGGGTGGAGAGGACGTGTGGTTAGTAAGCTGCAGCCTCATTCATTCAGCAAACCCTTGCCACCTGCCATGTGCCAGTGTGAGAAACATGGTGGAGAACAAGATGAACAAGGCTTTTTTACAATTAATTGATTAATTAGTTTATTTTTAATTGTGGCAAAGTGTACATAACATAAAACGTACCATCTTTACCATTTTTCAGTGTACAGTTCCGTGGTGTTAAGTGTATTTATATTGTACAGCCATCACCACTGTTTATCTCCGGAATTTTCTTCATCTTCCCATACTGAATCTCTGTACCCATTAAACACTAACTCCCCACTGCCCCCTCCCCCAGCCCCTGGCAACTGCTTTCTGCTTTCTGTGTTTAAGAATGTGACTACTCAAAGTACCTTGTATGAATGGAATCACGCCGTTATTTTACCTTTTGTGACTGGCTTATTTCATTTAGCATAACATCGTCAAGGTTTATCCATGTGTCAGAATGTCTTTTCTTTTGAAAGCTGTTAATATTCCACTGTATATGTATACCAGATTTTGTTCATCCATTCAGAGCAATTTCTTTTCGAAAAAGCTTATTTTTATGGAAAATTTCACATACGTACACAAAAGTAGAAAGAATAGTATAGTGAACCCACTGAACTGATTGCTCATCTTCACCAATTACCAGTGTTTCAGGCAAAGGCTTACAGTGTCACATCATTATTTTATAGTCTCATCTGGCCCTTCAAGTGTGGCTCATGTGACAGTGACAGTAGGTGTTTTAGCAGGTCACTGTGGTTACCCTGCAACTTCAGGTCCTCTGAGGGAATTCCCACATGAGAAACTTTGGAATTTAGAAGTGCTTTATATTGGCTTAAGGAGCTATTCTGCTTTCTCTCTTCTGATAAGAATTGCATTCCTTATGTGAGTTCCCTTTTTGCCTGGGATGCCGGGGAGCTTCCATTTATCTGAAGATGCTCAGGCATAGCAATGCTATTGACCTTTATGGTTAGTGCATTGATGTCTCTCTCCAACCCCAAGCTCTAATTTGTTTCAGTGTTTTTTTCACAGTGTTATGTAGTTAAGGTTTTTGTGGTAAGCTGCCTCTGGTCCTTTTTTTGAACAAGGCAGAGGAACCTAGCAAGGTTATACTAGGCAGGGGCAGCGTAACAGCAAAGGCTGGTGGGATGTACATTTTGGGGGGAAGGCAAGGAGCCTTCCCCAATGACTGGAGCCCGCTGGGAAATTTGGGAGGAGAGAGCAAGGTCAGAGGAGGAGTTTAGACTTCATTCTGGAAGACACAAAGTGGCAGTTGGGGTGACAACCCTCTTGAGGCTTTTGGTGTGATGAGTTCAACTGAGGAAACAGGTATGAACTGAACCTTGGGCTGGCCACTCACACACATAAGTGAGTTCTTATCCTGTATTACACACAGAGGGTGGGGAGATGATCCAGAAACAGGAAATTATGACGCAGTGTAATCTGTGGTGTATGCCTGGAACACCTCATGGGGACCCAGGGAAGGAAATGACCTGAATGGGCCAGGGACCCCTTCCCAAGGAGGCAGTGCCCAAGCTGAGGCCGGAAGCAGGAAGAGCTGGACCTGGGGTGGGGGTCGGGTACTTGGGGAGAGATATTCGTCTCCCATGCCAAGGCACGGAGGTGGGAAGTTGTATGCATGTTCCAGGAACTGCAACTACATCATGCTGAGGACTTTATGCCTACATCTCACAGGGTGTGGGCGAGTCAGGGTGGGAGGGGAGCGTTGTGAGAGGTGATGGACTAGATCAGGCAGGGAGAAGGGAACATGGGCCAAGCAAAGGGGCCCCACCTACCTTTATTCCTGTGGTTGCAATCTCAAAACAGCGAGTGAAGTGGGCATGTGAAGGGCAGTAGGGAGTGGTGGGGACTGGTGAACTGGACAACACACACCCTGTGGGCTGCTACAGTGCAGCTCTAGTCGATGGCTGCTTTGGGACACGCTGGCCTGTGTTGCCAGGGCTTCTGGCATTTCAAGAGAAACTGGAGACCCTGATCTCAGTAAGAAAACCTGATTTTTAAGTGATGGCGACTAATTAACATTTTGAAAAGATCCTTTCAGGTCTGTAGAGAAGAAATGGGGGGAAAGAGAACAAGGAGGCAGGGGACTAATGAAGAAACCTCAGTCGTGATACCAAGATCCACGCAGCAGTGATGGAGTGTGGTTGGCTAGGTGCTGGGGTAGGAGGTTCGAGAAAAGTTAGCTGCAAATCAGGGAGTGCTCCTGGGTGTCCTGGGGTGCCCAGGGGCCTGTCTGGACTGGAGATGAGGTGGCTGAGGACCTTGCAGATAGAAGGTGCTGTGTGACTGAGTCGTGAAAGTGGTTCCAGATAGTGGAGGAAACATAGGGGCTGTAAGAAAGCCAAGAGCTCTTGTGGGAGTGGGGTGCTCAGAACACTTTCCCTTTTGGTTTCCAGGGTGACCAGCGGGATGAGGAGGAAGAGACCCAGATGAAGAAGTCAGAATCGGAGGTAGAGGTGAGAGCCAGGGGGACCAGACATCTGAGTTTGGTAGGGCTGCCTCAGTCGGGCCCCGCCTGGCCTGACCCTTTCCATGTGCCCCCAGGAGGCAGCAGCCATTATTGCCCAGCGACCTGATAACCCACGGGAGTTCTTTAAGCAGCAGGAAAGAGTTGCATCGGCCTCCGCAGGCAGCTGTGATGTGCCCTCACCCTTCAACCACCGACCAGGTAGTCCCAGCTCCCACCCCCACCCAATCCCCACTCCTCAGGTTTTGGCCTTGAGCCTCTTTGGGACCTTTCTTGGAAGGGAAACCTTGCCCAAGGACCCCTTGGAGAAGGCAAGGCCAGTCATTGAGTGTGCTTCCACCCGCCACCTCCAGGTGGCAGGGCTGAGAAGGGCTCGGGCAGGGTTAGTGTTGGGCCTGGGCTGAGCAATGGGCTGTGCTCGAGCCATCTGGGCATTTCACACAAGGGCTAAGGCATCCCCCTGGCTGCAAGGAGTAGCCCTGCTGGGGTTGAACTAGGTCTTATCTGAAGGCCTGTGGGTGCATGGGGAGTGGGCTCTTTCCCTGGTCCTGAGTTTGAGCAGCCTGGAGCCTGTACCCAGGGTTCCCTGTTTGGATTCTCCCTGTGCAGCTTCCACCTCTCCTTGAAGCCCCCTTCCGCTCCCTGTCTGCTGGTCTGTTTGCCCCTTCTGTGTGCTTGGCTCTGGGCTAGGGTTCCAAGGGTGGGGCAGGCTGATCCGAGGGGTGGGGCAGGCTGTTCCGAGGCGTGGGCTGCCCTGAGGCTGGTTGCACTGTGGCGTATCAGGCTCTTTGCTGTGTGTGGCTGGTGTGGTGGAGTCATCTGTTGGCTTGAGGCTCTGGCCCAGCTTGGCTGAATGTGCGCCCTGGCTGAAGGCAGCTTGGACATCCAGGGCCAGCTTGGGGGTGGATGAGGCCTCGGGGTGGGGGTGGGGGAGACTGACCCTCTCTTGTCCTCTGTCTCTCTCTCTGTCTGTCTCTCTTGGCAGGTCGTCCGTACTGCCCTTTCATAAAGGCATCGGACAGTGGGCCTTCCTCCTCCTCCTCTTCCTCCTCCTCCCCTCCACGGACTCCCTTTCCCTATATCACCTGTCACCGCACCCCAAACCTCTCTTCCTCCCTCCCATGTAGGTAGCAGACCCCAGGCCTCCGTGGGGGGGGTAAGGAGGGCCCCCCGCTTCCCAGCAGCCCCCCTGCCCTCACTCCCCCAGCCTGACTGCTGACCTCTGGTGTTTGTCCCCAGAGCAGGTACCGCCTGCCTCTTTCCCCTGGCCCTGAAGGGACACTGGCCCTTAGGGGCCTGGCTTATAGGGTCTGGAGCTGTGGTCTGGCCCCTGGGGGGCCTGGGGAGCTCCCAGCCCCGACCCAGACTCTAGAGAGGAGGGGCTGGTCAGGCCCCAAGGTGGACAATCCTGGTTCCACCTGGCTCCCTGGCCCTTACTGACCAGCCTAGGGGTTTTTGTTCCACAGGCAGCCACCTGGACAGCCACCGGAGGATGGTGCCTACCCCCATCCCTGCCCGGAGCCCATCTGACTCCAGCATGGCCTCTACCCCTGTCACTGAGCAGATCGAGCGGGCCCTGGATGAGGTCACGTCCTCGCAGCCTCCACCACTGCCACCACCACCCCCAGCAGCCCAAGGTGTGTGAACGACCCTAGCCCCTGGGCTGGGAACGCCAAATGGCCATGGTAACAACCCCCCAGGGATCTGGGCCAGACTGTACTGCCCTGGAAGTGGCTGGGGCAGCGAGGAGCCCTGGTCAGACCTGCCCTCTCTGAACCTCAGTGTCTCCCTGGAGTGGGGATTGCGCCTTCCTCCCAGGGCTGCTGAGAGGTTGAAAGACACTAGGTAAAGGGGCAGTGGGGACCAGTGGGTGCTAGAAGGCACTCTGCATGGAAGTCTTAGTGGAGGCCTTCTTTCCTGGACTCCTCAGTGGGTGGGCAGGGTACTGTAGGGTGCCTGCCCAGGGCCTGCATCCTTTCCTGGGAGCTGATCACATGTCTCCTCCATCTGTGCTTTGACAGAGACCCAGGAACCCAGCCCCGGCCTGGATAGTGAAGAGACCAGCAAGGAAGCCAGAGCAGCAGACCCTCAGGCCTGGGCCAGCCCCCTGGAGGAGTCCCCTCAGGCACCAGAGCCTCCCCAGGGCCAAGGCAGCCCCACAGAGGACTTGATGTTCATGGCGTCTACAGAGCAGGCAGTCCTGGCTGCCTCTCTAGAGCCTGCCATGGCTGGAGCCTCTGCAGCTGACACCCCAGCAGCTGATGCCATTGAAACCGACGCTGCCGCTGCTGACACCAGTGTTGCCAACACCGTCACCCCTGCCACTGCCAGCCTCATTGACCTATGGCCTGGCAATGGGGAAGGGGCCTCCGTACCCCAGGCTGAGCCTAGGGCCCCCACACCACCCTCAGGTGCCGAAGTCACTCTGGCAGAAGTGCCCCTGCTGGACGAGGTGGCTCAGGAGCCACTGCCGCCGGCTGGTGAAGGCAGTGCCAACCTTCTCAATTTTGATGAGCTGCCTGAGCCACCAGCCACCTTCTGTGACCCAGGGGAGGAAGTAGAAGGGGAGCCCCTGGCTGCCCCCCAGGCTCCAACTCTGCCCTCAGCTCTAGAGGAGCTGGATCAGGAGCCGGAGCCGGAGCTGGAGCCAGAGCCCCAGCTGCTGACCAATGGCGAGACCACCCAGAAGGAGGGGACCCAGGTGGGGCTGGGGCTGCCTAATGGGAGGGGAAGTGGTCAGGGCTGGAGCAGGGGGCTGACCCTGCCTTCCTTAGGCTTGCAGCAGTACCCTGCCCCCTTTCTCTGTGACCCACATTGTTCGGGGGTGGGGGGGAAGCTGTATTTCATTCCCCCTCCCTGGGCCAGCTCTGCTTTTATTCCCAAGGCGGGCATCTGTGTTTGCCTGGCAACCGCTGATAGAATCGCTGGTTGCAGGGGAAACGTGCTCAGGCCTGGTAGGTCAGCCCTAGTCCTGCTGGGTGGGACCCAGTGACATGGACCTTCTCTCCTACAGGCCAGTGAGGGGTATTTCAGCCAATCACAGGAGGAGGAGTTTGCCCAATCGGAAGAGCTGTGTGCAAAGGCTCCACCTCCTATGTTCTACAACAAGCCTCCAGGTAGTACTGGGATGGGTGATGGAGAAGAATTTGGGTGGCGGTGCTGTGTTCAAGTGTGGACAGGCAGCGCCCCCCTCCCCCCCCCCACACAGCTGGCACAGCTCCCCAGGGTTGGGAGGGACACAGGCATGGATCTGCTGGGCCATCTCCTTAACTCCCCTCCCTTCCCTACACCATAGAAATCGACATCACCTGCTGGGATGCAGACCCGGTACCAGAAGAGGAGGAGGGCTTCGAGGGTGGCGACTAGCGGTGATGCTTGCCCTCAGGCTGCCCTCGCCAAGGCCGCCCACCTGCGCTGGCCTCTGGCCAGACGGCCCGCAGTGCCTGCACTTGCAGCAGCTCCGCCTGGCACCCACTCTGGATTCCGGCCCTGGCCGGGGACTTGGCCGCTTCCCTACCCACAGGGCCCTACTTTTACAGCTTTTCTCTCTTTTTTAAAGTTGATAGGAGACTTGTACAGTTGACTGGTTTTCCTCCCGTTGGTAGTTGAGATGCTGTTGCAAATTCCACCCCCTTCCCACCCGGTCCAGATTGTAGCTCTTAGTCCTCCCTGCTCACTCAGCTGGCCGGGGTGGAGGCCTCACCCTGCTTGGGGCCTGGCGTGGGGGGAAGTTCTGGTGGGAAAATGTTCCCCCCACCTCTTTTCCTAGTTTTCTGTTTCTTGGAAAAATATCACTTTGTATTCTCTGTCCAGGGCTTCAGATATTTTGCACGAATTTTAAAACATGGCAATAAATGGCTCGTGGGCTCTGGTTCCCTGGGACCCGCCCCCTCCCCCCTTCTCTTGACCCCTCCCAACCTGGTCCGAAGGAAGTAGCAGGCCCAGCTGGGGCCTCTCAGCTTCCTGGCCCTTTCCTGCCCCCTCCTGCTGGGCAGGTCCCAGGCTGGAGGCCCTAGGCGTGATTCAGGTCAGGGCTATGGGTGGCCCCTTTCCATCTCCTCCCTCTTTGCTTGGGTTCCTTTTTCACGTTCAGTAACTGTTTTTTGGAAAGCACAAACTTCTGTAACAGGTCGTGCTCATGTCTGTTAATAAAGAAATCCAGATCCCTTCGGGCCTGCTGCTCCGGGCCTCCAGGGGCTGATCTGGGGTGGACTGCCTGCCACGACCCCATTCCCAACTCTTCCCACTTCCAAGGCAGCAGGGGGCGCCCTCGCCAAGACCTCAAGGGCAAGGAAGGTGGGGTATGAGGCTCCCTGGGGAACCGGCCAGTGGTTTGAAGCAGGCAGACCTCAGGTTTAGTTCTACACCCTCAGGCCGGTTTGTAGCTGAAAGGCGCAACAAGGTTCGGTCCCGATAAGGCCGGGCACACCTGGCCGCCAGAACCTTGGGTGCAAGCAGTGGGTGCCCCCTCCGCTTGTACCAAACCAGATCACACACCTTTATTATCCTCAAAATGTAACAAACGGGGTAAGAAATCCCTCCCTCCCGCCCCGCCCCCCACCCCCACCTCCGCAGTCCAAGGGAAGCGTTTAAAAAGCCCCGCAATCAGGCCAGGAGTCCGCGGGTGGGGCCCGGGACGCCGGGCGCCCTCTATACGGCTGTAGTCCTCCCGAACAAGGGGATGGAGACCGGCAGGCGCCAAGCTCCGTGCTCCAGTGGCTCTCGGCTGCTGAGCTCTGAGTCGGTCCAGCTGGGGAAGACCCGACGGCTGCGGTCCGCCTGCAGGCAGAGCGCAGGGCAGGGCGGCGCGGGCCGCGGGGCACTGGGCAGGTGCAGCGCCGACGTGTAGCCCCGGTCCAGGAAGAGCGGCTTGTAGCTGGGCGGTGGCTGCTCCTGTTTCTCCGCGCTGTCGCGGCGGCTCAGAAAGGGCGTGACAATCTTCCGATACAGGCCGCGCGTGTCCGTGAGCACCTCGCTGTAGGGCGGCGGCGGCTCGGCCATCAGCACCGCCTCTTCGTAGCACGGTGGCTTGGACGTGTCCGATTCCGCTGCGAAGTGGGAAGCGGTCCGAGGACGTGAGGCTCTCCGTCCTCAGCCTCCCGCAGAGGCCTTGGCCAGCCGCCAACCCCAGACCCAGCCCGCTCCCTCCTCCTAGCTTCTCAAGGAGGCTGTCCTGTGGAAGCCCCGCGGGTAAGCAGCGAGCCCGCCCCTGACGAGGCCTCGCCCACCCTAGTGACCCAGGCTGCCCTCTGGCGGAGGTCGGTACTTACCTTGGCGCGGGTAGCTCCACGGCCGCGGCGGTACTGATAGGTGCTGCGGCGGTGGGTGCGGAAGCGCGTGGTGGTGTGCGTGCGGGTGCGCGTGCGGCTGCGCGGGCCCGTGGTGCAGCATCGGGTGCACGTGCACGTGCTGGTGGGCGTGCGCCGGCGCCTCGAGACGGCCGCGGTGAGGTGGTGGCGGGGGCGCCAGGCCGGGGGGGCTCCCGGCCTGGCTGCCCTCGAGCTCAAGGGGCTCCAGCTCAAGCGCGCGCAGATTCTGCTCACGCAGCCGCTCCTCCTGGCGCCGTTTGAGGCGGCGGCGCAGGAAGCTGCAGAAGCAGCAGAGTAGGACGATGAGACCCCAGATGAGCCAGAAACCGGCAAAGCACGTGAGGAACGTGTAGGTGCCCTGGGACATAACCATGGCGGCGGCGCGGGCGGCGGGTCCTCCGCTGTTTCACTGGACAATGGGCTCCTCGACGTGGCCCCGGGCCCGCGCCAAGCTCCCAGATGCCTCCAGCGTCACTCGGGGACCCGCGGCCGGGGGCTGCCCGCAGCTGGGTTCAAGTCGTGCGCGCGCACGCAGGGGGCAGCAGCAGCGGCGCCCGCTCCTTCCCATGGCGCCGACAGGCACGCTGGCGGGCCTCACCCGGGGCCGCGCGGGACCTGTGGGACAGACACAGGGCGCGGTGAAGGCGTGCTGTAGCCCCGGACGACTTCCCTGCCCGCGCCGGTGCCCTGCGCAATCCCGGGGAAGCCTCCTCTACGGAACCTCCGCACTCCGCGGGGGCCCGGTGACGTCACCTGGATGACGTCACGCTCAGAGGTTTCCCCCGTAGGGCTTTCCCGTATCTGAGACCCGGCCGCCGCCGCCTCCCAGCCGAGGTGACTCCAGGCAGGCCAGCAGGGGGCGCGCGAATGCCAGGTTCGACCTCAGTGCGAACGGAGTTCGCCATCCGCATCCCCGGGGTGCAGGGTACCCCAGCTCCGAAAGGGCTCGAGAGGCCCATAGGCAGACTCCCAGGGCGCCGAAGGGGAGCCATGGCGCAGTTGTTTTGCGGCGGAGAAAAGGTGGTCCACCTCCTAGGCCCCACAAGCAGCCCGCCGGTGCCCAGCTTCAGCCCTATGCATACACACCTGGCAGCCCCGGGCGCCCTAGGCCTTGTATCCGCTCCCAACCCTGGATGTCCAAAGCGTGTAACATTCCGGACCGCACCGCGGCTTCCTGCTTGTCTCAGCTCTTGTAGGGGGCGATCGGGCGGGTGGTTCCCGCGGCTACTGCGTGCTACCAGCCTTTGTCTGAGCCCAACGCGCCGCCGAGCGTGGGCCGTTCCCTCTTTTCCTTTACTCTAGGCGCCTCCGCTCGCTGAATCCCAGCTCCGTCTCCGCTTCCTCAGCCTCCTACCCATGCGCAGCCCCACTTGGCCCTGCCCTTCTAGCTCCAGGCCGCCATGTCTCTTCCCCCAATTCCTTTCCCTCTCTGCAGAGGGTAAGAAAATTAGCTCAAGTAATCGGTACCACCTGGTTCCACATCACTCCAGATGGGCACCTCTAGTTCCATTTCCTCTCCACAGCCAGGGTTGAGAGGGGAACCTTGCATCCTAAGAGGTATGTAGGAGGGAGCCCTAACTGAGGAGGGACAGGCGACTGTTCACCACCCCCTCAGAACAGGAATGACCCCTTCCTGACTGCCTTATACCCAGGGGCTTTCCCATACAACCCTTTGGGGTAACAAATTATTCCTGTTTTACAGATTTTACACCATTAGCTGTGTGGATGGCAGTTGACGGTTCCATAATTTGAACCCAAGCCTGGCCACAAAACCCTAGCCTGGGGTGGGAAAGTGCTGCTGCTTGAGCTTTGTGGGTCTCTTCCAGGAGCCCCATGGACCCCCCATCCTCAGCATGCCCAACCAAGGCACACATGCATTCAGCTCTGGGGGCCACAGTGAGCCTGAGCCCCAAGCTGGGGACCCCACATTAAGTTGACTTAGACTGGTCTGAGAGCAAGCTGGGGGGAAGCCAGGCCACACAGGCCACCCCACACTTCTCCCCCAGATGGCTCCTTTCTGACTCCGTGACTGCTTTGTGCCATGTGCCATTGGTGCCCGTGCCAGTCCCTTTCTCCTGGGCCTGTGTTCCAGAACACACAATGGCAGGAACAATAGCTCCACCCGCCCCCTCGACAACCCCACCATGAGGCTGCCATGGTGACGCAGCCCAGATAAAAACACGATGCTGCCAGTCACTGGGAGTTAATTAAATCTGTTATTCTCCTTTTCCTGAGCCCACAGGAATTTTCAGGAGTGCTCTGAGGAAGCTGGCCCTAACTAGGGGGCTCCTTGGCCTGCAAAGTAGGAACAGCTCTGGGTCAGGAAAGCACTTCTGGGGCTGGAGGTGATGGAGTTTAGCTGAATTAGAAATAAAAATACCTGCCAAGGATTGTCTACTGTGTGAAGCCTCATTCTAGGCCCCTTCCATGCAGAGTAATCTAATGCAATCTTCAACACCACCTTCTCACTGGGGGTCATGCCCATTTGATGGATGAGACAGTCTTAGAGAAGGAAGTGACTTGCCCTGGGTCACACAGCTAATAAGGGGAAGAGCTAGGATTTAGCCTGAGTGTGAATCCAAAGTCTGTGTTGAAACACTTTCCCCTAAGTGATGAGTGAGATGTAAATAAATGCACGTGAGCACTCAGTACAGGAGATTTGGCAGTCGTGGGGACACTGGCCAGGCTGGCCAGCCTGTAGCCAAAACGCGCCTTCCTACTCCTTCCCACCAAAACTTGGTGCTTCTGGCAACCAGTCCTCAGCCCAACAGTGGGAAAGGCTACAGGGTGAAGGAGAGATGGAATGGCAGCTCTAGGGTTAACAAGGAACAAAGGACAGGGACTGTGCCCTGAGGGGTCCAGCTCAGCTCGCTGGGCATTAGGAGGATTGGGACAGGCCACACCCAAGACCCACTGGGTGCCACTGTCGCCTCTCAGCCTGTCTCATCTATCAAATGGGCATGACCCCCAGTGAGAAGGCAGTGTTGAAGATCACATAAGATTCTGTGTGGAAGGGGCCCAGAACAAGGCCTGACACACAGTAGACAAGCCTTGGTGGGTATTTTTATTTCTAATTTAGCTAAACTCCAGCTGAGAGGCAGGAACTATTGCTGAATTTTACAGACTTGGCCTCTGTGGGTCTGAGAGAGGAAGTCTGCTTAAGGTCTCACAGCTGAGCTGGCCCTCTGACCCCCCACACAGGGCTGGTCCATAGGAGTTGCTCAGTAATATCTCATCTAATCCACAGTAGTTGCCCAATATATAAATGTCAAGGAATTAATTCAGGCTTTTCCAAGTGCTCTTCCTGACCAAGCCAAGCTTCTCAAAGCCTTTCCAAAGGGCTGTTCCTTTATCCCTTCACACCTGTGCATGCTCCTGTCCGGGTCTGGGGCGCCCTTCAAACTCAGACCCTGCCTCTTGCTCACAGCCACTCACCTTCCCCATCCCCTTCAGACGCATGCCTGGTCCCTAGTAAATACCAACTCCAACTGTGTGCTGGGAGCGGAGCCTTTGGCCAGACTCATCCTTAAGTCTGCCGTTTTATGATTTGTTTTCTGTTTGTTTCCTTATTCTCTTTTCTTACCTTTTTGCGGGTTATTTGGACGTTTTTCAGGATTCCATCTTGGTTTATTTGTGGAGTTTGTGAGTATATCACTTTGTAGGGTTTTCTTAGGCCACACACTCACTGGGAGCACAGCAGGGGATGGGAGTGAGAGCTGGAGGGTGACATGTTGTCTCAGTTTCCTCGTCAGTGGCCGTGGAGAAGAGTGAGCTAATCCATACAAAGGGCTTGGAGATGCCCAACAAACATGAGCACTGCTGTCCACAGTTTCAGAGCTGGGGGTGCAGAGGTGTGTGCCCCCGGGCTGGATGCCACAGAGAGTTCTCAGTCACCCTATAAACTAGGTGAGCATTCTGCCCATTTGACAGATGAGAACACTTGGCTCAGAGAGATTAAATGACCCCCAAGGTCACACAGATCTCTTACTCTAGGGCCTGGTGCACTGCTGTGGGCACCTCCCACATTACTTCTCTGTATGGAGAACCCCGGCCCCCTAACCTTAGACCCCAAAGATCTGCTGCTGGCTCTTTTATCTCAGCAAAGGGCCCACCGTTTTCACCATCTGCCAAATCCTGTTGTTTTTAACCCTCAGTATAGTGTGTCTTCATCTGTCCACTTCCTTTTGTCCCCCCACCGCAGCTGGCTGGGTCAGGTCACTGTCATCTCTCACCTGGGCCCCCATTACCGTGCTTGCCACCACTCTCTCTACTTCCACGCTGTGCTTCTGCCTGGCCTGCCACTCTCCACACTGTCCATTTCCCCCTGGCCTGCTCCTGAACCCAGCTGCTACACAGCCTCGCTGCTCTCGCCCCAGCGCGTGCTCCTCAGCCTCACCTGTTACCTCCCTGGACGTGTCAGCCTCCAGCTACCTCACCCTGCAGGGCTGGATGAGAAGTCCAACGATATCAATCACAGTGTTCTGTAGTGGCCTGTGTCCAACACGAGGGCTGCATCTGCCTTGATCATCTGGCATACGGTAGCTCAAAAACTACTTGTTGAAGGAGTAACTGGAGGTGTCCAGTTACCTGTTTGGTCTTTTAGCTGTCTGACAAGGAATACCTCAAGAGCTAGGTCTGCATCTAGTTCATTCCTGGGAGATGTTGGCCATTCACCAAAATGTCACTGAGAAAGCAGCTCTCAGCCCTCACAGGGAGGTTTGTAAGCAAGCTGAGGATGCATACGTCTATGTGAATAAAAGGAAAAGTCTACGTGGAGATGTGTACCAGGGGCTCTGGAGTGGAAAGAAGGAATCCCAGGCAACAGGGGCTCTGGGTCACAAGGGGAAGCCGTGGATGTGACACCAGAGTTGCTGGTCAAGTGAAGGAATAGGCATTCAGGCTGGGGGACAGAGGAGAGAAGGAGGAGAGTATGGTGTGTGGAATGAGGGTGGGGTAGGAAAGGTGACCGCTCACCTGTCCTGCGTGCCCTGCACGTGCCAAGCCCCCTGCTAACCTCTCTAGATTCATTACCTCAGCGAGGAGGGAGCTGCTGCCATCCCCACTCTACAGGCAGGGAGCTGGGGCCAGTACAGGGGCCACATAGCCTGTGGGCTTATGAAATCCAGGGGACTGTAAAGCCCACTGTCCTGGCAGGAAGGCCATTTTAGGGAGGCATTGGTGACATTTTTACACTCCTCCCACACCAAGACAAATGAACTGAAACCAGAGAGAGATGATGGCAACTGTCCCAGCTGCCACAGTTGGCCAGGCGCGGAGCTGGCCAGAACCTCATTTCCAGCGAGGCCAAGGTACTGGCTTGACACCCTCACCTGCAGGCAGCATCTCTGTGATCCAACCTCAGCACAATGCCAGGAACCCAGGGCTTGCGAAACTGCAAACAGGACAACAGAGATTGGGGCCCTAGTGGGTTGGTGTCTACTGTACTCAGATCTGCCCCTCCAAGGGAGTTGGCCACACCTCGGGGGTTGTGGGGGGGGGGAGCGGAGGTGATTGTACCCTCTTTTGAGGGGCAGCCTGGTGAACACGCAGAGCACTGAGCAGGGAGCCCTGGGTTCAAATCCTGCTTATACCCTGCCCAGGCTGTGTAATCCCATCCCAGCTATTCCCACGCCTGAGCTGAAGTTTCTTCACCTGTATGACAGAGACGATGAGACCTGCCTGGCAGTGCCAAGGTAGGAGCAGAACTGATGGGGGATGTGAAAATACACCAGCATATACAGCTGCACTTGACAAACCAAATGCCAGCACCTTGCAGCCTCAAGAGGCTCAACTGTGGAAACTGGCCCATGGAACTACATCTACACAAGCCTGGAGATGGTCTAGCAAAAATTGCCATCACTTTCCCTTGGACTAGAGATCTCAGCCTTGTGACTCTCAGCCTTGACACAGTTCATGGACATGTTTTGTTGGCCCATAATCATTTTTTAAAAATATGATTAGTTGCCAAGATTTAAAAACCAGGAGATTTTACATACATTTCTGGGTCAACTTGAAAACTGGACAACCTTGTCATACCAAGTCCACATTCTCAGATGGTGACACAGACTGCAGCTGATTAGTGCCCTAGTCCACCTGGGCCTTGGAGGCATTTGGGTTTCTAACCCCTGAGCTAGACTGAGCACCCACAGGGGCCAGCAGTGCATGGGCCCATCATTGCTAAATTCCTTCTGCTACAGCCAGGGCTGCAAGCTGACCAGGCCACAGAGCCCACAAACCAAGGAATAGGGCCTTGGGGGTTTCCCAGGGGACTGAGGTAGCCCTCACTGCTCAGCTTCCCTCAGAGAGAGAAAATGGAAGGAGGGAGGAAAGGAGGCAACCCAGCCATAGCACGGTCCTACAGAGCATCTGGGGGCAAGAATCTGGCTGATTTTGCTGGAAGAAGGAAAGGTGTGCCAAGGCCTAAAAGACATAGGGAATTTCCTCACTGGAGGAATGCAGAAGAAGGTTAAGAATGCTCCTCTAGAAGGCTCTACAGTTCTTTTCTGCCTGGCTCACAAGAGATAGTATGTAGCAATACCATAGCAAAGAGGCGCCATGCCAGCAGAGAAACCTGCACTGGAAACCTAGCTCCACCACTTATTAGTTGTGCAACCTTGGGCAAGTCATTTTACCTCCCTGAGCCTTGGAGTCATCATCTCTAAAATGGGGATAATAAACTTACCTTGCACAATGTTGTAAGGACTAGGAGATCATGGATGCAGAGTGCTCAGCACAGGTCTCACACAGCAGGAACAGAATGAAAGGAGCCTGTGAGTAATTCCAAAGGCACTCCTGCCTGTGGGAGACTCAGGCCTGACTTAGGATACCACCCATCTAAGGGCATCTATGTCAAGGCCTCACATGCCCAGGTAATGGTCACCTCTGGTACCCAGGAGACCTCCCTGGATGGGAAAGGAAACCCAAGGGTGGTTGTGGTCACTGGGATGTTGGGTCCAAGGCCTGCGGTTGGGGCTGGCATCTGCTGAGTCAGGCCCGGGAGAGATGGCAGGAGGGCCATTTCTCTCCCCCAGCAAGCTATCCACTGAGGGGAGGTTGGGAGGGGAGCCAGAGGTCATTTCCTCTGACTCAGCGGCCATTCTCCTCTCAGAGGAGCTCCCCTGGAAGATAGGACATCTCCATGTGGCGCTGGCCTGCCTGCCGGCCAACCTGCATGCCACCCAGCACAGTCTGGGCTTTGTGCTCAGACAAGAAAGGGACACTTGTGATCCAGACAGGGGGTCGGGTGCTTCTATTTGGCCTGGGATTCAGCTTCCCTGGGTCAGCAGTGTCCTTTCCTCTGCTACTGCCCACGCTCCTTCCACCCCTTCCCGGAGAATGGTGGCTTGAGAAGAGGAGCAGAGACCCACCGCGGGCCCAAGCCACGGTTTGGCACATGCTCTGGCCGTGAGGAGGAGGGATGCGAGCGTCTTTCATCTCCCCTGGTAGGGACCATCACCTTTGGGGCACCCAACTCGGGTCAGGCCATTTCGCTGGCGGGGGGTGGTGGTGGTGGGGTTTGGGTTTGGGATGACGGGCACAGACCCCGGACCCATGCCTCCTCCTCCCGTGGCTGGCCCAGGGGCTGGCCCGCCCCCACGTTTGCTGCCACCCCAGGAGCCCTGCTGCGACGACTGCAGCCACGTGGGAGCCAGCTCCTGCCCACGGGGCCGCTCGCCCCCCACCCCCACCCTCGACGGCTGTGGAGGCAGGAACACCCAGACGGGCCAGAGGGTCGAAGTTCCCCCCACCGCGAGAGGGAGAGTCCCCCGGGGCTTCGGCCCCTCGTGGGGGCGGGGATAGGGGGTCGCCGCCCTGCAGCCGCGTTGCCGGGGAGCGCAACCCGGTTGCTGTGGCAACCGTTTCCAAGCGAACCGGCGGCGGCTTGCGCCCTGCT
This sequence comes from Grampus griseus, assembly GCF_964374135.1. Lineage (NCBI taxonomy): Eukaryota > Metazoa > Chordata > Mammalia > Artiodactyla > Delphinidae > Grampus > Grampus griseus. The sequence goes on along the minus strand of NC_139019.1, from coordinate 153,134,600 downwards.
CCCGCTTCTTGGCTCACTGGCGCCTTCCCTCTCTCTCCCTGCCTCCCTCCCTTCCTCCGGTGTGGGCTGGGGGAGGGGCCGGCCGGGGCGGGGGTCCGGGGCGGCGACCCGGGGCCAGGGCGCGGAGCCGCCCGCGGGGAGGGGCTTAGCCCCGGGATCATCTTCCGCCCGCGCTCCGGACCCGACCGGCCCGCCACCGCGGTACTCACGGGCCCAGGCATCCTCCTCGAGCTCGTCCTCCTGGCTCGGGGCGAGCGGCACGGGCCCCGCGGACAGAGCCCGCGACCCGGGGGAGGCGGCGGCGGCCCCAGGGAACGGACTGTGGCAGCGAAGGCGGCTCCGAGAGCTGGGCTGGAGCCGCGGGGCGCGCGCACGGGCGCGTACACGGCGCGTACCGAGCCCGGCGTGCGCGCGCGCGGCCGCCGGCAGAGGGCCCCCACCCCCAGTCAGTCGCCGCCGAGGATGCTGTCCCGGGAGCGAAAGGCTGAGGACCCGGCACCCACCTGCCGCACCGAGACTCGGCAGGCAGGGCGCCGGGTTCACCCTGCACAGGGAATGCCCACGCCACGCCGCACAGCTCCTGGCAACAGGCTGTCCGGACCCGGCAGACGCTAGCAGACCCGGGCACACCGTCGTCGGCTGAGCACACAGGATGCTCAGCCAAGGAGCTGAGATGGAGAACGAACCTACCTACCTACCTACCTCCACCCGGAGAACGCACACATGTCCAGGCCCTGGCCACATCCTGACGGGCACCGCACACACGCAGTGGGCAGGGGCTGGAGCAGGCAGGCACCCCAATGTGGCTCCAACTCACAAATACATAGCCCACTCCCAACTCACGGCCCTTCCCACTGTGTTCCCAGCACACACTATCACATGTCTAGTAAGAAGTAGCACAGGGAAAACCTAGTGCTGGATCCATAGCCCTGGCTTTCATGGACCCTGCTCATCCCCAGGGAACAGAGGTGAGCTCTAGTGAGGGCCCCGCTACCTAGGCTGAGTCTGAACCTGACTGTCCATCAGCCTCTTAATTGGGTTCTTTGTTTCCAGTCCAAATTCTCCACCATGCTTAGGGTGGTCTTCTAAAACATCCTCCACCATCATGTTGGCTGGGGCATTTTGAGTTCCAAGTGACAGAACCTCAAAACAAATAGGCTTGAGCTCAAAGGCATTTGGCACATGTAACTGCGAAGTCCAGGGGTAGATTTTAGCTGTGATCACAATTGTGTTCCAGCAATGGAATGAGGCATTTATCTGTTCTCTCCACTCGGTTCTCTTCTGTTTGCATTATTTTCAAGCAAATTTGCCGCCAAATGGTGGCGAGGATGACCCCATAGCTCTAGGCACAAGTCACCCATCCCCGGAGGAACTGAGAACCCCAATTCTTCCCCAACAGTTCTAGCAACCCCCTACGTTCTTTTTGGATTCATTTTGGCCAAGTGCCCATAGGTGATCCAATCGAGGTATGGGGGAAGGGATATGTGTTCAGCCACCCAGTATGTTACCTTTTCTTTGAGCACCCTGATTTCATTGGGGGACTCATTTCACCCCATTAGTTGCCCCCGATGTACAGTGGGCAGGTTCCCAGCCTGGTCATTTGGATTCCTTGGATCTGGAGCTCAGTGGTGCAGAGACATAAACATGGCTGTAGCATATTGCTTCTGGAGGTTGTGCCTTGATGAGCTGCCTCAGTTCTGATTCTTCCCCACTCAGCTCCTCCATATCTTTTTTTTTTTAATTAATTAACTTTTGGCTGCATTGGGTCATCGTTGCTGCGCGCGGGCTTTTCTCTAGTTGAGGCGAGCGTGGGCTACTCTTCATTGTGGTGCATGAACTTCTCATTGTGGTGGCTTCTCTTGCTGCGGAGCATGGGCTCTAGGCTCACGGGCTTCAGTAATTGTGGCACGCGGGCTCAGTAGTTGTAGCTTGCGGGCTCTGGAGCACAGACTCAGTTGCTCTGCGGCATGTGGGATGTTCCCAGACCAGGCCTCGAATCCGTGTTTCCTGCATTGGTAGGCGGATTCTTAACCACTGCACCACCAGGGAAGCCCCTCCATATCCCTTTAACACTTTCTAAGTTAGCTATAGGACAGCTCTGTCACTTGCAACCAAAGATTCCTAACAGCCCAACCTGGGTCACATGCTCTGGGTGTATGTGTATGCAGGGGGTGCAAGCCCAGTCTCATATAAACCAAAAGGACTGAGGGGAGTCTACCCAAAGGAAACATGGGGTGCTTTTGTACATGCTAGGGAGACACCCTGACACAACCACCTACAACCCTTCAGGACTGCCCCACCCTCCAGATGAGACCCCGCATCTTAACACAGCTTTCAAAGCCCAGGATGGCAGAGTCTCGCTGACCTCCGCTCCAGCCACTACCCCACGTTCAACCATCCTAAACCACTAGAGGCGCTAGACCATCCGTCTCCTCCCCTGGGAACATCTGATTCTGTATCCTGGAGGGTACCACTTGACACCTTTGTGGCAAGGGGCCTCCCCTGTTTGGTGTTGGCCCCCAGTCCCAGCATCATCTCTGCTACAGTGCTGATCACACTGGGTCCCACTGTCCCCACGTCTGCTTGCCTACCAGACAGAGCTCGAAGCTGGCAGGGGCCTCATTTCCATCTGGGTCCCCCAGCTCTTACCATAGGGCTGGATGGAGGAGGTGAACTTGGGCAAGGCTTGTTAAGAAGTGAATTCTGGGAGTTTTCTCTGCCAAGCATCCACTGTGGTAAGAACTTTAGGGTGGGTTGAACCCTAACCAAGAAGTTCCTACCTAGCCTAAGGGGAGTCTGGTGGGAGGTCTGGACCCACCCGGCTACCTGGCACTCATTTACCCTCGCACACCTGCCCAGAGCTGGGCTGTGGCTTCTGCACACTAATACCTATCTCCCCCCACCACCCACAAGAAAGCCTGGAGCACCTCAGGCCCCAACCTCTCACCTCCAGCTTCTTCATCTTCAGCTGGCTTCCTCTCCAAACTGCAATGGCCGCTCACCAGCTGGAAGACCTAGGTAAGGCCCTCTCCCTACTCCATTTCCCTCAAGTCAATAGAAGCAGCGGTGTGCACTCCACATACCAAGAGCTAGGCCGCCACCAGAGGCCCCTTCAAAGTTGGTACTTGGAACCTTGACTTGTCCTTAAGATAGCCATCAGCCTGACCCCCAGCACCCACATACCCCCAACAGGCAAGAGTCCTGCCAGTGACCCAGGGGCTCAAGGGGGTGACTGGCTACTTAGTTGGATTCTCATAGATGCCCAGTGAGGCGATGGGTATCACACCCAGCTTTCCAGACGAGGGAAGGGCCTATGCAAAGGCAGCTTGGCAAGTGGCCAGGCTGGTACTTGAACCCAGAGCTATCCAACTGCAAAGCTCATGTGGCCTCTGTGGCACTGGGTACCCAGCCCAGAGGCAAGGAACAAACACTTATGGTGGTTACAGAGCATCCCTGGGGGGCTGGGGCCACTGGGATGCTACAGACCAGGAAAAGACTTGTGAAGTCTGGGACAGACTTGTGGTCAACAGGCTGCCACTCCCAAGTCTCTGCACAGGTGGAATGCTCCCCAACTTCCTCTGTCCCCCAGGTGAATGTCTCCTTCAAGACCTGGCTCAACTGCTACCTTCAGAGAATCTTCCCTGATGGCCACATGGCTGGTCTCCACCCACCTCTGCCACAGCCTAACTTCCAGCATCACCAGTGTCTGTCTCTGCCCAGCCACATTTCCTGCTTCAAAGGCAAAGCAGAGGAATGGCTCTAACACATGTGTACTGGCCCTGGGCAAATCACACAGCAGGTGTCCAGGTAAGACAGACTGGGCAGGTGCTCCTAACTGGCAGGTGTCCAGGTAAGACAGACTGGACAGGTGCTCCTAGCTGGCAGGTGTCCAGGTAAGACAGACTGGGCAGGTGTTCCTAACAGCAGCTCCCACCTTACTCCCCAGGCCGCTCCAAACCCACGAGCGGCAGCCAGGCCACCTTGGCCTCGGAGGGGATACTGCCAGCTGAGCCCACCTCTCCAGCACAGGCCCACACCCTAGTGGTTCCAGAGCCAGACCCATACCTAGCGGGGACCCAAGGCTTCTTTTCTGAGGCCTCAACCTGCTGAGGAAGCTGCTGGGCCCAGAGGCCACCAAAGCCTGGCTGCCTGGAGAGGCTACCCCAAGATCGGCCCTGGGGGCCCTTGGGCCTTGCTGGAAGGGCAGCCGCCACTATCCCCACTTCCAATCTCTTTCCACTTCCAGCAGGGCCAGGGAAGCAGGAAGACCCCTGGACCACCAGGGGCAAGAAAGAGGCAGGCAGGGGCAGCTGGCCAGGTTTGTGCTCGGACTGTATTCACACAGAGACATGTGGCAGCTTATATTGGACAAAATGGGTAATAAAAATTGGCTTTAAATATGGAAAAACTGGGACCCTGTAATCCCACGCTACTCTAACACTGGGACCAGGATGGCCATCACAGTCCGGGAGGGGCCAGGGCTGGGGCCTAGGGTGCAGGCCCACAGCCTCGCCTGCCCCCTTCTCTCTCTCTCTCTCTCTCTCTCTCTCACACACACACACACACACACACACACACACACACACCACAGGCACACACTGGGAGGGGTGGATTATTGCTGGGCACATGTGTCTGTTATGAGGGGAGTCTGGAATGTTTGAGGGTTGGTCAGGGACACCCCCACCCCTACCCTTCCCCTGGCCTGGGATGGGGTGTTTCTGCACGAGGTGTCTTCAGGACAGGGCCCAGCACAAGGGACGAGGTGACCTGGGAGCTGGAAGGCAGAGGCAGACCCATCTGGGACAGCCTGGGCAGTGGACTGAGGGGTCCCAGGGTCAGCCCAATCTCTGGTCACACTTTGGCACAGGCCTAGGGGACAGAAAGGTCCCAGATCCAGCTCTGACAGGTGCTGAGAAGGGACAGTATTGGGCCCCAGAGGTGGCGGCCTAAGCCCAGGGCGGCAGGGGCAGGCACGAGTCTCACTCGGAGGTCGGCGGTGGCAAGCACAGTGCTGGGGGCCCAGGGGCCTGGCCTGGCCCAATCTCGCCCGTCTCAGCTGGGCCTGAGGTGCCTGGAGTGTGGCAGCAGCCCCTCTGCCGGCTCCAGCGTGGGTCTTAAGAACGCTCTGGTTGCTATATACATTCGTACAAAGACATAAATACAGAAAGCCCCGAGCTCCACAGACAAGAGCTGAAGGGACGCACCTTTGTCCCAGGGACAGTCCAGGCCTTGCCAAACTCAGCCAGACCAGGGGCTGAGGGGCAGAGGGCACTGGGGACAGCTCCGGCTGTGTTCCCCAGGCCACAACTTGAGTGGACAATGGGGAAGACCACTGTGCAAAACTGTAAACAGCGCTTGGAGTAGCTGCTACCGCCAACCGCCCGGCGGGGTCTCAGGTTGGGGGCTAGAGACGGGTGGGGAGCTCGAGGCGGGCGGGAAGCTCTTCCTCACTGTCGCTGCAGTTCCCACAGCAGTCCTGGAGGGCGGGGAAGACACGGAGGGAGAGAGGCAGAGCAGGCGCAGTTAGCTACCAGGGCCGTCACCTGGGCCGGCCCTGCCAGGGCAGACCAGGAGCTCCGTGCTCCAAGGAGGGGGCTCCCCACGAGGAGCCCAGAGCAGCAGCTCAGGCCAGACATGTGTGGACATCAGTGCAGAGGCTGCTGGCAACAGGCTGAAGTGAGGAGGACCAGGTGGATCCCAGGCTCTGCCAGGGCCCTCTCCCCTGGGGCCGGTGGAGGCAGGGCATGGGGAGACAGATGGCTAAGCAAGGCTAGCAGCTTGCAGGTGCTGGGCACGGAAGCAGTGGGGAGGGGGAGGTAGGGAGCGGGCACCAGACTTCTTTCGCCCACATCTCGCCTCTGCCATGGAAGGGCTGTCTGTGGCTCCCCAAGGCCGGGCAGCAAGGCCAACCCATGGGGAGCCCACACTGCTCACCTCTGGAAAGAGAAAAGAGGCCGTGAGCCCAGCCGGGGGTGGGGGACAGGCGGGAATGAGGCCAGAGACCCTGGGCACCGCTGACATGGCTGGAGGATGCCTACTCCCCGCGCATGCAGGCACCGGCTCTGCCTCCCACCCACCGTCCCCTGGAGCCAGGTGGGGGACCCAGGTAGGACACTGCTGGGGGTTACCTGGCGACTGAAGAGCCTCTGCAGCAGTCCCTTCTTTGGGGGTGCAGGTGGCTGGCCCTTCCAGTCCAGGTCTGGGGGAACCGAGCCATCCAGCCCGAAGACATTCAGCTCCTGGAAGCACTCGGTCTCCACCATCTGCCACAGAACAGGTAGCTGTGAGTACTGACCCCAAGGGTGCCCCTCTGGAGCCCACCCCATCAGCTGGGCAGGTCCCCACCTCATTCTGCCAGGGGATGGACACACTGCCCGTGGCAAATTTCTGGTAGAAGTCCTGGTCAGTGGCTTCCAGCTCCACACCCTTAACTGTGGAGAACTGTTCAATATCCAGAACATCCTTGCAGTAAATGGCCTGGGGCTGGGGGGACAGAGGCAGTGGTTAGACAGGAACACCACACACACCCCTCCTCGACAGGAGGGCAGCTCAACCCTGAGCTGGGGCTGGGTTTGCCCTGACCCTTGCAGCTTCCTGGTTTGCAGGTGCCCCCAGTGTTTACAGCAGCACTATTAACAATGGCCATGACATGGAAGCAACCTAAGTGTCCATCCACAGATGAGTGGGTAAAGAAGATGTGGCATATGTATATAAATAATGTACAGTGGAATATTACTCAGACATAAAAAAGAATGAAATAATGCCATGTGCAGCAACATGGATGGACCCAGAGATTATCATACCAAGTGAAGTAAGTCGTACAAAGACAAATATATTGGGCTTCCCTGGTGGCTCAGTGGTTGACAGTCTGCCTGCCGATGCAGGGGACACGGGTCCGTGCCCCGGTCCGGGAGGATCCCACGTGCCGCAGAGCGGCTGGGCCCGTGAGTCATGGCCGCTGAGCCTGTGCGTCCGGAGCCTGTGCTCCACAATGGGAGAGGCCACAGCAGTGAGAGGCCCGTGTACCGCCAAAAAAAAAAAAAAAAAAAGACAAATATATTTAACATGACATCACTTATATGTATGACATCACTTATATGTGGAATCTAAAAAAATGATACAAATGAACTTATTTACAAAACAGAAACAGACTCACAGACATAGAAAACAAACTCATGGTTATCAAAGAGGAAGGGGGGAGGATAAATAAGGAGTTTGGGATTAGCAGATATATTTTACAATATATAAAATAGATAAACATCACAGTCTTACTGTATAGCGTGGGGAACCATATTCAATCCCTTGTAATAAACTACAATGGAAAAGAATCTGAAAAAGAATATGTATACACACACATATACACATATATACATCTGTACATATATATATATCTGAATCACTTTGCTGTACACCAGAAACTAATACACAACATTGTAAATCTACTACACTTCCAAAACAAAACAAAACACAAGTGCCCCATGCACTTCCTGAGCATGGCAGTCCCTTCTCTCTGAGGCCCAAGTTCCCCTCTAAACTGGGGCTCATTATCCCTCACTGCTCACTGCCTGACAAGGCTGCAGAGCTGACCCACGGTGGCCAAACAGCCCCCACAGTGCCATACGGAATCAGCAACAGGCACCCCCCTCCACCTGTATACAGCTGTCTAGGTGCAACTGGTGAGGGCAGCGCAGACTGAATCTCAGCTGGGTACTCCATGCGGGGCCTGGAGCTGATAGGTCCTCTGTCCTGGGATGTCCAATGGCATATTCCATCCCCTTCTGCTTCACAGCCAACCAAAGGATCAGAACATTCCTCCCACCTCTCTGCGCCCCCAGCCCTCTGCCAGGAGCCCACCTCACTCCAGAAGGCCGCTTCTTTTTTCATCGTTACATTTTTTTCTAAGTCCTACTGTTAAGGATGTCAAAATATTATCATGTAAAATCATACAGCCGCTTTTTGGAAAAGTCTGGCAGTTCCCCAAAAGGTTAAACATAGCGTTACCATATGAGCCAGCATTCAACTTCTAGGTGTATGTCCCAGAGAAATGAAAACATATGTCCCCACAAAAACTTGTATGTGAATGCTCAAAACAGCATTATTCATCATAGCCCCAAAGTGGAAACAACCCTAATGTCAATCAACTGATGAACAAACAAAATGTGTCATATTCATACAATGGAATATTATTCAGTCATAAAAAAGGAATGCAGGACCAATAAATGCTACAACATTGGTGAACCCTGAAAACAGTATGCAAAGTGCAAAAAGCCAGTCACAAAGGACCACATATTATATAATCCCATTAATATGAAATGTCCAGAATAGGCAAATATAGAGAGACATAAAGTAGATTAGTAGGGATGTCCCTGGTGGCGCCGCAGTTAAGAATCTGCCTGCCAATGCAGGGGACACGGGCTCGAGCCCTATTCCGGGAAGATCCCACACGCCGTGAAACAACTAAGCCCATGCACCACAACTACTGAGACTACACTCTAGAGTCCGTGAGCCACAACTACTGAAGCCTGCATGCCTAGAGCCTGTGCTCTGCAACAAGAGAAGCCACCGCAATGAGAAGCCCGTGCACCACATCAAAGAGTAGCCCCTGCTCGTCGCAACTAGAGAAAGCCCGCGCACAGCAACGAAGACACAATGCAGACACACACACACACACACACACACAAAAGGTCGAAGAGTGGATGCCAAGGGCCAGGGGAGGGGAGAATGGGGAATGACTGCTAATGAGTATGGGGTACTTTGCGGGGAGGGGTGATGAAAACGTTCTAAAATTGATTGCGGTGATGGTTGCACAACCTGACTATGCTAAAAGCCATTTAATTATATCCTTTCAAGGAGTGAGTTGTATGGTATATGAACTCAATAAAGCTGTTAAAAACTATATCATCATCAAGCACATTTTTCATCTGCTGCTTCTAAAAAAAGTTAAACTCCAGGGCACTGATTTTCAAGGTTGGTGTGCAGGGAAGGAGGAGTAAACTCGAGTGGCAGGGCCAGCCCTGAGGCAGGCTGCCGGAAGTCAGGCTCTCAGTTCAACTGCCCACAGCAAGGCTAAAACCGTGGGTTGCTGGTGAGACCCACCTACAAGATGCAGTTCTGCAGAGGCAGCAGCCCACTAGGTGGCCTCCCACTCCCGATCCTGCTCCCCTGCTCTGTGGCCCACACCCCCACCTCACATTCTTGCTCCACGTTCCCTGCACATGCTCATGCCAGCTACACTGGCCTTCACTGCTGTTCCACCTCTCAAGGCTGGTCCCTGTACTAGGATCTTAATGCCTGGCTGCTCCTTCTCCCTGGAATGCTCATGCCCCAAATCCTGGTACAGCTCTGTCCTTCACGTATTTTAGGCTTCTACTTAACCAACAGCTCCTCAGAGACCATCCTGTCTAGAAATACTCCCACCTCCCCACAACTCTTTTTTCACTTACTGGTTTATTTTGCTGTGTCTTCCCACTAGAACATGAAGGGAGGACTGGGTCCTGTTGACTCTATTAATTCTGAGGTCTGGTACATATGGGCACTCAGAATATTTGTTGAATGTGTAAACAATCACGTGCATGGTTGACAGCCACCAACCTGGCCTGCCCATCACCTACCTTCCTCCCCCGTGTTCCTGGTGAACTGTCAATCACAGGTCCCAGTCCTTTTACACATGAGAGGGGGGGCAAGCACGTGATCTAATCTTGGCCAATCAGAACCTTCCCTATGACTTTATACAGAGAAGCCTGAATTCAGTGGGAGAACAGTCAACAGGCTGCAGCAGAGCCAAGAGATGGAGTCCTGACAACATGGTATGAAACCCTGACATTGGCCCTACTCTGGGACTTTCTGGCCAAATGAACCAATAAGCTCCATGTTGGGCGTAAGTTTGAGTTGGGCTTCTGCCACTTAGAATTTGATGACTCGAGGATGTTTCTGCCAGGAGGATGCCTGACCCACTGAGATGCTCAGTAAATGAGTGAGACTCTGCAGAGGGGAGTGTCCTGCTCCCAGACAGGAGGTCAGCGTTGCCAGGTGTAGTGGGCAGCAGATATTTTGCCAGCCCAATGGGCCTTTCCCCTGCTGGCAAGGCATCTTAGTTTTCCTTTGGGAAACCGATCTCCCACCACTGGCAGTGGCTCAGGTGGGTATAGGATCCAGGTGTGGCTGCTGAGGGGCCTCTGGGCAATCAGGCAATGAGCATCAGCCTCAGGCCTTGTTTTTCCTTTTCGGACTTCTTTTGAAATTATTGGGCAAGAGGCACTCTCTGTCTTCTAGGGTGGCTGAGCTGTTAAGATGTAGGCCTGCCACACCCTGGGGACAGCTGCCTGAAAGAGAAGCCTGCACACTGACCAGTAGTGGTCAGAGAGAGGAAGACGGAATTCCTGCAACATTGTTGGAGCCCTGGATCGGGTGGGCCAAAAGCAAGGCCTCTCCCACAGCTTTTCATTTTTCTGAGCCTGGTGAATTCTGTTTTGCTGGTTAACACACTTGAGTTTTCTAACACTTGCAATGAGGGTGTCCCAACCAATCCTCCAAGAGCCCCCAACCCTTCCCGCTCACCCCTGCCCCCCAGCCAGGGCTTGGCCCTGCCCTCGGCAGGAGGGGGCAGCACTCACATCAGGCTTGAAGGGTGGTTCTAGCATGCCGGCTCCCAGCCGCTTGAAGTTCAGCTTCTTGAAGAGGGGGTGCTCCTTCACCTCGCGGGCACCGCCCCCCCCACACCCCAGGCGCTCAGCAGGGTCCTTGCAGAGGAGCTACAGCAAGGCAGGGTGGTCAGGGTAGCCCCGAGAGAGGCGCCCCCAGCCCCAGCCCTGGCCGGTTGGGCCTCCTGCTGGCTGCTGTACCTGGGAACAGAGCGAGCGGGCCTGCGGGGAAAAGTGCTCTGAGTACTCCTCGGGCACCTCCTTTACCAGCCGCTCCACCTCCTCCCGCTTGATCTTCTTTTTTCTCTGCTGGAAGGGTGACTGGCCTGCGATCATCTCGTACAGGAGGCAGCCTAGCGCCCACCAGTCCGGGCTGAATGTGTACCGTTCGTTCTTCACCACCTCTGGGGCTGGGAGGGACAGCACAGGAGTTAAGACGGGGCAGGAGGCGGAATTGTGCCCCGGGGCCCCAGGAATGCCCAGCATGCATGTCAAGGTGGGGTAACCAGCTCAGACACCCACTGGCACCACCCAGACAGGCAACATCAGCAGCCCGGTGGGGACTGAGGTGAGTTGGAGAGCACACATCCCATCAAAGTGCGCTGGTATGGCCCTGCAGGGGGCCACGTCTTCTGACTTTTCAAGAGAAGTCAGAAATCCGTATTTTTAACATGAAGCTGTCTGGGTTATCAAATGTTGGCAATCAATTCAGATTGTTTGAACAACAATTTGATTTAAACACAGATGGAGGCCAAATTAGGCCTAGTGTGGCTGCCAGTTTGCAACCTCTAGATTTAATATCAAAGAGAGGAAAGAAGACAGCAACTGATTTGCTGGATAGCTACTGCCTGCCAGGACAGGCAGGTAGGGATTTTTGCCTCTACTACCTCTTTTCATCTTCAAGGCAACCCTGGGAGTAGGTGATGATCACTTTACAGTCAGGGAAAGTGAGGCTGGGAGAAGCAGAATGTCCAGCCCGAGGACACATAACAAGGAAGAGGTGGAGCCCATAGCTGGAGCTCTGTCTATTGTGTCACATGGTCCCAAGGGGAATTTGGGGCCACATCTTGGCCTCCGCCACAGATGGGCACTCCCACTTCTAGCATGGGCAGGTCTCGGGAGTGGAGAGCCGGGGCCATGGAAACAGGTATGAGGCCCTTGTCTTTCACTGGTAGCCACCTGTAGGCCCGGCCAGTAGGAGTAGCTCAATGAATATGTAGTGAGTGAATGCTGTGGATTCACAGTGTGTGGGGCCCTGGCTGAGTCTTGGTCTCCTCATCTATAAAAGAAGAACATCAGCTCTTTCTATTTCCTGAGGTACAGGAGACTTCCCAACAGGGGTGGTGGGACTGGGCCCAAGACAGATAGAGGACCCAGGAGGCTGGCGGGCCAGGGGGAAGGGAGACTCACCCATGTAGCCCACAGTGCCCACACGGCCTTTGATCGTCTGGCCCTCAGGTACGTGCACTGCCAGCCCCAGGTCGGAGATGCGGATGTGACCTGAATGTGGATGGAGAAGCAGGGAGGCCCGTTAGGCAGGTGGGCCAGACCTCCCCCATGCCTCTCCCACCCTTTGTGGCCCCTCACCCACCGTGGTCATCTAGTAGGATGTTCTCTGGCTTTAGGTCCCTGTGGGGAGAGAAGGGCAGGATCAGATGCTGCTCAGTTTGCCCAGCAGCCAGACAGGGCCACCCCCTCCTAGCTCGCTCACCCCCTAGGATGGGATGTGCAGCAAGGTGTGGGAGCCTTTTGTTGCCAGAAGACAGACAGCCCTGCCTTCCCTGGCAGCAGCCCCAACCTGAGGGAGCAGATGAAGGATCTATGCAGCCAGGACTCCTGGGACTCGCTAGGCAAGTGGAAGGCAGTTCCCACTCAGAGGGAAGCTTCCCAGACATCACCAGCAGCTTTGTTCACCTCTAGGGCTCTCCCTCCACTCTGGTGGCTAACTCTACCTTTTCCATCTGTCAAATGAGGCTACTCATCCATCTCCTCATGGAGCTGTTGTGAGGCTCAAATGAAATCATCACCAGTAATAGTAGTAAGAGGAGCTCTCCACTACCGAGTTCTATGTACTTTACAGCATTATCTCATTCATTCCCTACAACAACCTGAGAAGCAGGAGTTATATATAGTCTTTGCTTCCCAGGAAAGAAAATGGTGTTGTGAGCAGGGAGCTGAGTGGCCACGGTCACAGAGTGAGAGAGGGGCGACAATGCCGGGATTCACACGTGGTCAACCAGACCCCAGAGCCTGGGTTCTGAGGCTCTCAAGTCTGCCTAGTGTGGGTGAGTGTGGAGTCCCCAGCCAGAGCCCAGACAGACTTGCGCCTGCAGTGACAGCCCCAGCACACCAACATCTCTCTGCAGCCTCCACCCAAGCCCAGTTGCGGCCCCTGGCCAGGAGGGCCACACCCCTGCACCTGTACACGATGCGTTCCCGGTGCAGGTCCTCCAGGCCGCAGCAGATCTCTGCCGCGTAGAAGACGGCCCGAGCCTCGGGGAAGCCAGCCTGGCCCATGTGGTAGATGTGGAACTTGAGGTCGCCTCCGTTCATCAGCGTCAGCACCAGGCACAGCGCGTCCTTGGTCTCATAGGCGTAGGCCAAGCTCACCTGTGACCAAGAGGGTCCGAGCCCTGAAGCAGGGGCCGTGGGCCACCTGGTGGGGGGGCTGGTGCCAGCCGCCCGAAAAATCCTTCTTAGTACCACTCCCTGGGGCCCAGCCTGCTCCCTAGGCCAGGTGTCAATTCCCCAAACCCACCCTTCCCAGGCATCTCTGAGGACAAGGGAGGCAGTTGTGCCTAGAGGGGGCCTGTGGCAGGGAAGAGATCTTAGTCCAGCGAGTGGGGAGAGCAGGCGTGGCCAGGGGAAAGGGAAGGGTCTCCTGTCTGTACTTACTACAAACCTACTGTTCACTTTCTCCAGGATCTGCTTCTCATTGAGGGCCATGGCCTCCCCTTTCCTCTTCTTGATCCGCTTCTTCTCCAGCTTCTTGCAGGCGTACATCTTGCCTGTTGCCCGCACCTGGCAGGCACATACCTGTAGCCAGGGTAGATGGGGCAAATGGGGACCAGCTGTGCCCTTCCTGGGGGTACAGGGGCTCAAAGGGGGAAGGGGCTTGTCAGGGTCCACCCTACCCCACCTCTGCACTCTGCTGGGCTCTGGCCTGGCCACTCACCTCCCCAAAGCCACCTTTGCCCAGGACTCGGTACTGTCTGAAGGTGTTTTTGGTCACTGGCTGCCTGTGGACAAGGGGTTGGGGATCAAACACTAGCTGATCAGGGGCCTGACGCCCATGAGAGCCCCCACAACCTGGCCTGGCCCAGCCCAGCCCAGCCTTCAAGGAGCTCACCTTTCCAGCCACTTCCACTGCAGGAAACGGTTGAAGTAGATGCTGTCGAGGTAGTCGGTATAAGGGGCCACACTCAGGTACTCGTGGGTCAGCCTATCGAGAAGACCCAGCCCACTGGTCAGCCCCTGACACCCCAAGTTCTTGGCTTGATGGGCCAGGCCCCCTGTTGTGTGTATGCTCAGCCTGAAACGCAGCATCCTCAGCCAGCCCTCTTGCTAACCCACCTAGGTGGGAGACACGCATCCTGGCTGAAGCCCAAGAGGCTACAGAGAGGGGAGGCAACCTGCCCAAGGTCACAGAGCTGGCGCAAGGCTGGGGTGAGGGGCTGAGCTTCCTCACCACCTGCTGAACTGTTCACAGCCTTCTGGGTCCACAGAAACCCACCCGTCAGCACACGATTCTCAGCCTATGGGCAGGGAGAGGCTTACCGGGTGAGCTCCTGGAAGAGGTCTTTGCAGGGCCCCTGCTCCAGCCGCTGGGCACAGTTAGTCACCAGTTGCCGGGGGACGTCAGGGATGAGGTCGGGACCCTAGGGACAAGCCACAGACAGGTCAGTGCAGGGGCTCCCTTGGCCAGCCACCCACTCCCAAGGCAGAGACCTCGGGACTGTGCTGGGGTGGCTATGGGCTGGAGGTGCGCCAGCCTGCCCAGTTGCTGAACTTGGTTTCTGCTGTTCCCCTTGAGGCAGGGTGAAGCAGAGCTGCTGGCAGGCTGCAGGGTCCAGAGCCCCAGCCCACCCTCCTGGGCTCCATGCCTGCAATGCTGCCTGGTGAGCCTGGAGCAGCTCCAGGGCACTCTCTGCCTGAGCTGTGGTCAATCCTCTCCCCATCACTGAGCTCTACCCGCTGCCATCATCCCTCCATCAGTGCTCACTTACCGTGTGGCTCAGAAAATTCTGCATTAGCCGCCACCCACACTCCTTCCGCTTCTCATCAGGGGTCACTTCATAGTCAGCCTGCGGGGTGGGAGGCAGAGAAGCTTGGGGTTTGGGTACAGCAACAGGTGTGGGGAGATGGGGCACATGTGGCCCGGGACCTCTGCCCACCCTTGGTGTTGGGCTGGGCTGCACTCACCACCCCGTCCAGGAAGGCAATGCAGCGGGTCAGCTCGGGCCTCGTGGCGCAGAACTCTCGGAACAGCAGGCGCCCGATGGGCTGCCGCTTGCACAGGCTGTGGTAGTCACACTCTGCAGGCAGGGGTGGGAGCTGTTGGATTTCTGGACCTGGAGCCCACCGGCAGGGCACTCCTGTCCACACCACCAGGCCCGGGGCCCTAACAACAGCTTCCAGCCCTGCAGTATGGCAGCCATTGTCTCCTTTAGAACCCTCACCACAGCAATGAGGTGGCACTACTGTTACTGCCATCATAGCTTGGGACTCCGAGGCCCAGAGAGGATAAGTAATTAGCCCAAGGTCACACAGCCAGGAGTGTGGCTCCAGAGCCGGGGTCCTCACTTCCAGCCGCTGTCTCCTGGTTCACACCACTTGCATACGTCACAGTTGGGGTTGGGTGTGGTCTGTGAGGTTCCGGCCCGGCTTGGGCCCGGCCCACACCTGCTGACTGCCTGGCGAAAGTGTGGGAGGAAGCTGTGGCTTCCGGCGAGCTCGAGGCTAGGCCTCCTTCCCGGCGGTGGAAGCAGCCATGGTGTACTCCTAGCCCACGTGCAGGCCTTCAGAGGGGGCCTGGCCCTTCTCGTTAAGGTTTTGCGGGGCACCTGCAGGGCCAGGCTGGGTGGGGCTGAGCACAGGCCTGGGGCTCCCCGGGCAGTCGGTGAGGGCTGACTCCAGCCCCTGAAGCACCCTCCGCTCCATCCTGCGAGCCCTGCTTGCCTGAGGCCCTCCCTTCCGCTGCTTCCCTCAGATCGCCCCCAATCTGACCCCGTCCTCCTCCCCATGCCTACCCCAACCACCCGCTGCTGTCCTATGTGCTCTCTGCCCTCCACCCAGCCCAAGCCCAGGAACTGAAACTGGGTTGGTGGTGCGGCCTCAATTTCTCTGCTCCTCAAAACCCCCAACCCTGCCCCTCCACCCTGAGGCAAGGTCTTGGGGGAGGCCCCGTGGCACCAGCAAGGCCCTCTCACCTCTTCACCCCAGCCCCCGTCTCTACCCAGGTCTCACCAATGTTGAGCCGCAGCTCTTCGCACTGGCTGATATGAGGGAACTGCAGCATCTGACGCCATTTCTTGCTTTTGCCTTTGCGATTCCCGCCACCACCTGTGGAAGCAAACAGGTGCTGGGTCTCGAGTCCCGCCACTGCCGTGCCTCCCCTCCACCCTCAGTGCAATCCAGAGGCCTTCAGGGTCCAGCCTAGGCCCAGTCCACTCTGGGAGGCACCTCGGGCCTTCCTTCCGTGTGCTGCAACATGCCCTCGCTGGGTTCCAGGACAAACATGGGCCCCTAGGCCCACCTGCTAGGGGCTTCTGGGCTGGAAGAGCCAAGAGGGGCATGAGGCCAGCCACTGGGGGAGAGTGGGGTTTCCAGGTAGCTTTGGCAGGCCTCAGCTTCTTCCTACCAGGTAGGAGTTTCCCAGGTGAAGAAAGAGAAGAACACGATAGTGGTGGGAACTGTGTAAGTCAAGGCCCAGAAGGGAGATGTTCCAGGACATGTGGGACATGCCTGAGAGATGCCAGAGGCAGAGGGCAGCCTGGGTCACCAGGTAGGCTCCAGGCCCCTATTACGAGGCCCTGCATCAGAGCTATCAGAGACGCAAACAAAGTGGTGGCAGGAGGGTTGACACTCAGGATCCCTACCCCTGCTTTCCTGGTCCTGCTACCTGCCTCATTTTACCTAGCTGACCCCTCATCTGTAGCTGCTGAGACCAGGGTAGCAGCTCAAATGCCTACAGAGCCAGACAGGTACAGTAAATGTGGGCCAGATGGTAGACAACAGGGAGTGGTGAGGAGTGTGGGAACTGGACCCGGCATGCCGCTTCAAACAGGGGCAGCTGCAGCACAACCACGGCTGACTGCTTGATTGTTACTAGGCAGGAATGCTGGCCCAGTGTGGCCAGCTCTTTTGACTTTTCAAAATCAGCTGAGACTCTGGACTGTTCCATGAAATATTGGTTCCTATATTTTAAAAAACCCACTGCAGCCCAATAAATAAAACATGTTAGAGATCTAGCTAGATGTGGCCTGTGGGCCATGAGGTTGAAAATGGTGGAAGGAGCCTGAGTCTTGGAATCTTACAGACCTGGGTTTGAATCTCCACTTTACACTTCAGGCCCATCACTTGCTCTCTAGGAACCTCAATTTCTCCATGTGTACTTCAGGTCCAGAGCCATCTCCAGAGGTATTGTGATGGTGACCAGGAGAGTCTCTGTCCAGTACCCAGTAGAGCTGTGGCAAGAGGTGGGTCCCAGCTCCAACAACTCAGTGGCAACCTCAGGCCACCATTATCCCTTGCCTGGCCTCAGTTTCCCCAGCCTTGTTTCCATCTGGCCTGGCTGAAGGCAGGTGGTGCAGGAGGAGCCACCGTCTAGGGAGAGGGCAAGGCTGGGTCCTCCAATAGGCTCCCTGACCTAAGCTGCCTGGGAGAGGAAGTGTTGTAGGGTACCCATTGGGAAACCTGCTAGCAGCCCTCCTGCAGCCTGCACCCAGCATACCCCACAGTCATTGCTCCACTGTGAGTGAGCAACAGACCCCCACCCCCCAACCCAGGGCAAGGCCTCCCCAGAAGGGGAACTCCTCCCCCACCTCTCCATCCGCCTGCTACCCCCATCACTTACTTCCTCCTCTCCCTCCTCCCAGCCACATCAAGGCAGCAGCAGAGTCACATGCAAATATCCTGTCCTGGAACTGCCACCAGAGTCAGTGGGGCTCCTCCCCACCCCAGCCTGGTCCCCTCCCCGTGCCTCTGGGGGCCTGGGAAAGGAAGGAGGACTAAGTGAGGGTTCACACCTCCAGTGCTGTCCCACTTCATCCTCATAGCAATCCTTCCAGACCTGGCCCAATTTTATGAGAAAACCGAGGCCCTGAAATGAGGAGTCAATTGGTCCAAGATTACGAAGGCTGGAGGTCCCAGAGTCAGGACTTGAACCCAGCTCCCTAGGACCACAACCCAAGCTCTTCTCCCACCGCAAACATGCCTGGCATCAGGTGTCAACTGAATACATGCAATCCCAAATCACTCAGGGCCTCAGATCACTTGGGAAGCTGGCAAAGGCCTGGGGTCCAAGCTGTCAGCCAGCTCATGAAGTGATTCCAATGCACTCAATCTACAGACCAGGGTTCAAAACTCAGTGACAACTGGGATTTCCTTTAGTTTTCAGGTCCCACTCTCAACCATCCCACAAAAAGAGTTACTGAAGTTCAGAGAGAAGAGACTTGTCTAGAGCCACCCAGGTGAGAGGGACAGAGCCAGGTTGGAGTAAGGATTCTCCAGTGAAGGCATTGGTCTCAGTCTGGCCATAACCCCCTATGCCTCCTGAGGAAGCCTATCAGAAGGTGCCCACACTCTCTAGTTAGGCAAGGCAGTGTTCTCAGCAGGCCTGAGGCCTGAACTGGCTACAGCCCTAGGGAGGGAGGCCTGGCCAGGCTCTCCCCACCCCTCCTCCCTGGATGGCTGGATGACGAGGCAGAACAGAATCGGCAGATGCCCCCAGAGGCTGGGAGGAAGGCCTAGCCCCAGGACTCGATAATGGACAGGAGATAAGGAAGGCTCTGGGCACTGAGGACCCAGACTGCCATGCCCATTTCCAGGCAGCACTTCCCCAGGGTCAACATGCACTGGGCAGGCAGGGGGCACCAGATGCTGTGCCAGCTGGGGGTTCCTCTGGGTTTCCTACAGACTGCATTGGGGACATCCTGTGTCCTAGGCGTGAGTCAACCAGTCTCATTGTGTGTCCTTGGGGCTAGTCACTGATCTAAGCCTCAGTTTCCCACCTGTAAAATAGGTCAGAAAGGCGAAGCAGATGTCTTTTTCAGCCTGAAACCCCAGCAAAGAGTCCTGACCTCCCTGCCCTAGAGTTCCAAAAAGAAGTGTCTTCTCTGCTGGTCCCTGGCACCCTGGACAGGATAGGGCACAGAGTAGGTGTTCGGTGATTATGTTACTGAGGTGAACAGTGGCAGGTGAGGGGCAGACTGACCGCAAGGCAATGAGGACCAAGTCTGGTCCCTATGCATCCCCAGGATCCTCAGAGAGCAGGTGCCTGGTAATGTCTGAGGAGCTCAGCAACACTAGGTTCACAAGACAGGCTCCCTCTGCCAGGCCTTGCACTTAACAGTCCTACCAGCCTGGCATGCCTCCCTTCCTTCAAAACTCAGCTTCCAGTTTTTTCTGTGCCCATCTGCCCCACTACTCCCGAGGGCAAAAACTGTGACCCATTCACCTCTGTCCCCAGTGTCCTGAGGCACCGAGCAAGTGGCAGTCATGCTGGTAGTATATATGACCAGCAGTTTCCCCACCTCGCAAAGGCTGTGCTACGGCAGAGCCTCGGTTAATTTATTTTCCAAACCTTTTACCCTGCACCAACTTTGTGCCGGCCCAGGCTGGGCGCCGGAGTCTGGGCCCGGGCACGTGGGGTGTGGGCTGCCCCTTTCCCTTCCTGGGGCATCTTCTTACCTCTTACCTGGGAGAGGGCTCAGAGAGGCTCTCCCGGGGCTGGGGTCCCACCCTTCCCTCTTCCTTCCTCTCTCCTCCTCTCACTCCCTCACCACGACCCCACCTCCTCGCCGCGCGGGCGGCGGCCTGACCCACCCCTTGCTGGGCTCCAGCTCCCGGGGGGCAGGTGCGGAGAAAGAGGACCACAGGCCGGAAGGGCTCGTGTCTGCGCGAGGTGCGGGGCACGGAGCGAGCTGCCCTAGGGGATCGGGCGGCTGAGGCACCCGGTCGAGCTCTGAGGCCGCGCGCCCGCGTTCTCCTCACCCAACAGCCTCACCTTCCCGGGCCTTGAGTAGCACCGTGTTCGCTACGATGTTCTCGAGCTCCATGGGCTGCGGCGCCGCCGGGCCCGCCGGGCCGCGCCACCGGCCGGGATTGCGCGAGGGAGCCGGGGCCGGATGGCGATCGGCGCGGCTCGGCTCGGCTCGCAGTGACCGCGCCGCGGCCTCCCGGGCCTCCCCGGCCGCCGCCGCCCGCCGAGCACTCTGCGCCCCCTCCCGGGGGCCACCCCTGCGCCGGCACGCCCCGCCCCGGCCCGCCCACTGTTTACTTTATTCAGCCAATAACCGGGAGAGCGCTCGCCGCGCCGTCTTCCCATTAGACAGCCTCTTCATCATCCCCCGCCCCCAGAGCCAGGAATTCGTTCAAAGGAACAGGGGGGCGGGACTTAAAACGTCACCTCTTCCTGGTTGGTCTGCGGTGGGGTTCAGCCTCTACGTTCGAATTTCTGGGCCTTCGTAGGATACCAAACTGCCAATTAGGGCCGAGCCCTCCGCTGGGACAAAAGAGGTGGGTCCTCTGGGTCACGCCCCGGATCTCTTGTATTTGATTGGATGAAAGAAGCGTCAGTCATTCTCAGCTTTGCACTCTGATTGGGCCATTTGATGTGGGTGTGGGCCAGGTCCTTCTGGCTCGCCTTGGCTTGTCCAGGGTTTGTAGGGGATGCGCTTGGTATCTTGGGCCTCTTGCAGGCCAGCCTCAAGCAAGTTCGGGCCGTGTATCCAGCCGTATTCCTTTGGGCCGGCCCATTCTGGAGGGCGCACATCGTTAGCAGGGAGAGGCCCACAGGAGGGTGCCGGCTTTCCGAGCTGCTCCCAGGCCTCCAGGCCGGCCACCGCGGGCGCCCCAGCCCCGCCCCACCCCGCCCCCACAGCCGGATGTTGTGATTTCTCTCCACCCACACGGCCTTGTCCGCCCTCGGCCTCTGCTGCCTTATAAGGCAGCGCTACCACCCCAAGACGTAGGGAATGAGCTCACACCCATTATATAGGTGGGGAACTGAGGTCCAGTGGAGGGCTGCGGGCCTAGGACTAGGGAGAAAACAACGCCGAAATTTTACAGCTAATCAACACCTTCTAGCTAAACATCCTACTCCCTCCACCCTCACTTCACACACCAGGAAACGGAGGCTTGCCCAAACTTGCGGGTAAGGCAGAGTCCTATTCAACTAGGCTTCTCTGATTCCTATCCATTCATTCATCCAAAAATACAGAGCATGCACTTTGTGCCAGGCACTGGGCCAGGTGCTAGGGAATACAGTGGTGCCAGCAAGATAGTCAATCTCTCTGCCTACCTGCTAGAAGGGGGATAAATATGGTAATCCTATGTGTAAACAAATAAATGGTATGGTCTGAGGGAGTGACAAGTGCTATTAAGACATTAAGACAAAATAGGGGAAATGGTCTCAGGGTGTGACATTTGAGCAGATCCAACCACACAAAGATCTAGGGGAACAGTGTCAAGCAGAGGCAACAGCAAGTGCAAAGCTTTGAGCCTAGAGTAAGTTTGGTATGTTCAAGGAACAGGAAGAAGGCCTGTGTAGCTTCAGGGCCCAAAGTCTGAGATGAGTTGAAGGAGCAGGGATTCTAGGTAGATCCTGAAAGGCTTTGTAAACCATGGAGAGGAGTTTGTTTGTTTTTCTTAAATGAAATGTGGAGCCTTTGAAAGGATGATTTATACTTTTATTTATTTTATTTTTAGGCCATGTGGCATGTGGGATCTTAGTTCCCGACCAGGGATTGAACCCACACCCCCTGCATTGGGAGCACGGAGTCTTAACCACTGGACCGCCAGGGAAGTTCCTGACTTATACTTTTAAAAGATCACTCTAGCTAGTAGACTTTCAGGGGGCCAAGAGTGGAAGCAGAGTGAGCAGTTGGGAGCCTACTGAATTCCAGGAGCGAGAGGATGGTTGCTTGGACTGAGAAGGTGGCAGTGGACATGGAGAAAAGTGCATGGATCTAGGATACTTTGGGGAATAAAGAAAAGTACTTTGAAGGAAAGAAACCCAGTGGTCAGTAGGACAAAGGGCAGGTACCTCACCCAGTGAAGGGTGTTGTGTCTAAGTGAGACCTGAGAGTTAAGTGAGAATGTGCAGGTTTCAGAGGTAACTGGAGTGGGAGGGAAAGAGCCTCTGGCTAGAGGGCTAGCACATGTTCAGAGTTCTGTAGAGGAAGGTGGTTAAGGGCTCATGCATTTGGCACCTGAGGGCAGAGCATTGAACTAGACTTTCAGGTACACATTGGGGTGTGCATGGGGAGGCCTTGAAGAGGCCTGGATCAGGGAGGTCCTTGGAAGCTAGGTAAGGAGTCTGGACTTCATTTTGAGAGTAGTGGGGAGCTGTCCAGGGTGTGCTAAACCAGGGAGTAGTTTGATCATATTTGCTGACTCAGCCACACTGTGCTAGGGGTGAGGTGAAGGGTGGGGAGAGAGGGGCCTAGGCTGACTTGTAAACACCGATTGTTTTGACGCCCAGCATCTGAACACCCCTCCCCTTTGGGAGGAAACCTATAAAATGCAGAGGCAGGCCCTGCTTTCCACTAGGGAAATCAGAGAGGAGGCAGAATTTCCTCTCTAAGGTCCCTGGTACCTGGAGCGTTTCCAATGTTTGCAAGCAGGTCTTTGAAATCCAAAGCAAGTGATTAACATAAGACATCAGAGGACCATTTAGGGTTCATTATGGTGGCAGTGGAAGAAGAGGGGGAGGTGGTCGAGCCAGGCCCTTCCTGGGGTAGGGAAATTCAGCAAGCACCCAAGAGCATCCAATCAGTTCCTTGTCTGCCTAAGTTACCCAGAATCAGCTTCATTGTTTAGAGCCAAGTATCCTGAGTAAGACAGGTGGGAGGCCCTTTTAATAGGAATCACTGGAGAGAGGAATGATGCACTGTGCTGGGGCAGTGGCCAGTGGGTGCAGACAAGTGGCCAGGTTGAGAGCTATCACAGAGCTCGAATGAATAAGACTTGGTGATTGATATGGGGTGAGGAGGGGATGGTATCACACACAACTCTTGGGTTCTGACTCTTCAACCCGTTCTCTAGCTATGACCAAAGTGATCCTTTTTAAAAGGGAAGTCTGCCACCATTCGTCTGACATATGCACTTCTAGGGTTTATCCTACAAATATAATTGCACTCAAGCAAAATAAGAAATGAATGTTCAAGGTTGTTCACTGCAGCATTGTCCAAAAACACCAAATGTACTAATTGTCCTTAATAGGGACTAGTTAAGTAAAATTTGGTCCTTTCCTGTACAGGAATACTATGTAGCTTTAAAAAAAAAAACTGTCGGGGTGCTCTTCATGTACTGATATAAACAATCTCCAAGATATATTGTTAAATAAAAAAAGTGGGACTTCCCTGGTGGTCCAGTGGCTAAGACTCCATGCTCCCAATGCAGGGGGCCTGGGTTCAATCCCTGGTCAGGGAACTAGATCCCGCATGCCTCAACTAAAAGATCGTGCATGCCGCAACTAAGACCTGGCACAGCCAAATAAATAAATTAAATAAATATTTTATAAATCTTAAAAAAATTGAAAAAAGCAAAGTACAGAACAGTGGGTAGGGTTTGCTAGTAGTTGTATACAAAAGGTCAGGATAGGCTAGGTTATGCTGCAGTAACAAACAATCCCCAAATTTCAGTGACTTAAAGCAACAAAAGTTAACTTCTCAGGTACACCTTGTGTCCAGTGCAGGTTGTTGGGAAGTTGGGAGGCTCCACTAGGAGTAGTCACTCAGGGACCCAGGACACTAGAGACTCCCTGTCAATCTGCGCTTCTGCAATGTCAGGCAGTAAAAGGAAATGTGGGGAATCATATGATGGCCCTTAAAGCTTGCATCTGAAAGTGACACAAGTCACTTCTGCTCACATTTCATTGGTTAAGGCAACCACATGGCCACAACTAAGTTGAGAAGGGTGTGGAGGTCCGACACTACTGTGGGAGATTGTATTTTCCAAAGATGAATGTAGCAATACACTCCCATCCCACAGGCATTTCTGCAGTGTGACCTTGCCACCCACACAGCAAGAGGTGGGCTCTCATTTCCCTGTCCTTACTTCTGGCCTGGCTTTAGTGACTCTTGTCATCAGTAGAATATGGTGGAAGTGATACACATGAGATCTGAGGCCAGGTCACAAAAGGCCATGGAGCCTGGGTTTCTTGCAATGCTTGTTCTCTCAGGATGTTCCTTCAGGCTCATCAGCTGTGCTGTGATGTGATAAGCCCACACTGAATAGATTGTTCATGTGTAGATTGGTCATTGCTCTGCTATGGTTGACAGTTCCAGCTGAGCCCAGCCTTCCAGTTGTCCCACCTAGAGCACAAGACAGTTGAGCAAAGAAGCCCCTGGGTGATTCCAGCTCCCGGGCATTCCCATCGGCCCCAGCTGAGGCCCCTGGCATTGTGGTGCAGACAGCCATCCCTGCTGTGTCCTGTCTGAATTCCCAACCCGCAAAATCCATCAGCCTAATAAGTTGGTGTTTTATGCCACTAAGTTGTGAGTGGTTTGCTACAGAGAAATAGATTCTGGAATAACGACTGTACGCCTGGAAGGAGAATAGAATTGGAAA
Organism: Grampus griseus; assembly: GCF_964374135.1. NCBI lineage: Eukaryota > Metazoa > Chordata > Mammalia > Artiodactyla > Delphinidae > Grampus > Grampus griseus. The sequence goes on along the minus strand of NC_139019.1, from coordinate 153,110,166 downwards.
TATTTAGTGAACAACACTAACTCCTACAGATGAATCTGCTTCTGTACGCATGGACCCCCCTCTGGAAGGCCACATGAGGTATGGGAACATTGGTTGCCTATAGGAAGGGGGAGTTAAGTGGCTGGGGACAGGGCTGGAGGGGGGCTTTTCATCTTATACCCTTTGTTTCGGTTTTTTGTTTTGTTTTGTTTTTTTAAATGATTTGTATTTATTTATTTATTTTTATTTTTGGCTGTGTCAGGTCTTTGTTGTAGCATGCGGGATCTTTTTTCTGTTGTGGTGCGTGGGCTTCTCTCTAGTTGTGGCGTGCGGGCTCCAGGGCAGGTGGGCTCTTTAGTTGTGGCGCGCGTGCTCTCTAGTTGAGGTGCAAGGGCTCAGTAGCCCCGCAGCATGTGGGATCTTAGTTCCCTGACCAGGGATCGAACCCGCGTCCCCTGCATTGGCAGGCAGATTCTTTACCATTGGACCACCAGGGAAGTCCCCTTATAGGCTTTTGGAACTTTAATCTTGTATCATGTGACTCTATTGCTTATTTTAGAAACAATCAACCAGGTCCTGTCACTCTCCTGCTCAGAACCCCCCGGTGGCTTCCTGGGGTGGGCAGCCTCAGATGACCCCAATGATCCCTCCTCCTGATATTCACCCCCTGATGTGATCCCCTTTCCTCAAGCATGGATTGGACCTAATGACTTACTTCTAGTGAAAAGAATGCAGCCAAAGTGTTGAAATGTCACTTCATAGATCAGGTTACTAAAAGGCTGTGGCTTCTGTTTTAGGTGCCTTCTCACCCCCTTGCTGGCTCACCCTCAAGGGAGTTGCTCTATGCAGAGGCCTACATGGCCAGAACTGAGGTCTCTGGCCAACAGTCAAGAAGGACCTGAGGCCAACAGCCTTGTGAATGAACTTGGAAGTGGACCTTACCCCAGTCGCACTATCTTTGAAGTGAAATAAAATGAGGTATGCCTGTAAATGTTTGTAGTTTAAGCCGCTAAATTTGGGAGCAATTTGTCATCTCCTATTAGCTGTAGTAGATAATTAACTTCCCATTACACTTAAAAATAAAACCCAAACTCTTCCCCTTGGCCTACCAGGGCCCAACTCGATCTGGGCCTGTGTAGCTCTCCAACAGTATTTCATACACCTCTCCCTCTTGTCACACTGTGGAGCTGCACTGTCCAGTACAGTAGCCACTGGCCACGTGTGGCTATTTAAATTAAAATTAAATAAAATGAAAATTCAGTTCCTCAGTCATACTAGCCACTTTTCAAGTGCTTAATAGCCACATGTGACTAATGGCTACTGTATTGGAAAACACAGGTAGAGAATATTTCCATCATTGCCGAAGTTCTGACAGGCAGCACTGGTCTGGAGGAAGGAGTGGCTTCCATTTGTACAAATGTTCCATGGTGGTGGCCTGAATGACTGGGATAAAAATGGTGCCACTGACTGAGAGGAATGAAGGATGATGGGCTGGGTACCTTCTGACCCCCTAAACTTGTCTTTGAATAGGCAGTTCTGCCACCTCTTGAAATGTACGCCCCCAAGTCTCTGCTACAGAGGAGTGGGGTCTGTGTGTGTCTGTGGATCCAGGAACCTGTGAGCAGGAACTTGATGGTTTCTCCCTTCTCATCCCACAGACTGACACCCCAGGTATGGAAAGACAGAAACCAGGGTGAGGAGATGGTGCCTTTCTGCTCTGATCCAAAGCAGTTGATGGAAGGGACCCAGATGTTCAGGGGGAACTGCGCACGCATGTAGAAATTGCTGAGGTGGGGGGGTGTCCACATGGGAAAGTTTCTTTGTAAACTCCTATAGACTGAGCCCCAACCATATGCCAGGCTCTGCCCTTTCACATGCATTCCCATTCAAGCATCTCTACAAGCCTGCCAGATGGTGTGACTGCCATCCCCTCCCTAAAGAGGCGTGGCCTCTTTAGGTTCAGAAAAACTTAGCCCCTGACCCATGGTCACACCAGGGGTTGGTAGTGATTTGAGGTTTTGGTAGTGATTTGAGGTTCAAGACGGGATTTGAAGGTTTCCTGATTGAAGTTCGTTGCTGTTTTTTTCCCTCCAGTCCCTGCTTCTAAGGTCATTGTTTTCCTATTCTTTAAGCTACTGACTTACAGAGCTGATCACTAGCGGTTTTGTTTTGTTTTAGGAACTTCCTCGTAACGATGCATGAATTCTTGCTTGCATCAGTTAAGACTTTTGGTTGCAACTAAAACCGGCTTAAGTAAAAAACCAGAATTTATTGGTTTAAGTAACTGAAAAGTATAGGTGGTGGTTCTGATTTCAAGTGTCATTGCATCCCAGGTCTCAAATGGTGTCACTCAAAATTTGTCTTTCCCATATTCTGACTTGGCTTTTAAAGTGTTGTGTTTATTCTCAGGCAGTTTCTGAGATGCTAAACACGGCTGCCAGCAGCTTCAAGGTCACTTCCTACCAACATGGCAACTTCTATAGAAAGAGAAAGGCTCTATCTTGATTCCAGCAAAAATCCTTGGGTTGCCTCTCATTGGTTTGATTTGGGTCAGGTGTTCATTTTGAACCAGTCACTGAGGACAGAAAGAGGCAGGTTTTTTTTTTTTCATTGTGAAAAAGTCTCTTTATTTTAAGAAAAAAATTTAGTTAACAAAAAATTTAACAAGTTTCATTTAGCAAAATACACCCAAAAGGAAATCACAATACAAAGAAAGTTTTAAGTCAAGTCCTCACCAATTCCTACAGTATTAGTAATGTGTTTCAATTTCCAAAACTAACTCTTAAAAAGCTTAAACTTAACCTAAAAGATTTTAAATGAAAATAAACTAGAATAACAAATATGAGAAATGTTCCTCTTTGAATAAGGGATCTAGCACCCTGAGTTTTCCTAAAGAGGCAGTGTTCTAATTGACCAGGTCTGGATCACATGCCCACTCCACCCTCAGCTGAGGGATGGGGTAATCTTTCTTATATCCACTTGATGGAAGGGGGAATGGGCCCCTCCCCAAAGGAACATTGAGGGCTCTTACTAGATAAAGGGAGAATGAATGCTAAAGAAGGGAAATGACAGATGTCCACCAGAGGTTCTCAAATTATGTTCCGCCACTGTATATACCTTTAATTTTACGGAAGTCAAAGAAAGAGGCAGTGGGAATGGAGAGAAGTGGAGGGAATTGAGAAATATGTGGGCAGTGTAATGAACAGAACTTGGAGGCTGGTTAGACTTGAGGGATAAGGGAGAGTGAAAGGCCTTGGCTGCAAGCAACAGAAAATGGCTCTAGCTACTTAAACAAAAGGGAATTTACTTTATGGGAATGCCCTCAGCGGTTCATAGCATCGACTAGACGGAACAGGCTTGGAAATAAGAAGGAATTAAGGGCCACTAGAGGATAAGGAAGCAGGAATTACAGCAGACACTTTGGTTGTTTACCTAATATCCACTCCCCTTCCTCTTTTGCAGAGTCCCAATTCTGTTTCTGTGGCTACTTTACCTCACAGCCTGACTTGGCTCCAGGGTTGATTGGCCTAAGACAGGAGATCCCCTTACCCTTGCCAGAGATTGGTTTAGGAGTGTCTGGTAACCCAGTTGTGGCCATTGAGCCATGAGGGGAGGTCTTCTTGGGATTTTGGGGGGAGGAAGGTTTCCTCATTTCTAAGAAAGATCTACTGGAAGGGAAGGTTCCTCTTCACTGGAGTTTAGACGTGATTCTTGGAGCTGTGGCAGCCATCTTGTGACCATGAGGGAATCAGCCTGAAAGTATACACACTGAGGACCATAGTAAACAAAAAGAAGAAGGAACATGGGTTCTTGATGACATTGTTAAACCACTGAAAGCACTGTTCCTGGAGCCCCTCCACTCTAGATCTCTTATGATATGAAATGATGCATTTGAATTTCCTTGCTACTTAAGCTTGGCTTTTGGAAGGCATCCTGACTTATGCCATGTAGCAGGGACAATCTGGTCGGGGCACAGTTGGTGCAATGGCAGACTTCCAACCCCAGCTCTTTTCACCATCCTTGGGTGGCCTGTTCAGGATTCAGAGTCCTGGGAGAGAGTGCCCATTGGCCACGTTTAGGCCCCTCTGACTATGTTAATATAGGGAGAGGGTGATCTGGTCCATTAGGCTTCCAGAGTGGGAGGTGATCACTAGAAATTTCCCTTCCCCCACACAATGGGGGAGGGGTGACCCCAAATAGAAACTGGGAGACTAGAGGAAGAGGAAGGGGGAATAGATGTTGAACATCCAAATACCCATGAATGTCCATCTCCAGTCCCAACAGACTGGATGCCTCATCTCACATTCCCTACAAAGCACCCTGTGCTCATCACATTCTTCATTTGACATGCTACATTCAGGTTTCTGTGAAGTTGTAGTACTCACTCTGCCTGGAAGCTGTTCTCTCCCTTTCCCACCTACAAAGCCCTATTCATTGTGAAGACCTGTTTAAAAGGCCCCTTCCAGGCTTCCCTGGTGGCGCAGTGGTTAAGAATATGCCTGCCAGTGCAGGGGACACGGGTTCAAGCCCTGGTCTGGGAAGATCCCACATGCCGTGGAGCAAATAAGCCCATGCACCACAACTACTGAGCCTGTGCTCTAGAGCCCGCGAGCCACAACTACTGAAGCCCATGCACCTAGAGCCCGTGCTCCACAACAAGTGAAGCTGCCACAATGAGAAGCCTGCGCACCGCAATGAAGAGTAGCCCCGCTAACCACAACTAGAGAAAGACCACGCGCAGCAACGAAGACCCAACGCGGCCCAAAATAAATATAAATAAAATAAATTAAAAGGCCCCTTCCATTTGGAGGGAGAGCTGGCTTCTCATCAGGAGGAAGGAGCCAATGTGGGAGCAGCTCTGGGCCATGGACTGTATTCAAGAACTGCAATCAAGAACTGACAAAGGGGGCTTCCCTGGTGGTGCAGTGGTTGAGAATCCGCCTGCCAATGCAGGGGATGCAGGTTCAAGCCCTGGTCTGGGAAGATCCCACATGCCGCGGAGCAACTAGGCCCATGCACCACAGCTACTGAGCCTGTGCTCTGGAGCCCGCGAGCCACAACTACTGAGCCCGCAAGTCACAACTACTGAAGCCCGTGCACCTAGAGCCCCTGCTCCACAACAAGAGAAGCCACCACAACAAGAAGCCCATGCGGGCTTCCCTGGTGGCGCAGTAGTTGAGAGTCTGCCTGCCAATACAGGGGACACGGGTTCAAGCCCTGGTCTGGGAGGATCCCACATGCCGCGGAGCAACTGGGCCCGTGAGCCACAGCTACTGAGCCTGTGCGTCTGGAGCCTGTGCTCCGCAACGAGAGGCCACGACAATGAGAGGCCCCCGCACTGCGATGAAGAGTGGCCCCTGCTTGCCACAAGTAGAGAAAGCCCTCTCACAGAAACGAAGACCCAACACAGCCAAAAATAAATAAATAAATTAAAAAAAAAAAAAAAAGAAGCCCATGCACCATAACGAAGAGTAACCCCCACTCACCGCAACTAGAGAAAGCCCATGCGCAGCAACAAAGACCTAACGCAGCCAAAGATAAATGAATAAATTTAAAAATGCTATATAAAAAAAAAAGAACTGACGAAGACGCTTTCATTTTAATGATCTCATCTATACAGCTCACAGTTTCAGTTTCATCACAGTCTTTTTTTTAATATTTATTTATTTATTTGGCTGCACTGGGTCTTAGTTGTGGCACACAGGATCTTCATTGCAGCGTGTGGGATCTTTTTTTTTTTTTTAAGTTGCAGCATGCAGGATCTTTTAGTTGTGGCATGTGGGATCTAGTTCCCCGACCAGGGATCGAACCTGGGCCCCCTGCACTGGGAGTGTGGAGTCTTAACCACTGGACCACCAGGGAGGTCCCTTACCATGGCCCTCATCATAGTCTTAGTAGCTGTCTCATCAACTTTTTTTGTTTAATCCGTTTTTTAATTTTTTTTTTTTTTTTTTTTTGGTACGTGGGCCTCTCACTTTTGTGGCCTCTCCCGTTGCAGAGCACAGGATCTGGATGTGCAGGCTCAGCAGCCATGGCTCACGGGCCTAGCCGCTCCGCGGCATGTGGGATCTTCCTGGACGGGGCACGAACCCGTGTCCCCTGCATTGGCAGGCGGACTCTCAACCACTGCGCCACCAGGGAAGCCCAAATCAGTTTTTAAATTTAAAAAATTTTCTTTTTAGCTGTGTCAGTTCTTAGTGATGGCATGCGGGATATTTCCTCGCAGCGAGCAGGCTCTCTGTTGCAGTGTGAAGGCTTCTCTCTAGTGGTGGCGTGTGGGTTTTCACTCCCTAGTTGTGGCATGCAGGCTACAGGGTGTGTGGGCTCTGTAATTTGCAGCACGCAGGCTCTCTAGTTGAGGCGCGCGAGCTTCAGTTGTTGTGGCGCACGGGCTTAGTTGCCCCGCGGCATGTGGGATCTTAGTTCCCCGACCAGGGGTCGAACCAGTGCCCCCTGCATTGCAAGGCGGATTCTTTACCACTGGACCACCAGGGAAGTCCCAATAGCTGTCACATCAACTTTTGAAAACAATTGTTGAAGTGGTGCCTCTACTCCTGCCGACCTGTTGCTGTGTTTCTGTTCCAGGAAGTCTTCCATGGCCTACCTTTCTTCCAGCAGAATTAAGGAATCGCTGCATTCTGTCTTCACTTCATTTCCCACAAATTACTTTGTATCAGTCAGGACTTCTTTGAAAGCGATGGAAGTCCATTCAAATTGGTTTTAATTGGTGAATGTAACTGAGAATTCTTGAGGGTATCTCTAGTTTTAGGATCCAGGTTCGCAAATAAAAGAATCAGTAATCAATTTATCTGTATTAGTTATCAAATGCTGGGTAACAAATCATCCTAAAATTTATGGCCTAAAACAACAAAAATCAATTAGGATTTTCTCAAATTCAGAGGTTCAAGAATTCAGGAGCAGCTTAGCGGGATGGTCTGGCTTGAGGTCTCTAATGAGGTTGCAGGCCAGATGGTCGGGCCTGCAGTATCCATATCAAAAGTGGTTCATTCACATGGCTGTACAGTTGGTGCTGGCTGTTGGCAGGAGGCTTTACTTTCTTCCCTCATGGGCCTCTCTGCAGGGCTGCTTAAGTGTCCTCACAGCGTGGCAGCTGGCCTCCCCCGGAGTGAGTGATCCATGAGACCAAGGCAAAAATTGCAATGCCTTTTATGATCTGGGCTTGGAAGTCAAACACAATCATTTCTGCTGTATTCTATTGGACACACAGAACAGCTCTGAATCAGTTTTAGAAGAGACTATTCAAGGTCATGAATCCCAGGAGGTGAGGATCAATGGGGACCATCTAGGAGGTTGCCTCCTACAGCATTCCTCCATCCTTCCTTCCCTGTTTGCTCTGCTATTCCTATATGTGTGCTTCATTCTCAGGCAGGCCTTCCCCAGGCAGTGACAGAGATGGCCATCAACATCTCCAGGCTTGCATTCTTAGGGACCCCAGTGGGAAGAAAGTACCTTTATACTTTATACTTTATAAAAGTTCTGGTGAAAGTCCCAAGGCTGACTCTGATTGGCCAAACTTGCGTATAGCTTATCCCTGAACCAATCACTGTGGTCTAGAGATACCATGCTCTGATTGGCCAGACCTAGGCCACACCCCCAGCACTAGAACTGAGGGTAGAGTGGGCAGCACTAGAGACTCATGGAGCGGATGAAGGAGGAGTGGTTCCCAAAGGAAAAATCAGGGTGTCCTTACTGAACCAAGGAGGATGGTTGTTGGGCAGGAAAAATAATACATGCCCAACCTATCTCCCTCCTTTGTACTCCAGTTGCATATTTTAGCACCCCTTGGTTTAGTATTTTTAGTATTTTTTCCATGGGATAATTTACTTTCTTTGTAGGTAGAACTCTAAGATGGCCCCCAAGTTCCCTGGTGTAAACATACCTTCTCCCAGTCATTTAATCAAACACTAATCTAGATGCTTCTGTAGAAGAATGCTGCAAATGTAAGTAAGGTCCCAAATCAGTTGACCTTAAGACAGGGAGATGCTCCTTAGTGGGCCTGACCTAATCAGATGCGCCCTTAAAAGTGACAGGGTTCTTCCTGGCAAAAGAAATTCAAAGGGTAAGAGAGTCAACGTGGGGGAGATTCTCTGTTGTTGGCTTGGAAGATCGAAGGGTCTCTATGGCAAGAAATGCAGGTAGCTTCTAGCAGCTGAGGGCAGCCCCTGGCTTGCAAAGAAAAAGGGACCTCAGTCCTACAAACACAAGGAACTGAATTCTGCCAATGACCTGAATGACCTTGGAAGGGAATTTCCCCCAGAGCCTCCAGAAAACTTAGCCTTGATCTCAGTTTTGTGAGACCCTGAGCAGAAAACTGAGTCACGCAGTGCTGGACTTCTGACCCACAGATTTACGAAGTAATTAATGGGTATTATTTTAAGCTGCAAAGTTTGTGGTTAATTTTAGGCAGCAATAGAAAATGAACATACTTCTCCATGGACTCTAAGATTCCTAAAGTAGGGAGCTTCTCTTGGATCTCCTTAAACTCCTCATCCCCAATAGGACCCAAAACAAAGATGGTCCCTCTTCCTGCTTCCAGTTCCACTATCTGGGAAAGAGAGGAGGAGCCCCACTCCTTATTATGCTACTCCCACACACCAGCTCCCAACTTTCCCATCCTTGGGGGCCCACCAAGGAAACTCTCTGCTTGGCTTTCCATAAACAGCCCAGGAGGGCAGCTCGACCAATCTCTGCTTCCCAGGCCTCAGGGACATTTGACCAGTTCTATTTTTTAAAAAAGTTATTATTTATTTATTTATTTTTGGCTGTGTTGGGTCTTCGTTGCTGCACACAGGCTTTCTCTAGTTGTGGCGAGTGGGGGCTACTCTTGGTTGTGGTGTGTGGGCTTCTCATTGTGGTGGCTTCTCTTGTTGTGGAGCATGGGCTCTAGGCATGCAGACTTCAGTAGTTGTGGCATGTGGGCTCCAGTAGTTGTGGCTCACAGGCTCTAGAGCTCAGGCTCAGTAGTTGTGGCGCACAGGCTTAGTTGCTCCGCAGCATGTGGGATCTTCCTGGATCAGGGCTTGAACCCGTGTCCTCTGCAATGGCAGGCGGATTCTCAACCACTGCGCCACCTGGGAAGCCCGACCAGTTCTATTGATCTGGACTCCTGGACAAGTGGTTGGACCAACAGACAGACCCCATGAGGGCTCTGCTGCTCCTGGGGGTCCTGCTGGTGAGCCTGGAGTCAGCAGTTTTGGTGAAGGCTGTGGGAACCAGGAGGGTTGTACTGGGATGGCCCTGGGGGGTCCCTATCACAGCCTTGGCCTCTGCCCATGACCTTTTAGTCTAGGTGATTGGAAGGCCTGTTTGGAAAGACTAGGCAAGCCTATAAGGCCAAAGTAGAGGAGAGAAAGACAGACAGTGCTGGTGGATATGAGGACATGGCCTGCATTACTGGGGGAGGGGGACCTTGAGGAGACAATGAGAGGAGGAAGGAGGGGTCCAGGCCTTCTGAGGAAATCTCTGCATTTCTGGACTGTGAAAGGAAGCTGGGGACTAGCATGGGATCGGGGCAGGCAACGACTTTCTGGGAAAATTCCCGGCTTTCTTCTCTCTCCCATAGACTCCACCTTGGAAAGCCCCCATGCAGAGCAAACAGGGAAGGAAGGATGGAGGAATGCTGTAGGAGGCAACCTCCTAGATGGTCCCCATTGATCCTCACCTCCTGGGATTCATGACCTTGAATAGTCTCTTCTAAAACTGATTCAGAGCTGTTCTGTGTGTCCAATAGAATACAGCAGAAATGATTGTGTTTGACTTCCAAGCCCAGATCTCCACCTTGGAAAGCCACTCTCTATGAACTCTCTAAGTTCATAGAGAGTGAGCGCACAGTGGGTAAGTAGCCTGGATCCACCTCCTGAGAGACCCTTGAACAGGGATGAGTATGGCAGGGAGTGTGCAGATTGTTAGTCTCTGGCCCTTGGGGTGAGGGGAAGGATCCTGGGCACTCTTCACTCTCATCCCCAGAGTTGTCTGGCTGGCATTCAGACCTGAGAGCCTACTATATGCCAGGTCTTGTGCGCATGGGTGCCGGGGATCCAGAGTGATAGTGAACTATGTGCTCCTTGAGGGCAAGGCTGGGGCTGTATCTGAGTGTCTGGTCCAGTACCTGCCAGTCTTCCTCGGTTTCCCCAGCCTCCCCCTTCCTTTCCTCTCCTCAATACATCTCGCAGGCATCAGTCATGCCACACAGAGGCCAGGGCCCTTGGCGGACAAGGAAGGATCAAGAGCAGGGCTCTGGAGCCCAAATTCCTCTGAATCCCAGCTTCATCACTTACGTGCTGGATGGCTCTGCACCAATGACTTGACTTCTCCAAGCTTAAATCCCCACCTGTAAAACGAGGCTGGTAATGGTAAAACTCTTAGGGTTGTGGAGAAGGGGAAATGAGTCATTAATCCCAGTGAGGCGCTCAGCCCACAGTTTGGTACATGGTAAATGCTTAAAATATATTGGCTTTTGTTATCAAGCTCCCTTTTAGATGGTAGATATCTGCCATCTTCCCCCTGCCATAGCTCCTCATTTCCTGTATTCTTCCAGGCACTAAATATTTACCTAGAATTGTAAACTAGATTGAGCCTGCCCTGGCAAGCCTGCCCTGATGGGATCAGGCCCAGCCCCTTAGCATGACACTGAGGCAATCCTGAGTACCTCACCTCCTCTCCTCAGCACTCCACACCTAGCCAAACTGCTCTCCTCCCTCTAGCCTGACTCAACCTAGCTGCTCTGCCCTTTCCTAATCACCTACTTAGGGTCCTACTCTTCCGTGTCCATTCCATTTGCATCTTAAAGGTCCGTCTCAGACCCCTCTCTCTTCCTTTAATGTCCTGTCCCTGATTTGGCCCTCAGCACAAGCGTCATTGGGCCTCTAATAACAAAATAGCAGCTAATGTACTATGTGCCAGACTCTGTGTAAGTGTTTTATAGACACAATCTCATTTAAGTTTCACAACACTCCTCTGAAATAGAGTCAATTCTCATTATTCGTGGTAGTCATGTTCTATAAAGTCACCATGAACACTGAATTAGCAAAAACTGAACCATTGCTCCTAGAGGAAATATAGGGTTAGGTTTCTGTTAGCTCTGGTCACAACATTTTCATCAACATATAACCTTGTTTTATGTGTGATTCTGTTTAAAGACACCTTACTTAATATATATTGTTGATTCATTGATATTGAATTCATGGCCAGCAGCACTATAGCTCATGCCTGGACGAAGCTTATCTAACCCACAAGTGTTCTACATAATGTACATCACAGCCCTTTTGCACTTCGGAACACTGGACAGCACTTCAGCACTCTATTTGGGGGCCATTTTCAACAGCAAAATCAGGTATCAAAAGCACAAAATTTGAGGGCTTCCCTGGTGGCACAGTGGTTGAGAGTCCGCCTGCCGATGCAGGGGACATGGGTTCGTGCCCCGGGCCCGTGAGCCATGGCTGCTGAGCCTGCGCATACGCGCCCTGTGCTCCACAATGGGAGAAGCCACAACAGTGAGAGGCCCGCGTACCACACACACACACACAAAAAAAAGCACAAAATTTGAAAAACATGGCACTAAATAGAGCATGAAAAGTACACTTCTTGAGAAGTAAGAAGAACTACAGTCCTGCAGCCTGTGGAACAAAAACCACATTCAGAGAAAGATAGATAAGATGAAAAGGCAGAGGGCTATGTACCAGATGAAGGAACAAGATAAACCCCCAGAAAAACAACTAAGTGAAGTGGAGATAGGTAACCTTCCAGAAAAAGAATTCAGGATAATGATAGTGAAGATGATCCAGGACCTCGGAAAAAGAATAGAGGCAAAGATTGAGAAGATGCAAGAAATGTTTAACAAAGATCTAGAAGAATTAAAGAACAAACAGAGATGAACAATATAATAACTGAAATGAAAAATACACTAGAAGGAATCAATACCAGAATAAGTGAGGCAGAAGAACAAATAAGTTACCTGGAAGACAGAATGGTGGAATTCACTGCTGCGGAACAGAATAAAGAAAAAGAATGACAAGAAATGAAGACAGCCTAAGAGACCTCTGGGACAACATTAAATGCAACAACATTCACTTTATAGGGGTCCCAGAAGGAGAAGAGAGAGAGAAAGGACCCAAGAAAATATTTGAAGAGATTATAGTCAAAAAATTCCCTAACATGGGAAAGGAAATAGCCACCCAAGTCCAGGGAGGGCAGAGAGTCCCATACAGGATAAACCCAAGGAGAAACACACTGAGACACATAGTAATCAACTTGGCAAAAATTAAAGACAAAGAAAAGTTATTGAAAGCAGCAAGGGAAAAACGACAAATAACATACAAGGGAACTCCCATAAAGTTAACAGCTGATTTCTCAGCAGAAACTCTACAAGCCAGAAGGCAGTGGCATGACATATTTAAAGTGATGAAAGGGAAGAACCTACAACCATGATTACTCTACCTGGCAAGGATCTCATTCAGATTCGTTGGAGAAATCAAAAGCTTTACAGACAAGCAAAAGCTAAGAGAATTCAGCACCACAAAACCAGCTCTACAACAAATGCTAAAGGAACTTCTCTAAGTGGGAAACACAAGAGAAGAAAAGGACCTACAAAAACAAACCCCAGACAATGAAGAAAGTGGTAATAGGAACATACATATCAATAATTACCTTAAACGTGAATGGATTAAATGCTCCAACCAAAAGACACAGGATTGCTGAATGGATACAAAAACAAGACCCATATATATGCTGTCTACAAGAGACCCACGTCAGACCTAGGGACACATACAGACTGAAAGTGAGGGTATGGAAAAAGATATTCCATGCAAATGGAAATCAAAAGAAATCTGGAGTAGCAATACTCATATCAGATAAAATAGACGTTAAAATAAAGAATGGTACAAGAGACAAGGAAGGAAACGACATAATGATCAAGGGATCAATCCAAGAAGAAGATATAACAATTATAAATATATATGCACCCAACATAGGAGCACCTCAATACATAAGGCAACTGCTAACAGCTATAAAAGAGGAAATCAACAGTAACATAACAATAGTGGGGGACTTTAACACCTCACTTATACCAGTGGACAGATCATCCAAACGGCAAATTAATAAGGAAACACAAGCTTTAAGTGACACAATAGACCAGAGAGATTTACTTGATATTTATAGGACATTCCATCCAAAAACAGCAGATTACACTTTCTTCTCAAGTGTGCACAGAACATTCTCCAGGATAGATCACATCTTGGGTCACAAATCAAGCCTCAGTAAATTTAAGAAAATTGAAATCATATCAAGCATCTTTTCTGACCACGACGCTATGAAATTAGAAATCAATTACAGGGAAAAAAATGTAAAAAACACAAACACATGGAGGCTAAACAGTACGTTACTAAATAACCAAGAGATCACTGAAGAAATCTAAGAGGAAATCAAAAAATACCTAGAGACAAATGACAATGAAAACACGATGATTCAAAACCTACGGGATGCAGCAAAAGCAGTTCTAAGAGGGAAGTTTATAGCAATACAATCCTACCTTAAGAAACAACAGACATCTCAAATAAACAATCTAACCTTACACCTAAAGGAACTAGAGAAAGAAGAACAAACAAAACCCAAAGTTAGTAGAAGGAAAGAAATCATAAAGATCAGAGCAAAAATAAATGAAATAGAAACAAAGAAAACAATAGCAAAGATCAATAAAACTAAAAGCTGGTTTTTTGAGAAGATAAACAAAATTGATAAACCATTAGCCAGAGTCATCAAGAAAAACAAGCAGAAGACTGAAATCAGTAAAATTAGAAATGAAAAGAAGTTACAACAAACACCGCAGAAATACAAAGCATCCTAAGAGACTACTATGCCAATAAAAGCAACTCTATGCCAATAAAATGGACAACCTGGAAGAAATGGACAAATTCTTAGAAAGGTATAGCCTTTCAAGACTGAAGCAGGAAGAACTAGAAAATATGAACAGACTAATCACAAATAATGAAATTGAAACTGTGATTAAAAATCTTCCAGCAAACAAAAGTCCAGGACCAGATGGCTTCACAGGCGAATTCTATCAAACATTTAGAGAAGAGCTAACACCCATCCTTCTCAAACTCTTCCAAACAATTGCAGAGAAAGGAACACTCCCAAACTCATTCTATGAGGCCACCATCACCCTCATACCAAAACCAGACAAAGACACTACAAGAAAAGAAAATTACAGACCAATATCACTCATGAATACAGATGCAAAAATCCTCAACAAAATACTAGCAAACAGAATTCAACAACACATTAAAAGGATCATACACCATGATCAAGTGGGATTTATCCCAGGGATGCAAGGATTCTTCAATATACACAAGTCAATCAATGTGATACACCATATTAACAAACTGAAGAAGAAAAACCATATGATCATCTCAATAGATGCAGAAAAAGCTTTTGACAAAATTCAACACCCATTTATGATAAAAACTCTCCAGAAAGTGCACATAGAGGGAACCTACCTCAACATAATAAGGCCATATACGACAAACCCACAGCACACATCATTCTCAATGGTGAAAAACTGAAAGATCAGGAACAAGCAAGGGCAAGGATGTCTACTCTCACCACTATTACAACATAGTTTTGGAAGTCCTAGCCACATCAGTCAGAGAAGAAAAAGAAATAAAAGGAATACAAATTGGAAAAGAAGAAGTAAAACTGTCACTATTTGCAGATGACATGATACTATACATAGAGAATCCTAAAGATGCCACCAGAAAACTACTAGAGCTAATCAATGAATTTGATAAAGTTGCAGGATATAAAATTAAGGCACAGAAATCTCTTGCATTCCTATACACTAATGATGAAAAATCTGAAAGAGAAATTAAGGAAACACTTCCATTTACCATTGCAACAAAAAGCATAAAATACCTAGGAATAAACCTACCTAGGGAGACAAAAGACCTGTATGCAGAAAACTATAAGAAACTGATGAAAGAAATTAAAGATGATACAAACAGATGGAGAGATACACCATGTTCTTGCATTGGAAGAATCAATATTGTGAAAATGACTATACTACCCAAAGCAATCTACAGATTCGATGCAATCCCTATCAAATTACCAATGACATTTTTTTACAGAACTGGAACAAAAATTCTTAAAATTTGTTTGGAGACAAAAAAGACCCCGAATAGCCAAAGCAGTCTTGAGGGGAAAAAAACGGAGCTGGAGGAATCAGCCTCCCTGACTTCAGACTATACTACAAAGCTACAGTAATCAAGACAATATGGTACTGGCACAAGAACAGAAATATAGATCAATGGAACAGGATAGAAAGCCCAGAGATAAACCCACGGACATATGGTCACCGTATATTTGACAATGGAGGCAAGGATATACAATGGAGAAAAGACAGTCTCTTCAGTAAGTGGTGCTGGGAAAACTGGACAGCTACATGTAAAAGAATGAAATTAGAACATTACCTAACACCATCACAAAAATAAACTCAAAATGGATTAGAGACCTAAATGTAAGACTGGACACTATAAAACTCTTAGAGGAAAACATAGGAAGAACACTCTTTGACATAAATCTCAGCAAGATCTTTTTTGATCCACCTCCTAGAGTAATGGAAATAAAAACAAAAATAAACAAATGGGACATAATGAAACTTAAAAGCTTTTGCACAGCAAAGGAAACTACAAACAAGATGAAAATACAACCCTCAGAATGGGAGAAAATATTTGCAAACGAATCAACGGACAAAGGATCTCCAAATATATCCAAAATATATAGACAGCTCATGGAGCTCAATATTAAAAAAACAAACAACCCAATCCAAAAATGGGCAGAAGATCTAAATAGACATCTCTCCAAAGAAGACATACAGATGGCCAAGAAGCACATGAAAAGCAGCTCAACATCACTAATTATTAGAGAAATGCAAATCAAAACTACAGTGAGGTATCACCTCACACCAGTTAGAATGGGCATCATCAGAAAATCTACAAACAACAAATGCTGGAGAGGGTGTGGAGAAAAGGGAACACTCTTGGCACTGTTGATGGGAATGTACATTGATACAGCCACTATGGAGAACAGTATGGAGTTTCCTTAACAAACTAAAAATAGAATTACCATATGACCCAGCAATCCCACTACTGGGCATATACCCAGAGGAAACCATAATTCAAAAAGACATATGCACCCCAATGTTCATTGCAGCACTATTTACAATAGCCAGGACATGGAAGCAATGTAAATGCCCATCGACAGATGAATGGATAATGATGTGGTACATATAAACAATGGAATATTACTCAGCCATAAAAAAGGAATGAAATTGGGTCATTTGTTGAGACGTGGATGGATCTAGAGTCTGTCATACAGAGTGAAGTAAGTCAGAAAGAGAAAAACAAATATCATATATTAATGCATATATGGAACCTAGAAAAATGGTACAGATGAACCAGTTTGCAGGGCAGAAATTGAGACACAGATGTAGAGAACAAACGTATGGACAACAAGGGGGGAAAGTGGCAGGGGTGGTGTGGTGTGATGCATTGGGAGATTGGGATTGACATATATACACTAATATGTATAAAATGGATGAGTTATGAGAACCTGCTGTATAAAAAAATAAATAAAATTTAAAAATTAAAAAAAAAAAGACACTTGTTTACAGTAGGAGTTGAAACAAGATGCAGAGCATCACCTTGTTTGACCTCAGCTGGGAATGTGCACTTCAGGTGACTCAAATTTTTCACCGCTCTGTGCATGTCCACAAATGACAATGAAAGCCCCTTGAGTATTGGTTTGGGGTTACAGATAAATTTTAGCAAGAAGTGCAGATAAGCAAATACAGAATCTGAATGAGGCTCAATTGTACTATTTTTAAAAATTACAATAGCAATATTTTTATTGTAAAAACTTTATAAATTACGGAAATAGAAAAGAAGGAAAAGTCACCCATAATCCACTATCTTCCAAAAACCACTGTTACAAATTTTGGAGATTTCTTTCTAGATTTATTTTTTATGCATATGTAAACATATTTTTACAAAAATAGGACCATACTGACATGCTGGGTTTTTAAATAAATTTATTTATTTATTTATTTATTTTTGTCGGAGTTGGGTCTTTGTTGCTGCGCGCGGGGTTTATCACTAGTTGCCGCGAGTGGGGGCTACTCTTCATTGCGGTGCGCAGGCTTCTCATTGCGGTGGCTTCTCTTGTTGCAGAGCATGGGCTCTAGGCATGCGTGCTTCAGTAGTTGTGGCTCACGGGCTGTAGAGCGCAGGCTGAGTAGTTGTGGCGTACAGGCTTAGCTTCTCTGCGGCATGTGGGATCTTCTTGGACCAGGGCTTGAACCCGTGTCCCGGGCATTGGCAGGTGGATTCCTATTCACTGCGCCACCAGGGAATCCCCGTCTCAATCATTTTTAAGTGTACAGTTCAGTGATATTAAGTACACTCGTATTGTTGTGCAATCATTACCACCATCTATCTCCAGAATTCTTTGCATCTTGCAAAACTGAAACCCTTCATCTGTACTATGTATGTTTTTGCCATTTTTAACAGATGAGGAAACTAAGGCTCAGAGTGGTCAAGTGACTTCAACATTCAACAAGTATTTATTAAGTGCCTACTTTGTAGCAAGCACTCTTCTAGGCCTGGAGGCTGCAGACTTGTCTAAAGTCACGCAGTTAGTAGTTGGTGGAGTCAGGAGTCCACCAACTGACTCCAGAAACCCAACTCTTAAGCAGGATGTGGTCTTGAAGGCACAATGATCTTTTCAAAGGTCTATCCTTTTTCCAACCAGACTCTGAGGGGTGGTACCTGGGCAATGGGGCATGGGGAAAGTCATTAAGGAGTGTGTTACCCCTGCAGTTCTCACTGTCACTGGGGAGCCCTGCCACTTCCCCTTTCAGTACCACTGGCAGCTGTATCACAAATTTATCCACAGAGGCTGGCCTGGCCCCGACCCTGGTAAGACTACCCTGGAAGGGTTGGAGCAGGGGTCTGGGAGAGGTAGACTCTGCCCATCCTTCTGTCCAAGGAACCCTGCTTGGAGAGAAGGGGCTGTGATAGGGAAGGGCAGCCCAGCCTCTTGGGCAGAGCTAGGAAGCTTCATCTCTTTCTTTCTTTTTTTTTTATTTATTGAAGTATAGTTGATTTACAATATTGTGTTGGTTTCAGGTGTACAGCAAAATGATTCAGTTATGTATATATATTTTTTCAGATTATTTTCCATTATAAGTTATTACAAGATATTGAATATAGTTCCCTGTATTATACAGTAAATTCTTGTTGCTTATCTATTTTATGTATAGTAGTGTGTATCTGTTAATCTCATATTCCTAATTTATCACCCCCACCCCCGTTTTCCCCTTTGGTAATTGTAAGTTTGTTTTCTATGTCTGTAAGTCTGTTTCTATTTTGTATATAGATTCATTTGTGTTATTGTTTAGATTCCACATATAAATGCTATCACATAATATTTGTCTTTCTCCATCTGACTTACTTCACTTAGTATGGTATTCCCTAGGTCCACCCATGTTACTGAAAATGGCAATATTTCATTCTTTTTTAATGGCTGAATAATATTGCGTTGTGTATATACCACATCTTCTTAAACCAATCATCCATTGATGGGCACTTGGGTCACTTCCATGTCTTAAGCCTTATCTCTGTCTACAGGTGTGCTACCACCCCCAACTTCAAGAAGGATCAGCGATGTGGGCATACTGCCTGGAGCCAAAGAAAGTGAAAGGTGCCACACAACCTTTGGCGTGGCACAGGGCCCTCTCCCCGACCCTAGCTACTCTCCTGGGTATCATCAGATCTAAAACATATGGGACTCTGGGCCCACCTATCTCCTTCCCTCCCAGAGGGAGAAGTTCTAAGAGAGGGTAGCCCCATTTTTCAGGTGGGTAAACTAAGGCTTGGAAATTTGGAGGGCCAAGGTCAAAAGACAAGCAGGTTTGGGTAGGGACTTGGCCCCATCTGTTTGATTCAGGCTCCCCACTCTTTCTTCCCCTGTGTTCATCTCTCAGATCACTGCAGCAAACACAAACCCTGCCAGAAAGGAGAGACCTGTGTGAACATGCCAAATGGCCCACACTGCATCTGTCCAGATCACTTCACTGGGAAGCACGGCCAGAGAGGTAAGGAGATGCTGAGGCCAGGGGAGGGGCTGCTGGGGAACAGGGGCAGCCACGGGCCTACTGAAGAGGTCCTGTGGATTCCCAGAGATTTGGCATGGTCCCACACTCTCCTGAGACTACCCTACCCCTTTGTCCCCAGAGAAGTGCTTTGAGCCCCAGCTTCTTTGGTTCTTCCAGGAGAATGAAATATGGCACAGGCTTGAGCTGGCAGGTGTAGCCAAGTGCCAGTGCAATGGTCCGAATGCCCAGTGCAAGCCACTGGCCAGCCAGGGTGAGTAGATCGGTGGGGAGCTGGCCAGGGAGGAGGGCAGAAGGTGGGAAAGAAAGGCTGGCAGGAGGTCAGGTGGTGTGCCAGCGTAAGAGGGAGCTCTCTGGGTAGGGGGGGGCGGGGGTCTTTGAGCCTAGGGGTGGCTCAACATGCTCCTTCTCCCAGTCTGCCGTACCAACCCATGTCTCAATGGGGGCAGCTGCCTACAGGCGGAGGGCCACCGCCTGTGCAGTTGCCCCACGGGCTACGCTGGACGCTTGTGCGAAGTGGGTGAGTTAGAGTGTCTGGGAAGCAGAAGCCCCGCCCCCACGTGGGAAGGGCTTGCAGAGAGGGAGGAGGGAGAGTGGAGAAGTGGGTGAGAGAGCGGCAGGAGACCGTTCCATACCCTAGCTGTAGGGAGCCTTCTCTCTCCCCAGACCACAAGGCGAACTGTTACGACGACCGCGACCACGGGCTCAGCTACCGCGGCGTGGCCCGGACTAAGCTCTGGGGTGCACCCTGTCAGCCGTGGGCCTCCGAGGCCACCTACTGGAATGTGACCGCAGAGCAAGCGCTGAACGGGAGACTGGGCGACCACGCCTTCTGCCGGTGCGCGGGTGGGGCAGGGCTGGGCGTCTCTTTCCGCCCCAGGGCCCTCTAGGGCTTCTCAACCACCCCCACCCCGTGGTTGCAGGAACCAGGACAACGACACCCGCCCGTGGTGCTTTGTTTGGAGAGGCGACCGACTAAGCTCGAATTATTGCCGCCTGGCACTGTGCCAGGCCCCAGCCCCGGCGGCGCCCCAAATCCCTCCTCCGATCCGGATCTCATCTGGGCACCAGTACTTCCCTTTGCCCTCGCTTTCGGCTTTGCAGAAACCTCAGTCCACGACCCAGACCCCGCTTCGACCCCTGACCTCAGGTTGTTGGGAAAAGTTAAGAATCCGAGCAGAGAAAGCACGGGACGAGCTACATTCCAAGATCGTGGGTCTCCCGGCCCTCAGCCTGGGCTTCTCCCACAGGCTGGTGCTCGCCGCCCGAGCAGCGGACTCCCCTGCCCAGCGCGGGCCCGGCGGGCTGTGGACGGTGGCTCCACAAACGGCTGTCCTCGCTGAGCCGCGTCGTCGGGGGACTCCCCGGGGCGCACCCCTACATCGCCGCGCTGTAACAGGGCCAAAATTTCTGCACCGGCAGCCTCATCGCCCCCTGTTGAGTGCTGACCGCGGCTCACTGCCTGCAGAACCGGCGAGTGCCTGAGCGCTCAGCTCCCGGCCCTGGATCCCTAGCTCCTCTCTCCTGTGCCCAGCTTCCGCGCGACACCTGAACACATGCCCTACCTCTACGCGTCCCCTACCTCTACGCGTCCCCGCCCACCTTTCCCCCTTCTCCCTTTCAGAGCTCCCCAGGAGGAAGCTGAAACCCAAGAAGGGGCTCGGAAAGAGGAGGGTCCCGCAGGATGCCTGTGGCCGGCTCTGAGCACGCTTCCTTTTCCCGACCCTGCCCCCAGACCTGCGCCAGAGGAGCTGACAGTGGTGCTCGGCCAGGACCGCCATAACCAGAGCTATGAGCAGTGCCAGACGCTGGCCGTGCGTGCCTACCCCCTGCACGAGGCCTTCTCGCGTTATCACCTACCAGCACAACCTGGGTGCGTGGGGGCGCCCCAGCGGGGATCAGGGGAAAGGGTGGGCGGGGCTCGAAGTCCTAGCGTCCCGGTCTCATGCTCCTCCCCGCTTGGGTTAGCTCTGGTGCGCCTGCAGGAGAGCGCTGAAGGCTGCTGCGCGCACCCGTCGCCTTTCGTTCAGCCAGTGTGCCTGCCAAGTAGCGCCGCCCTCCCGGCCGAAGCTGAAGCCGCGCTCTGCGAAGTGGCCGGCTGGGGTCACCAGTTAGAAGGTAGGCAGAACCGCTAGGGGTGGGAGGGAAACCTCTGGCCACCGGGGTAGGCAAGAGAAGGCCGCAGGTTTGGTACCGCCAGGGACAGGTGGGGCCGACCTGGTGGGTTGTGAGGACGTGCAGGGCCCTTGTCTCTGCAGTCTGCTTCTCCAAGAGCTTGGTATTCACTGTTGGGGGGCGTCCCCAAATCTGAGGCGTATCGGGAGAATCGCACTTTCTCTTGATTCCCTCTGGGCACAGGGCTGCAAGGGCTACTAGGACGCTGGCCCGCGCTGGAGCAGTAGGTGGGCTGGATGGGGACCAAGGTTTTGAGACACTGGATGGGAAGTTGGGGTGGGGTTCCGAAGCAGTCCTGCTTCCTCCTGGTTCATTCACATAACCGCTCCTCTCTGGCCTCAGTTTTCTCGTCTATGAAATAGTGTTAAAGGCAACTCACTCTCTCTCGGGCTTGTTGCGAGGGAGGCAGGAGATTAGCGGGTTTGGAAGAGCCTGGCGCAGCCAGGTCCATGGCTTGGGCGGAGAGGAGTTGGGAGGGGTGTGAGGAAGGCGCTCTCGGTTCGCAGGGCCAGGGTAATATTCCAGCTTCCTGCAGTAGACTCAGGTGCCGCTCATCCATCCGGAGCGCTGCTCCGCCCCCGACGTGCACGGAGCCGCCTTCATCCCCCGGCATGCTCTGCGCTGGCTTCCTCGAGGGTGGCACTGACGCGTGCCAGGTGAGCCCTTGGATCCACTTGGTGCCCTCCTCCAACCCGGTCAAGTGCAGACCTCAAGCCAAGGGCGCTGAGCCGCGTGTCCCCGACCCAGGGTAACTCCAGGGGCCCTCTGGTGTGTGAGGATGAGACCGCAGAGCGCCAGCTCATCCTGCGAGGCATCGTCAGCTGGGGTTCAGGTTGCGGCGACCACCACATGCCAGGTGTATACACCGACGTGGCCAACTACCTAGCCTGGATCCGGGAGCACACCGCTTCCTGACCGCCCCGGGACTCGTCTTTCCCTCCTGGGCAATTCTGGAATGGAAGTGTGGCTGAGGCTTGATCATGGATAGCAAGGAATGTGTTCCATTCCCCCCAGCGCTGCCAGCCCGGCTCCAGGCATGGCATAGAAATCAGTAAAGTGCTTTTGAAGATGCTTGAAAGGCACAGCTCTTCAGGTGTCCCGTCGGGAAATGCCAAGATAGTATACCGGTGCTCAACTTCTCCACACCCCTTCAGAGAACAGAATCTATTGAGATCTGATGCAAGGTTTAGATTCATGTCCAGCTGACATTTACTAAGCCACACTGTGTACCAAACCTGTGCAAGGTGACTCCACATGTATGAAACTCATATTTTAAGTTTATAGAACAGGAGTTCTCAACCTCGACTGTACATCGGAATCACCATGGGGAGCTTTTTGAACCTATGCCCAACATCCACCTCAGGCCAATTAAATCAATATTTCTAGGGAAGGGGGGTGGGTGGGTAGCCATTTGTTTTGTTTTGTTTTTTTACAAACAGAAAAAAGTGAAATGTTTATTTGGCAGAAAACTTTTGAAGTTAATAAAGAAATGACAATAACTGGTACACACATTAATTCAAAATATTTCTACTAAGCACCAAATAGAATAGTTCCTGAACTTTTCACTAAGAACCTCTTTCATTACTGAAAGAATGCTAAAATGTAATCAATTTAGTTAGGTTTTTAATCAAGAAATCTAAAGCTGCCAATCAGAGCTTCTAATTGGCATGAGATGACCAGGTTAACAACCTTGAAATCAGATAATGTGATTAAAAACAACTTTTAAAAGCTTTGTTTAGGGCTTCCCTGGTGGCGCAGTGGTTGAGAGTCCACCTGCCGATGCAGGGGACACGGATTCATGCCCTGGTCTGGGAAGATCCCACATGCCGCGGAGCAGCTGGGCCCGTGAGCCATGGCTGCTGAGCCTGCACGTCTGGAGCCTGTGCTCCGCACCGGGAGAGGCCACAACAGCTAGAGGCCCACATACCGCAAAAAAAAAAAAAAAAAAAAAAGCTTTGTTTAACTATATACTCCGAATGAGAGAATTCGTTGCCTCCGGCTGTGTACCATACACACACATACACAAACAAAAATAAGTACTAAGTTATTATATATAAAAGATAATAAACGGTCCCTGCATATTCAGAGGGGAATAATGCCTACTTCTCATGAGGAACAAGGAGACAGATTACTAACTCCAGAGGGAGAATCAAGCAAGGCTGGCAGAAGAGACAAGAAGTCCTGTGTCCTGTGGATACGACGGAGAGGGCCTTTGGAGGCTGCAGAGACCAGGTGGCGTCCAGGCCAGAGGGGAACTTGAGTGGATGTCAAGGTGGGTGGGACAGGGCCTTCAAGGCTGGAGAAAAAGCGAGCCAAGACACCGAGTCACAGAATTACTGCCTGTTCAAGAGACAGTGCAGCACTTGGTGAGAGAGAAGGGGTGTAATCTAATGAGGGAATGTGAACAACAGAGAAAGGAAAGCCTCATCCAAGGAGACCAGGCACAATGCCGGTCTGTATTTCTCAACAGCAGACCAGGCACAATGCTGGTTTGTATTTCTCAACAGCGGTTCAACAGAGAATCTGAGGTGGCCTCTGCGGCTGGCAGAGGGTAAAATATCTTCCCAAACACCGGGTCTCCCATGCACCCTGCAGCCAGCCTCCCACCTCGAGGCCCCAGTCCCTTGGAATCAACACCACCCATTAGCAAGAAATTCATTAATGGAAAAATCTGCTCCAAATAGCAGAACAAACAAACAAAACTCAAAACTCAGAGATGATTACAGCAAACTTTAACCCTCATACTTCACCTATGCCCCTATTGAGATCAGGGTCCGCTCTGTTACTTAAACTGATTATTGAAGAAATGAATATCACTAGCATATCACTGCTCCTACCACCCCCAAAAGTAAATAAACACTACACAAAATATAAACTTACCCCAAATAAAAGTCAACATTAACTTAAGGATACTACTGGATTCCTATAGCACTAGGTTACTGCAGTACAATAAGTTACTACGCTAACCTACGATATTATAATCCTCTTCCAACCTATTTACAAAATATCCTTATTCTGAGGTTCTGGAAGTGTTACACTGTTGCATTAGACTCCTCTTCTTGAGGTAGTTCAAAGTCTTGAAAAACAGCAAATTTACATATTTTTATATACTGCCACTGATGGGTAAATTATCATAAAAGGCCTACAACCGAAATCCTCATCCTTTGATATGCAGATCAGATCATACAAGCTTTTCCCCTCAGATCATACAAAGTAATGTAAAACTGGAAACAGAGATTAACACTCATTCAAAAATAAAAATAATAACAAGCAGCAAAAACCAAAAACATAAAAAGGAATCTGTAAATGGCATCACACTAACAGTCTTAAACTTTGCTAAAGACAATATACTTGGTTTACCAAAGCAATAAGCATTTTATAAAGTACTCCAGAAATAACACTTATAAAAATAGGGGGGAAATTTTAGATGAGAGCACAAAACTAAAATCATATTCTCTGGCAAAGAGTTCTCCCAAAATGGCATGTCTACAAGAAGTGATGTTTGACAAAACTGTGTTGGCTGATTCAGCCACCAGCTCATGTTCAGGTGGCTTTTCCTCAGGTTTGCTTCATCGGTGAAAGGGTATTTGCAGATGCCTGCTTGAGGTAGGCCAGGGAACCCTGAGGGATGTTGGCTGGCTTTTTGTGCTGCCTGTTGATGTCCTCCAGCACCTGCTGCCAATGTCTCAGTTTTGTTAAGTGCTTCTGGACCAGAGCACCCTTCCGCTGTTATTCATTCCTCAGTTCCGAGACATCCTCTTTGATAACTTGCTCTGGTTTCTGGACAGATAACTGCAATCTTTTTTGGAGGAAAAAACATTCTGTCTGTCTCACAATATCTAGAAATTTCTGGATACACTGATCAACACCAGTTCGAATTTCTTCCTGATCTGTACCATTGACATAATCCTGACTCACCAGAGAAGCAAAGCAGGCCTCGAACAATGACTCCGACTCGTCCACCAAGGTACTGTTAGAAGTTCTCAGAATGCCGGGTATGGCCTGAAGAAGCGAAGCCTAGCCCAATAACCCCGGCGGGGGTGGCGGGGGTCCATGTGGCTGTCCGGAGAACATGCCTCCCAGCGGAGCCGCCATTTCTAAAATGGCCTAGCCATTTGTTTTAAAACCTCCCCAGGTGATTCTATCTGCAGCGGAGGTTGAGAACCATGGTTAGAAGTACTTAACATTAAATCAGTGGTGTGGACCCTTAAGACTGATGGCGTGGAAGACCCTCACCCCTGCCCCAACTGTCACTAGGGCAGTGGGTCTCAAAGTGTGGTTCCTGGACCAGCAGCAGCATCGCCAGGGAACTTGTTAGAAATGCATATTCTCTGGCTGCATCCCATACTGCAGAATGAGAAACTCTGACTTGGGGCCCAGCAATCTGTTTATCAGCTTTCCAGGAGATTCTGATACTCCTAATGTTTGAGAACCACATTCTGGGAGTTGAATGGTTATCAGGCTGAGAGGTCAGGCAGTTTAGACATGGCACCTTTCTTTTTATTCTTAAACTCGTGTGCTGTGCTTGATGGGCCATTTAAGTGTTCGCTTGTTTGTTTTGAGAGTTATTTTGACTCGTGCGATTCCCTCCTTCAGGCTAACTTTATTTTTTTTTTCTGCTTATCACACTTTTATTGTAGAAAATTTGAAAAATATAGGATAAAAGTACGAAGAAATGAAAATCACCTGTATCTTACCATCTAGAAATAACTGCCATTATCTACTAACGTTAGAACTTCATCAGGTGTAAGATATGAACACCGCCCCACCCGCACCCCATTCTCCAGCGTAGGTATCCGTTCTGTGACCTTGCAGCCATCTCTACGTCACAACCCCGCCCCCCCAATACGTCATAGTGCCCCGGGCGTTCCAGGTGCGCGGCGCAGCAGGACAACCCTCGAAAGTGAGAGGCGAGGGACGCACTCTGAGCTGGAATGGGCGACTGGAAAGGCTACATCAGTGCGGTGCTGCGGGACCAGCGCATCGACGACGTGGCCATCGTGGGCCACTCGGACAATCGCTGCGTGTGGGCATCGCGGCCCGGTGGCCTGCTGGCGGCCATCTCACCGCAGGAGGTGGGTGTACTCACCGGGCCGGACCGGCGCACCTTCCTGCAGGCGGGCCTGAGTGTGGCGGGCCGCCGCTGCTGCGTCATCCGAGACCACCTGCTGGCCGAGGGCGATGGAGTGCTGGACGCGCGCACTAAGGGGAAGGACGGGCGCGCCATCTGCGTGGGCCACACGCCGCGTGCACTCCTCGTGCTCATGGGCCGGCGGGGCGTGCATGGGGGCGTTCTCAACAAGACGATGCACGAGCTGATCCATGGGCTGCGCTCGCAGGGCACCTAGCAGGACAGCCAGACAGCGCCAAAATAAAGTCTGACCTGGGCATGGCAGACTCACCCTCCGGTCGTGAGGGGGACGGGGAGGGTTGCAGATGCGGAAAGTACTTTACTAGAAGATCCTTGCAGAAAGGGTATCTGGTGAGGTTGGTATTATGAGTCCAGAGGCTTCCCAGCCTCCTGAGCCCTACATCAGGCCCTCCCATGGGTGCCCTGCCTGTGGCCTAACTCCCTAGGCCAGAGTCCAAGGGCCTTGGTCCCTTCTCAGGGTCCTAAGGATGGCCAACCCGAGGAGGGAGTTCTCAAACCCTCTAACTCAGGCCTGAGCATCCTCTCCCACAAAACTTTCCACAGATCTGTGTGGGACATACTGCAAAGGAAGTCCCGTCCCCACCCTCCCACAACACTCACTAAGTTGGAGGCCAGGATACTTCTCACCCTCTCCACATGGCAAGAGGAAGCACTAGTGAGGGTTGTGAGTGGGTGATGGTGGGGCTGGTAGCCTGGAGAGCAGCTCTAGGGCTTGCAGGCCCTTGCATCTCCCTGCACATACTTCATAGGGGACAGAGGTGGGGGTGGGGAGGCACATGTTGCAGACCATCACAACTAGGTCTGGGGCCCCACAGCGTTCCTGCCTCCTTGGGGTCCAAAGGCCCTGGATATGTCCCTGGACTAGAGGGAGGAACTTTAGCACCCCCCCCCCACCCCTTGACCCTCCCTCTGCAGACCTCAGCTCAGGGGGCCCTATGGAGGAGGAGGAATTGAAAAATTTGGGTGGGTTTAAATGAAGGCTGGTTTATTGCCCAAAAGTAGAGGATAAAGGTGGGAGGGAGAGTGGCTAGTTTCTGCGCCCTGTGCACTGGGGTCCAGGGCATGACCTCTCTTGCCCATCTCCACCCTGCCTCTCCTTCCCCGAGTGGCCCTGACAGGCCCCCATTTATCACTTGTTTTCTGGAGAACTGATTTTTATCCCAGAGAGAGGGAGGGAGGGAGGCAATGAGGTGGGTGAGCAAGAGGCAGATAGGGCACAACAGGCTCTCTTTGGGAGGGGAGATAGTACTGCTGAACCCCAAACCATGGTCTCTCCTCCCCCCTAGATGGAGAGCAAGCAGACTTCCAAGTGCACAATGAGAATTTCATTTCTTTTTTTTTTTTTTAATCAAACAGTGTTGGGGAAGAGGGTTGTAACAATGATACAGAAAACCTGGGTGAGGATGAGGAGAATGGTATCATGGAGGAAGGAAGGTGGCAGGGAGGGGGCGAGAATTCAGCCAGCGACTCAGGCTCCCACATCTGTGCGCGAGCAAACAGCTGTAGGTCATGAACTCAGACTCACCCTTACTCCCACCCAGCCCAGTCAGAGTTGTGTGTGCACAAGGACACAGTGCAGGTCTCCAAACACATGTGCAAAGGACTCAAACCATACCCAAGTAACATGCAGTTGGCACGCACCCCCTCACTCCACCCCCAGGTGCATCAGTACGCATATGCAGGCTGTCACACAGGCTCACCCCAACATGCCCACATGTGCACATAACACTGTCTCTCAGTTACAAAAGCCCAGACCTCTGAGGACCTGTGCAAGGACAGGTGCATGCCCAGAGTACACAGACACACCCCTCTGCCCTTCTACCCCGGGCACCAGGCACAGGCATTTCCTGACTCCAGGCAGCAGTCTGGGCTGGAGCCTAGAGACGGGTGGCGTTGTGGTGATTGGGCATCGCGAGGCGGGGGGAGGGTGTGGCAGGGGGCAGCTCCTCCAGGAAGACCCTGGCAGGCAGCGGGGGTGAGCGGGGCTCGGGCCTGGCACAGCACAAGGTAGCGCGGGTGATGAGGTGGTCCAGGGGCTGCAGGGAGTGCATCCAGTGGGGCAGGAAGTCCCATGTCTGCAGCCACTTGGGCAGGCGCCCGGGGCTGCGACTCTGCAGCATGCTGACAAGTACCACGAAGGCCAGCAGGGCCCCAAAGGGTGTGCCCACACCTACCATGGCCTGCCAGCCTGCCATGGAGATGCCAAACACCAGCGACGGCAGCAGCAGGAAGCACAGGAGGAGGTAGAGGACGGCGAACCAGCGGTACTTCGCAGTGCGTTTGCCCAACGCCTTGGCCATGCGGATGGGCAGGCGCGTGCAGGGCACTGGGTACCACAGCAGGATGCCTGAGATGTTGAAGAAGAAGTGGCAGAGGGCAATCTGCAGGGGAGAGGGCGGAGGGGTGGAGGTGGGCAGGGGTGCCAGCTCCTGAGTCAGGATAGATAACAGTGGCCCTACAGGGTCTGGACAGCAGGAAAGTCAGCACTTAGGGCTGACATTCCCCCAGTAAAATACTGAAACACTTCTGGACCAGTAGGTAAATAACTGCTGCCCTGAGCTCTCCACATTTCCCCCACTGATCTCCCTCTCAGGAATTCCCCAGCAGATCCTGCCCAGATCCAGTAGCTAAAAGATTCACATCAGTTTCTGGCTCAGGAGCTCTGGCCTTCTGAGTGGGCAACATCCCGGCTTATCAGTTACTCCTTTGCTCCTAGAACAGCAACCCCTTTGCTGTCTGCCCCCCCCAGTCCTTGATCCCCCAAACTGAGCCAGCACCCCTTCCTCAGAGTACAAATCCCTCTCACTCTTGTTTGATTGGTGTGGCTCTCAGTAATGTCTCTCCCCTGTTAGACACTAAGGTCTTGAGGGCAGCACCAGGTATACTTTGCCCGTATGGTTCCCATAGAGTCTGGCATAGCAGGTGGCCCGTAGTAGGCAGTCAAAAACTAATTTGTACGTGTTGTCCTACGTTGGGTCAGGCTCCAGGCACCAGTCCTAGCCCTGTCCTGCCTCTGGCCAGGGTTACTCTCCCAAGCGCACCTGGAAAGCACTGGACAGCTTCTCCCGGGGGCTGGCCAGTGCAGCCAGGATGGCCGTGGTGGTGGTGCCGATGTTGGCGCCCAGTGTGAGTGGGTAGGCGCGCTCAAGGCTGATCACACCCAGGCCTGGGGGTAGAGGAGAGGACATGGTCTCCCCAGCTCCTTCCTTCAGCCCTTTTCCTGTCAGCCCTGCCCCACCTGACCCTGCCTCGGCGTAGGGACTTACCGATGAGTGGGGTGATGGCCGAGGTGAATACAGAACTGCTTTGGACAACGAAGGTCATGCCAGCGCCCACCACCATGGCAAAGTAGCCTGTGGCCCAGGTGAAGGGGGTGGGAAAGTCTGCGAGCAAACGGTCCCAGTAGGGTCAGTGGGAGGGCATTGGGAGGGGGCGGGGACTTTCCTTTGGGAGCAGGAATCCATGTCAGCTTCCAAGTGGGACCTTGTCAGTCCCCTGCTCGACTGCGGTGGCTTTTCCTGGTGATCTTGGATTAAAGGCCCTTCTCAGCCTGCTTCTATCATGCTTTTGCTCCCTTGTTCCCTCTGCCTGGGACATCGTCCTCACTCCTAAATATTCATCCTCGGGACTCAGCGTGGATATCACTGCCACTGGAAAGCTCTCCCTGACCCCAGCCCCTGGGCAGACTTTGCTTCTCCCTCCTCTGAGCTCCCATAGATCCATGGATGCCCCTTATTCCGGCGTTTGTCATGCTGCCTTTGCCAGTGCCAGGCAGTGTCCCAAAAGCTCAAAATGAGGCTTAAATGAAAGTCAGATGGTATCACTGCCCTGCCCAAACCCCCAAGTGCCCCTATTAGCCTGGATAAAGTCTAGGCTCTGAGTGCAGCCTGGGACCTGCTCTGTCCCTGTTACCTCGCTGACCTCTCCCTACCTCTCTCCACCTCACTGAGCTCCCACCACACTGCTGGCCACCTTTTTGTGCCACAGTCCTGCCCAGCTGAGTCCTGCCTTGGAGGCTTTGCACTTTCGGGTAGGTTCCCTCCACCCGAAAAGCTCTTCAGCCACATCTGACTGCTCCACATTTAGGTCCCTTTTCAAATGTCACCTCTGCACAGAAGCCACTGACCACCCATCAAAAGCAGCCTCTTCCATATTCTATTTGCTGTGTTTTGCTTTCTCCTTGGCAGTTACTGCTCTGTCTGAATTTATCCCCCCTCGATCACTTTTTTATTGCTTGTCTCTCCCTCTGGGCTGTGAGCCCCCTGAGGGCAGGAGCCATCTCTGTGTGGCTCACCTCTGTATCCCTGGCACCAGGCCATGCTTGGCATACAGTAGGGGCTTAATGACTATTAACTGAATCAAACAATGGCCTCTGAGAATCTCTTTGGAGCCACCTGCTAGAATGGAACCACAGCCGGAAGCAGCCACAGATCCCCAGCTGTCAGCACCTCAGGGGCCTCAAAAATCACCTCGTCCAATCTCTTCTTTGTTCACATGGGGAAACTGAGGCTCAGAGATGGTAGGGCTTTACCCAGATCACACACCAAGGCAGTGGCAGGACTCAGCAAGATCCAGAAGGGCCCATCCTGGGGCCTGCCCACCCACTGCTCGAGGCTCACCAGTGTTGATAATCATCTGAATGACCTTGGCCACCTGGCCCTTGAGCAGAGAGTTGAGCATCTTGACGAGGAGGATGAGGCAGGTGCACAGGAGCACCAGGGAGCCAGCCAGCAGAATAAGCCCCACAGCCAGGTCAGGCAGGCCTGTGTCCACGAAAATGTGGCTGCCTGCGGGAGGGTGGTGGTAGTGGTATCAAGCTTCTGAGAGCTGACCCCCTCAATCCAGCTCCTAGCCCCCAACCTTTGCCACCCTCTTGGGCTCAGAGCCAAAGGCCTTGCCTCGTGTCTCTTCAACCTCTAGAGCAGGGCCAGACCCAAGCCCAAGAGCTGGGCTGGCTGACAGCTGTCCTTCTGGGGCTGGAAGCAGCAGTGGCCAGGTGGGAGATGGCTCTGCCTCTGCCAGACTCTGCCCTGCCATGCCAGACATCTCCCACGCTGCAGGTACTCACATTTCTCCATGGTGGCATTTCCGAGCATCCGGCTGGTACTGGCCTCTGCCCTGGGCCTGCGGGAGGGAACCTAGATTAAGAGGAGAGTGACTTAGAGAATTCAGGAAAATGCAGCCTGGGATGGGGGCTAAGGTAGGGGTTAGGGAGAGATGGGGGATGGAGGGGATACAGATGGTCCTCTTTTTTTTTTTTTTTGCGGTACGCGGGCTGCTCACTGTTGTGGCCTCTCCCATTGCGGAGCACAGGCTCCAGACACACAGGCTCAGCGGCCATGGCTCACGGGCCCAGCCGCTCCGTGGCATGTGGGATCTTCCCGGACCGGGGCACAAACCTGTGTCCCCTGCATTGGCAGGCGGACTCTCAACCACTGCGCCACCAGGGAAGCCCCAGATGGTCCTCTTGACTACATGCCCCTGAATGCTTTGCTTGCCCTCTCTGAGTCTGTTTCCTCCAATGATGAAATGGAGTTGAAAATATCTGCCACAGGAGAATCTGGCTGTAGTCGGCCCTCAGAATATTCAGCCCCATCAACCCACTGATCTGGCTCTCACGGGGGCCCGCAGGGGCCTCCTGATCTGATGGTGTCTTGTCCATGTTTTCTTCTACCTCTCCTTGGCATTGGAGGCTGCTGACCATGGCCCACTTCTTCTGAAAACTCTCCCTTCCCCATCTTTTATTATCAATCCCTGTCTCAGGGCCTCCTCTTCACCAGCATCCTTGCCCTGTCCTCTCCCCTCAGGCACGTAGCCCACGTTCTGTTTTCCTCTTGCTCAATTCCTTATCTGGAGGGGGTGGAGCAGAGGGCCCAGGACCAACATCTCTTCCCTCCCCCACCTACTATCGGTGAAGAGGAGGGGGTTCCTGGAGAGGGCCCTTAAATCAGAAGGCCCAGGACAAGCAGGTAGCCTAAGTGAGGGGCTCAGCCTTGTGTGGGGGTGGTGGGGAGTGTCCTGGGCCTAAAGGGGCAGCAGCTACTCAGCTCCAGGACACTGTCACTGTCCAGGGATTTAGCCCAGCTTAGCCAAAGAGCCTGATTCTACAAGAGAAACCACAACTCTGAAGGTTTAGATAAAATCTCCCAATCTGTAAATGTTGGCAACCACTTTAAGACATACTTTACAATTCTGTGAAGGCCAGTCTGGCCAGTCTGGAACCACTCATTCGTAGCCTTCTTGGGTTAAGGAGTTTTTTTCTTTTCCTTGGCACAGCCTGTGGGATCTCAGTTCCCCGACCAGGGATCAAACCCAGGCCCCTAGCAGTGAAAGCGCGGGGTCCTAACCACTGGACTGCCAGGGAATTCCCTAAGGAGTTCTTTTTAAAAATGCAACCTGGGCTCCTTACCTTTCCCCCAGGGTCCCATCAGTGAAAGTAGAGAGTGGGCCAGGCTTGGCTAGGAAGAAGCCATGTCACAAAGGAGGACTTGAGCGGCAGACAGAGGCCCTTACTCCTTGGGCCCCAGGCAAAATGAAAGAGTCACAGCTTCTCCCCGTCACCACCATCTGCCTCCTCTGGGAGCTGATATGGACCCTGGTCCCATTCCCCCTGTGGGGTCTCCATCTCACACCCCTCTGACCTTCCTGGGTGCTGAGGGTAAGGGCTCAGGCGTGGTGCTGGCACTTGGATTTACAGCTCCTTTATGTTTTATTCTAATCTGTGTCATTTAAAAAAAAATGTGTGTTAGAGATAAGAACCATTTATGGCACCTGACTTTAAATCGGGGTTTATTTTAATGGCATGTACTCCCTTGAGGGGGGCAGCGTGCTCCTCTGTGTACCCAGTTGGCCATACCAGGGCCCTGGGGCATCCTCAAGCCTGGGCCAGAATTGCAGGCCGAGAAACCAGGAGAAAATAGTCTCTGATGGGCTTGATTGGAAAAGCCGGCTGGGAAAGTGGTGGTAACTGGGAGACAGCCGGGTGTTTGCTGTCTGGCAGATCTGAGTTCAAATCCTGCTTTTATCTCAGCTACCTTGTGCAAGTCATGCCGCCTCACTGAGCCTGTTTTCTCTAAAGCAGGAAAAGAAAAGAGCTGTTGCAAAGGTTACAGGAGGAAATATGTGTGAAGCACTCACGACAGGGCTTAGATCATGACAAGCCTTCGATAAATTGTGCCTCCAAATAAGGATTAGACCCCCTCCTTCCCTGGGCCTATCTAGTATCACATGGTGTATGAGTACGGGTTGACTTCCTAGGTCAGGATCAATGGCTCCTGCAGACATGCCTGAAGATCCTGGCCCTGCTGGGAAGGAACTTGGTGGACCATCCTGCACTGCACTGGGTCTAGGGGTCTCTTGGGGGAGGGTTCTCTGGGACCTGGGGAGGCTGGAAGAGGAGGAGAGGAGCTCCACTGGGGTCCCACTCAGTGCTGACAATGTCGGGGCAGGGCAAGGCTGGGGGCTAGGACTTCTGAGGTTTGGAAACTTGACCTTCCTGCCTGGGGTTATGTGGCCCTGGCTGAGCTCAAAGGGCCAGTCCAGAGACCCTAAAGTGCAAGAGAGGAGCGTGGGGGCAGCAAGAGTGGCAGAGAGGGGGTCAACTGCATTGCCAGGCTGGGTGGGCAGAGACGGGAGGGGAAAGAGCAGGCCCTGGGGTTTCCCTGGCCAGCAGAGGGGAAGGTGGGAGCTCCAGCCTAGATAAAGAGCTGCCAGGCCCAGGGTCTGGGGCATAGCCCCAGGATATGCCCATCCCTCCTGGGCCTGGGGTAGGTGGGGGTGGAGGAGAGGGAGGGGCATGTGGAGGGGGTGCCTTAGCCCTGGGCTCAACCCCAGCTGAGCACTCCCTGCTGTGTGACACTGGACAAAACACATAACCTCTCTAAGCCTCAGTTTCTTTGTCTGAAGCATGAGGTCCATAATGCTGCCCACTTCTCCCCCGGGGCTAGTTGTGAGGAATCTGGGAAGAAAGAGTTTGGGATTTATGTGCTTGCAGAGACAACCCAAATTCAGGAGACACCTCTGGGAACTGAAGCATATGATTAAGCTCACAGAGGGATGTGGGCTCCAAGAATCCTTCCCCTGGGGAAAACCGTGCAGGATGTGGGTGTGCGCAGTAGTCTCCCCTCCAGGAGAAGAGGTGTTTTAGGGTCTTTGCTTTTCTGGAAGCAGAGCGTGAGTGCTCTGCTAGCAGCGCCATCTGGTGGCAAAGAGGAGAATTGATTTTTTTTTACGGCCACACCTACCACCCCTGGAGGTTCTCAAGTGGCTGTGGTCACCTGGTGGCATTCACGCCTGATAGGCAGAGTGGGAAATGGATACCTATGGTGGGATATACATCTGGAAGGGACAGCGAAATGGAGAGTCAAGAGTGTGGGCTCCAGATTCCACCAGGATTTTTGTCCTACCTCAATCACATAGACTTGGACAAGCCTGTCTGAACCTGTTTAAAATGGGGTTGTGACAATCCCTGTCTCCCAGGATGCAAGTCCTCAAAAGAAGCTGGTTTAAACCAGGTACATAGGGTTGACAATCCACACTGTGACCACACAAGAAGGTAATCCCAGGACAGTGTCAGGACCCTGGAACATCAAGAATTGTTAGGATGCTAACAAACACTGCCTCTGGTTTTTCTTTCACCATCTGGAAAACCCCAGACTGTCAGTCACATAGGTGCCCTGGAGGCTGGCTTAGGCGAGGTTGGGCCTAGCTTGGTGAAAGCTGGAAGCAATGAGAACAGGTTGGAAGGGGCCACAGGAGACTCGGTGGCCAGAGGAAAAACGTGAGTCTTCAGTGCAGGAGCTGCCAGTGCACGTGGCTGAGTGAGCCACTTTCCAAAGGGGACTGTCCCAGAGAGAGGGCCAGAACAGGGAGCTCACATCCCACCCCCAGCTACTCTCCAAGCCAAGGAAATCTAGTCTGGACCCTGCTCTCAAGGGAAGGTTTCCCGGGAGAGCTGGGACGAGAAAACAGTGCTCAGGCGAGTGGTAGCAGGCTCAGCGGAGGAACCAGTGAGGACAGCCCCAGCCCAGTGAACTTGGGTGGGTTGCTTCCAGTCCCTTGGCCTCAGGACCAGCATCACTGAGGATTCCATTGGGTGAGAGCTACATTTGCCGGTGCATCCTTCAAGGGGAGACCAGGTGAATGCAGCTGCAGGCAGGCAGCAGGGATTTCAGAGGACTCGAGAATCGCCACGGCTGAGGAGCTCCCTTCCACAGCTTGCTTTCTGTGAAGTTCAAAGTGTGTGACTTTGGTCTCTTTCAGGTTTTGCTGTGAAGCAGAGGGGATTTTGGCCATTCAGAGAGCTTGGAGAGGGCCCAGAGTGCTCATGAGAAGGAGAGATGTGTTAGAGGGGTCACAAAGCCAGCGTGAAAGCTGTCTGCATGGGCTTTTTGATGTCAAACTGCCTTGAACACTCAGAAGGACTGAGCTGGAGCTGTGTGCCACTCAGATGCAAAGGAACCTTGCAGGGCCAGTTGAAAGAATGTTCTCTGTTCACACTGGGATAAAGTCTGGGAACATCAAGTAGCAAGTGAAGAGGGTGTGCTGGGCTTCCGGTTTCCTTGTCTTTCATTCTAAATGGTGTTACTTCTTGTATGTCATAATCAAGGGGGAGCAAATACTGTGGATTATGGTTTTGATGAAGCATTTTCCTTTTTACGGCTGAGTGAGAAAGTGTGCTAATAGTTAGCTTCCATGTTAGCCTGGTGTAATGGCTGGTCCATGAGTGTCCAACTGATCCAAACGGAGCCTCATTCCAGGCATTAGAAGCCAGAAAGCAGCAGGAAGAGTGCAGCAGGACAAAGGGACACCGGCCTGTGGGAGTCTCCAGGGGAAGGAGCCCAATATCAGTACAAGTGGCTGTTGTGTCTCCAGTGAGGTCTCCATGGCCCACTTGTCCTGCTCCTGGACCAGTTTCCTGTTGGTCCTATTTTTCCCAGGCATCCTTATAGCACTCTCTCCCCGCCCACCTCCGCACATTACCTGGGCCCCCAAACACGGCAGAAGTGAGTCGTTAACCCCCCTGGCACCCGGGAGAAGAGAGAGCCCTAGATTGCAAGACCTGCGCTTGGGGCCCTGAAGCGGTAGGACAAGCTCTGGAGAGTTTCTTAGCCCCTTGGAGCCAATTTCTCTACCTATGAAATGACAGGGTTGAGCCATATCAGTGGTTCTTCAACTTGAGCATGGAACAGGCCTAGAGGGCTTGTTGAAATGTAGGCTGCTGGGCTCCACCTGTTTTTTTCTGATTTAGTGGGTCTAGGAAAGGGCCGGATAGTTTGCATCTCTAATGGGTTCCCAGGTGGTATGTGTGCCACTGGTCCACACTTTGAGAACCAATCTCTGGGCTGGATCGATGACATGCTAACTCTAATTGATTGGCAATGGCTGCCTGAAGCTGGTGTGAGGCTGGCAGGGTGTAGCAACATCTGCTCTAGGCACAGTATCACCGCAAAAGTGCCCCATGTTTGTCCTCCCAGGGTAAATGATCCCCTAGGTCTACATAGAGCTTTTGAACAGACGACACTGGCAGTCAGCTGTCTGGAGAAGGAGTCTTCTCACTGAAGCCAGACCTGGGACTCACCTCCATGGGGTTTGGGTGGCACCAGATCCGGATGAGACTGTGATTTCTCAGGGACTCATCCCCCGTGGCAATGCTGGTAATCACGGACTTGTCCAGCTGTGGGTAAGGTGTGGGAGGGGGGAGTGAGGGTGGGGTCCTACAGTCCCCCAGCCCCCACCCCATGACAGCCCTGCCTCCACCTGAATGATGAGCTTAGTGAAGGGCTCTGTGATGATCTTGAGCAGGTCAGGGGCATCGTGGCCGCCGCGGATGTTGAAGGAGGCCACCACAAGTCGAGTGATGTGGTGCAGGTACCCGGTGGCAGCCTCCAGGGGTAGCAGGACCAGAACTGACAGCCAGTTAAAGCAGTCGTGCACTGTGGCCCCCGCGAAAGCCCTGGGCAGGGAGGCCACGTTGCAGGGCAGGCTGGAGCCAGGATGCACTCAGACTGGGGGCTCCTGGTGTCTGGGACCACCCTCCCCCGACAAGGACAGGCCCCTCACTGCTCCACCCCCTCACCGCCGGAAGTCAGTCCTGTCCCCCGCCTGCATCAGGGCCACGATGGTGTTGGTGACGGAGGTGCCGATGTTGGAGCCCATGATGATGGGGATGGCAGAGCTTACCTCCAGCACTGGTAGAAGAGGGCGCCTCTTAACTAACTGGATAAGGGCCACCCAGCTCCTGCCCCACAACCTCTCCTGTCAGACCCACTGCCCTCATCCCAGCCCCCAGCAGGCATTCCTGCCATGCTGCTGACTCTGCTCGGCCTCAGCATCACAGGTACATGGGGGCACATGCTGTGTGTTTACATGTGTGCGTACATGTGAACTGATGTTCACATATGTGTACTGCACCTGTGTATATGTGAACGAGTGTGTGGGTGCATGTCCACGAGGGCACGGGTCCTAAATTCAAATGTGTCTCTGTGCTTGTGTGTGCACATGTGTACACAAGTGTGATGTCACTTTCATGTGTCAGCTTGGCTAGTACCCAGTTATTCAGTCCAACACTAACCTAGATGTTGCTGTGAAGGTGTTTTGTGGATGGATTTGCCTCAACCATCAATTGACCTTGAGAAAAGATTAACCTCAATAATCTGGGTGGGCCTCATCTCATGAGATTAAAGGCCCTAAGAGCAAAACTGAAGCTTCCCTGGGGAAGAAGAAATTCCACCTATGCACTGCAGTATTGGCTTCTGCCCAAGAGGCCCAGCCTGCCTCACAATCACGTAAGCCAATTCTTTGCAATAAATTATAGATCTCTATATATCTCACGCAGGTTCTGTTTCTCTAATTCCTCTGGTTCTGTTCCCTTGATTGATGGAATGAGTGACTGTGTGGTGACATGAAGGTGAGCCTTCCTGAGGCTGTACTCCCTAGTTGCCACCCTTCCCAGCTCCTGGGGCGCCCCTCCTGGCTGAGACTCCAGGCCATGCTTTGGAGAACAGAGTGGGAGACACCAGAGCTGCCCATTGCCCGCGGCCCCTGCCCCCACTCCTGCTCTTCCCACCCCAGCCGCGCGTCCAGCATCCCAGCCCCCAACTCCTTCCCTGGCCCTGGTGGGCTTACTCACAGCCGGAGGAGACCATGCTGACCACGATGGATGTGGAGGTGCTGGAGCTCTGCACCAGCACGGTCACGAGGATCCCCACCACCAGCGCCGCCACCGGGTTGGACAGGATGGCATTGTCCTTGAAGATGTCGCCAGCCACCTTCCCTGGGGAGCATGAGCCAGCGTTGTCCGAGACCCTTCAAAACCCTTCCCTGGTCCCCTCCCCTCCGCCCTACCTCTCCCCTGAGGCTTCCCTGGGGAAGGAGAAATTCCACCTGTGCACTGCAGTATTGGCTTCTGCCCAAGAGGCCCAGCGTGCTTCACAATCACGTAAGCCAATTCCTTGCAATAAATCATAGATCTCTATATATCTCCTGCAGGTTCTGTTTCTATAATTCCTCTGGTTCTGTTCCCCTACCTCCGGCCAGCTGGAAGGCTGAGCTGAGCACGTCCAGGGAGCAGACGAAGAGGTAGAGGAAGACGAGCATCAGTGGTACCTTGAGGAGCGTCAAGCCAGCCCGGCACAGCTTCTGGGCCAACCCAGGCTCTGGAGAGGGGCCAGTCATGAGCACAGTGGCTGGAGGGCTCTGCCAGTGACTGCCGACACCCCTGCCACCCCGACCCAGGCCCACCTGGCTTCTGCTCATCCTCCTGGGCCAGCTTGGCAGGCAGCGGGTCATGGTGCTCCAGAACCTCTCCGTAGGGGCAGCCTTGCTCGGCGAGGGCCATGGGGCCCAGGCTGGGGAAGGCATAGGCTGAGGTCCCTGGAATCCTGTGCAGGACTGGGGAGCGAGGCTGGTCAGCAGTTCCCTGAGGCCCCAGGTCCTGGGGAGGTTGGGAGGGGTGGGCAGAGGGGTGGAGGCCTCCCCACCGGGGCAGGACGTGGGCAACTGAGGGCAAGCAGGGTCCAGGGGTGGGAGCAGCACTCACTCTGTGGGCTGGGCACATAGGCAAACGCCGCCCCACACGTCATGTGCCCCCCACAGACTGGGAGTGGGGAGACAGCCCGGCTCTCCAGCCTCTCTCCGTAGGACATCATCCTGGGTACACACTGTGGGCCCTGCACATCAGGGGCACAGCAACACTGAGTGAGAACTGCTGTGTCCTGGAAACTCACACACACTCACACACCCATCCCTCCACACCCACACCCATACACTCACGTGCGCAAACACTCATGGTGTGTGATCACAAACATACCTCCAGCGAAGCTCACCCTCCAACCCCCCACACACACACCCAGAGCTGCACACTCAGGTCTCAGCACAGATTTGGGGATTCATTCACTCATTCATTCAGCAAGTATTTATTGAGCATCTACTCTATCTAAGGCACTGAGCTTGATGCTGGGGTACAGCTGGCTAAGTACAGATGCAGCTCCTTCCCCCAGGAAGCTCAAAGTCTAGCGGAGAATCAGATGTCAATGAAATAATCCCTCAAATAGATGGAACATGGCAATGGGAGCAAGTGTTCTAATGACAGATACAGGTGTCACGAGAGTGCCCCTGGGGCACAGGGGTTCATCCTCACAAATGAACTTCTTTCCCCATCCACCCTTAGCCCCCAGCAATAAACAAGCACTGATGGGCCTTTCTGCCATGAATGAGGCTCAGACCAGGACTTGTTTAGTTAAGGAGGGCCCCCATCCTGTCCCCAAGTCTGGGAAGCCCTTGACTTGCTTTAGCTGCCCCTGAATTGCCACAGGAGTTCCCGGCTGTTGGGGTGGGATTGCCCCAGTCTGCTTCAGCACCCCACCCTTCACCCCCAACCTTATTCCAAGGGCCCTGGCTGTGGCGTTGTGGGGCATGCAGAGCTGAATTCCAAGCTCTGGAAGAGCATGAGTCCATTTTACTCTGGGGCAGTGAGCCAGGCTGGGCTGGGACTGAGATGTTATACGGGACAGGAAACAGAGGCACAGTAAGGACAGAGGTGAGGAGCCTGTTTCCTACTAAGGGTTGGGAATGGGGTTGGGGTGTGGGGACCCTGGACTCACCTTGGTGTTCTGTGTTTCAGCTCCTGCTCAGATGCTCAGGGAAGCCCTAGGGGCCTGAGGAGAACCTGGGATCCTCTTCTTTATACCCTCGGGTCAAGGGCAAAGTCCCTGGAACCCTAGCTGCCCTCCCTCTGTTCCCCAATTAACCTCACCCCCGTAGATTCCTCCCGGTTAATTGCTAATCGTCAGCTCTGCAGGGGGAGTCTGTGGACAGGCTCTCCCCTCCCCCACACAGATACTCAGCTAGAACCATGACCCAGACCCAGCAAGGAGGGCACAGATGCATCCCATGCCCCCAGGCAGAGACCCTGATGCCACTCAGGCACCTCATTCCCAGGGTCCCCAGAGATTCCATGGCTCTGGCCCCTTTCCCTCCTTCTTGGCCTGACAGTACTCTGCAAGGAGTAACACAAACACCCTTCAGCCTTGCCTTGCATCTGAGTGTCTATGGGTCTCTCTGTGTGTCTTGAGGGGCATTTAGAGGAGAGGGAGTGTGTGATGGAGGAAGCAACAGAAGACAAACCCAGAGAAGCTATGTAGCGCTGAATTGTGGAGGGTCCAAGACCACAGATCCAGGATGTGAGCCTGAGAGAATCTGCCCCTGGCCAGATGGGGCAGGGCCTGGTCTGCATTTTAGAATGGTCCCAGGTGTGTGGGGTTCGGATGTGTCAAAGGGAGTGAGTCTGGAAGCAGAGAGACCGGTTAAAAGGGTGATGAGATGGTCCAGGTGAGAGAGGATGAGGTCTGAATCTAAGTGGGAAGAAGAGGGATGGAGAGGAGAAGATGCATCCCAGGGATACTTGGGCAGGACAATTGGTGTTGGGAGGGTGGGAGGGAGAGGAAATATATCACAGTTGGGCTTCTGGATCAGGAAGTTGATGATAACATGAGGTCTGTTGTAGAGTCCCTGAAACCCAGACAGGGGTCTTAGGGAGTCTTTGAGAAGCTTATTTCTCTTTACAGGACCTTGGAGCCTGAGTTGGGGCCCATATTCACAGAGAGATGAGAAGGGAGCTTCCCTTCTAAGGGACTCAGATTTTCTCAGATCCAGGAGTGGTGAGTTCCATTCAAGATCTAGCTTGGGCAACTGTCTGAGTGACCTAACATCCATCGGCCCATCCATCCATCCATCCATCCATCCATCCATCCATCCATCCATCCATCCATCCATCCTTCCATCCATCCACCTAGCCAGCCAGCCAGCCAGCCAGCCTTGTGTCTATCCATCCATTTCTAAGCACAGTAGTTGAGTTCCTATTCCATGCTGAGCCAAGATTGCAAGGCCAGCTTCTCTCCTGATCCAAGAAATGGTCCAGTCCCTGAGTCGGCCTGGGATTCTAAGTACTCACCTCCCTGAGCCCTAGTCCCTTCCCTTATAAAATGGCAATGAGCATGAATTTTTCAGTGAGTTGTAGGATTCAATGAGATAAATGACCCATCTCAGTGCCTAGAACAAAGTCCCTCAGCATGTTTGTTCTCTTCATGCCCTCATGCCCTTTTCACTGTCTCCAGGATGGCTGAAGTGTCCCTGCCAAAGAAATGGCCCCATCTCCTCTAGATTCTCAGCCCTGTTTCAGGTCAACAACTCTTGGCTCACCAGCTACTCTGTTTGCTCAGGGTCCCCTGAGCTACAAATCTTACTCAACATCTTACACATCTTAGGGCGACACAGACAACAGACTCTGTTGAAGTGGCTAAGAGCAGAGAACAGGCCAGCCTGGGTTTGGATCCCAGCGCCACCACATTGTGGCCGTGGTAGTTTAGGCCACAGAACCCACAGGGGAGAGAGGGGTTGGGGGGGCGGAGGTGCGGCTGGGATTGGTTTTGAGGAGAGTGACTGTAAGTCCTGGTTTGCCTGGCCAAGTCCGGGTTTATGACTGTTGGCCCAGAGTCCCCTTTCACTCTGCAAAGTGCCCTGGTTTGGACAATAAGCCATATAGTCTTATGGCTTGTTCTGGAAGATTCTGGGGAAATAAGGCAGGGAATCAGCTACGCAGTGCTTGCTAGAAAGGTTTCCATTCATATCAAAAAGGAAAATAAAGACAATCCTGCTTCTCAAAAACATCACCGTGTTGTTTAAAACACCGCCTTTTGTCCTTTTCCCTGTGCCTTTTCTATCTACTTTGGATTTTATTGTCTCTGGAAGATTGCATCTTGCTTTTTTTCATCTAACATTATAACATAAGCCTTTTCCTGTGTCTTTACACTCAGCACAGATGTTGTTTTTAATGGTTGCATCACGTTCTGTCATGAACCCTAATTTATATGGCGAACCCTTGGGTGTCCTAGAACCTCTCCTACCTGGAGGGAGTGATTTGGGTAAGACTGGCATTCATGCACGGGTGGGAGGGGCGTTGCTGATCCAGGGAAATGCAATTATTACTGAGTTCTTGTGTTGGATTCATCCTTGAGCTGATGGGCTCAGAGATTGTCTGGGTACGTCCTCTCCCCTGCCTGCTCCAGTCAGACCCCGGGCGGGAGCAGAGGTATCCAAGGCACTCCTTATGGGCTGGGGGTGTGTCTCCTTTTTAATAAGGTTTGGATCTTTGACAGCTTTGAAGCCTACCTTCCCTGCCCTCGTGGAGCTCAGGGTTTAGCGGGAGAGGCAGTTATTAATCAAATGCATTGCAAGAGAAACAATTATGTAATGCTATGGATCTCCACCACTTGCAAAAATATTTTGTGGGGAGTGGGGCTGCCACAGCCCTAGCAAAAGCATGGAGACTTGGGAGCTGACCAGAGCTGCCTTTGGGACTCTTGAGAGCAGTGGAGAAGGTGGCCACACCCCAGACCCCAAGCATTTCAGCCCCTCTGCTCATCTCAGCCCACTCCTGCTCATGGCCTGCCTCCTCTCTGTCTGTGACAGACCCTGTGTTCCCCTGAATGGTAAGTCCTGCCCTGTCTGCTCACCTGCACTCTGGCCACGGCTTCCCCCAGACCTCTGGGCCCGGAGCCTGGGTGGCTGGTGTTGTCTCACACTGAGAAAGGCACCCAGGAGGAGGAGCAGTTTTGGAGGGAAGATGCAAAGATCCGTCTGTACTGAACTGTACCACTGTGTCTGAGGTGTCTCTGGCGCGAGCAGTTGGAGCTGCGGGTCTGAAGCACGCGATATTCTCCTTTCCCCAAATGGGGCCTCTTGCATGTTCCAACCTCAGTGAGCAGCATGTGGTCCAGACACGGAGCCAGACATGGAGGAGGCATCTTTGACACACGCTTCTTCTCTACCTCTTGGTCTCAAATTCATCCCCCAATTCTCCCAATTTTCCTTTTCTGGGAGCTCCCTAATCCTTTTGCCCCCTCCCCGGTCTGGCCACCATCTCTCAGCTGGGTTATTGTAGTAGCCTTTCTCTCTGATGGCTCCCCTCAATCTAGTCTCCAAAAAAGCAACCAGCCAGCCTTCCAAAATGCAACCTCACCATGTCACCCCTCTTCCTTTTAAATCCTACCCCTGCTAGCCCAAAGACCAGCATCCTGTCACAGCCTCAGGGCGCAGCGTGACTTGGCTTCCTGCCTGAGTGGGCTCAGGTGAAGGTGCCCCCAGGGAGAGTGTGCACAGTGAGGAGAGACCCAGCCAAGCCCAGAGGAGCACCCACATTTGAGGGAGGACACAGGAA
Organism: Grampus griseus; assembly: GCF_964374135.1. Lineage (NCBI taxonomy): Eukaryota > Metazoa > Chordata > Mammalia > Artiodactyla > Delphinidae > Grampus > Grampus griseus. Next base: position 153,065,961 of record NC_139019.1, on the reverse strand, counting down.
GAGGCACAGCAGGGATAGGGAGGAAGAGCAGAAAAGCAGATGCCCCAGAAGCCAGGGTTGCCCATGTTTTGAAAGAGATACCCTGGTCAGCAAGATCAAATGCTGCTGAGGTGTCAGGAAACGTGAGAACAGAGTGGATTTAGTGGCCCTCGAGAGCCTAGTCGGGGCAGTGCTGTAGGAGGGGAAGGAAAAGGAGGTGGGAGCAGAGATAGCATGGCTAACGTGCATGGGACAGGCTGACAGACACTGAATTTCGTCACACCGACGACAAGGATTTCTCCAGGAGCGGCATGATTGCTGAACGGAGTAGAGAATGGTCCCAAGAGCAAGTGTGTGGTCCAGAAAGGGAGCAATCTGGACCACAATCTGGACCAGCAATCTGGGAGAACAACCAGCTCCAGTTATTCTCCTTTTCTACAATTCTCTGTTAAGATCCATTTGCTCCTTAAATACACACAATTTGCTGCACGTAAGTTTTCTGTGGGACCTAAAGTTTAACGACAATCAAAGGAGGAAAAATTGACATTCCAGACCATCTGTTCATGACCTGGATTTTTTGAGGGGATCTGGTTAATGACAACAGGGTTTCCCATCAGCACAGTTTGAGAAACTTGTGCCTCTTCTCATCAATATGTTTATTTAATATTCAACCAACATATAAGCCCCACGGAGGCGGCACGGTGCTGTACACCGGAAATATGGGCATCAACATTCCTGCCCGGCATGCAGCCAGCACAACTGCACACCAACACAGCATGAGTGTGCATTGCACACATGGGTGCATCCTCTCTGTGTCTGTGGTCAAAGCATCCACTCTCACCAGCAGGTTGAGTGACACAGTAGGGGTCACCTGTCACCTCCCTCTGGGAACAGAGCAGTCCCTCCCCTGGCCCTCTTGACTGTCCTCTCTTAGAGAGCCTGGATTTTGATCTGAGCTGCCTGGCACAGATCAGGCAGGGCCCTGAGACATTGTCCCATCTGAGCCCCACTTTCCAGAGGGGTAGCCCAAGGCTACATTAGATCCTCTGGGTCCAGGGCAGGGGCGGCTGACCTGAGGATGCCCTGTCCTTGTTTGGGGGATAAGTGCCCCATGTAATGATTAATCCTGGTGGCCCAAGTGCCGGTCACTCATTGACTGACAAGGCCAAAGTCTGTGGCCAAAAGAGCTGAGGCTGCTTTGGGCTTTTCTCAGAAATCACCTCTTCCCCCGCAGTTCCCTTCCTTACATGGTCCCAGCCCTATGCCCTTCCTGCTGGCCTCAGGGACCAGGCCTGAACGGGAGACTGTGGACTCCCAGTTGGTTGTCCCAGGCTCTGGCTTCTGAGTTCCAGACCTGAAGCTCGGAGGTTGGCTTCAGACTTCAGGTCCTGGCCTTCATGCTCTGGGCCTGGAGCTTGTCTCCAATTTCTGGGGTCCCCACTCTGGTTCTGGCCTCAAGTGGGCTCCAGTATCTGAGTTCCAGTCTCGGGCTTCAGTTTTAGACATCAGATGTCAAGCTCGGGGCTCTGGTTCTTGGCACTGGGCTCTGGGTTCTGAGCCCTAATCTTCAATTTCAGATTCCAGACACCAGGTTGGGCTTCTGACTCTTGCCTCCAGGTTCTGGGTCTGTGCTTCAGGCCCCAGATCCAGGCTTTGTGCTCCAGATTCCAAGCTCCAGTTCCACACTCCAAGCTTCAGGTTTTTGGTCTGGGTTCTGGGTTCCTTCAGTGCTTTGGCAATGGGGCAGGAAGATGGGGGCCTCCTCGGCTTGTATGGTTACCCCGGTCCACCAATCTTAGCTGGCCACTTCGTCCTAGCAGCTGGCACTCTGGGCTGGCCTGCAGGTAGGACGCTCATTCACCTCCTTGGCTTTCTGTCTCCGCTTTACCCCCAAGCCAGTTCTCTGGAGACAGGAGTTGAGATGGTCACAGAGCACCACTCACTCAGTCCCTCCCTGCAGGAGTCAGGACACATGCACATGTTCATGTCCCTAGCTCTTCTTGGACACCCCCAGGACCATGGTGGACATGAATGGCGACCCCTGTGGTTGTACAGTGGTACGGGCCTGTGCCCAGCTCTGGCTACATTTGACTCACTGTAACCAACCATATGTGTTCCTCCCCATCTGGGCCTTCATTTCCCTGTGGAAGCTGAATTCCAGCCTCTAATCCCCCAGAAGTCTGAGTCACCTGATCACCAGACCAGGCCCCCTACCGGGTGCACTCTGTGCTCGCCCTTGGGGGTGGGGTGGCTGTCCCCAGAGAACAGTGCATCAGCACTTGCAGCCCAGCTCCAGGTGAGCAGCCAATGCCCGTAACTGCCCCCACGCTGGCCCAGAGCCAAGGTCACTGTGTGCCCTGTTCTCGCCCTGTGCCCATCCCGTACCCCAAGGCTATTAAGGTGGGTGGGGGGACAAGAGACAGATTCTTAGAGGCTTGGAGCCACATGGGGTTGGGCCCCACGGGTGTCCTTGAGGAAGTCACGCCTCCTCTCTCAGCCTGTGAACTCTGTAGGATGGGGGTGTTGGAGGCTGCAGAGTGGTCAGCAGATGTGTGTTCGCTCCCTTCCTTCACACTGGGTGCTGGGTGAACAGGCCGACTCCTCTCCGGGCTTCCCACCTGGTGGGATGAGGGGAAGCAGCTCTGCTACCTTTCCCGACCACCCAGGAGTCCACCTCTGTGCAGTGACTTTGAAACATGGCCTCAGGGGTTAACCAGCTGGTGCTCCTGGCCCCCTTCCTTGTAGCTGGGGCCTGGCCAGGCTGGGACAGTGAGGGCTCAGGGCTGCTTCAGGGGGCATGATGGGGAGGAGATCACAAGGGGATTGTGGCAGAGGGACACACCCAGCCAGTCAAAATGGGCTGAGGGGGCAGTGGGCTGAAGCCCCTAATGGAAGAGTTGGGTACCACTTCTGGAGAAAGGGATGGCAGGCCAGCAGTGACAAAGAAGTGGCTTTGGGGAGTTCTTTGTGATATTATAATTATTTTTAATTGCATCCTTTAAAAAAAATTAAAGCAAAGGTGAAAGTCTCCTTTGGCCACTACCCCTTCTGCTTCCCACCTCCCTGTCAGTTTGGTATGTATCCTTGTAGAACATTCTCTCTCTTTTCTGTACATTTATAAGTGCCTGTGTGTTTGTGGTTTATATAAAGGTATCATGCCATGTTCATTGCTCTGCATTCTCTTACCAAACTGTCTTGGAGAACATTCCATGGCAGGACATGCTGTACCCAATTCTTTATCTGCTGTGTGGTATCGCAGAGCGTGTGTGTGTTACCCTACCCCCCGCCCCTATCCACTTTTGCCAGTTTTCAGGCAATAGACAACCCTGCAGCGATGGGCCTCCACGTGCCCAGAAGTGAGTGATTCTCTAGTGGCACTGCTGGAGTCACATGCCGTGTGTTTTTAATTTTTAGCAGAAATTCCCAAACTCCCCCCAACCCAGAGTAGCCACATCAATGTGCCCTCCTCTGAGAGGGCCCTGGCTCCCCAGTGGGGGTTTCTACAGCATCCAGGCCCTCCTTGGTGTGTGCCCCTGCGTCAGACAGCCTGAGTGCTGGTGACACCCCAGCGGCAATCCCCTGCATGATCCTGGACTAGTCACTTACCCCCCTGCAGCCTTGATTTCATCCCCACCAGGCTGTTTTGTTGTGAGGACAAAATGAGATAAAGGATGGAGGATGCCTAACTTCGGGACCTCGGGAGATGTGAATTCCTCCTCCTGTAGGGGCTGACCTCTACGGAGGCTCTTCTACCTAGGCTTCAGCCCTCTGCCCCCTTAGCCCATTTTGTTTGGCTGGCTTGGCCCAGCCCTCTGGCTGTTGAGGTCATCTCATGAGCCAGGCTTGGCTACTCAGTGTGGTTCAGGAATGACCCTCTGACCCCAGTCAGAATCCCAATCCTGGTCATTTTCTACCGTCCTTTGGGGATTTGCAGAAAGGACATGCAGGGAGAGAACACACGTGCAAATGAAGCCAACACAAGAAAGCAGGACTGAGATGGACAGAGATTCCTGACTAAAATGATCTAAACTCCTAAATTTACCCAGCCACTCCTAGACTTCTTCATTAGATAAGTCAATGCATTCTTTCAGTGTGTGTGTGCTTGTGACTCTGAGTGGGATTTCTAAGACTTACAAACACAGAAGTCCCGCTTCATTGAAGGTCTCAGCTTACACAGCTCAGGAGAGCTTTCCTGGTCACCTTGTGCTATGGTCTAAATATTTGTGTCCCTCTGAATTCATATGTTGAAATCCCAATGCCCAAGGTGATGGTATGTGGAGGTGGGCCTTTGGGAGGTGATTAGGTAATGAGGATGTAGTGAGATTAGTGCCCTTACAAAGAGACCCCAGAGAGCTCCCTGACCCCTTCCACCATGTGAGGACACAGAAGTTGGCTGTTACAACCTGGAACAAGGTCCTCACCAGAACCCCACCATGTTTGCACCTGATCTTGGAGTTCTGACCTCTAGAACTGTGAGAAATAAATTTTTCTTGTTTACAAGCCATGAAGGCCCCCTGAGGAAGGCTTGCGCTTGACTTCTAGAGAAAGGCCAGCAAACCGCACTGATCTCTCCCAGGAACTTCAAGGGTGAGGAGCCAGTTACAAGATAGGGGGCAGGTATGGGGAGCCCCTGGCAGAGGGGACAGAAAGTACAAAGAGCTAGAGTGGAGAAGAGAGCTCAACCTGTTGGAGGTGGTCAAGAGGGCCCCTCACTCCCCCAGTGCCTTCTCAAGGCTCCTGCGTCCCCTTGTTTCCTCTGTCACAGCAGCACCGGGACTGAGTCTAGCTTCTCTGCCCCCAGGCTGGGGCTCTCCTTCTGGGGTTCTCCCTGTTCCTCCTCCCTGTGTGGGCTGTGGGCTTCTCTGGCCACTGGGGGACAGAGAAGACCACCCAGCCAAAGCAGGCAGGGGGCAGAACCTGCCCCCACCACAAAAACCAGTGTCCTCCTCGAGGCCTTCGATGAATCCAAAGTAGCCCACTGCCATGTCTACAGAAACACTTTCAGTCCCCAGTAGAAACAGGACAGTGACCAGACACTGTACTCAGATTCAGAGAATAGCACAATGACACCAGCAGAGGCACAGCTGCCCAGAGGGGTCTACCCCTCCCTCCTCTTCCTCCCTCCCTCCCCTGCTTCCTCCTTCCCTCCCTCCTTCTCTCTGGCTGTCTCTGTCTGTCTCTCACACTCACACCCCATACTCTGTGCAGTCAGGAAGACAGGTTCTGACAACAGGAAGTCAGGGGGTACATCCTGAGGTCCCCAAGGGCTTCCTGGCGTTGACTCTGGTGACAGAGGCAACACAGTTTGGGGGTGGGGGCGGCACACAGGGTAGACTGGCACACAAGGAACACGCCCTATGGCAGAATAATAATTATTATTATAACAATATCATACATCCAGGACAAACCCAGCTGCCCCAAGCCAACTGTAAAATCCAAAAGTTCAGTAGCATCTCTGTGGGTAGAGGGAGGGGCTGCCTGCCTGCCTGCACCCCCAGGCCTTACTCATACCAGCTCCCCGAGGAAGAGCCGGCCCCTCTTCCTACTCATTGCTGAGGCCTGGCACATGGTGGGGAGGCTGGCACTGCCAACGCCGCCCCTCCGTGTTGGGCACACCTGCACTGGGGGCTAGGCCCACTTCCCCCTGGTGGCCTGGCAGCAAGGGATGGATGAGCAAGCCTGTAAGGGACCAAGTGGTGGCAGCTGTGGAGTGTCACTCCTCTGATTCGCCTCTCCATCCCCTCCCAGCTCTTCCTGCGGGCCTGCCCGTGGCAGGAAGGGGCCAGGGACACTCATGGCACAGACAGGGCATGCAGAGCGGGCCCATGGCATGCTTGGCCCGCCAGGTGCCATGCAGCCGGCCTGGACGGTTGGGCAGCTGTCAGAGGGCCGAGTGCGCAGTGGAGTCTGAGGGGCTCCCCTTGGGCTGGGCCGCTGATTCAGTCTGTGGTGGGGCTTCCTGGGAGTTGGCTCCTTGGGCAGGCAGCTGCAGAAATTCTGGAAGCACCAGGTCCTCTTTGCGCAGAAGGCCCCTCTGGTCATGGGCTCCACTGCTCTGCACCCGGTTCAGCAGCTCCACCAGGCCTGGGGATGGCCACAGAGTCAAGGGGACCATGGGTGCAGACCCACCTATGCTAGCCTACCACAGTCCTGCTGCCCTTACTATGGCCACAGCCTCCCTGACCCCAGCACCAATGCCCCCATCCCGCCCCCTGTCCCAGCCTTTCTGGTCCCTCAACCCCAGTGGACCCTGTTCCAGCCCCAGTGACATACAGGCCCCTGCCTCAGCTCAAGGCTCTCTAAGGCCATCCACCCTCAACGGTCCCCAACCTTCTGGTCCCTAGCCACCATCATCCCCAATATACCTTCAATGTCACAGGTCTGCCGCTTCCCAGTGATACTACTGGGTGCCTGGGCCAGCGAGTTCAGGGACAGTGGAGGGAGGTGGGCGGCCTTGTCCTGGATTGTAGGCGGGCCACCCTGTGAGAATGTGGGGTTAGAGCCACAACCGGAAGGGGAGGCTGGCGGGCAAAAGAGGGTGCCCAGTCCCTCGCTCACCTGGCTGAGGCAGGGCGATATGTCGCCAGCTTCAGTGATCTTCACACCTGTGGCAGAGAGGGCCACCGTTCCTGTCTGCCTCTCGCCTGGACCCCCTTCCTCTTGGGCCAGAGCTGTCCCTTACGAGCCCCTGGGCCAACGTCCCTTACCTGGGAGAGCGTCCAAAACCAATCTCTCGGCCGCCACCGAACTCACTAGCTTCCTCAGATCTAGTGGCTGCTTCTCGCCTGGCTGAGGGGACAGGTCAGCAGCCCGCGGGACAGGCAGTCCGCCCCGCTCCGCCCCTGCCCCTCGGCTACACGGCTCACCCGACGAAGCGACACCTGTTGCGGGCTCAGGCCGTGCTTCGCCAGGATGGGCTGCAGCGCCTCCTGCAGCCGCTTGGTGGGCTTGGCGGAGATCCGCACCACGCGCTCCAGCGGCGCCAACTCGAGCCTGCGCGGGACCCTGGCGCTGCGGAAGGTCGGAGAGCCCGCCGCGCCTCTCCCCCAACCCACCTGGGACCGGCCGGAGAGAGGGTGGAGCCTGAACTGGGGAGGTGGGACCTCTTGGGGGTGGGGCCTTAGCCTAAGGGGCGGGGTTAGCACCAGGGGCAGGACTTGGAGGGAGAACAGCAGCCAGAACTGGGACCCAAACGAGTGCTGGGACCCCCGGACCCTAGACTGGAGCGACAGACACTTACTCGAAAGTGATTCTGTTCTCCAGCCGCACTTCCTGGTCCGCCAGCACGGTGCAGTCCTGATCCAGGACCAGGGCCTTCTGCAGGAGCCAGGCAGGGTCTCAAAATTCCTTCTCCTTCCCTCGTCCCCCATCCCCGGGGTCTGAGGGAATAATCATCACTTCCTCCCAGGGCCTCCACTGAGGCTCCCTAAGGGCCAGAGGGAAGGGCCGGTGGTCGGGTAAGCCATAGAGATGCCGACAGAATACAAGACCGGGCTGGATCAGAGCCTAGTGGCAAGAACGCTGGACATGGGGCTTCCCTGGTGGCGCAGTGGTTGAGAGTCCGCCTGCCGATGCAGGGGACACGGGTTCGTGCCCTCGCCCGGGAAGATCCCACATGCCGCAGAGTGGCTAGGCCCGTGAGCCATGGCCGCTGAGCCTGCGCGTCCGGAGCCGGTGCTCCGTAACGGGAGAGGCCAGTGAGAGGCCCGCGTACCGCAAAAAAAAAAAGAATGCTGGACAGACTTGGAAAAGGAACAGAGTTATGAGAAACATGGAGGTGGGGTGGGCACGAAATGGTAATGGGGCTGCTTGGTTAAGGGGTAGGCTTAAGTCCTGGAACATGGGGGCCACCTCTTCCTGAGCCAGGTCAGGATCTGCCTCCTGGACAGCTGCCCCTTGTCCCTCAGGCATGGGAAAACCAACTGGACCAGCTGGACGCATTTCCTCCCTCACCACCTACCTTTGGTCAGCCACCCAGGCCTTGTCCCTTTTTTTTACACTTGTCCACTTCTCTCCATTCCCACCTACTAAGGACACTTCTTGTCTCCTCACTGCAAAAAGGGCTTTTCCCCGCAAGACAGCTGTGAGGCCAGAAGGATGCGAAGTATCTGGCACAGTGCCTGGCACACAGTAGGTACATAAAAGTAGCTGTAGTAATTACCACCCCTGGAGGCCCTGCTGCCTGCACCAGCCCGGGGCTGGGAGGCAGCCTCTTCCAGGCAATAGGCCTGTGCTGTGCTGCAGGGACAGGTGGAGTGTGGGTGGTGAAGTTATATTTAGCAGACATGAAAACCCATCAGGGCTGCAGAGGCTGCCTGGGTGGCCCAAGAAAGTGGGCAGAGCTTCTCTTACTGTGGCCCTCATACTCCCATGCTCCAGGCCCCTGAACCTGTACTGCACTTCTTCCCACCTGTGCCTGGAATGTCCTCTCCCCACAGCTCTGCCAGGCAAATTTGTCCTCATCCTCATCAACGGCCACCTCTCCCATGAAGCCTCCTGGGACCAACCAGAAATGCCTTCCTTGACCCAGAAACTCTCTGGAACTTCAACTCCTCCTCCTGATCACATCCTGCCTAGCTCACCTCCAGCCTTTGGACCTGGAGGACAGAACTCAGCCTGGCTCCCTCTGCCCCCACCTGGCAGGGGCTTAGGACTGTTACTGGGTGAATGAAATCCTGACGCGTCTCCCTGGGATACAGCATCCTTCCTTTAGATTTCCCCTTATTGGATGGTTTAGTTTAAGTGAATTTTGCCCTAGCCTCCTCTTTAAAGCTATGCTAGTTTGTACCTAAAGGAAAGTTTTTCATAGGTTGGGTGCAGTTGGGTGCCCCTGGTGGCAGAGGAAGTAAGGGATCCCCAAATGGCCATTTCAGGGATGGGCAGTCTGAACTCTGGGAGTGACAGGGAAAAACTCAGCTCCAGCAGTGGTTTTCCCCTACTCTTCCTCCCAGAGACTATCACAGTGAGGATGATGGCTGAAGCTAGAAACCAGGATGGGAATGGGGTGGGGACAGGATTTTCATGGGATGAGAGTGGATATCTGAGTTTGAGTGAGGAGTTGGTGCTGGGTTGATTTGGAGTTGGGCATGGGGCAGGGGGCTGGAGTTAGGAAGGGGGTGGGGATAGGGGATGGGGTTGGAATTAGAAGTGGAATTGGTGTTGGAGTCATGGCTGAGCAGAGACAGGAATGGGGGTGGGTTCAGGATCAGAAAGGGAGTTAGAGTTGGGGAACAGGCCAGGTTCGCACCTGCTCATTGCCCACCAGGTAGACCTTGATGTCAGGTAGAGAGAGGCCTCGTTTCTCACAGATGCCTTCCAGCATGTCACGGATGGTGAGGCCAGGTCGGGCTAGGGCCAAGGAGGCTGTGCCATCAGGCAGGTACACGCAGCAATACTTCCCTGGTCGGCTTTCACTCTCGCCTTCTGAGCTCCCAAGGCTCTTCCGGTGGCTCTGATTCAGAGCAGGTGTCAAGGGAGGTGATGTGTACACACGCAAGGACACAAAGACAGGTACACAGACAACGTAAGCTCACTGGGGCACACACAGGCATACACATGCCCAAGGGCACACTTGTAGGCAGGCAGGATACATCCTCCTACAGGAATACATGTATGCTCACCCAAACGTATGGGCACCCAGAGACAGGTCCACCCATTGACTGCTATACACGTGTTGTACACACCTGGGCACCCACATGTGCACACACATCAGCTGAAGAGGATGTGCACCCATAACATGCATGGGGCCCAATGTGGTGAGGACAGGAAGAAAGTGAGGAGGCTGAGTGGTTGGCCATGTGGATCAAGTGGAGGATGAAGTGGGGCCGGTGACTTGGAATGAGGGTGGTCACACAAAGGGGCCTGAGTAGTGGCCCGAGCCCACACCACGTCTCCCCCAGCAGTGGGCTCACCTCAGATTTGCTGCTGACAAAGGCAAGAAAGCCGAGGTCCAGACTGGCAGAGGAGTTGAGGGACCCCTGGGACTCTCGGCGCAAGGCTGAGTTTGACGCGCCGCCCCCTAGTTCTAGGGGAGAGGGAGAATGAGCAGGACAGCCCCTCCCCCAACCCCTCTGCCGGGGCCTCTCCCCAGCCAGGCGGACCCTGTTGGAGCCCTTTACAGGGGTCTAACGTGGTTTGGGTTCCTGGAAGCTTCGCTGCTGAGGGGGGCTTCCCAAACTTCTGGGGTCTAGCGTGGGAACCGAACCACCAGGGGAACATGGGGGGCACACGGACCTGCATTTCGATTTTCACAGTCTTAGAGACTGCGGGACCAGTAGGAGGAAGGGGGTGTTCTCCAGGCTTGCCCAGACTCCCGACCCCGCTCATCTCTGCGGCCCGCTCCTGCCCTCACCTCTGCGGAAGGACGAGCGGAGTGGGCGGCCCCCAGGGCCCTCAGCAGGAGGCAGCTGCCCCAACTCCTCCACGCCCAGCGGCAGCGACTTTCCGGGCTTCAGCTTCGGCTTCTGCAAGATACAAGGAAGCCACTGGCACTGGGCCGGGCCCCACCCGCAGGCAGACCGTGGGCACACCCTCGCAGATCTGCACCCGGTCGCCTGCCCCCACAGGCCGTCGTCCGCACCTTTCTCGTGGCGTCAGGGCTGCCAAGGCGCGAAGAGCCAGGTTCCCGCAGGGGGCGACCCTCGGCCTCCGCAAGGAGGCACTCGCGGTACAGCGGGGATTTGACGAAGCGTGCATAGCTGTCAAACTTCATCAAGTTGAAGATCTGCGGAACCGGCGCCGGGGCGGTGAGCTGGAGTGGGCGCTCTGCGAGCCGCCAGAGTCCCAGACCCGGCCCTGGGGCTTGGCGGCGTCCGCAACCTAGGGAGCGAGCCCCTAGCCCTTCCTTGCTCCAGGTCCCGCCCCTAGTCCCTCCTTCACTGTCTCCTCTAGTCTTACCTCTGACCCGCGCCCTGCCCAACGTTTAGCTGGGTCCCAGCATCCAGATTTGCACTCTTCCCCACCCCATCCCCACCATCTCTGCCGCTCAAGGTCCGCCGCTGGATCTGGCCCTGCCTCTGCTCCACCGAGCTCCCTTCCAAGGCGCTGCCCCTTATCTCAGGCCGCGCCTCCGGGACCGCTCACCTGAAGCTGCTGTGCCCGGAACATGTCTGGTCGGGGCTCTGCCAGCACCTCCTCGCTGAGCCAGGCCTGCCTGTCGATGTTCACAGGGCTCAGTGCCTGGCTGGACAGAAACTCCTGGTAGATGTTCCGGGCCTCCTGAGCTAACTGGGGCAGGACGGACAGGAGAAGGTCAGGGGCATGGCTCAGGCCCTGGTCTCATCTCGCCACCTCAGTTCCCCCTTCTCCCCACCTGCTGGGTGTCGCTGGCGGGGATCTGCTGGAAGCGCTCGCAGGCCTTCCAGAATGTCACGTTCTCAGCACTGAACTCCTTCTTCAGGAACTCCTGGGGGTGGGGAGAAGGGGGCACAGACACAGAGGCGAGACACAGAGACCCAGTCAGGGGATGTGGTCCAAGAGATTGGTATAGAGAGAGGGCCAAGAGGCCAAGCCAGACAGATAGGGTCAGACAGACAGATGGGATGAGATCTGGAGGCACAGAGAGAAAATAAGAGGCAGAGAGAAGGAAACATCCCAGCTGGGAGAAGAGTAAGAGAGTGCCAAAGAAAGGCCAGATGAGGCAGCTGACAGAGGAGTCCCACTCTGGCCAGCCTGAAACTCCATCCATGCCCTCTCCCATGCCCCCCACCCTTCCCCCCATGGTGGCCACTGCCATCTGCCCTCCCTATCCCACCCCAGGGCTTACAGTGAAGTAAGCCAGGCCCAGCGGGTCCTGCAGCAGCCGCTCGAAGGACAGGCCCCAGCTGGCCACAGGCTGCTCCTCGGTGGGGAAGGGGCTGCTGGGGCCACTGGGAAGGCTGTGGATGCTGAGGGAGCTGCCTCGGCCCTCTCCCTGGCCCTGGGGCCCCGCCGTGCTGCTCAGCTCTGCAGGGGGATGGACAAGTGCAGCTGAGCCTTGCAGCCTTCCCCAGCCCCTGGCCCAATCCCATCTCAGGTACTTTTCCTGGAAAGACAGCAAATGGCAGGGGTATCCCCACGCTGTTTCCACATACACCCCCCTCAGCCCCCACCCCCACCCCAGCCAGGCTTCCTCCACATACTCTGTCACTTACCTCCATCTGAGACAGCCACAACCTACAAGAAACCCGAGGTAGAAAGTCAGAGTAGAGCCCAGGGTGGATTCTCAAGGGATAGTTCTAGGCCCAGCCCCCAGGACTGGAGCTGTGTTCTCTGCCTGCAGGGCCACACTGGGCATTCTCAGCCAGGTCACTGCTTGCTCAGGGTTTTGCTCAGGCTGCCCCTGGCTCCCCTTCCATCATGTGCCAACCACTGTGTGCACTGGGACTTATACCAGGTACATCCCAGTCACCCCTGTTGACCCCCAGCACCCACTGGGTGAGCCTGGGTGTAGAGCATGGTGGGTAGGAACACAAACTTTTAATCTTGTCTCTGCCACTAACTAGTTGTATGACTTTGGGCAAGTAACTTGTTTGTCTCCATCTGTAAGTGAGGGATGATGATAATAATAGTTAACTTACTTCCTGGGCCTGCTGTGAGGATCAAATCAGTTTAATATATTTCCAGCGTCTAGAATAGTGGCCAGCATGTGGCAGGTGTTATAGCAATGTTTGCTGTTGTCTTTGAGGAAGGAGAGGTGTCTCTGTAACTGATGATCTCCTTATTGCAACTGCCTCCTCTTGGAAACACCCCACCATGGGCAGGGCATAGGATGCTATTTTATAGTAGAGAGCAGTGGTTCTCAAACTTTAGTGTGCATTAGAATGATGGCGGGGGGGAACCTCCAGAGATTCAGTTTCAGGAGAGCCTAAGACTCTCTGTTTCTGACAAGATTCCAAGCACTGATGCTGCTGGTTATGGACTACCCTGTGAGTAGCTGTAGAGGCCAATCCCTTCCTCTGCGCATCCCCCCTTCCCCCACATGCACAACTCTGGCTTCTCTGGGAATCCCAACCATTAGTGAAACAGAAAAACCCTCCTTTCAAAATGACTCTTGCAGTGGTTTCCCTCGGTCTTCCTACCTTCCTAGCAAATCCTCCAGCTTCCTCATACACACAAGGTGGTCTCTACCCCTCTCTGACTCTGTTCTGGGCCCTTTCTCCCTCCCACATCTCCCCAGCTTCAAACACACATAGCCAACTTCCTGCTGACATCTCCACCCAAATGCCCCACAAGCCCTTCCAACTCAGCCAGTCCCAATTGGAAACCACGTCTGCCACCACCAAAGCAGGGCACGGAACCAACTTCCCTGAATCTGGTTTTCCTCCCATCACCTGGGCTCCTAACACCAGGGCTTGACTGATCCCCAGTTCCTTCCTCCCTCTCACCTCCTACATTTTCACTAGGTCCTGTCACAGGAGCTTCTGCCACCTGTCCCTTCGTTCCATCCCTACTGGAAACAAGTCTGCAAACATCTCCTCCCCAGGAAGCTTCTCCCTGCCCTCCCAGCTGGAATCTCCCTCTCTGTTCCCCAACCTGGGAGCACCCGGGTCACACATCTGTGGGCCAGAGCTGGCCTGCAAATAAGTAGGACATTATTAATATCAGAATGTTTTTGGTTTTTTTAAACTTTAAAGGGGTTTCCCACATATGAAAGTCAGGAGTTTTACATGAAACCCCAGCTACCTTGAGCTTCTTCCCAGCATGGCAACCTTGGCTGGCCCTGAGTAGCAATCGCTTTCCCTAGAAGGGTTTCACACTCTCCTCAGAGGTCTCTGGGGCCAGTTTGATGCATTTATGTTATTTATGGAGGCAGACCCCACACTACCTGAGTTCACATTTGTGCTGTGTGACCTTGGGCAGAGTACTTTACCTCTCTGTGCCTTAGTTTCTCCCTCTATACAGATGGGGCAAATAATGGTCAGGACTTCAAAGGCTTGCTGTGATTAAATAAGTTAAATATACATAGAAAGAGAACTCATAACACTGTCTGGCATGTGGTAAATATTTAAGGAACATTACTATTATTGTTGTCGCATTAGTATTGGTGTCTGGCCCTGCTTCAGCGTTCAATTTTGCCAAGCCCTGTGGTAGAGGGAAGAACACAGGGATCGGGTCTGTCAGACACGGATTCAAATCCTAGCCCTGTCCTTTTCTAGTTTTATAACCTTGGGCCCCTCCCTGAGCCTGCCTCCAAGCTGGAGCACAGGGCTAAGACATTATGGAGGAGGAGGGAAAGCTTGTGCAGAGGGAGGCTGGACGTGGAACTACCCTGCACGTCCTCCCCTGGCTGCCCCAGCCTTCGCCTTCCTGCCTTTGCACTTGCCCATCTCACAGCTTCATAGGAATTCTCTCCCGGGGCTGCAGGACAAAGTCTCAACTCCTGGGGTGTGTGAAGGGGACAAGTTGAAGCCCAAGGTCCCTTCCAGCTGTTCTTTCCCTTTCCTGGCCGCTGCCCTCATGCCTGCACCTGCCTGTCCCACGTTCTTCCTCCCCAGGCTGCTCTGTGGCTGTTCCCAGCCTTGGTTACTGCCCTCCGTCCAGGTCTCCGGGAACCATCCTGACTTTCCCCTCCCACTCTGCGGTGGCCACCTGGCCCTCCCTCTTCCCCGCACCCAGCACACACCGGGCCTCTCGCTGGCCCACCCTCCAACCCAGGACTCAGCTTCTCCCTTGCTCAGGGCTCTCCACGGCACTTTTCGTGTGTCAGGGGGTGGGGCACGGGATGCTCTTGGGCAGCCCAGGACCCCAGGGAAGGCAGAGGGCTCTGGGCTTGGCTTCACTCCTATTTCGTTTTGTTCTTTACATCCTGTTGAATGGATTGTGTCTTTATGTGGGGCTGGCTCCCAGGCCCTCTTCCGGCCCCACTCCTCACTCTGGGAGGCAGAGCAGTTGCTGGGTTACCGCTGAAGCTCTGCCTGAGCCTGACTAATAAACCCCTTCAGCCTCCCCCATTGCCCTCCCCCTCACCTCCACCCTACACTTCATCAAACTTCTATTTTCCCCACACCCCTTCACACTCCTGCTTCCTGCTTTACTATTTCCTCTGCCTGGTATCTGCTCCTGCTTCCCCCACCTTACAGCTCTCCAGTCTCTGCCTGTTGACATCAGTCTTCCCTAAACTCCAGTTGCCCCGAATCCCCCTGCCCACCACACTGCTGCCCACCTATTTGTAGGCCTCTCCCCTACCAGCCTGTAGCTCCTGGAGGGCAGGCCTATACCGTAGGAGAGAATCAGCCTGAACTCCCTCCTCAAAGAGCACCCTCTTTGCCCAGGTGCTCCCAAGCAGCCACAAGGGCCCAAGTTGCCCTCCCCTGCCCTCACAGGAGGCGCTGGCACCCCCTTTGCCAGGGATGCTTTGACTCCGAATGCCCCATGCAGTTCTTCCTGGGCCCCTCTAGATATTAATAACCTGGTCTGAGACAGGACGGAGATCCAGAAGTGGCAGGGAGCGGGGATGGGGTCCAATTCCAGATTGACCATTCTGAGGCAAGTAACTTCCCTTCTCTGGGGCTCAATTTCCCCCTGGGTAGCATAGGGCTCAGCATTCCCAACCTCCTGGAGCTGCCAGGAAGGGTGAGTCAGCGAGGCCCCATTTGTGAATGTGGCAGGTGTGCAGCAGGGAGAGTGGCATGCTGCTGCTGCCGCTGCCTGGGGCTCTGATCTGCCCAGGCTCCTGGGTCTGGGGAAGTTGTGCTGAGCAGGGCTGGCCTTGCCCCACCCTGGCTTGCCTGAGGAGAAGTGGTGAGTGAATGGGAGAAAAGGGGAAGAAAGGAGGAGGAAGGGTGTGGTGGCCAAGTGGCAACCCCAACCCATGGTCTGGACTCAGTTTGCCAAACATTTTTCCTTGGAAATGGGCCCTGGGGGAGCCACTGGTATCTGAGAATACAAAGATGAGGGTGACCCGACATTTCCTGAGCTCTCCGACAGAGAGAGAACATGGACGGCACACATCCATGTCACACATCCAACCTCACATCCTTATCCTATGTGGCAGGTATTATTACGCCCATTTTACAGATATGGAAACCTTGGCCCAAAGAAATCACACAGCTGGGAAGTGCCTGAGCTGAAATTAGGGCCAAAGTGTGCCTGACTCTGGAAACCTAAGGTCTCCCCTCCACTGAGCTGCCTTCCTGGGTGAACAGCAGACGTACCGGGGACCTGGGAGCCCCAGGGCCTCAGCCCTTGTGGCATAGATGGGCAAGGTCGATTGGGGTAAAGGGCTCAGGGGCTCCTGGATGAATTCTGCCCCCTGGAGGGGTGACTTCAAAGGGAGGGCTGATTTACTGAGCGTCTTCTGGGCTTGGCCCTCTATATCATCATCTTATTTCATCCTGGCTTGGGGTGACTGAGGCCCAGAGATCCTCTCTGGGTAGACCCACTGAGAACCCTGGCTGCCTGGCTCTTCAGCCTGAGTCAGCTTTGTGGAGCTGGCCTATGGCCCTGAGCTAGACTCCAGGAATGTAGGCCAAGGTACAGTGGGCTCTGCTTTCCAGGTCTTCCTGTGCAGGGAGACTAACTGGGCACCCTGAGAGTGACAGGATGCAATAACTGCTCCTCTCCAGGCTTTAGGCTCGCCAGCCCTTGGGCCTTGTCCCTGTACACACATCATGTTTCCCTGCGTGTAGGCCTTTCCCCATGCTGTTCCCTCCTCCAGCTGGCACATCCTTTCAGGACATCTTCCACACCAACAATGCATGAAGTGAGTGGAGAAGTTTGTTCTCCCTCCCGGTCTTCCTCAAGCTTTCTCTATTCCTGACTTACTGCTCTTATCCAAACCTTAATTTTATTCTGGTATTTGCGCTCGTGCCTTTTGTGCCTTGCCAGACCAGGAGCTGTTTGAGGGCAGGGCCTAGGGCGATGGGCCTTGGTCTTGATGCCTGGGACAGGGCCAGCACTGAGCAGGCCCTAAGGAGGGATTGTTGAATGAATGCATGAGTGAACAAATGAAGTGGGAGTTGGGACTCTGTGAAGGCATCTCTGGGAGGGAGGCTGGGAGCCATCTGTAAGTGACAGGTTTCATTGCAACCCCCTGACAAGCTGAGTGGCAGAAAGACGAGGCTGACAAATGAAGTTGCCTCAGCAGGGAATGACGGTGGTGGTGGGTGGGGTTGGTGGCAGGAGGAGATGGGGGAGGACGAAGCCAGGCAGTTCTGGGAGGTGGAGGAGACCTGGCGTCGAGTCAGATTGGCCTGGTTCAAAAGCGGGTCCCTCTCTTGCCAGCTGCCCTTAGCATGTCATGTACTCCTTTGAACCTCCCTTAGGAGGTGACTCATGGAAGGAGGCTGACAGCTGGCCTACATCTATGCACATCTGATGCTGGTCTGTCCCTCCCTGTCTCAGCTGAGTGTGGCCTCAGAAGGCTGCCCGATGGCCAGCAAGTGGCCAATCTGTGACCCTCGGGATTCCAAGAGGTGGCACAGAGTTCAGAATGGGCCCGGAAAGGGCAAAGATAAACCTGTGTGTGAACGTCGCTGAGAAAAGCAAGTCCATGGGCTTGCAGGGCTGGGGGTAGAGCTTGGGGGCCTTCCCTGCTCTGAATGACTCTTGAGTAGAGAAGCTATAGGTTGATGTGGGATGGGCAGAGGCTGGGTCTGTCTCTGGGCCCCCTCAGCTGCCCTGCAGTTCTGGGCACTGCCCAGAAGCAGCAACCCAGTTGCCCTCTGGGGTGGGCGTGGGAGTGGGTGTGTTCCTCCTTGGCCTGGATGCTTTGGGAGGGGTGAGCCAAGCATCATGCCTCCAGGGAGTGCGAGGCCCATGGATGCTCGAACTTCCAAAGTCATTTTGATGGTAGAGATAGTGAGGTGGGGGACATGGCCAGCTTGGAGGGATTTGCCTCTCTCCTGCCCAATAAAGAGATGCTGGAGGAAGAGGTATGGAGACAGGTCTTGGGAATTAGGAGGAGGAGTAAGGGTGGGGAGTGGCTCAGCTTCTTGGTGAGGCAGGGGATCCTTGAAAAGGGGCTGAGAATGAAGGGGGGCATTGGGCTGACATTTATGGAACCCCCATGGTGGGTCAGGGGGCTCATATTCATTATTCCACTTAATCGTCTCAGCAAGCCTTTGAAATCCCTTTCAAACTCCTCCTTTTATAGATGAAGAAACTGAGGGTCAGAGAGGACCCTCTAGTAAAGGACAGCAGAGCTGAGATTAGAACCCAGGTCTCTCTGGACCCATTGGCTTTGTCCCACAGTACTAGGCTGGGGCTGGGTAGGCGACTAGGACACTGGACTTTCTGGAGTTTTTAGGAGGGGCTGGGACTCTGCCAAGTGGCCTGGTGTCCTAGGGAGAGAAGAGAAGACCGACACAGCCAGTTCCATCTGCTGAAGCAGGTCTCTTCAAGGGCAGCTCTCACCTGGATGCCAAGCAGCCAGGGAGAGGATTTAGCAGCAGCCAGGGGCACCCTAGTGCTCAGCTCCCCCCACCCGTCCTAGTAGCCCAGGAATAGAACAGACAGAAGCTGTGCCAACCGGGCCTGACCCTGCTGACCCATCCCAGGCTGCCCAAGGACGGCTAGTTCTGGCAGGAAGCCTCTGGAGTAGGTCTAGGTGGAGGTCAGTGACCCATTAAAGGCTGCCCCTTACCTGACCTTGGGCATCAGGACACTGGGTGAGGGAGGGGGCTGAGGTTAAGTGAGGTATGGGGGCTTGGGTCCCCGTAGGGGTATACAGGGGGCAAAGGGCATGCCGGGACTCCCTGCTACCCTAGGATGCAGTCAGCCCCAGATGGTGCCAAAGTAGTAGGTAAGAGAGCAGTGGGGACTGGGCCAGAAGCCTATGCCTGCTCTCCTCTGGCCTCATCACTGGAGTGGCCCCAGGTCCCCATCAGAACCATCTGGAAGGTCCTGGGATGAGGGTGCCAGGTTCTACCACCTGCTGCTGCCTCTCCCCAACTTCTCCCGCCCGATGGCAGCATGCAGGCTCTAGCCCAGCCCTGCCGGGTGTGCCTGTTGGGCTCCACCCTGGGTGTGCCCACCCCCTCCCTGTGGGCCTGGCCTGGAGCCCGCACTCACCATGCGTCCGTTGGGGACGCCCAGGTGCTTGGGCTTCCCTGGCATGCCGCTGCTGTTCACGGGTCCCCACTGCGGGGGGCGCCCACCATGGGGACTGTAGGCAGCTCTGGCCAGAGCCTGCACGGCGAAGGGCAGGTAGCAGAGAGAGAGCCCAGCTCCGCTCCTGCGGGCCCTCACATCCTGAAACACCAGCTCACTACCTCTTTTCTCTTCCACAGGAAGTGTCTCTATAGAAACCGAACCACAGAAAGAAGCAAGGTCTAAGAGAGCGAATGTTTCTTCCTACACACACACACACACACACACACGCGCGCGCGCGCGCGCGCGTGCGCACGCGCACACACACATTCACACGCACATACACATGCTGCCAATGCACCCTTGGCAGTGCCCCATGCAGGCACCAACACACAGCAGAGGCCTCTGTGTGCCCAACAAGGAGCCCAGCCTGGTCTGGCCCAGCCTGGGGAGTTCCAAGGGCACATCTGGGCACACAGAAGTACACATTCACACACCTAGGCAACTTCATACACCCTGCAGGGGCTACCATAGACACAGGGACATGTGTACTGTGATGTAAGTGTCCACTTACGTACTTTACTTAGCACATACCTATCCCACACCGGCTGTGTGCTTGGCATGTGCACACTCAGCACCCCTCCCCCGGCAGTTGTGCACGTGCAGTTACTACCTCTGTCCTGAGACATCTCCAGGCTGTCCTTTGCAGGCCTGTTCCTGGGTGTGGACAGATACATTGCATGCATGGTCATGCACACACAGACCCTTCAGGTGTACAGGTTAGAAACACACAGGTTCTCCCTCGTCAGGAACACCTGAGCGTTCGGTCATATGTATGCACAGCCCTTCGGACATGTGCATGTGACAGGCACATCTGCCTGTCACATATGAACACAGGCACATATGAACTCAGACACCCCAGTGACATGTGCAACCAAGTATGCACACGCTCGCCCACCTGGGCAGGGAACAAATAAGGTGCATCTGTGCCCAAAGACACGTGTGCGTTTATAGTCATTCACATAAAAGTCCTACCTTGGTGTAGTACTGTCGACTGAAGAGGGACACCCTGCTTCCTCAGCCTGGCCCAGTCCTCAGTTGGCCTCTTTCTTACATGTGCACGTACCCACTATGGGACTTGTATTTTACCTAAGTATGGGCTTACTTAGAGCCCTCAAGTCACCCACCACTCCAGTTTGGACCCCTCTTTCTACAAGGATAAGGTGACATCCCTCTTTCATATTCTACCCTCTACTCCACTGCCCCCTTCTAGGGCCATGACCCAAAACCTTCAGAGGTGGAAACTGAGTGATTCTTCACCACAAATTCATGTCCTAGTCCTCCTGGGCACACAGCTAAACTTTAATTTCCCAGGCTCTCTCACAGTCAGGTGTGGCCATGTGCTAACTAGTTCCCGCCAACTGAATGTGAGTGGAGTGATGTGTGCCAAGGCTTTTCAGCCCTTTGTGTCCTCCACATTCTCTCCTTCCCCTTTAGCTGACTGGATACAGAAGATGATGAAGCCCTAAGGGCTTGTGGAGCCACAAAAAGGAAGGAGCCTAGGTCTCCACATTAGTGTAAGAAGACAAGCCATCCATCAACCAGGAACACCAGCCTTGGACTGTTAAGGGAGAGAGAAATCAACTTCTTCTAGCTGTTTTACACATTAGAGTCTATTTGTTATAGCAGTTAGCATTATCCTAGTTAATATAGCTCCTCACCCAGTCCTAACTCACTTCTTTCCAGACACCTTGTTCCAGGTCAGACAGACAGAGAGATTCAATAAAGTCAGACTTGGTGTGTGTATTGGGAGTTGCATTTGGGCCTGGAGCATTGCCAATGGTGGTCTTAATAAGGTGCATGACGGTGTCAGTATACCTGTGATGGGGGGTGGCTGTGTCATGGATCCGGGCCTAGCCTCATAGGGGGTTTTAAAGTTTACAAGCTCTCCCCCCTAACATGACCTCTAGACCAAACATTCATTCTTTCACCAATTACTTATTAATCAACTTCTATGTGCCAAGCACTTTTCTAGATGCTGGGGATTAAGTAGTGACTATAGCTGATAAAAATCTAAGCCCTCATGGAGGTCTAGTGAAATGCACATGTCCTTGTTTGCATAGATACAGATAAATCTCTGAAATATACATACATATATATATATCGCTAATTTTAAAAAGATGTCTCAGCACTTAATCCTGAAGAAATTCATTCATTCAACAGGACAACTTCTTAAAGGAGCAGGAAACCAACTGTCCCACCCTGTGATCTATAACAGGGGTCATTAATTCAAGCGTCTAGAAGGGCCAGGCAGGTGCTGTAAATTAGTGGCCAGAGTGGAGACTAGCTTAGAAAAGTAAGGCATTTTTAGCAGGGCAGCCCCATGAGCCTAGTGTGGTTGGGTCTTCCAATTTTTCCTGAGAAGCTGGAAACTTGGATTTTTAATTTGAATTTGTCTCCTGATTTAAAATATCGGTAGTTAAGTCATTTACTGAAATAGCATCAGCAAGAGCTCTATTTGGCTGTGGGCCACCAGTTTTCCACCTTTGCTCCACGGCCAGCTTTCCCGGACCTTTCCTGGACGCTTCCTGCTGCGCCAGGCAGGCACTACAATCGTTTGGATACGAATGGGCCCCAGCTATCACTGGGACGGGATTCGGGTCTGCTCCTCCTGCTGAAACCCAACTGGGCCTGAGGAACTGGGAATGCTGGACGCCATCAAGTAAAGGAATTCTGTTTCCAAAGGCGTGGAGCCAGAAATGGCTAAAAAGTCTCGCCCTAGTGAGTTCTATGCGGCGCGGGAGTTGGAATTCTAGTCTCCGCCTTCAATTTAGAACTCACTTCTGCTTGGACTGGGAAAGGTTACTCCAGGGACGCCACCAGTGGCCAGAGGCCAAGAGAGTTCTAGGCTTCGTCTTCCCAGCCCGCGCGAGCGGCCCATGAAAACGACAAGTTCCAGCATGCCCCACTTCACAGACGACCCTCGCGCTGCCCGCCGACACAAATCATCCCTCTGCTCCCCGTTGGCCCACAAGCCGAAAGTGCTGTTCCATGATTGGTTGCTGCTCTTGTCGCTCATAAGAACCCACTGCTGAGGCTGGCTGACAGGTGCCTCGCAGCCGCCAAGGCACTCGACCAGGATGGGAGGCTGCTCAGCAAATACAGCCGCCGTCTCCACGGCAGCGAGGCTTTACTTTTGCTGGCAGTTCCCAGGTGACACTAGGGTTGGAGGGCTTCCGGCCGGAGGCTATTAGATGGAACACCCGGAAGGCGGAAGTCCTAAGACGGAAGTGGTCGAGAGGAACGGAGAATGGCGGCGGCGGCGGTGGCGGCGGCAGGCTGGGTTTGGCGCTGGGGCTGGGGCCGGCGATGCCCGGGGAGGCCTGGGCTTCCCGGCCCCGGCCCTGGCCCCACTATACTTCTACTTTTTCTCCTGTTTCTGGGGCCGGTGGCTGCCGATATAACTGACGGCAACAGTGAACACCTCAAACGGGAGCATTCGCTTATCAAGCCCTACCACGGTGAGGCCTGGGGCGGGAATGAGTTCAGGGTGAGGGCGAGGCTGGATGGGGTTGGGGAAGGGGTGCCCTTTATCCTGGTCAGAGCAGTTATGTGGGTTCTCTGCCTCTGGCAAAGCGAGTCCTGGCCTGGCCTTTTACGCACCTGTCTGTGCCCGTGTCTCTGCCCACAGGGGTCGGTTCCAGCTCCACGCTCCTCTGGGACTTCCAAGGCAGCACAATGCTCACGAGCCAGTACGTGCGTCTGACCCCTGACGAGCGCAGCAAAGAGGGCTCTATCTGGAACCACCTGGTGAGTGGTTCCCAAGAGGCTAGGCAGAGCATTAAGTAAGCCACTGCAGTCAGCAGCCTAGACCTGAGCTTAGTTTGAATGCCGCCCTTCCCTCCTCCGTCCCCTTTCCCATCTTGGTCACACCCGCCAGTAATAACAGGTAATGACAATTGAAGTAACTATGTGTAAGGAGCTGTGCTTGACATTTCGTACACTCTTCTTACTTCGTTCCTTCAAAAGCCATGTGAAGTAACTGATGTTATCTCTGTTTCACTGACTAAGAAGCTAAGACTCAGAGTTGAAAGTGCCTTCCCCAAAATCACATAGCCAGTAAGTAGTGGGGCTGTCATCTGCCTGAACTGAACCCTCTCATTAGTGGGATAAGTGGAACGAGTGGGGTCTTCATTGGGTATTTTTTGTGTGTTAGGCACTGACTTCAACGTGCCTTATCGCACTTAATTCTCAAACAGACTGATGTAGATGGCTATCCTGAGTTTTTGCAGAGCTAACAGACAGCGAATGGCATAAACAACGTTTAAACTCTGATCTGTCTCATTTCCAAGCCCAGCAATTCATTTGCTACACTTGACCCAGCCTGGACAGTGGAGGAACCCCTTAGAAATACTTGCAGACTCAGTCCCCTTCCTTAGTGCTTGATTGAGGGTCTAGTCATCAGTGGACTCATGGGCAGTTTAGTTTCTGTGACCTTTGCTGTAGAGGTTAGGGAGCCTCAGGTGTCACTGGTGTGTCATATATAAGCAGTGGCCAAGATCAGCTGCTGCACAGACTCCACACCAAGGAAGGTCAGGAAAGGGGTGAAAGGGGAATAATTGGGGGCAGAATGTACTCCTTCCTCAGCCTGCCTGATCCCAACCGTTCCCATGGCCTAAGCTGTTGGCGAGTGTCCTAGTTTTCTTTGTTACTCTGCTCTTTGGTCCCTTCTGGATGACGTCCCCATTTAGTTCTGAGAGCCCACACTGTCCTTGTGTTGCCTCATCTGCCTGTTACCTCAGCTCCACCTCTCCTTCCAGCTAGGGGCATCTGGGGATACTTTGTTTAGCTTTCACTCTGATCCTCAGAGCCTGGGGTCTCCTGTGAAGGGACAAACATGCATTATGTCTGCACAGTCCGGCCTCTAGTGCCTGACATTTCCAGTCATTCGCTCTGTTAATTTTGTTCCAGCCTCTCTGGCTGCCTTCTTGCCTCAGGACCTTTGCACTTGTTACCTCTGTCTGGGACACTGTCTCCAGTCTCTTCATGCTTGCTTGGTTTCTTCTTATCTGTTAAGTCTCAGCTGGAGTGCCACCCACTCAGAGAGTACTTCATTAACTATTTCCCCCGGAGTCACATTCTGTCACATTTTTCTGTCATATAAATTTTTAAAAAAATTTTATTTTATATTAGAATATAGTTGATTTACAATGTTGTGTTAGTTTTAGGTGTACAGCAAAGTGATTCATTTATACATATACATATATACATTCTTTTTTCAGATTCTTTTCCCATAGAGGTTATTACAGAATATTAAGTAGAGTCCCCTGTGCTATACAGTAGGTCCTTGTTGTTTATTTTATATACAGTAGTGTGTATTTGTTAATCCCAAACTCCTAATTTATCCCTCCCCCACGTTTCCCCTTTGGTAACCATAAGCTTGTTTTCAAAGTCTGTGAGTCTGTTTCTGTTTTGTAAATAAGTTCATTTGTATCTTTTTTTTTTTTTTTTTTTACATTTCACATAGAAGTGATATCATATGATGTTTGTCTTTCTCTGTCTGACTTACTTCACTTAGTGTGGTAATCTCTAGGTCTATCCATGTTGCTGCAAATGGCATTATTTCATTCTTTTTTATGGCTGAGTAATATTCCATTGTATATATGTACCACATTTTCTTTATCCATGTCAGTGGACATCTAGGTTGCTACCATGTCTTCACTATTTTAAATAGTGCTTCAGTGAACATTGGGGTGCATGTATCTTTTCAAATTAGAGTTTTGTCTGGGTATATGCCCAGTAGTGGGATTGCTGGATCATATGGTAGTTCTATTTTTAGTTTTTTAAGGAACCTGCATACTGTTCTCCATAGTGGTTGTACCAGTTTACATTCCCACCAACAGTGTAGGAGAGTTTCCTTTTCTCCACACCCTCTCCAGCATTTATTGTTTATAGACTTTTTTTTTTAATAGTTATTTATTTGGTTGCGCTGGGTCTTTTAGTTGTGGCATGAGAACTGTTAGTTGCGGCATGCATGTGGGATCTAGTTCCCCTGACCAGTGATTGAATCTGGGCCCCCTGCATTGGGATCATGGAGTCTTAACCACTGCGCCACCAGGGAAGTCCCTGTAGACTTTCTGATGATGGCCATTCTGACTGGTGTGAGGTGATACCTCATTGTAGTTTTTTTTGTTTTTTTTTTATCCTTAGGTAGCTTTTTATTATATCATCATTCAAAGGAGCATATGATAAGAGAGCAGTGGTATAAAGTGCCAAAGAAGATCAGGAGAGAGTTGACTTGTTGACTTCAGGCTGGGGTGAACATGGCTTCACAAAAGAGGTAGCCCATGAGCAGAAGTAGGTTTCTTCTTTCTCGAGAAACCAGAACCCCTTTTGCTTTCTCCAACAAAACATCCATTCAGAATACTATTCTTTGCCAAAAGATAAAATTTTGAAGTCATCTGAGGCCATCAAGGAATTACATAACAAAAATCATGATAGGTTTCCAACTTTCTTCAACATGCAGGGTTATCTGCTCCTTCATGGAAGCTAGAATAGTGGTGGCTGTGGTCTCGGGTTCCATGCCTGGGCCAGTGGAGGCAGCTTCCTGATGGGTCTGTGGTTGCCTCTCCTCCACCAATGAGGCCTGCTCAGGAGCTGGCATTCCTCTTTCCAGGTTAGGCAGCGGCCGTTGTCACCCTGGGGATCAGGAACATCAGCTCCAGGGGTCGCCTCTGCGGCACCCCAAAAAATTTAAAGAGTGCCGCAGCCGAGCGGCTGCCTGCCTTTCCTTCTCCCACCTGCTCCCTACCCGGAAGTGGCTCTCCTCCCCAACCCCCCCCCCCGGCAGCGGTGGTGGCCAACTTGCCCCTCTACCCTTGGCCGTGGTGCCACCCCAGAGCCCCCTCTACTGCCCAGAGGCTGCTGCCACCCACCTAGCCGCCTGCCTGCCTGCTCAGCCACCCCCTCATTCTAGTGTTGATGTGCACTTCTCTAATAATCAGTGATGTTGAGCAGCTTTTCATGTGCATCTTGGCCATCTGTATGTCTTCTTTGGAGAATCGTCTATTTAGATCTTCTGCCCATTTTTTGATTGTATTGTTTGTTTTTGATATTGAGCTGCGTGATCTATTTGTATACTTTGGAGATTAATCCCTTGTCCATTGCTTTGTTTGCAAATGTTTTCTCCCATTCTGTGGATTGTCTTTTTGTTTTGTTTATGGTTTCCTTTGCTGTGCAAAAGCTTTTAAGTTTAATTAGGTCCCATGTATTTTCAGATAACTTTTTCTTTTGGCCTCACTGTGCGGCATGCAGGATGTTAGTTCCCCAACCAGGGATCGAACCCGGGCCTCCTGCAGTGGAAGCGTGGTGTCCCAGCCACTAGACCGCCAGGGAAGTCCCCATGTTTTCTGGTAACTTTTAAAAATTATAATGTAGCCTTATATTTTTCAAGGAAGTGAGTTCAGCATAACATTACAAAAATTTTTTTTTTTAAATGAGGTACAAATAGTGCTGGAACTGCTAGAAATTGGTTCAGTCCCAAGTAACTTAATTATGGTTGGAGGTAGTTGGTGGTTGGCAGTGTCACAGGCTGAGAGAATTCTGTACTTGCCTTCATCAAGTTTTTCAGTCTGGAATATAATTGTGCTGTCTTTCTTCCCCCGCCTCCTGTTCAGTGGAATCTAAATATTGCAATTTGAGATCCACTCTTTTATTTATTTATTTATTTTTGGTATCTTTATTGGAGTATAATTGCTTTACAATGTTGTTAGTTGCTGCTGTATAAGAAAGTGAATCAGCTATATGTATACATATATCCCCATATCCCCTCCCTCTTGAGCCTCCCTCCCACCCTCCCTATCCCACCCCCTAGGTTGTCACAAAGCACCGAGCTGGTCTCCCTGTGCTGGGCAGCAGCTTTCCACTAGCCGTCCATTTTACATGGTAGTGTATATATGTCAAAGCTACTCTCTCACTTCCTCCCAGCTTCCCCTTCCCGCCCTGTGTCCTCAAGTCCATTCTCTACATCTGTGTCTTTATTCCTGCCCTGCCACTAGGTTCATCAGTACTGTTTTTTTAGATTCCGTATATATGTGTTAGCATACGGTATTTGTTTTTCTCTTTCTGACTTATTTCACTCTGTATGACAGACTCTAGGTCCATCCACCTCATTACAAATAACTCGATTTCGTTCCTTTTTATGGCTGAATAATATTCCATTGTATATATGTGCCACATCTTTATCCATTCATCTGTCAATGGACACTTAGATTGCTTCCGTGTCCTGACTATTGTAAATAGTGCTGCAATGAACATTGGGGTGCATATGTCTTTTTGAATTATGGTTTTCTCTGGGTATATGCCCAGTAGTGGGATTGCTGGGTCATATGGTAATTCTATTTTTAGTTTGTTAAAGAACCTCCATACTGTTCTCCATAGTGGCTGTATAATTTACATTCCCACCAACAGTGCAGGAGGGTTCCCTTTTGAGATCCACTTGAATAAGCCCAAATTGTACATCATTTTTAAAAGTTGAACTTGTATTTTCATTTCATTTCCCACACAGAATTTTAACTTAATGCAGTATATTTAATGCTTGAAAATTTTACTGATTAGCCTATCATGTACCTCTGCAAATAAAATAAGTGTAATAATTTAAGCTTTTAACCTTGTTGGGACCTTGAAATTAAGTTTTAATATTTTCTTTGGGATTATTATAATTATCATTGGTATACAATTGATCAAAAGAAATGCCTTACCCAATTACACAATTTTTGAATAATTATTACACAAAGTAAACATTTATTGAAATGCATCTCATCCAGCTGTCATCTCCCCACCCCTGTTTGGATGGATGTCATTGTCAGAATGAGAAGCTTTAGCGTGACTTCTGCTTTTTGTTCTTACCTGTGTGAATGCTGAGAACTTGTGTTTGCTTAAATAGTAGATGGAGATGCAAGGAGTTTTGTTATAGCAGGGTCACTCAGTGTTTTGAACTTCTTTGGTTTATAAACCCTAAATCATGTAGTGATCTTTCATCAAAAATTTTAACAATGTATCAGCTGACTGTTAGGTTAGCTCTGCCTTGATGTGGATAGACCTAGAGACTGTCATACAGAGTGAAGTAAGTCAGAAAGAGAAAAACAAATATCGTATAATATTGCTTATATGTGGAATCTAGAAAAATGGTACAGATGAACTTATTTGCAAAGCAGAAATAGAGTCACAGATGTAGAGAACAAACTTATGGGAGATTGGGATTGACATATGCACTACTATAGGTAATATAAAATAGATAACTAATGAGAACCTACTGTATAGCACAGGGAACTCTACTCCGTGGTCTATGGTGACCTAAATGGGAAGGAAATCCAAAAAAGAGTGGATATGTGTATACGTATAATTGATTCACTTTGCTATACAGCAGAAACTAACACAACATTGTAAAGCAACTATACTCCAATTAAAAAAAAAAGGATTAGGTCTGCCTTTCACTTTATTGCAAGCCAAGACACAGAAACTACCTAACTGTAAAATGGTCTGTGACCGCCAATGATTGATTCTGATTTAGTTGGCCTGGGGGAGGGCCAGGGCATTAAGATTTCTGAGCTCCCCATGTGGCTCAGCTGTGCGGCCAGGATGGAAAACCATGGCCATGTCATGTTCTGCCCTCAAAAGCAACTTCTACATCAGTTCTAGCCCGTACCTCATCTGCTTAAAATCCTTCTTTTTATTGTCTGTATCACAGTATTCTGTCTGATGTTCTGCAGTCTTACCTGCAGTACACAGAGACTTTTTAAGGCCGGGATAGTCTTGGAGGTCTAGGTCTAGGTCTAGGTCTTCTAGGTCCTCAACTTCCATGTGTACTCTTTCCTGAAACTGATCTCCCTGCAAACATGCCAGGGACAGGAGGGGAGGTTTTCCTTTCCCACCTTCCAGTGCATCGTTGCCCTTCTCAGAGGCACACCTCCCACCAGCTTGGAGTCTTATTCTCAGTGCATTGTTCCCAGGCATAGAAAACTCCTGGGCACCAAAGAGCCCATTTGAAATCTTAGTTTCTAGGCTGACTTTTGTGTATGTGAGATATGTTTTTAAGTTTTTTCAAATACATGAGGGCTTTTCTAGTTATCTTTATTTTTTAAGTTATTGATACCTAGTTTAATTTCATCGTGGTCAAGGAACAGGTTCTGTGATTTCAATCCTTGGAGGTCTGTTGAGACTTGCAAATGGTCCTTCGAATGATCAGGATTTTGGGGAAACATTCCATGTGTGTTTCTGAAGGATGTGGATTCTTTACTGCTTGAGTGAAATGTGCCATTTAGATCCTTAGGTCATGTTTGCTGATTGGGTTCAAATCTCTATATCTTTCTGACATTTTTGCTTGTTTTTATCAGTTATTAGGAGAGGTGTATTAAAATGCCTGTGTATGGATTTGTCTTTATCTTTGTAGTCTGTCAGTTTCTGCTTTATATATTTTGAGACCAAAATTTTCCTGAAAAATGGAGTCTTTTGTTCTTAAGAGTCCCCTTCTAAACTTTGTTATTGGCATAGCTGCACAAGCTTGCTTTTGCTTAGTTTTTGCATGCAATATCTTTTTCTATCCTTTTCTTTTTCCCACTTCTTTATGTTTTAGAGTTGTCTCCTGTAAACAGCATAAAATTAGGCTTTTGGACAGTTATTCATTTATTTTTATTGTGGTAAAATACAATAACATAAAATTTACCATTTAACCTTTTATTGTTTTTTACTTTTAAATACTTTAATATTTTAAACCATTGTCTTCAGTACGATACTCAATGGCATTGGGACAGTTTTTTTAAATGTAATGGTCACCACAAAGGATGCAAGAATATACAATGGGGAAAAGACAGTCTCTTCAGCAAGTGGTGTTGGGAAAGTTAGACAGCTGCAATACAGCTGCAATCAATGAAGTTAGAACACACCCTCACACCATGTACAAAAATAAACTCAAAATGGCTTAAAGACTTAAATATAAGACATGACACCATAAAATTCCTAGAAGAGAACATAGGCAAAACATTCTCTGACATAAATCCTACCAATATTTCCTTAGGTCAGTCTCCCAAGGCAATAGAAATAAAAGCAAAAATAAACAAATGGGACCTGGTCAAACTTACAAGCTTTTGCACAGCAAAGGAAACCATAAACAAAATGAAAAGAAACCTATGGACTGGGAGAAAGTATTTGCAAATGATGCGACCGACAAGGGCTTAATTTCCAAAATATACAAACAGCTCATACAATTCCATAACAAAAAAAAACCCCAACCCAATCAAAAAATGAGCAGAGGGCTTCCCTGGTGGCGCAGTGGTTGAGAGTCCACCTGCCAATGTAGGGGACGTGGGTTTGTGCCCCGGTCTGGGAAGATCCCACATGCCACGGAGTGGCTAGGCCCGTGAGCCGTGGCCGCTGAGCCTGCGCGTCCAGAGCCTGTGCTCCGCAACGGGAGAGGCCACAACAGTGAGAGGCCTGCGTACCGCGAAAAAAAAAAGAGCAGAAAACCTAAATAGACATTTCTCCAAAGAAGACATACAGATGGCCAATAGGCACATGAAAAGATGCTCATCATCTCTGATTATTAGAGAAATGCAAATCAAAACTGCAGTGAGGTACCACCTCACACCGGTCAGAATGGCCATCATTAAAAAGTCTACAAATAATAAATGCTGGAGAGGGTGTGGAGAAAAGGGAACCCTCTTACACTGTTGGTGGGAATGTAAATTGGTGCAGCCAGTATAGAGATTCCTCAAAAAACTAAAAATAGATTTTCCATATGATCTGGCAATCCCATTCCTGGGCATATATCCAGATAAAACTCTAATTTGAAAAGATACATGCACTCCAGTGTTCATTGCAGTACTATTTACAATAGCCAAGAGACGGAAACAACCTAAATGTCCATCGACAGATGAATGGATAAGGATGTGGATATAGAATGGAATATTACTCAGCTACAAAAAAGAAGGAAGTAATGCCATTTGCAGCAACATGGATGGACCTAGAGATGATCATACTAAGTGAAGCAAGTCAGACAGAGAAAAACAAATACATCAATTATATGTAGAATCTAAAATATGACACAAATGAACATATTTATGAAACAGAAAGAGACTCACCGATATAGAGAACAGACTTGTGGTTGCCAAGGGGGAAGAGGGTGGGGGAGGGAAGGATTGGGAGTTTGGGATTAGCAGATGCAAACTATTATATATAGGATGGATAAATGACAAAGTCCTACTGTACAGCACAGGGAACTATATTCAATATCCTATGATAACCCATAATGGAAAATAATATGAAAAAGAATATATATATCTGTATAACTGAGTCACTTTGCTGGACAGCAGAAATTAACATTGTAAATCAATCTTCAATATTTAAAAAAATGTAAATACTGTAAAAAATGTAAATACTTTGATTACTGTAAATATGTATCTGCATGAAAAAGAAAATAAAATTTCTCAAAATATTTTTATTGTAACATAGAATGACATAAAAGTTACCATCTTAACCACTTTTCTTTTTATAATTAAAAAAAATTTATTTATTTATTTTTGGCGGCATTGGGTCGTTGTTGCTGCGCAGGGCTTTCTCGGCGAGCAGGGGCTACTCTTCATTGTGGTGCGCAGGTTTCTCATTGCCGTGGCTTCTCTTGTTGCGGTGCACAGGCTCTAGGCATGTGGGCTTCAGTAGTTGTAGCGTGCAGACTTCAGTAGTTACAGCTCGCGGGCTTCAGTATTTGTGGCACGCAGCCTCAGTAGTTGTGGCTCACGGGCTCTAGAGCTCAGGCTCAGTAGTTGTGGTGCACGGGCTTAGTTGCTCCGCAGTATGTGGGATCTTCCCGGACCAGGGCTTGAACCTGTGTCCCCTGCATTGGCAGGCGGATTCTTAACCACTGCGCCACCAGGGAAGTCCCTTAACCGCTTTCAAGTGTACAGTTTAGTGGCATTAAGTACATTGACCTTGTTGTGCAACCATCACCACCATCTATCTCCAGAACTTTTTCATCATCCCAAACTGAAACTGTACTCATTAAACACTAACTCCCCGTTCCCTGCCTCCCCACAGCCCCTGGTAACCACTATTCTACTTTCTGTTTCTGAATTTGACTCTTCTAGGTATCTCACATAAATGGAATCATAATATATTTGTCTATATCTGGCTTATTTCACTTAGCATAATATCTGCAAGGTTCATCCATGTTGTAGCATGTGTTAGTACTTCATTCCTTTTTATGGCTAAATAACATTGTGTGTGTGTGTGTGTGTGTGTGTGTGCGCGTGTGCGCGCGCACACCACATTTTGTCTATCCATTCATCTGTTGGTGGACACTGGGTGGTTTCCACCTTTTGGCTATTGTGAACAGTGTTGCTACGTACATGGGTGGATGTAGATGGTTGTTTTCACTTTTTTTTTGGTAAATAACTAGGAAATGGAATTGCTGGGTCGTATGGTAACTCTTTGTTTAACTTTTTGAGGACCACCAAACTGTTTTCCATAGCAACCACACCATTTTACATTCTCACCAGCAGTGCATCAGGGTTCCAATTTCTCCACATCTTTACAATACTTACTTTCCTTTTTTAAAAAAAATTTATTTATTTATTTATTTTTGGCTGTGTTGGGTCTTCGTTTTTGTGCGAGGGCTTTCTCTAGTTGCGGCAAGCAGAGGCCACTCTTCATCGCGGTGCGCGGGCCTCTCACTGTCGCGGCCTCTCTTTTTGTGGAGCACAGGCTCCAGACGCACAGGCTCAGCAGTTGTGGCTCACGGGCCCATTTGCCCTGTGGCATGTGGGATCCTCCCAGACCAGGTCTCGAACCTGCGTCCCCTCCATTGGCAGGCAGACTCTCAACCACTGCGCCACCCCCTGATTTAGTGAATGGTCAGACTGAAGTCTCAGTCTGACCCTTTCCAGTTTTTTGATGATAGCCATCCGAATGGGTGTAGAGTGGTATCTTGTGGTTTTGATTTGCATTTCTCTAATGACTAATGATGTTGAGCGTCTTTTCATGTGCTTATTAGCCATTTGTATATATTCTTCTATGAAAAAATGTGTATCCAAGTCCTTTGCCCATTTTTGAATTGGGTTTTTTGTTGAGTTTCAGGAGTTTTCTATATATTCTGGACATTATATATGATTTGGAAATATATTCTCTCAGTCTGTGGATTGTCTTTTCATTCTCTTCATGTTCTTTGATGTGTAAAAGGTTTTAATTTTGATGAAGTCCAATTTGATTTTTTTGTTGTCTGTGCTTTGGTGTAATATCTAGAAAATTATTGCTAAATCTGGTGTTGTGAAGATTTTCCCCCATTGTTTTTTCTAAAGAGTTTTGTAGTTTTAGCTCTTAAGTTTAAGTCTTTGATCTGTTATTTATTTTTAAAATTAAACTTTTTATTTTGAGATAATTGTAGATTCACATGCAGTTGTAAGAAAAAATACAGAGATTAAGATAAGTCATGGGGATGTAATGTACAGCATAGGGAATGTGGTCAGTAATATTACAGTAACTTTCTATGGTGACAGATAGTTACTAGACTTATTGTGGTGGTCAATTCGTAATGTATATAAATATCAATCCCTGTGTGGTGCACCTGAAACTAATATTGTATATGAACTGTACTTCATTAAAAAAAAGAAGAAGGAAAAATAATACAGGAAGATCATGTGTACCCTTACCAGCATTTAGTCTATCTACATTTAGTAAGATTACTGATACGTTTATTTGGGTTTAATCTGCCATCTTACTATTCACTTTCTGTTTGTACTGACTGTTCTCTGTTCATTCTTCTCTCGGGTCTTGGCTTCTTTTGGGTTGGCTAATTTTTATTACACTTTTCCTCTTCTATTAGGTTGAAAGTTCTGTGCTTATTTCCCAATATTTTAATGGTTTCTCTGGAGTTTAAAGCACACATGTTTTACCAAAGTCTAATGATAACGCGTACTTCTAACTCCTTCCAGGACAATGCAAGGCTTTTAGAGCACTTTAACTCTTTTTACCCCGTTGTTATTAATCTTTCTGTTTTAAATCACACAAAGCATTATTGTTTTATGCAGTCAAATATTTATTTAGATTTTTAGTCTCATATCTGCTTTAGTCATTGTTCTTCATTCCTTCGTGAATCTCTGACTTTACGTCTGGATCCGGATCACTTTTCTTCTCCCTGAAGAATGAAAGATAACTTTTTTCTTTTTTTTAATGAATTTATTTATTTATTTTTGGCTGCATTGGGTCTTTGTTGCTGTGTGCGGGCTTTCTTTAGTTACGGGCGAGCGGGGGCTACTCTTTGTTGCAGTGCGCAGGCTTCTCATTGCGGTGGCTTCTCTTGTTGCGGAGCACGGGCTAGGTGCGTGGGCTTCAGTAGTTGTGGCTCACGGGCTCAGTGGTTGTGGCTTGTGGGCTCTAGAGCACAGGCTCAGTAGTTGTGGCGCACAGGCTTAGTTGCTCCGTGACACGTGGGATCTTCCCGGACCAGGGCTTGAACCCGTGTCCCCTGCATTGGCAGGCGGATTCTTAACCACTGCGCCACCAGGGAAGCCCCTGTGTTTGCAAGATTTTTTTTGCTGAAATGTGAGGCTTGGGTGCATCTGTTTAGTCTAATTTCAGGGATTGTGAGGACTCATAGCTGAGCTACAATCCCTGGGAGGCCTTTCTCATTCATTCTTACTTTTCAGTTGCAGCTTTTGTCGTCTCAGTCCAAAGCAAGACTGGTTCACCAGGCCTTCCATCCCCTCAGCAGGTCTTGGACTTAGATTCCGTGCCCATATGTCCTTGAGACCTGGTTCTTATCACCTCACAGTTGCCCCCTCCAGAATCTTCAGGGTCTCCCAGAGCCAATGAACTGTCAAGAACTGGGAGGGCTGACTTCACACTGTGTCAGGCTGTAGTGCAGGTGCCTGCAAACCCTTTGTTCTCAGGGGCCAGGTCTCCTCACCTGGGCTCCTGGTGCCCAGGCCCAGAACAGTGAATCTGGTAAATCAGTGATGTACAAGCCAGATCACCCACAATGGGACATAGGGTTTTTATTTTTCATTTGAGTTTTTTCTAATTACAGAAGTAATATGTTCAATACAGAAGATTCAGACATAGAAAGTAGACATTCCCCTCCCAGAGTTAGCTTTCATTAATGTTGGTTCATATTTCTTTCAGTTCCTTCTTTCTCTACACATATGCTAATTTCTTTTTCAAAAATGAGCACATAGTGCTGATACTGTTTTGCAACTTATCTTTCCTCTTTTAGTATCTTTAATATCTTGATCTTGAACTGTAAGTGCTTATGGAACTCCCTCATTCTGTTAAAAAGCTGCCTCAGCAGCCTTGGGATACTCTGTGGCCTCCCACTCCCGACCTGGGAGGCCCAGCAGCCCCTTTCTCCCTGCTGAGAATGCTGGGGGGTCTGTTGGTCAGTGACACTCATGACCCTGCTGCCTGGCCCTGTTCTGAGTGTCATCTCGGTGCAGGGTCTGTGCCCGGTCACCTCCATCTGGCAGACAAGCTGGGGAGCTCTGAACAGCCCTCTCTGCTCTCCCTCTAGCCTTGCTTCCTCAAGGACTGGGAGATGCACGTTCACTTCAAAGTCCATGGCGCAGGGAAGAAGAATCTCCATGGTGATGGCATTGCCTTGTGGTATACCCGGGACCGCCTGGTGCCAGGTAGGGTGGCGCTCGCACAGGTGGGACCTGTGCATCTGTGGCCAAGGATCCTCCACTCTGCACCCCTTGTTAGGGCGCTGCTGCTCCTCTTTGAGGAAACCTGGGACCTGGGGGCAACTGAAGGGAGCGTCCTTTTAGAAGATGACCCTGTGGCTCAACTCTGTGCCCCATTGTGGCCTGGTGTTCTACACCAGCTAATAATGGTTTTACCATTCTACCATTTTATTTTATTTTATTTTATTTTATTTTATTTATTTATTTAGGCTGTGCCAGGTCTTAGTTGCAGCACGGGGGATCTTTAGTTGCAGCATGTGGACTTCTTAGTTGTGGCATGCATGCAGGTTCTAGTTCCCCAACCAGGGATCGAACCTGGGCCCCCTGCATTGAGAGCACGGAGTCTTACCCACTGGACCACCAGGGAAGTCCCTCTACCATTTTAAAAAGGATAAAACAAGGAAGACTGTGTGACAGAGACCATCTGTGGCCCACAAAGCCTAAAATGTTTGCTGTCTGGCCTTGGACAGAAGGGTTAAGGGATGGTTCTTACTGTAATGGCCACCTGTTTTTCACAGGTTGGGTATCCCCTTGTCACCTGACACCTCAGAGCACATAGGCAGGTGCTGTTCCTTCACAGTTCAGGCTTCAAACTTGAGTCCTCTCTGCCACACCCCTGAGACCACCCTCCAGTCCCCCACCCCACCCCCACTTAAAGATCCCTTCTCTTTCCTGGGAGAATGACCACAGATTAACCCACCCATGCTGGCATTACTTTGTCCTTCAGGTATCCATGGGACAACTCCAGTTTCTCCCGTTACAGGAGCATCTCCTTCTAATTCCAGGGCCTGTGTTTGGAAGCAAAGACAACTTCCATGGCTTAGCCATCTTCCTGGACACGTATCCCAATGATGAGACCACAGAGGTAGGCCCCTGCTCTCCTGCAGAGCAGAACGGGACTTCTCCCTGGTCCCTGCATGAGAGGAGCCTCCAGGGATCAGGGTGGTGGGTGCCCTGCGGCCTCCCACGGGCTGGGCTGGGCTGGCCTCAGAGTAACCCGTGTCTTGTTTCAGCGTGTGTTTCCGTACATCTCCGTGATGGTGAACAATGGCTCCCTGTCCTACGACCACAGCAAGGATGGCCGCTGGACCGAGCTGGCAGGCTGCACGGCTGACTTCCGCAACCGCGATCACGACACCTTCCTGGCCGTGCGCTACTCCCGGGGTCGCCTGACGGTGAGCGGGCGGGAGGGGCGGCTCTGGGGGGGCTCGGGAAGGTGGGCAGGCCGGCCCCAGGCTGCCCTTGACCTGCTGGTCGGCCGCAGGTGATGACTGACCTGGAGGACAAGAACGAGTGGAAGAACTGCATTGACATCACGGGCGTGCGCCTGCCCACTGGCTACTACTTTGGAGCCTCAGCCGGCACCGGCGACCTGTCTGGTGAGTGTGTGGGCTGAGCGAGGTGTGAAGTCTCAGTCTGACCTTCCCTGGTACTTTGGGAGCTTGTGACACAGCCAGTCCCTTTCCTTCTGACCTTCCTTCATTTGATTCCACACTTGCCTGGTTTTCTTCCTCCTTTTCCCATATCCATGAGCAGTCCCTCACCGCCATCTCTCTCTGTCCTCTAGGGGCTGGGGTGCTTTGAATCTGGATGCAGTGGACCCCCAGATTTCCATCTCCAGACCTGTGTCACCAGCATCCTGCTCAGCATCTCCACCTGGTGCCAAGCAGGCCTCTCAGCCTTCACACACCCACAGCCAGAGATAGAAACGAACCTCTGTCCTTGTAGTTGCTCAGGTCAAAACACCTTGGTATCATTCTGGTCTCTGCATTTTCTCTCACACGTCACCTCTCATCCGTTGGCTGGTCCTGCTGGCTTTGTCTTCTCCCTGCCTCAGACCACTTTTCTCCCTTCCTCTACTGCTGGCACGTCCGGGCCACCATCCTCCCTCACTCGGACAACCACAGGAGCTTCCCGGGGGTCCCTCTTCCCACGCCAGCCCCAACAGTTTCTCCCAGCACAGCAGCAGAGCTGCTCCTCCCACCTCCCTCCCAGCGGCACACTGCCAAGCCTGTGTGCCGCCTTCCCACCCCCTTCCCTCTGGCTCATCCTCCCTGCTCCCTGGTGACACTGCCCCTAGCCGCTCTTCAGACCCACCCCTGCCCTCCTGCCTTGGGCCTTTGTGCTTGCATCTCTCCCTTGGCTTCTCCAGGTCTTGCCCAGATGTCACTTCCTCAGTGGGACTGTCCCTGATTCCCTCCTTTAAAGTCGCATACACACATCCCAGTCCCCTGCACACTTCCCATCACCTTTCCTAGCTTTATTTTTCTTCATAGCACTTAACCATCCTGGAATCTGCCATGTAATTTATTTCATTATCTGTGTCCCCCTCACTGAATTGTAAGCTCCACAGAGTCAGGGCTCTGTCTTGTTTGGCCCATGGTGCATGCTGTAAGCATTGGGATGCTGCCTGCCTACACAGGCCTCTTGGGGCCACCAGGCCTGGGTGGCACTTGATGGTGGCCTTTGGCCTTGGTCCTTAGTTCCTTCTCAAGGCCCTTGGGAGGCACCAAGCCTGGGGCTGGCTCCTGCCTACCAGAGCTAGGAAGCAGTGTGGAGAACTAGTCAGAGGCTTGTTTATTGTCAGGACAGATGTTTCCAGGGCCTGTGAGCCAGCACCGTTCAGGAGCCTGCCCTTCACCATGCAAATACCTGGGTCCACCCTGTCCCAGTGTCTATTTTGCGGGGCGGAGGGGGGGGTTTGTTTTAAAGTTTTTAATGTGGAAATTCCACTAAATACCCATAAGAGGGGAGGTGGTCTAATAAGCCCCTTGTTGCTGTTAACCAGCTTCAGTAATTACCAGCTCATGGCCCGTCTTGTTCCATCTGTGGATTCGCTACAGCCCTCCTCTGGGTTACTTGGAATTCCATCTGACAGTGTTTCAGCAGGTGTCATGAGAAGGTTCTGGGAACAGAGCCAGATCTGTGGCAGGTGGATATTCTCTAAGGTTGTTTAGAGAGGCCCCGGGAAGGGCAATGGAGGGAGCCATGCACACAGTAGTGTCCGACCATTAGTTGGAGGGTTGTGCACGCCAGCCTCCCGTCAGGCATCGCATGCATAAAGGCACGTGGTGTGTTCTTAGATAGGTAGCCGTCTCTTTCCCATTTTATACACCTGGGACCATTGGGCATTTGGGAGTTGAAGGGATCTTGTCAAGTTCATGCACCCAGGGAACGGCAGAGCTCAGATGGGACCTACCTGATGCCTGACTCCAGAGTCCATGCTTGTCCCTGGGCTTCCAGGGGCTGTGTCAGGTATGGCTGGTGTCAGGTATGGCTGGTGTCAGGTATGGCTGGGCTCTGCCCAATCCGGCCACGGGGGTCCTTGCTCTTTAGGCTCTCCCTTTTCTGGACCTTTCCTCAAATTCTAGTCAGTTAGCTGAGCTGATAGCTGGAGTCAGGTCCTTGACCGGGACCCTTGTCTTGGTTCGGAGCCTCAACCTCCCCATCTCAAAAATGGGTTGATCAGTTATTGTCAGTGTCATTTAGAGGTTCTCTCCTGCCCATACTAGTTGGACCCAGGCCTTTCTCAAGTCTCCTCAGGTACAGTCGCTTGACTGTGTGTCTGGCTGAGCTTTCAGCTGGCTGCCAAGTCGTTTGTCCGCATTCTGTATTTGGGTCTCTGTGACAGGAATGTCTGGGGGCTGCCTGCCCTTGGGAGGATCAGGCTTCTCAACCAGTCATAGAACAATGTGTGGGTCCTTATCTGGTTCTGTTTTCAAAGACGTACTATCTGCAAGCAATACGCCTGTGCCTTGTCTGTACTTTCTCATTTATATGCCTTGATAACCATGCAAGATGGAGATTACCACCTGCATTTACAAATGCAGGAAACTGAGCCTCAAAGAGGACAGCAGAGCCAGGATTAGACCCAATGATTTTGATTGTAAAACTCCTACTTTTTCCTGTCTGCTCTGCCTCCTTCCAGGTTTCTTGTTGCTGAGTTCTGGAGGTGTTCCAGCCCCTGGAATGCTGCCTGCTGGGGGCTACTGGGTTCTCCCCAGGGAACCTGGCCACTTTATGTGGTGGTGGGGGTGGTCGTTGGGCCACGTGCGCCGAAGCGTCTTCAGGCCCCTTAGAAGCTAACTCTCATCCTGCAGACAATCATGACATCATCTCCATGAAGCTGTTCCAGCTGATGGTGGAGCACACGCCTGACGAGGAGAACATTGACTGGACCAAGATCGAGCCCAGCGTCAACTTGCTCAAGTCGCCCAAAGGTATGCACTTGCAGCCCCTCCCGGTGGGGCCTGGGCCGGCTCGGGCAAGTGCCCGGGGTCCATCTGCCCTTCCCTGGTCCAGCCAGGCCCTTGGATCAGCAAATAGTGCTCATGAGCAGGTGTGTGGGCACCTGGTGTCTGCATCCTCCTGCACTCAGTGCTGGGATAACGGCCAGTGAAGCCAGAGGGGCTGTTTGTTGGTGTGGGTGATGCGTGGGGCACTCTGATACCTCAGTGCGCGGCCTCAGTGAACGGCGTGGAAGTAGGTCCTGTGACTGCTGGGAGAGCTGATCCTCAGGTTTCCTCAGCTAGAAAGAGGTAAAAAGGCAAGATGTGAACTTGAGTTTTGGCAAAACCCCAAGCCTGAGTTCTTGCCAGAGTACTAGTCAGCCACCACTTCGTCCTCATGGAGCAAGGGTTCTCGTGCGGGAAGTGAGGCCCCTGTGTGTGTGTGTGGCGAAATCTATCCCAGGGGCTCCAAAGTTGTGCATGTGGGCCCAGCGGGTGATAGAGCACCAGTGGAACCCAACATTTTATGTGACATCTCACTTTTCTAAGATTCAAGTTGCTTTTAAATGTTGTGGGGGCCAAACAAATCCTGCCATAGACCAGTTTTGCGACCTTTGGTTGAAGGCTTTCTGCTGCCGAGGGTTTTCGGACACATCATCTGCTCTAGCCCACCCAGCAACCCCATGCAGCTGGCCAAGCAGGGGTTAACTCGTTTTCAGTTGGGTGGACCCATTGGGGTAGAGGGTCAAAGCAGAAGGATGGGGGTTGGGGGTCGGGGCCCTGGGAGAAACCGAACGCATCCAGATGTGATTGAGGGCAGCCTGTGGCCAGGGCTGTGTTTCTTCAGATGGGGACCTCAGACCACTGCATTGGGCTGGGAGTGGGCTTGTGAAAGCAGGTCCTGGGCCCGTCTCAGGCAGACTCAGGCTGTCAAGGAGACCCCAGGAGTCCAGTGTTCACCAGTTTCTTGTAGCAGAAAGCACCTCAGCCTGGATCCCTGGGAGCCTTGATCCCTGGGAACCTTGGTCCCAGTGAGGTTGGACAATCTCTGTGCATGCCCCTGCCCCTCACTGGTGCGGTGTGAGCAGGCCACAGCTGACGCCTCTAGGGTGGGTGTGGGGGCCTAAACGGGCTGTCGCCCTGCTCCCCCATCTCCTGGGAGCCTGTCCGGCCTCTCATTCCCCGCTCTCTCCTCCCTCAGACAACGTGGACGACCCGACGGGGAACTTCCGCAGCGGGCCCCTGACGGGGTGGCGGGTGTTCCTGCTGCTGCTCTGCGCCCTCCTGGGCATCATCGTGTGTGCTGTGGTGGGGGCCGTGGTGTTTCAGAAGAGGCAGGAGCGGAACAAGCGTTTCTACTGAGCAGCGGGCGCTCGATTTGGGGAAGGGCCCTGGCGCTAATGTGAACTTTTTTTTTTAACTAGGATTATAAAAGAAAAATAAGATGACCTTATTTCTTAACCATTTCAAAGAAATAATTAAAGAAGTATTTTCGTACATTTTGCTTCTTGCCCAGTGGGGACAGGCTTCAGGGCTGGGGAAAAGGGTTTGACATCCCCACAGCTGGGTGCAGAGGCCCTTGCCCTATGCCAGCCTCTCAGGAGCAGGAGGTCTGTGCCTGGTGCTGGGTCGAGACACCCGCAGGTGGCTGTTGAACACTGGAGGCCCCCAGACCACACTGGGGTGGGCATCTGAGGACATGAGCAGTGATCTTGTTCTGTGCTGTGTGGTGTGTGTGACAGAAGAGGAGGCCAGCTGGGGAGCCTGGGCCTTCCTGTTCACCCTCTGAGCTTCTTTCCAAGGCAGACCCTTGTGGGAGGCTGGAGGAGCAGTTTGGTGGGGCCCATAGTGTGACGGTTTGCTAAATAAAGTGAAATAACCAACCTCAGCTGTGTGGCTGTCCTAAGAGACTTGCTTTTCTTTTCTTCAAATGACATCCAGCTGGCCACGCTTTACAGCTCCTAGCCTCGTCCCCTCAGGCCTGCGGCACAGCCCCAGGAGGCAGGTGCTGTGGTCCCCATTTCCCAGGTAGGGAATCACAGCTCTTGCAGGTCAAGCAAAACGTGCCCAGTGTCACACAGCTGGTGGCGTCATGGGCGTGGGACCTGCGCCATCTCCATGTTCCCTGGGCCTCTGTGTGAAAGGATCCGGTGAGGTGAAGATGTGGTTCCCATGTGGTGGGTGCGACCTCCACCCAAGGGAACTCTAGGGGCTCCGGATGATCTGGAAGGGATTGTGGGTGCAGGAGGGCAGGTTGGGGTCAGCAGTGGTGTTCCCACTGGTGCCATGAAGGGTCAAAGGCGGTTCAGGGAGTGAAGAAAGCCCACAGCGGAAAGTGCCATGTGTGGCAGCTTCTGAGGCTCTCCCCGCGGTGCAGCTGGCTGCTGCGTCCACTCCTCCCCTGACCCCCTGCCCACCATGGGACAGGGCCTCCATCCAGTCCAGCATCTTCCCACTCACAGTTAAGCAACATTTCAGCCATCACTAACTTCTTGATCACGTTCCTTCTCCACAAAAAGAGTCATGGGATGGCCAATAAATTGAGAGTTTCTTTTTTTTTTGGCTGTGCCCTGAGACATGTAGGCATGTAGGATCTTAGTTCCCTGACCAGGGATCGAACCTGTGCCCCCTACAGTGGACGTGTGAAGTCTTAACCACTGGACCACCAGGGAAGTCCCTGAGAGTGTTTCTTCATGATCTCCTTTATTCTTCTTTCCTCCAAGGACTTGGTTTGGTCTTCTTTCAGATACAGAATAATCTTTCTTCTACAGCCCATAGGTTTGCCTGTGTCAGTTCTAACCAGATGGTCCTTCTACAGAAGGCTCTA
This sequence comes from Grampus griseus, assembly GCF_964374135.1. Classification (NCBI taxonomy): domain Eukaryota; kingdom Metazoa; phylum Chordata; class Mammalia; order Artiodactyla; family Delphinidae; genus Grampus; species Grampus griseus. The sequence continues at coordinate 153,023,191 of NC_139019.1, read as the reverse complement.
GGCATACTGCTCAATGTGTTTGGTGATAAAGACCACTTTCAGCAACCAAATAGGCAGAATAAAACTCGACACCAAACTGGTCAGTCACAGGGAGGCTTCGCACCAGCCTAAAAAGCCTCCATGAATGCTTTGGTCCCAGACTTGGTGATAGCACCAAGGGTATTGATCAAATCATCCTTGGTCATTCCTATTTTGGTACCCACAATAGTGAGGGTTTGATCTTACTTGTCTGGAGTGAGATTAATGTGCAGCTGTTTCCCAGAGTCTAGTTTACTGGGATCTGTCAAGCTTTCATATCATGATTTTGTCCAGAGCATCTGATGAATTTGAAATAAGCTCCCTCAGAAAGAGCTCTATTCGAGTAGAAAGTATTGATGCTCAGTAACATCAACTGGGCAATTTCTGCCTGAAAGGCAAACGTCTCAACCTCCTCCTCCGTCTTGGATCTGGGTTTTCTTAAGCGTCTTGGCTGAAGAACCACACGGGCTCTGCATCGACACAATGCCAGGACACAGAAGCAACTGAGCCTCTATCTTAAAGCAAGTGCAAACCCTTGCTCCCCGTTGCGGCCAGGCTTTTTGTAATTGACGTTATCAGTTAGATTTTCGTTGTGAAATAGATCGTGTGGAAGTAGATGAGGTGAAGGGTAAGAACTTATTTTCTCCTCGATCTTTCAGGCTCACTCCCAGAGCTCTTCTCTGATCTACACTTAACTGTCTCCTGTCCCTCTCGATGTTTCCTGCGCATACACAGGTTAGGTGTTGAGAGATTGTTCACAAGTTTGACCAGGAGGTCTGAGCTGCCTTTCCTTTCCCTCACATGGGTCTGGGAGCTTGCTAATGAAGCCATAAGAGTAAACATGATCCTCATTAAAATATTTTATTGAGCACTTTCCTCAAAACAGTTTACTTACTTGAAAAGTAGCTAACGTGGAGTGCTTACTATGTGCCAAGTGTGGTTCTAAGCGGTTGTTGTGGATTAACTCACTTCACTCCATGCCATTTACTCACGTGGAGGCAGAGAATCCTCTAGGGAGGGTGGCTCCGCCTCACCGAGCATCTCCCTCCTGGAGGGGAGCGCTGTGTCCACACTGATACACATGGCCGAGACCTGGAGCTTGGAACCCTCCGTGGCCTCAGCAGCCATGTCATCAGGACCACACTTGCCATACTTGATCTCCCCTGAATTTCTGAAATAGGCAAGTTGGCATCTGGTACTATATGGTTCTCACCCTTGACTGTGTGTTAAAGTCACCTGCAGAATGAAAGCGAGCCTGCCTCATTCTCCAGCTCTGGTTTAAGAAGTTGGTGGCCCGGGCAAAGGCAGTTTTACAGTTTTAAAAGCACCCCCACTCCCGCCCGAGGGTTCTCATGAGTATCCAGGCTTGAGAACCAGCAGGTGTTAAGGTACTGATTTGAAGGCAGAGGTTAAAGTGATGGTGCTGGTCTGTGCTTGGCTCAGGGGCTTGTTTGCATCCCTTTCAAAGTTCACACCCAGAGGTGCTTCCTCAGAAGATTAGTTGGTTAGATGTGTGTTCTTAATCTGTCTTTTCACACATATGGGATCATGATGCTGTAACCTACATTTTTCCCAAGTGTGTTTAAAAATTGAATTATTTGATCGTTTGAAAGTTACATATAAATTTATATCCCTGGAGCTGCTGTGCAGTATGGGAAAAAACATTGCCGACATGCTTGCATACCTCTTTGTCCCCTGCCTTAAACCTGTGTCCTTCCCCCCAGAGGTGACTGCCCCTGGTTCTGACTTTTTATGTGCTTCTGAAAAATTCTACCATGGAAGTATGTATACCTAAGTACATAGTATTATTTTGCATTTTTAAAAATTATAAATGGCACACAGATGTATTCCTCAAAGTTTATTTATTTATTTATTTTTGGCCACACAGCACGGTTTGTGGGATCTTAGTTCCCCAACTAGAGACTGAACCCTCGCCCTCAACAGTGAAAGCACAGGCTCCTAACCACTGGACCGCCAGGGAATTCCCTTCCTCAGCATTTAAAATTCAGCATTGTTTGTGAGCCTTTGGACCTCATGTAGCTCAAGATGTGGCCTGAGCAGACTCTAGTTCTCCATTCTGCACTGTTGGACATTTAGGCAGTTTCCAGGTTTTTCCCTTAGAGCGCTGCTCTAAACATTTGTGAGCAGTCTTTACGCACAAGTGTGCAGGAGCTACTGTTGTAACCCATGTGCGTTTCAGTTTTACTACAGGTCAGGGTGCTCTCCAAAGGGGGTTGCATCCATTCTGCACCCATCTTGGCTGCCAGCTACCTGCCACTTCTTAGCACTTGATGTCATCAGAGTGCTTAATTTTTGATAGTCTGCTGGGTGCAAAAGTTTTTTTGTTTTTTAACATCTTTATTGGAGTATAATTGCTTTACAGGGTGCAGAAGTTTTAATTTGGGTTTCTCTTCTAGTCAGTGGAGGATCTTTGTATCCTCAAAGAGGCATCAAGAGCTTGGAATGCCCTATGGTTGGTGCTCAGGCCTGTGAGAAGGTGGGAACTAGCAGATACTTGGACTCCAAAGGAGACACAGCCTGGGCGGGGAGGAAGTGCAGTACAGACACTGATGGACAGGGCAAGGTCTGTGCCGCTGAAGAGGCTGGAGCCAGCTGGCTACTGCTGCCGGCCTTGGAGAAAAGGAAATCAGCCCCTTCTGCCTTCTGCTTCCAATCTGCATCTAGTACTTTCCAACAGCAGAACCCAGCAGGAGGCTGGCTGGCTAAGGAGGCTGTGAAACGTAATTTACATAGTTCCAGACCCAGAATCACAAAACAGTATAGAAAAGTGGGCTTGTGGCTTAGAGGCGATGATGAATAACCCGCAGGCAGCAGGCTGCTGGCCGCGAGGCTGCCTGGAGGGTGGCACACCAGGGTCCCTGGACCTGCCACTGCTGAAGCGGGCATTCACAAGGAGAGAAATCAACTTCCATGCATGTGTTGTTTCCTTTTATTCATGGTTGAACCTAATTCTAACTCGTGCAAGTGTAATCAGAGGGAGAATCTAATATGTGGAAGGAGGAAATACATTAAATGGCTAAGTTGGTAAATTTAGGAGAGATTTCACCAGTCATTGAGAATGTGGGAGGGAGTGGATCTCATGGAGAGGGAAGGTTAGGAGGGAAAGGGGCAAACCCTGCACTGCCTTGCCGGAAGCCTTGCAGGGGAGATGATGATTCATAATAAACTGGGTGGCTTGGGGCAGACCCTCCCAGTCTCAGCTTTACCTGAACCGGGGTCCTCTAGGGATCCTGTGGTAATAATCTTGCCCTCACCGCCATCCTGGGAGGGGTGGAACAGAAAACCAACAGAAATTATTTGGGATTTTGGTTTTAAACTGCTACTTTAAAAATATGCACTGACTTGCCTTCCTTGTCTCTTTGCTCTCCAATTCTTGTGTCCCAGGTCCTCCTTTTGTGTTTTTGGGTTTTGTTTTGTGGCACATGCCCTTTAGAAACTCTCTTAGAGATGGTTCAGGGGAGGTTATCATTCTGAACTCCCCTCTGCCTGAAAATAGGTTTATTTTGATCTTATACTTGTGTTTAGTGTTGCCAACTAGAAGTCTGACGTCATCTTCTGATTCTTGTTCCTCTTGAGTAGGTTCTTCTTTCTGGAAGTTTTTAGGAGTAGTTATCTTTGGTGATTGGAAACATTGCCAGGATATGTCCAGATTTGAGTCTTTTTTTTTTTCTCCTACTTGGCACTGGGGAATCCTCTTTCGATTTGAAACTTGTGTCTTTTTTCAGCTCTGGGAAATTTTCTCCTGTTATCGTTTATTATTTACTCTTCTGATGACCTACTATGTTGGTTCTACAACACTGCCCCAAGTTCTTTGATGTTTCTCCCCTCAAGAGGTAGGGTCCATGTTCTCTTTCCCCCTCCTTGAGTCTGGCGGGTTTGTGATTGCTTCCATTAGTGGAGTATGGCAGAGGTGACACGCTGTGACTTCCAATGCCGGGCCATAAAGGCCAGGCAGCTTCACCTGCTTATCTGGGACACTGGCCCTTGGAGGCACCTTGGAAGCAGGCCTACCTTCTGAAGCCCCAGACCGGGGAGCCCTGGGCAGGCCTCCAGGTGACAGTCCCAGCTGGTCCCCTTCCTTAGCCATCGGAGCCCAGATGTGTGAGGGAAGAAGACATCTGGGCTCCCACATCAGCTGTTGAGGTCATCCCAGCAGAAGCCCCAGACGTTGTGGAGCAGATGAGGAGCAATCTGTGCTCTTTTCATATCCCTGACCCACAGAATCCATGAGCATAAAAAAGGATTGCTGGGAATTCCCTGGTGGTCCAGTGGTTAGGGCTCCGCGCTTTCACTGCATGGGGCACAGGTCTGATCACTGGTCAGGAAACTAAAATCCCATGTGCCATGCGACACAGCCAAAAAAAAAAAAAAAAAAAATTCCAAATGCCCATCAATAGGTGAATGAATTGAAAAATTGTTAGAAAAAAAGGGGGGGAGATTGCTGTCTTACACCACCAAGCTTTGGGTGGGCTTTTATGCAGTAGTAGATAATTGGAGCATACACACACCCCCACCCCTCCTCACCATCTCCTGATTCTCTCCTTCTAAGCTCCATTCGAGGGGAAAAAGTGTTGAAGTGGCCTTGGCCTTAATCATCCTGTGGTCTTGTGCTCTCGGTCATCTGATCGTTGGAAAACAGACATTTCCTACAGCAGATGTGAGCCTTTTGCCAATGCCTTATGTTGACTCTGCCGTTCAGATTGGTGATGTTTGGACTAATGTTGTACTGACCCTTGGAGACATGGCACCACCACTCTGGCCTCCTCCCACTTCTGGCAGGAAAGGGCAGTCCCTGCACATACAGGGCCACAGGGATGCATTATCAGGATAAGTGGCTGCTGACCTATCCCACCTACTTTAACATACCACAAGCATGCTGTGCAACTAGTAACCAGAGACGTTCTTCAGAGCATTGGGTGCCGAAGCCCAGGTCTTTGAGGACCGTGAGCGTTCCCCTTTCCAGTCTTGGGAAGGTTGGGTACAAAAATCCAAGCGATCAGCATAAGGTAGACTATGGCTCTCAGAGTGGGGTCCCAGAGGCACCAGGCCTACTGACCCAAACTGTTGGGGGCGGTGCCTGGGAATCTGCATTTTTAATAAGCATGTGAGGGGAGGCCTGTGCACACCACAGGTTGAGTCATGCTGTCCGAGTTAGCATTCTCTGGTGGCTTACACAAACCCACTACAAAACATTCTGAAAACCTATGATAATAGTAAAACAATCCAATAAAAGTAATGCTTTATCTGGTCTAGAATGAAACTGGGGAAATTTCAATATTCATCATCTTGGACACAAAATCCATTTGGTAATGGTATTCCCTACTCTCCCCCAGAAGGCAGACAAGCACAATATTGAAACTCTAAACCCCATCCATCTCCTTAGCCAATCTCCACTTAAGGGTGGGTGCAAGGAACAGGGTTGGGATAAGCCCCAGAAAGCGCCCCCTGGTGGCTCATTCCTGCTAACACTCCAGAGTCAAATATGGAATCACTTACTAAGAAAATTTGCAAACTGAGGACGGAATCCAGTTGGAATTTTAATCTCATATTTTCTATCTCAGAGACCCAATGTCAGAGTTCTCTCAGTTTCCGAGAGCACAGCCTCCCTTGAAGGGAACTTCATTCGAGGGAGAGACCCCAATTTTTCCTGGGCTGGTTTTTGAAGCCCCAGAGTTGTGGGTTGGAGCTACACTTTAAGCCAGCTCTGCAGCCTTGAGCGATCTGATTCAGGATTTTGATAAGGAGACTCTATAAAATCTACTTATAGAAATTTCAACCTGGAATGCAAAAATAAACGTTTTTAGGATGCAGTCTAATTCTTAACATCATTACTTGAATTGCTTATGTTTCTGTTCATCCCTGCACATGATTTGGAAACAAATTTAATATCACCCAGAGTGTGCACAGCAATACAATTTCCCTTAAATAAGCCAGCTCGCCATTTAAGTAAGAGGGTATCATCCCCCTGATGCGAGAGAGTCATGCCCCAGAAATGTTTATGACTGAAAAAGGATGAGACCCTCTCAAAGTAGAAACTTATCATATCATCAGGAACTGAAGTTTTCACCAAGGAAAGAAAAGACTGTGCTAAAAACAATCATGTGTGTTAATTGAAATAATTTATACGTAGTATCAATTCTGTTCTGTGTTTAAAAACAGAAATAATACATGCAGTTATTTAAAAATCAAATATACCGGGCTTCCCTGGTGGCACAGTGGTTGAGAGTCCGCCTGCCGATGCAGGGGACGTGGGTTCATGCCCCGGTCCGGGAAGATCCCACATGCCGTGGAGTGGCTGCGCCCGTGAGCCATGGCCGCTGAGCCTGCGCCTCCAGAGCCTGTGCTCCGCAACGGGAGAGGCCACAACAGTGAGAGGCCCGCGTACCGCAAAAAAAACCCCCAAAAAACCCAAAATCAAATATACCACGCACCGCAATGAAGAGTAGCCCCTGCTGGCCACAACTAGAGAAAGCCCGTGCGCAGCCAAAAATAAATAAATAAATAAATAATAAAATAAAAATCAAATATACCAAAGGCCATAGCAGCAGCAACAAAAATGACCACTCTCCCATGATCCCAGTTCCCTCCAGGGACAGTGATTTTCAACTCTTTTAGCTCTTTCTCCTGGCAGTTACTTTTGTATTTCTAAATGATATCCCTGTTTTGTCTTAATTTGTAAGTGTTCAGCATTATATATTCACTTCCTTGTGTGATGCTTGAGGTTTAGCTCTTTTACATCCGCCTTCTCTCCAACCTCCAAGTGTGATTATGTCCCTATTTTTAGCTAAATACATGATAATTATCAAGATGCAAATGTATTCTACTCTCAAGCCAGGTAGAGCGCCCCAGATACAGCACCCCGATTGTGCAGCTTTGAATTTTTTCTTGAGTTGACACTTGCCTCATTTTTAACTTGGAATATTTCCCATGTACAAATTCTCAGTTCTTCCTAAAGCTCCTTCACGTCATCTCCGCCTCCTTTCCCAGTCGTTCCCTCTCCGGCCCAGGGTGGCTGCCCGATGCCCAGGTCTTGGTTCTTTGCCCTCCTGAGTTGGAGCCACTTCTCCAGGGCCTCATTCTCTCTCTTCCCAGGCACAGCTTCCTAGTTTTGCTAGAATCCAAACTCTGACTCCTGGTGTGACCTTGGGTTCTCTTTCTACTCCCAACTCTAGAATAACCATAGACAGAACTCTAATCAAGCATCTACCTCAGGCTGTTACATGCACCCAACAGCTCCAGGCCCCTCCTTCCCAAACACACTGTAAAGAAAGTACTTTAACCTATACAACGTTATGTCAATTGTACCTCTGCAAAGCTGGGGGGAATTACATGAAATTTTAGATTGAAATAGTGACAAATGCGGTGGTTATAGACATATGGCTGTGCTTGAATCCTTCCTTCATCCTTTTCCAGATGTAGGAAAGGAGCAAGTCCAAATCCTGTGTGTCTCAGCGTAATCTTAAATAGGGGGTCATGTTACTGTCTGCCTCAGGACTGCTGGGAGTAATGCATGCATGAACCCATTACACGGAGTAATGTCTGTCTGCTACAGACGGAGCCCCCAGTAACTGTTGCCATTATTAAAAATTATTCTCATGCTAATTCTTTCTATTTTGTAACATAGACTCTCCGGTTGTGCAGATTAGTTTTGTGTCCCTCAGAAAAGTTGGTAGTTTTCTGTTTAAAAATTTCTATTTCTCATTACTTTCTTTTTCTTTTTTTGGCTGCGTTGGGTCTCCACCGCTGCGTGCGGACTTTCTCTAGTCGTGGCGAGCGAGGGCCACTCTTCGTTGCGGTGCCCAGGCTTCTCATTGCAGTGGCCTCTCTCATTGCAGAGCACAGGCTCTACGTGCGCGGGCCTCAGTAGCTGTGGCACGCGGGCTTCGGTAGCCGTAGCTCACGGACTCTAGAGCACAGGCTCAGCAATTGTGGCGCACGGGCTTAGCTGCTCTGCGGCACGTGGGATCTTCCTGGACCAGGGCTTGAACCCGTGTCCCCTGCATTGGCAGGCGGATTCCCAACCACTGCGCCACCAGGGAAGCCCTCTCATGACTTTTATTCTAATTATTTTATTGTATGTTGAACTCAATCTAGTTTATTAAATCTTTTCTGTTATATTTTCTCATCTCTCTTTTAAAAATAGGCGATTTTTGTTTTGAATTAATTGAAATCCAGTATCTTTTTTACTTTCTAGTCATATCACCCTCAAACAATAAAAGATTTTCTATCTAAAAAGTAAAAGAAAGAAAGGCTTCATACATTGCAGTTGGGAGACTGCTAGCTGTCTCCTGGATACGTACTGTCTCCTTCTTCCCTCCTGTCAAAACCTAGATTTAATCTGGGGTGACCTTTTCTATCTCTCTTCCTGATGGTGGTTAGAAGTTAGTGGGAGTCATCAGGTGGTGCTTCTAGAATGTTCTTTGAAGGGGCTGGCTCAGCTGGAAGATCAACCTTCTGCCCCTGCCCCTGCTCCTTCTTGGGATGCCCACCTAATGTTTGGAAGTGCAGTGGCCATCTAAGACCATGAGGTGAACTTCAGAATGGCATCCCATGCTAGGGATGGCCTAGCAGAAAGGCAGAAGGAGCTGCTGGCTGCAGCCGTTCAGCTCCGCACACCTGATGCTGAACACTTCCTCTACCTGAGAGAAAAACAATATATAACAAAACAGAAACAGACTGGGACTTCCCTGGTGGTCCGGTGGTGAAGACTTTGCACTTCCACTGCAGGGGGATGCGGGTTCCAGTCCCTGGTCAGGGATCTAAGATCCCGCATGCCACGCGGCAGCTCAAAAAAACAAAAAGAAAAACAAAAAAAGAAACAGACTCACAGATACAGAGAACAAACGTGGTTACCGCAGGGGAGGGGGAGGGGAGGGGCAAAATCGGTGAAGGGGATTACGAGATACAAATTACTATGTATAAAATAAATAAGATACAAGGATGTAATGTACAGCACAGGGGATATAATCACTATGTTATAATAACTTTGTATGGTATGCAATCTATAAAAATATCGAATCACTGTTGTACACCTGAAACTAATATAATTTTGTAAGTCAACCATACTTCAATTAAAAAAATTAAAAGCCCTATGTGATTAAACCACAGATTGGCCTCTGTCACCAGCAGCCTGACTCAGTTTCTAACGGATGCGTGAGAGACTTCAATTATTTAATGAAAAGACTGCTTTCCCTAAAGGATGATTCTGAAGAGTCCCAGTTAACTATGAAGTGATGTACATTTACCCAAAACTGTGTCTGGGAGCTAATTCTTAACTCAGAAAGGTTCAAGCCCTATTTGTTTTTTATTTATTTATTTTTATTGAAGTATAGTTGATTTACAATGTGGTGTTAATTTCTGCTGTACAACTAAGTGATTCAGTTATACATATATATGCATTCTTCTTTTAATGTTTATTTTCTTATTAGTCATCCATTTTATACACATCAGTGTATACATGTCAATCCCTATATGCATTCTTTTTTAAAATATTCTTTTCCATTATGGTTTATCATAGGATATTAAATATAGTTTTCTCGTGCTCTACAGTGGGATCAAGCTGTATTTGAAAGTAGAAAAGGAATCGCCGCATTTTCATGAAAAATGTTTACGATTCTGCAGTTATCTCTTGTATGCTCTGAGTCTCACCTAAGGGCTCGCGCATTTTACTCAGCTGTGATACCCCTCATCCTGTGTGCAGGGCGGTGTGGGGAGATGGCTCACCTGGCTCTCCCGCAAGCCCTTCCAGGTGTGCAGGGGCAGAACCCTGCTGGCATTTCTGCTTCTGTTTCCCATGCCTTTCCCATTTTCCTGAAGTTTTTCAGTGCTCTCCCCTCTACTCCCCCGAATGTTTGCGGCCCAACTTACTCTGGTCTGCCCCTGGATCTGTTCACTATTTGTAGAGCAAATTACACGCCCACCTCCCTAGACCACACAGATGGAAACCAGTGTCTTATTTTAGTTCTCTTTCCTTGAGTGCTATCTACTTCTGAACAGTCTTATCCTGTGGGTTTGGGGGTTTTGTTTTTTTCTGCTTTAGTTTTTCTGTTAGTCTGTACTCAACTTCCCGAAATTTCTCTCAACATTATGGGGTGTGTGTGTGTGTGTGTGTGTGTTTTCTAATTAATGGGGTTTTTGGAGAGAGGAGAATTAGACACACGTGCCTTCTGTTGGAATCTGGTCTGTATTATTCTTCTGGCAATCAGTTGAGCTTTTCTTTGTGATGTAAAATGTAGATAAGCTCTTGCATTGTGATTGTACAGTTGGTCTTCAGAGGTGGAGCTCGATCTGTTTGCGTTAGATCAACCTTACTCTATTGCTCAGATACTCTATATTTTTCCTTTTTGTGGTTTGTGTGATGAACAATGAGAAAAAACAAATGAGGTTGTTTGTTTTAGAGTACTGTTGGTATTTCTGATAACTTTTTTTTTTTTTTTTTGCGGTATGCGGGCCTCTCACTGCTGTGGCCTCTCCTGTTGCGGAGCACAGGCTCCGGACGCGCAGGCCCAGCGGCCACGGCTCACAGGCCCAGCCGCTCCGCGGTATGTGGGATCTTCCCGGACCGGGGCATGAAGCCGCGCCCCCTGCATCGGCAGGCGGACCCTCAACCACTGCGCCACCAGGAAGCCCTCTGATAACTTTTTATTCATGCATAACCATAGGTGGTATTTTTTTAATGTTTTTTTTTCTAAGAGGCGTATGAAGAAGCGCTTGACTTTCTTCTTGTCTGTCTCTAGTCTTTAGTTTACCAGGCTGTCCTTATACTAACTAGAATGAAGCAGTCTTTGAGTGATTATATTGTTCCAACTGAATGAAAACGATCAGTACTAAGGAAAAATATCCATTGGGAGATCATGTAGATTACAGGCTAATAATTAGGGGAGATCTTAATAAGATATTGATTCTTTGAAAATAGGACATATTGACTTGCCTTTATCTACAAAACCACCCAGATTTGTGGTCAAATGTTAAACAAACTGCCTGCGCTAAGTCACTTTACTTAAAAAAAAATGTTTAATAAAATGTATATAAACATTAAATTGACCATTTTAACCATTTTTCAGCATACAGCTCAGTGGCATTAAGTTTTGCATTCACAGTTTTGTGCAACCATCACCACCATCTGTCTCTAGAATTTTTTCTTCATCCCAAACTGAAACTCTGTACCCATTAAACAGTAACTCTTCTTTCCCCGCTGCCCCAGCCCCTGTGAACCTCTATTCTACTTACTTTCTCTTAATTTGCCTATTCTAGATTCCGCATTTAGTGGAATCATGTAATATTTATCCTTTCGGGTCTGGCTTATTTCATTTCACATGTTTTCAAGGTTAGGATTAGGGCTTCAATGTCACCAAGGTTAAAAAGTATCAGAATATGATGACCAAATAATATTCCATTATATGGATAGACCACATTTTGTTTATCTATTCATCTGCTGTTAGACACTTGGGTTGCTTCCACCTTTTGGCTATGGTGAATAAGGCTGCTGTGAATGTGGGTGGACAAGTGTCTGAGTCCCTACTTTCACATCTTTTAGGGATAAACCTAAGGGTAGAATTGCTGGGTCATATAGTAATTCTGTGTTTAACTTTTTGAGGAACCTTCAAACAGGTGACCTGACTTCGCATGGTGCTGTAACCACTGGCATAGGCCCAGTCAGTCGGCCCTCCTTCCTGCAGGGTATTGCTGGATAGACCGGACTTGTGACCATGCCGCGCCCAAGCCGTGTCCCACTCACTCAGGGCTGGCTGCCCTCCCTGGGAGCACACGTGGAAAAGATACCTGTAAAGTGTTTCAGGAAGCAGGCCTGCTGTTGGTTTGATGGTCCATGAATTCCCAGCCTATGGGCAGTAAGGAGGTCACTTCCTGGCAAGTCAGGCATGTTGGTGAACTTGGGATCTCAAGAAAGACGAGGAACTGATGAGGATCTTAGATAATACTTCCTGCTTGACGGAAGTTGTGAAAACTATGACCATGGGGGCTTTACCAAGCCCCAGCCTCAGTGCCAAGGTCAAGTTTTGTCAACTGCCTAGAGAGACTCTAAGTATTAAAGAACAACTTTTGTTCCACCTCTGTAGGGAAAACATGCCAAATAGTACTGCACAGCAAGGTAATTATACACATTGAAAAACATGGTGAAGGTTCTTACCTCACTGGTGGAATTATTGGTTCCCTGACATGGTCTCAGGATGAACGGGTTGGCTTTTCCAAGGAGCAGTGTTGTTGGTGATGGAGCTGTAATTGTCCGAGGTACTTGCATGTGCTTTTGGATCATAGTATCTCATTGAGCAAATTCTGTTCAGTCCAAGCCTCTACCTTGACAGGCACACGGTCCTAGGACAGACGGAAACCAAGCAACTCTTTGTACCGGATGCCCTAGGGCACCTCCTCCATCCTCTTGGCTATTTTGAACCTCAGTGGCCTACAGAGGTGACCAAGTCCATGACACCCCCTTGTATTTATTGACTTCCCTGCCTCTCACTCTCATTTCCTTGGCCTCCATTTCTGTTTCGTTGGATTGTTTCTCAAAATAACCCACTTGCACACAAGCCCTGGCTGCAGCCACCACTTTCAAGGGTGGGGAGGACCTGGCCTAGAAGCCCATCTAGTCCAGCCTAAACCCTGATACCTAATACTTGTTCCCATCCCTGCCAAATGCAGAATATGACCAAAAGGGGAAACTGAGGAAGGCCCTGACCACAGTAAGTGTTGGACTCCATCTTTGCTTGGTTTCCTGCTCTGGGTTGGTTTTGTCAACATCAGCAGAGAACAGACAGCCCAGCTTTCAGAAAAAACAAAGTGTAATAGACTGGATCAACCAACACAGTCCTTTGGAAAACCACAAGTTCACAGATCAGTAACCAGCCCAAGCTGTGCACTGCTGCACCCAACCAGTTCTGAATGGACCACCCACGGGCTTCACTAATGGACCATTCAATTTTGTGTGTGGATTTTGGTTTTTGATCTTTTGGCTTTTGTAAGCCTTGCCTTTGTGCTTTGTTCAGGAGAAAGTCTTAAGAGAGGCTGTTCTCTCTGGCATGAAAAACATCAGTCCTATGGTCCCCATGCTCCAGCCTCAGGGAACCACTTTTTAAACTCCTCTAGTTGTTTCTTCCAACCCAGGATAATAGTGGTGGGAGGACACAGGCCCACAGAGAGGCAGAGACCTAAGGAGCACCTGGCCCAGATGAGAGCAAAATGACACAGGACTCGGGTTTGGGGCTTGGGGTGGGTGTAGATCTTAGGCGCAGCATCATATCCTGGGGACAGAACATTTGAGAAGAGAAATGTGTTAGGTTAAGAAAAATGCACACAGAATATATTTGGCTTTAGGGTTTATTAAGGTGTATGTACGTCATGAGATGAGCTTAGAAATAGTCTATGATATATCTGGAGAAACAGAATTAATAGATTTGTGAGGACATAGCTTGGTCCATGTACTAGTTTTCTTTTCTTTTTTTCATGTACTTGTTTTCTGTTGCTGCTGTAACAAATGTCTGCAGACGTGGTGGCTTAAACAACACAAGTTTAGTTCTTGCAGTTGTGTTGGTCAGAAGCCCAACCAACTGAAATCAAGGTGTCACCGGGGCCACAATCCTTTCTGGAGGCTCTAGGGGAGAACGGTGTGCTTGCTTATCCAGGTTGTGCCAGGATTCACTTCCTTGCGGACATAGGGCTGAGTCCCTGCTTCCTTGCTGGCTGTCAGCTTAGGGCCATCTCCCGCTTCCAGAGGCCACCCGCATTCCTTGGGTCGTGACCTGCTTTCTCCATCTTCAAAGCCCGCAATAGTGGACAAGTCCTTCTTACACTTTGAACCTCTTCCATCGTCACATCTCTCCGACTTCTGCTGCTGCTTTTGAGAGCCCATGTCATTACATTGGGCCAACATGGATAATCCAGGATAATCACCCTATTTTAAGGTCAGGTGATTAGCCATCCTAATTCCCCTTTTGCGATGTAACATTAACATATTCACGTGTGTGATGCCAGGGATTAGGATGTGGGTATCTCTGGGGACCATCATTCTTATTACCATGGTCCATAAGCTGAGACCTGGGTAAAGGTCTCGCCTGGACTGCTGAGTATTTATATTCAACAACTGCTGGGAGGGCAGAAGCCAGGATCACAGAGTAGCTGCCCTGAGCAGAGGCTCCCCTGGGTCTGAACTGCACAGATATCAGGGCCTTTCCTACTGTTTGGATTTTTTTCCACCATAGTCTAGTCTTGCCCCCTTTAGAACTTCTTCTCAATGGAATCATACAGTATAATTTTTTGTGTAAGGCCATTTTCACTCAGAATAATGTTTTTGAGATCCATCTCTGCTGTTGTGTGTCTTAGCAACAACATGTAAAGACCAGCCACAGATTGGGAGATGGTTTTCACAGATACGTGTCAAAGAACTTGATCTAGAGCATATAAAGAGCTCTTAACACTCAATAATAATAGTGGTTTTTTTATATAAGTGGGGTGAATCTACATGCATTGTTCTATTGCTAGTTTTTATACTTAATAAATAGATTGTGGGTGTTGTAGGCTAAATAATGGCTTCCCCAAAGATGTCCACATCCTAATCCCCCAAAACCTGTGACTATGTTACTTTAGATGGCAAAGGAACTTTGCAGTTGTGATTAAGGATCTTGGGGATGGGAAAACTGTCCCAGGTTACCTGGTTGGGCCCAATGTAATCACAGTGACCTTAGAAAAGGGAGGCAGGAGGGTGAGAGTCAGAGGAAAACAGATTTGAAGACGTTACATTTTTGGCTTTGAAGATGGAGGAATGGGTTACAAGCCAAGGAACGCAGGTGGCTTTAGAAGATGGAAAAGGCAAGGAAATGAATGACCCTCTAGAGTGTGTAGAGGGAACCCAGCCCTGCTGTCTCCTTGATTTTAGCCTAGTGAGATTTCTGATCTACAGAACTATAAGATAATAAATTTGTGTTGTTTTAAGCCAATAAAATTCCACACAAAAGGCAGTAATAAGACAGTTGATCCAATGATACAAGTGCAAAAGATTTGAACATATGCTTAACAAAAGAAGACATACAGATGGCCAATAAGTACATGAAAAATACTCAACATCGTTGGCCCTGCCTGCTTCTCTGGGCCTTTCTCTCCAAGAAAAAATACTGAATCTTCTCAGTTTCCTTTCACTTTATTTATGATGTCCTTTGAAGAACAAAAGTGTTACATTTTTTAAAAATAAAATTTTAATTTCAGAACAGTTTTACAGAAAATTTGCAAAGATAGTACAAAGAATTCCCATATACGCTACACCCAGTTTCCTGTGTTATTAACATCTTACATTGGTATGGTACATTTGTTACAATTAATTAACCAATATTGATGCTTTATTCAGATTTCTTTAGTTTTTACCTAGTGTCCTGCTTCCGTGCCAGGATCCCATCCAGGGCACCACGTTACATTTAGTGATTGTGTCTCCTTAGGCTCCTCTGGGCTGTGACGATTTCTCAGACTTTCCTTGTTCTTGATGACCTTGACAATTTTGAGGAATACTGGTCAGGTATTTTTTAAAATGTCCCTTAGTTTGGGTTTATCTGATGTATTTCTCTTAATTAGACTGGAGTTAAGTGTTTTTCTGGAGCAAGACCATAGAGGCAAAGTGCCATTTTCGTTACATCGCATTAAGGGTACATACTCTCAACATGATTTATCAGTGTTGATGTTGAACTTGACCACTGGGCTGAGGTAGTGTTTGTCAGGTAAAGTTGCTCTCTCCCCCACCCCCTTTCCATACTGTCCTCTTTGGAAAAAAATCACTATGTGCAGCCAACATTTAAGGACTGTGGAGTTATGCCAACTCCTTGAGGGCAGAATAGCTACATAAATTATTTAGAATGCTTCTGCATGGGTGACTTGTCTCTTCTTCTCATTTATTTATTTATTCAATCATTTATTTATATCAGTATAGACACATCAATATTTATTTTTATACACCAATACAACTTTATTTATTTTGTTGCTCAGATTGTTCCAGCTCTGCTTTGAGTTGGTCCTGGGTTCCTTTGACATTATTCCCATCACTCTGTGTGTGTGTGTGTGTGTGTGTGTGTGTGTGTGTGTGTGTGTGTGTGTCACTTCTTTACTTTCTAGCACTATAAGATGTTTCAGTCTCATCTTGTATAAATTCTACCTGGTAGTACTAGAATCAGCCATTTCTCCAAGGAGCCCTGGTTCCTTTTACTGGAGAATGGTATTTGAAACCAAGATCTCAGTACTAGATGTACACTCAAAGTTTTAAATTTTTATGAAGTTCAATTTATTTGTTTTTTCTTTTGTGCTTTTGGTGTCATATCTAAAGAGGCTTCGCCTAACCTAACTTCATTCTAAGAATTTTATAGTGTTACTTTTTTCATCTAGGCCCATGATCCATTCTGAGTTCATTTTTATGCATGGTGTAAGGAAGAGCCTAGAGCCCGTGCTCCACAACAAGAGAAGCCACTGCAATGAGAGGCCCACATACCACAACAAAGAGTAGCCCTCGCTCGCCACAACTAGAGAAAGCCCGTGCGCAGCAATGAACACCCAATGCAGCCAAAAAATAAAATAAAATAAATAAATTTTTAAAAATCAATTGATATTTCTTCAATTCTTTTTTTTCTTCATAAATTTATTTATGTATTTATTTTTGGCTTAGAGCACGGGCTCTAAGCATGTGGGCTCAGTAGTTGTGGGTCATGGGCTCTAGAGCGCAGGCTCAGTAGTTGTGGCTTGTGGGCTCTAGAGCACAGGCTCAGTAGTTGTGACGCACGGGCGTAGTTGCTCCGTGGCATGTGGGATCTTCCCGGGCCAGGGCTCGAACCCCTTTCCCCGGCATTGGCAGGTGGATTCTTAACCACTGTGCCACCGGGGAAGCCCCTTCTTCAATTCTTGAATGTATAATTGGAAAAGACACAGCTGGCAACTGGAAGAATGTTGATGTTGGCTCCCTGACCCATGGAGTGAAAGCTGCCATGGTGGGGAACTAAGTGTAAGCACCAGAAACTTCCCCTCTGTACCAAAATAAGAACACAGAAACAATACTGCATCCCAGGGGTAATTGCAGAGGTTAATGCCACATCCCCATTTAACTCAACTGTTTGGATGGTGCAGAAGTCAGATGGAACTTGGAGAATGACTGGCCTGTCATAAACTTAATCCATTGGTGACTCGGATTGCATCTGCTGTCCCAGGTGTAGTATCTTCACTGGAGCAAGTCAGCACAGCTCCTGCCACTTGGTAGCTATTGATCTAGCTCATGCCTTTTTCTCTATACCAATTTGTAAGGACCTCCAGAGGCAGTTTTTTTCATCTGCTGCAACCAACAGCTCACCTTCAGTCTTGCCTCAGGGCTATGTCAGCTCTCCTGTTCTGCCATAATATGATCTATAGACCGCTTGACCACCTTGACATCCCATAAGACATCACAATGATCCTCTACGTTGGCATGCTGCTGATCGGTCTGATGAACAGGAAACAGCAAATACTTCAGATATCTTAATAAGATGTACACAAATCATATGCTGAGCAATAAACCTCATACAATTTCAGGGGTCCACCACTTCCTCACTTGGGGGCTTTGATGATCTGGAGCATGTCAAGATATCTCTTCTCAGATAAAAGACAAATGTACCTTACACAACCTACCACCAAAAAAAAAAAAAAGACACAATTCTTGGTGAGTCTTTTCAGACTGGGGAGACAACACACACCATGTTTGTGTGTGATCCTTTGCCCAACTGTGAGCCACCTGGAAAGCTCCCAGTTTTGAGAGGAGACCAGAGCAATGGCAGGCTGTGCAGCAGTAAAATCTGCTCCAACACTTGGGCCTCATGATCCAGCAGAACCAAATGACACTTTCAATGTCTGTGGCAAATAGGAATGCTGTGCGGAGCTTCTGGAAAGCACCAAGAGGACAATCATAGCACAGACCTCAGGATTTTAGAGCAAATTCACCCCCTCCTTTTCATATAACCATTCTCCTTTTGAGAAACAGCTTCTGGCTTTGGGTCAGAAAGGCCAAACCATGGGACATCAGGTGATGATGCAGCCTGAGTTTCCCATGACATACTTGGCATTGTTTTCCTTATGTGTAAAGTTGGGTGCACACAGCAGCAATAGAGCAGCAGTGGCAATGGCACATTAGAGAGTGAGCCTGGGCGTGTCCAAAGGTACATGTAGGGTACACAAGGAGGTGGCTTGGACTCCTCCACTGCCAACTCCTGCTGCGTTGCCTCCTGTCCCTCAGTCCAGGCCTGTGACTTTATGGGAATTCTTCATGGCCAGTTGACCAAGGGAGAAAGAACTTGGTTTACAGATGGTCTGCATGAGAAGCTTTTGGCATCCAGAAGTGGACAGCTCCAGTGCTACAGCCCTACTGTAGGTCAGAAATCTCACTGGCTAAATCAAGGGGACAGCAGGGCTGGGTTTCTCCTAGACACTCTAAGGGGTCATCCATTTCCTTGCCTTGTCCAGCTTCTAGAAGCCACCTGCATTACTTGGCTTATAACCTCTTCCTCCATCTTCAAAGCCAATAGTATAACATCTTCAAATCTGTTTTTCTCTTGACTCTGACCCTTCTGAATTGGGATCAGTGGTGAAGAGAAATCCTCTGGGCAGCACATCTGATTGTGCACTTTGTCTGGAGTGAGAAATGGCCAGAATAATGGGTGTAACCTGATGTACGGGCAGTGGCTAATGATTTGGCTGGATTCTCATGGTCTTAAGAGGATCAGAATGGGAAAATTAATAATGAGGATGTCTGGAGAAGAAGTACATGTATGGACATTTGGAAGGGAACAGACTGTGAAGGTTTTTGTGTTCTGTGTGGATGCCCACAAAAGGGCATCCATGCAGAGGAGGCCTTTCATAATCAGGTGGAAAAAATGAGACATTCTGTGGGTGTCCATCAACATTTTCCCAGCCACAGCAGGCTCAATGGACCCATGAGCAAAGTGGCTAGAGTGGCAGCAGTGGAGCCTGGGCAGGGTTCAGTACCATGGGCTTCCCCTGACCATACCTGACTGGGGTAATGCTGCCGCCGAGTGACCCATATGACAACTGCAGAGACCAGCCCTGAGTCCCTGATGAAGGAGGAGTAGCCATCCACCTGGTTTCTATTTGATTACAGTGTACGTCTTATCACAGAGGGGACAGAAATTCACCCTTACTGAAATAGACACAAACCCTCAATCTAGATCTGAGACTAGATGTGTCTTCCTTGCCCCTGATACTTCTTTCAGCTCCACTATTCTGGACTCACACAGTGATCTACCCACTGTCATGGTACTCTGCACAGCGTTGCTTCTGACCAAGGAATTAATTCCACAGCAAAGAAGCAGCATTGGGCCCACTACTGGTCTTGTTACCAAGTCCAAGCTCCTACAGCTCCAATAAGTCGAGAGATGAGGTGTTGGGGCAAGGAATAGCAACTTTATTCGGAAAGCCAGCAGACTGAGAAGATGACTAGTGTCCCAAAGGACCATTTTACCCGAGTTAGAATTCAGGCTTCTTTTATTCTAAAAGGGGAGGGGGTGTGTGACTGGTTGTTGTACACTTCTTGGTGCCATATTCCCTTAATCCTTTGTTCTTGCAGCTCTCAGCATAAGTCTGGTCACAATGTTCCTGTAAACCTCCAACAAGACAATTGTTATTTTCTGTTCTGCAACTTTTTATCTCTATATGAATGGAAAAGTGTTATACCTTTAAAGGTCAAGCCTGGAAGGCAGAGCATTGAGAAAGGCCTATTATGTATATTTCAGGCTCTAGGCAACACTCTTTCAACAGGCAACAGGGCACAAAGGTTAGAGCTAAAGGAATAGATCCAATATGCAGTCAGGTTTGTTCTTCTCTGTCACAGCCTTACCACATACTCTGTCACCCAGGAGTGGCTGACCCAGTGGAAATGTGGAATAGCTCTCTGAAGACTTAGCTATGGTACCTTCTGGGAGACAACACTGCAAAAGAATGGGGTTCTGTCATACAGAATTCTGAGGCCATTATATGGTGCTGTTACCCTCAGAGCTATGAGTCTGAAAATCAAGGTGTGGAAGGGGCATGATTGTACCAATAATTATGCCCAATAATGAGGACTATAGTGGCTTTGCAAGTCTTCTTTTTGATGTCTATATGTGAGTGTTTATTTGTATATGCTACTTTCTTTTTTTTTTTTAAGTTTTTTAGAAAGTTTTATTTATTTATTTATTTATTTATTTAGGCTGCGTTGGGTCTTCATTGCTGTGCGTGGGCTTTCTCTAGTTGTGGCAAGCAGGGGCTACTCTTCGTTGCGGTGCCCAGGCTTCTTACTGCAGTGGCTTCTCTTGTTGTGGAGCACGGGCTCTAAGCACGTGATCTTCAGTAGTTGTGGCTCGCAGGCTCCAGAGCGCAGGCTTAGTAGTTGTGACTCACGGGCTTAGCTGCTCCGCGGCATGTGGGATCTTCCCGGACCAGGGCTCGAGCCCGTGCCCCCTGCATTGGCAGACGGATTCTTAACCACTGCGCCACCAGGGAAGTCCCTCTTGTTTTTCTTTATTCCAATTATTATGTCCAAATGGTTGGAGATTAAGTTTACAATTTACTTTTTAGGTAACAATATTCAGTGGGGCTGTGACCTGAGTTTTAGGAGTAATTACTATAGCCAGTAATGGATATGGTGATTGTTGGGACAGTGCTTCTTCTTGTGCTGAGGAAAGAGTGATAATAACTTCTTCCCTTGTAGAAAGGACAGCTGTATGTTGGTGGAATGCAGAGTTGATTTGTTGTCATACAGAAGTTTAATCTATATAGAAGGCTGCCTGTGGAAGCTGAGTAGCCAGGAGGTAGACTGTGTCAGTTATCAATTTATTGCATCTTAGCTCCGAATCCAGCCTTCACTGCCTTGCTTGGAATATTGGAGCTGGACCCTGCAGACATTTTTCTTTGCCCTCTGCCATGATAATAAGCTCTGTCAGTAGAAGGAGCTGGACAGATACTATGGGAGGAAGGGGCTTCTCTTCATGGTCAAGATGTGTCTTTTTTCTTCTGCTCCAACAGTGCAGCAGTTTGTGTGCAAGACATTCAGGGGTGCTCATCTTCCAGAAAATTTTGTAGCAAGTTACAGCTCACAGTTCCCTGCCTACCGTCTGTGGCCCAACAGGACCTGAGCATGGGCTTCCAGCTTGCTAGTTCTGGCCAGTAGTTACCTGCCTACCACCCTCGGTCCAGCAGATGTGGACCAGCTGTGGCCTGAGACAGGTCAATAAAAATTCTTCACCATCGAGTGAGCTGCAGTCACACCCTCTCCAAGGATGTCTAAATCCCAGCCTTTGATAAAGGATCCCCCCAACTAAGTTTGTTCCATCCATAGGTATTCTCTCTCAGCCTAGGGTATTCTTTAGAATTCTCTTTTATTTTCTATTAGTAGTTAATTCCCTGTAAATAGCTAATAATTCTTTACATTAAACTTTCTCTGTTCACATTTCCCTGTTTGGTTTTGGTCTTCTGGCCAGACCCTGACTGATACAGGCAAGCAACTCTCTTGGGCTTATAATCCCAAGAGATAGCAGAGGTCTACTATCACTGGGGGAGGGGCAGGAAAATCCTCCAAATAACAACCACAATATTAAGCAGATTCTGAGTGCCACAGGGAGAAGGGCCAGGGATGCTTAGAAGGTGCATCCTTGGGCTTCCCTGGTGGTGCAGTGGTTAAGAAACCTCCTGCCAATGCACGGGTTTGATCCCTGGTCCAGGAAGATCCCACATGCTGCAGAGCAACTAAGCCCGTGTACCACAACTACTGAGCCTGCGCTCTAGGGCCCGCGAGCCACAACTACTGAGCCTGAGTGCCACAACTACTGAAGCCCGCACACCTAGAGCCCATGCTCCACAACAAGAGAAGCCACCACAATGAGAAGCCCGTGCACCGCAATGAAGAGTAGCCCCCACTCACCACAACTAGAGAAAGCCTGCACACAGCAATGAAGACCCAATGCAGACAAAAAAAAAAAAACTTAAAAAATAAAGAAGCTACATCCCCAAGGCCCAAGCAGATAGGACCTGCCTAAGTCTGCATGTGGACCAGGACAACAGTAGAGCTCCCTGCCCCACCACAAGCATAGCATCCAGTCAGAGAAATAGCAGCCTATCACTGAGGAAGGGGCAAGAGGATAAAGAGAGACCATCTCTGTGGCACAGGTGGGTAGGAAAAGATGAAAGCTCAGGGGGAATAAGGAATACTAAGAAAAACCTCTCTGGCATTTCAAACATTATCCTAAGCATTAGGCACCAGCAGCCCTCTGCTAGAAGAATTTGAAACCTGTGGTACACTTAAGGTAAAAAGAGCAACTGTAAAATGCAATCTCAGCCCAACTCCTGCCTAGCTGGACTTAAGTCACCATATTAACAGCCTGACTGAAGAAGAGGTGTGGCCATTTCCAGGTATAAAAACTATTTACTGCAGTTTCTTCTGTTTTACCCTTGATGTCTTATTATTCAATGAGAAAATTATTAGTAAACATAAAAAGTGAGAATAAAACGATCCATCGTTAAGAGATAAAGCTGTGAACAGACCAGACGTAGAGATGACAGGGACTCTAACTATGGTTAGTATGTTAAAGATATAGTGGAAATGTTATACAACGTGCAAGGACAGACGGGGAACTTCAGAAGAGACAGAACCAAAAGGATAAGTCAAATGGAAATACTAGAAGTAAAAACCATGAAATCAGAGATGAAGAATTCCTTCAGTGGATTCACTAGTCAGATTGACTCAGTGAACTTGAAAATCGGTCAATAGAAAGCATCCAAACAGAAATTCAAAGAGAAAAAAAGTAGGAAAAAAATCACAACAGAACAGAGTAACCATGAGTATGAGACAATATCAAGTGGTCTAACATTGTGTAACTGGAGTTCCAGAAGGAGAAGAGAGAAAAGTGGCAGAAGAAATATTTGAAGAGGTAATGACTGAGAATTTTCCAAAACTGATGAGGGCCATCAAGCCACATATCCATAAAATTCAGAGAACCCCAAGCAGGCTAAGGCTTCTCCTCTTCAGAATAAAAAACAAATACAGAGAAACAACATAGTAAATCTGCTGAAAACCAAAGATGGAGAAAATCTGGAAAGCAGTGGGTTGGGGAGAGACACATTACATACAGAGGAACAAAGATAAGAATTATAGCATATTTCTCATCAGAAACTATGTAGGCCAGAATAAATGGGCAACACGTTTGAAGTACTGAAAGATAAGCTGTCAACCCCAAATGCCGTACCCAGTATAAATATCTTTCAAAAGTGAAAGTAAAGAATTTTTCTGACAAGCAACAGCTGAGAGAATTCATTGCTAGCACATCTGCATTACAAGAAATATTAAAGGAAGTTCTTCAGGCAGAAGGAATATGATTATGATAACTGAAAGAAATATTGGTCAACCCAAAGAAATGAAGAGTACCAGAATGGTAAAAATAAATAAAGGTAGAAAATATATATTTCTCATTTTAATCATGTTAGAAAGTAAATAACTATCCAAAGCAAAAAGAGTAACACTATATTCTGGAGTTGATACCATATGTAAAAGTAAAATGTATGAAAACCATAGCACAAAGGATGGAAGGAAGGAACTGGAAGTATACTCTTGTAAGTTTCTTACACTGTATGTGAAGTGACACAATATTATCTGAAGGTAGACTGTGATAGGTCAAAATATATATATTGTAAACCCTAAGGCAACCAGTATTTTTTTAAGTATAATAGCAAGCCAATAATGAAACTAAATACAGTCATTTTAAAAACTCAGAAGTTAATTCAAAAAGTACAGATGGAACAAATAGAAAACAACTTTCACGATGTAGCTTTAAATCCAGCAATATTATTAATTACATTAAATGTGAATGGTCTAAACAACACAATTATTAGCCCCAAAACGTATCCAATTATTAGATTAGATAAAAAAGCAAACCCAACTAGTTGCTTTCTACAAGAAATGCACTTTTTTTTTCTTTTTCTTGGCCGCACCATGTGGCTTGCAGGATCTTAGTTCCCCTACCAGGGATCAAACCCTCACCCTGGCAGTGAAAGCACTGAGTCGTAACCAGTGGACCGCTAGGAAGTTCTCAAGAAATACACTTTAAATATATAGACACAGGTAGGTTAAAAGTAAGAGGATGGAAACATTAATCAAGGGAATATTGGGCTTATATGTGGAATCTAAAAATATGGTACAAATGAACTTATTTACAAAACAACAATAGAGTCACAGATGTAGAAAACAAACTTTTGGTTACCAGAGGGGAAAGGGTGGGGGGGGATAAATTGGGAGATTGGAATTGACATATACACACTACTATATATAAAATAGATAACTAATAATGACCTACTGCATAGCCCAGGGAACTGTACTCAATACTCTGTAATGACGTATATGGGGAAAGAATCTAAAAAAGAGTGGATATATGTATATGTATAACTGATTCATTTGGCTGTACACCTGAAACTAACACAACATTGTAAATCAACCATATTCCAGTTAAAAAAAATTGGATTGGATATATAAATATTAGACCAAGTAGATGTCATTCTAAGGATTATTACTGGGGATAATTAGGGTCAGTGATAAGATGATCAATTTATCAAGAAGTCATAACAATCCTATGTGTACATGAACCTTCAAAACACATGATGCAAAACTGATAGAATTCAAAGGAGAAATAGAGAAATTCATAATTATACTTGAAGACACTCTTTACAAATTAAACAGAAAAAAACCAGAGTAATAATAAAGAAGACCTGAACAACACTATCAACTTGGCCTAACATTTATAGGACACTTTCCTGAAAACAGCAGAATGCATATTCTGAAAACAGGTACATGTGGAACATTTACCAAGATAGACTGCTGGGCCGTGAAACAAAGAATTTAAATCATGAAAATATGGTCTATGGCCACAAAGGAACTGAATTAGAAATAATTCACAGAAAAATATCTGGAAAATTCCCCAATATTTGGAAATTTAAAAAAAACTTCTGAATAAACATGCAAGCTTCTAAATAACAAATACAGCAATGTATAAAAAGGATAATACATTATGACCAAAGGAAGGAGGCAGTTATCCCAAAAATGCAAGGTTGGTTCAACATTATAAAATCAGTTACTGTAATTTGCTATATCAACAGACCAAAGAATAAAAATCATAGGATCATGTCAAAAGCTGCAGAAAATGCATTTGACAAAATTCATTATCATTTATGATTAAAAAACTAAGCAAACTAGAAACAAGAGATTTTCTTCAACCTGATAAAGGAATCTATGAAATTTCTACAGCTACATCATTCTTAATGGTGAAAGACTGGATGCTTCTCTACTAAGTTCAGGGACAAAGCAAGGATGTCCAGTCTCATGACTTTTATTCAGCACTGTACTGGGAGTACTAGCTAATGTAATAAGGCAAGAAAAAATAAAGTCATATAGATCAGGGGTCCCCAACCCCCAGGCCGCGGACTGCTACCGGTCTGCAGGTTAGGAACCAGGCCGCACAGCAGGAGGTGAGCAGCTGGCCAACGAGTGAAGCTTCATCTGCCGCTCCCTATCACTCTCATTACCACCTGAACCAAACCATCCCCACCTTTCCCCCCTGCCCGCCCACCACATACATGGAAAAACTGTCTTCCGCGAAACTGGCCCCTGGCGCCTAAAAGGTTGGGGACCGCTGACATAGATTATAAAGATACAAAACACAGACTACATGATTGTAGTCCTACCTAGAAAACCCTAAAGACTACAAAAAATTACTAAAATCAATGTGAGTTTAGCAAAGTTACAGGTTACATGGTCAAAATACAAAAAAAATCAGTTGTATTTGTACACACTAGCAACAAACACTTGGAAATTGAATTTTAAAATAAAAACCAGTACTGTTTATAATAGTGCTGAAAATTGTAAGATATTTAGGAAAAAATCTATCAAAATATATGTAAGAATTGTATGCTGAAAACTACAAAATATCTGTGGGACTAATCAAAGAAATGCTCAATATATGAAGACATATATAGTATTCATGAATGAGAAAACTCAATATTGTTAAGATTTCAATTCTTTGTAAATTGATCTATAGATGCATACAATCTCACCAAAAAAATCAGCAATTTTATTTGTAGAAATTGAAAAGCTGCTTCTAAAATTGAAATGGAACAGTAAAGACCTAGAACAGCCCAAACAATTTTGAAAAAAGGAGAACAGGGCTTCCCTGGTGGCGCAGTGGTTGAGAGTCCACCTGCCGATGCAGGGGACACGGGTTCGTGCCCTGGTCCAGGAAGATCCCACATGCCGCAGAGCGGCTAGGCCCATAAGCCATGGCCGCTGAGCCAGCATGTCCGGAACCTGTGCTCCGCAACGAGAGAGGCCACGACAGTGAGAGGCCCACATAACGCAAAAAAAAAAAAAAAGAAAAGAAAAAGGAGAACAAATTTGGAGCACTCATTGCCCCTGATTTCAAGACTTATTCTAAAGCTATAGTAGTAGCCATAGTAGACACTGTGGTATCGGCTAAAGGATGGACACATAGTGGAAGACAATAGAATCTAGAAATAGATCCATACATATGTGATCAATTGATTTTTGACAAAGGTACAAGAGTAATTTAATGGAGAATGGATAGTCTTTTTAAAAATGGTGCTGGAACAACTGGACGTCCACACAGTTTTACATTTAGGTTGATGATCCATATATAAACATACTTTTGTATGTGGATTATCAACCTAAATGTAAAACCTAAAACTATAAAATGTCTAGAAGAAAATCTTTGTGATTTTGGGGTTAGACAAAGACTTCTTGGGAGTATCATACAAAGCAAGACAAATGGGAGCAACATTTTGTTTTGTTTTGTTTTGTTTTTTTGCGGTACGCGGGCCTCTCACTGTTGTGGCCTCTCCCGTCGCGGAGCACAGGCTCCAGACGCGCAGGCTCAGCGGCCATGGCTCACGGGCCCAGCCACTCCGCGGCATGTGGGATATTCCCGGATCGGGGCATGAACCCGTGTCCCCTGCATCGACAGGCGGACTCTCAACCACTGTGCCACCAGGGAAGCCTGAGCTGGAGACTTTTTAGTGCAGGGAGCAGGAGAAGGTGGGGAGAGCCTTCAGACCAAGTTGCAGGCCAGACACCTGTGCACAGAGAGAGGGAAGAATGAAGAGCCGGGTGGGAAAGTCTCAGACTGCAGCACGGTTCCAAGAAAGATTCAGTCAAGCATTAGAGGAGTTCTCAAGCCCAAAGGGAGACTCATCTTGCCTGAATGGGTCTGCCTTTCTACCCAAAGGTAGACTTGTGGTCAGGCTTTGGCTCGGGGACGTGGGGCTCTAGTGAAAGCTTGGCAGTGGGTCCAGAGAGCGAGAGGCAGGGACCATTTTCACACTCTCCAACCAGCATACACTCACAGCCACGACAGTCCACTTGTTGCACCACACAGATCTCCAGGCTCAGGAAGGACCTCCTCCATGGGTCCTGTTGGCCTCTTGTCTTGCAGGAGGATAACTTAGAAAAGGAAGGTTAGTGAGACAAACTACACTCACCGTTGCCTGCAGTTGGTGTCAGGGCTGCAGCTAGTTTCCATCCTCACCTTCTTCCAGTATCCACTGTAAGTTTTCCTCATCCTCAGCTATCACCTTAACAGGTCTTGGTGGCTTATCTGGTGATGTAACCCAAACCCTCATTTCTGAGAGATCTGGATTCCTGATAATCACACCTTTCTCAGGCCAGTCTTGCTGCCTGTGAACAGTAATTGGACTCCATTCTCAAGGGCTTGGGGAGAGCCAGACCCAGATGTTCCTGTTTCATTAAACGTTGAGCCACTGGTCTCCAGGGATGGCCCCTGACCTCCCACTGGGTCAGGGGACGAATGGTGACAGTAACAAGCAGACAACGGCAAAGAGGTTTGCCACCCGAAAAATGACGTTTGTAGGGTGCCATGGTCCCTTGAGGAGTATACTCTCACACTGACTCCACGAATGGCCCGTGACACACGAGAGAGCAGGTAGTGGAGTACTCTCCCACTACTCCACAGAACAGGCCAGAATTTTGACTCAGCAAAGCTCAAAGGGAAAAGGGGTGGTGGTTTATCAAGTGCCCCAGGAGCATATAACATCCCAGACACTAGGCACTTTCTATAAATGACTCAGTCAGCCCCACCAATGGTCTGCTGCCTGGTCAGTGGATCAGACTTATCTCATGGCACCAGGAGTGAAGTCACTCCTTGTCCTCTGTAGGGACTATTTGTAGGGACTATAGTTATACGTAACTATACAGTTACCTGTACACCCCCAGGCACTCTGTCCTGGACCCTGGGTGCTTTGCCTACATGGAGAAAGATGCCCCTCGGCACTCAGTCTCAGACACTTGACACTGTAGCCTATGCAGCAGCTCAGGGAGGACTCAGCTTTTCATGATCCACAATTTAGGTTGGAATTCCTTAGCAGCACCCCACAAAGACCAATATGGTGCAACAGCCAACAAGAGGCAGGCACAGCAACAACCAGCAGTGCCTTCCTGGCAATTGCTGCTGCCTGTTGGATCCAGTTAGTAAGCCAAGAGCAGTTTGTAACTATCCTGCTCCAATTGTTAGAGTTCCTGGGATTTGTTTTAATCAAGTATTGTAAGACACACAGACAGGAAATGACCGTCATGAAGGAATAAGTTAATACTCAGAGTCCCTAGAAACTGCAGGCATGCCAGGCCATGAAGGGCCACACGGGGTTAAACTTCAGGTGGTTTCAGTCTCCTAAAATGGATTGGGAAGCATTCCCTCCTTGGTCAGGAGGCAGAGGGGGAAATATGGGCAAAAGCCTGTATTGCGGTTTCTGCAGGAGGGAATGGGTGAGGTGGGGTAAGTAGGCTTAGAATTGGCTAATTTGAATAATTTCAGTGGGCTGTCCAGCGCTGTCTGTTAACTGGCTCTGGGGTGATCAGGGAAGGGGAGGGGGGTGATCAGGGAAGGGGGAGGGTGACCCAGAGTGTAAGGGGGGTGGTGTGGGCTCCAGATTGGTTGGTTTGAGTATGAAAGGTGTACTCGCAGATGAGTCGCTCACTGTCTCTAGGAATTGGGAGAGACGGTGGGGTATGATGAAGCTTTCATTCCTGGAGGGCCATGTGTTCACCATGGTACAGAACTGCAGCTATGCCGTGATCAGTTACTGGAGGCAAAAGTCAATAATGGGAGTTAGAAATGATAGAATCCACTCCCAAGGAGTTGGTTCACTGGATGCATAGGGAAATGCAAAGTAACAAGAAATAAGTGAAATACACTCTGCCTTGTGTTATCTGTAATAGCTACAATGAAAGCAAAAGAGAGTGTTGAGGCAGATCCTGAGACTGGACCAAGCTTGGATTACAGTTGGTCTGAGCTATAGACAGTAGTCTTAGGGCCACTATCGAAGGGAAAAATGATACTGAAACAACAAACAGTGAAGATGGTTGGAATGAGTCACGAGAGACTGGGGAAAAACAAAGGGAGGGTCATGGGACGCATCCTAGCAGCATGGAAATCTGTCAATGATTATTTAGTGATGGGATGAATAAGGCAGACCTTTATGGGGGTCAAAACAAAGGTCATAATCCAGCACTCTTGGAAGTTTTGTGGACTGATGAGAGCCCTGATATATATATATTTATTTATTTAAATATGGAATGCTTCACAAATTTGCATGTCATCCTTGTGCAGGGGCCATGCCAATCTTCTCTGTATCGTTCCAATTTTAGTATATGTGCTGCTGAAGCGAGCAGGAGCTCCAATAATGAAGGGCCGTAAATAAGTCTGCTTTATTTACCCTCGTATGGAGGAATTTTAAAAGCTGGAAGGCAAAGATGGCTAGAGACCTCCAATTACCTGGGGCAATGGTCCTGCAGTTTAATCAAGATAAAGACTGACCCCTGCTGGAGGCCCAAAGCCATATGAACTTGAGTGAGTAAAATTGTCAGAGGATGCTGAAGAGACTTTTCTGGGACTCCTTGTTATGGGACCCACCCCCATGCACTGTGATTCCAAAATCTGTATGTGAAGTCCTAACAGTGCTATAGCTAGATTGTGAGGATATAGGAATGCAGTGGTTGATGGGATAAAGGTGAAAGTTTGGATGAAAATTGAAGGTGTGAACAGACTATGTGAAGTGGTTGCATCTTCTTTACCTGAATGTATTATGGGGATGGATATTGTGTCTGACTGCGGAAAGCTTCCCCTACCAGCGTTGTAAATCAGAAGGCATGGAAATCTACCCTTCTTCCAGTATTGATTGAACACGCTAAGTGGGAACCAGTGAGATTGCCAGAGCCCAACAGGTTGTTAATTTGCTGTACCAAAGCCCGGTGTGGAGTGCAGACTGGAGTTTACAGCAAAAGCCTGTGAGTGCCACCTAGTGGCAACTTCTGGGATTTGGGACCAGAATATTTGCATTTGAGAGAAAATCAGTACTAACTAGCTTGCTTTTGGACTCTGAGATTTCCCCTGTGACTGAGGGACATAAAATAACCTTGAAACCTGAAACACCCACAATTCCTTGGGTGATGTTGGAGAGATGCTCTAATGGGGAGGGCAATGCCCAGGAGGGTCGCATCATACAATAGAAATGGTACAGGAACGTGCTACCAGAGAAGGGAAGGGTGTACTCACTCTTTTCCTCCAGTGCTGACTCTGGAACCACCTGAGGAACTGCTGGATCCTATGGTCACAGGGCTACTTGGCCAGTGCCCTATGAACAGCCCTCCACTGACCACCAAAGAGCTGCTTGGTTTGTGGATGGTAGTTCCATGGTGAGTGGACAGCTTCCTGTTTGGAAGGAAGATAGAAGAAAATCTTTGGTAGAAAATTTGACTTTCTTTGATAGAAGAAAATCAAAGCAAATCAACTCAGGGAGCCAGATTGCTTTTTCCCTAGCAGTGATGGAAGAATTGGATAATAGTAAAAAGCCCTTATATTTGGGTTTTTACTGACTCACAGACAGGGGCCAATGGCCTGACCATATGGTCAGGCAGAGGGCAATGCAAAACTGACCTATTAACAGGATGACCATATGGGGCACAGCCCTGTGGAAACCATTATGGGAATTTGAGGGGTGCATTAAAATAGTATGTGATGCCCATCAGAAGAACCCCTTCCAGGTTTGGAAGTTGATTTGAATTAACAAGTAGGTTTCCTGAGGTGCTCACTTGAGGTGGCCGCCTGGGTTCATGAAGTGGGTGGACAGAGATGTCATCCTCAGAGTAAGTTTTATGGAGAAGTGAACAGACAATTCAAACTTTTTTAAATTGAAGTATAGTTGATTTACAATGTTGTGTTAGTTTCAGGTGCACAGAAAAGTGATTCATTTATATATACATATATAAAACTAAAATAATCTGAAAAGGAATATATATATATATATATATTCCTTTTCAGGTTATTTTCCATTAGAGGTTATTACAAGATATTGCATACAATTCCCTGTGCTATACAGTAGGACCTTGTTGTTTACCTATTTTATATAAAGTAGTATGTATCTGTTAATCCCAAACTCTTAATTTATCCCTCCCCACCCCCTTTCTTCTTTGGTAACCATAAACTTGTTTTCTATGTCTGTGAGTCTGTGTTTCATAAATATGTTCATTTGTACCACTGTTTTAGATTCCACATGTAAGTGATATCATATGGTATTTGTCTTCCTCTGGCTTACTTCACTTAGTATGATAATCTCTAGGTCTAACCATGTTGCTGCAAATGGCGATATTTCATTCTTTTTATGGCTATATTCCACTGTATATATGTACCACATCTTCTTTATCCATTCATCTGTCAGTGGGCAGTTAGGTTGCTTCCATGTCTTGGCTATTGTACATAATGCTACTATGAACATTGGGGTGTGTGTATCTTTTCGAATTAGAGTTTTCTCTGGGTGTATGCCCAGGAGTGGGATTGCTGGATCATATGATAACTCTATTTTTAGTTTTTAAGGCCTCTATACTGTTCTCCATAGTGGCTGTATCAATTTATATTCCCACCAACAGTGTAGGAGGGCTCTCTTTTTTCCACACCCTCTCCAACATTTATTATTTGTGGACTTTTTGAGATGGACATTCTGACTGGTGTGAGGTGATACCTCACTGTAGTTTTGATTTCCATTTCTCTAATTAGCAATGTGAAACTTTTTTTTTTGGTCTAAAACGCGGAGAAATAAAGGCATGAAGGGCTGGTTTATACACCATTATGAGTGTGCACTCACAGTCAGCATGGGGGGGGCAAGGGATAGTCCCCACTAGATAGATCCTCTGCTTTTGGGGGAGTGGTACTTGGGGAAGAGGAGGTGGGAAGGGTGGTATAACTGGTATAACTATACTTTTTTTCTTTTTTCCTCACATCACCTCAACCTCTTTTGTCCTACCTGATGCAGTGGTCCCGGGGCAAGGGCTGCAACTGCAGGTGCTGGAAGCAGATATGATCCCTAAGAAACTGTCACTATACCTTTAAACCTTTATGTCAGATTCCTAAGGATCTGATGGTGTGGGTTGTGCCTTCACCCCATCTGGCAAAATTGGCACTGAGAGTGAATGCAGCTATATTGCTTAGTAATTGGGATGGCCCACCAGTTCTGTACCCTTTTAACCCTACCCCACAGGAGTGAGAGTGGCCTGTGGGAGGGCAAGTGCTAGACTAGACTTGTATTTTTTTTTAATTAATTAATTTATTTATTTTTGGCTGCATTGAGTCTTCGCTGCTGTGTGCGGGCTTTCTCCAATTGCAGCGAGTGGGGGCCACTATTCGTTACGGTGTGCGGGCTTCTCATTGCAATGGCTTCCCTTGCTGCAGAGCACGGGCTCCAGGTGCGTGGGCCCCAGTAGTTGCAGCGCGCAGGCTCAGTAGTTGTGGCATGCGGGCTCAGCAGTTGTGGCTCACGGGCTCCAGAACGCAGGCTCAGTAGTTGTGGCACACAGGCTTAGTTGCTCCACGGCATGTGGGGTCCTCACAGACCAGGGTTCGAACCCTTGTCCCCTGCATTGGCAGGCAGACTCCCAACCACTGTGCCACCAGGGAAGTCCCATAGACTTGTATTGCTGCTGACAATCTGGACCAGCACAGTGGCCACCCCTAACGTCCTCTCCCAAAGTGGGAAAGTTAGGGTATGAATGGAGAGGAGGAGGAGGAATGGTAGCTGAGCATAAAGTTTAATGGTTTTTGCAATGAGAGAAATCCAATATTACACTGGTGCCTTGGGAGAGGCTCAGAGTGAGACGTTATTGTCTCTTAGCTTGATTACACCAGAATGCCTGAAAGGATGATGACATGTTGCTGAGACCACTCCTGCGTTTGGAGCCTAAAATAATTGAATGGAAGTCTGCAAACCTGAATGACATCCATCACTCTGGGAGACATTTCTATAACTGGACTAATTGTTAATGGCCGAGTGGGACTCTGGTCATGTGCCAGAGCTTTTCAGGTCACGTCTGCTGCCACACTGAGGATAGGGTATAACACTGGCCTTGTTATGATACTGATATTCATAGTCAAATGTATTGGGAAATTGAGTTAAAGCCCCCTAAGGAAGTAAAACAGGTGGAAAATGACTGGCCTGAGGAAGGACTGGATTTACCTAATCATCAGCTAATTTCTATGCTAAATAGTTCTGCACACGTTTATCATAAGATACAAGGGGGAAATTAATAATTGAATTAGTACAAAAATATGAAAATGTATGTACTGGCTTTATAGGACGGATAGTTGTTTCCTTAAGTCTATCCCTATACCAACACTGGCCCCCCAACTCTTAGGCAATAGGATCATTTTGCTGTAAGAGTCTTGGCCAAAAGCAAGGGGTGGCCTGTGTCCTAAAGAATTTAACTTTGCCCCAGAAGAGGTCTGGATTTTGCCCTCAGGTTCTGGGTGATATCTTTGTTTCTCCTAAATTATGCCTTATTCTCTGGGGGCCTTGGGCTAGCCAGAGAACAAGGTATAATTTAGGGTGGGTGCTGACTACACCTTAGGGTGGGGACAGGTCACACCAGAAAGACCACACAGGTGATTTAGGGTTACATGGTATCAGTTGATCTGGAGACTGAGATTAACCAATCAATCAATCGCGCCTAAGTAATGGAGCCCCTAAAACTGAATACTGAGGCTCAGAATAGCCTCCCTAGTTCACAGTAGTCTGTGTATATTGTCACATGTTGATACTGGGAAAGTAATATGTCCTGACTACACAGAAAGCAGGAGCAGAAGTCCCACATTTCTTTTTTTTTTTATTTTTAACTTAAGTTAATTTTTATTTATTTATTTTTTGGTTGCATTGGGTCATCATTGATGCGTGCGGGCTCTCTCTAGTTATGGACAGTGGGGGCTACTCTTCATTGTGGTGCACAGGTTTCTCATTGCGGTGGCTTCTCTTGTTGCAGAGCATGGGCTCTAGGTGCACAGGCTTCAGTAGTTGTGGCACATGGGCTCAGTAGTTGTGGCTTATGGGCTCTAGAGCGCAGGCTCAGTAGTTGTGGTGCACTGGCTTAGTTGCTCCACGGCATGTGAGATCTTCCTGGACCAGGGCTCGAACCCGTGTCCCCTGCATTGGCAGGCGGATTCTTAACCACTGCGCCACCAGGGAAGTCCCAAGTCCCACATTTCATACTTCCCCAGACTCATGAGCTTCTTCCCTTGGCTAATCTTAATCTGTAACCCTTCCCTGTAAGAAACTGTATAATACAGTGTTTATAGTGAGTATAATAGCTTTGAGTGGGTTCTGTGAGTCCCAGAAAACTGTCATCCCCAACAGTGGTTTTGAGAAACCCCTGAACTTGCAGTTAGGGTCAGAAGTGATGGTGGTCTTGTGTGGAGTGTGTTCCTTCTAACTGTACAGTTTGCTAAACTTCTCACAAAGCTCAGCTCAAGAGGAATCTGAATGATGGGCCTCTCCCTCTGACTGCCAGATAGGTAAGGACTTGCACTCTTAAGAAAATAACCAAAACAAAGCAAAACAATATATACCTCAATATGGTTATACTCCATTACATTTTCCCTCACTTTTATATTCTAGAATCAGTAAAAAATTATAAGACATGAGAAGAAGCAAGAAAATGTGCTTTAATTTTAAAGAGAAAACAGAGTCAATAGAAGTCCCCTCCACATAAAAAAAAAAAAAAATGCCAAGTTATTGATATTAGCAGACAAGGACATACAACAACTATTATAAATATATAAAATACTTAATGGGAAAAGAACAATAATTGGGTTAGAGAAGGGGGAATAATGAGTTGAATAGTGTCCCTCAAAAATTCATGTTCACCCAGAACCTTTGAATGTGACCTAATTTGGAAATAGGGTCCTTACAGATATGGTTATAAAATGAGGTCAGCTTGGGCCCTAATCCAGTGACTGGTGTCCTTATAAGAAGAGGGAAGTTTGGGACTTCCCTGGTGGTCCAGTGGGTAAGAGTTCACGCTCCCACTGCAGGGGGCCTGGGTTTGATCCCTGCTCGGGGAACTAGATCCTGCATGCATGCCGCAACTGAGTTTGCATGCTGAAACTAAGAAGTCAGCATTGCCGCACTAAGAAGCCCACATGCCGCAACTAAAGATCCCATGTGCTGCAACTAAGACCCAGTGCAGCCAAAATAAATAAATAAATAAATATTAAAAAAAAAAAAAAAAGAAGAGGGAAGTTTGGACACAGAGAGACACAGGGGAGAATGCCTTGTGAAGATGGAGGCAGAGACTGAAGTGATGCATCTGCAAGCCAAGGAAAACCAAGAATTGCTGGCGGCCCCAGAGGTGAGGAGAGAGGCCTGAGACAGATGCTCCCTCAGGAGGGAACCAACCCTGCTGGCACCTGGAGTTTGGACTTCTCCAGAACTGTGAGAGAACAAATTGCTATTTTTGTAAGCCACTCAGTTATAATACTTTGTTATGGAAGCCCTAGGAAATTAACACGTGGGATAATGAGATATTCTGGGATATGGAGAGAAAAGTTTCAGAAAATGACTAAGTGGAAATTCTAGATCTGAAAAATATGATAGCTGAAATAAAAACCACAATGGATGGGCTAAACACCAAATTGGATGTTACAGAAGAAAGAATGAGCAAACTTGAAGACAAGTAAATAGAACTTATCCACATTGAAGCAGAGAGTAAAAAAACACATAAATACATTAACAGCATCAATTACCCTTGATATACTATGAAACTGGAAACATACATGAAATTGAGGTCAAAGAGATGAGAGACAGAATAGGGGAGGAAATAATATTTGACGAAATAAAGATTGAAAAACGTTCCAGAAGCTCAAAACACACCAAGCAAGACAAACACAAAGAAAACCACACGCAGGTGTATCATATCCAACAGCTGAAAATCAAAGATAAAGAGAAAATATTAAAACAAAATAGATCTTTACAGACTCGCTGGTCCCTGACAGCACATGACCCACAAGAGGCCCTAGTATGCAGATGAGGATGTGACAGTGAGTTTGGAGTGGCATTCAACTCTGGAGGTAACAGAAGCACCAAGCAGAAACTCTTAGAGAAGCTGAAAGAAGCTAAAGCATTTAAGAACATATTAAATGGTTATCACTTCTTATCTTGGGATGTTCTCAAATATCATAGTATGAGATGGTGGCAATGTGGATATAAGATCAAAGAAAGATGGCGGCAACAGGCCATGGTGCACCTCTGCAGTCTGCTGTCCATCTCCACAGGCACCTCCTGCCTCCACAGGTCCCACCCAAGGATTCTCAGAGCTGCAGGAATGATATTTTTTTCCAACTTCTTTCCTCATGTACCTTCTTTTTTTTTTTTTTTTTTTTTTTTTTGCGGTACGCGGTCCTCTCACTGCTGTGGCCTCTCCCGTTGCGGAGTACAGGCTCCGGAGACACAGGCTCAGTGGCCATGGCTCACGGGCTCAGCCGCCCCGCGGCATGTGGGATCCTCCCGGACCGGGGCACGAACCCATGTCCCCTGCATCGGCAGGCGGACTTTCAACAACTGCGCCACCAGGGAAGCCCCCATGTACCTTCTTGAGGGCTGTGGTAAACTATTTCTCTGTAGTAAAAAATATCCGTGATACTGCCTCTCTCTACTGCCTCTCTCACGTCTAAGATGGCAGTATTTAAATTGCTTATATTGGACTTTCCTGGTGGCGCAGTGGTTGAGAGTCCGCCTGCCGATGCAAGGGACACGGGTTCGTGCCCCAGTCCGGGAAGATCTCACATGCCTCGGAGCGGCTAGGCCCGTGAGCCATAGGTGCTGAGCCTGCGTGTCCGGAGCCTGTGCTCCACAATGAGAGAGGCCACAATAGTGAGAGGCCCGCGTACCGCAAAAAAAAAAAAAAAAAAAAAGCTTATATTTAATGTACTGTCATATTTCCAAAATTATTTACATGGTAAAATAAAAATATACTCTTTGAATCTGCAAAAAAAAAAAAGAAATAGAGGAAAAAGACACATTACATATGTGGGGGGAGAGCGATAAGAATTCCAGCTGACTTGGAAAAGAAATACTAGTCAGAAGGCAAATGAGTGACATAACTAAAGTGCTGAAAGGCAGTCAACCTAGAATCTTATATGTAGTGTAAATATGCTTCCAAAATGAAGATGAAATAATACATTTTCAGTCAACAAAAGCTGGTAGAATGTGTTGTTAAAAGTCCCACACTATAAGAAACGCCAAAGGCAGTTCCTTTGGTTGAAGGAAAATGGTACCAGGTTAAACCCAGCTCTACAGGACTGAATGAAGAATGCTGGAAATGGTAAAGTGTAATGAAATATAAAAGATTGCTTATTCTTAATTTTTAAAAAGTCAATTGACTGTTTAAAGCAGGATTATAGCAATGTTTTAGGAATTTTAACACATATAGAAATAAAATATATAACAACAGTAGTAAAAATGGTGGTAGAGAGTAAAAGGGAGCATAATGGTATGTTTCTTACATTATGTTTAAAATTGTATAATATTAATTCAAGGTAGACTGTGATAATTTAAAGACATATATTATTATAGTTCTTTTTTTAAAAATTAATTTATTTTGGCTGTGCCATGTCTTAGTTGCAGCACTCGGGATCTTCACTGTGGCGTGCAGGATCTTTAGTTGTGGCATGCATGTGGAATCTAGTTTCCTGACCAGGGATCGAACCCGGGTCCCCTGCATTGGGAGCACGGACTCTTACCCACTGGACCACCAGGGAAGTCCCAAGATATATATATATATATATATATATATATATATATATATATATATATATATATATATATATATATATATATATATATATATTTTTTTTTTTTTTTTTTTTTTTTTTTTTTTGCGGTATGCGGGCCTCTCTCACTGTTGTGGCCTCTCCCGTTGTGGAGCACAGGCTCCGGACGCGCAGGCTCAGCGGCCATGGCTCACGGGCCCAGCTGCTCCGCGGCATGTGGGATCTTCCCGGACCCGGGCACGAACCCATGTCCACTGCATCGGCAGACGGACTCTCAACCACTGTGCCACCAGGGAAGCCCAGATATATATTATTATAGTTGTTAAAGTGAACACTTGAAAGACCACTTGAAAGAGGTAATGATAAGAAGCCAATCGTAGATACACAATGGAAGTCTGATAAAGAGAAATAATCCAAAAGCAGTCAGAAAAGGAAGGAAAAGGGGAAAAGGACAGATGGGACAAATACAAAATAAAAATCAAAATGATAGACCTAAAATCAACTATGTCAAAATAATTTTATTAAACACAATTCAAAGGCAGAGATTATCAGACCACAGGGGGTGAACTCCCCAATCATATGCTATTTGCAAGATAAACATATTAAATACTGACACTGTTAGGTTAAGGGTAAAAAGATGGGAAAAAACACACTATGAGAACACTAATCAAAAGCTGTTGTGGGGCTTCCCTGGTGGCGCAGTGGTTGAGAATCTGCCTGCCAATGCAGGGGACACAGGTTCGAGCCCTGGTCTGGGAAGATCCCACATGCCGCGGAGCAGCTAGGTCCATGAGCCACAACTACTGAGCCTGCGCGTCTGGAGCCTGTGCTCCGCATCAAGGGAGGCCGCGACAGTGAGAGGCCTGCGCACCGCGATGAAGAGGGGCCCCCGCTCGCTACAACTAGAGAAAGCCCACGCACAGAAACGAAGACCCAACACGGCCAAAAATTAAAAAAAAAAAAAATTAAAAAAAAAAAAAAAGCTGTTGTGACTATATTAATATCAAAATAGTATTAAAGAAAAGCAGATTG
This sequence comes from Grampus griseus, assembly GCF_964374135.1. NCBI lineage: Eukaryota > Metazoa > Chordata > Mammalia > Artiodactyla > Delphinidae > Grampus > Grampus griseus. Next base: position 152,983,964 of record NC_139019.1, on the reverse strand, counting down.
CCAAAGATAAAGAGGGATTTTTCAGAATACAAAAATAATTAGGTCAACAAGAAGATATAACAATCATAAATGCATATGCACCTAGAGTTTCACAACATATAAAGTAAAATGTGACAGAACTAGAGAGATAAATAGACAATCCACAATTAAATTTGGAGATTTTTAAAACTTATCTCTTGGGCTTCCCTGATGGCGCAGTGGTTGAGAGTCCGCCTGCCGATGCAGGGGACGCGGGTTCGTGCCCCGGTCCGGGAAGATCCCACATGCCGCGGAGCGGCTGGGCCCGTGAGCCATGGCCGCTGAACCTGAGCGTCCGGAGCCTGTGCTCCGCAACGGGAGAGGCCACAACAGTGAGAGCCCCGCGCGTACCGCAAAACAAACGAAAAACCTTATCTCTCAGTACTTGATAGAACTAGTAGACAAAATCAGTAAGGATATAAACTTTTTTTCTTTTTTGCAACACAATGAACCAACTTAATTTTTTTTAATTAAATTAAATTTTTTGGTTTTGTTGGGTCTTTGTTGCTGCGCGTGGTCTTTCTCTAGTTGTGGCGAGCGGGGGCTACGCTTCATTGCGGTGCGCGGGCTTCTCATTGCGGTGGCTTCTTTTGCTGCGGAGCATGGGCTCTAGGGCGCACGGCCTTCAGTAGTTGCAGCACACGGGCTCAGTAGTTGTGGGGCGCAGGCTTTAGGGCGCGCAGGCTTCAGTAGTTGTGGTGCATGGGCTTAGTTGCTCTGCGGCAGGTGGGATCTTCCCAGACCAGGAATCGGACCCGTGTCCCCTGCACTGGCAGGTGGATTCTTAACCACTGTGCCACCAGGGAAGTCCAACCAACTTAATTTGACACTTTGAGAACACTACACATAACAACCGGAGGATGCACGTTATTTTTACATGCCTATGAACCTTCATCAAGATAGATCATGTACTGGACCATACAACCTTGATAAATTTCAAATGATCAAAATCATAAGAGTATATTCTCTAACCACCATAGAATTAAATTACAAACCAATAAAAAAAGACATCTAGAAAATTCCCAAATATTTGGACATTATGGAAAACACTTCAGATTACCCACAGGTCTCAGGTCAAAGAAAAATTCTGAAAATATCTCTATGTGGATGAAAAACAAAATAAAGCAAAACTATAACACATCAAAGTTTTTGGGATGCAGTGAAAGCAATGTGCAGAAAAGAAGAAAGGAATAAAGTGAATTATGTACATTTCCATCTTAAGAAACAAAGGAGCAAAAGAAATCCAAAGTTGATTCTTCAAACAAATTAACAAAATTGATAAACTCTCAGAAAGACGGACGGGGGAGAGAGAGAGAAACTACCTATATCAGGAATAAAAAAGTGGACATACTACAGGTCCTACAGAGGCCTTTTCCCGGTGACCTCATCCAGGGTAACTGGGACTGTAGTCTAGCCAGGCCTGGCCTCATGGCCTATTCCGCTGTACTTAAAGAGGGAGCAGCTAGCCTCCCTGACTCTGTCAATCACTGTGTTGTGCAGCTCCTGACAACATGCCTGGGGGGCGTGGCATTCCAACTGTGGCCTCCAAGTTGGGGGCCTGTTGACTGCTACAACACCAGCCTCTTATGCACATAGAGACCCAGGCCCACCAAGGCCCACAGCCCCCTGCTCCTCCACTATAGCTTGGCCAGGCCCCTTTCTTCTCACTGGCTTCCTCTATCACCGTGGTTATAGTCAGACAGAGGTGGCTGACCCTGAGGGACACAGGGCCACTGCTGCTTTCAGAAGGGTGCTCTGAAAACTGGAGGCCTGAGACCTTCCTGGAGGAAGTGACAGTTAAGCCAAGCTGGTAGAGGCAGGGAAATGGGCAGGGGCAGGGTGTGTGGCCTGACATGGCAGGAGGAGGGGCACAGCCCAGCTTGAACTTTGTCCTGAGGGCCGAGGGACTCCTGGTGGGCCTTTCAGCAGGGGTACAACCTGGTTAGCTCAGTGACTAAGGAATGCTACTCTCTGGGAAGAGGGGAGGATGAGTGAAGTGGGAGAGGCTGGGACAGGGAGCATAGGGAGGGGGCTGGGCAGGGTCGGGGGTCTGAGCCAGGCCCTAGCTCCAATACTGCCCCAACTCCCACCTCCCCTCCTGCTGTTACTCTCAGCTGCGGGGAAGGAAGTGAAAGGGTTCTAGGGGAACAGCAGGAGCCATCTCCTCAGGCATCCTGTCCTTAGGGTGGGAGAGGATGGTGAGCCTGGTGCCAAGGCCCTGCAAGCTGCCCTCTTCAAGGAGTCCTACTGGGGCAGGACAGCAGGGTAGGGGTCTCCTTCTCCTCTCCCACTCAGGGCACAGAGGCAGACACTGTCCCTTGGAGCCCAGAGGATACTGGTTTCTGACAGAACCTGCACTGAAGTGCAGGCAGCATAGCCACAATTACTGTAGGCAGGAAGGGCCAAGGGGTGGGGAGACAGCAGGGAGGCCACAGGCTGCAGTGTGCAGGCTGGACCATGCAGGACCTGGGGGTCTGGGGAAGAGGTTCTAAGACCAGTCACTGCTGAGGGGGCAAGAGCCTTGGAGGCCTCTGCCCAGCCCTGTGCAGATGGCACTAGCACTAGCATTTTCTCAGAGGGGCCCAGAAGGGCATCCAAGGGCTTGGGGCAGGAGCCCCATCCTCTCCACCTGCCTGCTCCCTGGGAAGGATTGCTTCCTGCTCCTCTGGCTAGTGGCCCTGGCCCAATTCATGGGAGCCCTGAGGCCATGTTGTTCCCTAGCTCGAATCCTACCCTCCTAGGACGAAGTCCAAACTCCTCAATGCGGTTACTTCAGCTCCCCTTGCAGCCCCTGCCTCACTTCCACAGCCTCCAGCTGGAGCAGCCCTAACTCTTTTTATAAGAGCTCCCTCCCTCTGCTGGGAGCTCTCCTCCTTCAGACACTCCCCCACAACCCTGCCCCAATCCTACCCCTGCTCCAAGGCTGGGCCACCTGGGTCCCAGATATCTGACTAGTGGGTTTGTGCCTACACTGTGTGGGTGCTGACTTTAGTGAAATGAAATTGGAAATTCATTCACAAGTCTTGTGACTCCTTTCTTCAGACGTAACTAATTGCAGGTGGGGGTTTGGGGAACACTTCAGCCTGTTCTGGGCCCTGCCAGCCTCTCCAGTGTCAGCCTGCTCCATGCTCTTTGATCTCTCTATGCTGGCCACATTGGCCTCTTTCCATCTGCATACATTCCTTTCAGCCTCAGGGACTTTGCACCTGCTGTTAGTGTGACTGGGATTCTACATTCCTCCTATACATAGATAAAACCTACTCATCCACCTCCCCAGAAAAACCTTCTTTGACCTCCCTGATTAGGTCAAATGCTCCTTAGGACGTGCCCTTACATTGTGTCTTTTCCTGTGAGGACCTGTCAGAGCATATCTCTACTGTGTGATTACTATGTCGGTCTCTCTGCCCCTCACCTGAGAGCTCTGCAGAGGCGAGAACCCTGTCTGGTTTTGCCCACGCTTGTATTCTCCAGCTCCCAGCACAGTGCCTAAGGTCCAGCAAGTGCTCAGCAAATATTTCATGAGTGAATGGATGGGTGTAGGGGTGGATAGTCCCAGGCAGCAGTTCTGGCTGGGCATGTCAGTGACTTCTCTGGAATTGACTCTTAGAGAAACTCAAAGGTTTTTTTCCAAGGAACTGAGGACAGACTGCCATGTGCCATGTGTTTACCCAGGACTGTCTCTTTATAGAGAATCTAGTTCCTCCTTCTCCCTCCTCTCCATTTCCAGGTCACAGATTCAGCCCCAGCCTGGCAGTAATGCTCCACCCCGTAACAGCTGCTTTTATCTTCCAGTCTCCACCCTTAGACTGTCACTGTCCCCGAAGGTGTGGCTACACCTACTGGTGCTGCCCCTAGAAATCACCGCATCATCTTCTTTGGGAGGCTAGAAAGTCACGTTAGAGAAGGGCTCATGGGGGCTTCCCTGGTGGTCCACTGGTTAAGACTCCACGCTCCCAATGCAAGGGGCCCGGGTTCCATCCCTGGTCAGGGAGCGAGATCCCGCACACTGCAACTAAGACCCGGCGCAGCTAAATAAACAAATAAATATTGAAAAAAAAAAAAAGAAGAGCTCATGGACTGAGTAAGGCATCCAGGGGCTCTGTGGGAGGAAGAAGCCTGCGTGAGGTTGCAACAGGCCTTGGAAATGCACGGCATAGGCGTGGTCTCTGATCTTTCAACGACGCTGTCTCAGGGCTTCCCGAGCTTACGGGAGGGAGGGCACTTCCCGAGTCACACAGCTGAGAAGTAGCGGTGACAGGACAGGAACTCAACTCTGTTGACTCCAGAACCCAGGACTCTGAAGCAAGCCAGTTCTCAAGTTGCTACCCTTCTGACGTTTTCGTAGCAACAATAGCTTCCCTGCAGATGAGGAGGAGGAGCCCAGCGGGGGCTACAGGGGCAGATGGCAAGCAGGCAAGGGCACAGACCCTGGAGCGCAGGAGCCAGGTCCGCGCCCCCTCCCCCGGCGCTTGCGCACTGGGCCCTGTTCCCCGCTCAACCCCGCCCCCATAGCCAGGGTTTTCAAATTTGAAACCTGCTCCTTTTCCCGCCCGAACGTGTTGACCAGCAGCGGGAGAGGGCGGAGCCGCACGCAGCCAATAGTGCCTGAGAGGCCCCCTGCCCCGCCCCCAAGGTGACGTCCGCGAGCCTCAAGAGGCAAAGAGCAAATGGGCGAGGGTGCCCGCCGGCCCCACCTCCGTGGCGCCCACGTGCAGCGGCGGAGCCAGGGGCCTCCCCGGGACCACTGGCCCCCAGAGCACCACTCAGTGTGCGGGCCTCTTGCCACCAGCACGGGGCTGGAGACTGAGGCCCAGAAAAGCCAAGTAACCGGCGCTGGGTCGCTGAGCGAAGCGGCAAGACGCAGCACAACCCCACACCCACCCCCAGCCCGGGAGTTCGCCCAAGGGCCGGGCCTGGATCCGGCGCCCATAGAAGCCCTACGGGAGTCCTAGGGGGCGGGCGGGCTCGCGGAGGGTGGGCTGCGGTTCCCGGGCGCGCTCCAGGGGCGGGGCCAAGAGCTGGGCTGTCCCGGGGCGGGGCGTTCCGGGGGCGGGCCGGGCGTCTGTGTTTGTTGCACCGTGTCAGTTACATTGTAACAAAAGTGGTGCAGCCGCTGCTCCGGCCAGCATCCTAGGCCCGCCCGCAGCCAGCTGTCGCCGACATGGAACCCGTGGCCAGCAACATCCAGGTCTTGCTGCAGGCGGCGGAGTTCCTGGAGCGCCGCGAGAGAGGTGAGGAAGAACCCTTGGTCGGACTCCAGGCGGCGACCTCGCTGACACTGGCCTGGGCTGGACTTGGCTCCCAACTTGGATGCATGGCCTTAGGGCAGTAGTCCTGGGGCACCCCCGCCCTCAATTTAGGGGTCCGCGGGCAGTGGGGCTGGAGGGGGTGGGGAAATGGCCCTGTAGCCAAAAGCCCCTCCCTGACCGTGCCGTGCCAGGGGATCCCGCTGGAACTAGCCCCAGCCTGACGTGGGCGGGGGCTGTCTCTCGCAGAGGCAGAGCATGGCTATGCGTCCCTGTGCCCACACCGAAGTCCGGGCCCAGTCCACAGGAGGAGGAAGCGGTCTCCCCAAGCTCCTGGCGCGCTGGACAGTGGGCGGTGAGGAGGGCCTGGGGCAGCGGGGAATGGGGGGGGGATGGACGCCATCCTTCATCGGACCCCTCCACTGCCACCTTCCTCCTTATTGCTCGCATCTTCTGGGCCAGGTACCCTGCTCTGAAGGCATTCAGACACCTCCTGCCGTTTCCCCATCCCCCAAACACACACTCTTCGTTCAAGGACTATTTCTCGAGGACCCCTGATGTGTTTGGAACGGTGAATAGTTCTGGGTCCTGCTTCCACTCACACTCCTAATACACCACATATCAAACCACTCGCTTTCCCCCACAGGCTTTCTCCTTTTCTCTCCTACTCTCAACCCTTTGCACACTGTTCCCCCCAATTTGAATGCCTCTCCCCCCACTACCCATTTTGGGCAACTTGTGTTGCTGGGCTCAGCTCACATGTCACCTGTTCAGGAAGCCCTTCCTGATTGCTGCTAAGGGGCCTCCTTTGGACCCCACAGTCACCTGGGCAGGCCTCCTGTCTCTGCCTCTGCCTGGGACTCAGGTGCCTGAGGCCAGCACAAGGTCCCCACAGTGGGCTAGTTTGGGATACACATCTGTAGTGAATTTTGAGGCCCTGGGACTGAAGGTGTGGGCAGTAGCTGACACCCCCTCACCCCATCCTCCCTGGCATTGGCAGGTCTGTGCACAACGAGCTGGAGAAGCGCAGGTGAGTCCCAACCCTGCCCTGATAGCACCAGGCCCCAGGAATTGCCTCCCTCTGGCCTTCCCTCCCCTGCCGTCCCTCATCTGGCCAGCAAGCCTGGGCTGGCACTGCCCTCTAGACCCCTTCCCCCACAGGAGGGCCCAGCTGAAGCGGTGCCTGGAGCAGCTGAAGCAGCAGATGCCCCTGGGGGCTGACTGTGCCCGATACACCACACTGAGCCTTCTGCGCAGGGCCAGGATGCACATCCAGGTAAGAAGCTACTCTGGCGCCCCAGGGCCAGCTTGCCAGGATGCTTGGAAAGGGGTAGTAGGGAGGGGCTGGGTGGAACTGGGGAGAGAGGTCTGAGGTGATAGCCCAACTGCCTGACATTGGACAGTTCTCTGTGCTTTTAGTTTCCAAATTTGTTAAGTAGGAAGAAAAGCAGAAAATAACTCAGGATTGTTCTGAGGCTTTAAGCAAGTTCCTCCAATAAAAGTTCACTTGTTATTACAGCAATTATTACTTGGATCCCAACTGTGAGACCCTGAGCGAGTTATGTAGTCTCTCTGGACTTCATTTCCTCCTCTGTATGGGGGGCATTCTGTGAGGGGTCATGTGTAAGGGTCCCTCGGACTGGAGAGGGCTGTTTCTTGCTCTTCCTCTCCCCCATCCTTGAAGGCCTCCTGTTCTCAGCGGTTGGGTGAGGGGCGGGGGGGTGTCCCAACGCTGCTTTGGGAGGCAGCTCCAGAGGCCAGGAGGGGGAAAGTACCAAGAGGACGCCAGTGAGCCACCCTCCCAGGGCTCTTGCTGCTGCCCGGGCTGAGCTCAGCGCCCCCTGATGGATGGGAGTGGGGTGTGCTGACTCAAGCACAAGGCAGCTCCACAGAGTGGGGATTAGAAGGGACTTGGAAACAATAGAGGCCTCTTCCTGCTCTCCTGGCCCTTTTGACAGAGGAAGAAATGGAGGCAGAGCCGGCTGATGAGAGGCAGATTCAGAACCGAGGCCTAGGTCTCCTGACTTGCATTCTTTTCTTCAACAAGTGAGCACCTGCTCTGCCAGGCCCTGTTGTGGGCACAGGGGGCAGTGGCAGAGACAGATGGAGGTGCCATGCAGCAAATAAATCGTGGTGTGGAAACTGTCAGCACTGTCCCAAAGGTGCCTGCATTCTCCTCATTGTGGCTGAATAACACCCTGGCCAGATAGGCGGCTCCAGTTTCTCACATGGAGTTGCTGATTTGGTTCCTGGAGGGATGATGTGTGACCTTGGGTGCTGGCTGGCCCGTGGGCAGGACCTAGGGATTGCTCCTTCCTTGAAGCCCCATCACCCCTCTCCTGGACTCCCTGCTTCCTGTTTTGCCTCCACCTGGCTGCCCTCCCCACCTTGCCCTAGAATGTTCTTTTTTTTTTTTTGCGGTACGCGGACCTCTCACTGCTGTGGCCTCTCCCGTTGAGGAGCACAGGCTCCGGACGTGCAGGCCCAGTGGCCATGGCTCAAGGGCCCAGCCGCTCCATGGCATGTGGGATCTTCCCGGACCGGGGCACGAACCCGTGTCCCCTGCATCGGCAGGCGGACTCTCAACCACTGCGCCACCAGGGAAGCCCCCTAGAATGTTCTTTGTACCACATAGATCTGTCCAGGTCTGCCTCCTGCTGAAAACCTTCCATGGCTCCTGACAAGGACAGTTTCAGTTTCTTTCTTCCTGTGATACTCAAGGCCCTTCACAACACAGGCCTTGCCACTGGTCTCATCTTTCCCCATTCCGCACCAAAAAAGCTGAACTCTCCATGCTTTTCCCATTTTCTCTCTGCCTGGATGCTTCTTCCTCCCCTATCTTTGCCTGGGCAGCTCTTATTCATTCATCTACTCCCAGTCCAAATGCCCCCTCACCCAATTCTCCCCTTCTTGCTGACTGAATGCAGGCTTCCGTCCATTGAGGACCCTGATGGGAGAACCCTTGGTCCTCCAGTCCCTGGAACTCAGGGCTGGCAGAGCTTGCGTGGGGGCAGCAGAAGGGGACTAATGCTGAAGACTTAGGACTCCTGGGAGGGTCTTGAGGAGTTACAAACTGGTAGCCTTTGTTTGGTCTGTAGTTTTCTAAAAATTTAAATTAGTTGGCAGCACTTAAAAGGACATTTGACATGAAAAAATGTGATCTCCCTGCTTCTCTTTAAAAAACTGGGCGATCTGGCAACACTGGGCCTGTTTCCATGTGGCAGTAATTGGCCTGGGCCACTGCCTTGAGCCTTAGTATGCACTCGCTGGTGTGCCCCAGTCCCCCACAGTCCCTGTTGCCTGACACCAGACACTCCACTCATTCACATCACTTGACTGGGCCCCGAGGGCCTTTGAGATTGTGGTGCCCTCCCTTCCCCACCCATCTGGACAGACTTCCTGGGCCATTTACATGGGACAGAAGGGCAGGAGGGCCTAGCTTCCTGTAGGATGTGGGAGCGACCCTCTGGGGCCCAGATCTAGTGAGCCCGTGTGGAGCAAGCAGTCACCACGTGGCCAAGGTTCGCCGTTAAGTGGTGTTGGGCTGAGGCCCGAGACCCCAGGTAGCTGACCCCAGCCCCTTGCTCCCTCGGATCTGCAGAAGCTGGAGGAGCAGGAGCAGCGGGCCCGGCGGCTCAAGGAGAAGCTGCGCAGCAAGCAGCAGAGCCTGCGGCAGCAGCTGGAGCAGCTCCGGGGGCTGGCCGGGGCGGGCGAGCGCGAGCGGCTGCGAGCAGACAGCCTGGACTCCTCAGGCCTCTCCTCTGAGCGCTCCGACTCAGACCAAGGTAAGTGCCCTCAAGCGGAGGGGTCGAGTGGGCTGAGTGGCCCAGGTCCCCTGACTGGCCTGCTCCCCGTGCAGAGGAGCTGGAGGTGGACGTGGAGAGCCTGGTGTTCGGGGGCGAGGCTGAGCTGCTGCGGGGCTTCAGCGCGGGCCAGGAGCACAGCTACTCACACAGCAGCAGCACCTGGCTATGACCCTCACCTCCTGGAGCGACCTCTGCCCTCAGCCCACCCTCTGCTCTGCCAGGCTGGAGCCCTCACCAAGCCTCCAGGGCTGCTCAGAGTACTGCTGGAATGGACTAAAAGGACCGTGTGGGAACAGGTGCTCCCCGTACCTTGCTGCTGGCTGCTGGCAGTCCCACCTAGGATGGGGCGCCGAGCCCCCCTGAGCCCTGCAGGGCAGGCAGCTTGGGCCCAGGCCACCCTTCCAGGCGTTTTTTGTAGCACTTGGCTCTGCTGTCCACAGGGGCAGGAAGCCTCTTGGGTCCTCATGTTCCTTCCTAAACAAGGGCCCCTGGCCTTTGCCCTCCACATACTATATTTTCATTAAAAGCCTCTTTCTTAACTTCCTGTCCATGGTCTTGCCTGGTGAGAATGGGGGAACTCCCAGCCACAAACTGGAAAAGAGGAAATGAGATCCATAGCCACCATAAACACTGCTGTCCACACCGGGCAGTGCCCCTTTACTCCTCACAACTCGGAGGCCTCAGTCCCTGTCTGTCACAGTGGGACTGAGGCTGAGTGACGTGACCCGCCTGAGGTCCAAAGCCAGGAAACAGTTGAGTCAAGATTTGAACCAAAGCTTTCTGACTCCAGAGCTGGGGCCAACTGAATTCAACAAGTATTTATTGAGTGCCTGTTATGTGCAAGATTTTGTTTCAGGTACTTGGGACACATCAGAAAATAAAACAAAGGTCCCTGCCCTCATGGAGCTTACAGTCTAGCGTTTATGACCACTTCACCTGGACGTGACCCTGCGCAAGTCACTGTACCTCTATCTTCAGCCACCTGATGCAGGAATAAGCAGGCCCAGCTCAGACATGGGTAACGGCCTGGTGTGCTGGAGAGGCCAAACAACACACCCACCCCCAGCCCACCACCCAGACAGCAGACAGGGCTGGAAGCTGACTTTTAATAATAAAGTACAAGGAGGAAAGAGCACAGGGACTGGAGCAAGTGGTCTGCTGTGCTGTGGCCCCAGGGCCTGGGCTGGCTACACAAACTGCTGCTGCTGCTGCTGCTTCTTGGTGGCTGCCTTGCTGGCAAGGTCCTTGGCCTTCTCTGTAGCTGCCAGTGCCGTTTCCTTGGCCTTCTCCTTGGCTTCCTTGGCTGTTTCAACAAGGGTTTTGGGAGGGGCCTCACCTGGAGCAAAGGGTGGGGACTGGTTTCAAAGAATGCCAAGACCCACCTAAATCACCTCCCAGGACATTCATCTCCTGTGCACCAGGCCCTGAAGGAAATACCCAGGGTACAGATGAGTTGCTCAGAGTAGGGTGGTGACAGCTCCAGGCTCCAGCCCAGGCAGGGCAGTTAGGACTTGACTCAGCCTCTGCCTGTGTGCAGAACCCTCACCTTGCAGCTTGGCCAAGATGTATTCAAAACCCTTCATAGTCTTGGTCACGTTGCTTTTGAACCGGGCGAGACCAAATTCCTGGCAAAAGATGAGAAGGGGAAGGATTCTGAGCTGCCCACTGAACCCCAGCCTGGACTCTCTGTTACATGCCCTGGGCCCCAGAGCCCCAGCACCACAACAACGCTGCTCACCTGGACAGCTCTGGAGACGCCGAACAAGCTAGAGGAGACCCAGGCTTCCCGGCAGATTTCGGTCCAGCCGCTGTTATCAGAGTTCACACGGTAAACACATCGTTCCTCTACCACCTGTGCAGGCAGTCAAGCCAACCACAATTGTGTGGGAGTCCTTCACTTTGCCAGCTTGCACATAAATTTGATTCCCTGCCTCTTTTCACTAGGGAAAGCAATAAAATGAAAACCGATTCCTTTCCCTTACTGTATTCCCAAGCTGCACTTTGGGAAGAGAGTAAGAAGATGAAAAAAAGTCATTTTGCTCTCTAAAAACCTCTCTTCTGACCCTTCAAACGAAAAGCTACATGGACTCTTGAGATCAGCAGAGGGCCTTCCAGCTCCATCCTGGATGTTTTGTACCTTTACATCTAGACATGTGTGGTGTTTTCAACCTGGCTTCCACCCACTTTGGCCCTTGAGCTCCTGACAATCCAAAAAAAAAAGAAAAATCCGGCAACCACCACAGCTCATTATCAGAGAGGAGAAAGTGGACCTGCACTTCCAAGAGAAACACTTAAGACACCTGTCACAGCTGGACTGAAAGACATTTCTTAGAGCTGGATCTTTTCTTTGTAATTTACAAAACACAGTTGTAGCGCCCTCAGGGCAGTCAGCTGTGAGGCCCTCAGATAACTCAGGGGCAGAGCATTAAGCTGCCTACTCACTCTGTGACTTCCCCTCTCTGGACTTCACTTTCCTCTTTGCACAATAGAGAGTAATACCCACCTCCCTGTGTTATTGTGAAGATTAACTGAGAAAGAAAATAACAGTTCTCTGGAAGCTTTTAGGGTACTCACAGGTGAGAAGATACTGTAGGATGTTCCTTAAACCAAACCACAGGTTTTCAAGCCTTTTTTATTTTTTTTAAAGCAAAGGTATATGCAACCCTTGTCCCCTGAAATCTCAGGCAGAAATCCACTACATAAGACAGATAAAAGACTCTAGTCAAACTGGTGCAAGGGGCCCAGATCCTCCCCCTCTAAGGTACATGCAAGGTACCCTTTATGGCTTGACAGATTCCTGTTTGAAAACCACTGCCTCCCTCCGTCCCTCAGCATCATGCCTGTGGCCCAACCTGCACACATGCCAGGCACAGTGTGAGTGCTCTGCATTTAGTACTTACAATGACTCTGTAAAACAGATAACCCCCTCCACCACTGTATGAATGAGTCAAAACACAGGTCCAGAGAAGATGACCAGCTGAAGAGATCATCTGAGTTTGTACTCTAGCGCCAACACTCCTCAGATCTGCTTGGATCATAGAAGCTCCCTCATGGCTCCCTAGCCACATGTACCTGGAGCTCTCTAGTTCTGGGGGAACCAAGAGGGAGGGGTCTCACCATCAGCCGCGCATGGTTGATGTTCCAGGTGAAGGTGGTCATGGTCTGGTTCTGTGGGTCCACAATAGAATCCTCCAGGATGTACACTGAGTGAGCAACATTGGCAGGAAATAGTCGCTCAGCCCAGCGGGGCATCCTGTTCGTCTTGGTCAGGAGTCGCCGGGACAGGAGCTTCTGGTCAGGGGTCACCTCCCGGTGCACTATGTCTTCCGTCAAGACATGTTTGCTGCAGGTGTCAGGGTGAAGGTGACCCTCAGAAGCCTGGCCCTAAGAGACTGCCTGTTGGGGTTCCCATCTGGAGCCTCCAGGTCCAGAATGGCCATGACTTTCCCCAAACTTGCAGAGTGATCTGTGTTGTGGCTCAGACCTGAACTAGAGTCCCTTGAGCCTAACCCAGGGCAAATTCCAACTCCCGCCTCCTCGCTGACCTGGATTCCTAGGCCTTCCAGCAGGGCTGGACCTCATGATTTATTGCACCACTGGAGAGCGTCATGGCAGAGAAGTAGACAAGCGCCCGGATTTCCAACCCCAAGATCCCTCCCCAGCTCCGGTGCCGCCGCCTCTTCCTGTCTCACCACCCTGAGATGAGAGAACCTTTCACTAGGGCCTCAAGTAAACTACTGCCCAGACCCAGCCTCCTTCCAGTACTAGCCTGGCCGCTTCCCCGATAGGTCCTCTCGTCCTAAACGTGGCCACGGCTCCGGCGATCCCCCCACTCGAGGTCGAGTCTTTCCCGGCCCCCACACTCCGATCTCCAAACAGCGAGGTGGGAGGGTTGCTCTTTCCAGGGCCACGTACCTATAGGGATTCGGGTACCGCTGCCAGAAGGCAGCGAACACTTGGTCCCAGGAACTCCGGAGCACGCTCTGGCCCAGGAAATACTTCACCATTGTCCAGGCCGGGCGGGCTCAGTGCCCGCGCAACATCAGGGGTGCGGAGCCCGGGGGGCACGCGGAGACCGGGCTGGAGCTCGACGCTCGGCCGCCAAGCTAGCAGCTCAGTCACTCCAGCGCCGCACCCAAAGAGGCGCCACCGCCGCCATGAGGATTTGTCTGGCCGCGCGCCACTTCCGGCGCAGCCGCGCACTGCCCACCTCTTCCGGCGCCTGCCCACGTGACCGGGCGGCCCCGCCTCCCCAGCCTCTACCTCCTCCCCCGACGCGGGAGTCGCGGTGCTCCGGGCCGGAGCCAGGTTGGAGGGACCCTTCCCAGGCTCTGTGGGGAAACCGTGCCGGAGCGGCCCCTAAGCCGGGCGGGCAAGCGAGTAGCGTAGCGAGCTAGCGACCCGGACGCCGGCGTTGAGTGCGCTTCCCCGCACGCTCCCAGGCCGCCCCGGGTCCTGGGCTCTCAGAAGGAGGATCAGCACCCGGGGCCGAAGAGCGGGGGCGGACGGAGGCGTTGCTGTAGCTCAATATCGTCGCGGCGTCTGGAGCCTTAGATTGGCGGCTGGGGTCGGGGACTGAGGCTCGGGCGCTGCCTTTCGTAGTGGAGATCCGGTTTGCCTCCCGCCCCCGCTCAGGACCCTGAAGCGGGTGAGGCAGCCCCGGGAGCATGAGCGGGCAGCGTGTGGACGTCAAGGTGGTGATGCTGGGCAAGGAGTACGTGGGCAAGACAAGCCTGGTGGAGCGATACGTGCACGATCGCTTCCTGGTGGGGCCCTATCAGAACGTGAGTGCGCCCGACGCGGCCCAGCACGGGTGGGAGGGGGCTAACCCGCATCCGAGGCCCTGATTGCTTCCCCTTGGTTGCAGACCATTGGGGCCGCCTTCGTGGCCAAGGTGATGTCCGTCGGAGACCGGACGGTGACTTTGGGTATTTGGGTAAGTTCTCTGGGCAAGTCCTGGGAAAACCCATTCCTGAGGAGGCGTAGGTCCTGCCTATTACTGGCTGACTTGTGGCCTCACAGGCCATTTCTGTTCTCTAGACCACAGTTTAAAAACGGGGTCTGGAGAACGTGGCATTAGTTTGCAGTTTTGGGGAGTAGCTCAGCAACTCAGGCCAGGGCTGAGCCTCCCCCTGCCCTTCAGGACACAGCAGGCTCTGAGCGCTATGAGGCCATGAGCCGAATCTACTATCGGGGCGCCAAGGCTGCCATCGTTTGCTATGGTAAGGATGGTTTTGGCCTGTTTCTCAAACAAGAAGGGGAGGGTGCCAGGCTGGCATTACAGAACAGCTTCTGACCCTTGGTTGTGTTTCCTGCGTGTCCCACACCAAGACCTGACGGACAGCAGCAGCTTTGAACGGGCAAAGTTCTGGGTGAAGGAACTGCGCAACCTAGAGGAGGTAGGTGGCCCGACCTCACCATAAGACGAGACGGGCTGGGGATCTGGTGGTCCGAGGGGGGTGACCCTCACCTTGTCTTCTGCTCCAGGGCTGTAAGATCTACTTGTGTGGCACCAAGAGTGACCTGCTGGAGGAGGACAGGCGGCGCCGACGTGTGGACTTCCACGACGTCCAGGACTATGCAGACAGTAGCTGCTCCTTAGCTCCCTAGGGCTGGGGGAGGGAAGTGGCTACTTGGGTGGGTCACAGAAAATAGGGACTGCCTTGGCTACCATGGCAAGATCCTCCATGGGAAGACTTTCTCTGGCCTCCCTGAATCTGTGGGGTTCAGAAGATTCCCTGTACTGCTAGCCTTCCCCTTTGTCTGTGTCCACCTAATTCTCAGGTATGAGGCTTTAGACACTTCTCTTTACAGATATCAAAGCTCAGCTCTTTGAAACATCCAGCAAGACAGGCCAGAGTGTGGGTGAGTGCTGTCCTGGGCCTCACAGCAGAACACGCAAGGGCAACAAGGGAGACAGAGAAAAGCCTAGAGGGCTGGTTACTTGGGTGATCCCAGGGCCACTGGCATTTGATCCTCACCTATCACCCTTTTTCCTGCCAGATGAGCTGTTCCAGAAAGTAGCAGAGGATTACGTCAGTGTGGCCGCCTTCCAGGTGATGACAGGTGTGTCCTTCCCTAGCTCCTGTGGAGACTTCCTCTAGGCCCACAGCATCTGGCCCCCTTCATGAGTTACCTGATCCCCCAATAGAATGATGCTGAGCTGCCACCTCTCTCTCTGACAGAGGACAAGGGCGTGGACCTGGGCCAGAAGGCAAACCCCTACTTCTACAGCTGTTGTCATCACTGAGTCACCACTCACCTGGCCTGGGGGAATTAAAGGAATTCCCCCAGAGAGGCTGGACCTAGCTTTTGTCTGGGCTTGGGTGATCACACGTCTGAGCTACCCTGGGTCCCCATGGCGGCAGAGGTGGCACCTGCCTGTGCTGGCCCATGGAACGGAGGCAGCATTTGGGCTGACTGATGGGCACAAGGAGGGTAAGGGCTGATTTGGACCCCAGGCTTCTGCCCTGGACAGCACTTGTGTCTACAAATTATTTAAGTGGCTTCTGATTTGTAAATAAAATCAATGCACTGTGAATCACACTCAACCCCTTTCCCTGCTGTGTGGATTGGGTGTCAAGATACCTAGTACTTTCTGGGGCCACCTGGCGGCCCTCGCTTCCTATATCAAGGCTCCTCTTAGCTCTTACTTTCCTTTGGAAACCAACTGGCTTCACCCCAGGGTTGCAGTGAGATAATGGAGAAGCAGAAGGGCCCTTTCCTATTCCTTAGTGGGGGAAAAGGTAGGGCGAGAAGCTGGGGTTGGGGCAGTGCAAAGCTCACACTTCCTTCTTGGTGCTAAGAGCAAGGAAGGCACTGAAGTAGTATCCAGAGATCAAAGGATCAAGCACTTCTACCTCAGACTGGTTGGCTCTACTGCACCTCTGTCATGTCTAAGTCCATGAGTCATGCCTGTGGCTCAGATCCTAAGCTTCCTAGCAACACCCTATAATGTGGCTTAACAGAAAAATCATAGGTTCTGCAAGACTTAGAAAGGTTTTATGGATCCAGATTGGGATCCAACTCAGCTACTCAGAAAAGGGACTTAAACTTGGCCTGTGTTTCTCATCCGTAAAATGAAGTGACCACTACCCAGTTCAGGACTTGAAGATCATGAGTGAAAAGTAACTGTAGGACTAAATGCTTGTCTTCCCACACTCTTCCCTGGGGTAGAAAGTTCAGGACTAAGTCAGAAGGGAAGCAGATTCCCAGGGGTTCCTGAAAGTGTATTTTTGGGCCTTGGACGTCCAGATATTTCTGAAGAATCAGATGTTACTGTAGACAGGACCAACCCTTCAACCAAAAGGAAGCATATGGCAGCCTTTTCTGTTATGGGATGCTCAGCCCCTTTGCCTCACTTTACCATTTTAGGCCTAGGCTGAGTCCTCTGCAGTGCCCAGCACCTGCTCTAAAAAACTAAAAACTTGGCCAAAATGTCTAGACTCACACTCAGAAAGTGCTTTGGTTCCACTTCCTTTTTAAAAACCTCAAAATACCCTTCCTTCGTGGGTGATGGAGGCTTCCTGTGTAGGGACTGAAACTGATGCCAGCCACTCACAAAAGCAGCAGAAAGACATTCTGACAGCTGTGGCTACTGGGAGGAAACCCACACCACTCCCATGAGGTGCTTGGAGGAAGGGCTCAGTTCCGTGTCCCTGGGAACTACCTCAGGGGCTGGCTTCTGCTCTCACCCCAAACCCATCCTCCCTCCTGTTAGGCTACATCTCCCCACGGACAACAAAACAAAACACAGGGCAAGGGCCATAAGAGTAAAGTTAAACTTTACTTTACAGTAATTTTTTTCTATATACAAAGAATTACAGTACATGTTTATGGGGACTCCTAGCACAGGGCTCCCCTCTTTTTCACTAAGAGTTCCACTTATCACTGACAATCTATTGGGGTGAAGGGGGGGCAAAAAAAGTGATGGACCTCAGCTGACACCCCCTCTGCCCCTTTCTTAAAAATATAAAGATAGATCTCTATTGTCAGCTTGTTTTTTTGCCAAGACTTAGCTGCTCTTCCATGAGCTCCTGTGTGCTGCACTCGCCCGTCTTCAACACTCTCACCTACATGCACACACAGGCAGCACCCACCTCAGACCTAGAGACCACCTGTTCTCTGCCCCTACCCTGGAAGTCTAAAGCACCAGAACCACTCATTTCTGCTCCTAACTCCCTAGGCTCACCTCCTGTCCAAAAAGCTTTGCTCGATTTCCAGGGTGTTACACCTGAAGCCCTCAACAGCCTGATGTTTTGAGAGTCATGGGAAAGTAGCTCTAGAAAAGGGACCATATGAGTTTAACATGTGCTATTTTTGCTTATGTTGATAGGAAACATTTCTCCCCAGGCTGTGGATTTCTAATTAAAATAAACTCTTTCCACTTCCTTAAGAAATATTACCCTTAATCTTCATAAGCAATAGAGGTGCTCCCATGAGAGTGGAAGAGGTAGAGAGGGGCAGAAGGTAGCTGAGGGAGACCCCACACTTGGAGCTCTCTACCAACCTGTTCAGGCAGTGTGGACAGAGGCTATGGACAAGGTGACACCAGCCCTGAGAAACTCAATGGCCACCCTCATCTGGAAACAGCATCTCTTCCACCTCTGGACTGCACTGGACTATTTCAGGGTCAGATGCAAGATTCACCAAGGCTCTACCTTCCCCTCCTCTAATAAAGCCTCAAGGAAACTACATAAGATCTCTTCTTCCCAAACAGGAATCTGGGTTTCTCAAGTCACCAGTCCCTCAACCCTTGGCAGTGCTTATTTATACCAGGAAATTAGCACCATCATTGCATTTTTTTGTGTGTGTACAAAGCAATTACCTATTCTTTTTTTCAATTTATACTACAGCAACCTCTGGCCCTGCTGCACTAACTCTAGGAAGCTCAGCTGAGAGCTAACTGTCCACAGCCAAGGAAAGTCTCGTGCAGCAGCTACCCAGCTCTAAATGATCTGGAATGTCTAACACATGGAACAGCCCAAACATTATTCAGCAGGAAAAGGGGCTTGTGGCAGCTCCTTTCCTGCCATGATCTCAGAGAAGTAAGGACACTGGGCTACTCTGACCTCCTGACAGACCCCAAGAGGATGACAGTGTCCCCCAAAAAAGCCTTAGGAGAAAACCTGCTTTATAGGAGCTGATGGGGGGGGAAAAATCCATCCACATTTAGTGCTCTCCTGATTCTTCTCCACAGGGGAAGCTGCCAGGACCAGCCTTCCTTCCTGCCACTCTGTTCTCACGAGGCAACCTGGGAGTCCAGCTCCTGTGAGTAGACGCTACCAAGCCTGGAAAAGGATCGCTGATGCACTTCATGCCCTGACTGTAGTGTGGGGTGGAGGATGTAAAGAATAGAATAATTATTTTCATCAATGCTAAAGATGTAGATTTGGTAGTTGTTCAGAAGAGGATCAACACAGTGATTTAAATCACTTCAAACTCAGTAACTTCAGGGGGAAGCAGACATTTAAAAACTTGGATGCTTTTGTAGCAGTGACAACTATTTTGCTATTAGAATGGGTTTGCTCCAGTAGAGAAGCAAATGAGGCTTTGAATTCAAATTTCAACAGTTTCCATAATTTTTTCTGACTTAACAGGGCCAGGACAGGTATTAGTTCTCTAACTACCTATGGAAGCTATGGCTTCCCCCTCAGAAAGGCTTCCTGGGGAACTGGCTTAAAGGCAGCCGCTCTAGTGAGATCCTGATTTACAAGCACTTGGCCAAATGCCAAAATAGCATCCTACACAAAGATCAGGAGTTTCTAAGAGTAAAGATTTCCTTTTAACTGCCAAGTCACACCCCCTGGAGAAAAGGTCTCAGTATAGGTTCCAGGAGAATCCCCTAAGGATGGCAAGGTCACCCCCCGCAAAGGGTCATGCAAGAGTCTCACTTCCCAAAAGTCCTTCCGACTCTGCTTCTAATTGTATAGTGACTGCTTTCATGATGTTAACAATCTAGTATCAAATGCTATCAGTGGGCCTGAGAGTTGAACATCTAATTTCCAATCAACCTAAGAGAGTCTTACAATGGCCCTCATGAAAGCCAGGCTGGCTGTCCATCCATTTAAATAAACAGCTTCAGAAGTTGTTTCCTACGCAGGTCTGGAAGGAAGCTTTCCAGTGAATGGGAGAATGGAAAAAACTGAAACAAAACCACAAAGTGGCCCACCTTTCCCTCACTCCTTCCTGTCCTGTGAGACATATCTAGAGTGGCTGTCAAGTCAATTACCTACCAAAGCCTACGTAAGAGAAGCTCCTTCAGGATCAAACTTCTCCACTTAAAAATTTTACATAGCCTGCACACCCCACCCCCCAACAAAATTCACAGTTTATTTCATGAAACAAAGAGCTACGGTAATTTAACACACAACACAGTGGAAAGAGATTCTGACAGCGCAGTGCGGGTATCTTTTTCTGATCACAACTACAGATGACAGGAGAAAAAAAGGGCACAGGACTGGCACCAAGCAAATCCTACTCATACAACCTAAGAGAATAGGGAAAGGGACCTACTAGCTGCAGTTATATACTTATTATTCTCACACATGATAAATACTTAATATAATGAACTTTAATGTTCTGGGTGGATTTCTTTAAAAATATCTTTTCCATGGTTTAAAATTTTTTTAAAAGAAAATAAGATGCTTTGTTTTCTCTTCCTCTAAAACAAAGAGCTTTTCCTCTCTGATGATGTGGGAAGAGAGACAGGATGAAAGGGGAGAACTAGGCAGGTGGAATTTACAGAGGAGAGTCCGAGGTCTAAGTGAGATGCAAGAATAGGCCCCTAAACTCAGGGCAGCCCTGCCCAGCCTCATGCCTCTGCCTGAGTTCAAATGTCTCAACCCCAGAGACAGACTTTGGGAAATAAAAGCAAATTCTTTTTTAAATCTTTATATAAAGCGCAAATGCTTCTATAACAACAGTTGTTCCCTCCTTAGAAGTATGGGAGTAACCTCAATAGAAACTCAGGAGGAGGAAATTGGGACAAAATACAGAATCCTGTTGAGGGTGTAAAAGCCATAACTGAGACAGAAATGGCCAGGAGACCTTGGGGCCAGGAGATGGCCTGTTGACTAAAGCTGCTGGCTAAGTTGGCAAAGCAGAGAGGTAAACATGTTTGGTCTAGGGACAAAGAGGGGGTGGGTGAATGGGAAGGAACTGGCCAAACAGCAATTCCTGTTGGCAGTCAGTGAGCTGGGTGAATGGTAGGGCAGGGTAGCACCAACAGATTTCCCAGCCCTTGGGCCCCAGCTCAGGGCAGCAGTAACAGATAATCAGCAGTTATGAGGAGTCATTTCTTGGACTGGACATTGCTCTAAACGCCACATCTTGCCAGTCATGGGGAAGGGTTCTGGCTTGCCTTTGAGCTAAGTCAGCAGGCAGGTGTTCTCAATACAGAGCACAGCATTTCTCAGGAAGAGGGTGGTAGAATCCACTAGTGAAGAAGACTCCCTCCATTCAGGTAGGAGGGCAAAGGATCAGGAGAGAAGTAATTTCTTGCCAGGATCTGGCACTCTCCCTGAGCTGGTGGTGGATCTAGCCCAGAGCTTGCCAGAGATTCCCTAGGTCTACTGCCCGAGACTCTGAAATCTGAAAGCACCTGAGTGTTTGGGGGACAGGCATGGGGTGGGTTGATGTAAAAGGAGGAAAATCTGTAGAAAAGAAAGGTAAGCTTGCCAATTGCCTTCTTACACTGAGGGAAAGCTGTGTCCTCACAGAGCCCAGCCCCCCAACCAACTGCTCCACCAAGGACAGATCTTTAGACTCTCCAGAGCCCAGACAGAAGCAGCAGAGGCTGCCCAGCCAACAGGCCCTACCTGCCTATAGAGGAGACCTCCGCATGAATGTACACGCATGCACATACACACAGGCACACCTGACCAGGAGACACTCAAAACAACCACTTCTGGGGCCACAAAGGGCATGACAAAATGAGCCCAGAGCCCCAAGGCCCCTCAAACTTCCTGTTATTTCCTGGTCAAAGGTTCTTTAAAAATAACCTGGGAACCCAGGCAAGCATGTTAGGCTCACAGGGATCAGGTCTTATTTATCTCTGTATCTCCTGCCAGTGACTAGCACCAGGCCTAGCACACATGAATGTTCAAGAAATCACCACCGATTTGAATGGGTATCAGTTCCTCCCAAGGGTTCATCAGGTACCCTCAGTGGGGCTTGGTAGGGCTAGAGAAATAGCTTTGAGAGCCCCGCTACCTTCAACCTGACCAGTGGAATCGAATCCCATGCTTGACTCCAGAGTGGACTTTTTATTTCAAGTTCACCATGAGTAACGGTTGGGGGAAAGAGACCCGAGTCTGTCTGTCTCCTTGGCTGGGGCCCACTTGGATTTCCATACATGGTTCACACAACCACAAGCCCCCACTGGCTAATGTCGCAAGAGTTCTGAATGTTGGGATATAAGGAGAGAATATCAGTGGAAAAGTGTTGGGGTCTGTTTTTTAAGAGGGAAAAATAAGATTTTTCCCTTCCCCAAGAACCCTGGGGGCAGCTGGTCTGGTCATGTGGCATTTACTGGTATTATTTCTGTTCTGACTCTGCACACTTGTGACTGGAAGGAGCCTGGTTAAGAGCTGGAAGGGTATTTTGCTCTGATTTAGGGTCTTGCCCTCTTCCAAGAGACCAGCAAGTCTGTGCCAATGTCTGTGTGTTCCCAGAGGACCAGCAAGACTGTGCCAGTGTCTGTCCAGCCACCATGGGCCAGAGCCCTGGCCCTGGTGAGGCCTTGCCCAAGGCCCAGGGACTCTGCTCTGTGGTTGCCAACTTCTTCTCTTCAGTGGAGAGGGAGGATGGGGCCTTCCCAAGAGGCCTGAAGGACTGCCCACTCTTGGCAGCAAGTCCAGGTAGTTGCTGGCCTCCGGCCATCTGCTTCACCTGCTTCACCAGGCCTGGTGCTTGGCTGGGAGGCCCTGGGGTCTGCTCAGCCCCTGCAGGTGCTCTTCCTGAGGCCTGAGTTGCTGGCTCATACAAAAAAGCCTTGGCAGGGGGCTGAGAAAGAAGTCTGGCCTGGGTGAGTGATTTAACAGCTTGCCAGGAGTGCTCTGAAGGGGCCGCTGCTTTGCCCGGTGGCTGAAGGACAGGATCTGACACAATGCCTCTCTCAATGGCTCGTGACATCTGTCCCAGACCTTTGCTGGCAGGCCACGAGCTCGACTCCAACACTGGCATCTTCTCATCAACCTGTGGTGTGATCTCATGGGGAGAAGCTCCCCGTTCCTTCTGGCGAGGAGTTAGGTCTATGAGATCCATCACCAAAGCAGCTCTATTTTTTGACTGAGTATTCTGGTCCACAGGCCTCAGTGCTTTTTCTTTAGCTACCAGGGTCTGGACCACAGCTGATAGTACTTTGTCAGGAGGTGGGAGTCTCTGGGACAAAGAGGCATGGGATTTTTCAGAGGGCCTGTCTGAAGTCTGGGGTTTGGGACCGCTGGTGACTAGCAGTTTGTCTGGCTGCGGAAGTCTCAGGCCAGTAGGGACAGGGGTTTTCTCCAGTGACTGGGGCCTTGGGCTGGCAGCACCTATGGATTTATCCAGCCTTGGGTCAGCTGTCCCCAGAGGTCTTTCCAGTGGTTGTGACCTGACTGAGGGTGAGGAGCTTGGGCCGGTCACTGGAGAGGGTTTGTCAGATAGTTGGGGTCTTGGTCCTGCCATTGCAGGTGGCCTGTCCAATGGCTTCTGGCTGGATACCAAAGATTGGGGTTTGGTCCCTGACCCAGCAAGGTCCCTGACCCTATCTACAGGCTGGGGCCTGGAGTCAGTTCTATCAGGAGGCCTTTCAGGCAGCGGTGGCCTCTGACAAGTCCCTGCCAGAGCTTTTCTGGACAGCGACAGCGTCTGGTTGGTGTCAGCAGATGGCTTGTCCGACATCTTGGGCCCCTGAGCAGCTACTCCTGATGATTGCTCTGCCAGGTGAGTGCCTGGGCCTGGAGGCAGCGGTACTGTAGGAGGTACATACTCACGGATCTCCCCAGGTTCCAGAGGGTTGGGCCCACAGGGATCATGCTCAGTACAAGACAGACGCCCATCCAGTTTGGAGATGAAGAGCATCCCTTCCCGATGCTGCTTACAAAAGGAGCTGGGACACATCTCACAGAAGGAGGCTGCTTCCTTTCCGCAGATGTCACACTGATGCCAAGGACACTCCCATTTCCCTGAAAACACAGGTGTGAAACAAAGGCTTAGGAAAACAAGACATGCATATGAGATGGGTCATGGCTCTGGAACTAAGTCAAAGGAGTGATTTCAAACTGCTGCCTTCTGCAGAGAGCTCATGCCACTTGCCCACCTCCCCTCCCCCAGGATCTCAGCTTTACTTTCTGCAAAATGCATAAAAATAACAGCCAACTATCAAGTAGCAACTGAGCATCAGTTAAAACCCAAGCAGGAGTAAAAAACAACAAAAAGAACCCAAGCAGGAGTAAACCCTGATTTCTACAACTATTTCCAACAAGGAGAAAAGCAACACAATAAAACAAAACCCAAAGCTCCCCTTAGATGGAATGTGAAGATATTACTTTCATATTTTTACAAACTCCATTTGTCCTGTACAACCTTTAAATATTCAACCCTATGGGGAAAATCTCAGCCAATTAAACTGCTTATTTGGTTATTACTAGGAACAGGGAGCAGATACACAAAGGTGAAAAATGGAAGCAGATTTACCTTTGCTCAATGTTAAGTCTGGAAACTAGCACAAACTTTACCTGTGTTGTCCACACAGAATCAGCAGGAAAGACCCAAAGCCAACCCAAGCTGCTCTCTTTTACCCTCATTTCATGATACCCGAATCTCTGCCATGGATAGTGTTCCATCCCAGCTCCTTCCAAGTAAACTATGCTAGAGCTCACTCCTGGCTCATTGGCAAGATCAGTTCTATCACAACCTGTGCCAGCTACGGCCCTGAGTAATTGCTTCTGAAACAATTCCCCATTTCCATTTCCTGGCACTGAGGTCAGTGTTATGGCCTTGCCCCTACACTACCTTAGTTTCTATTATTTCATTACCCTGGCAACCACATATTGAAGGAAACCTAATTTGGGGACAAACTCCTGTCATTCCCACCTCTCTCTACGGGTTGCTGGGAGGATAAAATAACATAAAATGCTTGACAGAGTGAGTGAGTTTCTGTTCCCTTCTCTATAACCTAGGATTCTAAGCCTTTGTTGTCATTTATTTTGACACCTCTCAACACTATGCATGGGAAGACCAAAGGGCTCTGAGAATTCTGGCAGAGAACAAGGAGAACTCTAAATGGATTTTGGCACCAACCTGCTGGTCGCTTGGTTAGATTGAGACAGTCTGCATGGTAAACTTTGGGGCAGCCTGGCTTCTTACAGGAGACGAGCTGGCCAGCATCCCCACAGCTGAAACACTCATCCTCTCGCTCCTTTGTGATTTCACCCTGGGTCCTGCGCTTCCCCTGTTGCTTCTTCTTGAATTTCTTTGACTTTTCCTCTGTGGCAATGGGTTGATTCTAGAGGTCAAATATTGTCGACACATTAGTTGTATGATCTTGACCAGGTTAACTATCCTCTCTGAGCTTCAGACTCTCCTCTGGGAAGACACAGTCCTCATAGACTACTGTGAAGTTAAGAGAAAATGCAGGAAAAGCACTGGGCATATCATAGGTACCCAATGAATGGTAGCATGAATTTTATCTGGTATCAACTACTCCTACCACTTGAGCGAATTAAGAGAGAAATGTGCTGCTTTCTGTTGATACATAAGACTGGTATTAAAGATCATCCTTTAACAGTAAGTTTTATTTTTATTCTTATGTTTGTCTAATTTCAAAAACTAAGGAAGACTTCTCTGGGTGTATGTGTCACACACATTTCTTAACTTATTCAACAAACCTTCACTGAGCACTTAGTATGAGCCATGTGCTAGGAAGACACAGAAAACTAATTTGTGGCCCTTGCTCTTGACAAGCTATGCATCTTTACCTAAGTCAGTTTAGGTTCATGTCCACCACTCCCCAAGATAGATCCTGGTGCAGCCCACAGGTCTACTCTGTGCTCCCTGCAGACCACACTTGGTCATCAAAATGCATGGTTTTCATCACATTATTTATCTCAGCCTAGGAACATCCAGGACCAATCCAATTTATTGCCAGCCCACAGTGATCTCCTCCCATTTCTAAACTTCTGCTCCCGAATTTCCCTTTCACTGATTCATGTGTGAAATGCTACACAGACCCTAAAGATATAGAAACTGACATCCCTAGTGCACCTAACACCATTAAACTCTGTTACTATTTTAATTTATAGGGACTAAGTCAACCACACATCTTAAGGAACAAGACCATTTAACCAACTAACTAAACAAAATACAAAATCCAATATAAATTTTCTTATTTAATAAATAAAAGAATAATCACTGGGTGTTCTTCATTTATTATAGCTCAAAATGATTACCCTCTTTAGCTAGTGGTTTCCATGCTAATTTGCATTTTTCAGTTCTTAATGTTGACTTCACAATCAAACAAGCATAATGGGAAATACCCAATTGGAGTCACGGTGTAGTCTACTTTGCATCAAAATTAAATTTCAATTTTCAGCATGCTGTTACTTACGATAGAGAAATCTGGAAGCATCCAGATGTTCATCTATTATGGTTCATCCATTATATAAAAATTTAAACAGTCACTAAAAATGATGGTTATGAAAATTATGTAACAGCAAGGAAAAATGTATAATATTTAAGAATTATAAACAATTCTTAACAGTTATAGAATTATAATTCAGTTAAAGTACACATAAAAAACCAGGAAGTAAGATACAACAAAGTTTATACTGGTACATGGTTAAGATTAAGGGTCCTTAAAAAAAAAAAAAGTCCTATGTTTATCTACAGTCTTATAGTACATTTAGAATCTTAAATTCAATATCAGATTCTTTGATATCTTTAAAAAGGCAAAAAGAGACACAGAGACTGAGAATCTTTCTTAGGAAAGGTAAGATCAACTAAGACCAATAAAAGACATGGGAAGTAATCTACAGGTTCCTATTTTACAGCTTTATGTTTAAAAGGTACCTTTGGCCTTACACCCAAAAAGCCACTGCAGTTCGGAGCTCCACATTTGCAAACAGTCTTTCCATTCCCAAGACATTCTAGGTTGTAGTTGAAGGTAAGTTCAGTGCCTGCATAAAAGACCATGAAAATATTAATATCTATGGCTTTAATTACATTATTTCTCTATTAATCACAAAAGGCAGACTTCCAAGAGAACAGATGAATTTTTAAAAGAGGATTAAAAGGATTAACTCTAATCACACTGTATTATTAACATACTAATAAATCCTAATCATATAACATTATTAATGAGCTAATATAACTTAATAACAGAAAAACTTACATGACTTAACAAGTAATTTTTTTTTAAGATTTTTTTGATGTGGACCATTTTTAAAGTCTTTATTGAATTTGTTACAATATTGCTTCCGTTTTACCTTTTGGTTTCCTGGCTGCGAGGCATGTGGGATCTTAGCTCCCCGACCAGGGATCAAACATGCACCCCCTGCACTGGAAGGCAAGTCTTAACCACTGGACCTCCAGGGAAGTCCCAACAAGTAATATTTAAAATAACTTTTACTATAGATGTGTTAATCCCAAATTGTTTTTTATTTTTTTCTAACCATTCAGATTCAAAATATATTATTTCATTACCAAAAACAGACAAACAGCAATTTATTGTGCACTGATGTGCCAGGCACTGGGAAAGCAAGTATGAAGGAAACCTGTCATCTGTGCCAAGGTGAGTACATCTTACCAGGCAGCACTTAAGGGAGAGAGACATGTCAATACAGAATAATACCAGAGAACTCTAGACCACAAGACCTAAGCCCTGGCTATACATCCCAGTTACACCACAATCTAGCTGGCTGATTTGAGCCGAAGAGTACATTTATTAAATGCAGATAACAATCTCACAAGCTTACTGAGAATGACATAATGTACATAGCAGAAATTTGTAAACTTTAATAGGAGATGTACAAATTTAAGGTAAAAAAGTCCCCTTTCTGTCACAAGTGCATTTCATCAAAACTGAGAGCAAATAAATCACACATTCAAACTCAAAGCATGTTAGGGAAAGCCTAACAAATAGAAGAATTTTATACAGACATACAAAGAGGTTATCTCTGGGTGGGGGTCATGGCTTACCGTTAATGTACAAAGTGATAATTGTTCAGTCAAAATTGTCAAAACTTAGGAAGATTTCCCTTTGCAGAATGACAAATCTTCTACCAGTGAGACTAATTAATATATACAGTTTTTCATCTAATATTGGAAACAATTATTTTTTAATTTGGTTGAGCAAATTATAAAGCAGCTGGCTTATATTTAGGAGTTCATATGGTACAAATGCTAGAATCATTTGTGGCCTGGTAAGAGGCTCACATTGTGAGGAGCCTGTAGGAACCAAGACTGACCAAGGTAACAGCAGGGTCACATCTCCCCTCCCCACTGTGAACTTATTGTACTGAATGATGGGTAATTCTATTCACACTAATCTTATTTAAAAATTTATGAGCATATAGCTGAATTTTCATATATTTAATGTGCTTACAGTGCAACTCAACCACAAGATAGCAAGATACTTGGCATAACTTGCTGCTCACTCAGCATCCACTGTGTAAACAAAACCACACAAGGAGATAAATCAGAAGGTATCATCAGTGTGCATACAGGAAAGCCATTCTAGAAAACAGTCCAAAATACAATAATCTGCAATCTGGGGGATGGCAAATGGCACTGGAGAAGAGATAAACAAGGAGTGAGTATGACACACTGAAGACAGAAAGTAACAGGTATGTGAAGAGCCCATGAGGTTGGATGTGTAAGGAGGAGAGCAAGCTTAAAGTTCTGATTCCATTCGCAAGGCTGAAGCTCCTATGGGCACTCTGCATGGCAATGAGCACATTCTGTCTCAATTCCCCCACCCACCCTTGCAGACTGGGAGGACAAAAATAAGGTCTGTCAATTCCCACACCATTCTACCTGAGCTGAATGAATATGGGAGAAGAGAAATTTGTGGCTAGACATGGTAGAAGAGGCCATCCCCATGGACACAGACTAAAGTTCAAAGTAGAAGTGTGGTACTAAAAGCAGTCAGGACAGAGATAAGAACTGAAGTCACATGGCTAACATTTAAGTAATTAATACAGAGGTAACACTGCCCCTCCCTCCCCCAGTGTGGTTACAGAGAAAAATGGAGAAAAGAATGAGAGATATATCAGATCCAAGAATCCAAGTAACATAGATAATGCTACCAAATACTTTACAGTACTTTTGTAAGGATTAAATGAGACAATATGCTTGGAACAGTGTCTGGCATTGGATAAATGGTAGCTCTTACACACTCACTTGATAATTCCTGTTACAAAGCAGAAATCTACCCAATTTACTCTGAAGCCATCCATTCCAAAAATTTGATACAACTTACTGATTTTAAAAATCACTATCATTTAGTCCAATAGAGCACAGTGCACAGTGATGCTCAAGCATTGTTACTTTCATCATTAAATACTTTTATGTGAAGCAATGCAAAACAGTGGCTCAATTTTTAAAATATGAAAACTGTCAGAGCCTTTAAAATTCTAAAGAGCCTAAAAGACTCCTGGGCAGCAGTATATTTAAATTATAGAGAAATAGATATATCGGGGGGGGGGCGGGGGGTGTTGGGTGTTATCCACAGATTGAAAAAAAGAAAAGGCAACAGACAAAAAGCTGACAAAATTGCTCTTTAATTACTTTATCTTGATTAGTGTTTGCTGAGGTAAACGACACTGACTGGGCAAAGCAGAATGCTCATATGGGATTTCTGCTTTGAAAGTCATTGGACTACGCTACTGTCAATTACAAACTACCCAGGCCAGTCTGATCTCATTTTGAGTTAGGAGAGTGATCCTGAAAATGCTTTGCTAGTATTCCTGCAAAACTTATTTTGAAAAATTATATACATCCTTATACATTCAAACTTATACAAGTCTAAATATTTTAAAAAATCATGCAATTTAGAGGGTGTCATATGTATATATATATATGATATGCTTACAACTTTTTCATCAAAACCTTGACACTAAATTTTAAGCTCCTTTAATTGATGGAAAATATCCATCATATAACTTTACTTTCAAACCTCTTAGCCCTATCAGGTTTACTTTCAATTCAAATAAACATCTTAATATTGTGCTGATTACAACTACCTCACTTCTACACTCTGAATTCTCAGAGACGTAATAGGCATCTAGGCAGGCCACAACATAGCTGTGCATTCTCCAAATGTCCAGTTCTTTGAGACCCAAGAGGTGAGGGTTTTTGTTTTTCTTAGCCTTGGGCTCATAAACCATAAAATTCAGATGGGTAAGAGGTGGATATTTGGTTTATAAAGTGGATGAAGGGCAACTGTAAAAGGAGACCTGGACTGCTGACACTTTCTAAGGCAGACCAATTTTTTTAAAAAATAAATTTATTTATTTCTGGCTGCGTGGGGTCTTCATTGCTGCGCACAGGCTTCCTCTAGTTGCGGCGAGCGGGGGCTACTCTTCGTTGCAGTGCACGGGCTTCTCATTGTGGTGGCTTCTCTTGTTGCGGAGCACAGGCTGTAGGCGCGCGGGCTTCAGTAGTTGTGGCACGCGGGTTCAGTAGTTGTGACACACGGGCTTAGTTGCTCTGCGGCATGTGGGATCTTCCCGGACCAGGGATCGAACCCGTGTTCCCTGCATTGGCAGGCGAATTCTTAACCACTGTGCCACCAGGGAAAGTCCTAAGGCAGACCAATTTTTAAGGAGTTCATATAAAGGCTATGGAAAAGGTCTGGAAATTTATTCCTTTAAAACCATCCAGGAAATTCCCTGGTGGTCCAGTGGTTAGGACTTGGTGCTTTCACTGTGGTGGCCCCTGGTTCAATCCCTGGTCGGGGAACTAAGATCCCACAAGCCATGTGGCACGGCCAGAAAAAAACAAACAAACAAAAAAAACCCAAACATCCATGCCCAAACCTTGAAGACATCATGCTAAGTAAAAATGAGCTAGCCACAACAAAACAAATATTGTATGACTGCACTTACATGAGATTCCCAGAGTAGCTAAAAAAATCACAGAGACAGAAGATAAAATGGTGGTTGCCCGGGGCTCGGGGAGGGGGGAAATGAGGGAGTTATTGGTTAATGGGTATCTTCAGTTGGAGAAGATAAAAAGTTCTGGAGATAGATGGTGGTGATGGTTGCACAACAATGTGAATGGACTTAATGCCACTGAACCGTACACTTAAAAATGGCTGAAATGGTAAATTTTATGTAACGTGTATTTTACCATACCACCACCAACAAAAAAAATACCTGGTACATGCTAAGTACCACCTGGAAAGTCTTTTATGTATCCTTGGGAATTTGCAACCTCATTTTGGATTATAGAACATATGGGATTTTTAGATAATAAAAACTGAAATCCCATTCCTAGCTCCAGAATCCTTAAATAATTCTTACCTGCTTTAATGTCACTCAAGGCAAAAAGGCCAACACGGGTATCTCCATTCACAGACCACTTCTGTGTTTCACAGTTGGGCTGGCAGCAATGATTCATGAATCGAGCATAGTTTCCTTTGGGACCAGCATCAATAATACGATCCTAGAATTCCAAGAGATGCTGTTCAGCAGACCTCTACTATTATTGATTAAAATTAGAGTGATAATAAATAAGCTGGAGTTTCTATTTGTAAAGTTTGATTCTTCCAGAGGGGTGGTCTCAGAGTGTAGTCCCTTGACCAGCACTAGTATCACCACCTCGGAATCCGTTAGAAATGCAAATTCTTGGGTTGCACTCCAGATATACTAAAGCAGAAACTCTGAGGCCCAGCAATCTGTGTTAAGCCCACTAGGTGATTATGATATATACTAAAGTTTGAGGACCACCATCCTAGAAATAGTAGCTTGTTCCATTCTCTAAATTAGGTAGTCCTAAACCCTGGCTACACATCAGAAATCACCTAATATTTTAATAATGACATCAAGACCCCATCCCGAATGAAGATCAAGAGTATCTTGAGGTGAGAATCTCACAATCCATAAAAGTACAACTCGGTAAATACAAAGTTTCACACCAAGAAAGGTCTATTATAAAAGTTAAAGGAGGGTGGGGGAGAGGAACCTAGCAGAACATAATACTCAGGTACAAAGAGGAATCTCAGTATACACAGAAACAAAACACATTAGGATGCTGGAATTAGAAATAAATCCCATAAACAACAAGGTCCAACTGTATAGCACAGGGAACTATATTCAATATCTGGTGATAAATCATAATGCAAAAGAATATGAAAAAGAATATATATGTATAACTGAATCACTTTGCTATACAGCAGAAATTAATACAACATTGTAAACGAAATATACTTCTATAAAATATTAAAAAATAAATATAAAATAAATAAATAAAACATGTTGGAAACACACACATACAAAAAAAGAAATCCCAAATATAATTCTAGACACCAGTGAAATGTAACTCATCAGAAATTCCAATAATTGGAGAGCTGACTTGGGTTTGTAAGCTGAGTTCTATAGTCAATTTATATGACCTTCTCAATGCACTAATTAAATACGAACAAATCAGTGTCTCAATCTGTAAAATAAAAAGTAAAAGAATTATTATTTTTCTGGCTTCAAGTTTTAATCTTATAGGAAAAACACTAAAAGACATAATCACTTACATTGGACACTGAAAAATAATGCTAAAAGCAGCTGTATTGCCTTTTGCCATGGATGTACAGCTAGAAATGAGCAACCTTACCTAACTCCAGGACCCTGATCAAGCAATCCCTATGAATATGGGGGAAAGACACTGTTTTGGACAGTGTATGACATGCCTATGAACACTATAGCTGGGACAACACTAATTCACAATCTTATAACAGTGGAAATAACACTTTTCATTACTTACTTTGTCTAAAGTGAGCATATAGAAATTAGTGATATCGTGTTCTTGGGCATAACGGATTCGAGCTCTGCACTCTTCTTCATCTATTAGCTCACCCACATATTCATTGACAAATTCACCCTGGAACAAGAAATAGCTCTTCACTTAAGTGACAAAAAGCATAACTGTGTTCACAGGTATACCTTATTTTAAAAAATTAATGAAAACAACAGATTCTCCAAAGCAATTCATGCACATTTAACTAGTCACTTTAACAAAGGTTTATTCAAGAAACCACATAATATAAATATGATACTTCAACTATTTGAAAATATGAACCATCTCCCCATTCCTACCACAGCCAACAGCAGAAAACTTGGGATACACCTTAAGATCAACCAAAATAAAAGTAAGTAAACTAAAGCTCCACTATAATGGTGATATGGATAGTTGATCCCTTTACCTGTCCAAGAACCTAAAAGTCAATTTCGCTAAACTATCCTCTTTTTCCTTGGAGCATGCCCTGCCTACTGCCCTTCCACCACATTTCACATCACTGTCCTCCTGACTCACTATACAATAGTCATACTGGCTTTCTCTCATGCTGTCCCCTCTACCTGAAATGCTTGAACACTCAACCAGCCTAAGCCAACAATTACTTATGTTTCAAGCCTCAATTTAAAACATTCTCAGGGGGCTTCCCTGGTGGCGCAGTGGTTGAGAGTCCACTTGCTGATGCCGGGGACACGGGTTCGTACCCCGGTCCGGGAAGATCCCACGTGCCATGGAGCGGCTGGGCCCGTGAGCCATGGCCACTGAGCCTGCGCGTCCGGAGCCTGTGCTCCACAGCGGGAGAGGCCACAATAGTGAGAGGCCCACGTACCGCTAAAAAAAAAAAAAAAAAAAAAAAACATTCTCAGGGACTTCCCTGGTGGTGCAGTGGTTAAGACTCCACACTCCCAATGCAGGGGGCCCGGGTTCGATCCCTGGTCAGGGAACTAGATCCCACATGCATGCCGCAACTAAGAGTTCACATGCCACAACTAAGAAGCCCATGTGACACAACTAAGGAGCCCTTGAGCTGCAACTAAGGAGCCTGCCTGCTGCAACTAAGCGCAACAACAACAAAAAAAAAAAAATTTAAAATTCTCAGAGACAAGCTAGTTTCAGGCCCTTTGCCACATGCCTCCAGAACCCTTTGTGTTTCCACATTGGGTGATTACTTGTTCAATGTCTCTCCGCATCTAGAATGTAAACTGTATGAAAGCATGGACCATGTCTCTCTTACTGAGCACTGCATCACACAGCAACATGCCTGACACACAGACAATATATAATGGTTACTTAGCAAATGACTAAAATAGACCACCCCATATTCACTTCCTTTCCTAGAAACAAACTTCAATAAAATTCTTCAGAAGGTATAACCAGAGTAAGGTTTATTCTATTAAAATGTCAAATATAATTTATTCTACTCAAAGACTGTACAATACCATCTATTTATTAGAAACCTGCAGGTCCTTCCAAGTTTCAAGTTGAAGATGTTACTGCATTTTCATTAGAGAAGACCTAATCCTCTTCTCCTGCATGTTCCATGAACCCAAACCTATTTTTCTCTCAGTAAAAATAGATTTTATTTTATTAGTTGGTGATTAACACCACTGTATCATGCTCTCACTATCCTAACTACAGGTTCCAGGATTTCCGCAAACGAGCAAACAAGTATCTCTATGAATTTCCCTCATTTTTATCATTCTCATGCACAGTGAACATGATCAATACTTGAACTTTAGAAATAAAGGAGACCATCTATTTTCAAGCCTCTAATTTCTGGAAGGATTGGCAAGATATAAAAATAAGGATAATCCTCACACAATATTATTTTCCTTCATGATCAATTTTCTCATATTCATCAAGAACAATTACTCATATTAAGCAACTGCAAAGAAAAAAAATCTGAAAATTAAGAATAGGTTTCTTCACCTTTTTGATATCTGTTTTTGTCCGGAGACCCCAGCCCCTCTGTAATGTGCGAAAAATTTCAACCTCTGGATACTGGCGCTTAGTAAAGCACTGGTTTTGGCAGCGCCCTCCAGCAGGACATACTGTGGGGTGACACTCATAGAGCAGCATGCGGTTGATGCACTCGGAGTCTATCCCACAGGGGTTCTCATCAGTAGCTTTACAGTTGCAACGGGGAATTTCAGACAAGTCTGCAGTGAAGATCTGTACCCTGCCAATAGGACGGTTCACCTGGAGTAGAAACACATACTATAGTATAGCAGGCAAGTCAACACAAGACAATTTAGGACCTATGAAAGGCAGATTTCTTTCCTTTAAAGTCACATGCCACATTTTACATGATTTTGAATTATCAAGATTTAGCAGAATTATTCACAATAACTTAAATGTGGCAACAACACAAGTGTCCACCGACGAATGAATAAGCAAAATGTGGTAAAAATAATATAATCTCATTCAGCCTAAAAAGGAAGGAAATTTTGACACACGATATACAACATGGATGAACCCGGAGGATATTATGTTAAATGAAATAAGCCAGTCAAAACAGACAAATACTGATTCTACTTAGATACAAAGAGACAGAAAGTAGAATAATAGTTGCCAGGGGCTGAGAGGAGGGGAAAATGGGAAGCTACTGTTTACTGGGGTATAGATTTCAGTTTTACAAAATGTAGAGTTCTAGAGATGGATGGTGGCAACGGTTGCAAAACATTACAAATGCATTTAATACCACTGAACTGTATACTTAAATATGGTTAAGATCAAAAATTTTATGTTATCTGTATTTTACCACAATTAAAAAACTGGAGGAGGGCTTCCCTGGTGGCGCAGTGGTTGAAAGTTCGCCTGCTGATGCAGGGGACACGGCTTCGTGCCCTGGTCTGGGAAGATCTCACATGCCGTGGAGCAGCTAGGCCCATGAGCCAGGGCCGCTGAGCCTGTGTGTCCGGGGCCTGTGCTCCGCAACAGGAGAGGCCACAACAGTGAGAGGCCCGCGTAGAGCAAAAAAACAAAAACCAAAAAAAAAAAAACCTGGAGGAAATAAAGATTTAGGCAATTTGACATAAAAATAAAGCCTCACTTGATACGCAAAATGTAAATACCACAAATTTAAAAAATTCATCTCTTAAAAAAAATCATAATTTCAAGGCTGGTAAGCCAAGTAAATTGTAAAATGAGTTTCTGCTATTGCCACATGGTGGCGCCACTTTAGCTGCTACATTAAAAAAAAAAAATCACCATTCTCAACTGATATTTAACATGAAAAGGTCTCTGAGCAA
Source organism: Grampus griseus (assembly GCF_964374135.1). Classification (NCBI taxonomy): domain Eukaryota; kingdom Metazoa; phylum Chordata; class Mammalia; order Artiodactyla; family Delphinidae; genus Grampus; species Grampus griseus. The sequence goes on along the minus strand of NC_139019.1, from coordinate 152,948,654 downwards.
TCAGAGTCCTGTTTGTGAAGATGTATTTTAATATTGACTATTATAACTTGAAATCTTTTTAATAGACTATAGCAATGTCACCCAGGCATTCATTTTTTAGTGGTGCTAGTACTGAAAACCACCGTGAAAATCCAGTGTGGTAAAACATAGAGACCAAACAATTTCTGTGATTCTGAAGCCATTAGAATTTTCACAAATACTAACAACAATGTGGAGAAAAAAAAAAAAGGATGTTCCACAACAGAGATGGATTTGTGCACTATAAGAATGGTCTCCCCTAATTGGGGAGGGAGGGAGAGGGGGAGAGAGAGAGGGAGAGAGGAGGGAGGGAGGGAGGGAGGGAGGGGGGGGAGGGAGAGAGAGAGAGAGAGAGGGAGGGAGGGAGGGAGGGAGGGAGGGAGGGAGGGTGTATGTGGGGGGCACTGGGGAGTGGGAGTTTGGGGTTAGCAGATGCAAACTATTATGTATAGAGCAGATAATAACAAGGTCCTACTGTATAGCACAGGGAACTGTATTCAATATCCTGAGATAAAACCATAATTAAAAAGAATATATATATATGTGTATAACTGACTCATTTTGCTGTATGGCAGAAATTAACACAACATTGTAAATCAACTATACTTCAATAAAATAAAATAAAAACGAGTCTCCCCTACTTGATATTATTTCAGTGGGAACAGTCAAACCACGAGTCTTCAAAAACCCATCCTATACATAAAATTTGACTCCTCAGGAACTGCATGATTTTGACAAGTCACTTTTACTTGCAAGACTGTTGTGGGGAATAATCTGTTTGTAGAAGTATACTGCCCTCAAACGTTCTCCAGAACAACTTAAAATGACGTAAGTCTCACTGCCAGATCTCTTCCCAGCTTCTTTAAAATACTGATAAACAGTATTAACTTGTTAATGGAGGAACACCCTCACCATATGCAACTGGAAGTCACAAACCTACTGAGTAAGGCAAATTCTAAGGCATAAACAAGGGCTGAGCTCAATCACCTGAGACTACAGGTCCTACATAAGGCATCTGAATATTCACCTCTGATTCAAGGTGAATACCTTTACCTGACTGACACACTGCCATCCAAAAAAAGTTTCATCCTACTCCTTTTCTCTCTATAAAGGTATGTTTCAATCATTCCTCCCTGACATATGATCTAACCTGTTATTAATCCCAAATAAGTTTCTTGCCTAACACAACATAAAGCAAAAACAAAACCCCACACATGGTTAAGTTAAGAACAACACAGATATGTAATTGTAGTATTTACACTTGCTCTAGATCAGGGATTGACAAACTTTTTCTGTAAAGGGCCAGACAGTAAATATTTTATCTTTTGCAAGCCATAGATCTCTGGTGCATGTTGCTCAACTCTGCCACTATAGCTCGAAAGCAACAATAGACAATATGTAAATGAATAAGCATAGCTGTGTGTCAATAAAGCTTTAATTATGGACACTAATATTTAAATTTTATAAAATCTTCATGTGTCAGGAAATAGTCTGTAAAAAACAAATTTTCCCAACCATACATAGTAGGCCAGATTTGGCCCATGGACCATAGTTTGCCAACCCCTATTCTAAATCTTTTTCCTGGAAATACGTTTTTGTTTTAAAGGTGGAGGAAAGAAGTTGGTGTCTAAATTCTGTGATTAGATCATGTATGGGACGTTAGTTGGTTTCTCAATATACAGGTTCAATACGGTTGACGGGCTACTCTGAAGGGCCTAACTTCTGCTATATGTGACATCTACGACTGTGGAAACAAATTACTTTCCCTTTTTCTGAGGATGAACTACACCTCAGTGTTATGTCTCCATGCACAGTAACTCCACTTAACTCTCAGTTTTACCATCAGGGTCCATTTAGACCCAATTTTAGGTTTTGTTTTGTTTTGTTTTTTTCCCAACAGTTTTAACTATTCGTAAGGATTGATATTTTATATTTTATGACACTTTCTCAGAGGTCTTTCAAAAAATCAAGAAGAAACTTTACTTATTAAAAAAACTCATTCTATATTGCAACTACTAGGCAGGTCCATTAGACTTTTATAAATCTAATCTTTATTATGGAGTTTTAGTGTTCTTACTTTTCCTATATCTCATAATTCTTTACTAATTCATCATCACTCTTTGTTACTCATCAATGATTGCCAACTATGCTAAAAAAGACAAAAATAATAAGTGGAATGACAGAATCATAAAAACATGATGCAACAGTGAAACAGTCACAGTTTAGTTTCTGCACTGCATTACCCAAAGTACTACATCTTCTCTCCAGAAAGTATAAAAGACTGGAGATAACATCTTTCAGTCTACTTTTAGTAGGGTTGCTAGATTTAGCAAGTAAAAATCCAGGATACCCAACTGAATTTGAATTTCAGATAAAAAACAAATTGATTTTTAGTTTAAGTACGTCCCATGGAATACTTGGGACATACTTAACACACTAGACTCTAAAAATTGATCTCTAAGTGAAAATCTCAGACTTCAGAAACTCGAAAAAAAAAATCAATGAGTACACAAATAATGCTTCTCTAATGACAAAAAATATATATATATATGGTCTTCCCATCCAGGAATGACATCATCACAAATATCTTGCAACAAGAACTTGGGCAATCTCATTTTGTTAATAGAGCTTATAGTATTCTTTCATGTGGTCTGATATTTGAGCACCAAAACTAACTTGATTAAAAGGTTTTTAAAAACGAGGTTTCAGTAAATACTTACTAAAATTCCTAATAAGTTTTTTCCTCACTATTCCTTTATTTTTACTTCTGTAAAGTATTTATAAAAATGACTTAACAATATAAAGGGTCTACTGGACCCAGATGAGAAATGATGATGACTGTTTTACCAGGTACACTAGCATCAGGTACACTTAACATGTATTCTTGTGACCTTGGGAATCCTAGTCACACTGGCCACCTAAAATATCTTTACTATTAGCCATTACGAGAAGACTTACCATGTGTATTATTCACACTATCTCAGGGCCATTTATCATTTTTTATCAAGGCTCTTTTTTCCCTTTCAAACCACAAGGTTCGTTGACTGTGAACAGAATCTATTCCAATCCACTTTATGAAAAGACTTTCGAAAGCAACAGGAACAACACTGTATCAACACACAACTAATTTTATAAAGTGCACACAATGTGCTAGAAATGGTGCTCTGGCACTTTTTTCTTATCTTCTTTCAAGCTCATACCTCTACCTAAAAGCAACTGTGCTTGCGCTTCCAGTTCTCCTCATGAACAGAGCGGGAAGCAGGCAAGCTATTACAGGGTCTCTCCTGAGGTCTCTTCTCACCTTTATATGTTTATAAGGCGGTGGCTTCTTGTCATTCTTTCGATCTTCCTGCAGCTGTCTTAGCTCTTTTTGGGCCTTTAACTCCTCAAACCTTGCTGCAGCTTCCTGAAGAGCTAAGAAAACATATAGCACAGTCACTTAATCTCTGGGTAGTGTTACTTATTTCGCTTTTTCCCCCTTTTAAATTGGAGAAAATTCACGTTTTAGACAAAAATCTAAGACATATATATGATTTCTATTTTCTAGTAAGTTACAGTCCCCAGAGTGTTCATATATGGCATTAAAATAAAACATAATCCATCATTAAATGGCACTATACAGACTACCAGTGTCAGAGGAAAACTTAAAACAAAAAACAAAGCTAAATAATTTGAAAAAGCCCACATATAACATCTCCTAACAACAACTAGACTGAATCTGCTCAGCAAAGTCACTGCCTTTAAGCCTTTTTCCTCAGTTTTGAGTTTTCTGCTTCCACAAATAATGTGCCTCCTAGGTGTCCAGGTAACATGCTGTGTTCCTTTGGAAGAAATTAAAATTAGAAGTTTTCCTTTCCTTCTTCCCTATTGTCTGGAGCACCTATCCTACTCTTCTCCTAAAGCTCATTCTGTAAATATCAGTTATTAGCCTAATACAAAGATAGATCTTTGCAGCTAATCTGCATACAAGTCCTGAACTTTCATATGTTTAAAAGATTGTAGTGTCTGAAAAGTCTGAAAAAAATCTTAATCTCATTCTTCTCCGCTTAAAACAAAATTTTAATTCATTATTCTTGACTCAGGTTAAAAACTCTTTAAAGAATTCCAAATTTTCCCACTTTCCTCTCTGTAGTTTTCCCCAAGCTCTGCCAGTTCTTTAAAGAAAATCTCCCCTCTAATCCACACCCCTTTCTCCATTTCCTTGTCACCATCTAGCAGACTTGATGTTGCCTGGAGTTGTTCCCTCCTTCATTCATCCTATTATTCAGCACGTCCTACCTAGTTTATCTACTTAATGTCTATCTAGTACCCATCATCCTCTCGACTCCATGCGCTATTCTCTGTGACAGTCTCATTATCTCTGCCTGAAATTACTAAAAACAGCCATCTCGCTGACATTCCTGGCTACAACCTCTCACTTTCTACGGTCCTGACATTCTAGTCAGACTGAGATTTCTAAAATCTGCTCTGACCATGTAACTTAGCCACCTTTTCAGTAAAGCAGTCCAGTGTTCCCCCAACCCCGTGCTTAAACCACAGCAAATACTTGGAGGTCACTAACTCATCACGTTCGACTCAGTGTGTGCTTTCACATAGGCTGTCTTTTTGTTACAACATTTAAGTTGTTAACTTCCTCACAGTCAGTGTAGGGGTTAAGAGTTTGGATTCTGGAGCCCAACTATACTAGAGTTTGAAACCTTTCTCTATGACTTACTGGCACTGGAACCTTGTGCAACAAATTTAACCTTTTTTTTTTTTTGGCCACGCCACGCAGCTTTCGGGATCTTAGTTTCCTGACTAGGGACTGAACCCGGGTCCTGGCAGTGAAAGCACGGAGTCCTAACCACTGGACCACCAGGGAATTCCCCAAATTTAATTTTTATGTGCCTCAATTTCCTCACCTATGAGATAAAGATAATGGCATCTAACTTATAGGGTTGCTGCAAAGACTTAAAGCAGAAAACACACTTTGAACGGGGCCTGGCAATCAACAACTGGTAACCGTTATTATAGTTCTTCTTCAAAGTATCACTTAAGAAAGAAGCCATCCATGACTTCCAAACCTTGATCCCCAGCACTGTTTTGCTTCCTCTTGGTCTGCTCCCACAGCATACCATGCACACTTCTGCCACAGCACTCTCGAAGAATGGCATTTTGACTACCTGTATCTGTGTCCAATTCCCCCACAAAACTGTGTGTTCCTTGAAGGCAGAGGCCAGCCTAAGGTCAAGGTACAGAAAGAGCAGAATTGCAGAGCTTCAGCAGGCTCAGACTTGCGATATTGCCTACACTCCACTTTCGTCCCCAGCCTTGACGGTGGCCAGCTCTGTGCAAAGATGTTGGTCATTTGGTCCCTGACCATCTGAGACTATAAGACTCAAGACCCAAACTCCTGTAGTATTAGTACTGATAGTGCCTATCTGCACAGAAAGCACACTGTCAACAGGTAAGTGAGGACCCCTGAAATAACATGAGGGCAACAAAACCTCTGTTGAACTTTTTCCTTATGGACATCATTCTCATTCCCCATCCAGGAAGTTTCACCTGCTTAGAATTTTATGGCACCTCACCAGGAAGTTTCACTTGCTTAAAATCCCCTCTTCACCTCACCATGCAAACAAAATCTTATACTTCAATGTCCAAATATATTCAAATAACAAGAGATACCTGTATTGCCTTTCAAAGAACAGCTAAAGGAAGAAGCTAATTATCATTGATGGGATACCAACTATATGCCCTTCAGGATGATTTTTGTATTATCTCATTGAATTCTCAAAGCAACCCTTACTCGTTATATTGGCAGAGAGAATGCTGTCAACCCCTCCTGGCCTCAAATACCCCCTCTCTCCTTCACTGTTAGGCCAGCTTACAAAAACCTCTTTGATTAGAACATTTATGCGCCCTTACCATCTTACGTTGCTCTATAATTTTGGGTGAATTTTATTTCTTCTCAACAAACTAAACAAACAAACAAACACCTCCTTGGAACAAATGTGGCTCTGCTAGATATTCTTGCCCTTGCCTTGCAAACTGTAGTGTTTATTCTACAAAACAGTTTCAAAGTTCTGGTACCTACCTGATGAGACACTGACAAAACAGAATTGGTAAGATAAGGAACTTCCCTTAAGGAAATTCTAGTTAAGTAAAGGTTAGGTTCAAAACTAATGAACTACATGGGTCAACTTCTCTGTAAAATCCTGTAGCCACAGCCACATACTGCCCCGGAAGGCAGAACATAGCTGCTAACAGAGCATATATGAATTCTAAAACATACAATTCTAACAGAGAGCAGATACGTGGGCAACAGAGGTCTGTGTTGGCCTGAGAAACAAAAAGGATAGATAAAGTTACCTTTTTTATATGTACCGTCCACTCCTTTGCCCATCTTATCCTTGCTGCTCACATCCCCCTCCATGTAGGGAAAGACTCGGGCCTGGTGAGTCCACAGATAGTCATTAGACCCAAAGAAGAGCACAGGGAACTCGCCCACATCATGTCTCATCTTGTCAATATTGGAAGGTACAGCTCGAGGATGGCAGATCTCAGCTGGCCACCACCTGGGAAAGGTGAAAAGAAGGAAGGAAACCTCTAGAAGGCTGCAAGGAATGAAAAAGAATCCTACTTTTGGGACAGGAATAAGGAAAAGCAATGTCTCTCTAACCCACATTAATGTCCGACCCAGAGCATTCTTACAATCTAACTAGAGAAGAAACAAGCAGTATGTGCCAAAAGGCTGAAGATGCCCACCCTCACGCACATGCTCAAATATACACACACACACCCCCTTAGACCGTTGTTCTACTTCAAGGAATCTATAAAAGGAAATAATTAGAGATATGAACAAAACTTTATGACTATAATGTCCATTGAAGTATTATCTGTAAGAATGAAAACCTGGAAAAATTTTAAATGTTCAACAGTTAAGGGAACGATAGATGCTATACAATGAGATACAAATTGGCCTTTGAGAAGGAAACTACTACACCGACTTTTAGGAAGACAATTTGGCATTAGCTATTAAACCTGGAAACCCTGACCCTGCTATTCTATCCTGAGAATGGCCTAGAGAAGCTCCCATGCATGTACACAATGAAACATTGATAAAATATTGATAGTCCAAACGTGAATGTGAGAATGGATAAATAACTACACCACACTGTATGACTATATAAAGGAACACTGTAGAACAGTGAAGTACGAATGAGCTAGAGCACTGCACTAACCATAATATATCTCAGGAGTGTAACAGTGAATGAAAAAAGCAAGCTGCAGGAAAATACAGCAACAATTCCTTTATATAAAGATCTAAAACATACAGAACAAAACACACATGTGGTAAACCTATATAACCAGGCAAAGAAATAAAAAACATAAAATGCAGTACAAGGTGCCAGTAAAGTACTATTTTTTTTAACTGGGAGGTACATACACAAGTGTTTCTTTAAAATCAAGCACGTTATAATATTTTTTGTACATTCCATATCCAATAAAAATAATTTTAAAAAGAAAAAGCAAGAAACAAAACTGGGTACAAAGAACGATAAGGCTAATTAATTATGTTGAAGGTGCATGTATTGGTGTGTCTGCAAGTAAATATGCCAAAATGTTAGCGATGTCTCTTCCTTGTTTGTGAGATTATGGGTTTGTTTTAATTTATAAAGTTCCTACAGAGGATATATATTATTCCTATAATTGCAAAGCATAAAACAAAGTCTTTTTCTTCTATAATGGATATTCCTATAATTGTAAAACATAAAGCAAAGTTTTTTTCTTCTATAATGGAAAATTAATGGGGGAAGGGGTGAACCTTGTTTAATCAGACCATTTTTTAAAAAAAGTTAAGCACAAGAAACAGAGGCTGGTAAAAGAACTAAGTGCCAGTCTCCTTCATGCTTACTTACCTGTATCGTCCAACTTTTACCCAGACAATTTCCCTGTAATGTGGCTTTTTGCCTGCCTTACAGTCATTGCAATACCAGTTTCCTTCAGGGATATCAATGTTCAGGCATTCACGATGAAAAGCAGCAGGGCAAGAATCACAGCACAGAAGGCTGCCTCCTGTGGGAATCAAAAAATCTGGCACTAGCATCACAAGGCTGCATATAACGACCCAGCTGAAACAGCTCTTGCTCAGCTCCTAACCAATTATTTATCTCCCAGCCAAGGACTTAGTAATTTAATTATTCAGAAAGACTTTTCTGCAAGAGTATTCCTTCTCCAATGTACTTGAACCACACCCCTGGGGGTCTGTCAGATTTTACCCTTATTGGCAAAATTAGGTTAGGGCAATGAGGGCAGAAGTAAACCTCTAAAAGTCATATATGTACACACACACACACCCCACACACACTTCTTCCTCTTCATTAAGAGACAACACACTATAAAGAGAATATCAATGATACACAATGCCAGAGTATAAAGAGCACAAGCTTTAACTGATGTCAGACTGGAGCTCTAAGATCATATGACTTTGGGGAATTCTCTTTCTTTGCTGAGTTTTAATTTCTTCAGTGGTAAGGTATTTTCTACAATGAACAATAAATAATCACACCTGTTTGAGAACTAAATAAGTTAAATAAATTGCCTAGTAGTGTCTGACACGTAAGTAGTCTCCACAAGGCCAGTTTCTTCCCTCTTTTTAAATTACATTTTAATCTTTTTTGTTTGGCACTCTCACAACACCTAAAGGCCCTCTGCAGAATAACATTTATAAATGCATAAACATAATACACAAAAGAACATAGATTATATTAAAATGATCAGAATGTTAGAACGAGAGATTAGAGTTATATATGTTTCCTTGTAATGCACAAATAAGAAGACGTAGCAGTAGTAATGACTGGAAACAAGACTTCAAGATATGTACAACAAAATTCACTGGTGACAAAAATCACAGGTACTAATGTTCTTTGTAGCCTAAACTTCAGTTAGGTATAAGATCTACCCTCTCCATCCAAGTTTTCGGATACCAGATTAATTACATATATTGCAGTGATGATGAATTTCCACTTCTTAAAAGATTTTTACCCAAAGTGCCTCACTTTACATATCTGAATCTGAAATCCTCATGGTTGCAGATAATAAAGAATTTCAGGTAAAGAGGTTTCACATTTAAGGAATACAATAAATGCCTTATTTATCTTATGCCAGAAATGAGCATGCTTCAAACATGCTAGACTCAAGCACGTAATTCCAAGTTTCATCCTGAAGAGACAGTGAGGGATAAAGTCATAAGCAAGGTATATACTCATGTCTATCTTCTTGGTTTCACTGTGCTTCTCTTTCCTCATAAAAACCTATGAAAAACTTAATTTTCTGACACCCCATCCTTAAACGATTTCTACCGTGCCTTTTCTTTTTCTCAATAATCGAGAGCAGGCTCTTAAAACAAGCTTTGCGGTGTTTGTTTTGTTGGGGACAGGGATGTGCTTTTGAGACCCAACTCCTGCTTCAACTAGAGAAGCTCTCCTTTTACCTGTGTTGTACGCTGGAGATTGTACACCTCAGATTCAGAGTGAGGTTTCATTTGGGAAGAAGGTCTGTTGCTACAAGTTCCAAGAACTTGTTTACTCAACACATACAGCCTGTACTCTATGCTTTCAAAGTCATATTTTGCTATTCTTGTGCATTTTGTGGATGAGGTAAACAATCTTTGCATGGGACACAGAGTGACACACAGTCACATAAGTGACTGCCCCAGTAATGGGATACCTTCTACAACATTCCTCTCTATGCTTAGTTATCTGCTGAGTTCAAAATTTGATTAATAACAATTTGCCAACTACATGGCCTTGGTAGAAAAATCTTCCTTTTACTAAGCTGACATTCATGACAACTAGAAATATGTCATGTACAATAAGGCATTTGAATTAGGCCTTCAAAGAAGGCATGAAAAGAAATCTGGACAGAAGAATAACCAGTGAAGAACAGTCAATGGTGGCAAGCACAACAATTTTGCAGGGAAGGACATAATGGGATGAGCTAAGGGAGAATATGAAGAAAGAAATTGACAGGATTAGTCTGGGTGATGAGTGGGAGGCAGGCAGGAGGGTCTGTCTGGTAGGAGTAAAGGAAACATATAGGAGAAAGACAGGAAGACGAAAAGAGGGAAAACCACATGAACCATCATAAGAAACCAAAAGATGAAAAGGTGATATTTGGTAGAAGACAGTAAGAGAAAATAGAGTTTAAACATATTGTTGAATTCTAGGAAATGATTATTTCCAATTTAGCGATTTACCATACTATTACCATAACACTCTGATAACCACCTTCGGTTTTCTCCTATACATGAACAAACAAAATGTCCCAAGACTCTACTCTTTCCTTGTCTTCTAACAGCAAGATAATCCTAGATAGTGGGATCAACAGTTCTTAGGCTTTTTGGCCTCACGAACACTTTATAGTTTTGAAAAATAAGGAGATTCCCAGAGAGCTTTTGGTTTTTTTTGTTTTGTTTTGCGGTACGCGGGCCTCTCACTGCCGTGGCCTCTCCCGCTGCAGAGCACAGGCTCCGGACGCACAGGCTCAGCGGCCACGGCTCACGGGCCCAGCCGCTCCGCGGCACGTGGGATCCTCCCGGACCGGGGCACGAACCCTTGTCCCCTGCATCGGCAGGCGGACTCTCAATCACTGTGCCACCAGGTAAGCCCCGAGCTTTTGTGTTTATGGGCTAAAAATATTGATTAATTCATTTAAAAGTAACAATAAATCTATTATGTTAACATAAATCACATTTTTATGAATAACTATATTTTCCAAAATGAACATTTTTAATAAGCTCAGTGTTCTACATTTTATTTTATTTTTGTTCTTCTTTTAAATTGAAGTGTAGTTGATTTAGAGTATTTCAGGTATACAGCAAAGTGATTCACTTATACATACACACACACACACACACACACACATGTATTCTTTTTCAGATTCTTTTCCATTACAGGTTATTACAAAATACTGAATATAGTTCCCTGTGATATACAGTAGGAGCCTGTTGTTTATCTATTTCATATATGTGTACGTGTTAATCCAAAATTCCCAATTTATCCCTTCCCTCCCTTTTCCCTTTGGTAACCATAAGATTGTTTTCTATGTCTGTGAGTCTATTTCTGTTTTGTAAATAGGCTCATTTGTATCATTTTTTTAGACTCTCCATATTAGTGATATCATATGATATTTGTCTTTCTCTGACTGACTTCACTTAGTATGATAATCTATCTCTAGGTCTATCCATGTTGCTGCAAATGACATTATTCATTCTTTTTTATGGCTGAGTAATATTCCACTGTGTGTGTGCGTGCGCATGTGTGTGTGTGTGTGTGTGTGTATATATATACACACACACCACATCTTCCTTCTCCATTCATCTGTCGATGGACACTTAAGTTGCTCCCATATCTTGGCTATTGTAAATGGTGCTATGAACACTGGGGTGCATGTATCTTTTTGAATTAGAATTTTCATCTTTTTTAGACATGTGCCCAAGAGTGGGATTGCTGGATCATATGGTAACTTTATTTTTAGTTTTTTTTTTTTTTGCGGTACACAGGCCTCTCACTGCTGTGGCCTCTGCCGTTGTGGAGCACAGGCCCTGGATGCACAGGCTCGGCGGCCATGGCTCACGGGCCCAGCCGCTCCACGGCATGTGGGATCCTCCCGGACCGGGGCACGAACCCACTTCCCCAGCATCGGCAGGCAGACTCTCAACCACTCTGCCACCAGGGAAGCCCTATTTTTAGTTTTTTTAAGGAACCTCCATACTGTTCTCCATAGTGGCTGCACCAATTTACATTCTACCAACAGTGTAGGAGGGTTCCCTTTTCTCCACACCCTCTCTTCAGCACTTGTTATTTGCAGACTTTTTGATGATGGCCATTCTGACCAGTGTCAGTGACGATCATATTTTTTTGCAGATATTTTTACTTAAATCTGTTGTAAAATGTTGTCTGGTTGATGTATATGAAGAAAATCTGGTCTCTCACAGATAAACAGGTGGAAAATGGCGTATTTTAATAACCTGTTCAATAACTACATATTCTTTGATACTATACACTAAAACTTCACAGGGTAAACCTTAGTTGCAGTGTCTAATCTGAAACTGTATCAATATACTATTGATATGTTACTAATAGCTACTAATGTAACTATTACATTAAAATTCTTTTAACTATCTTGCACTTTGAATGGATCTTTTACATACGCATGGTTTTTAACATCATGCATTGTTCATGTGGAAAATATTGGTTTGCTGAGTCTGGTAATCTTCCAAATGTTGATCTATTTCGTTATGTAATACTAAAATGTCACATTTATTAATATCCCCATGATTTCATCAGTAAATACTAGGAAGCAGTTAAGCTCAGGGTGGGTAGATGACAGTTTTCCAAAATTCTAATTTTCACTTAAGAACTCAAATTTTATCATTGGCAACAATTTGCCAGTTGTTTTTCCTTGAATTGACAGGCTCCTTTTTATCCATTTTCAAGAAATGTCTGACAAATATCCAAGTATGAAGAGCCATAGTTTTTTAGTAATTTTTAAAATTAATTTATTTTTATTGGAGTATAGTTGATTTACATTTTTAGTAATGTTTAAGACTAAAAATGGTGTTCCATGAACAAGGCAGCCAGTTCAGATTGCAACTCAATTGCATGAGTGCTTTAACTTAAGATAACCACCAGTATGTAACAGAACTGCTTTATGTATACTTCCCATTTTACCACACCGAATATTAAAACAATGTTCACATGACAGTTGAGATTTAATACATTTTACTTACTTTTTAAAATCGAGGACATAGTTATGTGAAATGTCCAAGTTTTTACTGCAAGTGTGTGGTGACACAGAATTCAATGACTGCTATTACTTGTGCAGTTTAGAGCCATCACCCTGATTTGCACTAAGGTGCTAGCAGTTTTACTCACTATTGGCTTTGCACCATCTGTGCAAATGTCAACAAAGAAAAAAGGCAAGTAACATCTTGGTATTATTATGAAAAGAATTATGATCTCATGGAGGCTCCTGAAAGGGTCTCTGGATCTTCTCCACTTCCCAAAGATCAAGATCTGAGAGCCACTGCTGCAGCTACTAAGTTTTCTTGGGGACTAAGTTTTCATTATGAGTATCCATTATTATGCCACAAGTTAGGACTGCCAACACAAAGGAACCTCTACTCTGAAAACATTTCATTCCACTATGGAATGAAAAACAGTCTAATGCTGAAACTGTTTCATCTCCTCATCTTCACAAAACATGTAAAATTTTTAGAGCCTACATTTCAGCCTCCCAGACATCTATTTTCATTCTAAGAGCAGAATTATAGAATGTTGTATCTAAATGCTATTAAATATCAAAATTGTCTTTAACTTTCTTCTAAACAAAAGACAGGTGGTATAATGATAAACAGGCAGCAGTGTTCACCACAGTTTTATAAGGAACAGATATTATAAAAGCAAAAAGGAATGTATGATACAGGAGAATCACAAAGCTAACATATCTAAAACCAAAAACAGTATAGTACTTTGTGCACTAAAACATCCCTAACTATATCAAAATTCCACCCACATGATTGCACTTAATACTCTATTTTATTTATTCTATATTAGAACTAGTTTGAGGATTACAACTATGTCCTGATGCAAACTCTAGTCATGTTACATAAATCTTAAGAGCAACAACAGCAACAACAAAAAAGTCCCTATTGACCATTTTCAATCATATAAAGGAGTCATAAAATTTCTTTTATGGCTTTAGCACTATTTAGTATATCCCAATTTCTCAAAAGGGATGCTAATTCAATTACACATGTTGACTCTTTTTAAAATTAGTCCTTCAGAATGTTCATAACCAGCCAAATTTTTGTGAAATTGTATCACCAATAAGTAGATCTTAAAAAACAGAAAAATCAAGGAAATTGTTTCCCCCAAATTACTAATCAACAAAATTTAGTCAATTTGAAAAGGAAATGAAAAAACTGTATAAGACAACTGGTGCCACCCTCAACACTAGAAAACAGGGGAGCAATGTCCACGAAAGTTTTGGAAAAAGAACAAGCAGTGTAAGATCTTATAGTAACCCAATGTGTGCTTCTAGAACAGAGGCAAATGAAGAACCGTCTCAAGCAGAGAAATGTAGGACCTGTGGGTGTTTCTCAGAAGTTCAGCCAACCAAGAGAAAAATTTAAATAAGGAATTCAGAACTACAAGCACCCCAGTAAATAGACTGGTGGAGTACTAAATCCTCCACTTAACAAAATAGCAAAAATCAGGCTGTGAGGAATGGAAAGGAAAGAAAATGTTTAAGAAGGATAATATTGACGTTGCTCTAAATTAGGAGAAGTATGCTTTAAGTAGGGGTTGGAGAGGGGGGAGATACAGATAAAGATATAAAATTTATTTGTCCTCCACTGAAGACCTTGTAGGAACTATTATCCCTTACAGTGAGAAAATATTTAACAGAAGTTCATAAATTCTTTTACTTTCACCTTGTTTATTCCCTTTAAACTAATATAAAATTGATTTTAGAAAAACCACACACAATTACCTGATAACAGCATCTTCTAGACTTGTCCCTATCCAGATATCTACCCCTTCTATCTGCTTATATGCACATATGTCTGGAGTATTATCACTTAATATTAAGCAATGGTTTTTTCTGATGTAGGACTTGGGGTTATCTAAGGTTTTTAAAATTTCTTTCTTATTTTATTTTACCACCTCCAGTTTATTTTTTTTTTTTTTGTGGTACGCAGGCCTCTCACTGTTGTGGCCTCTCCCGTTGCGGAGCACAGGCTCCGGACGCACAGGCTCAGCGGCCATGGCTCACGGGCCCAGCCACTCCGCGGCATGTGGGATCTTCCTGGACCGGGGCACGAACCCGTGTCCCCTCCATCAGCAGGCGGACTCTCAACCACTGCGCCACCAGGGAAGCCCTACCTCCAGTTTATTTTTTTACTTTTTTCCCCAGCTTTATTGAGATATCATTAACATATAATATTGTGTAGACTTAAAGTGTACAATATATATGTACTTGATATGTGCATATACCGTGAAGTGATCACCACAATAAGATTAGGTAACATATTCAACAACTCACATAGTTAAAATTTTAAGCGGTGTGTGTGTGTGTGTGTGTGTGTGTGAGACAGAGAGAGAGGGAGAGGGAGGGAGGGAGGGAGAGAGAGAGAGAGGGAACTTAGAAGATCTACTCTCACAGCAACTTTCAAATATACAATACAGTATTGTTAACTATAGTCACCATGCTGTGTATTACATCCCCCAAATTTATTCATCTTATAACTGGAAGTTTGTACCTTCTGACCACATTCCCCC
The DNA here is from genome assembly GCF_964374135.1 of Grampus griseus. Taxonomy (NCBI): domain Eukaryota; kingdom Metazoa; phylum Chordata; class Mammalia; order Artiodactyla; family Delphinidae; genus Grampus; species Grampus griseus. The sequence continues at coordinate 152,933,310 of NC_139019.1, read as the reverse complement.
ATTTTCTAAAAACAATTTTGTTTCCTTTCTCTTTTCTTTAAGTTGCTTCAATTGTTTATCATTTTGTTAAAATTAAGTCATTATTCAAAATAACAAAAATAAAACCCTCTCTATTGGGGAACAAAACCACTGTACTGTTATGTTATCAATAATTAAGGACATCACTTCCCAGTATTTCTTCTAATGGCAATGTGAAGAAAACTATACTTTTGTTTCAATTAAAATACTGCATTCATCTCTTTTTAGACTATTCATACATCAGGAAGTCATGTCTTACCTTCTGAGCATACAAAACACCAGCTAACATTAACATGCTCATGATTTCGGCAGCCACGTCTGGGGGTAAAGTGATTGGGGCAGATGATGCTATTGGATGCAAGGATCTTTGATCCAGCAGCCAGGCAAAAATCATTGGCATGGTATGCCACTGGGCAGCGGACACAGCGCATCAGTCGACCTAAAAATAAGAGAAAAACCAGGGAGAGACAAAAGAAAAAGGGATTAAACATAAAAACGATGTGAGTTATTCAAGTTTATTTGCTAGCACTGGGAAAATGCCACAAACAAATGGAAGCACTACTAGATCAAGAGACCTTAAACACCCAATTCCCTAAGAAAAGCTCAGATGGGAACTATATGATAAATGGCCTTAAGGAGTCCAATCTCACAACAGTAAGTGAGTCTACCTCAACAAGAATAAGCCCTACTCAAACCACTGTCCTGACTGGAAAACAGAATCAGCTGCAGACGAAACGGTGGGGGTTGGTGTGTGTGTACAATCAGATTAAAAGACCAGATGGGAGAAACACTAATGCTTGCTTTCCTTGGCTGGTACTCTGTGATTCTTAAAGCCTTTTAGGTGAATGAATGAACCTCTCTACCTCCACCCCCCCATGAGATATATCCTCTAACATACTTTACAAACCAAAAACCACTACCCAAACCACCCCAATGCTACCTACAATAGCAGCTGAAAAGGAGAAGGTAGCTGATGGTTAAGCTGCAATTTTGATCAAGCATGTTACTGTACTTAGGACTGACAAGATCTATAGTGCCAGGAAATCATCTTACAGAAGATATCGCCAGTCTGATTAAAAGAAAAGTCAACACTGCCACATTTTTCCTGCCAAATCCCCTTTGGGAGAAGTGGGCTCTTTGGGCCTACAAGCATTTAATAGTAGAGATACAATATTTGGCTTTCAGAGAAATCAGTAAGAGACCCACTAGTACTGAGCAGAAAGAAATGATTGGGGCTTCCCTAGTGGCACAGTGGTTAAGAATCCGCCTGCCAATGCAGGGGACACGAGGTCAAGCCTTGGTCTGGGAAGACCCCTCTTGCCGCAGAGCAACTAAGCCTGTGAGCCACAACTACTGAGCCTGCTCTCTAGAGCCCACGTGCCACAACTACTGAGCCTGCGTGCCACAACTACTGAAGCCTGCATGCGCCTAGAGCCTTTGCTCCACAGTAAGAGAAGTCACCGCAATGAGAAGCGCCCTTGCACCACAATGAAGAGCAGCACCCGCTCGCCACAATTAGAGAAAGCCCACACGCAGCAACAAAGACCCAACGCAGAAATAGATAGATAGAATCCGCCTGCCAATGCAGGGGACACGGGTTCGAACCCTGGTCCGGGAAGATCCCACATGCTGCGGAGCAACTAAGCCCCTGCACACAACTACTGAGCCTGCACTCGAGAGCCCGTGAGCCACAACTACTTAGCCCACGCGCCTACACCCCATGCTCCACAAGAGAAGCCACTGCAATGAGAAGCCTGCGCACCGCAAGGAAGAGTAGCCCCCGCTCGCAGCAACTAGAGAAAGCCTGCACGCAGCAACAAAGACCCAATGCATCCAGGGGGGGAAAAAAAAAATCAATAAATTTATTTAAAAAAAAAAAGAAAGAAATGATTGTTTTCCCACTGGGAATGGATTTAGAAACTTGAGTTTATCTGCACCCACATAATAGTTTTGGAAACCTCAGCTCTCAAGCTAACCATGAAGCAGGAAAAAATTTTCTGGATAGGAATTTCCATTTAAAAAAATAAAACAAATCAGCACAAAACAAAAACCTCAATTCTACCCTATATGCATGTCTGAATGATATCACATCTGATAACCATACACATAAGGGCCCACAGAAGAAGAATACACTTTATTCTGATGAAGGAAGACATCCAGCAGAGGAAAGTCCCTGGTGGTCCAGTGGTTAGGATGCTGTGCTTTCACTGCAGAGGGCGCGGGTTCAATCCCTGTTTGGAGAACTAAGATCACACAAGCCACATGGCGCAGCGCAGAACAGAACAAAACAAAACAAGATGTCCAGCAGAACACCTTTTCAAACTAAATGTCACATGAATTCCAAATATTTAAAACTACCACATAATGCCGGAGGTTCCATAAAGCACATGTAAAAATGTGGTGACTGCTAAATTTGTCCATTACTCTCTTATCTCTCACATAAAATGCTGGTACTCTGACAAAAGCTAGAGGCTATGAAGAGATATGCCAGATAGCATCTGAAACATCCATTGCCAATGAGACTGAGGTTCTATAATTAGATTGGTCTACACAAACCCATACCTTTAGATGCAGAAACACTGGCTGGATTAGCAGCATGGCAGGTTATACATATGTGGAGGGAACACCGGAAGCCCTTGTTCTGCAAGACAGTGGGTGGATATTTCTGGACACACTCTTCATGGTAAAACTTTCCACATAAGGGCAGAAGGCACCTTTTAACATCTTCCCCACTCTGCTTGCATACAAAACAGGTATGTATTCCTAGGAAACAGGAAGAAACAAATTAATACTAACTCAAGAATTCACTCAATGCTAAACCATTAGATGAAAAGTTAGTGAGTACACAATTCTGCACCAAATTCCAACATGGGGTGGGGGTGGAGGGTGCCCACACCACAAAGCAATTCTCTGATACCATCTGGTATCCTACAATTCAACTCAATTCTGACACCATCTACTTGGAGATAATATCAGATCCCACAGATTAAGTAAGGGTTCAGTCCTACAAGACTGCCTCCCACCCCAACCCTTACCAGTTCTAAGTCAAGGCTGTCATCTGTACTTCTGACCAACTGGCTATAAATCAGAGGTTGGGTTCAATTAACTTGCAAGAGTGGGTCACAGAACTCAGAGAAACACTTTACTTACTAGATCATCAGTTTACTAAAAAATGATGTAGTTCAGGAACAGCTAGTTAAAAGAAATGCATAGAGTAAGGTATGGGGAAAGGGCTCAGAGCTTCCAGGGCCTCTCCAAGCACGCCACTCTCCCCTAATCTCCATGTGTTCACCAACCCAGAAGCTCTCCAAACCCCATCCTTTTGGGTTTTAATGGAGGCCACATTACATAGGCACGACTGAATAAATCACTGGCAATTGAGGACTAATCCAACCTCCAGCACTCTCCCCTCCAAAAAGGTCAGGGGGAGATGGAACCCTCTAATCACATGGTTGGTTCTCCTGGCAACCAGCTCCCATCCTTAGCTAGTTCCAAAAGTCATCTCTCATTAACATAAAAAAAGATACATCTTTATAGCCCTCATCACTTAGGAAATTTCAAGGGTTTCAGGAGCTCTGTGCCAGAAACTGGACAAAGACCAAATATGTATTTATTAAAAATCACAATATCATAGTGAAGAACATTATAATAGACTGATCAGGATGACAACACAAACCTACTGAACAATCTTAATACCACTATTAAGGGGGAAAATTTAATACATGTTTGCTGCTATAGGAAGTACACATCCCCCACAAAGGATTCTTGCCAAAGGAAAATTGATTTGACCTGATCCAGCCTCTAGATCTAACTACAAGTTTCCATAAAATACGGAGGACAGAGGAACAAGTAAAAGGGACACCTCAAGGATGCAATCAGCCAAATTTAGAATGTAGAAAACTTGGCAGACAAATGACCATTGTCTCAAGAAATAAAGAACATTAAAAAATTGGGTGAGGGGTCCCTCAAATATGTGCAGTTATTGGGATCCAGCAATGAGGTTTGTCATGTAGGGGTGACAAGTAAGGTTTGATTTAGCACAGGCCCAGTAGGGAAACCACATTTGGATACTGAGCACTTAAAATGGCACTAGTCTAAATTGAGATGTGTAGTCAGTGTCAATACACGTTGGAGTTTGAAGACCTAGCACATAAAAAAGAATGTAAAAAATTTCAGTCATTTTCACATTAATTATATGCTGACATATTTTGAATATATTGGGTTAAATAAAACATATTTTTGTTGTAAAAAACAAAAATAATTGGGTGAGGGGAATAGTACTGTTGTAGATTAAGAGAAGTTTAAGAGATGAATTTTTTAATTAAAAAATACAATACAGGGACATTATTTGGATCTTGATTCAAAACACTATAAAACAATATATTTTGAGACAAAGTGGGAAAATTTGAAAGTGGGACTGGGTAGTTGATGACACATAGGAGTCATTGTATACAATGGATATATATTTTTAAAATGTTAAAAAAAATATGCTAGTTACATATATTTTGAACTATATGAGTAAAATGAGGCAAGAAGTTGATAACTACTGAAGCTAAGTGATGAATATGTTGAGATTCTTTATACTGTTCTCTCTACTTCTGTATATGTCTGAGGATTTCTGTAATAAAAAGTTTAAGAGAAAAAAAAAAATTCTACCTCTCGCTGGGAAGCAAAACAATGTAAGGGAAAGAGCCCAGGCTTGAGGGACAGACAGACCTGAACACGAATCCTGCCTTTGGCAGCTGCTGGAAATAGGAACACAGTAAAATAATCCACCTCATCTTTATAAACAGTGAGATCACCAACTAATAATAATTTTAGAAAAAAATTTTAAATAAGTATTTGAAAAGAAGCAATCTACTGCCTGATACTGAATAACTGGCAGCCAATACTTAACTGGAGTAGCCTAAATTATGGTGTGGTCATCCTACTATAGGAAAACAGGGTGACCCAGAAGAAATAGTAAATGACTCCTTTATTCTTACTCTACACATCTTTACTAAAACTAGGGTAAAATTTTCTACCCTCAAAAATAATAACCTCTCTTTACCTCACATAACATATAAAACTTAATTCAATATAGATCACAGACCTAAATGTGAAACTAAAATTAAAAAATTTTCAGCAGAAAACAAAATCTTTGTGACATTGGGTTAAGCAAGATTTCTTAACCAAAGTCCATTAAAAAAATTTGATAAACTAGACTTCTTCAAAATTAAAAACTTCTGCTCTTCAAAGGATACCATTGAGAAAATTAGAAAACAAGCCACAGATTGGAAGAATAATTTGGAACGTATATATCTGATAAAGGACTTGTAGCCAGAATACATATAAAGAACTCTTAAAACTCAACAGTAAGAGAACAACCCAGGACTTCCCTAGTGGTGCAGTGGTTAAGAAGGCGCCTGCCACTGCAGGGGACATGGGTTCGAGCGCTGGTCCGGGAAGATCCCACATGCCGCGGAGCAACTAAGCCCATGCACCAAAACTACTGAGCCTACACTCTAGAGCCCGCGAGCCACAACTACTGAAGCCCGCGCGCCTAGAGCTTGCGCTCCGCAACAAGAGAAAACACCACAATGAGAAGCCCGCACACTGCAATGAAGAGTGAGTAGCCCCCGCTCGTCAACTAGAGAAAGCCCACGCACAGCAACGAAGACCCAACACAGCCGTAAATAAATAAATTTATAGGGAGAAAAAAACCCCAAATTAAAAAAAAATTTTGAACACTCTTCCTCAAAGAAGACAGAAAAATAAGCACATAAAAAGATGTGTAACATCATTCATCATTAGTGAAATACACATTAAAACCACAATAAAATACCACTACACATCTGTCAGAATGGCTAAAATTAAAAAGACTGACAATACCAAATGTTGATGAAGATGTGGCAGAATTAAAACTCTCACAGACTACCGATGGGAATATAAAATGGTACAAACACTTTGGATGTTCCTTGAAAAGTTAAGCCTACCATATGCAGCCATTCTGCTGTTAGATATTTACACAACAGAAAAGAAAGTGTATCCATACAAAGGATACACAGTGCTTTATTTATAATAGCCAAACCTGAGAACTATCCAAATGTACATCAATAGATGAGTGGATAAACAAACTCTTATATCCATACAATGGAATACCACTTGGCAATAAAAAGAATGAATTCTCAATACCTGCAACAATGTTGTTTAATCTCAAAGTAACTAGGCTGAGTGATGGTTTCAAAGGTGTATGTACACAAACACACACCAAAACGTCACAGTGTACACTTTGTGTAGTTTACTGTACATCAATTACACCTCAATAAAGCTGTTTTAAGAAAGAAAATGAATTACTGATACACACATCAACACAGATGAGTCTCAAAAACATGCTGAGCCAGACACAAACTCTAAAAAAAAGGCAAATCTAATGTGCTCTGAACAGAAAGCAGGTCACTGTTTAACCTGAAATTGGTGATGGGGGTGAAGGGGTGAGGTGCAAAAAAGACTGACTGGGTCTGATCACAAAGGAACTTTCTGGTGTGGGTGTATACATTTTATCGAAACCTATCAAAACATACATTAAAAGGGGTACATTTATAGTAGGCAAATTACTCTTCAATTAAGTTGATTTTTTAAAAAAGTAGTTCTGCCTTAGATTAGCCTGGTTCAGAGAATATCACATCATAATAAAGATGAGACTAGCAAAACTGGATCACTGGTACAAAAGGCAGGAAGATCTCTCTAAATGGTTATCATCAAAAAATCCACAAACAATAAATACTGGAGAGGGTGTGGAGAGAAGGGAACCCTCCTACACTGTTGGTGGGAATGTAAATTGGTACAGCCAGTATGGAGAACAGTACGAAGGTTCCTTAAAAACTAAAACTAGAACCACCATATCATCCTGCAATCCCACTCCTGGGCATTTGTCTGGAGAAAACATGGTCTGAAAGTATACATGCACCCCAATCTTCACTGCAGCACTAGCAGTGATAGCCAAGACATGGAAGCATCCTAAATGTCCATCAACAGAAGAATGGATAAAGAAGATGTGGTACATATATACAATGGAATATTACTCAGCCATTAAAAAGAATGAAATAATGCCATTTGCAGCAACATGGATGGACCTAGAAATTGTCATACTGAGTGAAGTAAGTCAGAGAAAGACAAATATCATATGATATCGCTTATATGCGGAATCTAAAAAAAATGATACAAATGAACTTATTTACAAAACAGAAACAGACTTAGAGAAGGAACTTATGGTTACCAGGAGGGAAGAGTTGCGGGGAGGGATAGTTAGGGAGCTTGGGATTGACACTGTACTCACTGCTATATTTAAAATTTGAAAAAGAATAGATATATGTATAACTGAATCACTTTGCTGTACAACTGATATAACACAACATTGTTAATCAACTATACTCAAATATAAAATAAGAAGTTAAAAAAATTTAAAAAAAAAAGAAGAAGAAGATCTTTCTAAGAGAATTAGGGCAATAGAGATATGCACGTATCTAAAATTTGTTTCTAAATTTTAATTACAGGGCCGGGACACCGTATGGCACATAATGATCAAAAGCCCAACGTGTGTAGAAGGCAAAATAACCCCACAACTATCTTGTCTTCCAGCTTTTGTACCTACACTGCTGAAAGTGGTAGCAGAAAGATGAAATAACTCAATCTGACATGGCCATCTATTTACAGACACAAGTTAATTTCACCTCTTATTTCCCACAGGGGCTAGTCTAAGCCTACACTCTTCCCTTCAGGTTATAAACAATTTTTTTCCACCATTCTCACCAAGCCAAGGAAAAACCTCAGTGTTCATCTCCCTCACAATTACATGGTACATTCCCTTTTAATCTTTTTATCTCTTCAAGATTATCCTCTCCTGTCTCTGTGACTGTACTCCAATTATTCCCCCTCCTGTTACGGAAATTTATTTCCCTACACAATTCTTAACCTTCATCCTACTCAAGATGTTCTTCCTCCTGACCCTCTAATATCCTCCCTTCAGCTACTGCTCCCTTTTCCACTGAAGTCAAGCTTCTGTAAGAAATAGTGTATACTGCTACCCATTCATCTTTCAGTTTGGATTAGTAAGGCACTCTCTCACTGCCAAATACAATAGATCCCCTTTTCACTCTAGAACCTCCTTGGTCTGTTTGCCCCATCTGCCTCTGCTGATGACACCCCATCCCCATGGCTTCACAGACATTCCTTCTTGAGTAGCTCCTCCTCACCCTCCAGTAGCCCCTTTTAAGTGGATATCCCCCAGTAGTGTCATTAGCCCTCTTCTCACTCTACAGACGCTTTCTCTTTGGGCAGCATCATGCTATGGTTTTTAATGCCTTACGAGCATAAAATCTTTACCGTCAACCCTAATTTCTTTACTACTTTCATACTGTAACATCCATTCATAACGCTGAAAAAAGAGCAATCTCCTTGAGAGAGCACAGCTGTGAGGTGCTTTACAGGCTGGTCTCATCTGACCATTCCTAGTTTCTGACCCAATCCGTATATTGTAACTCTCACAAAATAGCTCTCTTCTTTTTGCTAAGCAGTTTTACTGATGTATAATATACACAGAAAAGTGCACACATTATAAGTTCACAAATAATCATGAAGTGAACATATTTCTTGATCACCACTCAGATCAAGAAACATAAAATATCATCAGTAACCCAGAAGTCTTCCTCGTCACTACCTATGCCTCACCTCTTCCCTAAAATATCTTAAAATATCTTAAACTCCAAACATACTGACCTATATGCTTCCTGTTCCCCAAATATTTCATACTTACTTTATTAGACCTTCTATCCTTCCCCTCCACACACCGATTTCTATTTCTCTCTTAAAACCAAACTCAGATATCTTCCTCTGTAGCACTGGTGCATCTTCATTCACACAGCACTTTAACATTCACAACAACACGTTTTGCACTGTATTATACTATACATTCATTATTCACTTGAGTTTTTTTGAAGGCAAAGACCACAGAGCACCTATCTCTATGTCTGTAGGAATTAGCCCAGTATTGCCACAAAAAAAAGTGTCTCCAATAAATGATTTTTTCCTAAAAAACTTGAAACTCAAACCTTCCTTGGAAGAAGACCTTTCTCTAACTACTTTACCTGTGCGACATTCATTGCAGATAAATTTTCCTCTGGGCATTTCAGTTAATCCAAGGCACTCCAGGTGGAAAGCCCCACAGCACTGAGCCTCACATAATAGCAGCTCACCCAGTTTCTCACAGTTCTGTTAAGAGAAAGAAAACAGATCTGTCTATAGAAAAAGATTTTTAAAAATCCCAAGCAGAAGGTCTTCATTAAAGCAAAAGTTAAGAAGCAGCTTTGCCAGAAACAAAAAATCCCACCATTCATTCAGCTAGTATTTAATGATTACCTCCTCTATGCCAGGTACCACAGGTCCCTGGCTCCCATCATTCTTATACTCTAAGGATACAAAGGTATAAGTAAACAATTAAACAAACAAAAGATATCAGAAGATGTAAGTATTTGGGTAGAGCCCTCAAACAACAACTTTGGATTGGGTGATTAGGAATGACTTCTTAGACTGGGCTCTGAATGACAAGTCAGCCACATGATCTGAAGAAGGGACCAAGAAGGCAGAAAGTACAGAAAGCCCACAGACAGGAAAAATCATGGCATTCCTATGAATCACAATGAAAGCCAGTGTCACTGGACAAAAGTGAACAAAAGTTAGAAGTGGTAGAAATGAAGTAAGAAAAAGGCAAGCAAGGGCCTGACTGTGTGGCCTTACAGATTACGGTACAGAGTTTCAGATTTTATTCTAATTGCAAAGGTGTGCCATTATAATGAGCGCTGTACCAAGGGAAGGCTGAAATCAGGTATTCATCTAAAAACAGATCCCTATGACTGCTACATGAAAAATTTCAAGAGTAAAAAGGTGAGAGGAAAAGCAGAGATAATCGAACAGGTTACTGCAATGGTTCAAGCAAGAAATACTGGCCAGCTGGGACTTGGGTCGTAACAGTCCAGAAGGGCCCTGATTAAGATTTGAACAATCCCTGAGATACACCTAGAACCATATTAAAATCAGAGAGATCACCTTTCTGAGACAATCTCACTAAAACAGGGTGTCAATGATGATACAGCCTTAGGAAATAAAGATCGGGATCTGTTGCTTTTGAAAACGTTGTATGATTTATGAAAATTCTGCACATTCCCAACATTTGTTACTTTTCACCCCTCTAATATCCTGACTTGTTTCCCCATAGTGATTAGCAGAAAAATGATAAAAATGAAAAAACTCTTATACTTATTCTGTAAGACAAGAAAGGGGGAAAGATGGCCAGGCAAGTCTAATATCCTCAAGAACCCAAAGAAACCGAACAGGTCTTGGCCACTTAACATCAAAGCTTAAATAAGCAAACGAGTAGGAGAGCTTTGGGAATAAAAGGCCAGAGGCAGCCAGGGATTAAGAGGGGACCCCAAGGGATTCTGAGCTAGTCTTTCATGTTTGGCTCTCCCATGATCTACTATTCATGACCAAAAATTGACAAATGCCATAAATGTTACATGTTTTGTTTTGTATATTCAGACTGCCAGCAACATCAGCTTTCCTGCACGATAAACAAATTCGCCTTCATCACTTAAACAGGAAAACTTCAATTACAGTATGTACTGAGGAATAAATTTTTCAAATTAACCAAATGTTACAGACTAACCCTTTAATTGGGATGAGCATGTAATTCATCCTTCAAACTAGGACACTTGAGCATGAAAGGAGGTGCTATTAATAAATTATACAAGCACAACAGATTTAAACAAAGACTGATCCAAACAAACCAGGACCATGGGTTACAATACCTTCTTATATGACAATCTTTGTGGGCTTAACAGTCTCTGAGGAGTAACACTGTTTGGGAGCAGGTCTGAATATAATCAACCTTTATATAGCAGTGAAATGAACAGACAAAGAAACTGAGTTGAAATTATACTGACCATAATAATATTCTAGGCCTGGGGAAATTTTATTTTTTAGCAGTTTCAATTAGAAAAAAAAAACACTAATATTTTCAACTTTTTATATGCCAGTTTTTAAGTATTTACAAGGTTAAATCAAGACCATGAAAAGAGAATATAACCAATGCATCCATTTAACTGACTCTACTCCCAAGTAAGATAAAGGCATTTGACATTAAAGTGGAGGCACATTTCACAGAGAAGCAAGACAACACAGTGGTTAAGACTCAAAACCCAGATTGCCTGGGTTTGAATACTGGCTTCACTGAGTGACTACAAGCAAGCTATTTAACCTCCCTGTACCTCAATTTTCTTATCTATAAAACAAGGATAATAATGATCCTCTACCTTATGAGATTGTTATGATAACTAAATGATGTAATATTTACAAAGTGAATGGAAAAACACTTGACACAGTAAAAAAACACTGTATAAATGTTTATTAAATAAATAGAAAAATACAGGTGGTAGGTTCTCTAAAGTCAGTACTTTAAAGCAGAAAAACCAAAAACAACAACAAAAACAAAACACACACACACACACACACACACAAACCCAACAATCTATGTGAAAATTCTCCTTGAAAAATTCCTTAGAAACCCAAACATTCTCACACCATGAGAGGTGCAGGAAAATTATCTTTGGCTGAGCAACCACAGATTCACCCCTTCCATCTCAGACCTACTTCAGGGCATCTACCCAGGGGCAACACTAACTATTTCTCTTCTTTTTTTGTGGGAAGAGAGAAGAGTTAAATCCTTAAAGTAAGTGATTCCACTGGAATCATCCAAGAGAATTTTTACTCTAACCATGACTAGGTCATCAAGAGACTGGAGAGGACTTCTCTTAAAAGATAAGCATGCAATTCAAATGCAAGTGGGCAAACATTCTCTACCTGACAAACATTCTCCTTGAGTGCAGCTCCTCCTCCTCGTTCACCCTGCAGTTTTTTAGATACAGGCATTCCGTGGTCATTTTCTACACCCTCCTCAATGGTTTCCTTGGGGCTTGCAGCTGTCCTGTGTGTCATCAGTTCTCCCTTGCAGAGAAAAAATAACGCCCCACATCTATATTATTGATGTCTCCTCCATCTGACCCCCTCCCTCTGGGCTGCTATTTGTCTAGCCATTAAGCACTTACAGATGTTCAGCCAATCACGTGGGCGGACTGCATGCAATGTTAGTTCTAACCCTGCTGTGATTGGGCGGGTAGTGGGCGCCTCATGCCCTGCCACTAACTGCTCTGAGGCTGTTCCACTGGAACTTTTTGAGCTGTTCCATTTTAAGGTTTCACTAAGGGAGAGAAAACATTCTTAAGTTTATTTGATTACTTATTTGTCCTTCCAAGATCAGTGTTTCCTAAATAATGCCCCCCTTGGGCATTCTATTCAAATTGTCCTGGAAAGAAACACTCTGCATCAAAATATGTGATGCTGACCTGACTTGTTCTAATTCTCTTTTAACCTGAGTTGGAAAGCTAGGGATAGCATCAATGGCTGCACTGATGCTCTTCAAGAAAATGGCTTTAAACCTCTGTTTCCTAGAAGTCGCTGTTTACAAACATTACTCTAAAATTAAGCAGTTGGTGGTCTCAATAAATAAGCAAATGAGTTTTTCCCCTAACTGCAGTCTCAACTTTTAAAGGGCAATACCAAGTTCATCTGGATTATACAGTTACTTGATATTGTGCTCTCTGGTTTTAGAACAAGTTTACTTCATGATGAAACAGTTATGTATTTCATCTGACACCTAGAGCATGGGGTGTGATCTTTTAAAAAGGTCACACCTACAGCTGCCATAGTGCTTTGACTTATTTCTACTAGAATCAGATTCATCTTTTTCTCCAAGATTCCTTATCACTACTAGCTGTTTCAACAGAATACTATTTTTAGGTAAACTCAAAGGGAAAAGGGATGTGGCCTCTACTGTGAAAAGCAGCTTCGCTTTGGAAGGTCAAAAGATGAAGAACTGCATAATACCTCGGAGCTTGGAGTTTCTTTTGATGAGTTGTCATTTTTCACTTTTTTACAATGCACCTTGGCTGTAGCATGTCTCTGTCGTTTTCGCTTCCTTGGTTTATCAAACAGCTTGGTGGTGCCTAGGACAGGAAAACAGGTGTTACCTGCTGGCTGATTACATGCATGTCCAAGAACTCCTATCCTCAACTAAAGGGACCTCACAAAATTATGGAATGTTAGAGTAAACACCAACCTTAATTTTAATTCTCCAACTTTGTAGATGAGGAAAACAAGGGCAGAGGAAAAAAAAAAGACTTACCCATTAGTATATAACTAGTTGGGGAAATGGCTACATATATAAAAATTCTGCCTCATATGGATTAAATAGTAAACATACAGGTTATTAAAGCAATTTCATTTTATATGATTGAAATGAAAGACTTTCTAGTTCCACAAAGGACTTTAATATCCTACAGATGGAGAGGAAATGCATTTAGTAGTCAGGAAAAGATACTAAAACCTGGCCTCCAAGATTAAAGACAATAAATTATATCACTCTATGATTTAAGGATTAAGACAAAAACATGAAATACAAAAGATCTGACTTATACGAGGAGAGAAAAATACCTCCCTCCTCCAACCAATACATTTTTGGCCAAAAGGATATTCATGCAGGGACTTCCCTGGTGGGGCAGTGTTTTAAGAATCTGTCTGCAAATGCAGGGGACATGGGCTTGAGCCCTGGTCCGGGAAGATCCCACATGCCGCGGAGCAACTAAGCCCGTGCGCCACAACTACTGAGCCTGTGCTGTAGAGCCCATGAGCCACAACTACTGAGCCTGTGAGCCACAACTACTGAGCCTGTGTGCCACAACTACTGAACCCATGCACCTAGAGCCCATGCTCCGCAACAAGAGAAGCCACCGCGATGAGAACAGCCCCCGCTTACCACAACTAGAGAAAGCCCGCGCGCAGCAACGAAGACCCAACACAGCCAAAAATAAATAAACAAATAAACGGGGTTTTTTTAATTAAAAAAAAGGATATTCATGCAGCGGTACTATAATCCTGAATATGAATGCCTAATCTTGACATACTTAGAAAATGGAATTTAGTCTCTCACTCATTTTTTATTATACGTATTTCAACTCTTTGTTATAGAAACATTAAGAGGAATCTTTAAAGAGATATTTTGTAAAATGTTCTAGGATATTTAAGCTAGGTATCAAATACTTTGGAAGACTGCTTTAGGGCTCTCTTCTTGATCTGCCTGATCGAGATGGAGAAGCTCTGCTATCAAAGCTGCTGACAGCCTAAGACTAAAAGGGAAGAGTTAATATGATGGCAGAATAAAGCTTCAAAATTCTCACAAGTTGAAACATTTAGATGAAATTTACAGAGGATAAAGTGCAGGTTGTAGGTTTTACAGAAAACTAAAGTACAAATGTATAGGGAAAGAGCTGATATTATTTTGAAAGCAGTTTTTTTTTTTTTTTAATCAAGCAAACAAGTTGACCAACCTATATTATAATTGCATACAGGGTTAAAATAAGTTAACATATCGTTTAATTTACTTGCTAAAAAACTTAATAATCACAGATCACATTCAAAGAAGTGTACATTTAAGACCACATAAAATATAATCTCCCCTAATATCCTTTGCTGATAGATCATATCTGATGCAGCGTGCTCAAATCTAAGCTAATATTTCAGGAATGACACCAATCAATAAATGGCATAGGCAGACAAAATGATCAAAGGGATAGAAAGAATTGGTATGGAGAAACACAGGGTGGATAATGAGACAGTAGTGTGGCAATAAATTTGGTCATGTCTGGATATAGTTCCCCAACCCTTCCAACCTCTTTCATCTTCGTGCTTATTCTACAAGACAGGGATAATATGAGTAATATCCTAATTCGTTGTAGTGCTTTAGATTCATCAGAGGTAACAGTCCTTACACAAAGAAACTGGTAGAGTAGATACTTAAACTATGATTATTTTATCTGTTATTGAATGAAGGGCTGCCCATTCCTGCTGTGGGCAGAAATAAGATGACCAAGCAGAGGTTCCAGGAAACAGATTCCAATTTAATCTAGAAGATTCCCAAGGCCTTTGAAAGCAGCCATAATAGACTAGGCTCAAATGTAAGCTCTCTTTTTCAAGCATATGTTCATTGACCAAAGGTCACAGGTGTGATATAAGAAAGTAAGACTATGAAAGACTTGTTTAAGACGATTTGCAATTGCCCCCTCAACTCAAATTCTGTTATTTTCTGTCCTATAGGAATCAAAGCCAAGAAAGTAATGATGCAGTATGGAGAATTATCTAATAAGAAAATTAAGGAGCTGATTTTTCTTTATTGTTCCCAACATTTCCTTAACACTAATTCTAATTCCATTTAACTAACTTCAGGATAAAGTTGGAAATGAATCAATACAATTTTCTAGTGTCATATGCAGTTTTAGGAAGCATATATTGGGCAAACAAGTCTTAGAACTTGCAACCTTACTAGTCCTGCTTAGTAACTTTTCTCGTTAACTGACAGGGTACTTCACACTTATTTTTGCAATACAGTTCTTAAATCTCAAAAACACTCACCTCCACCAAACTCTTTAGAACGAGATGCAGCACATGATTCAGTAATGTCATTCTCCAAGTGACCAGCTTCATAACACTACAAATAAGTAAAATGCATCATGTTTTACAAAGGAATAGAAAACAAACCCTTTATACTATGTGCCAAAAGCTGAACTGTCTATTGCCAAAGATACAGAATCTTGGCTGTTTTTAACAATTAAAGGAACAATATAATAGTAAAGGGTTGAACAGAAACTTTGTGGGGAAAAGCATGAGATTTGGGTTTTTTTCATGCTCTAAAACTCAAAACCACCAACCACATACTCCAGTGGGGGGACTACAGACAACGACTGGCTTACTCAGAGACTCCCAATATATAAAGCAGATATAGAACACTGCTCTGATTAAAGTGGGAGAGAAAGAGAAAAAGTATGTGCTTATAGACCCACCAGCTCAATTCTGTTCCACACCACGGTGTATTTAAAATCTTCCTTCTTAATGTTATACTTACAGCCACTGGATTTTACACAGACTTATTTACTTGATGAATTCTAAATATTAAAAAGCTCTGAATCATGGAAAGTCTTTCTAATTTAAGTTGCTGCAGATTAATATAAATTAAAGCAACACTGAAACTAAAAACAAAACACTTAACATTGGGGATTCCCTGGTGGTCCAGCGGTTGGGACTCCACGCTTTCACTGCCAAGGGCCCCTGGTCAGGGAACTAACTAGGATTCCACAAGCCACGTGGCATGGCCAAAAACAAAAACAAAAAAACAACAAGAAAAACCTTAAACGTCAAGAGTAACTCACTACACATTTTATTCCCTTACTACTAATGCTTGTATGAATTAGTTCTATTCCAAGAAAATGTCTTCTCCTACAAGAATAATATTCTTCATCATGACTGTAAAACAAAATTTAGTGGTCACAGAAGTCAATATAATGGATGCTATTCTTGCTATGAAGTTCCCAAGTCTGAGGTTAAAACAAGATAAAATGCAGCTGTGAATTTCTGAACACTTATTATATACATTAATAAATCATAAGAATGTTCCTCATGTTCAGTGTAGATCAGAGTCTTATGAAGTAAAATAAAATGAAGGAGCAAATGTTAGGTACCTAGTTAAATGGAACAAAACACTAGTAGACAAACCCACAAAATAGACTGCATAATTTAAAGAAAACTACCATCTACATTACTTAGATAAGCAATTTATACTTCACTGTTTAACATTCACCCAAAAGCTGTGATGCAAAAACAATCAGAATGTTCCCAAAACTACAGAGAGTGATACAGAAAAAATTTTCATTTCTGATGTCAACAATTTTATAAGTTAAAATAGAAATAACAGCATGCAAAAAAAAAAAAAAAAAAAGAAATAACAGCATGCACACGCACGCACGCACACACCCCCCCCACACTACACTACATGAATAAAATTCCATCTGCTCTGCTTAAAATAAAAAAAGGGACCTCCCTGGTGGTCCAGTGATTAAGACTCTGTGCTTTTATTAAGATCCCGTGTGCCGCGAGGCACGGCTGAAAAATAATGATAATAATAATAATAAAATATATTTTTAAAAAAACCCACAGAACTCTGTAAGTGCCTTGGAGGACATGTCAAAGATGCCAGTAACTTACTTTATGCATAATCTGGTAGGATATGCATTAAGTCTGTGCATTTTTTTTTAACATCTTTATTGGGGTATAATTGCTTTACAATGGTGTGTTAGTTTCTGCTTTATAACAAAGGTCTGTGCACTCTTAAGTTACCACTACCTCAACAGACAATCCCTCTTTCTCTAATCCACTGATTGATCCATCCAAAGACAAGGTGTGGCCTGCCTGGTAACCCATGGTGTAGTCCCAAGATGGAGCTGAATCATGGTTTCAACCTGATGGCAAAATATACCTCACAGTAAGCAGGACCTTAACTGTGAAGCTGACTAGGTCAGATAGCAGAACTCACTTCTAAAACAGAAAAGAGGTCACTTTTCCCCAGGGTCCAGGTCTAGCCATCACCAATAACTCTGGTTTTCTCTTGTTCTAGCACCAAATATGATGCCTATCTCCCTACCAAGAAAAGCTGAAATTCAACAGTGACAGTTATTAATTATATCTAATGCTTAAAGAGACCAAAAATATGAGAGACAGAGAACTGGATGGCTAACAGAGATTTTTAACTAATGGTGCTAAAACAATTGGACATCCACTTCAAAACTCCATCTCAAAAAATGAAGAACTGTATATAAATCAAAACCATAAAACTCCTAAAACAAAACACAGAAAGTATATCTCTGTGTTGATGTGGTAGGCAAAGATTTCTTGAAATAGACACAAAATATAAATAAAAGAAAAAACAAACTTTTAAAAATTCTTTCTCATGAAAGACTAAGGAAATGAATACACAAGCATCAGACTGGGAAAAAATATTTAAAGCACATATATCTGACAAAAGACTTGTATCCCAAATATAAAGGCACTCCTAAAAAAGCAACCATAAAAACAATGAAGAGCCCAATCAAAAATATAAGTGTGCTTGAACAGTCGTTTGATAAGATATAGGAATGGCCAGTAAGCACATACTAAGGGGCTCAAAATCAATAATCATTAGGAAATACAAATTAAAAACATGATTAGATATCATTTCATATCCACTAGAATGGCTAAACTTAAAATGACTGACAATCCAAATGCTATTAAAGATGTGGAGCAACTGAACTCTGATATACCACTGGCGGGAACGTGAAGTTGTACAACCACTTTGGAGAAGTGTTTGGCAATTTCTTTAAAAGGGATATATTCATGAGCCAGCAATCCCACCCCTAAGTATTTACACCACCAAGAAAAATGAAAATATATGTACACAAACAGACTCAGAATATTCATACCAGCCTTATGATTAATAGCCCTCAAATGAAAAAATGCAAATGTGCATCAACAGGAGAAAGGACAAGCAAATTGTACTTGAACTACTACTGAAATAGCATCCTTGTGGATGTATCTCAAATACATGTGTTGAATAAAAGAAGCCAGTTAACAAAAACAAAACAACATATACGACATTCATGAACAAGCAAAACTTATCTATAGTAATGGAAGTTAGAAAATTTTGCCTCTTGAAGAGATGAGAATGGGGAGTTGAGTGAAAAGGGGAACAAGAAAACTTCCAGGGGTGATAGATATAGAGCATACTTAGTTTGGGTGGTACTTAACATGGTATATACAACTGTCTAGAGCCATGAAACAGAACAATTAAGATCTGTGCATTTTATTGGTGTAAATTAAATCTCAAAGAGTTCTGGGACACTTTCGCCTATATAAATTAAAATTATCAACTAAATCATGCTTTTTATCCCCTTAGGGAAAAAATTAACTCACAAACACGACAAGTTAAATTTCAGATTAGAAAACTGCACTTGGCAGAGCAAGGTCATACAAATTATACAATTTTAAAGGTTATACTCCATTTACAGTTACTAAAAAACAAATTAACACTATTTTTTAAGTAATCCAGTCTCAAAAACATTGAGGATTCAAAATTCATCTTATTCCTTCAAATCATTAACTTATATATGCCAATTATAGCTCCATAAAGGCGGGGGGGGGGGTCATTCACTTAACTCGCCTGAATTCTTACTTTCAATGACATTTGCAGCACCTCACCTCTAGCAGTAAGACAACAGCCTCCCATGACTCACCCTGTAAAATACCATTAAATTTATCACCTGATTGCAAACGTCACTTCCACACTCAAAACGTGCAACTGAATCCCAGTTTCCCTGGCCCTTCCCATCTACCTCTGCCAACAATCTTGTGCAGTGGCTAAGATTTGAATAATATAAATCCAGGAGAGAAAGCACTGCAGAAGATGACCACAGCCTTACTAGAGTGTGGGGTACAATGAGAGGATAGTGAGTTAGAGACACATTGTCACTGAAGGTTGCACAAACTGCAGAGAGAGTTCGGAGGGCAGGAGATGAGTCTAAGAACCACCAAAAAGTCCATGTCATAAAACTGCTTTGAGAAGAACAAAGGAACTAAAGTACATAATGTGACTCTTTAAATAAGGTATAAAAACACAAATAAATTAAATTTTACATTTACAGATGTGTGACTAACAAAAACTAGGAGCCTTAATATAGGATTAAAGGATAGAAGTTTGCTACAGCTAAGGAAAGAATTCCAAAAACTCTATTTATGATTTGATTACAATCTGCATTTTTTCTTTAAAGAAAAAGAATTTTTTAAAATAGGAAATCTGTGCAACTTACAGCTGAATTTATAACATATACACTGAGTTACTCCTCAAATACAAAGAGAGCAGGATGTATCCTAAGGAATCAATATCCAGTTATCATCCATTATAGAATTAGAAAATCATATTTCCAACTACAATTTAATGATGCCTTCTTGGCTAATGGAAACCAAGTTTGCAAAACTGAAGATCAAGTGTTTCTGCCTGGATTATAGCTGAGCTAGGTCTTTTCTGAGGTATTATGCAGACACGGCAATGGCATAAGAGTAGGTTAGTGGCTTGTAGAGACAGAAGTGAAGTAGAAATCAGGTAAGAGGTTTCGAGCCCAGAAAAGAAATTACAACAAACACAAACTTTACTCAACTTTAAAGCTTTTTTCATTTTCACTTGAAAAGAAAATCTAAAATCAAGTGATACACATTTTCCGTACAAATGCAAAACAGCCTCTTAATGTAGGATCTCTCAGATCACCAAGTGTACTGACACTCTATAATTTCTATGTATATGTGCACTGATGTCATAAGTATTACTAAAAGATTTGTTTTTAAAATCCCCTATTTCCTGGATTAAACCCTATTTTAGAATTGACTAAAATAACATACCTTTTTAGTAAGGCCAAGTTCCCCTTTCTTGGGCATAAATCCAGGGTCTAAATCATTGGATTCAAGAAGTTTCTTAGTTGGTTTTCTCTGACGCTTACTTTCATAATTTCCTGAAATGCATGTATCTTTTCATTAGATGATTTAGAAACTGGGCACAAGCTAATTTTTTAAAAACCTATATATATATATATAAAATTAGTCATTTTTTTATATTTTTCTCAAAATATAAAAAATTAGTCATTTTAAAATATTTTTCTCATCATCTTGTGGGGAGGGACAAGGTAAACATTATTCTAAAATACTAGTTAACATAAAACCAGAAAATATTTCTCAATACAGACACAAACTAATGTGAGGATGTTCTTATGTCAGAGTGTGTGTGTGTGTATGTATACACACTTACTAAAAACCATATATGTTGATACATTTTTTAAAAATCACAAATGAACTAAGGAGAAATCAAAAGGGCAAAACTCCCTTTAGAGCAATCAACTGGTGGTAAGAACAAAAGGAGAAGTGAGGTAAAGTAGAGCCTGAATTCTGGGCATAAATAGACCAGGATTAGAATTCTTGTTCTGTTCCTAAATAAGTAAAAGACACTTGTTTACTTTGTAGGACTGCTCTTAGCAATTATATAAAAGAGCCTAATAACACAGTTTGGCACATAATGGGCAATGAGGTGGTAACTATCTTTATTATTCTTTTTGATTCCACCTTACTTGATTATGCACAATTGGGATCCCTTTTTAAAGAATAACATCACAAGCTACTGTTGGGAATGTAAAAAAGTTACATCCAGGGCTTCCCTGGTGGCACAGTGGTTGAGAGTTTGCCTGCCAATGCAGGGGACACGGGTTTGTGCCCCGGTCTGGGAAGATCCCACATGCCGCGGAGCGGCTGGGCCAGTGAGCCATGTCCGCTGAGCCTGCGCGTCCGGAGCCTGTGCTCCGCAACAGGAGAGGCCACAACAGTGAGAGGCCCACATACCACACACACAAAAAAAAGTTACATCCAAAATTTTCCTTGGCTGACTACAATACTCAAGTCAGAAGGTTACTCCAATTAAAAAAAAAAAAAAAAAGTCAGAAGGTGAATTACAGACAGTATGTTGTTTAGATTCAATTCTCACCAGGTGACATGTTTATACAGAATGATAAAGTGAAAAGAAATTGGTAATTAACTTCAAGGGAGTATTCACACTCAGCTGCTTGCTATGTGTCAGGTAAATTTCTTTATACATTGCATCACAGTCTCCATTTTATACATCGAGGAAACAAGTTCAGAGGTTAAACAACTTCCCAAATAACACAAAGATTGGTAAAGTCAGTATCTGAAGTATAATTTTTATGTGTTTACTCCACTAGTATGCAGTGCCCCTCCCCCAAACCCTGTTACCCTGGGTGTTGATTCACACTGTGGTTGATCAATAATCATGAAGAGCAATAACACTGAAAGAAAGTAGTTTGTAAAAAATATGTCTTCCTGACAGTACACCAATTAATGGTCATTAACTATATCCAATTAGCCAGTATTAGGGATTTCCCAGAATCAAGGTGGGTAGTTTGCTGTACAGAAATACACTACTGGCTTTCCATCAAAACATACTAAAATCTCCTGCTTCCTCTAATTATATCCACTTATATACTGAGACCCATCCCCATCTTACCTGGTGTTTTAACTAGCAATTCCTCAGACTCAAGGGCAGGCCGTGGAGAGACTTCCGGAGCCACAGGCACAGACAAGGTCAGCTGTGGCAACTCAGCATGTCCACCTCCAAGTTCTGACTGAGCCAAGGGCCCTTCCAAAAACGGAGCCTCCCTTTCAAGAACTGGAGGCTCTTCTTTGGTTGATATCAAAGAATTCTCATCCACCTGTTTGTTCTGAGCACTAGATCGACACCGGGCTAAAAGGCTTTCCTCTTCACGGCGGGAACTTACCTATGGGCAAAAGATAAACGTGGAATCCATAGGCCAAAGTCATTATAATTTAAGTGTCAAAAAGAATAATGTACTTATAAAGGAATGAAATTCTGACACGTGCTACAAATGGATGAAACTTGAAGACAACATTACACTAACTGAAATAAGCCAGACAAAAAAGGACAAATATTGTATGATTCCACTTATATGAGGTACCTAGAATGGTAAAATTCATAGAGACAGAAAACAGACTGGTGGTTGTCAGGGGCTAAAGGTATGGGGAAGTGGGAAGTTATTTTTTAATAGACACAGAGTTTCAGTGTGGGGCCATGAAAAATTTCTGAAGATAATGGGTAGTGGTGATAATGGTAGTGGTTGCATAATGATGTGGGTGTACTGAATGCCACAGAACTGTACACTAAAAAATGGCTAAAGTTGTAAATTTTATGTTATATATATTTTACTATAATTTTTTTAAAGGGTAAAAATGTCATTGGATTGAGATACACTGAAGCTATAAAAATTCATTAAAGCCATAGTGATAATCTTAAAAAAAAGAAAAAGGGCTTCCCTGGTGGCGCAGTGGTTGGGGGTCCGCCTGCCGATGCAGGGGATGCAGGTTCGTGCCTCAGTCCGGGAAGATCCCACATGCCGCGGAGCGGCTGGGCCCGTGAGCCATGGCCGCTGAGCCTGCGCATCCGGAGCCTGTGCTCCACAATGGGAGAGGCCACAACAGTGAGAGGCCCACGTACCGCAAAAAATATAAATAAATAAAAGAAAAAAAAAAGATTCCCTAATATATCATCGATAAAAGCAGCTAATAATAAACTTCCAAAGTTGAGTTGGTAAATTAACGGGAAAGCAATACATGCCTTTCATGTATTTCAGTACTATAAAATGACAGACTGACAGATAATATAAGTAGAAGAAATAATAAAATCTGAAAATCTTCATTTTGTAACCCCAAATGAAATTATTCATATAGAAAAGGATGTACAATTGATATTTTTTAAAAAACATCAGGGAAATGGCTGATGGGGAACAAGACATTCTCTTGGAGCCGAAGTAATTATACATATACTGCTGCTTGATCAAAAGAGGTAAAACATAACTGAAAAGAGAAATCAGTTAGTCACCGTGGTGAACTACTGAAGGTTAAATACCTTCCAATGTCATACAACATATGAAACCTACCATGTAATCTAGCCAAAAATGTTTAACTTGAATGTATCAAATTGTTACTTATTAACTACTACCTAAAAGGGAACATAGACGCAATCACACAAATCAAGAAGGCAGATACTCTAAATGTGTTGCTCTCATTGCTTACATACGGTCATGAAAAGGGGGGACTGTCCTGGATTTAAGGTGATTTAAGAAATGTAACAACCAGATATAATGTGTAGTCCTAGACTGGATCTTGGTTTGGATAAATTAAATGTAAAGGTTATGAAATAATTGGGGAAATCTGAACATGGATTTGTTATTAGATAAACTGACCTTAATAGATATGACCATGATAAATTGGTTGTGAAGAAAAATGTTGTTTCTTAGAGGTGCATGTTATTTAGGGACGTGGAGTCAAAATATCTCTAACTTACTCTAAAATACTTTGAGTTTAAAGAAATTGAATTTAAAAATAAAGCATATAAGGTATTGTAACATTTGTTTGTAGAATTAGGATCATACTATTCTTTTTAATACCCTATATTTTTTACTAAACATTTTATCATAACAATATTCCTAAATCAAATACATTTTGAAAGCAAAGGGGGAAAATATACTATATATACACACACTATACACACATAGTACATAAACTCATTTATACATTTCCTGTATAACTAGTACAGGCTAAGTACTGTGCCAGAAGCTGGAAAAAAACCCCTGAAAAACAAGATCCCAGTTAAGGAAATTATTGTCCCATGAAGATAAAATATGATATTGAAGGGAAAATTGCAGTATCCTAAAAGAACTGATGAAAGGTTGTTGAAATGGTGGAATGTACCTTGTGCACCTGTTCCTGTACCTTCTTTTGTTTTTTCTTAGGAGCAAATATCTGATCATATTCTTCTGTATATTCCAGAAGCCACTTGCTTGGCTTCCTAAGGCGTTTCTTCTCTGACCGCACAGCTAAAAGAGGAGAAACAAGTTCAGTATTAACCAAAAAGTTTGAGGGAAACCCAACGTTTTCATGCAACTATCTCTGTGCTTCCAAAGGTACAGAAATAGGAAACTCACAAAAACACTATGGCTATTTGCTATGGTTTATCCTATGCAAAATTTGGGAGAAAGGAGACTTTTGTTGCTCTATCCACACACACACAGCCTATCCAATGTTAACGAAATTAAACTGAAACTAGTGTCCTACAGTTACAAAGCTAACATTAAAATATGGATTCTAAATCAGGTAAATTCATAAAAAACACAATGAATTAACATTTTAAATAACATCTCTGGACTATGCAGAATGTTGGATGAATAGATGATAGAATATTTACCTAATCAGCACTACCACATGAATTTCAAAAGCATTTTACATATACTTTATATCATGGTTATAGTGAGTTTCACATTAGAAACATCAAAAATATATAATTAATAATATGTATACCATTATCTCAATAACATTAAAAAAATGTATGCCATGTATGCCAAAGACAGAAAAGATAAAAGAGTATAGAATTTTGGATACTTTCTTAAAACAACAAAAAAACAACTCTTGTCATGTTTTATGATCAAAGTATCATGCCATTTTTCCTTGAATTAATGGTGAAACAAATATCTATTATTAATTTCCCTATAAAACTTCATCCCAGTTTTAATATACTTAACATGCTATAATCATTTTACTATACTGTAAACTCTTTGGGAACAGAGCCTAATGCCTATAGAACACAGGATACAATCTACTCAAGAGGGCAGTATTTCATCATACGATGACCTCAGAGAAAGGTATTCCTGCCTCATTTGAATGTGGCAACACTGGTGTTCTCTCAATAAAAGAAACACAAAAGTAGAGACCAAAAAGGAAAGGTAACAGGCTCAGCAAGCTTGGCAAAGGATCTTACTCCCTAGCACATATGGAAACAAGCCATAAAGCCTTCATTAGGACAAGATGTGGAAAAGAATTTTTTACTAATTCTAACTGCTGTAATTTCACATTAGTAAACAGTAGTAACACATCATTTAGTTTATTTCAAGTTAATGTAAAAGGTGAAAACTTAGAACCACATAAAAACCTGAACATGGATTTTTATAGCAGCTTTATTCAAAACTGTCAAAACTTGGAAGCAACCAAGATGTAGGTGAATGGATAAATACATTCTGGTACATTCAGACAATAGATTATTATTCAGCACTGAAAAGAAATGAGCTATCAAGTCATGAAAAGACATGAAGGAAACTTAAATGCATATAACCAAGTGTAAAAAGCCAATCTAGGGCTTCCCTGGTGGTGCAGTGGTTGGGGGTCCGCCTGCCGATGCAGCAGACGCAGGTTCGTGCCCCGGTCCGGGAGGATCCCACATGCTGCGGAGCGGCTGGGCCCGTGAGCCATGGCCGCTGAGCCTGCGCGTCCGGAGCCTGTGCTCCGCAATGGGAGAGGCCACAACAGTGAGAGGTCCGTGTACCGCAAAAAAAAAAAAAAAAAGCCAATCTAAAAGTTTACATACTGTAGGATTCCAACTATATGACATTCTGGAAAAGGCAAAACTATGGAGACTACATAAAGTGGTTGCCAAGCTAAGGTAAGGAATATCAGAAACAAAAGAAGAATATGGCCTTTTTGTTACTGGAAGGGAATATTAAAAGCTAGAAAATTGCAAAAGCCAATGGAACGAGGAGCAGATCATTCAAACCTCAATACATGGTACGCAGCAAACATGAAACCGAACAGGAGCTAAAATACACCACCACTAACTTTCTTGGCAAATACACATCAATTCCAAGCACAGAACCAGGACCTACTGTGCAGAATGGAGATGAATTGTTCATATAGGACAAGTCT
The DNA here is from genome assembly GCF_964374135.1 of Grampus griseus. Lineage (NCBI taxonomy): Eukaryota > Metazoa > Chordata > Mammalia > Artiodactyla > Delphinidae > Grampus > Grampus griseus. The sequence goes on along the minus strand of NC_139019.1, from coordinate 152,906,961 downwards.
AGCAATAGCTTTAGACTAGAGTGGACACATACCAGTTAAAATAATAAAATATCCAAAAAGCTGAATCAACCCCAAATGTTCACCAACTGATAAGTGGATAAGTAACATGTGGTATATCCACACACTGGAATACTATTCAACAATAAAAACTCCCTCTCTCTCTCCCTCTCCCTACCTCTACACACACACACACACACACACACACACACACACACACACACACACACACACACACACACACACACACACACACACACACGTGTGTATATATATATAAAAATAAAATTCCCCACCCCTAGTTCTTGCCTTACCTCATGTATGTTACAGGGTCTGGCCCAGCACACAGGAACTAAACAGCCTGACACAGGATACCCAGGACCAAGGGCACTAGGCCTGAGGTAAAGGACTCAGAGCATTGGGGACAGTTAAGGGTGGAGGAGTGCACACCCAGGGTAGTCAAAGCGTGGGAGCCCAAGACATTGGGCGCAACTAAAGGCAGGCAAGGGTTGGGGAGCAGGGGACAGGTAAGCAGAGCCATCCATGTCTGAGGCCAGGGTGCCCAAGGTGTTAGGTGCAGAAAATATAGGGTCCCGAAGACAAAGGGAGCCAGAAAGTGGGGTGTTCTAGGCATGTGGCACCCTGGATGTGGGATTTTCTGGCACAGGGTGCAGAGAAAGGGGGGGTACCCAGGCACAGGATGCACAGGACATGGGGTATCGAAGGCACAAGGCATGCGAGTCCCAAAATACAAGGTAGGATGTGCAAAGTGAGGAGCACCCTGGGAATAAGAAGTATGACATCTGGGACATGGGTACCAAACCATACGGTGCTGGCCACATGGTCATAAAGAACAAGATACAGCCACGTGCCATGATATAAATAAACCACAGACATATTATGCTAACTGAAAAGACCAAGACACAAAAGATCACACATTGTATGGTTACATTAATATGAAACACCCAGAAAAAGCAAAACTACAGAGATAGAGAGTAGACTAGTGGTTGCCTGGGACTAACTATAAATGAGATAGCGTAATCTTATGGGAGTGGTGTAATATTCTAAAACTGATTTATGGGGGTGGATGCAGAACTCAGTAAATATACTGAAAACCATTTGTTGAACACTTAAAGTGTGTGAATTTTGTGGTATGTAAATTATACCTTGAGTGAGTTTTCTTCTTTTTTTCAAAACAGTGATGTTTCCCAGAAAACGAGAGTACTAACAGCAACATCACTCTGCCCATACATCTTATTAGCCCCTGTCATACCTCTACTCCCCTAGTTCTGGGACCTCAGAGGCAAAAGAACTTAAGGGGGGGAAAAAAGGCAAAAACCCAAACAAATCTTCATAATAATGGCAAGTTACTCAGCCCAAATTTCCTGTTGAAAGCAAATAAAAATGCTGTATAAAGTCTTCAAAAAACCACCTTAGGGACTTCCTCGTGGTGCAGTGGTTAAGAATCTGCCTGCCAATGCAGGGAACACGGGTTCGAGCCCTGGTCCAGGAAGATCTCACATGCCGTGGATCAACTAAGCCCGTGCACCACAACTACTGAGCCTGCGCTCTAGAGCCCGTGAGCCACAACTAATGAGCCCATGTGCCACAACTACTGAAGCCCATGTACCTAGACCCCGTGCTCCACAACAAGAGAAGCCACTGCAATGAGAAGCCAGCACACCACAACGAATATTAGCCCCTGCTCACCACAACTAGAGAAAGCCCGCGCACAGCAACGAAGACCCAATGCAGCCATAAATAAATAAATAAATTTATTTAAAAAAAATTAAAAACCACCTTAAAAGAAGCAAAAAACTGACAAAATTGTAAAGAACTACAAACCAAAAACTAATGGAGGGCTCCCCTGGTGGCGCAGTGGTTGAGAGTCCGCCTGCCGATGCAGGGGACGCAGGTTCGTGCCCCGGTCCGGGAAGATCCCACATGCCGCAGAGCAGCTGGGCCCACGAGCCATGGCCGCTGAGCCTGCGCGCCCGGAGCCTGTGCTCCACAACGGGAGAGGCCACAACGGTGAGAGGCCCGCGAACCGCAAAAAAAAAAAAACTAATGGAAAGTAATAACCCAGGGAAACAAGTAGAGAGCCCTGAAACTGACTTTGTCCTGAGGGCTTTTTGGCCATCCTGTTAGGAGGCAGAAGAGTTATGGTGAAACAGAAGTAAACCATGTCGCAACCCCCAGGAGACCACAAGGAAAGGTGCCTCAGCACAAAGTAAAAGGGGAGCAGGAGTGAGAACAAGTCCTTGAGAAATTGTGACTGGTCCTCCTGTGGATTTGCAGTCTGATAGGCCAGGAAAATTCAAGCCCCCAAAAGAAAACTGTAAATTAATATATTCATGTTAACAGAACAAACAGGAATAATCATCTCAATAGGCATAGAAAAAACATCTGAAAAACTAAACAAACTAGGTACAGAAGGGAACTTTCTCAACCTGAAAGGCCACCTATCAAAATCACAGTTAATATCATAGTTAAATGGTTAAAAACCAGCTGCTTTCCCCCTAAGATCAGGAGCAACACAAGGATGTCTGTTCACTCTACTTACCCTCAACAATGCACTGAAGGATCTAGCTAGGACAATCAGGCAAGAAAAAGAAATAAAAGGCATCCAGATTAGAAAGGATGAAGTAAAACTATCTCTTTTGGCTGATGGCGTGATCATGCACATAGAAAATCCTAAGGAATTCACAATAAAATGATTAAAGCTAAAATATGAGTTCAGCAAGGTTGCAACACCTAAGATCAATATATAAAAATCAACTGTATTTCCATATACTAGCAATGGGAAAGCCAAAAATGAAATTAAGAGACCAATTTTATTTATAATAGCGTTGAAAAAGGTTAAAATACTTAGGAATAAAATGAACAAAAGAAGTGCAAGACTTCTACACTGAAAAGTACAAAACATTGTTGAAAGAGAACAAAGACAGCCTAAATTAATGAAGAGCCATCCCTTGTTCATAGTTTGGAAAATTTAACATTGTTACAGTGCCAACACTGCCCAAACTGACCTACAGATTCAGCACAACCCCTATCTAAATTCCAGCTGGCTTTTTGGCAGAAAAGATAAGAAACTCCTAAAATAAATACAGAAATGCAAAGCCGAAACAATCTTGAGCCGAAACAATCTTGAAAAAAGATAAAGTTGGAGGACTTGCACTTTCTGATTTCAAAGCTACAATAATTAATTACTACAAAGATTAAGACTTTGTGGTACTGGCATAAAGACACACATACATATCAATAAAAAATAACTGAGAGCCCAGAAATAAACCATCACATTTATGGTCAAAAGATTTTCAAATAGGGTGCCATGACCATTCAATGGTGAAAGAATACCCTTTTCTACAAATGGTGCTTAGACAACTGGATTAGGCAATGGGTACTTAGGTATGACACCAAAAGCACAAGGAATCAAAGAAAAAACAGACAAACCAGACTTCATCAAAATTAAGAACTTTTGTGCTTCAAAATATATAATCAAGAATATAAAAGGTAAACCCACAGGAGAAAGTATATGCAAATCATATCTAATAATGGACTTATATCTAGACCATGTAAAGAATTCTTACAATTCAATAATAAAAAGACAAATAGCCCAATTAAAAAACAAGCAGGGCTTCCCTGGTGGCACAGTGGTTGAGAGTCCGCCTGCCAATGCAGGGGGCACGGGTTTGATCCCTGGTCTGGGAAGACCACATGCCATGGAGCAACTAAGCACGAGCACCACAACTACTGAGCCCACGTGCCACAACTACTGAACATTCTGGCAGTTCCTCAAAACTTATACATATAATTACCAAATGACCCAGGAATTCCACTCCTAGGTATACAGTAAAAATAAAAACACTTCCACACAAAACACTGCACACGAATGTTCATAACAGCATTATTCATAAAGGCCAAAAAGTAAAAGCAATCCAAATGTTGATCAGTTGATGAAACAATAAATAAAACATGGTTTATTTGTACACTGGAATATTATTTGGCATTAAAAAGGCATGAAGCAAGAGCAGACAACAGCAAGCTGGCAGAATAGGAAGTCCCCACATTATTTCCCTCACAGAGATACCAAACTAACAATATATGCATCAAAATACCTTTATGAGTACTCTAGAAATCAGTTAAGAAGTTACAATACCCCAGGGCAAGTGCAAAGCCAAGAACAATAGCACTGAAATGGATTACAAGAGCCAATTCACTTTATCTGAGATTGCCACTCAGAAAGCAAGCACAGCTGAGCTCCCCCTCAAAGCTGGGGAATGGAGGTGGGGATGTTCAAAATTCCAGCTTTTCATAGGGCTTCCCAAGGGGCCAGTTTCTGTCTAACCTGACTGGGAGCACAAACAGAAGCCACACAGTTTGGACTCCTTGGGGCACTGAAAACAAATGAAAGACTGGGCAGCATGTTGTGGAACCAGAGGGCCTGTAGTGACACAGATGGAGGCCAGCAGGGCTTGGTAAGATTGGGAGAAGGCACTCAACTCTTGGCTTCTCTCTACAAAGGGAGAAGAAGGGAGCATTTGGCAATCCAGATTTTTAGAAAACTGCCCAAGGGACTAGTATCTGTTTTGCCTGCTTCTGGGAGCTGACAGAGAGCCAACATGCTTCAGATACCTAGGCACCACTGAGAATTAAAGAGAGTGAGAAAGCTTGTTGCAGTAGCAATGGCTAACCTTCAGTACTGCAGAAAAACACTAGAAGAAGCAAGAGATTAGGAGCTCCTGAAAAAGAAATGGACAAACCTCTCTAATTAGGAAATTACACACACAGGCCCAGAGAAGCCCATCCTCCAAAAAAGGTTCCAGAGGTCCCCAGAATCTCTAGCCAAGCTGATTGGTGAGTCTTCCCCTGTATGAAGCCAGTGTCAAACTCACAAAACTCAGGGGAAGGGGACTTCCCTGGTGGTCCAGTGGTTGAGACTGCAAGCTTCTACTACGGGGGCACGAGTTCAATCCCTGGTTGAACTAAGATTCCTACATGCTGCGTGGCACAGCCAAAAACAAAGACAAAACCCAAAAAACTCAGGGGAAAAAACTCATGAAGTACATGAAGAAACTAGGAAACATGGCCCAAAGGATCAAAATAAATCTCCAGAAACTAACAGAGATCTATGAATTATGGGAAAGAATTCAAAATAATTGTATTAAGGAAGCTCAATGATCTACAAGAAAACACGGAAAACTAAAAGAAACCATGAAAACAGTAACATGAACAACTGAGAGTATCAACAAGACAGAAACTATAAAAAGGAACCAAACAGAAATTCTGGAGTTAAGGACATAATAACTGAATTGAAAAATTCAATAGAGAGATTAAACAACAGACTTAAGCATAGGACAGAATCAGCAAACTCAAACACAAGTCATTTGAAATTATCAAGTCAGAGAAGAAAAAAGAAAAAAAATTGAAGCAAACCAATACACACATTAAGAGAGTTCCAAAAGGAGGAGAGAATTTGAATAAATTATGGTCAAAATTTTCCCAAATCTGAAAAAGGAAATGGGCCATCCCATATCAGAAGCTGAAGATCTCCAGCCAGAATGAACTCAAAGAGGCCCACAGTGAGACACATTATAATCAAACTATCAAAAGACCAAGACAAAGAGAGAATCTTGAAAGAAGTGAGAAAAGCAACTAGTCAAGGACAAGGGAACTCACATTAGATTATCAGTGGAAACCTTACAGGCCAGAAGAGAGTGGCATGATATATTCAAAGTGCTAAAATTTAAAAACTTCCAACCAAGATTACTATAATCTGGAAAACTGTCCTTCAAAAATGAAGATGAAATGAATTTTCTAAAACAAAAGCCGGGACTTCCCTGGTGGTCCAGTGGTAAAGAATCCGCCTTCCAATGCAAGGGACACAGGTTCAATCCCTGGTCAGGGAACTAGGATCCCACATACTGCAGGGCAAATAAGCCCACACATAAGAACTGCTGAGCTCGAGCACCTCAACAAGAGAGCCCGTGTACCGCAACTACAGAGCCCACACACAACTAGAGAGAGAAAACCCACACACCACAACTAGAGAGAAGTCCGGTGCCACAACGAAGAGCCTGCGTGCCACAACTAAAGATCTCACACGCCTCAACGAAGACCCTGCATGGCACAACTAAGACCTGACATGAACTTCCCTGGTGGCGCAGTGGTTAAGAATCCACCTGCCAATGCAGGACATGGGTTCGAGCCCTGGTGTGGGAAGATCTCACATGCCATGGAGCAACTAAGTCCGCGAGCCACAACTACTGAGCCCAAGTGTCACAACTACTGAGCCCACATGCCACAACTACTGAAGCCCGCATACCTAGAGCCCATGCTCTGCAACAAGAAGCCACTACAATAAGTCTGCGCACCGCAACAAAGAGTAGCCCCCGCTCGCCGCAACTAGAGAAAGCCCGCGCGCAGCAACAAAGACCCAGAGCAGCCAAAAAATAAAATAAATAAATTTATTTTTTTAAAAAAAGGACTTGACACAGCCAAAACTATAAATTAAATAAATTTTTTTAAAATGTAAAACAAAAGCTGAGTTCATAACCACTAGATCTGCTTTACAAAAAAATGCTAAAGGGAGTCCTAAAAGTTGAAACAAAAGGCCATTAGGGGGGCGGCTTCCCTGGTGGCGCAGTGGTTGAGGGTCCGCCTGCCGATGCAGGGGACGCCGGTTCGTGCCCTGGTCCGGGAGGATCCCACATGGCGCGGAGTGGCTGGGCCCATGGGCCATAGCCGCTGAGCCTGCATGTCCGGAGCCTGTGCTCCGCAATGGCAGAGGCCACAGCAGTGAGAGGCCCACAAACCACGTGGACACACACAAAAAAAGGCCATTAGGCAGCAACACCAAGCCATATAAAATAAAAATAGCTGATAAAGGTAAATATATAGACCAATACAATACTTTAATACTATAATGGTGGCATATAAAGCACTTTTAAGTCTGGTATTGAATTTAAAAGACAAAAACATAAGTAATAACTATAATTATAAAACTATGTTAATGAATACATGTAATTTGTGACATCAATAACAAAGTGGGAATGGGAAGATGTAAAAGAGTTTTTTGTTTTTTTGCGGTACACGGGCCTCTCACTGTTCTGGCCTCTCCCGTTGTGGAGCACAAGCTCTGGACACGCAGGCTCAGCAGCCATGGATCACGGGCCCAGCCGCTCCACGGCATGTGGGATCTTCCCAGACAGGGACATGAACCCGCGTCCCCTGCATCAGCAGGCGGACTCTCAACCACTGCACCACCAGGGAAGCCCCAAGAGTAGAGTTTTTGTACACAATTGAAGTTACATTGTTACCAGCTCCAAACAGTTTGCTATAACTATAAAATGTTTTATGTAAGCCCCATGGTAACCACAAAGAAAATGCCTACAGAAGATAAAATCAGAAAGAAATCAAAGTATATCAATATAAAAAAATCAAAGAAATACAAAGGAGGGCTGCAAGAGAGATAGAGGGACAGATTAGCTGCAAAACAGAAAACAATTAAAATGGCAATAAGTCCTTCCCTGTCAATAATTTATTTGAATGTAAATGGGTTAAAATGCTCAATCAAAAGACATAGCATGGCTAAATGGACTGAAAAAAACAAGATGCAACTATATTCTTTCTACAAGATAACATCACCTTAGATGTAAAGACATATAGACTGAAACCAAAAGGATGAAGGATATTACATGTAAACGAGAACAGAGGTAGCCATAAATGGAAAAAATAGACTTGAGCCAATACTATCTCTAGAGGCAAATAAGGACATTATATAATGATAAAAGAATCAATTTACCTGGAAAATAAACAATTATAAACATATTTTAAAAGATAACAATCATAAACAATCAAAAATAAATATGTATGTAACATCAGAACACACAAATATATGAAGCAAACAGTAACAGAAATGAAAGAAGAAACAGACAGTAAAACAATAACAGTAGAATTTAGGGACTTCTCTGGTGAAACAGTGGCTAAGACTCCACGCTCCCAACACAGGGGGCCCAGGTTCGATCCCTGGTCAGGGAACTAGATCCCATATGCATGCTGCAAATAAGAGTTCCCATGCCACACTTAAGAGTTCCCATGCCACAACTAAGGAGCCCGTGAGCCACAACTAAGACCTGGCATAACCAAAATAAATAAATATTTTTTAAAAGAGTTTAATATTCTGCTTTCAATAATGAAGAGAACAACCAGACAGAAGATCAATATGAAAAACAGAGAACTTGAGCATCACTGTAGACCAACCTGACCTAACAGGCAAATACAGAACACTCAACCTTATAGCAGCAGAATACACATTCTTCTCAAACACACAGGGAACATTTTCCAAGATAGATCACATAATAGATCACAAAACAAGTCTTAACAAATTTAAAAATACTGAAATCATACCAAGTATCTTTTCCAATCACAATGGAATGAAATTAAAAATGAAGAGCAGTTGGGAAATAAAAAATTCACAAATATGTGGAAATTAACACTCTTGAACGACAAATTGGTCAGAGAAGAAATCTCCTCCCTCAAATTAGAACATACTCTGAGACAAATGGAAACAATAACACAATATACTAAAACTTATGGGATGTAGCAAAAAGAAGTACTAAAAGGGAAGTTTACAGCACGAAGTGCATACATAAAGAAAAAAGACCTCAAATCAACAACCTAACTTTACACTCAAGGAATAAGAAAAAGAATAAGCACGAAGTTTATTTGCAAAGGGAAAGAAGTAATAAATATTACAGCAGAAATAACCAAAATAGAGAATTTTTAAAAAATACAAACAAAACTAAGAGTTTGTTTTTTAAAAATCAACAAAATTGACAAGCCTTTAGCTAGATGGAGAGAGCGAGGGAGACACAAATAATGAAAACCAGAAATTAGAGAAGACATTTCAATGGAAGCCACAGAAACAGAATTTTAAGAGACTACTATGAACAATTATATGCTAACAAATTGGATAACCTACAAGAGTTGGATAAATTTCTAGAAACATGCAATCCACCCAGACTCAATCATGAAGAAATAGAAAACCTATAGTAAGGAGATTAAATCAGTCATCAAAAACTTCCCAAGAAAGAAGAGCCCCAGGATCAGATGCCTCCACTAGAGAATTCTACCAAGCATTTAAATAAGAATTAATGCCGAGCCTTCTCAAACTCTTCCAAAAAATGGAAGACGGGGGAGCCAGACAAATACACGTTAATAAAAAAAATTTTTTTAAAAAGACATACCAATATCCCTTATGAACACTTACACAAAAATTCTCACCAAATTAGCAAACTGAATTCAACAGCAGCACTTTAAAAGGATTATACACCATGACCAAGTGGGACTCATTCCTGGGATGGAAGGATGGTTCAACATACAAAAATCAATAAATGTAATACAACACATTAAAAGAAGGAAGAAAATCACATGACCATCTCAATTGATGCAGAAAGGCTTGACTAAATTCAACACATTTTCCTGATAAAAAACACTCAACTAGAAACAGAAGGAAATAATCTAAAATAAAGGTCATTTATGAAAATCCCACAGCTAACACGACAGTCCATGGTGAAAGACTGAAAGCTTTTTCTCTAAGAATGCCCATTCTTGACACTTCTATTTAACACAATACTAGAAGTCCAATTAGGCAAGAATTAGAAATAAAAGGCATCCAAATTGGAAAGGGAAAAGTAAAATGATCTCTGTTCATAGATGGCATGACCTAATGTAAAGAAAACCCTAAAGATTCCACAAAAAAGCTGTAAGAATAATAAATGGATTCAGTAAAAAAATCAACATTCAAACATCACTTGTGGGACTTCCACAGTGGTTAAAAATCTGCCTGCCAATGCAGGGGACACAGGTTTGAGCCCTGGTCTGGAAAGATTCCACATGCCGCGGAGCAACTAAGCTCATCCTCCCCAACTACTGAGCATGTACTCTAGAACCCATGAGCCACAACTACTGAGCCCACATGTCACAACTACTGAAGCCCACGCACCTAGAGCCCATGCTCCGCAACAAGAGAAACCAGCGCAATGAGAAGCCCGCGTACCTCAATGAAGAGTGGCCCCTGCTCACCGCAACTAGAGACGGCCCACACACAGCAACGGAGACCCAATGCAGCCATAAATAAATAAATAAATAAATAAATTTATTTATTTTAAAAATCAATCAATAAATTTATTTATTTATTTATTTTAAAAATCAGTTGTTTCTACACACTAATAATGAACAATTCAAAAAGGAAATTAAGAAAACAATCCCACTTATAATAGCATAAAAAAGAATAAAAACGCTTAGGAATAAACTTAACCAAGGAAGTGAAAGAGTTGGGCACTTAAACTATAAAACATTGCTGAAAGAAATTAAAAACACAAATAAATGGAAAGACATCCTGTGTTCATGGATTCAAAGACTTAACATTAACAAAATGTCCATACTACTCAAGCGATCTTCAGATTCACTGCTCTATCAAAATCCCAATGGCATTTTTTGCAGAAATAGAAAAAAGACATCCTAAAATTCACAGGAAATCTCAAAGGACCCCAAATAGTCAAAATAATCTTGACAAAGAACAAAGATGGAGGACTCACACACTGTGTTTTCAAAACATGTTACAAAGCTACAGTAATCAAAACAATATGATAGGACTTCCCTGGTGGCGCAGTGGTTAAGAATCCACCTGCCAATGCAGGGGACACGGGTTCGAGCCCTGGTCTGGGAAGATCCCACATGCCGTGGAGCAACTAAGCCCGTGTGCCACAACTACTGAGCCTGCGCTCTAGAGTCTGTGAGCCACAACTACTGAGCCCAAGTGCCACAACTACTGAAGCCTATGTGCCTAGAGCCCGTGCTCTGCAACAAGAGAAGCCACCCAATGAGAAGCCCATGCACCACAACGAAGAGTAGCCCCTGCTCGCCGCAACTAGAGAAAAGCCTGCGCGCAGCAACAGAGACCCAACGCAGCCAAAAATATTAAATAAATAAGTGTAATTAAAAACAAAAAAAAAAACGATATTACCATGAAGACAAACATATAGATAATGAAACAAAATAGAGGGCCCAGAAACAAGCCCTTACATGTATGGTCAAATTATCTTTGACAAGGGTGCTAAGACTTTACAATGCGGAAAAGATAGTCTCTTCAATAAATGGTGTTATATACAACAATGTGCATACAGTTAATACTGTAATATACACTTTAAACTTGTTCAGAGGGTGAATTCATGTGTTTTTTACCACAATAAAAATAAAGCGTTGATACACATGCTAAGTAAAAAAAACAAAGTACCACATATTGTATGATTCCATTTACATGAAATGTACAGAACAGGCAAATCTATAGATTGGGGAGAAATGAAGGGAGATTGAGAAAGGGTACAAGGTTTCTTTTTGGGGTGATCCAAATGTTCCAAAATTAATCATGTTTATAGATGCACAAGTCTCTGAGTATACTAAAAAACCACTGAAGTATATAAACTTTCAACAGGTGAATTTTATGGTCAGTGAATTATGTTTCAATAAAGCTGTTAGAATCTACTATGGTAAACAACATTGAAAACTTATGTTTAAGGAAAGGCAGTTTTATCCTCAATAACAATATTGTATAATATTGTATTTTGAAAGACTCCTGCTGTTTTCCCTCTGCTGCTAAGGAAGGATACCCTGGTACTTCATATTTTTAAAAATTTATTCTCAAACCTCATTCCAGAAGGGATGCAAGACATCTAAGGCCTTCAAATAAGTACTACAGAACACTTACACTTTTTCAAAAGCACGTCCCCTTTGTCTACATAACAGGAGGACCTTCCTTAATACTTACAATACCAAATTGAGTCCCCCAAAGTTCACAGATTGAAAAAGGTAGGAAATGGGGAGCAGGAACAAAATGTTCTTGAGACTCAATAAAAGCAAAAGAAAAAAGAGCTTCTTGGTAAAACAATTTCTGAAAGTATATGGAAACCTGGTCCTCAAAATTCAGATCCTTCTACATAAAGTCCTTTCTTCACTTCAAGTGATAATCCTTCCCTCCCAACTTACACTTAGGCCTTCCATGAAAACAGACCAACTTCAGAAGGGTATCAGTATCATCACTTCCTCTAGTCCCTTTCTTTCACAGTCAGGAGTCCTTACCTGGTTCAGGGAGCTCAGGCTGAGGGGTCAAACTGGGAATTCCTGGCTCCTTTTCCACCTCTTCATTGCTGGCACTGGATTTATCACAAACTTTCAACCGTGGCCCAGCTGAATCTAAGCAGTCGGCATGATTTGGATCTGTCAGTGCATCCTCTAGTATGTTCGTCGAAGGAGGAGGTCTCTGTTCTGGGAACTCATCTCCCTTCTTTACAGGGTCAGCGGGAAGCAAGACCCCAAAGGCACCCTCAGAGTTTTCTTTCTCCCTAAATCTGTTAGTGCGCTTACGAGGTTTAGTGCGCCTTTGGTTTAAACGCTGCCACCGCTTTTTAGGCACCACTTGATTTACACTAGTGGGTTCATCATTCTCACTAATGATTTCAGACTCCAGCTCTGTCCCTTTTCTGTTTTCAAAAGAGGGGTCTTTTTCAGGAACTTTATCAGGGTCAGACTGGTTGACTTTATTATCAAAATTAACACTGGAAAAATGGGTACCATCTTCACTTGTTAAATGGCCCATTAATTGAAGGGGTTCTTCGTTACCAGGGTCTTCTGCCTCACCTCTGGAGGAGCTATTCTCTGAACCCCTACTCTCTCTGTCTCCCTGCAGTGCAGCCTCAAGAGTCACAGCTGGAAGCTGGTTCAGTTTTCTTTTGCGCTCTGTCTTTAAGGCTTTACGGTTCACTGTGTTCTTTCCCATCTGGGTTGAAAAACCATCTCTTAATTTGGATGGCTTTGATCGACCACAGTTGCGCCTAGTAATACAGTTTGAACGATTTTTGCCAGAAGCAGGGAGGTCTCTTTTATCGGACACCAAGCCAGGTAGGGAGGTAGATAGCTCCCCAGACAGTGCAGAGTCACCCCCACTAGGGCTAGAACGGACTGGATCCTGAGTGCCATCTCCATTTTTTTCTGAATTGTGAGTGGAACCTCCTGAAACCAAGACCTTAGAAGCCCCCACAGGACTACTGGTAGAACAGTCCCCAAGACCAGGACTCCGATAAGAGACCAAGTTCTGAGCAGTCATTAACCGTTGCTCCTTGGTCTTACTATCATGCATATCTTTCAACATCATTAGTAATGTACTGAATTTGTAGTCTGGTTCAATAGGTATATGATTCTGACCAGAGGCAGAAGAAAAAAGTAATGGTTTTGATGGCTTTGACATTCCGGAGTCACTGACATCTTCACTTAAGGATCTATAAGAGAGTTCTTTCAACTCTGACAGAACGTGTTTCACCACTGCTGTTTCTATGTCACTCGAATCCCTGGTTTTCTCATGCATGTTGCTCAGTAGTTTTAGCCCATCCACTTTCCCACTTTTGGAAATGCTGGCCAAAGGAGAGCCTTTGGTATCAGAAGAGCAGCATTTCAAACTGCAGTCCTCATCTGCAACAGGCGGTTCTACTACAACTGGGTTTTCTTTATGTTTGCACTTGATACTTCGGATCTTGGGCTGTTTGCTTTTCGAATGTAACAGAGCTTGATTTGTAGCCCCACCTTTTATTATTGAGTTCTCACTGGAAATGCTTGATGGTGTGTTAAATTTTGGAGAAAGACCATCATTTCTAAAATCTGATTGGGGTTTTCGGACAAGAGTTGATACTTTAAGATCAGAGAGATTAACCTGAGACGTCTCAGTTCCAGGCTCTACTGTCTTGGTACAATCCATCAAGTGGTCTGTGTGTGAGTTAGTAATGAGGGTCTTCTGCTTTGCTTTTACCTTAGTGTTCGTGGCAGGATACCTAGAATACTTTACCTTTTCATTTTTCTGCACAGGTAACATGTTCTCTGTTCTATCGAAAGCATCTGCAATTTCAAGGACACTATTATCAGACTCTGAACTATGATCTATGGGATCCAGATCACTGCTTCCATCATCATCAGAAGTGGTACAGATACTAATGGAATCACTTCGCTTTTCTTCATCACCTGCTCCAATATAGCAGAGCTGCACTTTTGAACTACACACCAGACCTCGCTGGAGTTTCTTCTTCTCCCCAGAACGTTTAGAGAGCAAGGCACCCTCAGACAAGCCCAGTAAAGAGTCACAATTTGAAGTCTCAAATTCTTTCTTTGCAGTGTTTTTTGTACAAGAAGAAAATAGGAAACTTCCTGGGGCAGAGCTGGGCCCTGTGAGGCTGTTTGCTATCCGGGAAAGTTCATTAGAGGCCTGCTTATCAGATACATCCCCAGAAATAAAGTTTAGGCCAAGGTTCTCTGGAATCTTTCCCCTCCGTTCTTCCTTATGTGCTTCAAATTGCATGTGGCCCTTTTTCACACTAGTCCTTTTTGGATTATCAGAGCTCTTTCTGGCTAGAGACTTAGCACAAGGTTTTTCCTTCTCATCTGCAGAATGTTCAGAGTCAAAAGCCAGAGATTTCAAGCAGCCATTAAGCAACAGGTCATGTTCTGATTCAGGGTCATTTGTACAGTCCTCAAACGGCATATCCTCCTCACTGTCCAACTTGAGTGAACTGGTGACACATTTTCGGTTCTTCGACCCTTTGGGAACATCATACTGCTCAGCAAGACCAACACTGGCTTCCCATTTACTCAAAATTTTCTGAGGAACCTTAAATTTAAAGAGAAAAAGATTATCACTAGTCTAAGAAATAGAAGGGGAAACAGGCAGATGATCAGTGAACACCTCTCAAATCAGAAGCTTTTCCAAGCCTTGTGCTTCTTCAAGCCTCTTTTATGGGACTGCCAGGTGGTTATCACCCACAGTTCACCCAGAACTTAGCTAATGGGGATTCCTCAACACTAGTTCTACCACTAAGATCTATCACTGGAGAAAGATTGATCCCATAAACCCTCCACTCCCCTTACCATTAAAAGCACAAAAGAGTGCACCATAAATTAGACTACAACATTACATTACTAATCAACATTATATTACTAAATCAAGGAATAACCAGACCACTCCTACTTACCCCTCCAACCTTAGAATAAAGATTTCCCTCCTGACTTATGAAGGCCAAGCACTTGCTCAGTTACATAAAAGAGAAAGCAAAAGGTTAAAGAAAGGAGATGCATGTGGAAAAACTAGGACTGGAGAAATGAGTAAGGCAGACCTGCCCTAGAAGAAATGAAATTTGGAACTCTGGTTATCACCAGGCCCTTGGCTAATCAAGATTCTTCTATACGTGTTACATACAATCTGGATTATAAGGACTTCCCTGGTGGTGCAGTGGTTAAGAATCCGCCTGCCAATGCAGGGGATAGGAGTTCAATCCCTGGTCCTGGAAGATCCCCCATGCCGCGGAGCAACTAAGCCCATGCGCCACAACTACTAAGCCCGCACGCCACAACTACTGAAGCCCGTGGACCTAGAGCCTGTGCTCTGCAACAAAAGAAGCCACCACAATGAGAAGCCCGCACACCGCAACGAAGAGGAGTCCCCACTCGCCGCAACTAGAGAAAGCCCACGCACAGCAACAAAGACCCAACACAGCAAAAAAATTAATTAATTAATTTTCTTTTAAATCTGGATTATAACCAAGCAGTGTCCTGGGCTTAAACATGTAGTCCAGAGACATCAATACACCCTGGATGTATGACAAGTTACATATGCTCTTTTCTTGATTCCTCATAGCATAAGGACATTGAGGCTCTGTGAAATATACCTAATTTTCAAGACACTTATTTCCCTCCCTGGCTTCATACAATAAATGTCAGTCAAGGTTCTATCAGTTAGTGTTCACAAACACTTTAATACTTGTGAAAGGTCATGTTCTGCTGACCATGTAAAAATTAAGGCCACTAGACAGGAAGCCTCCTCTTATAAAGCAATAAACTGATCATCTGGTTTACTTTACACACAAACACACACCCATTGACTTTCTAACTATGACCATAGTAAATCAATTTTCCAGAACCTGAAAGCCCTAGAGAACTCCTCTGAAAAGGGGGTTGGTTAATCTACATAGTTAAAGGCTTGACACAAAAACTCTGACACCTCCCCACCACCAACCACCCGAAGTATTAGAAAGGATAAAGTTATCCTCTTCTATTCTATCCTAACAATAGCACACACTAGTTGTTTCAGAGCATCAGATGTATGACATATAAAATATTTATTTCTAATCCTCACAACAGTTTGACAAGGTACATATTATTACATTAGCTTTACAGAGGAAGGAACTCCAGTTGTAAATAGCAGGGACTGCATACTGACTAAAAATTATCCTAACTGTGATTCTTATAAAATAGTCTAAAAGTCTGAAACACAAATCTAAGAGGAACTATTTCCTCTTCTAGAATAGACTATAAAGGAGTATCAAAAGAAACAGCCAAAACTTTAACACATCAAGCAAATGAAACAAAAACATCACGTTCTTTATTAAAACATAACCAGGTTTGAAACTGCTTAAGCCTTAACAACCACACACAAAAACCAAAACAACAAACAAAACAAAAATGTTTAAAGTCTTATCTTTCTCATTTTTAAGAGAAATAATTAATCCAGAGAGTGAAAAGTAGAATATTTCATTTTGATGATCATTTTCTTCTTACATCAGATATAACCAAAGATGACTGATCATGCCTTTTTTTACTATCACATCTAAGTGACATGGCAGAAGTTAACTGAAATCATTTCTCAAAAAATTGAGTATATTTGGAAGGCTAGCCCCATCTCATCCCTGCAAAAAAACTTGCTTTCTGCCAATTTTTCTCACCAACATCCTACTACCAAAGGAAATAACTTATATTCCAAAAATATAATACTTCTTCCTTTGATTGATCCTGTAAACCCTCCCTACCTACACCCAAGAAGATAATTTGAGAGGCTTTTTTTTTTTTTAAATACCTTATGCCTATATCCTTTTTCTTTCTGCTTCCCTCTTCTCCTAAGGACAGGTAGCTCTTCAAATTGATGTCTGCCTTCAAACATGACGATTGCTTTTCCAGCCACCCAGGCTCTCTCAGAAGGATCTCCAAAAGCCTCCACGTAGTACTGTCGATAGGGCCTCCGGTTAGAAACTAGATAAAAATAAAAACCACAGTGTCATTGCTTTAAAAAACTGATATTCATCATCAAGAGAACAGCCACATAGCAGTGGCCAAAGAAGCCTCTTTTCACTTAAAACTAAAATAAAATAAAAACTCAACAAGCTAAAAAACCTACAGAACAAGAAACTCTGAAGTAGGTCAGATAGAAGGTAAATTTTCAATTTTCAATTTATGTGACAAGAAAATGGTTAAGAGTGTAATGAACGAATTTAATGGTTTGGTCTGATGATATGCTATATATTCCAAACCAGTTGGAGGATGATTAGCTAATCATATAACAAATTAATATAACAACTAAGTTTTTTCTACCATCAATCTATAAAATTTTATACCCTCATTACCAGAAATCACAAAAGGCATATGATAAGCCACAGCATCACAAATATAATAATCAACAAGAACTAACCACCAAATAAACTCTTAAAACATTATGCTAAAATACAAGGAGGAAGAAATGTTTCAACACCATGCCACGTATGATGTGCTAACATTTATGACATAGCTACTCTGGGCAAGGTACTATACTAGGTGCTTTGCATGTATTCTTCACAACAATGAACTCTAAAATATAAGTAGTATAATCTCCATTTTATAGACAGAATAATAAATCCAACGACTTCAGACAGGGAAAATTCAGAGTGAAACATTGGTTTTGCAGAGAAAGTGAAACTTGATATTTCAAACTACAGAATTTTTTTTTAAAAAAGGAAATCTCAACAGCCCCCTCCCCACCAAAAATCCACTTATTCTATAGTTTCTTGGCTGTCCAAAGTTCTATGCATACAATTACCAAAAATAAAAATACAAATCTCATCCAGAAAAGATTATAATCAAATTTACCTAGTATGTGTTATCTTCTACACACTTACCATCTTTGCATTTTTCATACCAGTAAAAAATGTCACAAAAGAAATATAGTCAGGGCTACACAGGTGTAATGATTTGTCTCTATTTAGAAAAGGAAATCATTTTATATAAAAATTCACTTTAACTCACACTGAATTACAACCTGGTAAAATTTTGTTTTATTGTACATTTTAAAAACAAGTTCTGTAAAAATAGCAAACAAAAAAACCTGAACTCCTTAGTCTCTACCTACTAAATTAAACACATCAATAGAAACCACCTATAAAGGGGGATTAAATGTGTGTATGTGTATATATACACATACATACACACACACACACAGGTTCTTAAAGTCAGTCTGAAAAGTACATCATTCTCCCATAAATAAGTAAATTCAACTAACACAGACTGAACATTCATGACGTCCCAGCACTATACAGAGGACTGAAAAGAACTCATTGCCTGGTGGGTAAGAGATACACAGTATAAAGAGATTATGGTAAAACAGCATGCTAATTGCAATAACATGAACATTCATTTTTTTTTTAATTTTTCAAGTATGTCTTGAGTACACTACATTTTACTATTCGATAGTATCTATTGGTGATGGCATTTTTTAAAATTGAGATATAACTGACGAATAACATTAGTTTCAGGTATACAACATAATGATTCGATATTTATATATATTGCAAAATGACCCCCACAATGTCTAGTCAACATCCGTCACCACACGTAGTTATAAAAAGATTTTTTCTTGTGATGAAATCTTTTAAGATCTACTCTCTTAGCAACTTTCAAATATACAATACAGTATTAACTATAGTTGCCATGCTAT
Source organism: Grampus griseus (assembly GCF_964374135.1). Lineage (NCBI taxonomy): Eukaryota > Metazoa > Chordata > Mammalia > Artiodactyla > Delphinidae > Grampus > Grampus griseus. Next base: position 152,888,126 of record NC_139019.1, on the reverse strand, counting down.
ACATTACATCCATGTGACTTATTTCTTTTATAAATGGAAGTTTATAACTTTTGACCCCCTTCACCCATTTTGCTCCTCCAGTCTGTTCTCAGTATCCATGAACTTGGTTTTGTTTTTTCAATTTTGGTTTTTTTAGATTGCACATATAAGTAAGATCATACAGTATTTATATTTTCTCTCTCTGATTTATTTCACTTAGTAAAATGCCCACCAGGTACATCCACGTTGTCACAAATAGCAAGGTTTCGTTCTTTTGTATGGCTGAATAATATTCAATTATGTATATATACCACATTTTCATTACCTATTCATCTATCGATGGACACTTAGTTGTTAACATTCACTTTTTTCAAAGTGAAAAATCATTAACTGGAGGACAAATGGGACACCTGAGCAGAAAATTTAAAGGTAAACAGTTTGTTGAGGGGAGAATTCCTATATAAGGGCTCAGAACCCTCAAAGACATGAATGAATAAAACGAATGAAATAGCTAGGAACTGCAAGTAGTTCAGAACACTAAATCATAAAGTGGAAGGAAAGGGAAACTAAGCAGGTAAGCAGTGGCCAGACCTGAACAGCTTGGATACCATGTTAAGAGTTTGACCACTGGGACTTCCCTGGTGGTCAGTGGTTAAGACTGCGCTTCTAGACACAAGAGGGAAGAGATATGGGAACATATGTATAACTGATTCACTTTGTTATAAAGCAGAAACTAGCACACCATTGTAAAGCAATTATACTCTAATAAAGATGTAAAAAAAAAAAAAAAAGACTCTGCGCTTCCAACACAGGGGGCACAGGTTCAATCCCTGGTCAGGGAACTGAGATCCCATGTGCCACACTAAGACCCTCCATGTTAAGAGTTTGACCATTATCCTGTTGGCCCTGAACCTCATTTAAACTGTGGAACCACAGGCTCAGTTTTCCATCTTAAAAAGATAAATCTCCTTGACCTCTGAATAACACATTTAACAGGAAACAGGAAACTCAGGAGACCAGAGATTACCAAAATAGTATATACTCAAGATGACTAAAACCTAAACTAAGGTGGTAGCAATGGGAATTAAAAGAACAAAATATGAAAGATTTTTTTTAAGAAGACAAATCAAAAGGACTAGATATTAATTAAAAGTCAGATAGAATGTGACCACCTAGAGGGGTGGGATAGGGAGGGTGGGTGAACCAAGAGGGAAGAGATATGGAAACATATGTATATGTGTAGCTGATTCACTTTGTGATAAAACAGAAACCAGCACACCCTTGTAGAGCAATTATATTCCAATAAAGATGTTAAAAATAATAATAATTAAATTAAATTAAATTAAATGTAAAAAAAAAAAAGTCAGATAGAAAAGATACTTGAACACCAATGTTTATAGCAGCATTATTCACAATAGCCAAAAGGTGAAAGCAACCCAAATGTCCACTGAAGGATGAAAGCATGAACAAAATGGAACATTATTGAACATTATACATCAATGGAATTATTGAGCCTTGCAAATGAATGATACATGTAATACAACATTTACCAGGGACTGAAGGTTATTGTTAAATTGTTAACAGAGTTTCAGTTTAGGAATATGAAAAAGTTCTGGAGATGGCTAGTGGTAATAATTGCACAAAAATGTTAATTTACTTAATGCCACTAAACTATAAACTTAAAAATAGATAAAATGATAAAATTATGTTACATATATTTTTTACCACCAAAAAAATCAGATAACAATTGGTAGTAAGGATATAGAGAGATTAAAACCCTCATCCAGTGCTGATGAGCATGTAAAATGGTACAGTAGCTTTTCAAAACAGTCTGGCAGACCTAGCTCTTCCACTCCCAGGTATTTATCTGAAGAACACAAAAACTCTAATTCAAAAAGATAATATGTCAGCTTCCCTGGTGGTGCAGTGGTTAAGAATCCACCTGCCAATGCAGGGGACACAGGTTCAAGCCCTGGTCCAGGAAGATCCCACATGCCATGGAACAAGTAAGCCCATGCACCACAACTACTGAGCCTACGCTCTAGAGCCCACATGCCACAACTACTGAGCCCATGCGCCACAACTACTGAAGCCCATGTGCCTAGAGCCCATGCTCTGCAACAAAAGAAGCCACTGCAATGAGAAGCCCGTGCACCACAACTAGAGAAAGCCCATGTGCAGCAACGAAGACCCAACACAGCCCAAAATTAATTAATTAATTAATTTAAAAAATATATATATATGCACCCCTATGTTCACTGAAGCGTTATTTATAACAGCCAAGATATGGAAACAACCTAAGTATCCATTGACGGATGAACGGATAAAGAAGATATGGTATATATACACAATGGAGTATTACTCAGCCACAAAAGAATGAAATCCTGCCATTTGCGATACTGATGGACCTTGAAGGAATTTTGCCAAGTGAAATAAATCAGACAGAGAAAAGATAAATACTATAGGTTTTCACTCATATGTAGTATCCAAAAAACGTAACAAGTGAACAAACAAAATAAAACAAAAACTCATATATACAGAGATCAGATTAATGATTACCAGAGGGGAAGGGGGATGGGCAAAATGGGTGAACGGGGGAGACTGTATGGTGATGGATGGTAATTAGACTTGTGGTGCTGTACACCTGAATTTATATAAAAAATTTAAATTAAAAAAAAGTCAGGGGGCTTCCCTGGTGTCGCAGTGGTTAAGAATCCACCTGCCAATGCAGGGGACACAGGTTTGAGCCCTGGTCCAGGAAGATCCTACATGCCGTGGAGCAACTAAGGCCGTGCACCACAACTACTGAGCCTGCACTCTAGAGCCCGTGAGCCACAACTATTGTGCCTGCGTGACTACTGATCCTGCGCTCTAGAGCCTGTGCGCCTAGAGCTCGTGCTCTGCAACAAGAGAAACCATGGCAATGAGAAACCTGTGCACCGCAAGGAAGAGTAGCCCCCACTCATCACAACTAGAGAAAGCCTACGTGCAGCAACGAAGACCCAACACAGCCAAAAATAAATAAATAAAAATTAAAAAAAAAAGAAGTCAGGGAATTCCCTAGTGGCCCAGTGGTTAGGACTCGGCACTCTCACTGCCAGGGTCCGGATTCCACCCCTGGTTGGGGAACTAAGTAAGATCCCACAAGCTGGTGCAGCCAAGGCGGAGAGTGTGAGTGTATGTGTGTGTGTGTGTCTGTGTGTCTGTGCGTGTACCTCAAAAAGTCAAACAGAGTTACCATTAGAGCCAGCAAGTCCACTCCTGGGTATAAACCCAAAAGATAGGAAATATATGTCCACATAAACACTTATACATGAATACTCACAGCAGCACTGTTCGTAATAGCTAAAACGTGGAAACAGTCCAAATGCCCATCAAATGATAAATTTATAAATAAAACATGTATAATATTTCATACAATGGAGAGCCCACGTGCTCTGTACCCTGCGCACCACAGCTACGGAGCTCATGCACCCTGGAGCCCACACACCACAACTAGAGAGAGAAAAACCCGCAGGCCACAACTAGAGAGAAGCCCTCACGCTGCTGCAACAACAGATCCCGTGTGCCTCAAGGAAGATCCCATGTGCCGAAACTAAGACCCAATGCAGCCAAAAAAAAAAGGAATGCAGCACTGATACATGGATAGATCTTAAAAACATTATGTTGAGTAAAAAAAGTAGTCACAAAGGACATATTATATGATTCCATTTATATTAAATATCCAAAATAGGCAAATCTATAGAGACAGAAAGTCGACTACTGGTCGCTTAGGGCAAAGGGGTACGGGAGGTAAAAAAGATTAGGGGGAAGGTAGGTAAAGGACATGGGTTTTCTTTTCCTTCTCCTCTTTTTTTTTTTTATTTTAAATATTTATTTATTTATCTGGCTGCGCCGGGTCTTAGTTGCGGCACTCAGGATCTTTATTGTGGTATGCACCTCATAATTGTGGCACGCGGACTTCTTAGTTGTGGCATGCATGCGGGATCTAGTTCCCCCACCAGGGATCGATCCCAGCCCCCTGCATTGGGAGTGTGGAGTCTTACCCACTGGACCACCAGGGAAGTCCCCATGGGGTTCTTTTTGGGGTGGTGAAAATGTTCTAAAATTTACTGGTTACACAACTCTGTGACTTACCAAAACCACTTAATTGTATACTTTAAAGGGGTGAATTGTATGCTATATGAATTACATCTCAATAAAGCTGTTTTAAAAAAAGGAAAAAGACTTAATGGTATAGGACACAAGAAGGAAGAAAGGGTAACTACTTGGTATTTGGTTTAAGTGACTAAGTGGCAGTAATTTATTCACTAAGGCAGGAAATGAAACAGAAAGTACTGGTTTGAGGAGGAAAATAATTAGGTCAGTTTTAAACAAGCTGACCTTAACTGCCTAAAGGACCTCCTGGTGAAAGCTTCAAGTATAGAGTTGGGATGCAGATTTGAAGCCTGGGGAAACACTAGCACTGTGGATATGAATTCAGTTTACTGATGACAGTTAAAACTCAAGAGTTAATAAGGATGGAAAGAAGGAGAAGGAGAAGGAGAAGGAGGAGAAGAGAACATGAAAGTCAAGAACAAGATAGATAGTTACTACGAGGAAGAATTTTCCTGCACCTGACAACCAAAAAATTAAAAACTAGTATCCACTGTACTACCAGGTCACTAATGACTCTGCTTAGAACAAGGTTAGTGGAATAAAAGGAGAGAATGAGAAATTTCAGTGCGTTCAGAAACGAGTGGCCATCTGGAAGTGGAGAAAGTTGATGATTCCTCCAAGAGTGGTTATGAAGGGAAGGTGTCAGGAAGACAGAGTCATGGGTAGGAATTTTAGGACAATAGGTTTATTCAAGTATTAGTTCCCTTCAGTACTATAAAGAGCCACACTAATTCTATGCTCTAATAAACCAAGTTAAGAAACATCTTTTTAAAAACTATTATTAGGGAATTCCCTGGTTGTCCAGTGGTTAAAACTCCACACTGCCACTGCAGGGGGCGTGGGCTCCATCCCTGGTCAGGGAACTAAGATCCCACATGCCTCATGCAGCGGCAAACAACAACAACAGCAGCAACGCTCTAGTCACCATCAATACCACATTCTCCTGGTATTTCTCTTCCATTCCTGATTTTCCCCCATCTCTTTTGCACACTGAAGTCTCCTCCTTACAGACCTCAAACGTTGGCTTCCTCAGAGCCACCTTTTATCCCACCGTATATTTTATCCCAAGGCCATCTCATCCATGCCCTACCCATGGCTTTGACTAATATCAACAAGCAGATGTCACCTCTAAGTTATAGATGTTCCAGTGCTCTCAGTAAATGAGGACACTATGTATGTACTGGTAAAGCTAAAAACTTGGGAACCTGCCTGAGGTATAGAAACCTTAGGCTTCATTCTCCCTCACTCCCCATTATCTGTCCATTAGCAAATCATATAGATTTTATCTCCTAAATAGTTCTTCATTCCCTATTCACAACTATAATCTCACCATAATCCCTGCAATGACCCTTTTGATTATCTCCTCTGATTTGTGTCCCTCTCCAAATCATTTTCCACACTGCACTCAGAGTGAACTTTAAAAAACACAAATCAGATCACATCTCCCTCTGCTCATAGCTCTTTAATGGTATCCTATTGTTCTTAGGAAAAAATACAAAATTGTTAATGAAGTCTACAAAATGCTGCATGATTTGACCCATATCTATTTCTCCAGCCTCATACTGTACCACCTTCCATCAGTCTATGGGCGGCAGCCCTTTCAGGGATTGAACATATACTACTTTCTGTGCTTGGAACCATCTTTTTTCCCTGGTTAATTCCTACTTGTCCTATCAGGTCTCAGATCAAAGATAATTTTACTAACAAAATTGGCCCTGACTACCCCTAACCTGGACCAAAAGTCCAGGTTAGGTACCCCCACTAATATCAGTGACTGTACATCAATATTTTGCCTTGAACACACCTCTCAGTTAACTATCTATTTGTCTGATTACTTGCTGGTGCCTTCACCCTTTAACTGGACTCTAATTATACACAAAGGGAAGCAAAATGTTTTGCCAATTACTGGATCCCAATACCTAGCTAGCATAGTACCTATAGAATGTACTTATTACTTGTTGAACAAATGGCATAGACCCAACTAGTGCATATAAAGAATATCACAATGAGTAAGAAACCATCAGTCTCACAGGCATAGGAAGGGTAGAGGGGGAGGACTAAAAGAATTTTCTACAGTAGAATTTAAATGTCCAAACAGGTCACAAAGTTTGATATCATTTTCTTTAAACAGTGAGCTATAAAGGTCTTTGGGAACTTCACTATTAATATTCAAAATATAAAATAAAATCCAACATACTACTTTAGGCAAGTTATCCTACAGATAAACAGACATGAATACATGAAACACAGTTATTATTTATAGCACTGTTTTGTATGCACACAAACACACATGTGTATGTGTATACGTATGTATTTTATGTGTAATCTTTCTAACACAAGATTAGAAACAACCTAAATATCCATCAACAGGGGAATGGTTATATAAAGTACACCATAAGAGGAAAATTATAGAGCTGTTTAAAAAAAAAAAAAGTTTTCAATGGAAAAATCTCCAAGAAGTGAAAAAACTGTAGAACAGGGGCTTCCCTGGTGGCACAGTGGTTAAGAATCCGCCTGCCAATGCAAGGGACACGGGTTCGAGCCCTGGTCCGGGAAGATCCTATATGCCGCGGAGCAACTAAGCCCGCGTGCCACAACTACTGAGCCTGTGCTCTAGAGCCCGTCAGCCACCACTACTTAAGCCCACGCACCTAGAGCCCGTGCTCCGCAACAATAGAAGCCACCGCAATGAGAAGCCCGCACACCGCAACAAAGAATAGCCCCCATCCACCACAACTAGAGAAAGCCCGTGCACAGCAACAGAGCCAACACAGCCAAAAATAAAAATTAATTAAATAAATAAAATTTTCAACCCCCCCCAAAAAACCCTGTAGAACATACATACAATATGCTATGTTTACGTTAAACTAAATCAAAGGGGGTAGGGAGATGAAACTATATAGTTGGATTTACATAAAGAAAGTCTAGAAAGAAACATTAATAACAGCTGGTTACTTTTTGAAAGGAGAGGTAAAGAGTGGGGCAGACCAGAGATTTTTTTAATCTTGTGTGTATATAACCAATTTAAAACCTAAAACACATATATTAAAACTACAGTAAAATCACAAACTATCTTAACAGGAAAGAGGGAGCTCAAAATGAAGTTTGAGCCCTTATCTTACACCACTTTTTTTTTTGGCGGTATGCGGGTCTCTCACTGCTGCGGCCTCTCCCGTTGTGGAGCACAGGCTCCGGACGCGCAGGCTCAGCGGCCATGGCTCACGGGCCCAGCCGCTCCGCGGCGTGTGGGATCTTGCCGGACTGGGGTACGAACCCGCATCCCCTGCATCGGCAGGCGGACTCTCAACCACCGCGCCACCAGGGAAGCCCCTTATACCATTTTAAAGTTAAGACATGTAAGATTCATACAGAACAACCAAATAAGTAACAAACTTTAGTAACTATAGAGAATAGTCTAAATCAAGACTTTAAAATTCAAAATGACTTATAAGCAATCTTTATAACTGTTTCAGCTTTAAAACTAACAAAAATGATACAAACCTGAAGACTGAAGTAGAAAAACATAAATATACTGAAAAGTGATTCTGGACAATGTAGACTTTAGCTAATAAGCCTAACATTTTCTGGCATCTACAGATAGAATAATTGAGAATTTTTAAATCATAGAGTAAAATAAAACAAACCTTAAAAAAAAATCCAGAAAAGACAAAATACATAATAACAATTCATTAACAAAATGCTCAAAGGTAAGAATGAATTATTACTAACGGAAACTGCAAGTTGACAATTCCATACCGTATTTTATCATGTATAATCAACTGCAAGTATTACCTTTCATTTTTGAGTGTGTGTTAATCAACGGATCAGAACAAATCCTGCAGGGCCACCAAGGGCGTCTCTTGAATTTTGCCCAGATGAGATCTCCAACTTCATACTTCAGTGGCGTAGCCTTTTTCTTGGGCTGACACTTGAAACAGACAAAACATGGGGCATCAATAAAAATCAGAACCTTTTGAAACAACATATCATCTTTCCACTAGCCTTCTGAGAAAGCATTACCAATGAATACTAGATGAAAACACTCCAGCTTAACCACAATTACAAAATAAGTACAATTAAAAATTACTGTGTTAACTATTTATAACACAGCGCTTTATAAAGTCAGTAGTAGCTCTCAATTTACATTTGCTTTACGTAAGTAAACTACCTACATTCTAGGAAAATAAATAAGCTATTTCAAATTTTTAAAGAGCTAAAAACTGAAATAATAGATAAACAGAATCATCCCAAGGAAAAGATATCTTTGCCCAAGTCCTTGGATCACAACACAACAGGGGTGGGGGGTGGGGGGTGGAAGAAATTTAACAATGTCAAGAGACTCTGATACCACTACATATGCCAACTTTATCTCAGTAAACTGGGGGAAGGGGAGACTGTGGTCCCTTCTGCAGGTGATACTCTACATCCTTCTCAAACACAGACATTCTTATTAATTAATTTACAATAATGGCCTACTGAAATAATCCTGAAAGCTACAGGCTAGATTCTGGCAATGTCAGCACAACTGACATATTTTTCCCAGGACGTGCAAGAGAGGCTGCATCCAGAACAGTACACTGCCCAACTCCAAGGGATACCATTGAAGCACAACACAATATGAATCAAGCTCCCTGGACATATCCAATGCAGAGACCCTGGCTGCATCTTTTCTCCAAAAATAATACCTAATTAATCTGCAATCCAAATGCTTCCATCTCAGCTCTAAACCTATACCCATGCCTTTAACACCGCATCAACAGTACGGAGGTCTCCTGCCCTCGGAGAGGAAGATGGCTTTGTGTTTAGTAGGACTGAGCTCCCCCCGCAGCCATAAACCACACAAAGGAGTTCACATGTGCTGAGCTGTTTCTGGGTAGCTAAAAGCAGCACCTAAGGTACTTGGACAAAGGACAACCTACTCCATTTACTCCAAGGGGGCATACAAATATTATGATTTTCTATAAATGCTATGTCCTAAAAAAGGCTTGGTGAGTTCCTCCCTCAGACTCAGTCGTCCCTCCTTAATGCCTAAAACAGTACCCACCTAGTACATATTAAGTGTCCAATAAAGAATATGCTGCATGAATTGACTGAAATCATTCAAATAAAAATGATGAGTAATACCTGGGGCTCAAGGATATCAAAGTATTGGGCTCAATTCAATGATTTGTAAGTTACCAGTCAACTTTAAGACTGTGCATTCAGAGAGAAGTAAATCTCACAGAATACCCTTATTGAAAATAGTGTCATTAGTTCTTCATGTATATAGAGTTACTCGGAAATGAGACAGAAACTACAACTTTTAAAACATTTTTTTTTGAAAAGCAAGCCCCAAGGGCCATTTTTGCCTGTTATCATTCTGTAAGTTGTCAGAAAAAAAAATTACTTCAGAGCTAGTTGGCTTTGAAACTTTAAAACCATGATACCAAGATGGAATAGAAAACTCTTTTACATGCCCCTGTACTGAAAACTACAATTTAAGTAGGTTCCCATAAATTTCGGATATAATCTGGTTTGTAATCATTTATTTGGCAATCATTGATAAATATGGACTTGCTTATTTATCTGAGTCCTAAACGACTTTAAATATACTACCATTTACTTGATGTCTGCTATATACCAGGCACTGTTCCTCCTTTAATCCTCTTAAGGTAGATACTATATTATTACTCCTATGTTACTATATGCCTATAGTCATATAGTTATGTAGTAGGTAGCAGAGACAGGATTCAAACCTGGGCAGTCCAACTCAGGATCCCAAACTCTCAACTACTATCCCAATAACAATAAAACCCCATGATTATTACATGCTTTATGACAAATTCAGCCATAATCAATCTATAACATGATACTGGTTCTGTCTTTGCCATATATTACTACTACAAAGTGACTGTAGTAGTAATATATCAGGAATATATCAGTGATCAGGAAGTAAAGCCATAAAACACAAGGCTTCAATAACAGATGGATAAGAAAGACCATGAGTGGTACTGCTTAAAGCCAGAAGCCAGAATCACACAAAGCAGTAATGAGCTGTCTTCTGACTCTATCACAAATTGTGTCACCTTAAACAAGTCAGTTAATTCAGCATCAGCACCCTAAGACATAATAAAACCAGGAAAGAAACACTTGCTCTACCACGAACCATGAAAATGAAAATAACTATTAATTCTACTCCCAATATTTTAACCCAAAGGAAATAATCCAAAAAAGTAAAAGAACTGTAAAAAGATATCTAAAGCAGTTATTTATGACAACAAAAAGTTAACATCCTAGACAACCTATGGAATGAGAGAGAATATTTGCAAACAATGTGACTCTATATTACAAAATATACAAACAGCTCCTACAACTCAATGACAAAAAACAAACAACCCAATCAAAAAATGGGCAGAAGATCTAAACAGACATTTCTCCAAAGACATACAGATGGCCAACAGGCACATGAAAAAATGCTGAACATCACTAATTATTAGAGAAATGCAAATCAAAACTACAATGACGTACCATCTCACACCAGTCAGAATGGCCATCATTAAAAAGTCTACAGGGACTTCCCTGGTGGCGCAATGGTTAACAATCCGCCTGCCAATGCAGGGGACAAGGGTTCGATCCCTGGTCCGGGAAGATCCCACATGCCGCAGAGCAACTAAGCCCGTGCGCCACAACTACTGAGCCTGCACTCTAGAACCCGCGACCCACAACCACTGAGCTCGCGTGCCACAACTACTGAAGCTCACATGCCTAGGGCCCATGCTCTGCACCTCCACAACAAGAATAGCCACCACAACGAGAAGCCTGCGTACCACAAGGAAGAGCAGCCCCCGCTTGCCACAAGTAGAGAAAGCCCACACACAGCAATGAAGACCCAATGCAACCAAAAATAAATAAATAAAAATAAAAATTGGAAGAAAAAAAGAATGGATCAGATTCTACATAAAAAATAATAATAATAATAATAATCCGCCTGCCAATGCAGGGGACACAGGTTCAAGCCCTGGTCCGGGAAGATCCCACATGCCACGGAGCAACTAAGCCCATGTGCCACAACTACTGAGCCTGCGCTATAGAGCCCGGGAGCCACAACTACTAAAGCTCACGCACCTAGAGCCTGTGCTCCACAACAAAGAGAAGCCACCACAATGAGAAGCCCATGCACTGCAACAAAGAGTAGCCACCACTCATTGCAACTAGAGAAAGCCTGCACGCAGCAACAAAGACCCAATGTAGCCATAAATAAATAAATAAATAAATAGTCTACAAATAATGAATGCTGGAGAGGTGTGGAGAAAAGGGAACAACCCTCCTACACTGTTGGTGGGAATGTAAATTGGTACAGCCACTATGGAAAACACAATGAAGGTTTCTCAAAAAACTAAAAATAGAGTTGCCATATGATCCAGCAATCCCACTCCTGGGCAAATATCCAGAAAAAACTCCAATTTCAAAAGATATATGCACCTCAGTGTTCACTGCAGCACTATTTACAATAGCCAAGACACGGAAGCAACCTAAATGTCCGTCGACAGATGAACGGATAAAGATGCGGTATACATATAAAATGGAATTCCATGCAGCCATAAAAAAGAATGAAGTAATGCCATTTGCAGCAACCTGGATGGACCTAGAGAAAGACAAGTATCATATGATATCACTTATATGTGGAATCTAAAAAATGATACAAATGAACTTATTTACAAAACAGAAACAGACTCACAGACATAGAAAACAAACTTACAGTTACCAGAGGGGAAAGAGGGGGTGGATAAATTAGGAGTTTGTGATTAACAGATACAAACTACTGTATATAACATAGATAAACAAGGTCATACTGTATAGCACAGGGAACTATATTCAATACCTTGTAATAAACTAAATTAGAAAAGAATCAGAAAAAGAATGTGTTTGTGTATAATTGTATCACTTCGCTGTACACCAGAAACACAACGTTGTAAATCACCTATACTTCAATTTTTTTTAAAAAAGTTAACATCCAACAAGGGACCTGTTAAACAAATTATGCTGAAAACTCCATGAAATATGCAAAGTGCAGATGAAGTTAAGGAATACTGAAAATGTAATACACAGCCACACATATGATATACCAACTATTTAGAAACTATGCCAAAACTATGATTAAAAAAAGTCACTGAGAAACACAAATAAAAGTTTCATTAAATTAAAGGTATCATGGGTAAAGATTTTCATAAACCTGAGACATTAATTTCCTCCTTACTATTTAATTCATTTACCAGGATGACCAAATAAAACAATATATACAAACTTATTGGGGGAAAATGTCTATACAAATACATATTATTAATGAACAGCAACATCCATTTATATACTAATTTTTTAGTATATAAAAAATTAGAAACAGGCAAGAAGTCCAGACCAAAGTGAGGCTTCCAAACATGAAAATAGAGAAAATAACAAGGGAAAATTAAAGGTGGAAAAAAAAGGAATATGACTCTTCTCTTCAGAAGAGCTTAAAAATCTCACATGGGAAAGAAAGACTCCAAAATAACTCCTTGTAAAGCCCATAATTCAACTAAACACCTGCATACAAAGCTCAACAAGAAACACAAAGATGAATTCCTGTTTTAAGGCACTTGGAGAATATCAGGGAAGACTAGAGTGAACAAATGTCAATGTGAGCTTAGACTGGCCGGATAGGCGCATTTCAGAACAGCTTTCCCTAATATCTCTGTATGTCCAGTTGGATGAAACATATTGGTGCTAATTCCCTGGTCAGGGAACTAAGATCCCGTATGTCTGCGGGGCGTAGCCAAAAACCAAATTTTTAAAAAATACAAAATTTAAAAAAAAATGTTACACTAGAAAATGTTTAACACCAAAGAAGGCAGTAACAAAGGATTAGAGGAACAAAAATACAAGACATAAAAAACAAAGAGGAAAATGACAGATATCAATCCTACCTTATCACTATTTACATAAAATGTATATGGATTTAAAATTCAAAGGCAGAAACTGACAGAAGAGATTAAAAAATATTATACAACTACACTGTCTAGAAGACACACTTCAGATCAAATTCAAAAAAGGGACTGAAAGAGGATGAAAAAGAAACAACATGCCAACAGTAACACACGGAAGGAAGTAACAAAAGTGGGGACATAAGTACTGATCCTATAGAAATAAAAAGGATTATGAGAGCAGTAGCAACAGTTGTACACCAACAAATAGGATAACTCGGATGAAACAGATGAAGTCCTAAAAACACAAAACCTACCAAGACTAAATGACATAGAAACAGAATATGTGAATAGACCTATAGCTAGTAAGGAGACTGAATCAGTTGTGAGTAATCAAAAAATCTCCCCACAAAGAAAAGCCCTGTAGGGACTTCCCTGGCGGTCCAGTGGTTAAGGTTCTGCACTTTTAATGCAGGGGGCACGGGGTTAAATCCCTGGTCTGGAAACTATGGTCCCGCATGCCGTGAGGCGTGGCAAAAAAAAAAAAAAAAAGCCCTGGACCCAGTGGCTTCCCTGGTAAATTGTACCAAACATTTAAAGAACTAACACCACTCCTTCTCAAACTTTTCGAAAAAAACTAAAGAGGAATAAACTCTAACTTACTGTTTGAGGACAGCATTACTGATACCAAAGTCAGACAAAGAAAAAGCTACAGACCAATATCCTTTTTTATAAGTTATTTTTATTTATTTATTTATTTTTGGCTATGCTGGGTCTTCATTGCTGCGCGCAGGCTTTCTCTAGTTGCAGTGAGTGGGGGCTACTGCTCGTTGCAGTGCGCAGGCTTCTCATTGCGGTGGCCTTTGCTGCAGAGCACAGGCTCCAGGCATTCAGGCTTCAGTAGTTGCAGCTTGCGGGCTCCGGAGTGCAGGCTCAGTAGTTGAGGCACACTGGCTTAGCTGTTCCGCGGCATGTGGGATCTTCCCAGACCAGGGCTCGAGCCCATGTCCCCTGCACTGGCAGGCAGATTCTTAACCACTGAGCCACCAAGGAAGTCCTAGACCAATATCCTTTATAAAGACTGATGCAAAAATCCTCAACAAAATTCAGCAAAACAAGTTGAACATCATATTAAAAAACCATAATATAAGTATCAATCATTGTTCTGAACAGCTGAAACTAATATAATGCTATTATGTCATTATATCTCAATTAATAAAAAACAACCAAAACAAAACAAAACACCATGACCAAGTGGGATTTATTACTGTAACACAGGACTGTTCAACATATGAAAATAGATAAATTTAATACACCACATTCACAGAATGAAGGATAAAAATCACATGATCATCACCACTGATGCAGAAAAGGCATTTAATAAAATTCAATGCTCATTCATGATTAAAAAAATACTCAACAAACTAGGATTAGAAGAAAACTACCTGGGACTTCTCTGGTGGCGCAGTGGTTAAGAATCTGCCTGCCAACGCAGGGGACACGGGTTTGAGCCCCGGTCCAGGAAGATCCCATGTGCCTCGGAGCAATTAAGCCCGTGTGCCACAACTACTGAGCCTGCGCTCTAGAGCCCGCGAGCCGCAACTACTGAGCCCGCCTGCCCCAACTACTGATACCTGCGTGCCTGGAGCCCATGCTCCGCAACGAGAAGCCTGTGCAGCACAACAAAGAGTAGCAGCCGCTCGCCGCAGCTAGAGAAAACCCGTGCACAGCAACGAAGACCCAATGCAGCCAAAAATAAATAAATAAATATTTTAAAAAAGGAAAAAAGAAGAAGAAAACAACCTAAACATAATAAAAGCCATATATGAAAAATCCATAGAGCATACTGCTGAATGGTGAAAGACTGAAAGTTTTCCCTCTAAGATCAGGAACACAGCAAGGACGCCAGCTTTCTCCACTTCTATTCAACATAATACTGGATGTTCTAGCCAGAGCAACTACACAAGAAATAAGAGGCAACAAAATTGGAAAGGAAAAAGTAAAAATATCTCTATTCACAGGTCTTATATGTAGAAAATCCTAAAAATTACACACACACACACACACACACACACACACACACACACAACCTTATAGAACTAATGTATGAATTCAGCAAAGTATGAAGATACAAAGTCAACACACAAAAATCAGTTGAATTTCTATAAATCAATAATGAAGACTCGGGCTTCCCTGGCGGCGCAGTGGTTAAGAATCCACCTGTCAATGCAGGGTACACGGGTTCGAGCCCTGGTCCAGAAGACCCCACATGCCGCGGAGCGACTATGCCTGTGCATCACAACAACTGAGCCTGCACTCTAGAGCCCGCGAGCCACAACTACAGAAGCCCACACGCCTAGAGCCCGTGTTCTGCAACGAGAAGCCACTGCAATGAGAAGCCCGTGCACCGCAACGAAGAGTAGCCCCCACTCGCCGCAACAAGAGAAAGCCCACACCCAGCAACAAAGATCCAACTCAGCCAATAATTAATTAATTAATTAATAAAAAAAAAAGAAAGTCAATGTGACCTACAAAATAGGAAGAAATAAAGTCAAAAAAATGATTCAGGGAGAGGAAGACATGTCTTTTTTTTTTTTAATAGTAATCTTTTATTTACTTATTTATTTATATTTTTATTTTTGGCTGTGTTGGGTCTTCATTTCTGTGCGAGGGCTTTCTCTAGTTGCGGCAAGCGGGGGCCACTCTTCATCGCGGTGCGCGGGCCTCTTCACTATCGCAGCCTCTCTGGTTGTGGAGCACAGGCTCCAGACACGCAGGCTCAGTAGTTGTGGCTCACGGGCCTAGTTGCTGCGTGGCATGTGGGATCTTCCCAGACCAGGGCTCGAACCCATGTCCCCTGCATTAGCAGGCAGATTCTCAACCACTGCGCCAGGGAAGCCCAAGACATATCCTATTATGCCCTTTTACTGTGAGTGAGATAGAAGTCTTTGAAGGGCTGATATTTTAAAAGGATCACTCTGACTGCCATGGTAAAAACAGCCTTAGGGTGCTAGGGTGAAAAGCAGAGCGACCACTCCAGATGAGATGTAATAGTTATGTGAACCTAGCTGGGATTGGGGGAGGGGGGGCACGAAGCAGGAAGAGCCAGTGAAATTTGCTGATGGATTGGATGTGTATGCTACAGAAACAGAGAAATCAAGGATCATTCCTTTATAACTTAAATACTGCAATGATGGAGTTCCCATTTATTAAAATAGAGAAGACTACAGGAAAAGCAGGTTTGGGGAAGTACATCCGGAATCTGGTTTTGAACAAGTATAACACTTCAATTTCACAACCTAATGAAAAAGTCAAGAAAGCCAATGTATATATGATTCTGGAGTTCTGAAGATCCAGACTAGAGAGAACTTTGCGGAGTCTTGATGACAAAAGATCATCAAGAAAGTGAGTACAGGGACTTCCCTGGTGGCGCAGTGGTTAAGAATCCACCTGCCAGTGCAGGGGACACAGGTTCGATCCCTGGTCTGTGAAGATCCCACATGCCGCGGAGCAACTAAGCCCGTGCACCACAACTACTCAGCCCGCGCTCCACAACTACTGAAGCCTGTGTGCCTAGAGCCCGTGCTCCAGAACAAGGGAAGCCACTGCAACGAGAAGCCTGTGCGCTGCAACAAAGAGGAGCCCCGGCTCGCCACAACTAGAGAAAGCCTGTGCACAGCAATAAAGACCTAACGCAGCCAAAAATATAAATTAATTAATTAATTTTTTTTTAAGTGAGTATAGTAGAGAAAGGTGCCTGAGGACTAAGTCCTGAGGGGTAGAAACAGGTAAGGATTCTTTTTAAGCTCTGCTAGAATTGCTTGGCCAACATATTCCCCAAAACTCCCTGGCTTGGGAACGGGCACTAAATTTGGGACAAGGATAGCATATCAGAATTTAGTCACAGAGTATTATATTTCAAAGCTATAGTTCTTAAAAAAAAAAAAAAGCTATAGTTCTCTAAGCAACTTTCAGATTACCAGTTAATCTCCCACATATCCAGATTTTGGAAAGGGGGCACACTTTGGCTATTCAAAACAAATATTCTGGTACAATGGAAGTGTCTCTTTCTCCAACATTTATCCGTCATGGTGTCATGAACTGCTGTTAGTCTATTCAGAAACTGGGTACGCTAACAAATTTGGTTTCATGAAAGCTATGGAGTTAACCCTAGGTTCTAGGGAAGGGTCACAGACCAACCTTCCTCTCTGCCTCCCTTGGCTCTGCCTTCAACCTTTCTAAGCACAAGTGAAAATGGAACCCACTTTTAATGTTTTATTACTGTGTGTTAGAAACATCCCCAGCCATTTTCGTTTTATTTTTTTTAATTTTTGTTTGTTTGTTTGTTTTTATTTTTGGCTGTGTTGGGTCTTCGTTGCTGTGCGCGGGCTTTCTCTAGTTGTGGTGAGCCCGGGCTACTCTTCATTGCAGTGCACGGGCTTCTCATTGTTGTGGCTTCTCCTGTTGCGGAGCACAGGCTCTAGGCACACAGGCTTCAGTAGTTGTGGCACATGGGCTCAGTAGTTGTGACTTGCAGGCTCTTGAACACAGGCTCAGTAGTTGTGGTACACAGGCTTAGTTGCTCCGCGGCATGTGGGACCTTCCCGGGCCAGGGCTTGAACCTGTGTCCCTTGCATTGGCAGGCAGATTCTTAACCACTGCACCACCAGGGAAGCCCCCCCAGCTATTTTCAATTATTTTCGATTGAAGCATTCATAGTCATGTGTGAGTGCTCAAAATCATTCTAGGGTCCCCAGCCCTCTTCAAAGATAGTTTTAAAAAAAAACAAAACAGGGGCTTCCCTGGTGGCGCAGTGGTTGAGAGTCCGCCTGCCGATGCAGGGGACACGGGTTCGTGCCCCGGTCCGGGAAGATCCCACATGCCGCGGAGCGGCTGGGCCCGTGAACCATGGCCGCTGTGCCTGCGCGTCCGGAACCTGTGCTCCGCAACGGGAGAGGCCACACAGTGAGAGGCCTGCGTACCGCAAAAAAAAAAAAAACAAAAAAACAAAAAACAAAAAACAAAACAAAATAACTCTCCAACCCAGTCTCACAACAGTATTTCATTCAAGTCAGAATTGAAGAGGGTTAAAAGTGCATCTCAACCACATCACACACTGAGTAACTGCTAAGTAAAATTACTAAGTATAGTGATCTAGCCAGCTACATTTGGTTACAATAAAACTCAGGCACTCTGCTGAACACTTAATACTGAATTATCTCTGATGTCACAGTAGCTTCTAAGAATAGAGTAGGAGTGTGTTTTTCTCCATATCATGCATGCAAAAACTGAGGCAGAAATTAAGTCATTTGCCCAGGTTCACAAAACTAGTACTAAAATATCAATGCAGGGATTCAAACCTGACTCCAATAAAAATGCTTTTAGGGCTTCCCTGGTGGCGCAGTGGTTGAGAATCTGCCTGCCAATGCACGGGACACGGGTTCAAGCCCTGGTCTGGGAAGATCCCACGTGCCACGGAGCAACTAGGCCCGTGAGCCACAACTACTGAGCCTGCGCATCTGGAGCCTGTGCTCCACAACAAGAGAGGCCGCGATAGTGAGAGGCCCACGCACCGCGATGAAGAGTGGACCCCACTTGCTGCAACTAGAGAAAGCCCTCGCACAGAAACGGAGACCCAACACAGCCAAAAATAAAATAAATAAATAAAACTTAAAATTAAAAAAAAAATGCTTTTAACATTGCACCAGTCTATTCTCAGAAGATAAACCAGAATTTTCTTTACACAGGATTCTACACTTTACATATGAATTTCCAAAATATTTAAATATAACTCACATCCCCCCAAATATCTTGGAAATTCAATATTCCCCTATCAAGAACAACTAACTTAAGAGAATTCCCCGGCGGTCCAGTGGTTAGGACTCGGGGCTGTCACTGCCAGGGCCCGGGTTCAATCCCTAGTCGGGGAACTAGTAAGATTCCACAAGCTGCACAGCGAGGCCAAGAAAAAAAACACACACACACACACATTAACTAACTTTAAAAAGTCTATTCACACAAGCAAAGTCACTGTAGCTGTTCTGCAGCTGTCAACACATTTTCTGGTTTGCCAAGAGCCTTTTCTTCAGCCACGGAGGGCAGTGACTAAAATCTCAGAAACAAGCAACTATACTTGAATTTAAAAAAAAGAAAAGAAAAAATACCTCAGAAATGATTTGAGAGAACATGGCATACTTTAGAAAAACTGTACTTTAAATGTAACTTAATCTCTTCACTTTTTAAATGATGGAAGAAACGAAAATAATCTAGATGTTGGACACAGACTTGGCTAATTACAGAACACCTATACATTTGAATGCTATACAGAAATTTTATACATATATACTAAGGGAAAAGGCATGTAATACAATGATCTCAAATCTTACAGAGATACATTTTCATACACAAACATACACAAAAAATGTCTGGAAGGATAGAGGTCAGAATGATAAATGGATCTGTGGATACTGTCAAGTGATTTTTGGCTTATCTACATTTTCTAATTTTTGTACACTGAACATGTATTATGTGCATAGTTTTTTTAAAATGAGATAAAACTCACATAACACAAAACCACCTTTTTAACCACTTTAAAGTATCCAATTTCATGGTTTTTAGTATATCTTGCATACTATTTTAAAGTAAATTTTAACACACATTTCCTTTGAAGGGAAAAATAAAAATGTATAGAAATGCAGCAAGACAGAATTTCCTACCACAGTGAGAAAAGTGCACCAAAGAAATAAGCTTTTTTTTTTTTTTTTTTTTTGCGGTACACGGGCCTCTCACTGTTGTAGCCTCTCCCGTTGCGGAGCACAGGCTCTGGACGCGCAGGCTCAGCGGCCATGGCTCACAGGTCCAGATGCTCCGCGGCATGTGGGATCTTCCCGGACCGGGGCACAAATCCGTGTCCCCTGCATCGGCAGGCGGACTCTCAACCACTGCGCCACCAGGGAAGCCCAAGAAATAAGCATTATAATCCTCTGAACTGCCTGCCTTGATAAATATCTGAAAGTGCTTTTGTCTCTGTGCCTCATTTGTATCATCTGTAAAATGGGGACAATTAATAATGCCTACTTCACAGGGCTACCGGAAGTATTGAATAAGCTAATATGTAAACATTATTTTATTTATTTATTTATTTTTGGCTGCGTTGCGTCTTCGTTGTTGCGCGTGGGCTTTCTCTAGTTGCGGCGAGCGGGGGCCATTCCTCACTGTGCCGCAAGAGCCTCTCATTGCAGTGGCTTCTGTTGCTGCAGAGCACAGGCTCTAGGCGCATGGGCTTCAGCAGTTGTTGCACACGGGCTTAGTTGCTCCGCGGCATGTGGGATCCTCCCCGACCAGGGCTCGAACCCATGTCCCCTGCATTGGCAGGCAGACTCTCAACCGCTGTGCCACCAGGGAAGCCTCCTATGTAAACATTATTAATATGTTAAGTACCAGTAGCTGGTAATGTGTTAGCACTATAGGTGTTAACTTACATTACTTCAAAACCCTGATATCAGAAACTTGTTCTTCCTCCTCTATTCAAACCTGATTCTACCCTAAGTTGCAACATTTAAGGGCTCTATTTATTTTTTATGTTAATTAGTATAAAGGTATCATTTTAAGAGCACAGTGTAATGGTTAAAAACCTAGGCTCTCTGAAATCATACTTCATAAAGTTATAAAGCGCCTAACACATAGTTACAACTCAAAAAGCAGCTGCTGTAACATTATTCACTGTATTTCTTTGAAAAGGTACATTTAAACTACTTTAAGGATTAATATGGCAGTATAGGCACTTAACCTCCATTTAACACTATGTTTACAAAAATATTTCAATTTCCAAATAACTGACCTAAAAATATTTAAGTAGTAACACAATTCCAATGCTGTTACATGATCTATATGGTATTATAACATTAAAAATGAACGTCCTCTCTGAGGGATAAACTATTCCCAAACAGAATATGAAAGACAGAGGGACCAAATGACTTGTCTAAGACTATGAGATAAAGCAGGGTAAGAAGATAAATATCTGGGCTTCCCTGGTGGCGCAGTGGTTGAGTCTGCCTGCCGATGCAGGGGACGTGGGTTTGTGCCCCGGTCCGGGAAGATCCCACATGCCGCGGAGCGGCTGGGCCCGTGAGCCATGGCTGCTGAGCCTGCGCGTCCGGAGCCTGTGCTCCGCAACAGCAGAGGCCATAGCAGTGAGAGGCCCGTGTACCGTAAAAAAAAAAGAAGATAAATATCTATACTATTCTGTGCATTTGTAATTCACTAAATCTTTAAAGTCTTAATCCCTTATATACATTACATTTGCTTACAATTAAATGAGGAATTATACACACTGCCAGAATAGAGAAATGCATGGGCTTAATTTCTGCTATGCTCTTAAACCACCTGTGAGACTCTGGACAGTTACTTTACCTCTCTGAGCTTGTTTCTTTGCTTGTGAAAGTAGTATAATAATGCCTCCAATTTTGTAGCAGGCTGTTTCAACTGAACAACTCTATTTTTAATTGAGTACAAGTTACCAAAAATAAATGATAGCTATGGTGGTCCAGTGGCTAAGAATCTGCCTTCCAATGCAGGGGACACGGGTTCAACCCCTGGTTGGGGAACTAAGACCCCACATGCCACAGGGCAACCAAGCTCACATGCCACAGCTACATAGCCCGTGTACCTCAACTAGAGAGAAGCCTGCGTGCCACAACAAAAGATCCCGAGTGCCGCAACTAAGACCTGACACAGCCATAAATAAATAAATAAATATTTTAAGTAAATAAATGATAGCTATTTTTAGTCAGTGATTACAATTCTTCTACCTTACAAGAATTGTGATTTCCTTTCCCAGTCTCAAACCAAAACTGCAAAGGAAATATTCAACTCCAGAATAGTATAAAAAGTAAAATACTATGTTAAGCATTTGCATTACTCCCACCTCACTCACAGCCACATAGCCTAATAAATACATGTGTGTATTCTAGTTGTCAACGATCTTTTAACATCCATTATATCATATGAATCTCAAAAACAACCAAGTAAGGTAGGCAGCACAGATTTTATTATCCCATATTTATGGCAGACAAGGAAACAGAGGCTCAGAGTGACCCTGTCAGAAGTCTAGAAGCCTTCAAGAAAAGGCAGGGATTAGAGGCCAGCATCTTCTGATCCCTACTCCACCACACCAACCACAGAACAAAAGAGTGAACTAGAGTACTTGAAGTCTCCTCCCACCAATCCTCTCTACCTGGTAGATGGGAGTCAGAGCTAGGTCTATTAACTTGCACTGAGAAGAAAGGGGGATCTGAGACTCATGTAAGAAAATCTAGCAACAAGTAGTTAGATAAATGGTTTCTGGCAGCATTACAATTTTAGCCTGCAGCAGGCTAAGGCAAAAGACTAAAGACTATTGTGTAAAACTTAATTGTTACTGAGTAAGAAATGACCCTTGCTTATTGGCTAGATTCAGGAACAATATATCAAAGAGAAAGCATGGACAATAGATCAAAGGGAATCACTGAAGTCTTGGAAAAGGACAGCGTAAAAGCAGGGAACTGGTCCAATGAAAGCTGGAAAGCAGAGCAGCTGCTAGGTTAGTCATGGAAACTGGTGTACTGAGGACCACACGGTAAGGTTGAGGCTAAGGAGACTATTAGTGAAAGCCCAGCCTGTATGTAGCATGAAGCTGCTCACAGAGGGCAGCCTGCTCAAGAGGTAGAACAGAAACATGCAGGCCAAGGCTTTCCTGCTAGCCCAGGCCTTTGGCTTTATGCCATAAGAATTTTCAGACCCACAATAAAACAGGGTTGGTGACAGTGCAGAACACAGGCCTGAAAGGGTGCAGCCCTCTACAACCCTAGAAGGCTTAAATTAAAGCAGGGAGGAGAGCTATACTCTCCAGCCTGACACAACAAAAGAAACTGTTGTATGCAGCTATGCCTGTATGTATGATTTAAACATTAGTTTGGGGCTATCCTTGGGCTCTTAATCTGGAGAATTTCAAAACAATGACCATAGGCATTTTCCCTACAATAGAAAATCTAGTGCCAAATCACTCCAACAAAAATCAATTTTACTCTGCATAGTCTTTCTGGCCATAAATTTTTCTTTCAATGTTTGAGAATCTACTATGCACCCAGCAATTCTCATTTATCATTACATCATATCACTGTTGGGTATGACCTGGGGCTTATTTTTCCTCTGACTTCTGCTTTAGTCTGAGCCTTTCAGGGATTTGTTTCTGAGTGCTAGAGGAAGCAGATCAATGGTTCTCAACCCCGGCTGTACATCAGAATCACCTGAGGAGTTATAAAATACAGAACCTCCTACCCACCCACAGGCCTGGAGATTCTGATTCAGTATGTATGGGGGGAGGCTCTTGGCATCCAATTTTTTTAAAAAGCTCCACAGGTGATTCTGATGAACAGCCAGGGTTGCAAACAAATGCATCATATAGTTAGTTAGTATTTTATTGTAATTACAGGTCTGAGTGAGTTTGTTTTTGGGGGGAGAAGAGGTAAGACAGGATAACAAAAAAAGAGGTATCCTGACACAAGCAAGAGGTAACTGACTAATTTCAACAGTCACACAGGAAAAAGGAAGCATTTATCTGATACCCCAAGTACCAGAAACTGCTAAGAATATTTATATATTTTGTTTTTCTTTTAAACCTCATACTGACAATGAGGCAGGTATTAATTACTATCTCCTTGTTATAGCTGTAGAATCTGAGGCTCAGAAATGGGAAGTGAGCTGGCCAAATGCCAAACAGAGCCATGTCTGTGTTCTGTTCAATCGCCTGTGCTCTTTACACTAGGTCACAACACAGAAAAATAAATAAAAACATCAGCCTTTAGTATTGGTAACTGTACTTAACCTCAACACAATTAGTGACCTTACACTCTTCATTCAATAAGGGAATTCTGCTCATAAACTCTCATGAGGCAAATGTTCCTCACAACACCTTTACCGCATAATTCAATTAACAGAAGATGCCTGTCTCTTCAAAAAAAACCGACACATCACATACATCTATGCTCCTTACTGTACTTCTTTACCTGGGTCAAAACTAATCAATGCTGTTAAAAGGCAAGTCACCAACGGATAATATTAAACTTAAGTCTAGAGTTAGCTCATGTGGAAAACACAGATACTTTCAGAAAACACAGTAAAACAATTTGTATATAGTCTTTTGCAATTAAAAAAAGAACAATTTTTACTCTAAACTTTACATGTACCTTACAAAAAAAAAAAACAACAGCTCTTTGCCACACCTAAGTGATTTTCTCAAGAGAACAAAAAGACTAGAACATCTGGCCTTCTATTCTAGTGTCTTTTCCCTAAAGCCATGCTGTCTTTCCAGTCTTAGTATCATACAACCCCATCCCTCATACAATGGAGAGGCCCAGGATGCAAGAATTTTGGTACAGGCTGTGGTGACCTACAGACTTCATACCTGGATTATTTTGAAGCAAATCCCCAGATACCATTCATAATATTTCAGTATGTATCTCCAAAGAAACTTTTAATTAACATTATCTACTACTAGACTATTCTAAAGAACAGAAATAATTTCATGACAGCCCAAACACAGGTAAGTGCCTTCCTTCCCCCTTGCCTCCTCCACATGTGACACCAACTTTTCTCCCCCTCTAACAATGTATTTTACATTTATTGGTTTAGGTGATCTCTCCCTCTGGACTTCTGAAAATCCTTCTCTTCAAACTCCATCCCAGGGACTTCCCTGGTGGTCGAGGGGTTAAGAATCTGCCTTCCAATGCAGGGGACGCAGGTTCGATCCATGGTATGGGAACTAAGATCGCACATGCCGCGGGGGCAACTAAGCCCTTACACCACATCTAGAGAGCCCTCGTGCCGCAACTACTGAGCCCATGCACTCTGCCACAACTAGAGAGAAGCCTGCACGCTGCAACGAAGACCCCATGTGCTGCAACTAAGTCTGGACACCGCCAAATAAATAAATAAATAAATATTTTAAAAAGAAGAAGAAAGAAACTCCATGCCAAAGGTAGTTTCCATTGTGTTCCTCAGAAAGTGTCCTGGAGAGTCCCCTCAGGTGCTGCCCAAGAGAGTGAGAAGAAAACCTGCCTGCTCTCTATCCCAAATTAAAGCAGCTCCATCTTTTTTCTGTTCTATACTGGTGTTCTGTATGAGATTCCATTTGAAGCTTAAAAGTAAAAAACCAAGTACAAGGGACTTCCTTGGTGGTCCAGTGGTAAAGAATCTGCCTTCCGGGCTTCCCTGGTGGTGCAGTGGTTGCGAGTCCGCCTGCCGATGCAGGGGACACGGGTTCGTGCCCCAGTCCGGGAAGATCCCACATGCCGCGGAGCGGCTGGGCCTGTGAGCCATGGCCGCTGACCCTGCGCTCTGCAACGGGAGAGGCCACAACAGTGAGAGGCCCGCGTACCACAAAAAAAAAAAAAAAAAGAATCTGCCTTCCAATGCAGGGGACGTGGGTTCGAGCCCTGGTCAGGGAACTAAGATCCCACATGCCACGGGGCAACTAAGCCTGAGTGCTGCAACTACTGAGCCCAACTACTGAGCTCAACGAGAGAGCCCGCATGCCGCAACTAAGACCCGGTGCAACCAAATAAATATTTTTTAAAAAATAAAATAAAATAGATAGGGAATTCCCTGGCAGTCCAGTGGTTAGAACTCTGATCTCACTGCTGAGGGTCCAGGTTCAATCCCTGGTCTGGGATCTAAGATACCCTAAGCCATGCAGTGCAGCAAAAAAAAAAAAGAAAGAAAGAAGAAAAAAAAAGAAATAGATTACCAACAAGGACCTACTATATAGCACAGGGAACTCTGCTCAGTGCTCTGTAATAACCTAAATGGGAAAAGAATTTGAAAAGAATAGATACATGTATATGTATAACTGACTCACAACATCGTTTATCAACTCCACTCCAATATAAAATAAAAATTTTTTAAATCCAGTTATTAAGATCTTTTTATATTAAAAAACAGCAGGGGGACAAGCCTCTTAAGATAGCCTCATCCACCAGAGGGCAAACAGCAGAAGAAAGAAGAACTACAGTCCTGCAACCTGTGGAACAAAAACCACATTCACAGAAAGACAGACAAGATGAAAAGGCAGAGGGCTATGTACCAGATGAAGGAACAAGATAAAACCCCAGAAAACAACTAGATGAAGGGGAGATAGGAAACCTTTCACTAAAAGAATTCAGAATGATAGTGAAGATGATCCAGGACCTGGGAAAAAGAATGGAGGCAAAGACCAAGAAGATGCAAGAAATGTTTAACAAAGACCTAGAAGAATTAAAGAACAAACAAACAGATGAACAATACAATAACTGAAATGAAAAATACACTAGAAGGAATCAATAGCAGAATATCTGAGGCAGAAGAAAGGATAAGTGACCTGGAAGACATAATGGTGGAATTCTCTGCCATGGAACAGAATAAAGAAAAAAGAATGAAAAGAAATGAAGACAGCCTAAACGCAACAACATTCACATTATAGGGGTCCCAGAAGGAGAAGAGAGAGAGAAAGGACCAGAGAAAATATTTGAACAGATTATAGTCGAAAACTTCCCTAACATGGGAAAGGAAAGCACAGAGAGTCCGAGGCAGGATAAATACAAGGAGAAACACGCCAAGACACATAGCAATCAAATTGACAAAAATCAAAGACAAAGAAAAATTACTGAAAGAAACAATGGAAAAACGACAAATAACATACAAGGAAACTCCCATAAGGTTAACACCTGATTTCTCAGCAGAAACTCTACAAGCCAGAAGGTAGTGGCATGATTTATTTAAAGTGATGAAAGGGAAGAACCTACAACCAAGATTACTCTACCCAGCAAGGATCTCATTCAAATTTGACGGAGAAATCAAAAGCTTTACAGACAAGCAAAAGCTAAGAGAATTCAGCACCACCAAACCAGCTCTACAACAAATGCTAAAGGAACTTCTCTAAGTGGGAAACACAAGAGAAGAAAAGGACCTACAAAAAACAAACCCATAACAAGAAAGAAAATGGTAATAGGAACATACATATTGATAATTATCTTTTTTTTTTTTTTTTTTTTTTTGCGGTATGTGGGCCTCTCACTGTTGTGGCCTCTCCCGTTGCGGACGCGCAGGCTCAGCAGCCATGGCTCACGGGCCCAGCCGCTCCGCGGCACGTGGGATCTTCCTGGACTGGGGCACGAACCCGCGTCCCCTGCATCGGCAGGCGGACTCTCAACCACTGCGCCACCAGGGAAGCCCATTGATAATTATCTTAAATGTGAAAGGATTAAATGCTCCAACCAAAATACACAGGCTTAAAAAAAAAAGACACAGGCTTGCTATAATGGATACAAAAACAAGACCCATATATATGCTGTCTACAAGAGACCCACTTCAGATGTAGGGACACACAGACTGAAAGTGAGAGGATGGAAAAAGATATTCCATGCAAATGGAAATCAAAAGAAAGCTTGAGTAGCAATATTCATATCAGATAAAATAGAGTTTAAAATAAAGAATGCTACAAGAGACAAGGAAGGACACTACGTAATGATCAAGGGATCAATCCAAGAAGAAGATATAACAATTACAAATATACATGCACCCAACATAGGAGCACCACAATACATAAGGCTAACAGCTATAAAACAGGAAATCGACAGTAACATAATAATAGTGGGGGACTTTAACTCCTCACTTACACCAATGGACAGATCACCCAAACAGAAAATTAATAAGGAAACACAAGCTTTAAATGACACAATAGATCAGATAGATTTAATTGATATTTATAGGACATTCCACCCAAAAACAGCAGACTACACTTTCTTCTCAAGTGCACATGGAACATTCTCCAGGATACATCATATCTTGGGTCACAAATCAAGCCTCAGTAAATTTAAGAAAATTGAAATCATATCAAGCATATTTTCAGACCACAACACTATGAGATTAGATGTCAATTAAAAGGAAAAAAAAACACAAACACATGGAGACTAAACAATACGTTACTAAATAACCAAGAGATCACTGAAGAAATCAAAGAGGAAATCAAAAAATACCTACAGACAAATGACAACGAAGACACGATGATCCAAAACCTATGGGATGCAGCAAAAGCAGTTCTAAGAGGGAAGAAGTTTATAGCAATACAAGCTTACCTCAAGAAACAAGAAAAATCTGAAATAAACAATCTAACATTACACCTAAAGGAACTAGAGGAAGAAGAACAAACAAAACCCAAAGTTAGCAGAAGGAAAGAAATCATAAAGATCAGAGCAGAAATAAATGAAATAGAAACAAAGAAAACAAGAGCAAAAATCAATAAAAAGAAATGCTGGCTCTTTGAGAAGATAAACAAAATCGATAAACCATTAGCCAGAATCATCAAGAAAAAGAGGGAGAGGACTCAAATCAGTAAAATTAGAAATGAAAAAGGAGAAGTTACAGGATTCCCTGGTGGCACAGTGGTTAAGAATCTGCCTGCCAATGAAAGGGACACAGGTTCAAGCTCTGGTCCGGGAAGATCCCACATGCCATGGAGCAACTAAGCCTGTGCGCCACAACTACTGAGCCTGTGCTCTAGAACCCGCGAGCCACAACTACTGAAGCCCACGCACTTAGAGCCCATGCTCCACAACAAGAGAAGCTACCACAACGAGAAGCCCCCACTCGCCACAACCAGAGAAAAGCCTGCACACGGCAATGAAGACCCGATGCAGTCAGAAACAATAAATTAATAAATTAATAAAATAATAAAATAAATAAATTTTAAAAAAAAGAAGTTACAACAGACACTGCAGAAATACAAAGCATCCTAAGAGACTACTACAAGCAACTCTATGCCAATAAAATGGACAACCTGGAAGAAATGGACAAGTTCTTAGAAAGGTATAACTTTCCAGACTGAACCACGAAGAAATAGAAAATATGAACAGACCAATCACAAGTACTGAAATTGGAACTGTGATTAAAGATCTTCCAACAAACAAAAGTCCAGGACCAGATGGCTTCACAGGTGAATTCTATCAAACATTTAGAGAAGAGCTAACACCCATCCTTCTCAAACTCTTCCAAACAATTGCAGAGGAAGGAACACTCCCAAACTCATTCTATGAGACCACCATCACCTTGATACCAAAACCAAAGATACTACAAAAAAAGAAAATTACAGACCAATATCACTGATGAATATAGATGCAAAAATCCTCAACAAAATACTAGCAAACAGAATCCAACAGCACATTAAAAGGATCATAACACCATGATAAAGTGGGATTTATCCCAGGGATGCAAGGATTCTTCAATATATGCAAATAAATCAATGTGATACACCATATTAACAAATTGAAGGATAAAACCCGTATGATCATCTAAATAGATGCAGAAAAAGCTTTTGACAGAATTCAACACCCATTTATGATAAAAACTCTCCAGAAACTGAGCAAAGAGGGAACCTACCTCAACATAATAAAGGCCATATACGACAAACCCACGGCAAACATGATTCTCAATGGTGAAAAACTGAAAGCATTTCCTGTAAGATCAGGAACAAGACAAGGATGTCCACTCTCGTCACTATTATTCAACATAGTTTTGGAAGTCCTAGCCACGGCACTCAGAGAAGAAAAGGAAATAAAAGGAATACAAATTGGAAAAGAAGAAGTAAAACTGTCACTGTTTCCAGATGACATGATACCATACATAGAGAATCCTGAAGATGCCACCAGAAAACTTCTAGAGCTAATCTATGAATTTGGTAAAGTTGCAGGATACAAAATTAATGCTCAGAAATCTCTTGCATTCCTATACACTAATGATGAAAAATCTGAAAGAGAAATTAAGGAAACACTCCCATTTACCACTGCAACAAAAAGAATAAAATACCTAGGAATAAACCTACCTAGAGAGACAAAAGACCTGTATGCAGAAAACTATAAGACACTGATGACGGCTTCCCTGGTGGCGCGGTGGTTAAGAATCCGCCTGCCAATGCAGGGGACATGGGTTCGAGCCCTGCTCTGGGAAGATCCCACATGCCGTGGAGCAACTAAGCCCATGCGCCACAACTACTGAGCCTGCGAGCCACAACTACTGAGCCCAAGTGCCACAACTACTGAAGCCCACACACCTCAACTACTGAAGCCCACGCGCCTAGAGCCCATGCTCCACAACAAGAAAGCCACCGCAATGAGAAGCCCGCGCACTGCAACGAAGAGTGGCCCCTGCTCACCGCAACTAGAGAAAGCCCGCGTGCAGCAACAAAAGACCCAAGTCAGCCAAAAATAAAAATAAATAAATAAATAAAATTAAAAAAAAAAAAAGACACTGATGAAAGAAATGAAAGATGATACCAACAGATGGAGAGATATACCATGTTCTTGGATTGGAAGAATCAATATTGTGAAAATGACTGTACTATCCAAAGCAATCTACAGATTCAATGCAATTCCTATCAAATTACCAATGGCATTTTATACACAAGTAGAACAAAAAAGCTTAAAATTTGTAGGAGACACAAAAGACCCCGAATAGCCAAAGCAGTCTTGAGGGAAAAAAAACAGAGCTGGAGGAATCAGACTCCCTGACTTCAGAGTATAACTACAAAGCTACAGTAGTCAAAACAATATGGTACTGGCAAAAAAACAGAAATATAAATCAATGGAACAGGATAGAAAGCCTAGAGATAAACCCATGCACCTATGGTCAACTAATCTATGACAAAGGAGGCAAGGATATACAATGGAGAAATGACAGTCTCTTCAATAAGTGGTGCTGGGAAAACTGGACAGCTAGCTACATGGAAAAGAATGTAATTAGAACACTCCCTAACACCATACACAAAAATAAACTCAAAATGGATTAGAGACCTAAATGTAAGACCAGACACCATAAAACTGTTAGAGGAAAACATAGAAAAACTCTCTGACGGAAATCACAGCAAGATCTTTTTTGATCCACCTCCTAGAGTAACGGAAATAAAAACAAAAATGAACAAATGGGACCTAATGAAACTTAAAAGCTTTTGCAAAGCAAAGGAAACTACAAACAAGAAGAAATGACAACCCTCAGAATGGGAGAAAATATTTGCAAATGAATCAACAGACAAAGGATTAATCTCCAAAATATAAAATCAGCTCATGCAGCTCAATATTAAAAAAACAAACAACCCAATCCAAAAATGGGCAGAAGACCTAAATAGACATTTATCCAAAGACATACAGATGGCCAAGAAGCACATGAAAAGCTGCTCAACATCACTAATTATTAGAGAAATGCAAATCAAAACTACAATGAGGTATCACCTCACACCAGTTAGAATGGGCATCATCAGAAAATCTACAAACAACAAATGCTGGAGAGGGTGTGGAGAAAAGGGAACTCTCTTGCAGTACTGGTGGGAATGTAAACTGATACAGCCAACTAAGGAGAACAGTACGGAGGTCCCTTAAAAAACTAAAAATAGAATTACCATATGACCCAGCAATCCCACTACTGGGCATATACCCAGAGAAAACCATAATTCAAAATGACACATGGAGAAAAAAAAAAAGACACATGCACCCAAATGTTCATTGCAGCACTATTTACAACAGCCACTACATGGAAGCAACCTAAACGCCCAACAACAGACAAATGGATAAAGAAGCCTGCACACCGCAACGAAGAGTAGCCCCCACTCGCCGCAGCTAGAGAAAGCCTGCGTGCAGCAACAAAGACTCAATGCAGCCAAAAATAAATATATAAAAATAAATTTATAGGGCTTCCCTGGTGGCGCAGTGGTTGAGAGTCCGCCTGACGATGCAGGGGACACGGGTTAGTGCCCCGGTCCGGGAAGATCCCACATGCCGCAGAGCAGCTGGGCCTGTGAGCCATGGCCGCTGAGCCTGCGCATCCAGAGCCTGTGCTCCTCAACGGGAGAGGCCACAACAGTGAGAGGCCCGCGTACCGCAAATAAATAAATAAATTTATAAAAATGGTCCACATCAAAAAAAAAAAATCTTTAGGGACTTCCCTGGTGGTCCAGGGCTAAAACTCCGCACTCCCAATGCAGGGGGCCTGAGTTCGACCCCTGGTCAGGGAACTAGATCCCACATGCCGCAACTAAGAGTTCACATGTTGCAACTAAAGATCCCACGTGCCGCCACGAAGACCCAGAGCAGACAAAATAAATAAATAAATAAAAATTTTAAAATCTTTTAAAATAAAACATGTAAGTGTTACAAATGTAATAAGTAATACCATTTTCAAGCAGGAAACAAAAAAGAATGACTCTAAAATCTTAACTGAAATAAATATTTCTTTGGAAGACATCTTGAGAGAGTATAATTAGAGCAGAGAGGAAAATCTGGGCATTCGTATAAAGAGTTTCCTCTCACCCTAGTCAGTGTGAATGCACAATCTAATACTGAATTTAAATAAAGAAGAAGAAGAAAAAAAGAAAGGAAACCTGAATGGCAGACCCTCAGGATGTCCAGGATTCGATCATAAGCTCACAGACTTCGCACAATTACTGAAACTACTGTAGCCTTTACTCAAGCTGGTTCCTCTGCCTAACATGCTCTTTCAATTCCTTTCTCCCCTATAAAAAAGAATGAGATAATGCCATTTGCAGCAACATGGATGGACCTAGAGATTATTATACTAATGAAGTCAGGCAGAGAAAGACAATCATATGATGTCCTGTATATGTGGAATCTTAAAAAAAAAAAAAAAGGATATAAATGAACTTATTTACAAAACAGACTCAGACACAGAAAACAAACTTATGGTTACTAAAGGGGAAAGGGAGGTGGGGATAAATTAGGAGTTTGGAATTAAAATACATACACTACTACATATAAAATAGATAACCAACAAGCACAGGGAACTATCTTGTAATAATCTATAATGGAAAAGAATACATGTATAACTGAATCACTTTGCTGTGCATCTGAAGCACATTATAAATCAACTATATTTCGATAAAAATTAAAAAAATAAAAAGATATTAGCACATGCCAAGAAAAAAAATTCCTCTCTCCTACTCTCATCACCACACTCCCAGCCCCTTTTATGTCCCAGTTAACTTTGGATTCCCAGTCTCCACATCACTTTCTTAAGGAAGACTCCCTGAGCACCAAACTAGATCAAGTCTCCCCAGGATGCATGCTACGAGTTCCCTACACTTCTCCTCTTCCTCTCCCCCGCCCCTGTGGTGCGGCTTGAGGGATCTTAGCTCCCCAACCAGGGATCGAACCAGGGCCCCTGGGAGTGAAAACTCGGAGTCCTAACCACTGGAGCACCAGGGAATTCCCTACTTCTCTTCTTCCTAATCCTCAGTTTAACTGCTGTTACATAAGTATTGTGGAATATCTTATTAATTGTTTGTCTTCCCCACAGGACTCGGAAGATCCATGAGGGTCACTTTATTCCCAGTGCTTAAAATACTGTCTGGCACACTGTTAATGCTCAATATTTGTTGAATAATGAACGAATAAATGAAAGATTTAAAAAATAATGAGATACTGTAAAAGTTTTTATCTTCCACTTCAGTCCTTGCAACATAAAGCAACTTTAAGTTGTAATTATATGTAGGTGGGAAAACAGAGCATGCAATGCAAAGGGAAAGTCTGAATGCACAAAGGTGCAAAGCATCTGCTGAAGTGTCACACATATTTAAAAATCATAGCCAGTGTGCACTTTCTCCTCCAGTTGCCAGTAGTCTACTAGGAATATTCCAGAAATTTAACTAATCTCCTTCAGTGGTGTATGGTTTGACTCCCACAAAGAAATAGGAATAACAAAATACAAAGAGCAGTTGAGAAAAGAAAAGCCATAGCATCTGCTAAGAGGCTCCTGATACAAATATGAAGGGAACAGAAAACAAGTCTCACACTTTATGCACATTTCTTAGATTCTCAAAGCTAAACCTGCTGGATTTATGGAAATTGTGTATCCAAAGTTTCTGGTGAACAAACAGGCTCAAACACCAATTTGAATGATGAAGGAAGAGCTCAAAGGTCTTAGGTCTACTGAGTCAAGTAAGTATGTTGAGCTAATAGGTAACATTCATAACTTGAAAACCCAATGTTTGTGGGCCAGTATTTGAATTTTTAAAGAAAAATCTTGACATTTTAAAAATTGGGACCAAGTTGAATCTCAGGTTTACAGGAAAAAAACATTTCTGAGAACCTTCAACCATGTGCCAAGCCTTTTTACATATAATATAAATGGAATTACAATAAATGCTAATAGGTGGGTATTACCTCCATTTACTACTGAGAAACCCAAAACCAAATTTCCAATGTGACACCATTAATTGTCAAGCTCAATTCTGACTAATCCCCAAAGTTTGGGTACCCATCATCTTGCTCTATGCAAAAAGTTGGGCCTGGGCTCTGGACTAAGTTCTAGAGTTAAAGAATCCTGAGCTCATCACCAGAGGATTTTTTGCAAAATAAACATTTAAAAAAAATTTTAAGTTGTTATAAGCTCTTCCAAGACAATCCTTTTAGATTTATACTGTACTAATCAGGAAAAGTAATGACAAAACCTATTTTAAACATTTCAGGTAAATGCAGACAGTGTTCTGGATTTGCAATGATAAAAACTGAAAGAATAGTTTTTAACAGTTCAATTTCAAAACACTGAGTTTGAAGACAGTGAAATGAAGAAAAAGTAGAATTTTCTAATTTGAATGTTCACATCGCAAGTAAGCTTTACTGTAAAATGCAGACAGGATATATCACTTGCCATTCTGGAGATTAATTTTTTAAAACTTTACCCTGCCTATTATTTTAAATGACATACAAAATATCCTTTTCCACGTGGTTTAAATGATATACTACATATTACTGTCAAAGCTTTAAGATTATTTGCCCTTGCAAGAATTACCCCGAATGAGACTTTTTAAATGCTATTACTTTCTATAACATACATGCATTCAAATTATCTTTCTACTCACCACAGAAAACTAATCTTAATCTTTTGTGACCATATAGTTGATGACACAGCCCAAAAACAAAATCAATAAAATAATAAATATGTACAAGCTATACACTGATAAGTTAAAAACCAAATAACCATTTTGGCTATTGGTGCCTTGAATGTATAATAATTTCCTACAACTGACTCAGTCTCTGGAAAGTCCCTACTTATTTTAATTTATATCTCTAAAGTATAAATCTAGCTTTCCTCTCTGCAGGAGGATCAAGATGAGAAATGACCTAGATATTTCTCTAACAATACTTATTCTTTCCTCCTAAAAATATCTGCTGCTTACCTACTTATGAGAAACTGTAGTAGGACTCAAGGATACAAAATAAAGACAACACAATCCCAAGCTTGAAGTTGTAAGTTTACTCGGGGATACAGGACAGAACAATAATCAAAACATATTATGAAAAATGCTGTAACAGTATTATGGGAACACAGAACTTTTTATCCACGTTTCTGAAAACCAAGGAAAAGTATTAAGAGAGTAAGAAGAAATGCTAACCAAATGACAATATGAATATCAGACTACCTATAAACATCCTTCCGATTAACCAGAAAAGTTGTATTTGTAGTTAATTTAACTAATGAATTACTGTTTTCATTCATTAAAACTTAAAATATGAGATGTGCTTATGAACAAAATAATATTTTGACATACACACCAGAACTTGTAAACAAGTATTGTCCTTACAAGACCATTTAATAACTCTTAGGATAATATACACAGTAGAGCGATAAACTTTTTCTGTTAAGGGCCAAACAGTAAATATTTCATAGTCTTTTTCCCAACTATTCCAACAGACCTTCATACATGGTCACTGAGATTTGAATTTCATATTAGTTTAACATGTTATAAAATATCTTCCTTTTGATTTTGTCTCATCCATTCAAAAACATAAAAACTGTTCTTGGCTCAAGGGCTGTTACAAACACAGGTGGTGGCCAGATTTATCTGCAGTTTGTCAAAAACTACCATTAACAAGTCAATTCTACATATTACATGATAAAAACCTTTCATGTTAATTCCAAACCACATGTAGAACCTAAACTGCGATCTATTAGTTTAACTTCTTCACCAGATTCAATCCTTACTTGATTTTCCCTAATAAAAACAAGGTCTGAAGACTATTACAAAAAATAAACTCCAAAAATATTTTGAAGAAAGGTTCTAACAGTCAAACGTGTCTCGAGTGACAACAGAAGAAATGAGGGAGTAGGGAACTTCAAGGGCCAGTACCTCCACAAAAATAGCAGATGAACAAGGGAAAAACTATCACAAAGAACGACACAAAAAACTATGAGAACTGGGGAAACTACTAAAAAGGTCTGGAACAACCAAGCAAATGCTTAATCAAGAAAAGGGCAAAGAGGGGCTTCCTTGGTGGCGCAGTCGTTAAGAATCCGCCTGCCAACGCAGGGGACACGGGTTCGAGCCCTGGTCCGGGAAGATCCCACATGCCACAGAGCTACTAAGCCTGTGCGCCACAACTACTGAGGTGCTCTAGAGCCCGTGAGCCACAACTACTGAGCCTATGTGCCACAACTACTGAGCCCGCATGCCGTAACTACTTAAGCCCACACGCCTAGAGCCCGCGCTCTGCAACGAGAAGCCACCACAATGAGAAGCCCATGCACTACGACAAAGAGTAGCCCCTGCTCACCACAAATAGAGAAAGCCCGCATGCAGCAACAAAGACCCAATGCAGCCAAAAATAAATAAATAAATAAATTTATTTTTAAAAAAGAAAGAAAGAAAAGGGCAAGGATAGCTAGCTAGTGGGAAGCAGCCACATAGCACAGGGAGATCATAGCGGTGCTTTGTGACCACCTAGAGGGGTGGGATAGGGAGGATGGGAGGGAGACGCAAGAGGGAGGAGATATGGGGATATATGTATATGTATAGTTGATTCACTTTGTTATAAAGCAGAAACTAACACACCATTGTAAAGCAATTATACCCCAATAAAGATGTTAAAAAAAAAAAGAAAAGGGCAAGGCTGCTGGCTTTGTAAACTCGGACTGTGGGACATGAGTAGACAACGGGTGCCCCTGAGGCTGGGACAGGTCTGGCCTTAGCAGCTGTGGGCTGTGCGGGAGTATGCACGCGGAGGCTGGGCCGGGGTCCAGGCTGCTTCCATAGCTCACATGGCGCGACTACTCCAGCCCTGGTACCTGACTTCACTGGATCTGAGCTGGTGGATCTGTGCTGGTGGCTTTGTAAACACAGCACCTGAGGGTCACCAGGGTCTATTGCCAGCATTCCTAAGGTTGAGCAGGGAACAAGGACAGTGCCAACAACAGTGTACTTTGTGAGCCCACACAATGGGTTTCAGGTGACACCACAGAGCGCGCTCCCTGGTGGACAGCTCCAGTGGAGGAATACTCAGTAGCTCCTCTCCCAGTGGAAGCGCTCCAATCCTGCCGACCTCACACAGCAGCTTAGAAACGGATCTGGGACCTTCTACTCCAAAAACTAAGGAGCGGATTCTGCCCCTAACAGGGCTGTGACAACCACAGAGCAAAGAGGAGGCCCCGCTCAACTTCCAGTGTGGGCTCTGGTCACCACAACACCAGTTACACCCCCTATCAAGGGGATATCGGCCAGCACACATTGAGGAAAGAGGTGGCAGGCATCCATACTAAAAACAGCCCTCACACCAAAAAATACTAAACCTATGCAGGCTACACAGGGACACTCCCACATAAAAATACCCCTCTAAGACCACGGCAGACAACTGTTTTCCTAAACTCATAGAGTAAGAGAAATATAAGTAAAATGGAGAAGCAAAAGAACCACTACCAATTAAAAGATCAAGAGCATTCTCCTGAAAGAAGGAACAATGAAACACATCTCTTCAGTCTAATAGACACTGAGTTCAAAAAAGAGGTAATGAGGGCTTCCCTGGTGGCACAGTGGTTTGAGAGTCCGCTTGCCAATGCAGGGAACACGGGTTCGTGCCCCGGTCCGGGAAGATCCCACATGCCGCAGAGCGGCTGGGCCCGTGAGCCATGGCCGCTGAGCCTGCGCGTCCGGAGCCTGTGCTCCACAACGGGAGAGGCCACAACAGTGAGAGGCCTGCGTACCGCAGAAAAAAAAAAAAAAAGAAAGGCTATCAATAGAAATGTAGATTACCGTAAAAAAAGAAAGGCTATCAATAGAAATGTAGATTACTGTAAAAAGGAACTAGAAACTATAAAGAGGAGCCAAGAAAAATTAGAAAACTCACTTGCTGGATAAAACCTGAGCTAAAGACAATAAACTGCAGACTGAATAATGCAGAAGACGGAATAATGGAAATCACCCAATCAGAACAGCAGACAGAAAGTCAGATAAAAAAACTGAAAGCAATATAAGAAACCTATGATAATATAAAGCGTGCTAATCTAAACATAACAGAGATTCCAGAAAGAGAAGAGAAAAGGGGAACAAAAGTATATCTGAAGACATTATGGCTGAACACTTCCCAAACCTCACGAAGTAAACAGATATCCAGGTACAAGAAACACAGAGGGTCCCAAACAAGATGAACCCAAACAAATCTATACCAAGACATATTATAATTAAAATGACAGGGACTTCCCTGATCGCACAGTGGTTATGAATCCGCCTGCCAGGGTTTCCCTGGTGGCGCAGTGGTTAAGAATCCACCTGCCAATGCAGGGGACATGGGTTCAAGCCCTGGTCCGGGAAGATCCCACATGCCATGGAGCAACTAAGGCCGTGCACCCCAACTACTGAGCCTGCGCTCTAGAGCCTGCAAGCCACAACTACTGAGTCCACGTGCCACAACTACTGAAACCCGCATGCCTAGAGCCCGTGCTCAACAAGAGAAGCCACCGCTCGCCACAACTAGAGAAAGACTGCACGCAGCAACGAAGACCCAACACAGCCAACAATAAACAAATAAATAAATATTTATTTTAAAAAAAAGATTCTGCACGCAACAATAAAGATCTCACGTGCCACAACTAAGACTCGATGTAGCGAAATAAATAAATAAATCTTAAAAAAAAAAAAAGGACATATAAATCGACAGAACAGAACTAAGAGCCCAGAGATGAATCTATATCTGTTCTCAACAAGGGTGCCAAGACCATTCAATAGGGAAAGAATAGTCTTTTCAACAAATGGTGCTGGAACAACTGGGTACCCACATGCAAAAGATGTTTGGCCCCTACCTCACATCATGTACAAAAATTCAAAATGCATCAAAGACCTAAGTGTAAGACGTAAGAACATAACTTTTAGCAGAAAACACAGGAGTAAATCTTCTTCATCTTGAATTAGGCAATGGTTTCTTAGATATGACACCACAAGGCAAAGAAAAAAAATAGATATATTGGACTTCATCAAGATTAAAAACCTTTGGAATGTCCCTGGTGGTCCAGTGGACTCTGTGCTTTCACTGCTGATGGCCAGGGTTCGATCCCTGAACAGGGTACTAGGATCCCACAAGCTGCACGGCATGGCCAAATACAAAAACATTTAAAAAACAAGAGAACAAAAAAATTTTGTGCTTCAAGGATACCATCAAGAAAATGAAAAAACCCACAGAATGGAAGAAAATATTTGCAAATCATATCTGATAAGGGACTTAATCCAGAATATATAAGGAACTACAACTCAACAATAAAAATAGCCCAATTTTTTAAAAATATGCAAAGGATTTACAACACAGACTCCAAAGTAGCTATACAAATGTCCAAAAAGCACATAAATGGATGCTCAACATCATCAGGGAAATATAAATCAAAACCACAATGAGATAACATGTAACACTCACCAGGATGGCTTAAAAAAAAAAAAAAAAGCAAATGTTGGCAAGAATATGAAGAAATTACAACTGTAAAATGGTACAGCCACTGTGCAAAAACAGTCTGGCCATTCCTCAAAATGTTAAAACAGTCCCGTGGGGTTGGGACTCCACACTTTCACTGCTGAGGGCACAGACTCAATCCCTGGGTGGGAAACGAAGATCCCACAAGCTGCATGATGCGCCCCCCAAAAAAAGAAGAATCCCCACTGAATCCAGAAGAGGTATTTGTACACCTATGTTCATATCAGCATTATTCACAATAGCCAAAAGGTGGCCATCGACTGATAAATGGATAAAGAAAATGTGGTATACAGCAGAAAATCTTTAAAAAGGAAGAAAATTCTGACACGGACTACAACATGGGTGAACTCTTAAGGACATCACATTAAGTAAAATAAGGCAATCACAAAAAAGATAAATACTGTATAATTCTACATGAGGTATTCAGAGCAGTCAAATTCAGATACAGAAAGCAGAATGGTGGTTACCAGGGGCTGGGAGGAAGGGGAAAGTGGCAAGTTGTTCAATTGGTAAGTTTTCTAAGATGGAAAGAGTTCTGGAGAATGGCTGCACGAAATGTGAACACACTTAATGTTATTTGACTGTACACATCAAAATAGTTAGGATGGAGAGTTCCCTGGTGGCCTAGTGGTCAGGATGCCGGACTTTCACTGCCACGGCCCTGGGTTCAATCCCTGGTCGGGGATCTGAGATCCCGCAAGCCACATCGCACAGCCAAAAAAAAAAAAAACAGTTAGAATGGTAAATTTTATGCTATGTATATTTTATCAAAATTAAATATAGAGGCTTCCCTGGTGGCGCAGTGGTTGAGAGTCCGCCTGCCGATACAGGGGACATGGGTTCGTGCCCCGGTCCGGGAGGATCCCACATGCTGCGGAGCGGCTGGGCCCGTGAGCCATGGCCGCTGAGCCTGCGCATCCGGAGCCTGCGCTCCGCAACAGGAGAGGCCACTACAGTGAGAGGCCCGCGTACCGCAAAAAAAAAAAAAAAAAAATTAAAACTAGGACTTCCCTGGTGGCGCAGTGGTTAAGAATCTGCCTGCCAATGCAGGGGATGGAAGATTCTACATGCCGCGGAGCAACTAAGCCTGTGCACCACAACTACTGAGCCCGCGTGCCACAACTACTGAAGTCCAGGCACCTAGAGCACATGCTCCGCAACAAAAGAAGCCACCGTAACGAGAAGCCCGCACACTGCATGAAGAGCTGCCACTGATCACCACAACTAGAGAAAGCCCACGCACAATAACAAAGACCCAACGCAGCCAAAAAATAATAATTAATTAATTAATTTTTTAAAAAGTTAATGGGGGGACTTCCCTGGTGGCACAGTGATTAAGAATCCACCTGCCAATGCAGGGGACACAGGTTCGAGCCCTGGTCCAGGAAGATCCCACATGCCGCGGAGCAACTAGGCCCATGAGCCACAACTACTGAGCCTGAGCTCTAGAGCCTGTGAGCCACAACTACTGAAGCCCACACGCCTAGAGCCTGTGCTCCACAACAGGAGAAGCCACTGCAATGAGAAGCCTGTGCACCGCAACAAAGAGTAGCCCCCACTCACTGCAACTAGAGAAAGCCCGCAGACAACAACGAAGACCCAATGCAGCCAAAAAATAAATAAATAAATTTATTAAAAAAATAAAATAAAAATAAAAAGTTAATGGGGCGGGCTTCCCTGGTGGCACAGTGGTTGAGAGTCCGCCTGCCAATGCAGGGGACACGG
Organism: Grampus griseus; assembly: GCF_964374135.1. Classification (NCBI taxonomy): domain Eukaryota; kingdom Metazoa; phylum Chordata; class Mammalia; order Artiodactyla; family Delphinidae; genus Grampus; species Grampus griseus. The sequence goes on along the minus strand of NC_139019.1, from coordinate 152,846,524 downwards.
GTTCATGCCCCGGTCCGGGAAGATCCCACATGCCGCGAAGCGGCTAGGCCCGTGAGCCATGGCCGCTGAGCCTGCGCATCCGGAGCCTGTGCTCCACAATGGGAGAGGCCACAACAGTGAGAGGCCCGCGAACCGCAAAAAAAAAAAAAGTTAATGGGGCTTCTCTGGTGGTCCAGTGGGTAAGATTCCATGCTCCCAATGCAAGGGGCCCAGGTTCAATCCCTGGTCAGGGAACTAGATCCCACATGCATTCCACGACTAAGAGTTCGAATGCCGCAAGTAAGAGTCCTCATGCCACAACTAAAGTTCCTGCATGCCACAACGAAGATCATGTATGCCGCAACTAAGACCCAGAGCAGCCAAAAATAAATAAATAAATAAATACGTTTTTTAAAGTGTCACTACTTTGTATACTTAAGCTTTCTCCTTTAATTAAAACTACTTATTTCTTATTGGGTGGGCGTGGTAACCAGTTGCCCTAGATGGCCCCCAGTGATCCACACTTCAGGGTATTCCCCTACCACATTGTATCTCCTTGGATCTCCTTGCTAGGTCTCTCCTCTCTTGGACAACTCACTCTGGGGGAAGCCAGCTACATACTGTGAGCAGCCCTATGGAGAGGCACACATAGCAAGGAACTGAGGCCTCCTTCAGCCAACAGCCATATGAGTGAGCCATACTGGACAAGGATCCTACAGCCTTCAGATGACTGCAGCAGTGATGGACATCTTGCTTGTAATCTCGTGAGAGACTGAGCCAGAACCATCCAGCTAAACCACTCCCTGATTCCTAACCCTGTGTGAGAGAAATGTTTATTGTTTTAGACTGCTCAGTTTGAGGGTAATTTGTTAGGCAGAATAGATAACTAATACAGGATTTCCCTGGTGGTCCAGTGGTTAAGACTCTGCACTCCCAATGCAGGGGGCCTGGGTTCGATCCCTGGTCAGGGAACTAGATCTCACATGCCGCAACTAAGAGCCTGCATGCCACAACTAGAAAAATCCTGCGTGCCGCAACTAAGACCCAGCTCCGCCAAATAAATAAATATTTTTTTTAAAAGATAACTAATACAAAGGGAAACATTCCTTGCACAGCTATATGAATTTGTTTTCAAAAAGAAAATTAAAGACTATAAAAATTATCATCAGCACAGTGCTGGATATTAAAATAAAATCCCTATTAGATCAATTTAAGGCTGTAGCAGACAGAATTTCTTCAAATTTTTACAAGTGTGTAAAGTTGGTTTATCCAACATATAGAAGCTTCGAATCGATAAAAGAAACTACTCCAAACAGATCTGGATACATGAAAAATGAAACTTCGAGTCTACAACTATAGAAAATTAACTAAAATGAAAAACAGACTGAGAAGAAATATTTATGTCTGTAAGATAAAAGGATAATGGCTATAAAACACTACAATCCAGACAGATAAGTCAGCAAAGGATATGGACAGCAAAGGCCACAGGAGAAACACAAACAAGAAACAAAGAAATAATTTTCAACAATAAAGTTGTATTAATAAAATCAAACTTGCAGTAGAAGTATACACCTACTTAATGAAGTAAAAAACTTAAAACATCAATGCTATCAAAGTTGGCATGCTATCAAAGGGAGGAAAATGCTGTACTCGTATATACACTATTTAGAACTGTGTGAAATGGTACACTCCTTTTGGAAAGCCATAAAGAAGTAGGTACATCTGAGACAAAACATTTAACCCATTGCCCTGATAATTCCCCTACCAGCAGTTTATCCTTAGGAAATAATTCCACAGACATTACTATGAAATTAATAAGGTACCTACCAAGACTTTACTTAAAACTCTAATATCTGCTCCACCAAAGAACTAATTTCAGTGGTTTAATTACCTGCACTATAACACTTCTGCCTCAAAGCTCTACTATGTTTAAAAAAAAAAAAGGAAGCACTTCAAATGTAGAACTGTATTACCTCTCAACAACTGCTCTGCAATTCTTTACAGATCATGGCATGGTGGAAGTGTTTTTTCTTCATATGCTGATTAGATTCAATACATTGTCCATTGAACCAACTGAAATGTTAAAAAAATGCCTTTGGATATAATAATCCAATAACTATTAGCATGGCATTGATGTCTATTATTTTTACTGGCTATAGATAAAACTTGAACATTGCCGACTTTCACCAGGGATCCCCAACAGCTCCAATTACCGCATCAAGAGAAATTAGAGATGCCAAGAGGAATATACCCTCAGTAATTTACAAAGAAAGACTACCTTCAGATTCTGCCTGGTATACGGGGAGACATCATATAACCAGTAATTATTTTTAATTTAATCTAATGTGTAAATATAATTGTTCATCCTCCAAAATGGATTTTATCCTTCCAACAATCTTTAACACAGTACTATGGTATTGATATTTTATGTAAGGTCACTGGACATGTAAAAAGAACTTTAGAGGCCTTAATAAAGTAATTTCACCTAAGAACAGTAACGAACACTAAAATCTGTTCCAATTTATTAAGGGGAACCCACAAGTCTGTATGATTTTATTGTTTCTTTAATAAGTTATCTAAAAGTAGAAACAATACTTAAAAATTATGACTTGTGTACAGGTATTATAAAGAATGTAGATCATCTAGAATACATAAAGAACTCTCAAAACTCAACAATTAAAATCAAACAATCCAATTAGAAAATGGGCAAAAGACATGAATATATTTCACCAAAGAGGATATACAGATGGGAAATAAACACACAAAAAGATGTTCAGGGTTTCCCTGGTGGCGCAGTGGTTGAGAGTCCGCCTGCCAATGCAGGGGACACGGCGGTCCGTGCCCTGGTCCGGGAAGATCTCACATGCCACGGAGCGGCTGGGCCTGTGAGCCATGTCCGCTGAGCCTGCGCTTCCGGAGCCTGTGCTCCGCAATGGGAGAGGCCACAACAGTGAGAGGCCCGTGTACAGCAAAAACAAAAACAAACAAACAAACAAAAGATGTTCAACATCATTAGCTATCAGGGAAATGCAAATAAAAACCATAATGAGGGCTTCCCTGGTGGCACAGTGGTTAAGAATCTGCCTGCCAATGCAGGGGACATGGGTTCGAGCCCTGGTCCGGGAAGATCCCACATGCCGCAGAGCAGTTAAGCCTGTGCACCACAACTACTGAGCCTGTGCTCTAGAGCCCGCAAGCCACAACTACTGAAGCCCGCATGCCTAGAGCCTGTGTTCCGCAGTAAGAGTAGCCCCCGCTCACTACAACTAAAGAAAGCCTGTGTGCAGCAACGAAGACCCAACACAGCCAAAAAAGAAAGTAAAATAAATAAATTAAAAACAAAAACCATAATGAGATATCATTACATAACTATCAAAATGGTTAAAACAGGGCTTCTCTGGTGGCGCAGTGGTTGAGAGTCCGCCTGCCGATGCAGGGGACACGGACTCGTGCCCCGGTCCGGGAAGATCCCACATGCCGCGGAGCGGCTGGGCCCGTGAGCCATGGCCGCTGAGCCTGCGCGTCCGGAGCCTGTGCTCCGCAATGGGAGAGGCCATAGCAGTGAGAGGCCCGCGTACCGCAAAGAAAAAAAAAAAAAAAAAAAGGTTAAAACAAATAGTGAAAACACTAAATGATGGTGAGGAGGAAGAGAAACTGGATCACTCATACACTACTGGTGAGAATGTAAATAGTACAGTTACTCTGGAAATCAGCTTGGCAGTTTCTTATAAAAGTAAACATGCAGTACCATATGATTCAGCAATGGTACTCTTGGGCATTTATCCCAGAGAAATGAAAATTTATGTTCACACAAAACCTGTATATGAATGTTCACAGCACTTTTACTTCTAATAGCCAAAAGCTAGAATAAACCCAGATGTCCTTCAACAGGTGAATGGTTAAACAAACTGTGGTAGATACGTATCACGGAATACTACTTAGTAATAAAAAGGTATAAAATATTGATATACTCAATAACTTGGATGACTCTCCAGGGAATTTTAAATGAAAAAAACCCAATCCCAAAAGGCTATATATATACTGCATGATTCCACTTACGGACATTTTTGAAATGACAAAATTTTAGAAACAAAGGACAGGTTAGTAGTTCGCAAAAGTTGGAGGAGGAACTGCCAGGAAGAAGATGGGTGTGATATAAAAGGACCACAGAAGATATCCTTGTGGCATTAAAAGTGTTCAACATCTTGAGTGTGGTAGTGCACATACAAACCCACGCAGGCAATAAAAATGCAGAGAACTTAACATAGTACATACACACAAACAAGTACAAGTAAAACCAGGGACATCTGGAATATGTCCTTATAGAACTATAGAATTTTCTTTAAAAAAAAATATGAAAAACATAAACTGGGACACCTGAATAAGATTGGTAGATTATACCAATGTCAATATCCTGGTTGTGATATTAGGTGTTTTTGCAAAACATTATCATTGCAAAATCAAGCAAAACATACATGGGATCTCTCTGTATTATTTCTAACAACTAACAACAGCATGTGAACTTAGTGATTTCAATAAAAATTTCAATAATAAAAAAATGGAGATCTACCTACATGCTCATATGAATGGATATCCTCAACGCATTAGGTATTCAAAAATATGTTTATCAGGCCATTCGTGTTACCAAAAGATAAAAAAGGTACATAAACACAAAGAAAATTCTAATAAAATATAAAGAATGAACATGAGTGACAACTGGGAATTCCCCGGTGGTCCAGTGGTTAGGACTCTGTGCTTTCACTGCAGAGGGCTGGGGTTCAATCCCTGGTCAGGGAACTGGGATCCCACAAACTGCACAGTGTGGGCCCCCCCGCCCAAAAAAAAAAAAAGAGGGAGCATATGAAGGGTGACAGAAATAAAGTTCCTTTTTGTTTTAATGTTCCATTTTTCACTTTTACCATGAATTTATATTACTTTTCTAACTAAAACTATTCATAGCAATTTCTTCAAAAGGCTACATTTTGAGATCATTAAAAAAGTTTCAGAAATGATCATTCAGTGAAAATCAAACCCACCACCAGAAAAGAGGTGGTCTCTCCTGAAAACCAGGGGGTGGAAATGAAACATTTATATCCATGACAAAAGAAAACCGGCAAAAAGCAACAAGTAATAAAGTTAAACTACTTAATAGCTGGAGTGCAGAGAGATACTGATCCTATGGCCCAAATCAAATTCTCCTGATTACCAAACAAAAAAATGGATCAAATTCTCCTGATTATTAAACAAAAACAGAAAAAATACTTAATGCCTTTATCTTACCGATTAAGGAAGAACAGTTTACAAGAATAGAGAAAAAAGCAAAAGTGCAAAGATACGTTTCTCAAAATTCACAACTAACTCTTCCAAATGTCCATTTGGCTCTTGGCATATAATAATAATAGGCATCACTTACTGAGCACCTACTTCAGAACTAGCACTGTGCTAGCTGCTTCAGATAAATTATCTTGTTGCATCCTTTCAAACGTGTAGGCTACACAGTATTCGCCCAATTTAGAGATGAGGAACTGGGCCTCAGAGAGATTAAAGGGACTTCTACTAAACAGGTAGCACAGTACATTCTCAAGGGATCTATCCAAGTTAAAACTATTATGATTTAATATCCTTAATTAAGAGACTAAATGTGAGAATGGAGAGAAAAATGAATGCTTGAGATACAGGGAGCACAAATTCAAAGCCCTTAGAAATTAAATGCATGAGGAGATAAAGTCAAAAAAATCACTGAAGTTTTGAAATTTGGTACATTGAGGATGAGCATTCACAGTCTACTCATCACCTTCCTACCTAAAATTTACTCCCATTCCCAACTTGTATCTCTGGAATAGCACCATTCATTCTTTTTTTTTTTTTTTTTTGCGGTACGCGGGCCTCTCACTGCTGTGGCCTCTCCAGTTGCGGAGCACAGGCTCCGGACGTGCAGGCTCAGCAGCCATGGCTCACCGGCCCAGCCGCTTCGCGGCATGTGGGATCCTCCCGGACCAGGGCACAAACCCATGTCCCCTGCATCGGCAGGCGGGCCCCCAACCATTGCGCCACCAGGCAAGCCCCACCATTCATTCTTTTACTCCATAAATATATGTGTCTACTACAAAGAAGGCACCATGCTACACATTGTTAAGATGCAAAAAGATGAATCACATCAGGGAGACAAAGGCTAACGCTTCAGCCTGGCTGAACCCTGCCAGGATTCCCTGGGTGTAGCATATGAGATTTGGGAAAGTCGGGATGAGGTCCTATCAAAGAGGACACTGAATTTTGGCTTATTTGTTAGGCAAATGGGGAGAGGAGTGAGGCACTGAAGATAAAGCTTTAACCAGAGACCTAGTTTTCTCATTTTGGAGGTCAGAGGTAATTTTGTCTGTCTCTCCAGACAGACTGGAGAGAAAAACTATATGAAGACCAGTAATAAAGACATCATAGTAGAATGGAAATAGCATAAAAATTCAACCCTACAGCATGGAATACAAGGCCTATATTTACACTTTATCTCCTGACAACCCCACTCCTCTCAGATTCCTATCAAAGAATTTCCTGCCACTTGCATATGCTATTCCTTCTTACTTACTGGCATGTCTCTGCTCAAATTATATATAACCCTCTATGAAGTTCTTCCAGATTACTCCAGGCATGCCTTCCTCCACACTCCCATAGTACCTATAACACCTATCAGACCACGTGGCATTCTGTTATTGTCATTGTTTACACTTGTTTTCCACAGTAAAGTTCCTTAAAAGCAAGTCTACGTCTTTCCCTTTTTTAATACTAGCAGTGCATAGCACAGAGGAGGCACTCAAATGTATTATGAATCATATAAACAAATAAGTGACTCCAAGGTTTCCAGCCTCGAGAAGAAATGGAAGATGATGCCATCATTAAGACAGAAGGAAAAGCATGTTTGGCAATAAAAGAGATAGGGTCAAAAGTAAGTAAGTATGGGGACTTCCCTGGTGGCGCAGTGGTTAAGAATCCGTCTGCCAATGCAGGGCACATGGGTTCGAGCCCTGGTCCAGGAAGATCCCACGTGCCGCGAAGCAACTAAGCCCCTGCGCCACAACTACTCATCCTGCACTCTAGAGCCCGCATGCCACAACTACTGAAGCCCCCACACCCAGAGCCCGTGCTCCACAACAAGAGAAGCCACCGCAACGAGAAGCCCACGCACCGCAACAAAGAGGAGCCCCTGATCGCCACAACTGGAGAAAGCCCACGCGCAGCAAAGAAGCCCCAACGCAGCCAAATAAATAGATAAACAAATAAAAATAAAAAAGCAATGTCAATAATTTTTTTAAAAGCTTTAAAAAAAAAGTGAGTATGATACAGATGGAAGAGAAACTCAGGTGGCAGTTTGAGTTTCTTGGTCTGAAGCTCAGAAGTCAGATTGAGAGTTTTCACACAGTAGAGAAGCAGTAAAGTGAATCAATGAAAGCAGATGAGGCTGCAGAGAATGAAGGAAAGAGGAAGAAAAGAGAACAAGCAGTCATAAAAGGAGTCGTGGTCAAAATGCTGCACATCTAGTAGGATAAGTATGGAGGTGTCATTTGTGACTCTGAAAAGAACAGTTTCAACAGAGTACAGAAGCCAATTCAGGGCTTCCCTCGTGGCGCAGTGGTTGAGAGTCCGCCTGCCGATGCAGGGGACACGGGTTCGTGCCCCGGTCCGGGAAGATCCCACGTGCCGCGGAGCAGCTGGGCCCGTGAGCCATGGCCGCTGAGCCTGCGCGTCCGGAGCCTGTGCTCCGCAACGGGAGAGGGCCACAACAGTGAGAGGCCTACGTACAGCAAAAAAAAAAAAAAAAAAAAAAAAAAAGAAGCCAATTCACAGAGCTTAAGGAGACGTAAACAAAGTAGACAACTTTTTCAAGAAATTCACCAGTAAAGAGGAAAGATAATCGGAGAGGTTACAGGATAAAGGAAGATTCCTTTAGAATAGGAAGATGTCATTCTGTTTTTAGGCAGAAAAAGTGATGCAGTGAAGGTTGAGAATAAAGATCCCAGAGGGAAAGAGGAAAGAGTAATGAATAAAACCAGGGCCTCCAGCAAGGACAGAGTCAGATAAGGAGCAGAAACTGAGACGTGTGGAGACAGAAAAGCAGGGAGTAGAGAACTGCTGGGATGATGAGAAGGGAAGAGGAGAAAACCCCTGAGGAATCATTTTTGTCTCAGGCACCAACATGACAAGCCGTGGACATCGTCTGCACTTATCTCTTTCCTTCATTCCTTAAATCCAGGCTCCAATTTTGCCTCCAATCCAGGCAACCCTAAAAGGGCTGCCAATTTTCCCTTCTCTGAAATAATCTTTTGGACTTACCCCCTTTCTTTCTACTACTGACTCTGATCAATTCTAATTTTTAATTACTACTGCAACAGACTCCTACATCCTAACATTGCCTCTACTCTCTACTAGCCAAAGTTTTCCAAACACAGATTTCATTGAATCACTTCTCAGCTGAAATTGCTCACTGGATCCCAGTTCCTATCACATCAATACCAAATGCCACAGTCTGGATTTCTAGGCCTTATTACCTGAGGACACCCATCCTACCCAACCTTCTGAAAATACTATGTTCAATTTAGTTCTCTTTATCCAAAGTACCCTTCTAAACCTAACCAAACCTAACCCAGTCAAGACTAATTCAAGTCCCACTTCTTCCTTGAAGCTCTAAGTTTCATTCATCTCTCCATTGATCTCCTTAACCATGTAAACATCCATAGCACAGAACTTAGTACACGGAGTGGTTTCTGAGTATTTTCTGGATCTCCAAGATTGTACCGGGTGGATATTGTTACAACACCAAGATACCTTTTTTTTTTTTTGGCCGCACCACGCAGCATGCGGGATCTCAGTTCCCCAACCAGGGATCAAACCCATGCCCCCTACAGTGGAAGCTCGGATTCTTAACCACTGGACCGCCAGGGAAGTCCCAAGATATCTATTTTTAAGTGGCCAAGAAAAAGTCTCTATACAAACATCCATCCCATGTACGATACAGTGTCTGTCACTACCTAATGAAGCACTAACTAGTATTACATTGCAAGTCAATTACAAGGTAAAATTGCAAACAAATCTGGCAAAAAGATGCTGTGTTCCTTAAAGTCAATGTAAATAATAAAGAAGAATCACCCCAATTACAGGCAAGGAAAAGTTGATCTAGGTCAACCAGTAAACAAGTGACAACTGATAAGGATACAGGACAGGAGCTTCAAAGAGTGATATGAACATCAAAGGGTTAAGAAATGTTAGTGAATGACACAGTGGAGAGAGGATAGAACAAGACTGGCAAAATATCAGTGATTCTTTTTTATTGCAGGGGGAGGGGAGTAGCTGCACCTCGCGGGATGTGTAACTTCCTCAACCAGGGATCGAACCTGTACCCCCTGCAGCGGAAGCGCGGAGTCTTAACCACTGATCCACCAGGGAAGTCCCAATATCAGTAATTCTTGAAGCTAAGTGAGGAGCACATGGAAATTCAACTATTTTCTCTTTTTCGGTATACACCTGAAATTTTCCATAATGGATACTCTTAAAACAAAAACCTCAGTAAAACTGATTAAGTCCTTAAATATTTTTAAAAATTTATCCTCCTTATGATCATAATGAGAAAATGAAGCAAAATAAAGTATGCCATCTCCTATGGTACAATTTTGCTGGACAAAATTTTTAAAAATCTATTTGATTCTTGCCTTATTATAACAAATAGTTGCCATCATAATAAAAAAAATTTTTTTTTAGTATTTATTTATTTGGCTGCACCAGGTCTTAAGTTGCGGCATGTGGGATCTTCGTTGCCGTGTGCGGGCTCTTAGTTGCAGCATGTGGGATCTAGTCAGGGATCAAACCCAGGCTCCCTGCATTGGGAGCACGGAGTCTTAGCCACTGGACCACCTGGGAAGTCCCATAATCAAAATTTTGATAAAGGTTTAAAACTTACTTTTAAGGACTTCCCTGGTGGCGCAGTGGTTGGGAATCTGCCTACCAATGCAGGGGACACGGGTTCCAGCCCTGGTCCACGAAGATATCACATGCTGCGGAGAAACTAAGCCCATGCGCCACAACTGAGCCTGCGCTCTAGAGCCCACGAGCCACAACTACTCAGTCCATGTGCCACAACTACTGAAGCTCACGTGCCTAGAGCCTGTGCTCCGCAACGAGAAGCCACCGCAAAAAGCCCACACACCGCAAGAATAGTCCCCACTCACAGCAACTAGAGAAAGCCCGCGCGCAGCAACAAAGACCCAAGGCAGCCAAAAATAAATAAATAAAAAATAATATTTAAAAGATATATATATGTGTCTTTTCAAAAATAAATAAATAAAACTTACTTTTATAATTCTTAATTTTACTTTTTAATATAAAATCCTAAATAAACCTTTTTCTCCTTATTTACTTATGAAATTTTAGTCCTCATTTTGAGTGTATTCATTTTTAGCAGTCTTTAGATAAAGAGGATCACTAATATAAAATGTATGTCAGACCATCCTGGAGGCTGGCTACATCCTAAGAACTTTGAGGATCCCCAAATTCATGAATACCACCATAGCATAAATTAACTCTATTCATATTTATCTCCATAAAATATCTAAGTGAGGAAGAGTAGCAAACAAACAACTGCTGCAATAAGCCTAGTGAGAAAACCATGAGTCACTTCAGGCCCAGGCAAGAGTGTCAGAGACCTTCAAAAGTCACTAAAGAAAACCAAGAGTACTCAGATAATTCTATGGTTTCAAGGGTTTCAGTCTTGTCTCCAATAACATCAAGTGCCTTGAAGGTTGATCTATGTCTTCTATGACATCTGTTTTTACTACAAGGCTATGAAGACCCAATAAGATAATACAGACCAAAGCACTTAATAAACTGTAAGTTATTGACTGCTTTAACTTGGAGCTCTGGGGACCAACCTTCCTTGAAGATTTTTTCCAAGTATCTACAATGTACAAAGCACTGTACATTGTATATGTACATAGGCAGAAATTAGACAGTATCAACACAATTAAATATAAAAGCACCAGGTCAGGATTATTAACTGTAATGACAACCATTTCACATCACTGTATACAGAAAAAACTGAAGGACATGAAGGTAAACTGAAGAGGCTGCTCGTTTATGACAGGAGGCGAAAAGTCTGCTGATAGCTAGTTGTACAAAACAACTGGCAATATGATGCTGAACTATGTGTCTTTCCCTAATTCCAGACAGAGGGCTTAAAACCCTAATAACTACTCTTAATCTCGCCAGGAGAATCTCATTCTATCACAATATTACAGACAGAAAAAAAGACAAATAGCATTTGCAAAAGATTTTCTAATTTCTAGCCCTGAACACAGGATCTAATACAGAGTAAGCACTCTGTACCTGCCACATCAACCAATCAACTGTGAATAGTCTCAAAACATCAAGTGTGTGGTTTATTGTTCAACTACATTTGCATTTTGAGATTGATTTCGCTTTAAATCCTCAGTTAAAAAATATCAACGGCAAAAAATATATATATACACGCATCATAAGCGAAAATCAAAGCAATAGATTTCATCTACAACCGGAATGAAAGAATAAAGATGGGAATTCCCTGGCAGTCCAGTGGTTAGGACTTGGCGCTTTCACTGCCGTGGCCCGGGTTCAGTCCCCAGTCCGGGAACTAAGCTCTCGCAAGCCACGAGCAGCAGAGCTGGGTGGGGGGGGCAAAAAAAAGAATAAAGATACTTGCTTCTTCAAGTCCATAATCTTTAAGCAATTTAGATTTTCTACCTGAAAAAAGTTTTTCTACATTTATATAAGTTTGTTAACTCTCATTTTAGATGCATAACATACTTTCTATAGGCTCCAGTATTTTCAACTGTTTTTAATAGAACCTATACTCCACTGACATTTCTTTGATAGATTTATATTTGTATGCTTCTAGAGAAATATGTATCTCCACCTTCAGATCTAAGTTTTTTTATGTAGTTCAAAAGACAAAACTATATACATGTAAAATAAATTTCAACATGAACCCACGAAGAAGGATTTGTCTGAGCTGCCAATAGGCTGCCAATACAGCCTATCTACCCTGAAAAATACCTCGGACAATACAGACTCTAGATTACTACCAAAACAAATTTTTTAAATCTGCAACTGCAAGCTAAGAAATCAAGGAGTACTAAAGCATATTTAAGATATGAATCAACAGAAACAAAAGTGACACACCCACATTCTCACTCTAACTTTAAAGAACAGCAGGGCTATACAGTAAGATGAATGTTTAATGCACTCATAACTATCATCACACACCATAAAATTTTCTCTGATTAAATCTTTACATAGTATTTCAGCAGTATGTTGGGAGGAAATGGGACCCTCTTTGGTGACATTACAGGTGACCATGACAATGTGTCTGGACAGAAACAAAATCAGAATCAAATATTTAAAGCTGAAAGGAATCTTTTAACAATCAAGTTAAAACAATCAGATTTTAAAGGTGATTAAACTGAAGCTAAGAGAAGTCAACTGATCATTTAGCTAACTAGGAATAGTCAAAAAATTCTGCGTAAGATCAAACTTTTAAAAAAACTTTATCATTTACCACTATCTAACAATAGTATGTAGCACTAATGAGTAACTCGAATTACATTTTTTTCCATTTCTATACACATACACCCATACCGCACATTTTTATACACTTCAAAATTTAAAACTTGGAAAGGTTTTAATGGTGGCAGGTACCTGAAGCATAGGATGCTGCACAACAGGTAGTTCAGGAAAATCAGCCCAATTTAAATTCTGACTGATGTCCAAGAAGGCCTTCTCATCTTAGCTACTCTGAATGTTTACCCCAAATGCACTTCGACCTGCAGCAAAAGTCACCCCATCAACTAAAAATATAAGCCATGCCTTACGCAGAAACAGGACTCCAGGTAATTAACTGGTTCACCTGTACTCATGATACCAGCAAGCCAAAGCCAGGCTCACTTAAAAAAGAAAAAGCTAAACAAATGTATACCTCCACCTTGAACATTTAAATCTGAACTCAATCAAATGCCCTTAAAGTTTAACTCTTAGCCAGTCTTCAATGGAGAGTTAATTGGGAAAAATCAAAAAAGAACCAAACTCATATAATAGAAGATGATTTTTTAAATCAAAGTAAAATTTCCCCAAAGAGCTTATCGTTAGCAATAGGCTTTCATCTGTGAACTGATAAACAACAAAAAACCAATTAGTTATAACTGGTTTTTATAGTTTCCCTTTAAGTTGCCTGTATATATACATTTATGTATATATTTAAGTTGTACCAAAAACTGCTTACAAATGGCAATTCCTGTGAAGTAGATGATGATGAAGTTCCAGGTAATTCTAGCATGTTTCCTAATGTACTGGTACTGGAGTCTGGATCATCCTGAAAAGATAAATTTATCGAGTTTAATTGCTCTTCTATGGTAATGGTTGTATCTCCTAGTGAAAGGGGGGCTGGGAGAAGGGCTGCTTTTTCATTGCTGCCGTCCACTTCATTTCTTTGCTTATTTTTCTGTGTTTCAGTTTGAGGAGCTAATGGCAAGAATGGCGATTTGACTGCACCGTGTCTACTGTCTGGTGTGCTGTCTTGTTCATTTCCCATGGCCACGTCTACACCATTCTCTGATTTAGGCTCATAATTGCAGGTGGCATTGGTCTGAGTTTCCTCAAAGATCTCCTCTATACTCTCATCCTCTGTGACTGGCTGTTCTGGGTCCATTTCAGAATCTACATCTGCATCGTCCACACAAGTAAAATTCTCAAAGTGCAGAAAGCCATTCTTGATAGTCTTTGTTACTTTTACCTGGAGTTCAGGGGAGTTATTACAAGAGGGTTCCTGTTTCATAGCAAGTGCTGTTGGACCACCAGGACTCAAGGAAGTGCAAACAACTGGCGACTGAGCTCTTGAATCACTTTTTTCAGGGTCTTGAAAGGATTCTGATCCATCAGCAGACCCATTTAAATACTCTACATTGATCATGGAGGCCAAATCCTGTAGTCTCCGCAGTGGAATGTAACAAGATGGAGAATCTTGTCCATAAGCATTTTGGGATGTTCCACTGGCAGTCGATAACTGCATAGTACACCCATTAAGTGGCTCAGAAAAATTGGATTGACCATTACCGAAAGGGCTGTCCTTGTCTTCAGGGGCATCTAAATTCACTGGATTGGAAAAGGGCAGCAGACAATTTCTTCTAGGTAGTTCACAGGTCTGATCCATCCTGGGTCAGCATCAACCTGGAATCCAAAAACACAGCAATTAATCTGAGTTAATAGGCCATTTGGCTCTTATCTTCAAAATGGCAGCCACTTCAAGAGGCCTAGTGGCCTCGAAGCCTAGTTCTACTGCACTTCCATGGGCGGAAAAAGTTCCCCAGCTGACGATGGAAAAATGGCCTCGGAGAGACTCCGCAAACTCCATCTTCCCGGAGATAGGCAGATCTTGCCACATGGAAACAGCCGTCCCTTTTTTCTGCACTGCAGACTGGTGGACAGTTGGGCTGATCTAAAATTAAAATCCCTTTGGCAGTAGAAATTTCCAAATCTCAAACAGCAATAGTCCTTCCATTCCCCCGCTGGGGGTCCTGTGGCCGGATCTCCCGAAGGAGGGGGCTGTAGGGTTCGAGGGGGGCTCCGGGACGCTGCACAAAAAGGTTATCCCCCCCATCCTTTCTGGCTCGCTCGGGCGCAGCGGTCACAATAGCGCTGCACCCTGCGCCCCAGCCGGCGCCGGAGCCTTTGCAGCGGCCGTGCTCTGGCCGCAGGCGAGTCGGCCGAAGCGGGTGCACCCCGAAGCTCGCCTTTCTGACTGCAGGCCTGCTCGGTCCACGGCTGCAGGGCCCAGAGGCTGGAACGCGGCAGGGGGAGAAACGGAGGCAGCCAGTGAAGCCGAGTCAGGGCAGCAGCAGCTGCTACAGCTTGACAAACATGGCTGCTGCCGACGCCGCCGCCGCCTGCCCGGGCCGCGCTCCTTCCCGCAGCGCCGGCAGCACCTCCTGGCCGAGCCGATCTCACTCATCAATATTCAGCAACAAGCAAAGTTTGCTGCAGAAGGGCAGCCGGCCCCGTGCCCCCCAGCCGGCTACCTGAAAGGAGGCGGAGGCCGAGGTGCGCGCGGGAGGCCGGCGGGGCACTGGCCGCGCGGGGAGGAAGTTCGCGGCGTCCCGGCCGGCTAGGCCTGAGCCCGGCTGGTAGTGATGGAGGGGGAGGGGGCCTGCGGCTGCAACGCCGCCGGCCACCAACCCTGTGCCGCGCCCGGCCCTCCCCCGCGCCCCTCACCTCACGGCCACCACCATCTTCCCCGCCCGCCCGCCTCCCCCCTCCGCTCGCTCCTGCCCGCCGCCCACCCCAGCGCACTAGTTACCGTGCCCCGTGCCCCCTCCCGGGCCGGCTGGGGGGAGGGGGTGACCCTCATTACACTGGGGCGCGAGCGGAGCGGTGGGGAGAGCGCGGAGCCGCTCACCGCACCCCCCTCCCCCCGCGTCTCTCTTCAGGGTAGAAGGCAGCGAATGCGACCTGCCCCGGCCTATTCCGCCGCCGCCTCCTCCTCCTCACACCCCCACCGCGCGCGCCCCCGCGGCGGCGCGAGCGACCGAGCGCCTCGCGCCGGCCCGCGTGCGGCTAGGGCCCCGAGTGCGCGCGCACCCCTTCCCCCAAGGCGCGCGCTCCTTTGCCTCACTCTTCGGGGTTCAGGGCGGGTGAAGTCGGGCTCGCGAGCGCGCCGCCCAATCAGCGGAGCCGCCGCTGCCGCCCCCTCTCCTCCCCCTGCGCGCCAGCTCGCGGCCCGGGCCTACGGGCCGGCCCGGCTGCCCGGGCGGGGCCTGAGGCGGGCTCCCCAGGGGCCTCGCGCGCCTCACCGGAGTGTCGGGGCCTGCGGGCGTCGTGGGTGGCACTCCGATCCCCTCACCTACCTCAGGGAGCTGCGCCGGCCCCGGGCTGCACACGGTTCCAGCACCCTACCGGTCTCGAGCCCCAGCCCCGGCGGCACCTGGCCGGGCTGAGGCCTGTCCGACCGCCCCGCCAGCCCCGCTCGGGCCCGCGTCAGTCCCGGCCTCCATCTTAGGTTACAGCCCTGGTTCCCCATCCACTGGGCACCTGCCCTCAGCCCGCTCCGCTCGGCCCGAGGCCAAGGCAACCCCCCTCCTACCGCGGGGCTCACCTGGGGGCTGGGGCTGGGGTCTTCGAGGCCTCAAACCCCGAGCAGGCGCGGCCGCAGGTGAACCCCCTGCCCGGCCGCACCCCAAGCCCACACCACCACCACTACAGACCAAGCTGAGCAGGAAACAAAATGGAGGCAGCAGCTCGGGTCTGCCTCCCCGAGCCAAGCCTGTACAGCCCCAGGGCTCCCTTCTGCCGCAGGCCCGACGCCCGCGAGGCAGGGGGCTGGCTCGTCCAGGCACCAAAGGCAGCCACCCTAGAGCAGCGCAGACAGGCCGGGGACTCGGCCCTGCGGTCCCCACAGCCCCTCACCCACCACCCCTTCCCTTCCCCCTCCCCCCCATTCCTCTCCCTCCCCCTGCCCGGCCGTGCGGGGTGAGCGGCTCCCGGGAGCTGGGTCGGGTCGGGTTACCGGCCCGGGCACTGCCCGCCCAGCCGTGGCCTCGGCAGGGGGGATGAGGCCGGGCGACCCCCGCGCTGAGCCCACCGCCCCCCCCCCCGCACCCGAGCCGGGCAGCAGTCTGACAGCACGCCCGCACCTCGGCCTGCCGCGGTGCGGCCCCCGCCCAGTGAGATCGAGTCCCCAGCCCGGGCACCGCGGGGACGAAGCTCCCTCACCACCCCCGGGCCCAGGGGTCCTCGCAGCCTCGGGCGGGGCGAGGGGAGTGCTGGGGGAGGGGTCCACTAATCAATCCCTGCACCGCCTCCCGCGCCTAGTCCGGGTCTGGGCCTGGCACTGGGACTTGGGCCGGGGGCGCGGGCGGGCGTCAGTAGATGAGTGCGCGCGGGGCAGTGGACGGCGAGCTGGGGGCCCGGAGGGGTCGCGCTTCGCACCGCGGACGCTGCAGTTCTCTGCACCCAGGCAGATGGCCCTCTCGTGCCACCTCCGCCCGGCGCAGGCCGCCTGCTCAGCAACCCTGCTCCCCGGGGAGCGCGCGCCTCACCCCCGCGGGCTGAGCATCGGGACCCCGGCGGAACAGCGCTGGGAGGGCGGACCGCCGGGCTGGCCCCGCCAAGCCTGCTGGCCTAATCCCTGGCCTGGGGCGCTCTGCTCTCGGGCGCCAGGCACCTCGAGGCCTGCACCCAGTGCCCGGGGCCCCGTAGCACCGGCCTAGCGCGGCTGCAGCGCGTCCAATCACAAAAGACAACGTGAAGGCAAGCGGGGGAACGCAAACAACCTGACCCCGCGACGCCGACCCCCCCAGGTCCTTCCCCTAACCCGATACAACTCCGACCCCCGCCCCAGGCTTGCTCCCCGACAAAAAGCTCACCTCGGGACCTATCTGGTCCCTAGAGTGCTAAACTCATCCTCGCTATTCAGAGAAAACCACAATCGACCGCCATAAAAATTCCGCCTCCTCCAGAAAGCCTTCTGTGATTAGAGTTAACTCCATCTCAAAGCTGAGGGCGGCGCCCTCGAGAGCCACGTGACTACCATTCCTCCCAGGGCTTAGTAAATGTGCATAATTATTGCCCCAGTGGAGTGTTTACCCGCCATCCTTCTATCTATTAACCGTGAGACCACCTGGGAGAAAGGCCACTTTTGGCGTTGCTCTGCGCGGTTTTGGCTTTGGCGCGGAGCTCTCTAAATTTCATCCTTCGGCCTACTCCAACCTTCACCCCAAAACTGGCCCCAGTTGGCTTGGAGCTCAGGATACCCTTAGCCTCCTGTCCTCCAAGGCCCACAGACCAGCCAAGGAGATACACAACAGGTCCTTACCACACCTAAGTGCTGGGATGCAGTTCCTGCCAAGAGAGCAGCAGGCTGTCTTGAAGGAAGGCGCCCCCTGGAACCAGAGTGATGAGGGGAGCACTGTGACCCCAGAGGGCCTCCTTCTGTTGAAGAGATGAGGTACCCTGACTGTTCCCAGGTGCGAAATCAAGTTGACAGTGTTCTGTGTGCTAGGATCAGCCAGAGAAGAGCTGGGTCTACAACCCAGGGTACTGCCCTACAGGGACCTGCCCTTTGTTCTACTAAGGAGTGACTCCTGCTAATCCCTTCTAGGCAGTTCAGTGGGGGAGCTCTGACTGGTTCCTTCTTCACACCTAATAATTTGAGCCAATCATTTCTGACTGACAGTTACCCCCTGCCAGTTGCCCCAATTCATTAAGGTTACTCTCAACACTTTACTTTCCCACGACCATCCTGAGGGCCTGTGAGCTGCCACTGTATGGCCTTGAGCCAGTCGATTAACAGCCCCAGGCCTCAGTTTCCTCACCTATGGCTTCCAATGCACAGGGTGGCTGTGAGGATCCTGCAAGGTGAAAGTAAGTGTTAGGGGCCTATACAGACTAAGCACTTGATGAATGCTGAAATGTGTTTCACCGCTTCATTCAGTAACCATTTCCTGCATTCCAGGCAGTATTGCTGGGTGCTGGGTAAACAAAGGATGAGATGCCTGCCTTAGGAAGCCCCAGGCCTTAGGAAGAAACAGTTAAATAAAGGTGCTAAGGTGTGAAGAGGGGCCGGGACAGTGGTTCCCCCCAGGGCTGACCTCTACACATCCCTGCCATATATAGGAACCCTGCTCTCCAACCTCCCAGGCCCCACGGAATAGGAGTAGGGGCTAAAGGGGGACAGGCAGCTGGGGATGAACAGCTTACTGATGGTCTCGGGGAAAAGACTGGAATCCCAGAGAAAATCTCTTGGACTTTCCTGGAATGACTCAAGTGTCCCTTCCTGCCTCTTAGAGTGGAATACGGCTGCAGAGGTCTCATTCACAGCAGCCCCTACTGGAGCCTCCCCAATCCAGCAGGCACTGGCCAAGCACCTCATGTGTGCCAGATCTGGGCTGAGGGAACCCACAGGACCTAATATTCTCACAAGGACACTGGCTTCTGAAGTGGGGGAAGAAGGGATAGGGCTGGCTGTGGCTGGCCTTCCTTGTCTCAGCACAGGGAAATTTTCTGGGCCTGCGCCTCCCATCCTTAAGACAGAGATTAGCATCAATAATACTCTCTGAGTCTATGCTGTGTACTGGACACCATGCTGGGCACTTGCACTTGACACACATGACTTCCTTTAACCCTTTAGCAGCCCTGTGAAGAAATGAGGTCCAAAAGATTAAGCCCTTCTGCAAGGTCTCAGCATCCTGTCATCTGGTGTGATCAGCCTCAAATCCCTTGCTCTTAGCCAGCACACCTTCCAGATACTGTCTGTGAGAAGGCCCAGCACAGTGTCTTGCCCACAGGTGCTCAGGAATTTGAGTGGCAGGCAAAGTGAGATTACCTTAGCCTCAGTTTCTTCATCTGTAAATTACTGTTACTCCTAACCTGCTGAAAGAGATACCTGTCGAGACATTCCACCAGTGTACTTCTTTTTTCTTACAACTGCCCCCCCTTTCATTCATTAATTCAGCAGATAATTATTGAGCTCCCCCTCAGAGCCTTGTGGGAAAGGCAGAGAATAAGTAACAAGGTAGAGAGCTGAGTACTGAGAGAGAAACCAGAGAGCTGCTGGGGGAGCTGGGGTGGCCTCAGGGACAGTCAGGGAAGGGCTTCCACAGAAGTGACATCCAGAGGGAGTCCAGAAGGACTCACAGGAATAGTTTGGAAAGAAGGGGATGAGCTAGAGATTCCAGCAGAAGAGCCCAGAGAAATACCTTGCTTTGGAGGAATTGACCACAGTTCAGTATGACCAGAGCGTAGTGCGTGGCGGGAGCAGTAGAGGTGATGAGTGCGATAAGAGGCCTCAGATGAAGATGGGGAAAGCCACAGGGGCCTGACAGTGGAGGGCTTTCTTGGTCAAGTTAAAGAATTCAGGCTTTATCTGGAAGGCAGCAGGGAGCCATGGAAGGTTAAGAAGCAGGTTAAGAATCTCACTTGTGCAGTTGAAAGCTCACTCTGCCAGCAGTGTCCAGAAGAGATTGATACCTCCTCTAGAAACACAAGGGCCTTACCTTAGGATATGCTAGGACTGTTAGGTTATAATAACAGTGTGACTTCTCTTCTGTGCCAGCTACTCTGTAAGACACTCTCTCATTTAATCCTGAAATGGGCACTCTTGTTAGCCCCATATTCCAGATAGGAAGCGTGACCTATTCAAAGTCAAACTCCCAACCCCAACTCCCAGTGCAAGCTCTTCATCCTCACTGGACAGGAGCAGCATCTGCTTTCTGATGAAACAGCCAGGTTTGGAGGCCTTTGGTGATTAGTCCCAAACTAATCTGGTGAACACCACAACCATCCCTGTGATGGGTCCAAGAATTGTTTTCTTTCTCTCTCACCGAGTGGTTTCCCCAGAACTGGATCAGGAACTTAAGATCGAGGAAGGTTTGGCCACATTTGAAGCCATGCAGCCCTCCAGTAGTTTCCTTCCTACCCAAAATGTCAGCTAATCTGACCCTCTAGCCCCGGCCCTAGCCCCCACCCCAGGGACTCAAATTTTCACCTTCAACTGTTCTGTCTCTCAGACATTCTTTTTTGAAAGCCCTGTGTGTAGTGGCCACTAATCCCTGCCCCCCTGCCCTCATCACTTCCCCAGCTGCCCAGTATACTCACTGTGCCAGGACAGGCCACATCCCATCCAGCCTGCACTCATGCTGGTCACTCTGCCTTTTCCCCTGTCATGCAAACTCCTACTCATCCTTCAGGGCCCAGTTTAGAAGATTCCTCCTCCTGGCAGTCTCCCCTGCTTCCACCCTTACAGGCAGTCATTTTTTCCTGAATGAGCCCCTGCAGTAACTATTGGCTTTACATTTCTGGTCCCAGCCAGTTGGTGAGCCCCTTATACAAGACAGAGCGCATATGCTTCTCTGACCTCCAGTGACCAAGCCCAGGACTGTGAGGATCAGGGTAAGTGCTGGAGAAACATTTCCTAATGCTTCATCTATCCCCTCCCCTCTTCTCTAAGTCTGTGTCTCCAAAAGACAGAAGAATTATAGCTCAAATTGTGGACTAAATGATTGTGTAAAACCATCCCTAAAAGGATTCAGGGATGTTTGAGGAACACACAAGTCTCTGTGCCAGACAACAGTTTCAGAAAGTGTAAGAGAGCCTATAGGACCTGGAGTTAGATAGATGTCGGTTCAAATTGCAGCCGGGGCCGCTTACCAGCAAGTCCCATCCTCTCCCTGAGCCTCACAAATGGGGTGGTTGTGCAGATTAAATATGTGAATGTAGGCAGGGCCTACACAGAGCAGCTGCTCACAAGACACCTCCTTCAGATGCCACCAGACTTCCCAGCCCGACAGGTCAGTCTTCCCTCCCCAACCCCAAACCTCTCCTTCTCTGGGCACTTGATTTTTCAGATGTACCCTTAGCCTCCAGAGGAGCACTTCTGAACATACTGATTCCCAGGGGAAGAAGGGGAAGTTGAAGAATGCTGGGTTCTGGGGGGATGCAGTCAGAGGAAGGGGGAGGTCTGTAGCCTGTGGCCAGGAGAGTGGCTCTACCTTCTGCCTGCCTAAGGGTTACCATTTTACACCCAACCACCCATCTTCTCCCTGCAAAAAGAGGATATTATCCTATTTTACAGATGAAAACAGAGGTTGAGAAAGAAGCAGTGGCTTATAAAAGGTCCTGCTCTGGCAAGTGATGGGGTGGCTCAGAGTTTATACCCGGTAGTCATTCAATAAATACTAAAAGGAGCTCAGGTAATATAAAGGCAGGGATGAGACTCTGGGGTAAGGGTTTAGTAAAGTGGATGGTCTTCCAATTTTTTTCTTTTTTTCTTTTTTTTTTGGCCATGTGGAGCAGCATGAAGGATCTTAGTTCCCCAACCAGGGATCAAACCTGGGTCCCCTGCAGCGGAAGTGCGGAGTCTTAACCACTGGACTGCCCAGTCTTCCAAATTTTTTGATCAAGTACCCCTTTAAAGAATTTCAAGAGGGGCTTCCCTGGTGGCACAGTGGTTGAGAATCTGCCTGCCAATGCAGGGGACACGGGTTCGAGCCCTGGTCGGGGAAGATCCCACATGCCACGGAGCAACTAACCTGTGCGCCACAACTACTGAACCCATGTGCCACAACCACTGAAGCCTACATGCTTAGAGCCCGTGCTCCACAACAAGAGAAGACACTGCAACGAGAAGCCCACAGAAGAGTAGCCCCCGCTCGCTGCAACTAGAGAAAGCCTGCACGCAGCAACAGAGACCAAATGCAGCCAAAAATAAATAAGTAAATAAACTTATAAGAAAATAATTTTAAGAGAATATGTATATACCCACTCATCTTTGAAAGTCGATATCTAATTTTAAGTCATATATTGCAAATAATATAATTTTTGGTGTACTACATGTGTGCTTTAAATATATCTTAATCAAAACCTTGGGGCTGTAGATTCAACTCTATCAATTTATAGAAAACGTCTCTCATGTGTCTGAAATGCCAAAACCAGGCCCCATCATCAAATCCCTCAGCCAACTGACTGACTTTTTTTTTAATATAATAATATGGAATGCTTTATGAATTTGCATATCATCCTTGCACAAAGGCCGTGCTAATCTTCTCTGTGGTGTTCCAATTTTAGTATATGTGTTGCTGAAGCAGCACTCAGACTGACTTTCAATCGGAAAAGATTTGACTCCACTTCTCAATTAAAACCAGCATGTTAATATGTCTCCCCATGACAACCATCCCCCTGCTGGGTTCTAATTCTAGGACTGACAGACAAGGCCAAAGCCTTGCCCTGAGTTTACTGGGTGAAGTAAGTCCTTGGGAAGCTCTGAGGGCTCTCCAGCACCTTCCTCTCCAGAGGTGCCCATTCAGGGAGATTCATCTGGGTGAGATGTGGCTTTTCTCTCATGAGTGGGAAGCCATCTGAAAGAACTAGAGAGAGGTGTTTTCTCAGGCAGATCAAGGAGTTCAGATGGAAGTTAAAGGTCTGGGAATTTGTACCCTTAACTCCAACTATGCTCGGAACAATCTGGAAAGTCTTCACATCCCCCAGGTGAAGACCTTAGGCAAAAACCATGACTGGAAAACATGTATCTGTGTAGAACAGGAGGCAGCAACTGTTGGAGAGGGGCTAGGAGGGAGGGCTTTTTTTAAAGGCAGAAGGGACTTGGTCTTGTGTAAACCATTCCACCTCAGGGCCTGTGTTCCTATGTCTGGAAGATTCCGCTCCCAGCTCTGCCAGGGCTCTTTCCATCTATCAGTTCAAGAGTCCCTCTTCAGACAGGCTCACTTGGCTTCTCTCTCACCTTGAGGACCCCTAATTGACCCAAGGTCACTCTATTACATCTTCCTGTTGAGGTAACTTATAGCAATTACCATTCTCTGAAATGATCTGATTTTTCCCCACTTATTTCTTTATTTTCTTTTTATTGAGATACAATTCATATACCATGAACTTCACCCTTCTAAAGTGTACAATCTGGGAATTCCCTGGCGATTCAGTGGTTAGGACTCTGAGCTTCCACTGCAGGGGGCCGGGGTTCAATCCCTGGTCAGGGAACTAAGATCCCACAAGCCATGTGGCGCAGCCAAAAAATAAAATTTAAAAAATAAAATTAAATGTACAATCCAGTGGTTTCTTTCTTTTTTTTTTACTTAACTAAAAAAAAAATTTTTTTTGGCCACACCTTGCATTTGTGGGATCTTAGTTCCCAGACCAGGGAGTAAATCCCAGCCCCTTAGCAGTGAGAGGGCAGAGTCCTAACCATTGGACCGCCAGGGAATTCCCCAGTGGTTTCTAATATACTCACAAAGTTGTGCAGCCATCACCACTATCTAATTCCAGAGCATTTGCATCACTTAAAGAAAAACCTTGTACCCATTAGCAGTTGGTCATTCCCCATTCCCTCCCTCCCCCCAGGCCCTGACAACCACTCATCTACTCTCTGTCTCTACAGATCTGCCTGTTTTGGATATGTCATATACATGGAATCATACAGTATGTGGTCTTTTATGTCTGGTTTCTTTCACTGAGCATGATGTTTTCCAGACTCATCCATGTTGTGGCATGTAGCAGTGCTGCATTCCTTTTTATCGCTGAATAATACTGTATTCTATGGATATACATTTCACTTATCAGTTGATGTTTCGTTTATCAGTGATGGTTTCACTTTGGGGCTACTATGAACAATGTTGCTATGAACATTTGTGTACAAATTTTTTCATGGACAGAGTCCTAACCACTGGACTGCCAGAGAATTCCCCAGTGGTTTCTAATATACTCACAAAGTTGTGCAGCCATCACCACTATCTAATTCCAGAGCATTTTCATCATTTAAAGAGAACCCTTGTACCCATTAGCAGTCAGTGTGCATTTCCCTAACAACTAGTGATGTTGAGCACATTTTCTTGTGTTTATTGGCCATTTGTATATCTTCTTTTAAGACATGTCTATCCAGGGACTTCCTTGGTGGCACAGTGGTTAAGAATTTGCTTGCCCATGCAGGGGACACAGGATCAAGACCCGGTCCAGGAATATCCCACATGCCGCTGAGCAACTAAGCCGGTGCGCCACAACTACTGAGCCCACGCATCACAACTACTGAAGCCCGCGCACCTAGAGCCAGAGCTCCACAACAAGAGAAGCTGCCACAATGAGAAGCATGTGCACCGCAATGAAGAGTAGCCCCTGCTTGCTGCAACTAGAGAAAGCCCGCGTGCAGCAGTAAAGACCCAACCGCAGCCAAAAAATATAAATTATTTTTTAAAAAGACATGTCTATCCAGATTCTTTGCACATTTTTTGATCTTTTATTATTATTTTTTAAAGAGAACCCATTTAAAAAAATTTTTGGTTGTGTTGGGTCTTGGTTGCGGCATGCGGGATCTTTTTTGCGGCTTGTGGGATCCTCCACTGCGGAGCGCAGGCTCCTCATTGCGGTGCGCAGTCTTCTCTCTAGTTGTGGCCTGTGTGCTCAGTAGTTGCGGCACGTGGGATCTTAGTTCCCTGACTAGGGATCAAACCCGCATCCCTCGCACTGGAAGGCGGATTCTTAACCACTGGATCACCAGGGAAGTCCTCTCTTTGCACATTTTTTTAAATTGGGTAATGTCTTTTTTAGTTGTTGAGTTATAAGGATGCTTTACGTATTCTGGATACAAGTCCTTTTTGGATATAAGATTTACAAATATTTTTTCCCATTCTGTAGGTTGTGTTTTCACTTTCTTTTCTTTTCTTTTTTTTTGCGGTACGCGGGCCTCTCACAGTTTGTGGCCTCTCCTGTTGCGGAGCACAGGCTCCGGACGCGCAGGCGCAGCGGCCATGGCTCACCA
This sequence comes from Grampus griseus, assembly GCF_964374135.1. Lineage (NCBI taxonomy): Eukaryota > Metazoa > Chordata > Mammalia > Artiodactyla > Delphinidae > Grampus > Grampus griseus. The sequence goes on along the minus strand of NC_139019.1, from coordinate 152,821,221 downwards.
GCCCAGCCGCTCCGCGGCATGTGGGATCCCCCCGGACCAGGGCACGAACCCGTGTCCCCTGCATCGGCAGGTGGACCCCCAACCACTGCGCCACCAGGGAAGCCCCGTTTTCACTTTCTTGATAGTATCCTTTGAAATACAAAGGCTTTTAATTTTGAAGAAGTCCAATTTATCTATTTTTTTCTTTTGTTGCTGTGCTTTTGGTAATATCTTAGAAAGCATTGCTTAACCCAGGTCATGAAAATTTATCCCTATGCTTTCTCCTTAAACTTTTATAGTTTTAGCCCTTATATTTAGGACTTTGGTCTATTTTGAGTTACTTTACTATAGTGTGAGATAGGGATCAAACTTCACATTCTTTTGCATGTGGATATCCAGTTGTTCCAGCACCATTTTTTTAAGAGACCATCTTTTCCTCTTGAATAATGGTCTTGGCACCCTTGTCAAAAAATCAATTGACCATAGAAGCATGGGTTTCTTTTTCATTTCTCAATATATTCCATTGATCAATAGATCTATCTTTATGCCAGTACTACAAAGTCTTCTTTTTTTTATGGAGAGGCATTTTATTTTAAATATAGCAGTGTGTACATGTCAATCCCAAACCCCCAATATATCCCTCCCCCCAACTTACAAAGTCTTAATTGCCTAATTTTTTTTTTTGGTCCACACCTCCATCTTTCTCACTGTCTAGAATGGAAGTACCAAGAAGTTAGGACTTGTTCACTGCTCTGTTCCCAATGCCCAGAACAAGGACTGGTGCAGAGTAGATGCTTGATAAATATTTGTGGATTGAATGAATAAATCCTCGAATAAGTACAATGCTTTTGGGAAGAAGCCAGTTGAGAGGGGAAAGTTGAGGGTACAATAATGAGAAGTCACTGAGGTCAAGGAGGTGCAGGGTGTATGAATGGGGTCATAGGTGGATGGATGGACCACAGAGCAGAGGACATGTAGGGAAAGGCAAGGGGCCTCAGCTATGTTTTAAGTGGGAAGGGAAGGAAATTGAGAGAGGTCCCACCCAGTACCTCTGTTTTCTCCAGAGATAGGAAGTGAAGGGGAAGGGAGGGGCTGCAGGCTCAAGGAAGCTGAGGACAGCTGAGTGACCTTGGGGCTGGAGCCCAGTCTTGGGCCTAACCAGTGGGCACCCTCCACTCATGATTGGATCCCCTCCAGGGTTCTAGGGTGAAAAGGTTATCAGATGAAAGGTCAAGGGGGGAAGTGCTAGAGAGGGTGCATGTGAAGTTGGCCTTGGGCCCCAGGCTGGCAGAGGCAGGAGGGAAGCCATAGCCCAGGGCCCCTGACCACAGGCAACATTTCCTGAGGAGAATGCCAGGGAGTTTCCAGAGGAGTCAGTGATAAGACAGAACCAATGAGATGAACAACTAAGGCATGACAGTCAACAAAAGCGCTTCCCTGCTCCCACAAATCCTGGGCCCCTTGCCTGGAGAGTCAGTTGATGTGTCTAGAGTTCATAATAAGCCCCAGGGATACTTGCAGAGGCCTTAAATAATAGGGCATCTCAGGGTTTGTATAGTAGCCAATGGGAGGATGCAGGTGATTTCAGAAGGCCTATCTAATTAGTCATATTAATGAGCCTAAGGCAATTAAGAGACCAGAGAGGAGGAGTTGAGGGGGCCTCAAGGTGGTGGCATCTCTAGCCCTGCCCAGGGAGGGGACCCTGGAGGACAGCCAGGTGACTTAGGGATATGATAGGCCCTGGATCTCCAGGCTGGGCAGGGACTGAAGCTAACAGTAAGAGAGAGGCCCTTGCTGCCTTCTGCATCTCAGGTCTGTGGCAACAAGGGGTGTGAAATGCCCTCGGAACACCTAGTCACCTGCTTCCACTGTGCTGACACCAGCTCCTCACTGTGGCCTAGAACACCGTGCAAGATGTGAACCTGCCTGCAAGTCCAGGCTCATTGTCTACCCTGTTCCCCTGCCTCTACACCCTTCAGCCATACTGGCCTCCTTTGGTTCCTGGATGCAGAAGACTTTGCCCTGTTAGCCCTAGCCCTCTCCATAGTTCTGTGTAGTGGGTCTTCAGTGTGCCAGCTGCCTGTGCTGGTGCCTGAGAGGTAGCACACAGTGAAGTTATGGGTACAGCCTCTGGCCCAGAAGCCTCGCTTGAACCGCTGCTCTACCGCTTAATAGCTGTGTGAACTTAAGGAAGTAATAGAACCTCTCTGTGCTTGTGTGTCCTCTGTCAAGTGATGTTGTTGAAATGTTAATATGAGCTTCAAATAGTGTCTAGCACATGGCGAGTCCTGCAGTTGTTACAGTCATGATTATTGTTCTCACGAGGCTCAGAGAGGTCAAGATCTGCCTGAGCTCACAGAGCTGGTACTTGGCAGTTTTCTAAGATGTTTTTTTCCAGTACATCACTGTTGCATTATGAATATCCCCAGCTAACTGCTGAGATTTTCCGTGCTATATATTCCATGATTTTGTATACTTTGTCCCGCTACTGTTTCTGTAGGTTAAATTTACCCTTGTCAGACCAAGTGAAGGAATAATGGAGTTGGAAGACTAAAAAGGCATACAGGCACATTCCCATGGACAAGCAGTTTACATTCTAATAAGAGAAGAGGAATAAAAAATAATGAGGATTGTGAATTCCTGAAAGGTAGGCATATCAACAATCATAAAAAATATAACCTATGTTTTTGGGAGCTCACGGTGTACAGGCACTGGGCTTTACAATCCTCACAAAAACACCTCAGTAGGCATTAAGAATCCCATTCTACAGATGAGCGTCAGCAATGTTAAACACCTGTCGTAGGTCACACGATGACTGGAACTTGGGTCTGTCTTCCGCCAAATCACCACTTTGGACCAGTCAAGGCAGTGGTACAGGGATGACCATACCGCGGCTTAGCCGCAGTAGCTGGCAGGAGAGAAGGAGATTCAGCAAAAAGGACTTGGGGTCGTAGCAGTCGGATAGGCAGGAACCGGGCGGAGTTGGGGGAGGCCGGGCCTCAACTTCTGAGTTCCGCAGGGGCTGAGAATGGCTGTACCCACGCCACCCGCACAGCCCCGGGGTGCCACAACAGCTCATCTTCCGCTCTGCCCGACACGTGGGACCTCATTCCTGGGAGAGCGCCTCTGATTGGCCGGCTCGGTCAGGTGTCTCCCGCGGGCCAATCACCAGAGGCCAGGAGGTGGGCTGGGCGATCTGCTCTGCCTGCGTGGAGCCTCAGAAAAGGTTGTGTTATGCGTGGGGCCGCGCTGGGAAAAGGCTTTCAATGTCTGGCATAACCCAGTTCCAGCCGGCGGTTGCCTTTTACGCCTATTTATCAGAATTTGCCCCTAGCCCTGCCCCATCGCTCAGAGGTAGAAAAGAGGACTGGACCAGCCTTCCTCTTGGGCTTTGGGTCCCGCCCTAATGCTTCCTCCCGCTTTTGTGCATCTTTCTCCTTTTGCTCCCCTGGAGCTCCAAGCCTTCCTGTCTTTTTACTCCTTCCTGGCAGCCCACAAACCGTGTAGTCTCTTCCCCTGTTAAGAGAAAGATTTCAACGCCTCTACAGCCAGACTCTGCCTTTTTTTTTTTGCCTCCACTGACCCTGGCCTCCCTTTCTCATCTCCCTCCTCATCCCACTTAAGTCTGGCTTCAGATCACCAGCAGTCCCACTCTGGCCAAAACCGGTGGTATTTCATAATCTTTGTTGCTCCACTTTGCAGCATTTGACTCTGTTGACCCTTTTGGAACCGACAAGGTTTCCTGGAGCTCCCACTCTTGTCTGGTCCCTTCCTACCTCTTTCCCAAGCCCTTCTCTGTGCCGCCCCATCATGGGCATGCCTCCTCTTTTTCCTGTCTTTGCTGATTGTTTACCCAGACTCCCTGAGGGATCCCATCTGGTCACTGGCATCTCCTAAATGCCAGTAATTTCTGAGCCTCAGTCTCTAGCTTGGATTTGTCCTTCAGCTCCAAACTTGCTACCTGAATGTCTCACTGGTGCCTAAGGCTGAAGGCAGGTGTTTCATTCAATAAATATTTGTTAAACTGAGGGCTCATTTACAGTATAAATATTTAAAAACATATCTTTACATATAAAATAAATATGTAAGTATTTACTGCTGTGTGCCAAAAGCTTGGGAGTACTGTGTCACCTGTGACAAGCACACAGTGGGTTCTTCATTACTGTGTGCTGAATTCATGTAGGAATGAATGTCGGCATAGTGCCTGGCACAGAGGAGGTGCTCAGTGTTAGTTGCCTCGTCCCTCAGCCTAGCTCCTCTCTATGCCAGGGATGGGAACTGTCCCATCACCTCACCTTCAATGCAGAAGCTACGTAAGTGAGGTAAACAAGGTAAACAAGAAATAGCTGAAATGAAAGTCCTCCTTGTCCTGTCTAATATTCTACTCCCAGGGCAGTCTACTCCACAAAGGCAGCACTGCTCAGTGATGGGGCAGGAGAGAGAACCAGGAGCTGCCATCCTAGGACAGGCAACGGCTGCAGGCAGACTGGGAGACATACAGACCAGAGTTCAAATCCTGGTCGGGTGATCATATGGGTCCTACTGGACTTCTGTGAGCCTACATTTCCACCTGTAAGTTGGAGATATGAATAGACTCTACCTCATAGAGATTTGTAGGGATTTTCCCAGAGCTCTTAGAGGCATCTAGCAGGCATTGGTACTTAGCTATTGTTTTGGCCCAGAGACAGCAGGTAAAGATGATTTTCCCAGTGGTGCACTATCGCCACCGTGTGACGAGATGGGAAATTACATAAGGGAGATTCTTTGGCCTGAAAAGGGCTACTTAGACTTGGGCTTTCTGAAACCTGAGAATTTGCTCCCTGCTGCCAGTGCTCTGCTGTCTAGGCTCCGTCAGGCCTCCAGTGTCAGTGCTATCACCTGTGGAGGAGAAATCATCCCACCCAGGTTTAGGACACTGGCTGTGCCTTTTCTAACTGTAGAACTTTTGGTGGTTCTGCGCTGTGTCATTCAAGCCTTTTCAGAGCTGGTACCCTTGACACCTGCTCTGTGCTTGGAAATCAGGGCCATCTAGCTCCAGACCTGACTCGAGATGATCCCTCTGTTTTCTCCTCCCTTCCCATCTCTCCTGAGCTCCCTTTGTCCTCCCCCTGATTCGGGACCCTGAAGTACATTTCCCCAGTAAGCATGTTAAGTTCCTGGGACTGTATTCACGTGAACAGCAACCATGTATTGATCACCTACTGTGTGTCTGGTGCTGGACCCCTTATGGGCATTTTTTCCATATACTCTTCACAAATCCTGTTGGGAAGTTTGCTATGATTGCCCCTATTTTATAGAAGAGGACACCAAAGCAGAGGAAGGTAAAGTGATCCACCCAAAGTCGCACAGCCATCAGGTGACAAAGCCCTGCCTATAACTGCTAGGACACCTAGTATGGTGGAGAAGGCAGACAGACCTCACTTCAAATCCCACCTCTGTTGCTCACTACTGACTCCCCAACTTCGAGCTCAAGCATCCTGTCTTCCTCTAAATGAGATGGCAGCCCCCACAAGGCACAAGTGCTGGCTCCAGGGGACAGGCAGTGTTTGGGGACATAACACCAGGGATGAGAAGTGGGGAGGGTATCACAGCTGGCAGTCAGAGCTGGTATGGAACACAACTGGGGTAAGTCGGGGTCCCATTAGGGAGGCTGGAATCAATGACTGGGAGGCCCAGCTCAGGACCCGGCCAGCAAAAAGTAGGGGCTCAGGGGACCAAGCTCCCATCAGCTATCACCTATGTAGCCCCTACCTGTTCTCCTAACACCCACTCTAGCCTTTTCCAGTGCCTTTCTCACTGGGCAACCTCGTGTTGACCTTTCCAAACACACATCTGATCATGTCCTTTGCTGCTGAAGATCTTGTCCTCCCACTGCTCGCTGGGGACTCAGCCCCTCACCACTGCCCGTGAGCCATGTGTGGTCAGTTGCTATAGCCCTACCAGCTCTGTCACCTTCTCTGGTCTCTGGCCCTTCCCATCTCCTTGAAGCCACCTTAGACCTTTGCAAATGCTGTTCCCATAGACTGAAACACTCTTCCCTCCTCTCTTTGCGTAGTTAATGTGGAGGTGCTGGAAGTTCTAGTGGGTGGGGAGAGGAATGGAGAGTTTGAGACCTGAAAGAGGAGTAGAGTTTGGAAAACCGGTAGGGAAGAGAGAACAAACCTGTGTAAAGGGATGGAGCTGCATGTGTTGGGGGAGGGGAACAGGTAGGGATTGAAGCTAATAGGAACAAGGCATGCCTAAGGCCAGGGTCAAATCCTTACCCCAGTTCCGAGGGCAGTGGGAGGGTTTTGAGCAGGGGCGGTTACAGCGGTTCCCCTGGGTAGGGTAGAGAGGGCATATCAGCACCGCTCTGAAAAATGGAGCACCCAGAACTGAACAGTCCTCCAGGAATGACGTGATCACCAGCAAGGAAAGTCATCTCTTCACAGGATTCCCACCTGAAACCTCTATGGGTACAGCCCAAGGTCCCAGCCACACCGAACACGAGACTGAAGTGGGATGCTACACTTCTTGTGGCCTCCAGGAGGTGGCACCATCACCACAGCGTGTCCTCTCCACCCTGTTCCCTGCTCTGGAGACCCCTCCCAGGGTGCAGAGACCAAAGAGGAAAGAAGAGGTGAGTGAGGAAAGGAGAGGAGGAGGCCAAGGGCCCAAGGGGTGGTTGGGATGCAAGTCACAGGACGGGAGAGTTGGGGTGGTACTGGCTCCCGTTTGATTTTTTTCAGGGTCAAGCAGGTTATATTAGTCTGACTTAGATTTTCACCATTGTGTGCCTCACCCTCCTCCATGCAGCCCATTGTCAGGCCCCTGAAACACTCACAGGGACCCAGCCTGTTCACCCAGCTCCTGGCCATTGCCCAAGAACCTCCAAGTTCTTGACCACCTTCCTCTCCCCCCCGCCACCGTTAGCAAGCCCTCTTATTCTAAAGACATCCTTCAATTTCCACTTCTTTCCATCGCCTGGCCACCATGGGGGCCTGCAATGTGGCTGTGCAGGATGGTGCTGGTCCCAGGCCAGAGGATGGGAGGGGAAATGGACAGTCCCTCTGTGGATGCTCTGGGACTCATTACTTCCGTCACCTTGGGAGACCACGTGTGTCCTTTGGGGGTGCTGTCCCAGTTTCCAGCTCTAACCAGGAACTAAAAAAGTCCACTCGCCCATCTCCCCACATCTGCGCTAGCAGCCCCCCACTCTCTGGTCTCTACACTCCTCTGGGAGTGAAATCCGAAGCCTGCAAGGCACTCTGTGGTGTGGCCTCATCCGGCAGCATGTCCTCCCTCACTCTGTCTGTGCTCTGTCCCCTGGCTGAACTGGAGTGGCTCAGATTCTCCCCACTCCTGCCTGCCTCCAAACCTCTGTGCAGACAGTTCCCTCTGCCTGGAATGCTTTTCCGTACAGTCATCACAAGGCCAAATGCTCCCCTCCCTCAACTCACATATCACTTCCTAATGGAGCCCTTCCCTGGGTCGGACCAGGATCAGTCCCCATGGTAGACATTCACAGCTGCAGCCAATCGATCTTCAGAGTCTGTGTTAATTATAGTCAACGCTTTCCTGGGTGTTTTTTTTTTGTTTTTTTCGGTACGCGGGCCTCTCACTGTTGTGGCCTCTTCCGTTGCAGAGCACAGGCTCCGGACACACAGGCTCAGCCGCCATGGCTCACGGGCCTAGCCACTCCGCGGCATGTGGGATCTTCCCGGACCGGGGCACGAACCCGTGTCCCTTGCATCGGCAGGCGGACTCTCAACCACTGTGCCACCAGGGAAGCCCATGGGTGTTTATTTAATGTCTGTCCCCACCTCTAGATTTCCAGCTCCTCAGGGCAGGGGCTTGTCTTCATCACAGGGTATAACCACTGACTAGAATGGCACCTGGTATATAGTAGGTGCTCAATAAATGTTTGTTGATTTACTGTGCCTCCCAGCCCTCTTCTGTGGTTTCTTCTTCAGCTTGGTCACCCACGTCACCTCCTCTGGAAAGCATCACTGACCCCTGCCCTGGGTGTACATTGCTCCTGGGCTTCATTTCGGGGCTTCATTCCTTTGTTTGCTTTTCAATTCCCTTTGGGCCTCATTCCCCATTCTTATCTCCCTGCGCCCCAGGCAGCCTTGCTAATGGTTTTGTGTGTGTTCTTGTAACATGTGTGTTCTCTGTGTCATCATTTCTTTTGTGCAAATGGCTTTATGCTTTTGAGCTCACTACATTTCTTACCCTTTCCACTCAGCACTAGGCTTCTGAGGTCCCTTCACATGGCTGCACATCCACTGGGTCTTCTGCACATGTAGTCCATCCATCTCCCAGTGATGGACTCCAGATTGCCTCCAACCCCTCCTCCAAACTTCCCCATGTGGTCCCGTGTGAGGATTTGGGAAAGGGGGTGGTATATATTCAGGGAAAAATTGCTAGATCATAGAACATTCGTTTATATAATTAGCTGAAAGCTCCCAGGTGGCTCTGGGATAGCTGCACCCACAGTCCAGGTGGGCCCCCCATATCCCTGTCAACACCTGGCATTCTCTAGCTTGCTAACTTTTACCAGTCTGATAAGTGAAAAAGGAGAGCATCTCTTGCATAATTCTTGAGTTTCAGGGTCTCTTCATAAGCTTGCTAACCTCTGATTTCCTTGTCATTCAATCACCTCATCATACCCTCACCATAAAATTTTTTTTTTAATTTTTGGCCACACCGTGCAGCTGCTGGGATCTTAGTTCTCTGACCAGGGATCGAACCCGGTCAGTGGAAGCACAGAGTCTTAACCTCTGGACCACCTGGGAAGTCCCTGTAGTATTTTGAGGTGTCTTTTCCTTGTGGATTTGTAGGCCCTTCTTAGGTGCCCCATGCTGTCCTGACACAGTGTGGGAGAATGCTGGCTTATAGGCAGACACCCTGTAGGCGCCTAGGTGCTGTAAGGGCAGTGATGGTCCTGAGCCCTCTTGGGGTTCCCAGCCCCACATCAGAGGGTGAGAGGAGGGTCGACCATCCCTCGGTGGACACTGTAGGGCTCATCACTGTGGTCCAAGACTATGTGTGTATTTTGGGGGGCACTGTCTTAGCTCCTAAAGGGGCTGGGAAGCCTCTTTGAGATCAGCTCACCAGCCTGGAATTTAAATTTTGAATCTGAGAAATTCATTCAACACGTATTCATTCTGTGAACATTTAGGGAGCACTTACCATGCGCCAGGCCCCGTTGTCGACATTCAGGTACAACTGTGAATGGGACAGTCCCTCGGCTTCTCAGAGCCCGCCTTCTAGTGAGGTGGCAACCAGTAAAGAGTGAGCAAATAAGATAATTACAGAAGAAGACAAACAAGGGGCTAAAATATGGAATAACGGGGGGGGGGGTACTTTGGCCAGAGCGGTCAGGAGAGTCCACTCTTAGGAGATGACTTTCATTCTTTTTTTCTTTAATAATTTATATCACTTTTAAAAATATTTATTTTTATTTTATTTATTTTTGGCTACATTGGGTCTTTGTTGCTGCACGTGGGCTTCCTCTGGTTGAGGCGAGCCGGGCTACTCTTCGTTGCAGTGTACGGGCTTCTCACTGCGGTGGCTTCTCTTGTTGTGAAGCACGAGCTCTAGGCACGCAAGCTTCAGTAGCTGCGGCACGCGGGCTCAGTAGTTGTGGCTCTCAGGCTCTAGAGCGCAGGCTCCGTAGTTGTGGTGCACGGGCTTAGTTGCTCTGCAGCATGTGGGATCTTCCCGGACCGGGGCTCGAACCCGTGTCCCCTGCATTGGCAGGCGGATTCTCAACCACTGCGCCACCAGGGAAGCCCTATATCACTTTTTTGTGTTTGACTTTTTTAAAAAAAATTATTTATTATTTATTTATTTTTGGCTGTGTCGGGTCTTAGTTGCGGCACGCAGGATCTTCGATGAGGCATGTGGAATATTTCATTGTGGTGTGCAAGCTCTTCGTTGAGGCATGCAGGCTACTCTCTAGTTGTGGCATGCAGGTTTTCTCTTCTTTAGCTGTAGTGCACAGGCTCCAGGGCATGTGGGCTCTGTAGCTGTGGCACACAGGCTCTCCAGTTGAGGCTCAAGAGCTCAGTAGTTGTGGTGAGCAGGCTTAGTTGCCCCATGGCATGTGAGATCTTAGTTTCCTGACTAGGGATCAAACCCACGTCCCCTGCATTGGAAGGCGGATTCTTTACCACTGGACCACCAGGGAAGTCCTGATGACCTTTGTTCTGACAGCTAGCCAGAAACACCAGTGGACTAGCATTCCAAGCAGAGACCTGCAAGTAAAAGGCCCGGAGATTCTCATGAACTTGGGGTGGTGGAAAAACAGAAAGAAGGTCACTGGAGGTGGAGAATCAATGGGGGAGGGGTATGCGAGGAGTTTGGGGAGTGGGCAGGGGTCAGTTCAGGCTTCGTCCCGTGGGCCTGGGTTCAGCCTGGGCTGGTGTGTGAAGTGGCAGGAGGAGAGTGTGGCTGTGTAGGAGGGTGCTGGGCCCTGGAAACTCTGAAACTGGCTCTGGGGCAGCCTGAGGTTTGGGCCAGGCAGCCTTGGAAACTGGTGTGTACTCAGAGGGGATACTTTTCTTCTCTGGTATTTTTTCTTTTCTTTTATTTTAATTAATTTATTTTTTTGGCTACGCCGTGCAACTTGCAGGATCTTAGTTCCCCAACCAGGGATCGAAACTGGGCCCACAGCAGTGAAAGCACAGAATCCTAACCACAGGACTGCCAGGGAATTACCTCTTTTTTTTTTCAAAAAAATTTCAAATTTCAATTTTTGTAGATAAATAGTACACGTATCAGGTACAAAAATCAAAAGAAACAAAGGTCTCCTCCCTCCTTGACCCCAGCCACCTAGTTCCCCTCCCCAGAAGCAGCCATGGTGACCACCTGCCCACCCTTCCCAAGCGATTGCATCCCTACAACTGCAGGTACATGTTTCACAGGGACACGCATGTGCTGCTTCATCTTGAATTTTCCCCTCAGTAGTGTAACGCAGAGCAAATTCCCCATCAGAACACTTAGAGCCCCTTTGTGAAGGCTCTAGAGCTGTCCTGTCAATACACAGCTCCTTAAACTTATATTTAAATTAATTACAATAATGGCTTGTGTCCCTCAGTCACACAAGCCACATTTCAAGTGCTCAATAGCCATGCATGGCCAGTGGCTACCATATTGGACAGCACAGATAGAGGATATTTCCATCACTGCAGACGGTTCTCCTGAACAGTGCTGCTCTAGAGAATTCCATGTTATCCATCATTTATTTCTAGCCTGTCTGCCTTCAGGGGGTGGCTTGGAAGGGGCCACACCATAGAGGCAGAAGCTCAGCTATGTGAGGTGAAGCCTTCCTCAGCACATGCAGTGGGTCCCCCAGCAATTACAATAATCTCAGTCCCCCAGGATCCAAGGGCTACCCCTTTTACAAGGTTGTAGAGCTGTGCTGTCCAATATGGGTCTGGCCATCTCAGCCTTTTGAGCCAACCCTCCTCTCCTGGGACCTGATTTCCTAGGGGTCTCAGCTGTTAAAGGAAAGGACCTCCCTGACCAGGAGCCTTATCATCGCCCTTACCAGGTCATTCAGTCATTTGAGAAAACTTTGTGGGCCTGCCCTGCACTGGACCTGACTTAAAGGGGGAGCCCATGAGGCCCCTGCCCTGAGTGAGACAGAGAGAGCCATAAATGGGTCATTCCAGTTGTGCATAGAGGCAGAATGCCTAGGCAGTGCTGTGAGATTAGCGTGGGCTTCCTGGAGGAGGTGATAGCTGAGCCAAGCCCTGAGGGGAACAAGGATGGTCTGGAGGTTCAAAAGCTGCGAGAAGCCCACAGCCATATGCCGCAGGGTCAGCGGGTGCGATCAGTAGGGCCAGGTCAGGCTGGGCCCCAAGTACCAGCACAAGAACATGAGGTTGGCACTAGGGGCCCTGGAAGGGGCTGGTGCTGTGGCATGTGAGCTGCGACTGGGTAGGAGAGGAAGCAGGGAGAGGCAGGGTGAGTTCAGCTGTTGGCAATTTCACGCCATCTCCTTAGCCACTTCTTGCGGACAGGCCCCAGCCTTGGGGCCCAGGTGCCGATGAAGGTCAGATTTCGGTAGCAAGAGAATAAAAGGAGATTTCCTCTGGAGGGGGGCCCTCTCCCCCCAGAGAGAGCTGCAGCTGCCTCACACACATACTCTGGGATTAGGCTAAATCCAACAGCAGGTGGCAGGGTAGGAGGGGGGCTCCCAGTTAGGGTTCCGGAGTGTGGGAAGGGGCGGGCAGTGGCAGCGCACACCTGAGTGTGTCTGTACCTGAGAGTGGGTCTCCTCCATCCCTCCCTTTGTTCAACTCTTTACTTTGCCTCACTTCTGCCTGGTGCTGCCCTGAGTGGGAGTTGGGAGGGCAAGGACAGTAACCGCTAACCTGGATCAAGGGCTACATGAACATGGGCAGGGGAAGGGGGGCAATGCAAGACGACTTGGAAAATGGGGGCAGTTTTCCCTGGGGAGCAGAGAGAGAGAGAGAGAGTAGGTACAAGGGGGTAGTTTTTCACTGAAAACTTTTTGTGCCATTGAGGTTTTTGTTTCAATTATTTAAACCATGAACACGGAATGCCTCTTTAAAAAGTGGTTCTCAGGGCTTCCCTGGTGGCGCAGTGGTTGAGAGTCCGCCTGCCGATGCAGGGGACACGGGTTCGTGCCCTGGTCTGGGAGGATCCCACATGCCGCGGAGCGGCTGGGCCCATGAGCCATGGCCGCTGAGCCTGCGCGTCCGGAGCCTGTGCTCCGCAATGGGAGAGGCCACAACAGTGAGAGGCCCGTGTACCGAAAAAAAAAAAAAAAAAGTGGTTCTCAAAGTGTGGCCCCAGCCCAGCATCTGCATCCCCTGGGAACTTGCTAGAAATGCAGATTTCCAGGCTTTACCTCAAACCTACCAAATACAAAATTCTGGGGTGGGACCCAGCAATCCAACCCCTACAGGTAATTCTGATACATGCTAAAATTTTAGAACTACTGATTAAAAAACTACCAAAGCGGGCTTCCCTGGTGGTTCAGTGGTTAAGAATCGCCTGTCAATGCAGGGGACACAGGTTCGAGGCCTGGTCCGGGCAGATCCGACATGCTGCGGAGCAACTAAGTCTGTGCACCACTACTGAGCCTGCGTACCACAACTACTGAAGCCCGCGCGCCTAGAGCCCGTGCTCCCAACAAGAGAAGCCACTGCAATGGGAATCCTGGGCACCGCAACAAAGAGTAGCCCCCGCTTGCCACAACTAGAGAAAGCCCGTGCACAGCAACGAAGACCCAACGTGGGCAAAAATAAATAAAGTAAATAAATTTATTTTAAAAACACAAAAACAAAAAAAACTACCAAAACAGTGGTTGCTTCCTGGGGATCACACTTTGTGGGGAGGAGACTCTTGTGGGCATCCTTCTCTATAGCAATGAGAGCCTCTGAATAGGAGGGCTCAGCATGAAGGGGGCGCCCAACTTGGAAGGGGCCCTTGGGAGGCTGACCCCAGAAATGAGGTTTAAGTGAGATCTAAAGGGCACGTGGGGCTTAGCCAGGTGAGGGGGTGAAGAGGAGTGTCCCCCAGAAGGAACAGCCCATGTGAGGCCCCTGAGGTGGCAGGGATGGAGGCCATAGGGCTGGAGCGTAAAGTGCTGGACCAAGCAACTCTGTGCTTGGGTGTCACGAATGACCATCCACCAGTGTGCATGAATATTCCATCAACAGGTATCCTCTTCTTCATGGAAATCCAGAGCTTCTCCTGGTCCTCAGAATGGCTGGGCCACCAGGGCTCTGGGAATGATCCTCGCAGTGGGATAGGCACCTGGTCCCAAGCACAACTCTCCCATTTGCCCCCATGTAACCTTGGGCCAGTCACTTCCTCCTGAGCCTCAGTGTCCTCATCTGGGCAATGGGGACAAGAATGCTTTCCTGGGAAGTGCTACCATGAAAAGGGCATGAGATCATGGCAACCCAGGCCTGGGGGCCATTCCCTCCTAATCCCCATGCAACAGCTATTTTTGACTGAACATTTACAACCACTCCTCAAGGCATGTTGTCATTCCTGTGTTTCAGGCTCAGAGAGGGTAACTTCAGTCACAGCAACACACACACACTGTGGCCAGCTTGCCCCTCCCTCCCAGGCGCTGATTCCCTCCCAGCAGCCTCTTGCCCCTTGGCTCTGGCTTCTGACATCTGAGTGGCTGTCTATCTGTTGCTCCCACCAGAGCCTTGAGTGACACAAGCAGCCAGCAAGTGGTAGAGTCCGGAGGTGACCCAGTGCTTTTTGGAAAGGCTCCTGAGGCGGGTGACACTAGCTAGGAAGCTGCTCAGAACCCAGGCAGACCAAGGGGGTCAGGCTCCACATGCTGCCATGATGCCCAGAGCAGGCCTGGGGGAGGGGAGATGGAGCAGCAAAGCTTGCACAGGGGAATTAGTAGCATCTGTCTCATTCTGACATGGGCTGTGAGGAATGTGGAAAGGCCCCAGTAAGCACGTGCCTGCCAGGGATGCTAGCAGGGAGGGGGCACAGGGTGGGCAGCTGAGCCCCTCTTGGACCCCAGGATCTACCAGGCGGCAGCTGCTCCTGTCACTCTGATGAATCTCCCATGTATACAGGACCTGCCGGGAACCTGGGGTTGGGAGATCAACTCATCTCCTTCCTTAGACCCTAACCCTTGTGACCCTGTGCCCATCACATCCTGTTTCTCTACCATTAAATTGGGGATACAAATCTTTATCTGGCGAGGCTGTGGTGAGGGAGAGTGGTGGGTGGCTGAGCCTGGCACAGCAGTGGGCTCACAGTGGGAAAGTGGAAAGTGGGGGTTCTCATTTGTCACCCTCTTGTCCTTACACACTGCTCTAGCCTCCCAACCCTTTTCCTCCCCAGGCAGGCTGTGAGGGATCTGCCTCTCCTGTGATGGGCTAGGCTGGTGAAGAACACAGTCACTGGCCAGTGACCCCAGTGGGGACTGGGGCTCAGTCAGAAAGTTTGGGGGACTCCAGGGAGCCAGAGGGGGTTCTTGAGTGCAGGGGGAGCATAAGCCAAGAGCTGCTTTTGGAAGCTGCCTGTAGAGCCACCCGCAAGGGAATGGGAGGGAAGGGGATGGAGGAGACCTTGGGCGGGGAGGGGGACATTCAGGGCCGCCGCAAAGGCCAAGCACCTGTTTGGTTTTTTCAAATTAATTAATTAATTAATTAATTAAATTATTTTTGGCTGTGTTGGGTCTCCGTTGCGGTGCACAGGCTTCTCATTGCGGTGGCTTCTCTTGTTGCAGAGCATGGGCTTTAGGCACACGGTCTTCAGTAGTTGTGGCGCACGGGCTTAGCTGCTCCGCGGCATGTGGGATCTTCCCGGGCCAGGGCTCAGACCCGTGTCCCCTGCATTGGCAGGCGGATTCTTAACCACTGCATCACCAGGGAAGCCCCAAGCACCTGTTCTTAGCGAAACACTTGGCATGACCCATGTGAACTCTTCAGGGCGTCCTTCCCTAAACATGTGCTCATCCAAGACCTATTTCATCCTAAACCCTAAGCCCTGGGAGGTAGGCAAGGCAGGAGCACCCCATTCATATAGGCAAAGAAAGTGACAATCAAAGAAGTGAGAGCACTGGCCTTGGGACACTGGAAGTGGCAGGCTTTGAACTTCCTGGCTCCAAGTCCAGTGTTCTCTCCATCCATTAGGGAACAGGGCTCTTAAAGGAAAGGAAGTGGTCAGGGATGACTCCCTGGGTTTAGGCCTGGTGCTTCCTCTGAGATGGAGCGTCCTGGAGGAGGTACAGTTTTGGGGGGAAAATGAGTAGTTCAATTTGGGACACGGTGAAGCAAAGAGGGCACAATGGGTGTGTCAGGAGACCTGGAGTAGGAAGAGAAGCATGGCCATGAGCTGCTGCTCAGTCTTCCAGGATGGCCCCAGTCCCAAATCCTTATATCCAGTCCCTTCTGACTCTGTATGTATTTTCAGCCACCACCCGCTGAGAGGCCATGGGGGCAATCCAGGCAGCTTCCACAAATGATGTGTCCTGGATGGGCACCCCTGTTCCAGCCGGGCAGGGCAGAAGAGAACACCAGGCACTGGGTCTGGTACCTCTTCCTTGTGATTCAGGGGCTGAAGAGCAGCAGTAACCACTGGGATGGGGCTGGAGAAGGTTCCAGGCTCAGAGCCCTGGGAAGCTGATCCCTCCACCCCCCAGAGGGTGTTTGAGAACAGGGCCATGATGGCCTCCCCAGGCAAGGACCAGGCAGGCAGAGACAGCTGCAGCCCAGCCAGGCGGCAACCAGCTGTTGCCTGGGAGACTGGCCAGGGTGGGGCGGGGCGGGCACAGCCCCCACAAGCCCCCAGCCTGAGCCGCAGAGCGTGGGAGCGGGCAGCAGCCTCGAAGCTGAGTTTCAGGCTTTCACGCTGTGTTAACGGTCAGCTTGGTTAATGCTGAGCAGATGGGGGAGGGGTGCTGCCAGCTCCCTTGGGGACAGTCCCAGGGTACGCACACACATACGCATATGCAGAGGGTACAGGAGTCCTGCCAAGTGGATGGTGCCGTGTGGACTCCGCTGCCCGTTAGCACTCGTTCACACTCTCACATATACAAGATGGTGCTGGTAAGACAGACAGACTAAGACAGAGGTTCACACAGGCTCCTGGGTCCACCCTGACGCAGCTGGTGGTGGATGTAAACCCAGGGCTGGGCATGGAGCTCTCAGTCTGTGTCACCCAGGCAAAACTCCCAGCGCGGGGATCTCTCCACCCTGTTCCCCCTCCACCCGCTGCAGGGAAGACACCAGGCAGGCACACAGTGGTTTATTGCAAAAAAAAATAATTTATAAAAGGCCATTTGCTTCTGTGTTTTGGCAGGCTTCCAGCCTCTCAGCTAGCAAAGGGGCCAGTGCTCCTTCCGCCGAGATGCTGGGATAAGCAGCAGAGGGGAGGCAGGGGAGGCCTGGGGACATGGGGTTCAGAGGCCCAAGACCTTTCTTGGTGTAGGGAAGTGGGGAGATTTAGGACAGCCCTACAGCCAGGACCAACCAAAGCCCTGGAACAAGGACCGAGTGCCCAGGCCCAGGAGGCCAAGCAGAACCTTAACAAGCCATTAGAACACTGGGGCCATGACTCCAAGGCAAGGGCAAGGCCTTGAGACTGGGGTTGAACTCTGGCTTGAGACCCAGAGGCCAGAGCAGGAGTCTCAACTGGGGACCCCAGGACCAAAGACAGACCTCCCCAAAGCAGAACCAGAGATCTGGGACAGTACCTTTAGGTCAGGGCCTGGGGGTGCCAAGGTCAAGCACCACCAGCTTGCAGCTCAGCCAGGAGGCCCAAGGCTGATGGCCGGCCTGCCCATACAACTTTGTGCCGCTCTCATGTCTGCACCCCAGGGAAGGAGAAGGGGCTGGGCCCCAGGGGCAGGGGGTCGTGGCTGAAGACAGAGTCGCTGGAGGAGCAGGTGCTGCTGGCGTCCCCGCCAGCAGGGGAGTAGGGTCCAAAGGTTAGGCGGAGGTCGAGGTACTATGGGGAACAGTGCTGGTCAGCCCTGGTGGTCAGGTGGGACAAGGCCCAGAGGGCAGTGGGCACAGGGGGGTCATGGGACAATAGGGGCACAGTACCTCCTCAGAGACGGCCAGCAGGACTTTGTCCAGTGCCTCTACCAGCTGCTTGAAAGTGGGCCTCTGAGAGGGTGCTGCGTGCCAGCACTCACGCATCAGCCCGTACCTGGGAGAAGTGTGGGGGAGGGTCAGAAGGAGCCTCAGGCCTGGGTAAGCGGGGACCTCATGGCCCTGGGTGGGGGGTGTGAGGAAGGGGTAGGGTTTGATGTGGGGTAAGTGAGGCCATTCAGTGGAAGGGTACCAGGCCAGGACCTCCCTGCTGGGCTGAGGAGGAGGTGGTGACAGTGTTAGTGCTAACCACTCTCTATGGCCAGGCCCTGAGGTCAAGGTCAGGGCAGAGGGTAAGGACTGGAAAGTGGGGGAGAGTGGGGTGAGGCCTCACAGCTCTGGGGGGCAGTGTGGGGGCCGGTCCATCCGATGCCCCTCTCGTAGCAGTGAGAACAGCTCCTCCACTGGGATGCCAGGGTATGGGGAGCCCCCGAGGGTAAAGATCTCCCACAGCAGGATCCCAAATGACCACCTGGAGGCAGAACCCAGGCTCAGCAGGGCACAGCTTCACTCCCTACCCCTGGGACTAGGACGGGGGACCCCACAGCTATGATCCACCATGGGGGTCAGGATTAGGGTTTCTTTTAGAGTCTAGTCCCATTCAGGTCCCAGGGCTGTGCGACCCTGGGCAAGAGCTTTGCCCTTTCTGTGATCGCCTGCAGACACCCCGGGCCCCAGCTTCTAGGACCCACACGTCACTCTGGTGTGTGTAGACTCTGTCAAACAAGGCCTCAGGTGCCATCCACTTGACAGGCAGGCGGCCCTGGAGGGGAGAAGAGGGCACATTGCTGCTAAGTCCCACAGGTCCCGGTGCCCCGCCCCTACTGAGTTCTGCCCTGCCTCCCTTACGTTGCTAGTTTTCTTGTAGTAGTCAATGTGGTGGATGCCGCGGGCCAGCCCAAAGTCAGCGATCTTCATCACATTGTCCTCGGTCACCAGCACGTTGCGGGCAGCCAGATCCCGGTGGATGCACTGGGGGCAGGGCAGGGGTCTTGGGTTTATGAGGACAGAGCAGGAAGCTGGGCACACAGGACCTCACAGTAACCCTCGGGGTAGGGATCATCCACCCATTTTACAGAAGAGGAAGTCAAGAGTCACAGAGAGGAAACCTAAGCCAACTAACTTCAGGGCCCACACCCTCTCTCCTGCACTGCCTCTTCCTACCTGTGTGGTAGGGAGTATGTGAGGAAGGAATGGGGATATGCAGTTTCAACTGCGTACAGAAGGACTGAGGGACACAGGCTAATGAAAAAGGGGAGGGAGAAGTTGGGGCATTTAATGCAGGGCATGAAAGTGTGGGGATGGGGCAGTTGGAGTGGTCCAGAGTGCTGCCCGCTGCCTGTACCTTCCGCGACTCCAGGTACTGCATGCCCCGGGCCACCTGGTAGGCGCAGGAGACCAGGGCAGGGAAGGAGAGTGGCCCCTCGCTGCTCCGAGGCCCGTCAGGGCTAAGGTCAGGGCCTGGGGGGCGGCGGGCCCGCAGGAACTCCCGCAGGTTTCCCTTGGCGGCACACTCCACAATCACGTACAGGGGCCCTACAGAGGCGAGGGGGGACAGGGAAGCTACTGAGGCTGTGGCTCTGCATCCCAACCGTCCCCGTCCCTAGCCCTGCCCCACCCCACCTTCCTGGGTGCAGACACCCAGCAGGTTGATAATGTTCTTGTGTCGGCCAATCAGCTTCATCACCTCCATCTCAGAGACCAGGTCTGCCAAATCCTTGTCGGAGGCATTGTCTGTAAGGATGACAGCCAGGGTGACTACATAAGCGAGATTTTGGGTTGGGGACAGGACACGGAGCCCTGGACTCATGAGTCAGGAAGGTCTGGGCCTGAATTCCTGCTAGGCTGTGTGGCCTTGAAACAATCTCTTAACCTCTCTGAACCTCAGGATTATCTTGTATGAAACGGGACAATGGATCGTGCCCTACTCTCATAGCAGTTGCAAGGATGCAACAAGATCAAGGATCTAAAAGTGGTAGGCCTGGGCTTCCCTGGTGGCGCAGTGGTTGGGAATCTGCCTGCCAACGCAGGGGACACAGGTTTGAGCTCTGGTCTGGGAAGATCCCACATGCCGCGAAGCAACTAAGCCCGTGAGCCACAACTACTGAGCCTGCGCGTTTGGAGCCTGTGCTCCGCAACGGGAGAGGCCGCGACAGTGAGAGGCCCGTGCACTGCGATGAACAGTGGCCCCCGCTTGCCGCAACTGGAGAGAGGCCTCGCACAGAAACGAAGACCCAACACAGCCAAAAATAAATAAATAAATAAATAAATTTAAAAAAAAAGTGGTAGGCCTGCCAGTGAGTGGGACCAGGAAACAGGAGAGAGAGGGAAGAGCTCTGAACAGGAAGGAAGCTCTGTCTGGAGGGCTTGGTGTTACTCCCTGAATGGGTTGAGAATTCCTGGGGGCGGGAAGTGGGCTGGAGACCTGAGGTCTGTCTGACCAAGGCCTGGCGTCCATCTGGCCTGGGAATTCAGGGAGCTGCCAGTGGGGTGCAGACGGGGAGGCCAGGAAGACACTGCTCCAGCTTCTTTTGAGAAGGCTAAGGACCAGGGGCTGAGCCCCTGGGGCTGACCTGTGGCCCTGGGCCAATGACATACCCTCCCCACCAGACCTCACAATGCACATTTCTCAATCCCTGCCTCCCAGAAAGTGCCAGGTGGCCCCAGCTGTGCAGAGAGGAGGGGCCGGGGGGAGCAGAACAGCGGTTTGGGCTGCTCTTGAAGAGGGGGCTGGGGAACAGCAGCAAGAGGCCCCGATGGTGGGTCCCAGGTATGCTCTGAGCCCCTTGGGATTGCTGCCTGGGCTGTTCTCTGAGACAGTGGTGAACACAGGGCAACAGGGCCCGAGGGAGGCTGAGGGTGCAATTTGTGGGGGAATCGTGGGGGAATGAGGTGGAGGCCTTCAAGGCTGACAAGGTTATTTGAGGCCAAGGCTGACACGGGGTATCAAACCCATCACCCTAAACCCTTGTAGTCATCATCATCCCAGTGGTTAAGACTTTAGGCACCAGGCACTTCCCACAAACCTTGGGCTGGGAGGCAGGGACTATTATTTACTCCACGTGACACGTAAGGAAACTGAAGCTCAGAAATGACTTGCCAGGGTCAGTAGCAGAGTTGGGCCCCAGGCCCTCGGGTGGGATTGGGTGGCCTCTCTTGGCCCTCAGTGCGCACCCGCTAGCACTGAGAGCCCCGTCTGTTACTCCCAAGGCCACTGGATCTCCCCCAGGCTGCCACACTCACCCTTAAGCATCTTGACGGCCACAGTGCTGGCTTGGTCAGGCCGGATGGGGTCCATACCAAAGGCCTCTGCACACACCACCTGCCCGAAGCAGCCCTCGCCCAGGGGTTTTCCCAGGACCAGCCTGGAGATGAGAGAGATGAGGCCTCAGCCGTCAGGGCATCATTCCTGCCCAGAGTCTGATCCCCACCGTCACTCAGCACCGCATACCTGTCCCGGGGGAACTCCCACAGTGGGTCGAGAGGTAGGTCTAGATTCACGAGGCCCGCAAGCAAGGGGGGGCCGCTGGAGGAGAGACGGACACCCCGCACCAGGGACGAGCTTGACTTGGCTGAGGAGCCTGACTCCAGGGAGAACTGCAAAGTGAGAGACTTGGTCTGTCTGCTGAAGCCCAGCTGAGGCAGGAAAGCAGGCCCAGAGCCTCACGACGGGGACACAGAGGTGGGGGACAGCATGGTTGGTACCTGTCGGGCCAGAGGGAAGCGGGACAATTTCTGCACAGTGGCAGGCTGCCGGGGGTGCCGGCCGAGGAGCACCTGCCTGCGATACAGCCCGGCCAGAAGCAGGAGCACCATCAAAGCCAGAGAGCCTGATGTGTACAGGATGATGTCCGTGTACCTGGCCTCAGGCGCTGTTGCCGACCACATGAGATCCTCCTCTGCCCACAGGGAGACATACAGACAGACAGAAACTGACCAGTCAGTGATCAGATGGCTGGCCCCATTCCCTCTAACTGAGGCCCTCATAGCTCCCAACATACATAGGGACACACACCAAGGAAACTGCATTTACACCCCATCCCTCATACCAACACCCCAGAGAGTCACACGGACAGTCACATGTGGACACGCATAGAGGGACTGCTACAAGCAGAATCAAACACACAAATCCACACACCACATCCCAAATCCAGACCCCACAGGCCAAGGAAGACTATCTACCCAACAGGTCACAGCCCACTGTGGAACCACAGCAGAGTCCCGCAGCCTCTCCTGGCCCCCTCAGGAGCTCACCTGTCAGCACCGTGAGCCAGGCTGACTGGTAGGAAAGGCCGATGGAATTGCCCGCCAGGCAGGTGTACTCGCCTGCATCCTCAGCAGACACATTCCGAAGGTATAGGACCTCCACCTCCGAGCTATTGATGTCTGCTGTCTGGGGAAGGGGGACACATTCAGGGGTCACAGAAGGGCCTGGGGCCACACTGCGGCCAGGAAGGGAGCTGGGGACCACTCCCTACCACCCGTGGGAGAATGGTAGAGTCAGGTGCTGGCAGGGACTGGACCTTTAAGACTTGCACATAGGGGAAGCCATCGGCACCGAAGCTGCTGCCGTTGATGACAATGTGCTTCAGCCACTGGATGTGGGGCTGGGCGTCGCTGTACACCTTGCAGAGCAGCTCCACGTCGCTGCCCACTACAGCTGTGGTGTTGGCTGGGAGCCCCGCCTGCAGGATGGGCCGGTGCGGGGACCGCTCTGGGGCGGGGCCGGGCCGTCAGCCCTGACCAGGCACCCACAGAAGCACCCTGGTCACCTGCCTCCAGCCTCCCCCCCAGCTCAAGGGAGGGACCTTCCTGATACTCAGCTCAGACCTCGTTCATCCCCTTCTTACACTGTTTAAACCTTCCATGGCTCCCCATTGCCTTTGGGGTCAAGGACAACTTCTCAGCCTAGCACTCAAAAACCCTCCAGGCCTGGCTCTCTGCTTAAATGCCACACTCTAGGCATACACGTCCCCACAAATGCATTGTGTTCTTTATGCCTAGGGCCTTTACTCAGCCTGTGCCCTCTGCCTGGATGTCTTTCCCATGTTTCTCCTCAGCCCAACCCTGCTCCTCCAAGCCCACATTATCCCCTGTGCTTCTCTTGGACCCACCTGGATAATTTGAGTAGCTTGAGTGAGTCATCTAAAAGTCCATCTTGCCTGCCAGACTGGGTCCCACCTGAGGGCAGGGTCAGGGCTCCCACCCTGACACCGCCTTGCCCGCCCGCCCGCCCGCCCGCTCACCCAGCACGTCCAGCAGATAGCTGTAGCGGATGCTGCCCAAAGAGTTCTCCACAAGGCAGGTGTATGTGCCACGGTCCGAGGGCACCACGCTTTCCATCACCAGGCTCCAGTGCTGGTGGCGCAGCTGGGAGCAGGAGAAGTGTCCATGAGGGGCCACCGAACCATGCCCATCCAGGGGACCAGAGCATGAGGAGGCTATATTCTGCCCGCGGGGGGCTTCTCAAGCTCTCTAGGCCCTGGGGAGGCCACGCCAAGGCTAGGGACCTTGGAACAAAGGAGAAGGCCCCAAGAAGTATCTGAGCCGTGAGTTCGAGTCCTTGAGTTTTAGCTCTACTTCTTCTGAGCTGTGCCCCCTTGAACCAGTTTTTGCCCTCTCTGAGTCTCAGCTTCCTCTGAGACTACAGCCTGGAACTGACCCTGTAGGGTCTTATGAGAATGAGCTGCTAAAACATATTAATACCTGCTGGTCAGTGATCCTTCCCACTTTACACATGGAGTTGCTAAGGTCGAGAGGTTAAGTCACTTGCCAGAGAGTGGCAGAGTGGGAACTTGAACCAGAGCTGTCCAAGTCCACAGTCTAGTGCTCCTTCTGGGGCCCTGCAGCTGCCTTTCTCAGTAGAGAAAGAACTGTGGGTTTGACTTGAGGGGACCGGTGGGGGAACCCGGAGACTCACCCGAATGCCTCCAATGCGATGCTCCCCATGGAAGTCCTGTCCATCCTTGAGCCAGCGGATGGTGGGCATGGGGTTGCCTGCAGCTGGACAGCGGAACTTGATGGTGTTCCCGGCAGGCACTGCATGCAGTTTCTTCTCCATGCGCTGGGGGTGTGTCCAGTAGGGTGCTGGCGGGGAGGGGAAGGGAGAACTCAGTGCCCTCAGGAGGACCACCTGTTTACAGAAGATCTCTTCTCAGTGACCAGCTGGAAGACAGGGGAATGAGTCCTTGAGGAGTCACACTGACCTTGCTGGGGGTAAATGTGCTCATTCGAGGGGCCTCTGTGGGTCTTGGGGTCCTCATCACCATTGCTGGAGGTCATGGAGTCTATGTCAGGGACAGAGGGAGGCATTTGAGGCCCAGGACAGAGTTTCTCTCCCCAGGGACCCCTTAGCCACTGCCAGACCCCCTTACCATCCACAACCAAGGTGACATTGTGCAAGACAAGCATGGAGCCTCGTGTCAGGCAGAGGTATCGGCCAGCGTCTTCGGGTAGGAAGCTGGCGAT
This sequence comes from Grampus griseus, assembly GCF_964374135.1. Lineage (NCBI taxonomy): Eukaryota > Metazoa > Chordata > Mammalia > Artiodactyla > Delphinidae > Grampus > Grampus griseus. The sequence continues at coordinate 152,797,177 of NC_139019.1, read as the reverse complement.
CTCCAAGCGGCCTCTCCAGCCTCGTACCCGGCCAGCAGGTGCCAGACGACTGCCCTCCTTGTACCAGTGGCCACTGCGCTCAGCCCACCCACAGCATAACCGCACAGGCTGCCCAAGCGCCACAGTCAGCTCCTGCTCTTGCTGCTCTGGGCTGGGGGCCAGGCAGGGCTCTGTGGGCCAAGGGCAGAGGTCAGTGAGCTGAGTCAGCCCCCTGCATACAGAGAACATGCTGCACACTCATGGCAGGAGCAACCCCTCGACACATGCTGGACACCGCTGCTCTTCCACATACACACAACCACATGCACAACCACAGACGGTATGTGCAGGGCAAATGCCATGCCTCTGGTGCATATCACACACATGGTGCATGGCACACATGCTGGACAGGACATGCCACTGTCCCAAGAAACACATACACACACAGGCACATGCTACAGGTGCCACATGTAGGGCACACGCCTACACCTCTGGGGCATATCACACTCACAGTGCATACACCACACATGCTGGCTGGGCCTCCCAAGCCACACACCCAGTGCACAGAACACACACACACACACACACACACACACACACACACACACACACACACACACACACACACACACACACAGCCAAGGGGCTCACCACCAGCTCTGTGGCCCACCTCAGGGCCCTGCACCCTGCAAGTCCAGTCTCTCTTGTGGACACAGAGATAGGTGGATGCTTGCTGGGAGCCAGACACTGAGTCTCAGTGGTTGGTCCTGCCCTGCTGCCACTTCCTCAGAGCCTGGGCCAGGATCCTCTCCAGCCTTGCTCAGCCAGCAGCCCCCTCCTGATGCCCACTCTTCCCACCTCTGCCACCCTCTCCCATCTTAGAGGCCATACCCAGCTCCGCTTCCTCAGAGGCCTCAAGGGACAAAGCTGGAGCCCCAGGTGCCCCCAGCAGGACCCCCAACAGGGCCAACAGCAGCCGCATCTCCTTCTTGCTGCTCGCAGGGACCCAGGCTGGGCCTCCCACTGACTGCCTTCCTGAAACAGAAAGGGCGAAGAACTCCTGCTAGACGTGCACCTTTGTTGGCGCTACGCCGCTATCTTGCAGATGAGGAAACTGAGACAAGAAATGCTGACTTGTTCAAGCCCCTGCTAGGCAGCGTCAGGGCAGAGGCTAGAACCAGCTCTGCTGTTGTCAGAGCCCAAGGCCTCCCCACAGTAGGTTGTGTGGTGCGGAGCTGGGGCTGGGCTTCCTCCTCTCCTTGGGTCCTGCTGAGACCCCGGCACAAGTTCACAAAAAGGGCAGGCTTGGGATTCTTTCCTTGGAAGGAAGCAGAGAATGGAGACACGTATTCTGCTCTCTCTCAGCACACATAATTTATTTTTTGCTGAATAAATGAATTTATTACTGAAGAAAATCTGAAATATAATACAAGGCCAAACTGCAGCATCTGGATGTTATCTGATCTGACCCCCACTCCTTACAGCATTGCTGACATTTCCATGACCAGCTTTGGATACCTGCAGTGGCAGGGTGCTCACTACTAACAAGGCAGTACATTCTACGGCAAGCAAAAGCTCTTCCTCATTCTGAACCAGAATTGCATTCTGGGGTTACCTCTGTTTTTTTGTGTCCCCACAGCTCCGTCAGAGGCACACAAGCTCTTGTAAAGAATGTAGACTCCAGTGTCTGACAGAGTCAACTTCAAATCCTGACTCTTACCAACTTGCAAGTCCCTGTCCTTCTCTGGGCTGCTGTCCTCACAGGACTGCTTTGAGGAGAAAAGAGAATGTATGTAGGGCTGGGCACACAGAATGTTGGAATGTTTTCTTCCCCTTCCCCGTCCCCATGACTGTCACCCTCGTTCAGCTCTCGGCCAGTCACCTCCGCTGCGGGTGCTGTTCCTGTCAGGTGTGATGTACACTCCCACCCCATCTAGTTACCCTCCTCCAAATGCCACCAACGATGTCTCCATCCTCTGAAAGGAACACTCAAAACTGAGCCTCAGCTGGCAGGGGAAGAGGGTGACTAGTGTAGTCCCAGGGGCTTACTGGCTGTCACCTGGGGCTGGGTAACAGTCAGGTGGCACTGGTGTCTCTGGATCCACCTTGCCCGGGAATTCCACTGCACACTCTCTCCTCAGCCACTGCCCCCCTGTCCAGCTCTGGTTCTGAGGCAGGGGACACTTAGCCTGTCCTGGCCAAAGCCATTATCTCCCCCTTTGAACTGCTTCTTCCCTGGGTTGCCCCTACAGCTGGAGCACAACCTGTCCAATCCCCCTCTAGTCCATCTCACCTTCCCTGCCTGAACCCAGAGCACGCTATGGTCATCTCTAGCTTGGGCCTTTGCAAACGTCTCCCTGGGTTCTCCAGCAGTGTTTTAAAAATTACAAGTCTGCCATGTTCCGCCCCCCACCCCCCAACACCCACCAGCTTACAAGCCCTTAATGGCTGCCTGTGTGCAGCAGGATCCAGTCCACACTGTTTATCCAGCATCCAAGGCCTCCCTCCCTGCCTTTGTCAATCTCATTGGCTGCACAGTCAGCTTCTTCAGCACTGGGAAGCCATTGGCTTTCCAAACCGGGCATGTCTTCTCTCTTGCCCATACCTCTCTGTCCCCACTTCTCCAGCTGGTTCAGTTGCCACTGTCTCTGTGCCCACCCCCGGTTTCCATTGCCCCGTCTCTGTGAAATCCCCTCACTCTGCTCTGCTCTGCAGGGAGGGCAGTTTTCTGGGTTGGGAGTGGAGTGAGAGGCCCAGGGATTTTATTCCCACCCCCAGGCTACCCTGACCTCAGAACCTTAGTCGGGTCACCTGCCCGCAGCTGACCGACTGACTGCCCTGCACGTGGGGTCGAAGGGCCTGACTCTGGCATCAAGGAGTCCTGTGTTCTCCAGCCTCTCGCACTCAAGCGCTTGGGGAGCCTGGGCAAATGACTGCACCTCTCGGAGCCTCAACTTGCTCATCTCTATTCGGGGCGCGCACACGGTCCAGCAGCAGAGGGACCAGCGCGCTGTTCCTCCTCCACCCCTACCCGGCCACCTTGAGGGGAAGTGCCTGTCAGCGGGTCCTGAAGGGAGCTGCAGGGACAGCTGGCCCGCCCCCGCCCCGGTGGGCAATGAGTAACCAGCTCCGCGGCCAGGGTGCTCTTTGGACGGAGCGGGACAAAAGGCCCTTGTGTGCGCTGCGGGTTACTGATTTACCGTCCCCTTCAACCCCTCGCCGAGCGGACGCCCAGGTTCCCAGTGCTGGGAGGGGTCAGCTCCCGGAGCCCCGCCGCCGCTCGCCCCCTGGCGGCTGGGAGCGCGGCCTGGGCCTGCACAGGGTCCCAGCTCACCTCGAACCTCTAGATGGCCCCGCTCCCGGCACAAGGTTCCAACTCACCTGGGTCCTCCGTGGCCCCGGTCCCAGCTCCCGCCAGCCCCTACCCCCGCGGCCAGGGAGACCGAAGACTCCGCTCTGGAGCTGCTCAGCCCCCGGCCAGAGAGCCAGGAAAGCACCCGCGACAGCGGCGTGCAACGCCCCGCCCACCTCGGGTTTCACCTACTTCGGGCCCCGCCCCTCCTGGACCAGCTCTATCCTGACAGCTGCTTGGCCTGCAAAGGCCCAGCGCCCCGCCCATCTCTGGTCCCGCCTGGCCTAGACCAGCTCCTGACAGCGGGTGGCACAGCGTCTCGCTCACCTGGAGGCCACTCCTCAAACCCAAATGCGCCGAGCACCCTAGGAGGCCAGCCCAATCCCGGCTGGGCACACCCCTTCAGACTCCGCCTCTTTTGCCCCACCCAGGCCTGGCTTCCAAGTTCTAGTCCATCGCTCCATCCCCTGCTTTTCACCTCCCAGGGAACAAGACCCAGCAGTCCAGAGCTGCCACCTCCACAGACCTTGGCTTAACCTGGCTCCTCTGTCTTCTGCGCAATCGTCATACAGACCACCCCCTCTGCCCCCACCCCCATCCGTTCTCCTCACAACCTTCAGAGTGATATTTAAAATACAAATCTGGCTGTACCGACCACAACCATCTCTTTAAAACTTCCCAATAGTTTCCTATAGAGATTCTTAGCATGACCTGGCCCCGCCCACACCTCCAGATGAAGCCTTCATTCACTTCTTCCTTGCTCCCACCCTACCTCTGGGCCTTGCACATGTGGTTCCACTTCCTGGGATGAGCTTTCTGCTCTAGGTCTGGATAGTTCCACCTCATTCTTAGGTCTCAGCTCATCCCCAGAGAAGCCCTCTTAACTTGCCAGTTCCTCTTACACGTCTTCTCTCCTGTGAGCATGGGGAAAGAAGCAGAGAGTGAAGTGATTCAGATCACTAATTGCAGGACTCAAATCTCAGCACCATCACACGTGGCCTTGTCAAGTTACTCCATCCCCGTGTCTTCGTTTTCTCATCAGTAAAACAGGTATAATGATAGTATCATCCTCAAGAAGTGGTTGCAAAAAGTAGACATGTTTCCCTCACACACTGTTGGTGAGAATGTAAATTGGTGCAGCCACTGTGGAAAACAGTATGGAGATTTCTCAAAAAACTAAAAATAGAACTACCATATGACCCAGCAATTCTACTCCTGGGTGTATATGGAAAAAAATGAAAATACTAATTTGAAAAGGTACATGCACCCCAATGTTCATAGCAGCATTATTTACAATTGCCAAGATATGGAAGCAACCTAAGCATCGTCCATCAACAGATGAATGGATAAAAAAGATGTGGCATATGTATATATATTCGATTGTATAGCAATTATACCTCAATAAAAAGAAAAAATAAAGTAGATATGTTCTTATGTGTAAGCCTTTAGAACACTACCTGACATACAGCACTTGCTTTGTAATGTTAGCTGTGATTATTTAAGACTTGTTAATTCCTCATCACATGTTCCAAAATTGTAACTAAACAGTTAATTCTGTAAATAGAAGGCAGGAACTGCCTGCAGGCCATACCATTATATCTCAAGTGCCTGGTACACAATAGGTGCACCCGGAATAGCTCTACCACGCTCCTCTAGGCTCAGGTCTGTCTCACCTGCACCCACAGCTCTGCTGAGCATGTCCTAGGTTAGCCGACCCTTGACCTCTACCCAACCCTCACATTAAGTCCAAGCCCCGTGCTCCTCTGAAGGCTTCTGGAGGAGAAAGGAAACCCTTCAACTGGGGTCTCTTGCATGCCTCCTGGTCAGTGCTCTGGCTGGTGGAGACACTGCCCTAGGGGAAGCAGCTTCCTTTTCCTTTGTTATGCGGAGAAGTCTAGCCCTCTCTGCCCTTACTCTCAATAAGATAGAGGCTTTTCCTTTGCATAACTAAAAGGCCCATTAAAGTTATATTTTTCCTTTTCCGTCTCAAACAGAAGAATGGTCTCCTCCCAAAGATAAATCAGAAAATAGTTGGTTATCTTTTTATTTTTTATTTTATTTTATTTATTGATTTATTTTATTTATTTATTTTTTTGCGGTACGCGGGCCTTTCACTGTTGTGGCCTCTCCTGTTGCGGAGCATAGACTCTGGACGCGCAGGCTCAGAGGCCATGGCTCACGGGCCCAGCCGCTCCGCGGCATGTGGGATCTTCCCGGACTAGGGCATGAACCCATGTCCCCTGCATCGGTAGGCGGACTCTCAACCACTGCGCCACCAGGGAAGCCCAATTTTTTATTTTATTTTATTTATTTTTACTTTATATTGGAACATAGTTAATTAACAAAGTTGTGTTAGTTTCAAGTGTACAGCAAAGTGACTCAGTTATACATATACATGTATTGATTCTTGTTCAAATTTTTTTCCCATTTAGATTATTACAGAATACTGAGCAGAGTTCCAAGAAAATAGTTTGTTATCTTTTAAAAACGTCCTGATTCCCCTCCTTCCTTACTGGAGCACCCTGGAAAGATGAGGCTCCTGGCACTGGGTATGCCCAGCAAGTGGGAGCCTCCTGCCCAGAGAGGGCCTCACCAGACCTCCCGGACTCCTGGAGAGACTCAGCTCCCCACCGCTGGTCCTCTGCTGGCTCCTCAGTGAATGTGGTTATTGGTGGGGTGGGGTGAGCTGCCACATAGCTTTCATTCAGCTTCCAGGCACTTCCCAGGTTTACCTGAGCCAAAAGCAAAATAAGGCTTCCATAGTCCAAGTTGTGCAATCTCTGTCCCCTGAGATGCCCAAGTCCTTCAGACTGACAATCCTGCCCCTACCCCCCACATCTGCACACATTTGTCCAGCCCCCCTCCCAAACACACAACCTCTCACTCTGACCCTCTGCAGGGTCTGACCATCTCTCACAAGGTCGTTCATTCATTCATTCACTCATTTACCAAACGTTTATTGAAGGTTCATTATACGGCATACACTGTTCTAAGTCTCCGGGATAAAGGGGCTGACATTGTAATGGGGAAAGATAGATAAGTAAACAGAGAACAGAAGGAGACATGCGGAGGGGGTCTGGGAGAAACATCCAAACCTGTCTTGCCTTCATGGTCTCACTCTCTTGCAAACAATCTATCACCAGTTACATTTGCAATCTCTCTCAAAGACTTTCAACCACATACACACACACACACACACACACACACACACACCACACTCCTAACAGAGGCCCAGCAGCCTGCCATCCTGTGATCCTGTCCTGTGATCCTGTCTTTAACTGTCTCTGCCTCAGTTTCTTTATCCAGAAAATTGGGCTCACCCCTACTTCCTCTTTTTTTAAATTAATTAATTTATTTTTGGCTGTGTTGGGTCTTTGTTGCTGTGCACAGGCTTTCTCTAGTTGTGACAAGTGGGGGCTACTCTTCGTTGCAGTGTGCGGGCTTCTCATTGTGGTGGCTTCACTTCTTGTGGAGCACAGGCTCTCGGTGCACAGGCTTCAGTAGTTGTGCCTCGTGGGCTCTAGAGCGCAGGCTCAATAGTTGTGGCACACGGGTTTACTCGCTCTGCAGCATGTGGGATCTTCCCGGACCAAGGCTCGAACCGTGTCCCCTGCATTGGCAGGCGGATTCTTAACCACTGCGCCACCAGGGAAGTCCCCCTACTTCTTTTTCCTCAGGGGTTTTGGAGGAAATGAATGAATTAAGAGAATGGGTTTCACCAGAACAGGAAGTAAGGAAGAAGTCCTCACCTTGGCTGAGTTCCCACTGTATGCCAGGAAACAGGCTAGGCTAGGTGTTATCCATTCATTGTATCTTTGATCCTTCCCTCAAGCCAAATGGGGGTAGGAATCCTTAGCTCCCTTTTGCTGGTGAGAAAACAGAAGCTCAGGCAGATGGAATGACTTGCCCTAAGTCACATAGCAAGTGAACAATGGAAGTGAGACTTGAACCCTACTCTTTTGGGAACAAAAAGGGGAGGGAGAGCTCAGAGTGACTCTCCGCAGAGCTGGGCTGGTTGGTGCTAACACATCAGCCTACTTTCTGCCCCCATCCTTAACTGTGGCCCAGAAAGGTGGAGATTCACCTGAAGGTGAGTGTGTTTGTGGGTGATAGGTCTGGGTGTTGCTCCCTCTGCCCATTTGGCCAAGTATTGATGGGGCACTTATGAAGTACCAGGCACAAGGCAGGGGTTGGCAGGCTCTGGAATCTTGGATTGCAAGGCTGGGCCAGGAGGGACTCCTGAGGCCAGGCCCTACCCCCCACCTGCCTGGGAGCAGAGTCGTGGGGAGGGGGTAGACACTGCCTGGTGCCGACCTTGTTGTTCTTGGATGGCAGCCGGGCCCAGTGAACACTGGGGCTCTCGTGCAGAAGGGCTGCCCTGAGCCCCTGACCAGGCCCCACTCCAGCACAGGCCTGGCCCCAGCCTCTGACCCAGTCCTGCGCTTTCTGCTTCTTTCCTTCATTTCTTTCTTTTAAAACAATTTTTATTTTGAGGACGTTTTAAAACATAGAAAAAGCACACAGGGTAATAGCATACAGTTGCTACTCAGAATTGACAGTTATTACTTTGCCATTTTTTCCAACCCTTTTCTCTTCTGGTTTCTCCCACAGGCTCTGGGGAGGTCTGGCGTGGCTTGCAAAATGGAGGTGACACTGAGAGAAACTGAGTGGTGAAAGGCTGGGTGTTAGAGCCAGACAGATGAGGGTTTGAATGCTGAAACCTTTGTGACCTTGGATAAGTCACTTAACATTAAGCCTCAGTTTCATTTTCCGTAAAATGGGAGTAACAGCTCTTCTGTGAGGACTCAGTGTGATAACGATGTGTCTAAACTGTCATGCACACAGCCCGTATTCAGGAAAGAGTAGCCAATACTAATACTAGCAACTATGGGCCTAGATAGGACCCGCTCCAAGGTATGGGAAATACACTCCTGTGACCAAAAGGGAGGGACTGTGACTCTCCTCCAGCCCTCATATCTCCTCATTCCCCACCCAGTGGGAGAATCTACATCCAATTTCTACTCTGGCGACAGCAAAGCCAGGAATTGCAGGCTGCCCAGGCCCTTGGTGGTGGAAGCAGGGAGCCTGCCCTTGATGTTGGCAGTCTGGGAGTGCTCTCAGGAAGGCCCCCTTGGACCAAGTGCGATGGAGGGGAATGGGCTACGAGGGATCTGAGGCTCTCTCTGGGCTAGTCCTGCTACTTCCCCGAATCTCAGCAGCACCCCTGGTCCCTCATTCCTGGTCTCAGATACTGTGAGCCTGTGTCCTGGCTTATTAGGACACAGAATGTCTGGGAGTTTTCATGGTTTGCCAGACTCAGGTCTTTATAGACTTGGGTGTACACCCTCTAGGTCTTGGAATGAACATTTGTTTGGAGAAAAGAGGAGGCCAGGATAGCTGGAAAGTGGCAGAGTCTGGGCAGGAAGGGTTAGAGGGTTGGTGGTCTGAAGGGAATTAGGAAACAAGTCCCAGAGGGACCCTCACCCTTTCCTACCTTGCCTGATTACTACCTAGACCGTGTAGGATTTTGTTTCAACACAAATAATAGAAAACCTAAATGACAAGGGCTTAAACAAAATGAGGGTTTATTCATCCCCCACTTAGCCCCAAGTCTGGAGGTGGGTGAAGGTGGTTCTGAAGTCATTAGGATTGTGGTCTCTTCAATTCTCTAGACTTTTCCCTCATGGTTGCAAAATGGTACCTTCAACTCCTTCCATCACATTTGTGTTCAGGCAGGAGGAAGGAAGAAGACCCAAAGAGTTGAATCTGCACCAAGAAACTTCTGATGTTATCTCTTTGACCAGACAGTGACACATGGCCATGCCTAGCTGCAAAGGAGGCTGGGAAGTACATACATTCATTCTGGTGGACACATTGTCTCCCCTAACAAAACCTGGGTCTATTTTATTTTTTAAATATTTTTTTAAAATTTTATTTTATTTAGTTTTTGCTGTGTTGGATCTTCATTGCTGCACGCTGGCTTTCTCTAGTTGCGGCGAGTGGGGGCTGCTCTTTGTTGCGGTATGCGGGCTTCTCATTGTGGTGGCTTCTCTTGTTGCGGAGCACAGGCTCTAGGTGCACCGGCTTCAGTAGTTGTGGCACGTGGGCTCAGTAGTTGTGGTGCATGGGCTTAGTTACTTCGTGGCATGTGCGATCTTCCCGGACCAGGGCTCGAACCTGTGTCCCCTGCATTGGCAGGCGATTCTTAACCACTGCACCACCAGTGAAGCCCCCCAAACCTGGGTCTATTAAAAAGGAGTGCCTGAGCATTGGGCAAGCACATAATAGCCTCTGTATCACCAATTTCCTCATCAGCCCCACAATGACTTATTTAAAACACAGACCTAACCAAGTCACTCCTCAGCTTCAACTACTCTCTCCCCAACACCCACTGGCAACCCCAGCTCCTCAGCCTGGCACTCAGGACCCTTCAAAACTGGTGTCTACTGCTCTCTCCTGTCCCATCTCCCCTCTCCGTTTTCCAGCTGCACTGAGCTCCAGGCAAGCCCTCTTGAACAGATCCGATTTTTCACACCTTGGTGCCTTTGCACTTGCTGTTCTTGTTGCTGGGATTGTCCTTCCTGAGTCCTTCTTGTCCCTCCTTCCCTCCCTCCAGCTATCCCACCAGATGCCTGCCATTCAGCTTTCTGAACTCCTCTCAAGCATTCCTTCTTCTCTGAGACATTTCCTGACCATGCTGATCTGGACATTTAAACCCTTTTCTTCTCTTTGGAAACAGCCTCTTAATTTTCTTTGAGGTCCTGGCCCTCTCTTACTCTGAATTCATGAGATGTTTGGGTAGAGCCAACACTTCTTCCTGGCTCCTGTGATGGGCATGTGCCCCTGGACCTGGACAATGAGAATATTCCATCCCAGCCTATTGTGACTGGTTTGGGGTGAGCATGCATGCGACTCAAACAGGGCCAGTAAGAGCCAATCTGGGCCTTTTATTGGAACTAATGGGAAACTAACACTCTCAGAGGTTACTGAAGTATGAATATGGAAGCCTAGAGCTGTTTGAGTAAGCCTGCCTGTGAGTGAAGCCAACAGAGGAAACAAGAGGGCCAAAAGATGAAGTATGCCTGGATCCAGCCATGCCTGAAGCCATTACCTCCTTGAGCATTTCATTTATATGAGCCAAATACTTTTTTCTTAAGTTAATTTGACTTTTAAAAAAATTTTATTTACTTTTATTTATTTATTTTTGGCTGCGTTGGGTCTTCGTTACTGTACACAGGCTTTCTCTAGTTGTGGCAAGCAGGGGTTACTCCTTGTTGTGGTGCACGTGGTTCTCATTGTGGTGGCTTCTCTTGTTGCAGAGCATGGGCTCTAGGCATGTGGGCTTCAGTAGTTGAGGCACGTGGACTCAGTAGTTGGGGCGCATGGGCTTTGTTGCTCTGTTGCATGCAGGATCTTCCCGGACCAGGGATCAAACACGCGTCCCCTGCATTGGCAGGTGATTCTTAACCACTGTGCCACCAGTCCCTAATTTGTCCCTAATTTGACTTCTTTTTCCTCAAAACTCTTTATAAATAAGAGGTTCCTAATAAATATCCTCCTCAGTAGAAATTTCTCCTCTCTCTTTTGTGTCTCCACCATCCTCTGTTGGCTCGTAGGCCATACTACTCATCTGTTTACATGTCAGCAAATTCATGTCACTGCTCCAATTTGTTTAAAACCTTTCAATGGTTTCCCATTACTTTTAGAATGAAGACCTGTATTAATTATCTGTGACTGCATAACAAATTAACCCCAAACTTAATGGCTTAAAATAACAAACATTTGGCTGACTGTTGGCAGGAGCCCTTCACTTCTCTCCATGTGAGCCTTTCCACAGGGCTGCTTGAGTGTCCTCAGGACATGTCAGCTGTTTTTCTTCAGAGCTGATGATCCGAGAAAGACTGACTGCATGTCTTTTATGATTTACTCTCAGAGTCATACTCCGTCATTCCTACGTTATTCTAATTGTCAGAAGTTAATCACTAATTATAGCCCACTTGGGGTGGGGGAGAGGAAATTAAACTTGACTTCCTGAAGAGAGGACTATTTTTAAAAAAGCATGGACATATTTTAGAACCACCATAAGATCAGATCTTACTCTGGTGTTCGTCATCTGAACCCTTTTCTAAGGTTTGGGCAATACCTCCATTTTCTGTGGCAGAGTTCACCTCTTAGAACAGGAGCAGAAAATGCTAGCTATTCCCCCAGTTTCTCTTCCAGCTAAGGCCCACGTTCTGCCAATTTGAGCCATCCACTCCAGAGAGCCAGTGATACCCACAAGTGGGGCTTGGGAGCCCCAAGAGGAATGTTCTCTGGTGGGGGCTGTGGTGACAAGACTGAGCTCCTGGGCACAGGGCAGTGAAATCTTGTCCCATGTCTGAGCTAGCTGGACTAGGGACACAGGCAGCAGTGTCCAGTGCTTAGTACTGGTGGGGACAACGTTGTCCTCTCTGTACCTGTTCTGTGATGTGATACGGGCAGGATGCTGTCTATATAGCCTGAGCCCAGTTCTTTAGTGCTCTTGGTAGTTCCTTGAACTTAAACTAGCTAGAGTTTATTTTTGCTGCTTTCTGCTGAAAATCTTGATACATCCTCAGGGACGTGGCTCCTGCTAGTCTCTCCCCTTACCTGGTGACACACTCTCCCTCCTTCAAGGTGACAAGCATCTTCTTGCCTCAATGCCTTGGCACATGCTGTTCCCTCTGCCTGGAACATCACGTACCCCTCCCCGGCACCTCTCCCCTGTCACCCACAGCCTAATTCCTATTCAAACCTTCCAGTCTCAGTGTGAATGTCACTTCCTTAGGGAGATCTCCCTTGCCCCACCCCCAGTTCAGTCTCAGTCCCCCTATTATATGCTCTGGCTGTATGGGCATTTTCCTTCCCAGCATTTTATCACAATTGTAATGAGTCACTTGTACCCATTAGGTCCTCTAGGACAGGGATTGTGTCTCATTCCAGGATCCTGGCATATAGTAGGCACTGAGGAAAAATAAATTCCCTTTCCCATACACTCCAGAGACCTCTCTCCTACCCTAACAGCCCTCTGCCAGGAACTGCTCAGCTCCTATCCAACTTCCTGGCCCTCAGGTGCAAGTTACAGATATCCCAACTCTAATGGGCTTAAGCAAAATAGTGAATTGATTGGCTTTTGCATTTTAAAGTCCAGGGGTGGACAGTCTTCAGGAACAGCTAGATCATGACTCATTCTCTCTTCTCTTTTCTCCCTGAGGGCTCCTTTCTCCAGCAGATGCTCCCCAAGAGGTGACAAAGAAGGTTACCAACAGCTCTGGGCTCAAGACCCTCCTATTTGGCAACTCTTTCCCAAAGCTTCTAGCAGAAGCCAGGAGGGTAGAGGTCATCCCCAACCAGACCACAGGAGCTGAGGGTGAGGCTCCTCCAGGAAAATCTTATTATAGGAAGACAGATAAATAGATAGAGGAGGGCAAAACAAGGTATGGATACTTGGTGATTCTGTGATCCTTTACTGTGCAATGAACCATCCCAAAACTTAGTGATTTAAAACATTATTATTCCTCATGATTCTGTGGATTAGCTGGGCTCAGCCTGGCAGTTCTGCTGGTACCTCCTGAGATCGCCTATGCTGGTGACTCCACTTAGACTGGACAGTCTAAGATGGTCTCCTTCATATATGTGGAACAGACTGCTGGCTTCTCTCTCCACGTGGTCTCTCACTTCCACGCAGTCTAGCCCAGAATTCTTTGCACGGTGGCAGGAGTGGAAGCTGCACGGCCGAAGTCCTAGCCTTGAAAGTTGCACAATGTCACATTACTGCATTCTCTGAGCAAAGCAAGTCTCGAGGCCAGCTTAGATTCAAGGGGTTGGGAAATGGACTCCCCATGTTGATGCTTAGAGTGACAAAGTCACACTGCAAAAGGGCACAGACCCAGGGAGGCAAAGAATCATGAGAGACCATTATTGAAACAATCTACTATACCCCATAACTTCTGTGTCCTTTCACTTTCTTCCCACCCAGCAGCCTGGTTCCTTTGACCCTGATAATCACTAGAGACTCAGCTCCTTCAAGAAGTTTTTGTGTAGGGACTTGCCTGGTGTCCAGTAGCTAAGTCTCTGTGCTCCCAGTGCAGGGGGCCCAGGTTCGATCCCTGGTCAGGGAACTGGATACCACATGCCACAAGCAAGACCCAGCACAGCCAAAAAAAAAAAAATATTTGTGGAAAATTCCAGCAATGGTCCACACCAACCCATATCCACTTTTATTCACTTATCCATTAATTTACTCAATCACCAAGCAGTTATTAAGATAATCACAGTCCTATGCTGAGCACCAGGGACCCAGGGTAATGCATAAGACCCAGTTCCTGACCTCCGAGGGTTTCTGGTTTAAAAGAGGAGACAGGGAATTAAACAGATCATAACACAGAATATTAAAAGTAATGCTAGAGGGGGCACAGGGCATCTGGGAGCACAGAAGGGCAGCCAACTCAGCCTTGGGGTGAGTTGAAAAAGCTTCTCAGGATGAGTAGAAATCTCTAGGTTGATAAGGGGAGCTGGAGCGTGTATTAGGCAGAACTCTTGGTTGTAATGATAGAAAGTCAATTTAAACTGACTGACCCATAATTAAAAAGTCCCAAGAGTATTAGCTTCAGGCATGGTTGGATCCAGGTGCTCATTAAAAATCAGTCTCTTCTCATCTCTCAGCTCTGTTTTCCTCTGTGCTGACTTAATTATCAGGCAGACTATCCTTATGTGTTAGCAAAGATGGCTACTAACAGCTCCAGACTTATGATTCTGATTGCCCAGGTCTGGGCCACAGGTTCATCCCTGCAAACAGGGAGTAGTTTTAGTCTCTCAGAACCACAGGGTCTAAGAATGGAGCAGAGATATTACTCAAGCAAAAAGAGTAAAAGAAATGCTGATAAGCTGGCTAGACATCAGGTGTACTCCCAGGCAGGTGACTAAATTACAGTCCTCAGAGGTATCTTCCAGAGGGACACCTGGTAAGTTATGCTAAGACTTGGGAGCATGGGGGGTCATTATCTCGCCATGCTATGTCTTAGTTGTGTAAGCTTTGCAAGGCTTTGCCTCTGAGTTTCTCCTGTTAAATTGAACCTTTCCAAGTAGTCTTGAGAGCTAAATGAAATATCAAATACAGGGGCTCAGGAAAAGTCATCCTATGCTCTTTGGCATTAATTCAAACAGCAGGTCCTGGGGCTTCCCTGGTGGTGCAATGTTTAAGAATGCGCCTGCCAATGCAGGGGACACAGGTTTGAGCCCTAGTACGGGAAGATCCCACATGCCGTGGAGCAACTAAGCCCGTGTGCCAAAACTACTGAGCCTAAGCTCTAGAGCCCGCAAGCCACAACTACTAAGCCCATGTGCCACAACTACTGAAGCCTGCATGCCTAGAGCCCGTGCACCACAACAAAAGAAGCCAAGACAGTGAGAAGCCCGTGCACCACAACGAAGAGTAGCCCTCGCTCGCTGCAACTAGAGAAAGCCCGCGCGCAGCAACAAAGACTCAATGCAGCCAAAATAAAACAAACAAACAAACAAACAAACAAATCGTAGGGTCCTGAGGCTGGTTTACTATGTCCCACCAAAAAAAGGAGCTTTCTCCACCTGGTGGCTGGTGGGGTCATTGCACTATAGAGTTGACCCATTTACAGAACCATAAGGTTTCTTCAGGGTTTTGAAGCTCCTGGATGGATGAAGCGGCATTAATGGAGGACAACGAGACTGGGAGTGCCAGAGCAGGGCCGTGTCTGCCCTCTCTGTAGTATGGGCTTGGCACAGGGCAGAGTAGGTGAGGTTGTTAGGTGGACAGATGGTGAGAGGGAGAAATTGTTTTTCCTATTCTTTTGACACTATTGACTACCCATCAGAAGGCCTGGTTAGGGGTTGGAGCAGCTCATTTGACAGGGGCTGCTATGAGGGAAGGTCTTTCTTCTTTACCATCTCTGGGAAGAACCCCTGCCCATCACCACCTCTTTAGGACTTTGGCTGAGAACTGTGATTTCTTCCAATTTCTAGTTCACAAGAAAATACCTAGGCCTCAGGTCACATGAAGCTGGTGACAGGTCTCAGACCAATGCCCAGGGATCCAGAATCCCAGACCAGTGTCCTCCATGACATTCCTCCTGGCAGCTATATGGGTACATACACAGTTCTGTGTCTGCATTGAGGGGCAGTTGCTTGCCAACACTTGCTGTGCATCCAGCTCTGAGCTAAGAGCTTTACCTGCACGATTCCATTTCATCTTCTCCTCAGGTGTCATTGGCTGCAGCACCTGGGGTGCCTGAGATAAGTTGAAGTTCCGTATCAGTGGAAGATGACTTCTTGCTGGAGCCCAGGGAAGAACCGCCTTTGGTCAACATGTTGCCTTTTTTCCTCCCTCAATCAGACTGAATTATGTTCTGGCATTTCATAAATCACTGAGCCTTAATACAGGGGGCTGAGCCAGATTTCATCTGCCTATAGACTTACCTTCCCAGGCCAATGACAGAAACAGTAGTCATCATTTACATAGTATCTCTCATGTGTCACTGTAATTGTTTCATATGTACCTATTCTTTTAATTCTCTCAGTAACCCTATAAGGTAGGTAAGTACTAATGTTTTACCCTGAGGCACAGATCAACTAACCAAGATCACATAGCCCAGCAGTGGCAGAGCTGGGGTCTGAACCTTGGCTGCCCCATTCCAGAGCCTGAGTTCTTTGCCACTGCACTGGGCTGCCCCTCCAGGGCTGATGCCTTTCCCTCTGTGAGAACTCCCTTGGACACAGAACCATGGGCAGGAACTTCCTCTGATGTTTACCTTCTGGATTGTGTATTGTGGGTCTTGGGCCACACTGGAGAACATTCCAGCCTACAGAAATTCAAACCTGATCTCAGGGGTGCTCAGAGTAAGAGGAGCCCTGATATGAAGACAAGACCCTTGGATTCAAATTCCTGGGTGCCACCAGAATGGTCAAAATTAGAAAGATCAACAATACCGAGTGCTGACAAGGATGTGGAGCACAAACTCTCCTACATTGCAGGTGGAAATGTAAGTTGGTAGAACCACTTCGGAAAAGTATTCAGCATTATCTAGTCCAGCTAAACACATACCTACCCTATGATGCAGCAATTCCACTCCTGGGTATATGCATGCACATGCACACCAAATGATGCATACAAAATTTTTTACAATAGCTTTATTTATAATAGTTCAAAACTAGAAACAACCTAATTGTCCATTAACAGTAGAGTGGATAAATTGTGGTATATTCATATAATGGCACACTATACAGCATGAAAGAAATGAACTTTTTTATTTCTTTTTTTTTTTTTTTGGCTGCACTGGGTCTTCATTGCTGTGCGTGGGCTTTCTCTAGTTGCGGCGAGCGGGGGCTACTCTTCATTGTGGTGTGCGGGCTTCTCGTTGTGGTGGCTTCTCTTGTTGCGGAGCACGGGCTCTAGGCACGTGGGCTTCAGTAGTTGTGGCACGTGGCTCAGTAGCTGTGGCTCACGGGCTCTAGAGCGCAGGCTCAGTAGTTGGGGCACACGGCCTTAGTTGCTCCACGGCATGTGGGATCTTCCTGGACCAGGGATCAAACCCATGTCCCTTCATTGGCAGACAGATTCTTAACCACTGCGCCACCAGGGAAGTCCCTGAAATGAACTTTAAAAAAAAAAAATGAACTTCTGATACACACAACACGGATGAATCTCACAGACATAATATTGAGCAAAAGTGGATGTATGTATGAGTCCCTTTTTATAAAATTCAAGAGCAAGCAAAACTAATCTATGGTGACAGAGGTCAAGACAGTGTTTATTTCTGTGGGATACTGACTAGGAAGGGAAACAAGGCAACCTTTTGTGGAACTGACAATGTTTTATATCTTGATCTGGAGGGCAACTGCCCAGGTGTATACACTATACTCATCAAACTGTACTCTAAAAATTGGCTCACATTACTGAATGTATGCTGTATCTCAAAAAATTAAAGAAATGGTCAAGTAAAGATAATCACTGAGTACGGCTGACAACAGTTATTTTTTCCCACCCACATCCACTCTTCTCCCCTGGTACAGAAGGAGCTCCACACTTTCTTCTTTTAGGGATGCACATCTCTCCCTCTTTCAGTCAATGTGTTTTAGGTGGAGGATACTCCTTCCCAGGCCCCAAATCAGAGCACCATTTCCCCTAGCTACAGCGATTGGTTTAGGGATGGGAACAGATCCAAACCAGCTAATGAGTCAATTCCAGAATTTTTTGTTGGAACCAAGAGAAAGATGTTCTTTCCACTGCAGTTACCAATCTATCAGGATATAAACCGGAAGCTGCCAGTGGCCATCTCCACCTTCTGGAGAAAGTCTGCCCAGGAAAGAGGCCACACAGGAAAGCAGAGTGAGATTAAATTCCTCCTGATGATGGTGTCAGAACCTGAATCTAAGCCGTCCCTGTACAAAGATTTTTCATTAGGTGAATCAGTAAATTTCCTTTTCTAGGTAACTGCTTTAAGTTTTTTTTTTAATTAAAAAATTTTTTTGGCTGCGTTGGGTCTTCATTGCTATGCGCGGGCTTTCTCTAGTTGCGGCGAGTGGGGGCTACTTGGTGTGGGACATTCTAATTCTGAAGATGATTTTGTCTGTGCTTTAAATTTTTCATCTTTTTCTTATTTTTCATGCAGTCTCTTAAGCCTTCCCTTTCTCTGTTCTGTGTACTCACAGACTTGCAGCAGCAGTGGGAGCTCTGTTAGAATTTGTTGTTTATTTCTCTGCTCGCTCGTCATTTGAAGTTTGTGGTGTTTTGTCTCCTAATAATGCTGAAGACATTGGTCATAGATGGTGTTATTTCTGGTCCTGTTGGTCTTGTGGTTTTTTCTGGGATGATATGTGGAGAGATTCAGATTTAGGTGATTACCATTATCTTCTAGACCTTTCATTTTCAGACATTCTGGATCACTTTATTATAACACAGTCTCTTATATATAGCTTTGAGTTGAATTTTATTAGATTCTGTTATATTCACTATATTTCTTCTTCTATATTCTTTGAGTTTTGGTGCTCTGCTTTTGGCCTATTTTTTGGTATATGTTTTTTGTTTTAGAGTTTATCTTTTTTTTCTTTTATTTCTTTTTGGCTGTGTTGGGTCTTTGTTGCTGCGCGTGGGCTTTCTCTAGTTGCAGCGAGTGGGGGCTACTCTTCGTTGTGGTGCACGGGCTTCTCATTGCAGTGGCTTCTCTTGTTGCGGAGCATGGGTTCTAGGCATGTGGGTGGGCTTCAGTAGTTGTGGTGCGCGGGCTCAGTAGCTGTGGCTCCTGGGCTCTAGAGCACAGGCTCAGTAGTTGGGGCGCACGGGCTTAGCTGCTCTGCGGCATGTGGGATGTTCCTGGACCAGGGCTCGAACCAGTGTCCCTTGCATTGACAGGCAGATTCTTAACCACTGCGCCACCAGGATAGTCCTAAGTTTCTTACAGTTATAACTAGAGTCTAATATACCAGGAATCTTGGGTAAAATTATGAGAGGTGTGTGTGGGGCTTGGAATATAGAATAACCATTGAGCCCTGTCCAGTCTGTTTTGTGGGTTCTGCTGCTGCCCCTGCTGAGTGGCTACTAGCTCTGTGAGACCATGGCCATGCCAGATGAGTGAGGCAGGCCGAGGGGTCATGTGGGAAGTACTCTGTCCTTGTCTGTAAAGGGCTCTTGACTAGGAATCTAGAGAACCAGATTCCACCATGTTGTTGCTTCTTAGCAGCAAGACCTTGGGCAAATCAGTATACCTCTTTGAGCTTTGTTCCTTTCCTATAAAATGGAATGTCATCACCTAGCTCAAAATGCTGTTATACAGATCAAATGCTAGTTTCCCAACTTCTTCAGTTTTTTCATACCCTTGGCTAAGTTAGTGCCTGCATCTTATGCATTCCCACAGCACCCTGTATACCCTCTAATTATTGCCATAATCATCTTTAACAGTGTATGAGCTCCCCAAGGGCAAGAGAGTGTTCATTCCTGCATCCCCAGGCCAACAGGGCTGGGCACACAGCTGGCAGGGACTCCTGAATCCAGACTAAGAGGTCCTGGGACTTCCCTGGCTGTCCAGTGGTTACGACTACGCCCTTCCAATGCGGGGGGCGCAGGTTCGATCCCTGTCGGGGAACTATGATCCCACATGCCATGGGAAGCGTGGCCAAAAAAAAAAAAAAGAAAAAAAATTTAGACTAAGAGATCCTGCAGGTCAAGGGCTCATAGTATGGCAGTTCACTCACCTCTCTGTCCTTCACTTCCTTGCCTGGTAGACGGGGCTGATTGTGACATCTTGGGTGGGGTAGAAGGACTCTCGGGAAATTGCTAAGGCAGTCTAGGCTTTAGAAGCTGAGAGCTGTGTAGGGTCTTTCCCAGCTGGCGAAGAGCAGGTGCCCAAGAACGGCTTGCTGAGTGAAGGATGGGAGCTGAGGCTGCCTGGGCACCTTCCTCAAATTTGGCTGTCTGGAACAAACGTTGTACAAAGGGCTTCTGATTCCATCACATGCACTCCTTTCCCAGCTCATTTCTGGGTCATGGAAAAGGTTCTTCCCACCAGGGCTATGATAAGTCCCATGGAACAAACCTACTGTTGTGTATTAGCTGAGTGGGAAAAGGCCATCTCTTCTTATGCATCCTCATTCATTCTTTCATTCAACAAACTATGTGACACACCACTCTGTACATTAGAGGAATGGAGATGAATGAGGCTAGGTCTCTGCCCTGAAGGAGTTAGCCTGGAGAGAGCCATCCTGGATACAGCTGCCATTCTGGCCTCCCTGTATGTCTGTCTCCTTTCCTGCTCCCCTGCATTCCTTCTCCACACAGCAGCCACATGAGCATCTCGAACAAAGTAGACTCCCAGCTTAAACCTTCTAAAGACCTCTGTGAGGCCCTCCAGGACAGGGGGGAGGTGGATGAGCAGGTGAGCTTGTATTGAATTTAGGGCATCTGCAAGTTTTCTACAGAGCTGCCAAGCAACTGGATGCCTGTCTCCGTCCCAAGTCTTCAAATCAGTATTTAGGGTGCTGGGAAGTCTGAGCAGGGTGAGGGTAAAGGTAAAGACACACATACTAGATCCAAATCCCAGGTCTGTTAAGTTGCAGTCTGGCTCATTGGAGAAATTGTTTATTTAGATGCTTCAGTGACCAAGAGATAGAGCATAAGCACCCCCCCCCACACACATACACGATACATAAAGGCATTTACAGGCGAAGGGACAGGAAGTGTGGGGAGGAGATCACGAGAGCAGCTGCAGGCTTCTTTGACCCAGTGAAGAGGGACCTCAGATGGTAACTCTCCCTGGAATTCCTGTTTGAAAGCTACAAGGTAAAGTCCACTCCCAGTGAAGTGCCAGGCCATAAAACACAGCAGTGTTAGAGAAATCTAGGTGTGGGGTCAGGGAAAAGTCTGTTTCCTCACTGCAGAAACTTACACCAGCTCTTTTCTTCCCTTAGGGGCCCATCCTGCTCCTCGGTCCCCAGAATCTCCTGGGGGATGATGGGGGAGGACTAGCACCACAGCAACCTGGGCAGATGGTCTGCTGCACAAGGGGAAGGAGAGGGCTAGCAGGGCTGAAGGGCAGCAATTAACCTCTGAGCTGGCTGGCACAAGGCAGTTTCCTTTTAAGGGTACAAAACCATCAAGGAAATTTGCATGTGGGGACCTTCCCACGTGACCCTGTGTCAGAGCACCTCTGATGGAGGAGGGGAAAGGCCTCTATTGGAGGTTTCCAGTACCCATCCCACTGGGTACTGAGGCCTCCTTCGGCTCTAGCTTGTCCTCACTTGCTGCAGATTCTTAGCACCATTCAGGAACTGTAGAGAATGGGGGGTAAGAGGAATAGCAATGCTCTGCCAGGACTGTGTCATTGCTCTAGGAGGAGACTTCACAGTCGGCAGAAATCTGTACAACTGGCCAGCATCTGATCCCAGGCTCAGGAAAGCTTGCACTCTTTTGGGGGAGAGGGAGTGTCATATTAACTCCAAGTTTCCATGTGGCAGCCACTTCCATCTGCCCTTTCCTGCCTAGGCCAAGGTCTGGCGTGAAAGCTCCAGGTTTCACTGGAGATACCTAGAGCCCAGGGAGAGCTCAATTCTTCAGCTGCAGGGACTGGTCCAAAACTGACCTGCAAAGGAAAGATAGGCCTGGGGCCTCATGACATATAGCCCAGAGGAGCTGGGGGAGGGGAAAGGCCGTCCTCCAAACTACCATTCTGGGATACCCCAAGTCCTGTCAAGATCTCTGCTTCCCTCATCCTGACCTACAGGGCCCATTCCAAAAAGGGGAGGAGCAGGGGTGGATTTGCCTGGACCAATCAGACGCTCTCTGTGGTCCACTCCTGCCTCAGGCCTGTGTATTCTCCAGGTGTAAGAAAGGAGGAAAAAGG
This sequence comes from Grampus griseus, assembly GCF_964374135.1. NCBI lineage: Eukaryota > Metazoa > Chordata > Mammalia > Artiodactyla > Delphinidae > Grampus > Grampus griseus. The sequence goes on along the minus strand of NC_139019.1, from coordinate 152,775,463 downwards.
AGCCAAGGGCTGACCATAGTCACAGAAAGTTGGCTCATGGCTGGTTCAACCTGGAGTGCTGGACAGAAACACCTCTAGTTTTCCAAGGTGGCTGAGTCTTTATGAATGGGTTGCCTTTGCATGGGAATCTGGCCCAGAGGTGATGCCATTGTTTTTGGTGACCTGTAATTTGAGAAGGAACAAAGGCACAGGGTTAGTTTGTAGTGGTTGTGATGGTATTCCAGGTAGCTTATTCCAACGGTAGTACAGCTCTTCCAGGGCATGGAGTAATAAGCAGGGCAGCTCTCCTTTACTGAGGGCCACTGCATGCTAGGCACAAGGCCGGGTGTCTTGCTTCCAGTATCCTATTTCATTCTCATGCTAATTCTGCAAGGGGGGGACCAGCACCCCCATTTTACATATGAGGAAACTAAAGTTCAGAAAGTATAAGTGACCTGCTCACAGTAAGCTTTTTTTGTGTGGTAGATTCAGGACTGCAGCGTATGTGTTTCCTCTATACCAAATCATTTATTCTGCCTACAGGGCCCTACGTGACTTGGACGGTACAGAATGACCATTCTCCCCAACACATGGAATGAAATGTAAAGTGGCTCTTCTATCACTATCCCACTAGCACCACCTGATATTGTCTTATATGCTTATGGATTTGTTTAGGATCTGCTTCTACCACCAGAGGGGGATCCAAAGGATCAGGGAACAGCATTGGTCTTGGTTCCTACTGTAGCCCCAGTGCTCAAAACAGGGCTTGGCACATAATAGATACACAATAAATCTTTGTTGAATGAGTGAAAGCTTATCTCTAACAGCTCCCCTTATCAGGACTAGAACTTCACATATATTATCTCTAACCCTTATATCATCCCATAAGGTGAGGATAATGAGCTCCATTTGGAAATGGCAGAGCAAAATGAATAGACTTTGAAGTCAGAGGTTTGAATCCTGGGTCTGACTCCAAGTAACTATGAGATTGTGGGCAAAGTTACTTAATCTACCTGACATTCGGTTTCCTTGGGTTGTAAAGTGTGTGTGTGGGGTCCTAATTTGGAGCTGCTGGTGCAAATTAATGAGTTTGAATTAGGTGTCCAACAAATTGTACTATAATCTTACAGAAAAGGAATTGGAGACTCAAAGAGGTTTACTGACTCACCCAAGGTCACACAGCTGGGAAGTATAGGAAGAAAACAGTAAACAACACTAGCATTTTCAAGTCTGGGTAGTCCCAGGGTAGGGCTCTGACTGGTTCCACGTTATCTGACAAAATTGCCACCAGCCAAGCTGCAAGGGAGGTATGCTGAAACAGGAGTGAGATGCAGGCCAGGTTTCTATGGCTTGTCTCAAGTCCATATCTAAGAGGAACCTCAAGAGTCCTCTCGTTAAAGACATATCTATCAATAAAGCCGCAGTGTAGGAGAGGAGACTTCAGGCAGAGCAGAGAGGACCAGGGATGTTTTGACCCCAACACTCTGTACTTCTACCACTTTTATTCATTTGGCTCTGTAAGCAATGCAGAACCAATCACCAAAGTCAAAGCAATCATTTTAGCATACTTGCCTGACTGAAACTGTTTCCTCATCTGTAAAACGGGGATAATTCCTATCTCAGAAGGTTATGTTGTGGCACACTGCCCACACTGCACAGTTCCCTTCTGAGAGGCAGGGACAGAACCATGTGGGCCCTCCCCGGCAGGACCTCACCTGTTTATATCATATGGCGCCACAACCCCCTTGTCAGCATGATGCCCTGGAGCAGCATGCTGTGAGCCAGACAAGCCTCAGTGTGAATTACGGCTCTGCCTCATAATACCACTCTGAACGGTGGTTGCCATATCTGTAAAATCAGAGTAATAACCCCTTCTTCCCAGGATTGTTGTGAGGATTACCTGAGAGAATTTGCTTGGCATGTGGCCTGCAACAGACCAGGAGCTCAAACAAAGAATGTTAGTCATTTTCAAGATTATCATGAACAGATGACTCTGCTAATCTCGTCCCTTCAAAGAACTTATCACAATTTGTAATTATTGGTTGTTTACATGCTTACTGTTTGTCTCCTCCCATCAGAATGTTGGGTTACAAGAGTAGGGACTGGGTCTGTCTTGGCTACCGCTCAGAGGGTGTTCAATATTTGATGAAAGAACCTGGTCATATTTGGTAATAACCAGTAGAGGGAGCTCTTGCCACATAATTGATGGCAGTGAAGACTAAGGTCTTCAGGCCAGTGGTGAGTGGGGGTGGGGGAGCTTCCCTAGTCAGACTGCTGACAGCCAAAAAATCTAGGAGACCACCAAGGGAATTGTTTATGTTTCTCTACTAAAACCTTCAGCCCAACAGGTCTAAAGGCTGGGGAGAAGCTGATGGGAGAAGAACTTTCTGTTAATGGATTGAGCTTCTGTTGACTGGCAGAAAAGACTGCCAGGATTCCCTTTTAGCCAAGGAGTACCTTGGCTTTGTTCTGCTTCCAAAGCCCTGAACTCCTGCTGCAGGCTCTTGAATTTCAAAGTATGATTACTCACTGGTTCTTGTGTTTGAAGCCGCTGACATGAGCTTGGTACTGTTCTATGGAGTTCAGCACTATCTTACATGTCTTGCAGGCGTAGCCCTTCCCGGCTGAAACACACATAAAAGTCAAGATGCTTAGTTATCCAATAAGAAGGGACCTGGGGACTGCTGCTTTCCACAGCATGTGCAAATGCCCTTCTGAAGATGGATGGGTGGGGTGAGGTTAGGTGATTGGCCCTGATAAGAATCCCAGTGGCCTCAATGCTCAGGGGGTACATGTATGCCTGGGGCTGGGAACCTCCTCGTTCCCCTCTGTGCCCTCAGTCCCAGCACTGAGCCTGGTCCAGAGTAGCTGTCTGTTGAGTAAATAAAAGATTGCTAGAACAAAGAGGTGACATTTGGTGTAACTGTCTTTTCCACCTTGACTGTGCTAAGTAGCCTCATTAAGGATGCCTTTAGCTAAGAGATCTCTGGGAAGGTGCCACTCTCTTTGGGCTTGCAGTAACAGTAATTTATGAGGCCTGTTAGCAAAATCAATCTCTCTCTCTCTCTCTACCGTGGGGCTCACAGACACCCTGTCTCACTACCAGTGCTGCTCCAGTGACAAAGTGGCCTTTCTTCACATGGTCTAGCAGGGAGAGCATGGGCCAGGAACAAAGATATGGGGCTGGACTCCTGGCTCTGCATTCACGTGACCTTGGCTAAATCCCTTCCCCTTTCTGATCCTCAGCTTTACTCAACAATAAACCAACTATACCACAACCATCATACTTACAATAAAAAGCAGCTATTGTTTACCAAGTGCCTGATATAGGCCATGCACTTCATATAATTTTGATTGGTGCTCATAATGATTCTGTGAAAACCATTATCATTATTCTCTTAGAGATGAGGAAAATAAGGCATGGTTACATGTCCAAGAACACAGAGTTAGCAAATGGCAAGCAGGCTTGGCTGACTGCCAAGGCTGTACTTATTCAGCATGCCAGGTGCTAGCTGCGCAAGACAGGCAACTGTACACATGACTTCAAGAGTCCTCTGACACCTTTTTTTTTTTTAAAAAAATGTATTTATTTTTGGCTGCATTGGGTGTTTGTTGTTGCACGTGGGCTTTCTCTAGTTGCGGCGAGCAGGGTCTACTCTTTGCTGCTCTTGTTGCGGAGCGTGGGCTCTAGGCGTGCAGGCTTCCATAGTTGTGGCTCACGGGCTCTAGAGCGCAGGCTCAGTAGTTGTGGCGCATGGGTTTAGTTGCTCTGAGGCATGTAGGATCCTCCCCGGCCAGGGCTTGAACCCATGTCCCCTGCATTAGCAGGCAGATTCCTAACCACTGCGCCACGAGGGAAGCTCCCCTCTGACACCTTTTGAATCATCTGCCATCCTAAAGTCTCACAGCTCTGGAGTGAGATCATCTAGGTTCAAATCCCAGCTCTATCATTTCTTACTTGTAGGACCACAGGCCAGTTACTTAGTCTCTCTGGGATTTGCTTTCCTCATTTGTAAAAGTGGGGCTTCTCTGAGACTTAGGTTCCTTACCTATAAAATGAGGTTAATACTAGTATCAACCTCATAAGGTTATTGTAATGATTCAAATAAAAGCAACTGGGACCTAGTAAGTATCCAATAAATGTGAACTTTTGGCTTATCATCACTCTTATGAGTTCCATGAGTGATGCTGGCAAAGAAGTGGAGAGTATCTTTTAACCAGCCTTCCATGGCAGTTGCAGCTACTGAGAACACCAACGATCTCCTCTAATCCAATAAACTAGCAGACATTCCCAGCTACATCTGTTTCTCTTGTATCTTCAGGTATTTCCTGGAAGACACATCCCTTTAAAGCATTTAAGGGGAAAATTACTGCAATCAGAATTCAGGTCTTTTTTTAGACACTGAAGGCCAGAATTAATGGTTCAATACTAACAGGGAAAAGATGCATAATGGACTAGCAGGATCACCCTCCTCACAAAGTCCAGAGTTGAACCTGAAGCTGGTGTGGGGGTGACAACCACCCATTCTTATCAGTTAAGGGTCACTGATGCCCAGATTACAACAGCCCACTCATCATCTATTAAGCACCAAGCACCATGCCAAAATTCTGGATACTTATGCCCTTGGATTTTTACAATAGTGCTGCAAGATAGGTGATTAGCTCCATTTTTCAGAGCAGGAAACAGGCTCAGGGAGGTTAAGTGGTTGACCTGGGGTCAGAGCTGGGATTTGCCCTCTGGTCTGTGAAGCTCCCGTTTTTCCTTCTGCACCACAGGTCTCTGGACTCTCCTATGTGAGGTACATCTCAGCACACAGTTTACTGATCTGTAAGCTAGATTCAAATCATCATTTGGGGCAAGTGAATAATTCATTGGTGCTTCTAAAAAACCAGCTTTGTCCAGTACCCACACTAATCCATTTTCATTTTACATGTTTGATACTCTGGTTTACCCCTGTGATTTTATGAAGTATAAGTCACTAGAGTTGATTTTTAAACATCTGGTTTATTTGGAAAAGCACCTGTATCTCCTCCCCTTTACTGCCAAGACTTTTGAAAGCCCTGTCTACAACTGCTTCTCCATTTCCTTGTCTCTCAATTACTTTGCAACCTATCCTCCTACACACACACACACACACACACACACACACACACACGCACACACGCAGTCTTTCTGAGGCCAATGGAGGCTTCCCTGTATCTGAATTTAATGGACAAAATGAATGCTTATGTGGCCTCTTCATATTTGACCTTTCAACAGCACCTGACAGAACTGGTGACTCCTTCCTTCTTCAAAGTCTCCCCGTCCTTGGCTTTCAGCATGCCGCACTCTTGATTTTTCTTCTCTGGTGGCTCCTTCTCAGTTTCTTTTGCTGTCTCATGTTTGACCTCCACCATTTAATACTGGCAGTTCCAGAGGGCTCAATCTTGGTTTTCTTTCTTTCTCTCTTTAAATTTCTTTTTATTATTTTAAATTGTGGTAGAATACAAATAACAGAAAATTTACCATCTAATCCATTTTAAGTGTACAATTTAGTAATTGTAAAGGACAGTTCTGGGTTAGAGAAATTTGTGTTTTCATCATGTTAAGTATCTTCACATTGTCGTGTAACCAATCTCCAGAACTCTGTCATTTTGTAAAACTAAAAACCTACACCCATTAGACTCCCCATTTCTCCCTCCCCCTAATCCCTGGCAAACCACATTCCTTCTGTTTCTATGAGTGTGATTACTCTTGATATCTCATACAAATGAAATCATAGAGGATTTGTCTTTTTGTGACTGGCTTGTTTCACTGTGCAGAATGTCCTCAAGGTTCATCCAGGTTTGTAGCATGTGCCAGAATTTTCAGGGGGCTCAATCGTAGATCCTTTGCTCCTTTCTCTCTAAACTCTAAGGGATCTCATTCATTTCTCTGACTTTAATGACCACTTATTAGTTTAAAACATATGAAACTACCAATATTTAACAGTTTCTGACCTACCAAAATGGCAATATCTCTAACCCAGACCTCTCTTTTAGGCCTAGACCTATATATCCAATTGCCTCTTGAACATCTCTACTTTGATATCTCGTGGGCATCTTAAACTCAAGCTGCCAAAACCTGGTTATTCACCTAATGGCTTCAGACTAAACCTGGGCACCATCCTTGCCTGTTCCCTTTCCTTCATCTCCCACACTGGATGGCCAATTCTACTTCCTACGTACCTCTTGAATCTATCTATTCCTGTCTACCTCTACCACTGCTATCTTAGTCCAGCCTCCCATATTCTCCAGTATGAATTATTGCAATAGTCTCACTGCTGGTCTCTCTCCACTACCCTTCCTCCCTAATTGCAAGCCATTCTCCACTTTGTAACTAGAATGATCTAATAATGCTGAAGCTGTGAGTAGCTTCCCAATGCTCTTAGGATAAAGGTCCAAATCTCTAACATGACCCACAATGCCATGACTAGATACTTGCTCATCTCGCCAGCAGCATGTTGCCCCACACTATCTCTCTTGTCCCTGGTCCCCCATCTTAAGTTATCTTCATAGCATCCTGTTTGTTTCCTTTTCTAAAGCTTGCCACACTTGTAGTTCATTGCTCAATGCCTGTTTTCTCTGCTAGACTCTAAGCTCCACAAGAATATGGACAATACCTGTCTTGTTTATGTAACCCAGAGGGGATGCTGAGAGCTCTGGCTGCTGGAAGGATTTGGCTACCTGAATGATATGCAGGTTTTAGTTTTGACATTCTTGAGTGAATGAGAGGAATGTGAGCTTGGAGTATAAAGCAAACTCCAAGTCTTGTTTAATCTGCTTGGTAGACGCTGCATCCACCCCTGGTGGGAGAGATCTGGACACTCTGGATCAGATACATCTCACATTTGACCCATACTCATCATGAGACACTTGCCAGGAGCCCCATGGAAACTGTTCTCTGGACCTAACACAGAACCCTGACTTGGGTTTCAATGCTGGCTGCCACAGCCTAGTGTGGGACCCAGAACAAATCATTTCATCTTTCTGATCCTAATGTCCTCATTTGTGAAATGGTGATAATCAAATGTGCACAACAGAGTTGTTGTGTGGATTAAGTCAGGTAATTAAGTGTGAGAGCATCTAGCCTAAGGCCTGGACTACAGCAGCCATTGGTAAGTGCAGGATGACTGACTGTCTGAAAGAACAAATGAACAAGGGTTGACTGAAGCCAGCAGGGAAAAGCCAAGCTGCTAACAACCTAAATCCTTTGCTAGGGCAGAACCCCTGTCAGCAGAAGTCACTGCTTGCATACCCTAGGTCAACATCCCACCTCTGTAAGAAGGGGGTCAGAGAGAGCTCAGTGTCTCTGCTGACATCCAGGACTCGGAGAGCCTACAGCCAAGTACACTCAGAGCTGAAGGCAGGGAGAAGGAGTGTACGTTTTGGAACCAGACAGAGCTACAGACCCCTACTAATGCTGTCACTTATTAACATCAGGTCATATCAGCTGTATGACCTGAGCAAGTCACTCTGAGTCTCATCTTCTTTATTTGTAAAGTGGGAAAATCACAACTATTTTATAGGAATGCTGTGGGGATCAAATTATAATGTATATATAAATATCAAAGTAGGATGTGATACCCCTTCCCCCCACCTAGATTTTCATGAAAGAACTTAGTTGATCTGTAATGAAGTCAAATGATTTAAGCCAGAAAAAAGGATCCAGGATACAGTTCTAGGATTAAATATGGTAATTTAGCTTAGACAAATGGAGGAGGGTAAATACAAGAAGGAGGCTTTGGCTTGAGATAAAAGAAAAGAATGGATACAAGTTAAGATAAGCAGCCTGAAACACTGCAGTGCCTCAGTCCTGCCAGTGGAAAAGAGATAATGAGGGAATGACCAGGGCAGGACCGAGTAAAGCTGGGGCAGGAACTGGAACACTGGGTTGTGCTAGCTGGATGCTATGTCGTGAAGCAGGGCTCTGAGGAGCTTGGTTCTGAAGTTTCCAGATGCCTCAGCATATGGAATTGATCCTGTTAAAGGGAAAGGCACTACCTATATGTAGGACCAGTAAATAAATATTAGTCATTCCTTTCTGATTTTGAAGAGGTTTCTAAAAGAGGGTCTTTCAAAGGCTTTGGAAAGGCGATCCTTGGCACCCTGCTAAAGGAATCTCCCCCTTGCTGCATAGCCACCACTTTGCACCTTCTCATCAGTCAGTATTGCCCAAGGACGGCCTGTGTTGTATGGTGCTTTGGGGTTTGGGGGGTTGTTAGAGAGGCATGATCGTTCCCCTTGCCCATATGTGGTCTGGAACATCTATGGCATCTGGGTGTTCACCTCTCCAGGATTGTGGGAAGAGCACAGATGGCTCTGAGCAAGAGCTTCCTTGCACCTGGATGCCATGGTGCTCTCTGTCTGGTGCTGCATCTCCATGGCCTGGGGAAGAAGCCCTGGGGACCCACACCAATGCTTAAGTGGGCGCCACAAGACAGAGACTGTATCAGATTTGGTCACTACTATACCCCAATGAGGGAATGCAGCAGGTTTTCAATAAATATTTGCTGACTGAAAGAGAAAATAATAACCTCCCCCTCCCCACCCTTACTATAAGCTGTGAGTAGTTACTGTGATGGGAAGGGCTCCTAACTTTTTATGAATGCTCACTCCTGTGATGCTGACTTGTATCTGGAGGTCAGGGCAGTAGCTAATGTTCTGAGTCAGAGTGGTCTCCTTCACCACTCTATCCCAGGGACACAGGTGGGCCTTAGCTGCTGGGAGACGAGGGATTCTGAGGACGTTATAAAATCTGGCAGAGGCTGCTGAGGCCCTCACACAAGAAACGTGGATGACAGGGAGTTTAAATCAGAGGTTACAGATTGGTGGCCCTTGCCCCAAATCTGGCTTGCAGGCAGGTTTGACTCACATACGGTTTAAACTTTTAAAAATTTAGTTGCACATTTAAAAATCAGGAGAATTCTTATTCAAATCTGGCTTCTAGATTCTTTTGAAAAACTGAAAGATATGGTAACAACTGGCTGGAGCTGTCTAGGAGAGGCACATACCCTCAGCTGATCATATCCCCTACTGGCTCTTTCACATATTGAAATTTCCTGTCCAGCCTCTGCAGGCATTTGAGTTTGCAATGCCTGCTTCAGAAGACCTAAGGAGGAAAAGCATAGCCTTGGTGGTCCAGGGAACCCCAGCAGTCAAGCCCTGATCCAGCTCTGGGTGTGAGCTGAGCCCCTTACCTGATGAGTCAGTGACAGCAGGGTCGGCCAGCCGCCCGTAGTGTGCCATAAGTTTGAGCTTGGTCTCCTGTTTCCTGTGTTTCTTGCCCATATAATGTTGCTGAGCCATGACAGGGTCATTGAAAGTCGCGTGGCAGAGGCTGCAGAACTTGTCTGGGTCTATCATCTCTCTATTCTGGTGCAAGGCTAAGGTGGAGGCCACAAGGAAAGGGTTTGTAAGGCGTTTCGACAGAGCTGCGGTGAGAGAGTTCAAACAGAAACAATGAAAAAACCCAGAAGGTGCCAGGCTTTCGCGTATGCTGAATGCAAAGAAAGGCTGGGTCACTAGTTAATCACACCTGCAGGTGTGGCACTGCCTGTGTGAATCACACAGTGAAAATCTTCTCTAATTGAGAAGATATGGGGAGCCCAAAGACCGCCTACTTTGTTCGGCAGCTTTAACTACTTCAGGCACATGAATCCTGATTTTCTTATATTCAGAGAGGGATCTGCACTTCTACTATCAAGTTGACAAATTACAACAGATTAGATATGTACATGCTTGCAATCTTCTCATCCCTCAGAATTCCCCAGAACTTCACAGCAAATAGGACAAGAAGTTTGGGTGTTTTACTCCCATCCTCAAAGTATCCCAGTTATAGATTTGGAAGTCAATGCACAGATGTAGAAAATGAGGGCCTGAGGGCCTGGAGGGTCATTTAGAAAAGGCACTATACTAGGGGGGCCTTTTAGGCTACACTGCCTTCTAGGCTGAGTGGGGGAGCGGAGGATGACATTGACATTTAGTTATGAGATTTGTATATATATTTTCTCTTTTGGTCCTCAGAACTATGCCATGAGGTAGGTGTCATTTTGCCACAATACAGAGAAAAACCGAGGCTCAGATGGGTGAAATGACTTACCCAAGATCACCCAGCTAATGAGTGAATACAGGCCTCTGTGATCCTAAAGACCATGCCCTCTCCTCTATGCCAGGCTGCCAGAGCGTGGCAGGGAGATCTGAAGGCTACAGTCCATGCGTTCACCTTCAGAAAACATCCCTGGCTGTGGTCCATGAATTCAGTTAATCAGAGCCTGGTATGGGCATATATGTAAGCCTCCCGTGGGCCAACAAATGTCCTGATGCTGACTGCAGGCTGCACTGCTGCTTTATAAAGTGGATGTCATGACTCACTAATGAGTCCACGTGGCTGGAATGGTGTCAATCTAGTAACCACTGCTTTAAAAATGTGGTCTAGAACCCCCACCAATGGTGGAGGAGAGGTGAGGCTCAGCAGCACTCACAGACAGATGTTCTTTCATCTCTGTACCACTTCAATGGGGGAAGTTTTGAGGATTTTCAACAAGCCAGAAGTAACTTGCTGGCTTTTCCCACAATGGTTTTCCAGTATAGGAAATCTCAATTTCCCTGGCTACTTGATTTTCCTTAGCCATTGTTTCAGCAAGTCACTGGAAAAGTAAGGTACATGTTGTAGAATATTCAGTAATATTAGAAAATATTCAGTATGTGGTGTTGAGTTAAAAAAAAAAAAAAGCAGGTTATACAGCAAACTGGTTCTTATGTCCTCGGTTCTGTAAAACAACAAAAACCATACTGGTGATGTGTGGAAAAAAGACCAAAAGCATTGAGCAGAAGTGTGCTTTTCAGTCTTTTCCAACTTTTCTACAATGAATGTAGATTCTTGATATCAGAAAAGAAATAATCATGACCACTGAAACATAAGGGTCTTTCTTTAAAAGATACTGAAGAGAAGCATCAGAGGTGAATGGTTAAGTAAAGTTGGAGGAACCACTTAATAGACATCCAGTAAAAATGAGAGCTACAGGAGTCTTCTCTCAGGAAACAACTTGAAATATGGAAAGAGAATTCTACAGGAATGTTTGCTGTAGTGTTATTTACAAACATTAATAAAGGAGAGGGGGAAAACGTAAATGTTCACCATTAGAGGACTGGTTAAATAAATGTGCTGTGATGGGATATTGTCATTAAAAATGTTTATGAAAAAGTTTTTAATAACATGGGGAAATACAAATGTTATATTAAGTGAAAAGAGCATAAAAGAAAATTATACATATGATACGATCATGTCATTATTAAAAGATATAACGTGCAATCTATATGTGTATACTGGTATTTTGAAATGTTACCAACATATTAACAGTGTTTCTCTCTTGATGGCAGGATTTGGGTGGTATTTTACTTTCCTCTTTGTACCTTTTGCATTGTTTGAACTAGAAATAACAATAATGAGTATGCGTTGTTTTTATAAAAACAATAAGGTTAAAGTATTTTACGTTTATATACATAATCTAGACATACATAAAACACATATACGCACAGATATACACACATACACATAACAAAAGATTATAGGAGAAACAGTACTACAAAATGTTAACAGTGGTTATCTTTGAATGGTAAAATTATGAGTATTTTTCTTTCCATTTATCTATATTTTCCATATTTTCTACAACATGCTTGTATTACTTTTACATTAGAAAAATGTTTAATTTCAGAAATATAGTTGTAAACTCATGTAATAACATGGAAATGTGCTTAAACTACAAAATCAAAAGTTAAAGCAGGATACAAATGGTACATGCACTATGATTATAACTATATAAAAACATACCTGTTATGTGGCAAGGGCCAAAAGTAAATACAAAACATAAACCCTTGAATATGGAATCTTTGGACCGGGCATATTCCAGGGAATTTTCCCATTTATAGAAAGTTAAGCTCATATAAACCTAAAGATAAGTGACCATATAAAGTTCTGTTCTTAAGCTAATTTCCCTTGGTCTAATGTTTAATCTTTTTGGTACCATAAATGGTACCAACACTGACTTTAAACAAAAGCAATTAGTACTAGTATAACTTAATGATGAACAAACCATAAGCAAAGCCAGTGACACGCTCCAGGTGGTGGATGCCTGATCAACTACTGCATTTTATGTGGGGATTCCATTCACTGGCTATCTTGATGATGGTGATAATACTAACAATAGGAACTGTCGGGAATTCCCTGGCAGTCCAGTGATTAGGACTTGGCACTTTCACTACCAGGGCCTGGGTTCAATCCTTGGTCGGGGAACTAAGATCCTGCAGGCCACTTGGCCAAAAAAAAAGAGAACTGTCCTTTACTGAGCATTTATTACATCCTAGGTTCCTTGTATACCTTATTTCATCCTCAAAACCTATGAAGTAGTATTATCAACATTTTATAGGTGAGAAAACTCAGGCACAAAGAAGTTCAGTCATACAGATGGTAAATAGCAGTGGCAGGATTTAAACTTGGGCATCCATGACTTTATCTCTTGTTTCATAGCAGGAATACTAGATTGGGGTGTAATAAGAGAGTATAATTATGAGTGATTTTTTTACCCTCTCTTCAAAGTCTTCCAAAACATCACTGTCTTGTTTTTATAATACAGCAATTCAAAAAAGGACAAGTATTATAGATAGTATAGTCTACTTCTTGGTCCAAAATAAAGACAGAAGCAAAAATTACCAAGAAAAAAATAAAATAAAGATCAAAGAACTTTCAGTTTTGACTAATTGCAGTTAGCAGAGGTTTAAAATCCCAGAAAGTCATTAGTTAATGAGATGAAAGTGAAGGCTGAGCCCCAGTGGTGACAAGATAAAGGGGGCTATTTTAGAAGTCACTGCACTGGGAATGAATTCATGGCAGTTGCAAATACAGTTTGCTGGGCAGTAGTGGCAGCACTGAAGTATTCAGCTTCGAAAGGCAAGTCCCTGTCTTGAGGAGAACAGGCAGCTTTGAGGATTAAAGTGAGCAGGGCATAACCTGAGCACACGAAAAAGACACGGATTTAGCTTTTAACTTGGAATGCATGGCAACAGGGCAGGTGGATGCTAGGAGGGAAAAATCTAAGTGAGAGAGGTAGGAGATGGAATGCTCTCCTGGTGTGCATAGCCTGGAGGACTCTGGCACTCCTGACTTATAATTATTTTTAAGGACAAAAGCTCAGGGCTAAGAAGCTTCTATAGAGAAAAACTGATGTAACCAAAGAAAGGGAGGTTAGGTGAGTACAACTCCGAGGATGCATTTCACTGAAGCTGGGTCTACTTTGATATTTTTAAGGGCTCTCAAAAGCAGTTCAACCTCTTCAAGTCTGTGGCCCCAGTGAGCATTTCTGGGAGCACCTGGCATTGGTGCCTTGAGGACGGGAGGGGTCCCGATACATAGCACCACTCAGGAAAACCAGTACCTTCCACCTTAGTGGATTGCTGCTTCAGCTTTAAGTTCTTTGCGTGGGTCTTCCCCAGGTAGTGCGACTGGGCCACGACAGGGGAGGAAAAGGTCATGTTACAGATGGGGCAGCACTGGTTCTTGTCTTTGCTTCTGCTGCTCTTCTGGTTAGGAGAAAGAACACAGGTCTGATCACGCCACTGCCCGGCCAGAAAATCTTCACTGGTTCCCCACTGCCCATAGGAGAATGAGCATTCAAGGCCCCCTTCACACACTAACCCCAACCTACCTTTCTGGATTCTTTTCCAGCTACTTCATCCCATGCTCTACTCACCATTCCCCATTTTGTTCTCTGCTACTTCCTTGTTTTACTTGGGCCATTCCTGCTGCCTAGAATGATCTTCCTTTCTTTACTGCCTGGCATATGTCTGCTTAGCCTTCAAGGCCCAGATTAAATATTACCTCTTCTGAGAGACTTTTACTCAAGAAAATTACTCAGTAAACAATTATCAAGCCACTTTGTGTGATTATTCCAGGAAGGAAGAACTAATCTTGTTCTTCCTCTGTACTCCTGGAGTGCATTAAATAGACCTCTATCATACCACTCGCTTGTCACCCTAAACTGACAGTGTCACAGCTTAGGAGACTTTTCTGTGAACTAAAGTGCAACATTTGGGCAAAGACTGTTGGATTCATCTTTGTTTCCTATCCTTAGCACTCTGCTGGAGTCTGGCACACAGCAGATGTTCAGGGTTTGATGAACAAGCAGATCATTGGGTTTTATTTCATGATTATGATTAGGCTAGAAAACAATGTACTTCAAGTCTATATTAAGAGTTCCCAGTCTCTCTCTTATGTCTGATTTCTGAATACAGTATTCATTCTAATATAGCATTTTTCAACCTTGGTACTATTGTCATTTTGGGTTGGATAACTCTTTGTTGGACGGGGAGGGGCCCACGATCTCATTAGAACTACTGGGCCACTCCGAGAGTAGAAGGATCAGAGATATAAAGAGGTGAAGTGACTTGCCCAGGGTCACAGAGTTGATCTTGTCTTTCTGGATTCTAAATCACAAGAAGGGCAACCAGGGGATGAGCCAGTGAATTTGGAGAAGGGATAAGCAAGGCCCTTGCAAACCTGTGGTCCCTATGACAGGGAGGCACAGTTTGTAGTGTAAGCTCTTACTCACTGAGCATCCACTAGGAATTGGAATTTTACCTCACAATACCCTTAAGAGGTAGGAACTATTATCTCCATTTTATGGGTGAAGTACAGAGAGGTTAAGTGACTTGTCCAAAGTCACCCAACCATTAAGTTGTAGAGCTAGTATTGGGCCCTAGTCTGCTGACTTTTCATCCCATGACATTTGCACAGCCTGCTATGGAACAAAAATAATGGTACACCTGAGGCACTGGGGTTGTTTCAGCATAATTCTCACAGTATTTCTAAGGCAAAAAGCAAACATGCTGGAAAAGTGTTTATTCCACTTGTTTATTCCAAATATTCAAGTATTGAACTCAGCTCTTTCCCCCAGATCTCAAGAAAGCAAGCAACCTGGCTTTCTTCCACTTTCTCTTCTTGAGTAGGGAATGGACAGCTGTCCTACTCTAACAAACCACTGACAATGGCTCCATTTACTGAGCCCCTACTATGTGCCAGGCTCTGTGTTGGGTGCTTTAATAAACCTTCCTTCATTTTAGTTTGGAAAAATCCTGAAAGGTAGTTGACATTAGCATCCTCATTATTATAGAGGAAGAAATCAAGGCTCAGAGAAGTAATAAGACTTGCCCAAATCACAGAACAGGGCCAGGATTTGTAGCCAAGTCAGTCTGACTCAAAGCCCATGTTCTTTCCACCACACCAACCTGCCTGCTGGCTTCATCAGGAAGTGAGCAGTCTCAACATGGCAGCTGTATTACCTGATCTGAGTCTAGCTTCTTCGTGTCCCCCTTTAATGTCTCCATTCCATGGATTGCTAGGTATCTCTTCACTTTGTTGGCATGTTTTTTGCTCTGCAAGAACCCAGGAAAAAGATCAAAGATAGCTAAATGCCATTTCATATCTAAGGCACTCAAAAACACTAGATTTTCATCTGATTTATCCTCACAGACACTTTTGAGGAGGAGAGGGTGGGGGAAGAAACCTAGTTTATTGAGTTCCTACTCTGTATAAAGTACTTAAATGCTGTCAAATCTAATCATCACAATAATTTATGAGAAAATTATCATCATCTCAATCTTATAGATGAGGAAACTGAGGCTGAAGATAGTGAGGTTTCTTGCCCAAGATGAGTAGCGGAGATGTGATTCAAACACAGGTCTATTTAAAGCCAAAGCATGTACTTTCTACTGTACCAAGCTGCATGGGAACATGTAAGTATAATGATCCTGATTTGGATGGAAGAAATGAGACTCAGAAAAATTAAGTCAATCTTCAAGTCACAGCCAACATGCATGGAGGCAACACCTGGGTGGCTAAAAAGGAATTCACTGCACAAGCCAGGGAGAAGTGGGGGTTTGACACTGGGTCTGGAAAAATAAAGCAGTACTAAAGGTACAAGGGCATACCTGGTAGTGTGCCAGCTTCTGGGACTCAGAAATTAGCAAGGCGCAGCAAACCTTACACTGGGTGCTGGTGAAGAGACACTGGTTCTTCTGGATCATGTGTTCCACTACAGAGAGGAAAATAAAAAATCTTTGAGTTAAAAACCTGCCTCAACAGCACTGTCTTTGAACCCTGCCTCAAACACATGAACTGAGTAATGGAATGCCATACTATTAAATCGGCAAACCTCAGCCACCCCTGCCCTACTGCTTTCATGACTCACGCTATATTCTCGTGCCACCTCACCTGTAACTTACTTTATACTTTTATGTACGCCAACTTTCTTTCTTTCTTTCTAAATGATTATTATTATTTATTTAGTTATTTTTGGCTGTGCCACATGGCATGTGGGATCTTAGTTCCCCGACCAGGGATGGAACCCAAGCCCCCTGCAGTGGAAGCGCGGAGTCTTAGCCACTGGACCGCCAGGGAAGTCCCTATGCCAACTTTCTTTACTAAGTAAATTCTTTTAAAAAGGAATCTTTAAATTATAAACTTAAGTAAATACCAATAAAAATAAATACAATAAAAATGAAACAATTCTAGCCAGATACTGGTGTGAGAGGCTTGCAGTTCTCTCTAAAAAGAACATTAAGAAAGTGGCAAACGCAGTCTCTGCTGCTGTCACTGCCCCAGTCTCTTCCCCCGGCCTCTTGTTGCCACTGAATTGCCAAGATGTCACTTTCTAACAAGCTGACTCTGGACAAGCTGGACGTGAAGGGGTAGCGGGTCATCATGAGAGTGGACTTCAATGTTCCTAGGAAGAACAACAAGATAACAAACAACCAGAGGATCAAGGCTGCCGTTCCAAGCATCAAATTCTGCTTGGACACTGGAGCCAAGTCAGTTGTTCTTATGAGCCATCTGGACTGGACTGATGGTGTCCCCATGCCTGACAAGTACTCCCTGCAGCCAGTTGCTGTAGAACTCAAATCTCTGCTGGGCAAGGATGTTTTGTTCTTGAAGGACTAGAAAGCTTGTGCTGACCTAGCTGCTGGGTCTGTCATCCTGCTGGAGAACCTTCGCTTTCATGTGGAGGAAGACGGGAAGGGAAAAGATGCTTCTGGGAACAAGGTTAAAGCTGAGCCAGCCAAAATGGAATTCCGTTAGGTAATTTTAGATATTTCAAAATCAGATCAAGAACAGTGAGAAGGGACTTCCCTGGTGGCGCAGTGGTTAAGAATCCGCCTGCCAGTGCACGGGACACAGGTTCGAGCCCTGGTCTAGGAAGATCCCACATGCCACGGAGCAACTAAGCCCATGCACCCCAACTACTGAGCCCACGAGCCACAACTACTGAAGCCTGCACGCTTAGAGCCTGTGTTGCGCAACAAGAGGAGTCACCGCAATGAGAAGCCCGTGCACTGCAATGAAGAGTAGCCACCACTCGCCGCAACCAGAGAAAGCCTGCTCACAGCAACAAAGACCCAATGCAGCCAAAAAAAAAATTACCTAATGTGTCACACAAGTTCCACACCATAGGAATCTATAGTATTAACCTGTGCTTAATTGTTGGGCCTGGAAAACAAAGCTTTACTTTTTGAGGAGGGAGTAAAATCTCACACAAGGCATGAGTTCTATCATGACATCGACAATCTGAGGCAGGGGTAGAATCTGGCAAATTCATGTGTTTTATCTTCTACTCTGGACCAAAAAGTGGGCAAGATTCTCTGGAGGGAGGTTCTTGGGGGGGAACTTTTTTTTTTTTTTTTTTGCGGTACGCGGGCCTCTCACTGCTGTGGCCTCTCCCGTTGCGGAGCACAGGCTCAGGACGCGCAAGCTCAGCGGCCATGGCTCACGGGCCCAGCCGCTCCACGGCATGCGGGATCTTCCCGGACGGGGGCACGAACCCGCGTCCCCTGCAATGGCAGGCGGACTCTCAACCACTGCGCCACCAGGAAAGCCCGGGGGGGGACTTTTAAGGTGCCTCTCCCTACTCCACAAGATATAAAGCTTATTTATTTATGCCAGCCCTTTTGGGAAGAAGGGCTGTTGTCTGGCTATATTTCTGACCCTGAGGGTCTTTTGTTTATTTCCCTATTTTTCTCCTACAGTGTTTGGTAAATTTTTGTGAAAGACTGTGGCTGCCTCAGCCGTGCTCAGAGAAATCAACAGAAGTGGGTCTGTGAACACATCTGGGCCAGAGCTTTTTTTTTTTTTTTGTGGTATGCGGGCCTCTCACTGTCGTGGCCTCTCCCGTTGCAGAGCACAGGCTCCGGACGCGCAGGCTCAGTGGCCATGGCTCACGGGCCCAGCCGCTCCGCGGCATGTGGGATCTTCCCAGACCGGGGCACGAACCCGTGTCCCCTGCATCGGCAGGCGGACTCTCAACCACTGCGCCACCAGGGAAGCCCGGGCCAGAGCTTTTTAAATGGAGGGTGAGAGGCTCCTCAGAATGCAAAGCCCATAAAGGGAAAATGCTACCCAGGAGTCAGGATCCAGCCATTCTCTCCTCGCATGGAGATGATGGATTTTGTTTTATTAAAGGAGACGGGGTTTCCTTTCAAGGATATTCAGAATCTGACTCCCAAAGACTAAACAGGGCAAGGACCACGTCACTTATGACTTTGTATACCCAGTATCTAATAAAATGCCTGACCCAGAATGGCCATCACTAAAAAGTCTGCAAATAACAAATGCTGGAGATGGTATGGAGAAAAGGGAACCCTCCTATGCTGTTGGTGGGAATGTAAATTGGTGCAGCCACTGTGGAAAACAGTATGGAGGTTCCTCAAAAAACTAAAAATAGGGCTTCCCTGGTGGCGCAGTGGTTGAGAGTCCGCCTGCCGATGCAGGGGACACGGGTTCGTGTCCCGGTTCGGGAAGATCCCACATGCCGCGGAGTGGCTGGGCCCGTGAGCCATGGCCACTGAGCCTGCGCGTCCAGAGCCTGTGCTCCGCAACGGGAAAGGCCACAACAGTGAGAGGCCCATGTACCGCAAAAAAAAAAAACAACAAAAAAAACCAAAAAAAACCTAAAAATAGAGTTGCGATATGATCCAGCAATCCCACTCCTGGGCATATATCCAGCCAAAACTATAATTCAAAAAGATACATGCACCCCTATGTTCATAGCAGCACTATTCACAATAGCCATGACATGGAAACAACCTAAATGTTCATTGATAGATGAATGGATAAAGAAGATGTGGTACATATATACAATGGAATACTACTCAGCCATAAAAAAGAATGAAATAATGTAATTTGCAGCAACACGGATGGACCTAGAGATTATCATACTAAGTGAAGTCAGAAAGAGAAAGACAAACACCATATATCACTTACATGTGGAATCTAACATATGACACAAATGAACTTATCTACAAAACAGAAACAGACTCACAGACATAGAGAACAGACTCATCATTGCCAAGGGGGAGGTGGGAGAGGGATGGATTGGGAGTTTGGGATTAGTAGATGCAAACTATCATATATAGAATGGATTAAACAACAAGGTCCTACTGTATAGCACAGGGAAGTATATTTAATATACTGTGATAAACCATAATGGAAAAGAATATGAAAAAGAATATACATGTATATGTATGTATATATATGAAACTGAATCACTTTGCTATACAGCAGAAATTAACACATTGTAAATCAACTATACTTCAATAAAATAAATTAAAAATAAAATCCCTAACCCACAGGAGGGGCTTGGTGAATACCTGCTGAGTAAATGAAATACACATCTTTGGCCTCAGAGAATACATTCACACAGTTCACAATTATGTATTCAGAATGCCTTCTACGTGCCAGCAATGGGTTTAGTGCTGGGGCCATGTCAACAAATAAGAGAGAGTACAAAGTAAATAAATAAGCAAGATAGTGACAGAGAGTGAGAAATATTATGAAAACAAGCAGACAAAGTAAGTGGTAGAGAATGTTGGGGCAGTATAGTCAGTGAAGACCATGCTAGGGAGGCGTTAGCCACAAGAAGGTCTGGGGGAAACTGTTCCAGCCTGAGACAGTGTCAAGTCTCTGAGGCAGGGATGAGTTTGGCATATGCAAGGAATGAAGAGAAGGACAGTGTGGATAGAGTATGGTGAATGAGAGAATAGTGGTAGGAAATAAAGTTGGAGAGAGTTTGAGGCCTACCAGATCATGTGGAATGAGTATAAGGCCTCATAAACCATGGTATGAACTACAGATTTTATTCTTAGTGCAATGAGAGGTGACAAGATATGGCTTATTTTTTGAAAAGATTAGTCTATTCGTTGTGTCAGCAGATTGTATGGGAATAGGAATGGAAACAGGAAGAACAGGGAAGAGGCTGTTGCAGTCTTCTAGGCAATAGATGAAAGAAATGTGGACTAGGCAGGTTGTCAGTGGAGATGAGAAAAGTGGATGGATTTGGAATTATGTTCTGGAAGTAGATCTGACATCCAATTTCTTTGATTGGATGTAGGGGGTGAAGTAGGAGAGCATTCAAGGATAACTCCTAGGTTTTGAATTTGAGAAACTAACAGATGAGAACTGGAGGAAGACAGCCTTGGAGGAGAAATTAAAGACGTTTCCTTTGGCTATATTAAACATGAGTGGTCTATCACATACATGGGTAGAGATATCAAGTAGTCAGCTAGAGATTCAGGCCTAGAGCTTGAGGGAAAGGTCAGAGCTGGGGATACAAATTGAGACTCCTGGGACTGAGTCTTGGACCCTCCAAATTTAGAAGTCAGGCAGAGGAAGTGAAGTTGAATATAAAATGAGTATGAGGCGGGACTTTGGCTATAGCAGAGTGAGGAGATCCTCTTCACCCAAGGCAACTAAAACACTGAACAAAATTGACAAAAGCAATCCCTTCAGTACCCTGGAAATTGACCAAAGGCACTTAACAATCTGGGAAGCACTTATGCTTGTACATCTGCTGAACTTTGGGTGAGAAGAGCGGGAATCTGGGACTGCTCTCATCCCCTCCCACACTCAGTCAGTGCAGAGGTTCTACCAGGAAGAGGTAGGATGTGAGAACCAACAGCTTCCCTGTGGAAGAGGAAATCACTTGATTTGGAGTGGTGGGCAATGCCCCTATCTAGTGATAATATTGGTGGAAGTGATGGTCTCAGAGGTAGGTGAGGAGGAAAGGCCAAAGGCTCTACTATAGCCTTTGCTGTGTCATGTTTGTGGTTGAGACTGTGTGGCAGTGGGGACCTAAGAGGGCCCAAGTTAGCCACATACTCCTGGCCAACTCTGAGGTTGTACACATGCACAGAAGAGATGCAAAAGGCCCTGACAGAAAGTAAAAGCCAGGGCTGACTTTAAAATGGCCTGAACTTTGAATGTAATTTCCTACCTACCTACAGATCCAACCGAGGCCTTTACTGGCTCCAGGTGTTTACTGAATCACTGGTTGACTACTAAGCAACATATAGACACATGGAAGACAGAAATTATAAAAACGAACCAAATTGGGAATATTTGCTCTTAAAGTCTTCAGCTACCATGTAAGCGATTTTCTTCCAGGCTGTGAGGAAGCCTTAACTATTCCATGCATGAAATCACATGGAGAGACCCTGAGACTATGTGAAAAAAGAGATGCCCGGCCAGCCTCCAGAAGTTCCATCCCACTGCTGTTTCAGCTCTAGCCACTACCTGACTGCAACTGCATAAGAGACCTTGAGTCAGAACTGTCCAGCCAACCCTTTCTTGAATTCCTGACTCACAAAATCTGTGAGAGATTCATGAGGTTGGAGGAAGCTAAGGTCCACAGAGGGAAAAAGAACTTATATGAATTATCAGAATTCTGAGAAGGTGGCCTGAATGTGAATCCCTGTTTCCCAAATATCCACATACAACTCTAATCCAATTACCAGAGGGGATAGGTTTGATACAGGAAATTAGATGCTTAGAAAATCATTGGAAAGGCTGAAGGTACTAGGTTGAGCCTTCCAGAAATGTCTCTAGGAACAATGCATAACTGTTCCAACAGGTGAGCTATAATCTCTGAGGCCTCCACTGCAGCCTTGCTGGAAGTAAGAAGCTTCCATTGTCATTGAACATGCCTCTTAACATATGAAGCTGGAGAATGGATGCTGGAACACTGATGTAAGAAGATCTCATAGTTCCACGACCTTTCTTGACAGTAACAATAGCTGTAGAAATATGATCTTCACTGCATTTCTGCCTTCCAAATCTTACGAGAAGGCATCTGATTGGCAGGATTTATTTTGTATCCATATTGTAGACAATCAGAAGAGGTATGGGGCAGAGGCTGAGAGATCTAGAATGCGACATAGAGGGCTGATTTTCATAGGGTCATGAAGTAGGGACAATAAGTCTAGCCATATCAACAACTAAATTAAATGTCAATAGTTTAAACAGCCCACTCAAAAGGCAGAGATTGGGCTTCCCTGGTGGCGCAGTGGTTGAGAGTCCGCCTGCCGATGCAGGGGACATGGGTTCGTGCCCCAGTCCGGGAAGATCCCACATGCCGCGGAGCGGCTAGGCCTGTGAGCCACGGCTGCTTAGCCTGCGCATCCGGAGCCTGTGCTCCGCAATGGGAGAGGCCACAACAGTGAGAGGCCCACATACCGCAAAAAAAAAAAAAAAAAAAGGCAGAGATTATTAGAGAATAAAAAAAACAAGATTTATACAATGGAATTCTATTTAGCAATAAAAAGGAATGACGTATTAATACACACTACAATTTGGCTAAACCTCAAAAACATGCTGAGTGAGAGAAGCCAAATGGAAAAGACTATATATTATAGGATTCCATTTACTGAAAGGTCCAGAAAAGGCAAATTTATAGACAGAAAACAGATTAGTGGTTGCCGAGAGCAGGAGGTAAGAGTGGGGATTTAATGTAAAGGAGCACAAATTGGAGTGATGGAAATATTCTAAACTGGACTAGGGCTATACAACTCTATACTTTTACTACAATTAATTGAATTTTACAGTTACAATGGGTGAATTTTATGGTATGTAAATTATAACTCAATGAGAAAACAAAAATTATAACTAAGAGAAAATAAAAAACCAAGGTGAGTAGGACTCAGTGTTTTAGGTATCTACCTAGACCTCAAATAAATTATTGGACAAAGTGAGGAGAGCAGGGAAGTGAACTGGGTTCTAAATGACTGTGGGCATTCATACACACATAAACAGTTCACTTCCCAGAGCACAGCTGCTGTGTTCTCTGCTTCAATGTCCAAGGCATGCCTTCTGTATCCCCTGAGGACAAAGGGCGCCTCCTCTTTGTGTACCCTCAACTCTTAGACTTCCCACTTCACTGCACCCACTACATTATACTGCAACTGTCTTGGTGTCTGCTTCCTGGATTAGACTACAAGCCCCTCCAGGGCAAGGCCAGTATTATTCTCAACTCTGTAGCTCTGATGCCCAGCCAATCCTGGGAACAGAGCAGGCATCAGTGAATGTTGGTCAAATTAATGAAAGGAAAATTGCAGGCGGTGGAGGGTGGAGGAGAGGCAACTTTGTGCCAAACAAGTTTGAAAGTATGGGGGTGAGGGGGATAGGAGCCTCTTATTAATTTAGGAGTCAGACTAGACTAGTTTTTAAATTGGAGAAATATACACCAGGGTATAGGTATGTATACCACCCCAAATTTAAACATATCTTCCTTGGATGTGGTCAAAAATTCCATTTTGTCCCAGGACAATCAGTTCACAAGCAACATATTAACTTTCCAAGATTAGTCTGCTCAGCAAGCAAACAAACCTTTAGAGAAATCTGATTTCCCTGCAGATTACCTGACAGGATCAGCACAAAAGCCCAGTTTGTGTACTTCTGGGTTAGAGTTAAGCAGCTAGCTCTGCTAAGGACTGTGAAGGGGGTCACAAAACGGGGTCAGAGCAGCTCTTTCCATCCTCCTCTTTCTGTCTCCATCTTACCCAGAGCTAGGTCAAGTGCAGAACAAGCTGGGAAGCTTCAGCCCAGAAGTGCCCCCCTAGAGAGACTTGTATATCCTGTTCTCCACAACCTTGGGTCAAGCGTGGGATACAAAAAGCTGGAGCCATAGTATACCCGGCCAGGCTCCCGGGCTCCTGGCTCCCATATTAGAAAAGGGATTCAAGTGGTGGAAACAGGTGACACCAAGAAACAGGGGTAAACCAGGGCTCAGTCTCCAAGTTCAGGAGGCACACTGAGGTATGGAGAAGGCCTTCTAGAGCCCTCGGAAGTGTGGGGCATGAAAGAAGGGAGGCAAGAGACACTAGGGGTGGGGGAACCTGGAGACTGGGATGGTGAAGGGGTTACGAGGCTGGCGGGGAAGGTTCTGAGGGTCTCCGAAACGGCGTGGACGGCACGCCCGGAGGATTCCAGTCCTCAAGTTTAGGAAGAAGTAAGCTCTCGCGGGTGAGGAAGGCGGGGTAAAGAACCACGCGGCCACAGCGTGAGAAGGCCCTTGACCATTTGCGCGCGCTTCTTGTGGCGTACAGCCTGGATTTTCAGGGGAGCTGGCACAACGCGCCCAGGTCTTGGTGAGGTGCACGAGTCAGGGAGTCCCGGGGCGCATCACGCCAGGAGGCGGGCCGGGCGCCAGAGGGTGTGACCGTAGACCCGGGGGCTGGTCCGCGTCCCCGCCCCGCGCTTCCGCCACTCTCCGCGAAAGGAGCAGGCGGGCGAGTGTCTTCCTGCCTCTGAAGTCCCCGGACTCACCTTCCTCCCTCCCCACTGGTTGGGCCCCGGACACTGCTTCCCAGAGGCGGCGCGCCCTCTCGCGGTCGAAGCGCAGCCCGTCGGGTTCCCGGCCCTCCCGCTCCTCCGAGTTGTTGTACGGCCGGGCCGCGCCGCTGTCCGCAGCCTCCGCGGTGCCCAACGCGGAATACTCCATCTTCCCCACGAACCCTAACCGGCTATAGCCGCTCATGAACCTTGGTCTCGCGAGATGTGGGTGGGAGGATGGCTTTGCCCGGCTAACAAATCTCGCGAGGTTTGAGTACTGCAGGCTGCGTTGCGGTTCTGACCCTGGCCGTTCTTTTTCGTCGACGCTGCTGGGACTTCGGAGCTTGTGCAGTGGATTCGGAAGTCGGTCGCAGGTTCCACCGCATACCCCTCCCTCCGGGACAGGCTCGTGCAGTCCTTGGCTCAGGGTTCTCACCTTGCTCCGGTCAGCATTTGACACCTCACTTCTTTCGCATGAAGGCTCTGTTATGTGGGAATATCTTCTTCATTTCACTAGCAGGGCAACATTTGTTGCCATTTGAGTTCCAGATGCTGACCCCCAGCCTAGACCTCGCCCTAAACTCCACTCCAAAGTAACTGTCAAAAGCCAAAATTTAATCTTCCAACCCCGCACCTGCTCCTTCCCCAGTCTTCCGGAGCCACTATGTCTTGGCTGTGGTTATTGTAGCATCCTTACTGGTCTCTTCGCTTACCTTTAAGGTATTCCCAAAACAGTGGCCCCAGCGATCCTCTTATAACAGGCCATATCATGACACCCCGGTGCTCAGATTCTCCAAAACTTTACCATCTTACTCTTTTTTTTTTTAAATTTATTTATTGTTGTGTGCGTTGGGTCTTTGTTGCTGCACGTGGACTTTCTCTAGTTGTGGCGAGCGGGGGGCTACTCTTCGTTGCGGTGCGTGGGCTTCTCATTGAGGTGGCCTCTCGTTGCAGAGCACGGGCTTTAGGCACGTGGGCTTCAGTAGTTGTGGCTCGTGGGCTGTAGAGTGCAGGCTCAGTAGTTGTGGCGCATAGGCTTAGTTGCAGCATGTGGGATCTTCCCGGACCAGGGCGCAGACCCGTGTCCCCTGCATTGGCAGGTGGATTCTTAACCACTGCGCCACCAGGGAAGCCCTCGGTGGCTTCTCTTGTTGTGGAGAATGGGCTCTAGCCGTGTGGGCTTCAGTAGTTGTGGCATGTGGGCTCAGTAGTTGTGGCTCACCAGCTCTAGAGTGCCGGCTCAGTAGTTGTGGCACAAAGGGCTTAGTTGCTCTGTGGCATGTGGGATCTCCCTGGACCAGGGATCGAACCCATGTACCCTGCATTAGCAGGCGGATTCTTAACCACTGCGCCACCAGGGAGGTCCCCTATCTTACTCTTTGTAAAAGACAAAGTCCTTGGGTTAGCCAACAGGGCCCTATACAATCTGACTTCTCTTAACCTCCCTGACGTCATCCTCTATTTTGTTAGCCTCCAATCCCTTCATTCCTGTCCCAGTTACACTGGCCTTCTGGAATGTATTTCTCCCATATAGCCTCATGGCTCAGTCTCGCATTTCTGTACACCCCTCCAAACACACTTCATATCCTCCTTTACTGCTTTATTTATTTTTTTCTCCTTAACACTTATTATCAGATATAGTATGTACTTTGCTTTTTATCTTGTTTATTGTTTGTTTCCCCACTGGAAGGCAAGCCCCAAGAAAACAGGAATTTTTGTCTGTTTTGTTCTCAGCTGAATCCCCAGCACATTGATATAGAGCCTGAATCCTCATAGGTACATACAAAACATTTGTTGAATGAATGAAACTTTTGATATTAAGTTATTCCAACCTCAGTTATTCAAACACTTGTTGAGAGTTTTCTATGAGCTAGATGTTGTCTTAGGCATTGGAATGCAGTGGTAAACAAGACAGACAGAGAATCTCTAGTAGAGTGTTTTTTATTCTAGTGAAGGAGAGTGTAATAAACAAGTCAACAGGAGGAGAAAATAAAACAGGAATATATATTGGGTGAATGATAGGGGAGGAACATTAGTCAGGGTGGTAAGAGAAAGCCTCTGAAGAAATGACATTTGACCTAAGACCTGACTGATGAGAAGGGGATGGCCATGCAAAGAGCTGGGGAAGAGTGTTCCAGGCAGAGGAAATAGCAGAGGCTCTGAGGCAGGACTGAGCTTGCTGTAATAGGAGGAACAGGAAAAAGGACAGTATGGCTGTAGTGCAGTGAACAAGGGGGACAGTGGTATCAGAGGAGGAGGAGAGAGATTTTTCTTGCCTGAGATCACAGAGCTCATCAGTGGTATTTACTCATTTAGACTACAAATACTGAGCACCAGCTCTGTGTCAGGCCTCATGCCAGGCTCTGGAGCTTCCAATGCCATAGATGACTGATGTTTGTGAGTGCTTTATAGTTTATGAAGCACCTTTAACATACATTATAACGTTTAATCCTCAGGGTGGTTCTCTTATGATAGATTCTTATTTGACGATAAAGACAGAGAGGTGAAGGTTTGTATCAGGGTCACACAGCTAGTTAGTGACAGAGCCCAGTCACTAGTGTGCTTGAACACACCAGTCTTCAGACTGCAAATCCATGTCTTTTTGCCAATACCAGATGACCAGCCTAAAAACCGATGACTATATGTTACTTATTTATCTTAAAGAAGATTTCTAGTTACTCATATTTGCATAGCATGAATTGTTCAGGTAGAAATACGAAGGGATAGAGAGCATTTTTGTCAAAGTCCCAGAACTCAAGCATATGTATTTTTTAAGCACAGTGGAGCAAATCTTGAGAATGGGATACTTAAGATGCTATACATTATTGGAAATAATAATAAATAATCCCCAGTTCCCCACTCCCAATCCAATTAGATGCTCAAAATAACTTCCATTTATTCTCCAATGAATGCTGTCACGATTTGTCCCCTGTGTCACTGAGGCAGAGTCCTGAGCTACAGCACTGAGTGTCTGAACAGCCCGTGTCACCATTTTTCTGCTTTGTGTAAATGCTTCTAATATTGGTCCAGGCCTGGACTCCTTATTGGGATCCAGCAGTGCAGGTGATGCCTTGTATTTGTGGGGCTTTTTTATTTCTTCCCTGTGGAAAATGAGAACCACTTCTCAACATGTTCTACTGTGTATTGTTGCTATGGGAGAAGAACAATCCCAGGGAAATGGCTTTGTGAAGGGACAGAAATTGGCCACAGTTCAGCAAACATTTCAGTTGAATAAACAGTGACTGTGTGTGTGTGTTCTTGGGCATGCAAACCCACACTACAGAGCTTTTTATTTGTTATTTATTTTTAAAATTTTATTTTATTTATTTTTTTATATTCCTTTTTTTTTTTTTTTTTTGGCTGTGTTGGGTCTTCGTTGCTATGCGCAGGCTTTTCTCTAGTTGCGATGAGCCGGGGCTGCTCTTTGTAGTGGTGCGCAGGCTTCTCATTGTGGTGGCTTCTCTTGTTGTTCTAGGCGCAGGCTTCAGTAGTTGCAGCACGTGGGCTCAGTAGTTGTGGCTTGTGGGTTCTAGAGCACAGGCTCAGTAGTTGTGGCACACGGGTGTAGTTGCTCCTTGGCATGTGGGATCTTCGCAGACCAGGGCTCGAACCCGTGTCCCCTGCATTGGCAGGCGGATTCTTAACCATTGCGCCACCAGGCAAGTCCTACAGAGCTTTTTAGTAAAATATGGTTCCTACTCTCAGGGAGATTAAATTCTGGAGATGAAAGTATCTACTTATACATGATATCAGAGAGTATATGTTAACTGCTGTAATGGAAGTGACAAGTGTTTTGATTGTGCCCAGGACTTAATTTATAGAGGTGACTGAGTGATGACACAGGAGTTCAATGCCATTGAAAGTTTTATTATGTGCAGTTCCCAAGAGGCCCATGCAGGGCCATATGGGGAAGCACCAAGGTTGGTCAGGAGGCAGAAGGTGTGAGGGGAGAGCATTGCCCAGAGCCTTTATTGTGGTTTCCCCAGGAAGGAATGGGTGAGGCAAGGTAAGAGGTTGGGTTGACTAGTTTGAATAATTTCAACAGGGCTCTGGGCCATAGGAGTGGTCCCTGGTTTTCTGGTACCTGGCCCTAGGGTGATTTAGGGTAGTGAGAATATTGGTTTGGTGTATGAGAGTCCATAAAGGAGGTGGTTAGGGATACTGGTTTGGATTGGTTGGTTTGCATATGAAAGGTGTGCTTGAAGGCAGGTGGCTTTCTATCTCTAGGAATTAGCAAACCCTGAGAGGGGCAGTTCCATCCTGGTCTGCAAGGTCCCAAGATGTCAAAGCATCATAAAATAAAACAGAAAATTAAAACAAAACAAAACAAAACATGAGTAATACAACAACCAAGGCTAGTGTGCATAGGGTGGGACAAAGAAGCCACAGTTGTGGGGATCATGATGGTTTCTGGGTTACCCCATATGATGCTTTCTACTTCTCAGCTCTGCGAACACATCTCCAGCTGTTACAAGTGGCCATAGATTAGGTTTTACTAACAGGATATGAACAAGTGTTATTCGATTCGAACCTGAGATTAATCCAAAACAGCATGGGTGCTCCTGAGGGAAATTGTGGAAAACAGTTGCCTGTAGAAAACGACTTGCCTTCACTCTGCGGGGGTACATCTTTGCTACAATTCTAGTCTATTTCTCAGGCTAGGTCATTTTTATTACAGTGTCTTCAGGGCTGCATACAGGGAAGCAGTGTCTTCAGGGGATGCCAAGTTTTAATAAAGTGACTTTCCAAGGACAGATTGAGGATATAGTGGAGTTTGCTGATCATAGATTGGGATTTCCAGAGGATTTTGAGAGGAGGAGGATTAGACTGGATTCAAGTAGAGCTTCCCAACTTTTTCCATGTAATAGCCCACTTAAAAAATGAGCATATCTGTATGGCAAGTTAGGGTAAACAGATAAGACTGCTTCTTCTCATCACTCTAGTGGCAGTCTAGGGATTTCAACCATTTTAGGCCCTGCCAAGTTGCCTTGGGGAAGAAGGGGTGAATATTCAGAGCCATATGAGATGCAACGGATGGCTATGATGTTCTGGACCCGGATGATGTCTGAGGCAAGCAGGATGGGGATTAACCCCAATAATCTCTGAGAAAAAAAACAGGCAGTCAGTTAAAGCCATGAGGTACTCAGCTTGACATCAACTGCTCCATTCTGCACCCATGACCTATGTGACCGTAGGTAAATTATTTCACATTTGTGACTCTGCTTCTTCATCTGTAAATGAGAAAATGATACCCATCTTAAATGGTGGTTGTGAAGATTAACGAAAACAATCTCCATAAACTACTTAGCACCTTGCCTGGCACATAATAAATGGTAGTTGCTACCAGTTTATTCTGAAAGCTACATTTTTCTGGTAATTTAACAAATTGATACTACGTTTTAGTCTCCATCTTGGTGAAGACCCTATCACCTAAATCCTGCTTTTTTAAAAAAAATTTATTTATGTTGTTTTTTTAGTTTTGTCTGTTTATTTTTGTCTATTTATTGGATCTTCGTTGCTGCATGCGGGCTTTCTCTAATTGCGGTGAGTGGGGGCTACTCTTTGTTGCAATGTGCGAGCTTCTCATTGCGGTGGCCTTTCTTTGTCGCGGAGCACGAGCTTGTGGCTCGCAGGCTCTAGAGTGCAGTCTCAGTAGTTTTGGTGCATGGGCTTAGTTGCTCTGCGGCTTGTGGGATCTTCTCAGACCAGGGCTCAAACCCGTGTCCCCTGCATTGGCAGGCGGATTCTTAACCACACTGCACCACCAGGGAAGCCCCCTAAATCCTGCTTTTTTAGAACCAGTTTTAGATCCCACAATTCCTAGAACCAGGTTCAGTTAATAGTCTGTGCATTTGATTATGGATCAGAGTGATGTAGTCTAGTTCAATGTATCTAAGGAAATCTAGAGTTGCCTAAAATGATCGATGAAGTTCCACCATCTCTGCTGAAGAATTGCCAAGAAATCTGTATAGATATTGAACTGGCATAGTAGTTTAAGTCACATGAAATCAACAGGATTTACTTAGGACCTACTACATTTTGTGCCAGTGTCTTAATCCATTTGGGCTGCTATAACAAAATACCATAGATTGAGTAGATTAAATAACAAACATTTGTTTCTCATAGTTCTGGAGGCTGGAACGTCCCAGATTGAAGTGCTGGCAGCTCTGGTGTCTGGTGGGGACCTTTTTCCTGGTTCATAGATAGCCATTTCCCTCCGTCCTCACACGTTAGAGAGGGTGAGGGAGCTCTCTTAGGGTCTCTTTTATAAGGGCACTAATCCCATGAATGAGGGTATCACCCTCATCACCTATTCACCTCCCAAAGGGCCCACCTCTTTTTTTTTTTTTTTCACGGTACACGGGCGTCTCACTGTTGTGGCCTCTCCCGTTGCGGAGCACAGGCTCCGGACGCGCAGGCTCAGCGGCCATGGCTCACGGGCCCAGCTGCTCTGTGGCATGTGGGATCCTCCCGGACCGGGTCATGAACCCGTGTCCCCTGCATCGGCAGGCGGACTCTCAACCACTGCACCACCAGGGAAGCCCAGGCCCACCTCTTAATACCATCACAGTGGGGTTTAGGATTTAAGCATCTTAATTTTGGGAGGACACAAGCAGTCTGTTTCAGCCAGGCGTTGTACTATACTCCCTCACCTACAGTACTTTAATGACTCCCCATCGCTTGCAGGACAAAGTTAAAATGTCCCAGTGTGGTGTAAGAGGCCCATTATAGCCTGACTCTTTCCCTCTACACTTCCTTCTTCTGATATTTTCCCAAGTGCCTTGTGCTCCACCCATATTGAAAGGACCTCAGCGCTGTGGTTTGTTCCCCGACTGGGGCATCTTTTCATACCTCTTTACCTTTACCTTTAATGCCCTTCCACCACATTACCTTGTCCATTTGACATACTTCTTGAAGTTTCACCTCAAATATCAGCCGCAGTATTACTTACTATGCAGAAAAAAGTTGATAAAGCAGGACTGAGAGTGCTATCCTTTGAAAGTCCTGCTTTCAAGGTTGGCCTTTGGCTAGCATCTGGGAATTTGGATTTCAGGAGGGTTCCTAACTACCCTAACATATAGGAGTGGATCACTGAGCCTAAACTGTGCTAGCAACATGGTTTATGCTAAACACCTTCTTTCCTTATGGGAGCCTGAAATTTTGGTACATGGTAGGCAGAGAGTGCCTACACGACTAACCCCTGATAAAAACCCTGGATTTCTAGGCTCTGGCAAATTTCCCTGGTAGACAACACTTCACAAGTGGTATTATAGTCATGCTGGAGGAATTAATTATATCCTGTGTGACTCCACTGGGAAGGGACTCTTGGATGCTTGTGCCTGGTTTCCTTTGGACTTTGCCCCATGCCCCTTTTCCCTTCGCTGATTTTTATTTGTATCTTTTGGCTATAATATATCATAGCTGTGAGTGCAATTATACTCTGAGTCCTGTGAGACCTTCTAGTGAATCACTGAACCTGGGGACCCCTGACACACCTACTAGATGAAATTCTCCTTAACTTCTCCTCTCTTCTAGGAAGAAGTAAACAACTCATTTCTCCATGCTTCTATCACCCTTTCTACTGCTTTTTCCTTATTTAAAAAATATTTTAAGTTCATATTTAATACATATAAAACATTACATATAAATTATAAAGAATGAAAATATGATGAACACTCATGAAGTCATCATCCAATCTGAGTTAGAACATTATCTATTACCCCATCTCTTCCTAACCATTATTTTGAATTTTGTATTTATAATTTCCTTGCTTTAAAAAAATTATAGGGACTTCCCTGGTGGTCCAGTGGGTAAGACTCTGTGCTCCCAATACAGGGGCCCGGATTTGATCCCTGGTCGGGGAACTAGATCCCGCCTGCATGCCGCAATGAAGAGTCTGCGTGCCGCAACGAAGATCCCGCTTGCTGCAACTAAGACCTGGCGCAGCCAAAAATAAATAAATAAATAATTTAAAAAATTACTTATATGCCTAAACAACATATTGTTTAATTTTGTTTGTGTGTTTTTTTTTTTTTTTCCGGTACGCGGTCCTCTCACTGTTGTGGCCTCTCCCGTTGCGGAGCACAGGCTCTGGACATGCAGGCTCAGTGGCCATGGCTCACGGGTCCAGCCGCTCCACGGCATGTGGGATCTTCCCGGACCGGGGCACGAACCCGTGTCCCCTGCATCGGCAGGCGGACTCTCAACCACTGCACCACCAGGGAAGCCCCCTAATTTTGTTTGTGTTTGAGCTTCATAAGCATGGTATCATACTGTTTGTATTTTTTTCTGTGATTTTCCTTTTTCATTCAACACTCAGTTTCTAAGATCTATGTTGTTGCAAGCAACTATGGTTCATTCATTTTCACTGTGGGTTAATATTTTACTGTGTGGATATACCGTAATTGCCTTATCTTTTCTACTATTGATGGACATTTGAGATGTTTCCAGTTTTTGCTATAGTGAGCAGAGCTACTATTAACATTCTTATAATTATCTCCTGGGGCACTTGGGCAGGAGCTTCTTAGGGTTCACACCTAGGAGTTGAATTGTCAGGTGGTAGGGTATGTGAATGTTATACTTTATAAGCTAATGCCAAATTGTTTTCTAAAGTGGTTGTATCAATTTATATTCTCATCAGCAAACTGTAAGAGTTTCCATTGATTTTCATTCTCTCCAGCACTTGGTACTGTCCGACTTCTTTAGCTTTTGCCAACCTAGTTGGTGTAAATGGTATTAGAAGTATGTTACACCTTCTCATTCTATCCTTCATTTTG
This sequence comes from Grampus griseus, assembly GCF_964374135.1. Classification (NCBI taxonomy): domain Eukaryota; kingdom Metazoa; phylum Chordata; class Mammalia; order Artiodactyla; family Delphinidae; genus Grampus; species Grampus griseus. The sequence goes on along the minus strand of NC_139019.1, from coordinate 152,742,040 downwards.
CCCTACTTTTTAAATTCATTAAACATTTATTAAGCATCCTCCATGAAGTAGATATTTTTTAGGTACTAGGGAATTTAATGTCTTTTTTTTAATATGCTTTTTTTTCTTTGTCCACATCACGTGGCTTGTGGGACCTTAGTTCTCTGACCAGGGATCGAACCCAGGCCCCCTTCATTGGGAGCTTGGAGTGTTACCCACTGGACCACCAGGGAAGTCTCCTCTCTTGCTTTCTTTAATTTCTTATTTAATTTATTGTGATCAGAGAACATACTGTATAAGACTTCAGTCTTTTGAAGACCGTTGAGATTTGTTTTACGGCCCAGCATGTGGTCGAGTTGGTGAACATTTCATTTGTATTTGAAAAGAATGCGTATTTTGCAGTTGATGGGTATAGTGTTATATAAATATTCAATTATGTCAATGTAATTGATAGTGTATTCAGATCTTCTATATCCTGAGTTTTGACTAGTTCTATCAATTACTGAGGGGCGTGTGTGTGTGTTCAAGTCACTAACAATGACTGTGGATTTGTCTACTTTTCTTTTTTTAATAAATTTATTTATTTTATTTATTTGTATTTGGCTGTGATGGGTCTTCGCAGCTGCGCGGTCTTTCTCTAGTTGCGGCGTGCGGGGGCCACTCCTCCCTGTGGTGCACGGTCTTCTTATTGCAGTGACCTCTCCCGTTGCAGAGCATGTGCTCTAGACACACGAGCTTCAGTAGTTGTGGCACGTGGGCTCAGTAGTTGTGGCTCACAGGCTCCAGAGTGCAGGCTCAGTAGCTGTGGTGCACAGGCTTAGCCGCTTTGCGGCATGTGGAATCCTCCCGGACCAGGGCTCGAACCCTTGTCCCCTGCATTGGCAAACGGACTCCCAACCACTGCGCCACCAGGGAAGCCCTACTTTTCTTTTTGGTTCTGTTATTTTTTGCTTCTTATATTTCATTTTATTAAAAATTAATTATTTCTTATTTTTGGCTGCGTTGGGTCTTAGTTGTGGCGGGTGGGCTCCAGGGTGCGTGGGCTCTGTAGTTGTGGCATGCGGGCTCCAGAGTGCATGGGCTCTGTGCTTTATGGCACATGGGCTCTCTAGTTGAGGTGCGTGGGCTTAGTTGCCCTGTGGCATGTGGGATCTTAGTTCCCTGACCAGGGATTGAACCTGCGTCCCCTGCATTGGAAGGCGGATTCTTTACCACTGGACCACCAGGGAAGTCCCTTGCTTCTTATATTTAATTTCTAAATATACTAATAGGAAAGTCATATTTTTCAGCCAAACACTTTTATCAGTGTGTAATGCCTCTCCTTATCTCTAGTAATACTTCTTATGTTAAAGTCTGTTTTGTCTGATATTAATTTAGCTAAGCCAGCTCTCTTTTGTTTGTATTTGTATGGCACCTATTTTTTCATCCTGTTCTTTTAACCTTGATGACCTTATATTTAAAGTGTGTCACTTGTAAATAGCATATAGTTGGATTTTTAAAATCCTGACAATCTTTGTTTTTTATTTAGTGTTTTAGTTCATTTCGATTTAATTTAATTACTGATACAGTGTGTTTATTTCTACCATTTTGCTATTTATTTTGTTTGTTCTTTCTGTTCTTTGTTCCTTCATTCCATTTTTTTACCTTCTTTTGTATTGAACAATGATTTTTTATCATTCTACTTTTTATTTTTTTATTATTATTTAACTATTTAGATATTTGATTATTATTTGATAACTCTTTTAGTGGTTACTCTAGGGATTATACTATGCATTCTTAATTCATTACGATCTATCCTAAATTAGTATTTTTCACACTTCCTGAACAATGCTAGAAACTTAAAATAGTTTAACTCTAACACTTTGTGCTTTCTGTGCTATTGTTGCTATATGTTTTATTTCAGTGTATATTTTAAATTCCTTAAGACATTATTTTCTTTGTTGTTTTAAACTGTCAATATTCATTTCCAATATTCATTTGTATTTACCTATGTAGTCACCCTTACAGGGGTTCTTCATTCTATTTTGCAGTTCCATGTCTCCATCTGGCTTATTTTCCTTCAGACTAAAGAATTTCATTTAGTATTTCTTACAGTGCAGGTCTGCTCTTGATGAATTCTTTCAGTTTTTTAACATTTTTAAAAAATTTAACTTGAAGTATAGGTGATTTACAATATTAGTTTTAGGTGAACAGCCTGGTGATTCAGTATTTTTATAGATTATACTCCACTTAAAGTTATTACAACATAATGGCTATAATTCCCTGTGCTGTACAATATATCTTTCTTGCTTATCCATTTTATACATAATAGTTTGTATTTCTTAATCACATATCCCTACCTTGCCCCGCCTCACTTCCCTCTGTCCAGTGGTATCCACTAATTTGTTTTCTATATCTGTGAGTCTGTTTCTGTTTTGCTATATACATTTATTTGTTTTATTTTTTAGATTCCACATATAAGTGATGACATACAGTATTTGTCTTTCTCTGTCTGACTTATTTCCCTAAACATAATACTCTCTAGGTGTATCCATGTTGTTGCAAATGGGAATTCACTCAACTTTTATTGTCAGAAAATGTCCTCTTTTGCTTTTATTAATTATTTTTCATTCTGGTAAAGTATACAGACCATAAAGTTTACTATTTTAATCATTTTTAAGTGTACGGCTCAGTGGCATTAAGCACATTCATGTTGTATACAACCATTACCACTATCCATCTCCAGAACTTTTTCATTATCCCAAACTGAAACTCTGTACCCATTTACCTCTCCATTATCCCCTACTCTCAGCCCTTGGTAATCACTATTCTACTTTCTGTATTTATGAATTTGAGTATTCTACGTATTTCATATAGGTAGAATCATAGAATATCTGTTCTTCTGTGTTTGGCTTATTGAACTTAGCATAATTTTTTTTTGTTTTGTTTTTTTATTTTGGCTTCATCAGGTCCTAGTTGCAGCATGCGGGATCTTCGTTGCAGTATGAGGGTTCTTTCCTTGCTGCGCGTGGGCTTCTCTCTTGTTGTGGCACGAGGCCTTCAGAGCACGTGGGCTCAGCAGTTGTGGTGCATCCCACAGCATGTGAGATCTTAGTTCCTGCCAGGGATCGAACCCATGTCCCCTGCATTTGAAGGCAGATTCTTTTTTTATTTTATTTTTTATAATTGCTTTACAATGGTATGTTAGTTTCTGCTTTACAACAAAATGAATCAGTATATATATACATATGTTCCCATATCTCTTCCCTCTTGCGTCTCCCTCCCTCCCACCCTCCCTATCCCACCCCTCCAGGCGGTCACAAAGCACCGAGCTGATCTCCCTGTACTATGCGGCTGCTTCCCACTAGCTATCTACCTTACGTTTGGTAGTGTATATATGTCCATGCCTCTCTCTCGCTTTGTCACAGCTTACCCTTCCCCCCACCATATCCTCAAGTCCATTCTCTAGTAGGTCTGTGTCTTTATTTCTGTCTTACCCCTAGGTTCTTCATGACAATTTTTTCATTAAATTCCATATATATGTGTTAGCATATGGTATTTGTCTCTCTCTTTCTGACTGACTTACTCTGTATGACAGACTCTAGGTCTCTCCACCTCATTACAAATAGCTCAATTTCGTTTCTTTTTATTGCTGAGTAATATTCCATTGTATATATGTGCCACATCTTCTTTATCCATTCATCCAATGATGGTTGTTTCCATCTCCGGGCTATTGTAAATAGAGCTGCAATGAACATTTTGGTACATGACTCTTTTTGAATTATGGTTTTCTCAGGGTATATGCCCAGTAGTGGAATTGCTGGGTCATATAGTAGTTCAATTTGTAGTTTTTTAAGGAACCTCCATACTGTTCTCCACAGTGGCTGTATCAATTCACATTCCCACCAACAGTGCAAGAGGGTTCCTTTTTCTCCACACCCTCTCCAGCATTTATTGTTTCTAGATTTTTTGATGATGGCCATTCTGACTGGTGTGAGATGATATCTCATTGTAGTTTTGATTTGCATTTCTCTAATGATTAGTGATGTTGAGCATTCTTTCATGTGTTTGTTGGCAGTCTGTATATCTTCTTTTGAGAAATGTCTATTTAGGTCTTCTGCCCATTTTTGGATTGGGTTGTTTTTTTTTCTGTTATTAAGCTGCATGAGCTGCTTATAAATTTTGGAGATTAATCCTTTGTCAGTTGCTTCATTTGCAAATATTTTCTCCCATTCTGAGGGTTGTCTTTTGGTCTTGTTTATGGTTTCCTTTGCTGTGCAAAAGCTTTGAAGTTTCATTAGGTCCCATTTGTTTATTTTTGTTTTTATTTCCATTTCTGTAGGAGGTGGGTCAAAAAGGATCTTGCTGTGATTTATGTCATAGAGTGACCTGCCTATGTTGTCCTCTAAGAGTTTGATAGTTTCTGGCCTTACATTTAGGTCTTTAATCCATTTTGAGCTTATTTTTGTGTATGGTGTTAGGGAGTGATCTAATCTCATACTTTTACATGTACCTGTCCAGTTTTCCCAGCACCACTTATTGAAGAGGCTGTCCTTTCTCCACTGTACATTCCTGCCTCCTTTATCAAAGATAAGGTGACCATATGTGCGTGGCGTTATCTCTCGGCTTTCTATCCTGTTCCATTGATCTATCTTTCTGTTTTTGTGCCAGTACCATACTGTCTTGATTACTGTAGCTTTGTAGTATAGTCTGAAGTCAGGGAGCCTAATTCCTCCAGCTCCATTTTTTGTTCTCATGATTGCTTTGGCTATTCGGGGTCTTTTGTGTTTCCATACAAATTGTGAAAATTTTTGTTCTAGTTCTGTGAAAAATGCCAGTGGTAGTTTGATAGGGATTGCATTGAATCTGTAGATTGCTTTGGGTAGTAGAGTCATTTTCACAATGTTGATTCTTCCAATCCAAGAACATGGTATATCTCTCCATCTATTTGTATCATCTTTAATTTCTTTCATCAGTGTCTTATAATTTTCTGCATACAGGTCTTTTGTCTCCTTAGGTAGGTTTATTCCTAGATATTTTATTCTTTTTGTTGCAATGGTAAATGGGAGTGTTTTCTTGATTTCACTTTCAGATTTTTCATCATTAGTGTATAGGAATGCCAGAGATTTCTGTGCATTAATTTTGTATCCTGCTACTTTACCAAATTCATTGATTAGCTCTAGTAGTTTTCTGGTAGCATCTTTAGGATTCTCTATGTATAGTATCATGTCATCTGCAAACAGGGACAACTTTACCTCTTCTTTTCTGATTTGGATTCCTTTTATTTCCTTTTCTTCTCTTATTGCTGTGGCTAAAACTTCCAAAACTATGTTGAATAAGAGTGATGAGAGTGGGCAACCTTGTCTTGTTCCTGAGCTTAGTGGAAATGCTTTCAGTTTTTCACCATTGAGGACAATGTTGGCTGTGGGTTTGTCATATATGGCCTTTATTATGTTGAGGAAAGTTCCCTCTATGCCTACTTTCTGCAGGATTTTTATCATAAATTGGTGTTGAATTTTGTCAAAAGCTTTCTCTGCATCTATTGAGATGATCATATGGTTTTTCTCCTTCTATTTGTCAATATGGTGTATCATGTTGATTGATTTGCATATATTGGAGAATCCTTGCATTCCTGGAATAAACCTCACTTGATCATGGTGTATGATCTTTTAATGTGCTGTTGGATTGTTTGCTAGTATTTTGTTGAGGATTTTTGCATGTATGTTCATCAGTGATATTGGCCTGTAGTTTTCTTTCTTTGCGACATCCTTGTCTGCTTTTGGTATCAGGGTGATGGTGGCCTCGTAGAATGAGTTTGGGAGTGTTCCTCCCTCTGCTATATTTTGGAAGAGTTTGAGAAGGATAGGTGTTAGCTCTTCTCTAAATGTTTGATAGAATTCGCCTGTGAAGCCATCTGGTCCTGGGCTTTTGTTTGTTGGAAGATTTTTAATCACAGTTTCAATTTCAGTGCTTGTGATTGGTCTGTTCATATTTTCTATTTCTTCCTGATTCAGTCTTGGCAGGTTGTGCATTTCTAAGAATTTGTCCATTTCTTCCATGTTGTCCATTTTATTGGAATAGAGTTGCTTGTAGTAATCTCTCATGATCTTTTGTATTTCTGCAGTGTCAGTTGTTATGTTTCCTTTTTCATTTCTAATTCTATTGATTTGAGCCTTCTCCCTTTTTTTCTTGATGAGTCTGGCTAATGGTTTATCAATTTTGTTGATCTTCTCAAAGAACCAGCTTTTAGTTTTATTGATCTTTCCTATCGTTTCCTTCATTTCTTTTTCATTTATTTCTGATCTGATTTTTATGATTTCTTTCCTTCTGCTAACTTTGGGGTTTTTTTGTTCTTCTTTCTCTAATTGCTTTAGGTGCAAGTTTAGGTTGTTTATTCGAGATGTTTCGTGTTTCTTAAGGTAGGATTGTATTGCTATAAGCTTCCCTCTTAGAACTGCTTTTTCTGCATCCCATAGGTTTTGGGTCATCGTGTCTCCATTGTCATTTGTTTCTAGGTATTTTTTTAATTTCCTCTTTGATTTCCTCAGTGATCACTTCGTTATTAAGTAGTGTGTTGTTTAGCCTCCATGTGTTTGTATTTTTTACAGATCTCTTCCTGTAATTGATATCTAGTCTCATAGCGTTGTGGTTGGAAGAGATACTTGATACAATTTCAATTTTCTTAAATTTACCAAGGCTTGATTTGTGACCCAAGATATGATCTATCCTAGAGAATGTTCCATGAGCACTAGAGAAAAATGTGTATTCTGTTGTTTTTGGATGGAATGTCCTATAAATATCAATTAAGTCCATCTTGTTTAATGTATCATTTAAAGCTTGTGTTTCCTTATTTGTTTTCATTTTGGATGATCTGTCCATTGGTGAAAGTGGGGTGTTAAAGTCCCCTACTATGAATGTGTTACTGTCAATTTCCCCTTTTATGGCTGTTAGTATTTGCCTTATGTATTGAGGTGCTCTTATGTTGGGTGCATAAATATTTACAATTGTTATATCTTCTTCTTGGATCGATCCCTTGATCATTATGTAGTGTCCTTCTTTGTCTCTTCTGATAGTCTTTATTTGAAAGTCTATTTTGTCTGATATGAGAATTGCTACTCCAGCTTTCTTTTGGTTTCCATTTGCATGAAATATCTTTTTCCATCCCCTTACTTTCAGTTTGTATGTGTCTCTAGGTCTGAAGTGGGTCTCTTGTAGACAGCCAATATATGGGTCTTGTTTTTGTATCCATTCAGCCAATCTGTGTCTTTTGGTGGGAGCATTTAGTCCATTTACATTTAAGGTAATTATCGATATGTATGTTCCTATTCCCATTTTCTTAATTGTTTTGGGTTCGTTATTGTAGGTCTTTTCCTTCTCTTGTGTTTCTTGCCTAGAGAAGTTCCTTTAGCAGTTGTTGTAGAGCTGGTTTGGTGGTGCTGAATTCTGTCAGCTTTTGCTTGTCTGTAAAGGTTTTAATTTCTCCATCAAATCTGAATGAGATTCTTGCTGTGTAGAGTAATCTTGGTGGCAGGTTTTTCTCCTTCATCACTTTAAATATGTCCTGCCAGTTCCTTCTGGCTTGCAGAGTTTCTGCTGAAAGATCAGCTGTTAACCTTATGGGGATTCCCTTGTGCGTTATTTGTTGTTTTTTCCTTGCTGCTTTTAATATCTTTTCTTTGTATTTAATTTTTGACAGTTTGATTAATATGTGTCTTGGCGTATTTCTCCTTGGATTTATCCTGTATGGGACTCTCTGTGCTTCCTGGACTTGATTAACTATTTCCTTTCCCATATCAGGGAAGTTTTCAACTATAATCTCTTCAAATTTTTTCTCAGTCTCTTTCTTTTTCTCTTCTTCTTCTGGAACCCCTATAATTCGAATGTTGGTGCGTTTAATGTTGTCCCAGAGGTCTCTGAGACTGTCCTCAGTTCTTTTCATTCTTTTTTCTTTATTCTGCTCTGCAGTAGTTATTTCCACTATTTTATCTTCCAGGTCACTTATCCGTTCTTCTGCCTCAGTTATTCTGCTATTGATCCCATCTAGAGTATTTTTCATTTCATTTATTGTGTTGTTCATCGTTGCTTGTTTCATCTTTAGTTCTTCTAGGTCCTTGTTAAATGTTTCTTGCATTTTGTCTATGCTATTTCCAAGATTTTGGATCATCTTTACTGTGATTATTCTGAATTCTTTTTCAGGTAGACTGCCTATTTCCTCTTCATTTGTTAGGTCTGGTGGGTTTTTATCTTGCTCCTTCATCTTTTGTGTGTTTTTCTGTCTTCTCATTTTGCTTATCTTACTGTGTTTGGGGTCTCCTTTTTGCAGGCTGCAGGTTCGTAGTTCCTGTTGTTTTTGGTGTCTGTCCCCAGTGGCTAAGGTTGGTTCAGTGGGTTGTGTAGGCTTCCTGGTGGAGGGGAGTAGTGCCTGTGTTCTGGTGGATGAGGCTGGATCTTTTCTTTCTGGTGGACAGGTCCACGTCTGGTGGTGTGTTTTGGGGTGTCTGTAGACTTATTATGATTTTGGGCAGCCTCTCTGCTAATGGGTGGGGTTGTGTGCCTGTCTTGCTAGTTGTTTGGCATAGGATGACCAGCACTGTAGCTTGCTGGTTGTTGAGTGAAGCTGGGTGCTGGTGTTGAGATGGAGATATCTGGGAGATTTTCGCCGTTTGAGATTATGTGGAGCTGGGAGGTCTCTTGTGGACCAGTGTCCTGAAGTTGGCTCTCCCACCTCAGAGGCACAGCCCTGACTCCTGGCTGCAGCACCAAGAGCCTTTCATCCACACGGCTCAGGATAAAATGTAGAAAAAGAAGAAAGAAAGAAAGAAAGAAAGGGAGGAAGGAGGAAAGAAAGAAGGAAAAAAAGAAAGAAAGAAGGTAAAGTAAAATAAAGTAAGATAAAATGTAATAAAGTTATTAAAATAAAAAATAATTATTAAGAGAAAAAAACAGAAAACAAAAAATGGACGGATAGAACCCTAGGACAAACGGTGGAAGCAAAGCTATACAGACAAAATCTCACACAGAAGCATACACACACACTCACAAAAAGAGGAAAAGGGGAAAAAATCATAAATCTTGCTCTCAAAGTCCACTTCCTCAATTTGGGATGATTCGTTGTCTAAATGAGGGAAGGAAGGAAATAAAGAACGAAGATAAAGTAAAATAAAATAAAGTTATTAAAATAAAAAGTAATTATTAAGAAAAAAATTAAAAAAACAAAAAAGAAACGGACGAATAGAACCCTCGGACAAATGGTGGAAGCAAAGCTATACAGACAACATATCACACAGAAGCATACACATACACACTCACAAAAAGAGGAAAAGGGGAAAAAATCATAAATCTTGCTCTCAAAGTCCACCTCCTTATTTTGGGATGATTCGTTGCCTATTCATGTATTCCACAGGTGCAGGGTACATAAAGTTGATTGTGGAACTTTAATCCGCTGCTTCTGAGGCTGCTGGGAGAGATTTCCCTTTCTCTTCTTTGTTCGCACAGTGCCCAGGAGCTCAGCTTTGGATTTGGCCCAGCCTCTGCGTGTAGGTCGCTGGAGGGCGTCTGTTTTTCGATCTGACAGGACGGGGTTAAAGGAGCCGCTGATTCGGGGGCTCTGGCTCACTCAGGCCGGGGGGGAGGGAGGGGCACGGAGTGCGGGGCGAGCCTGTGGCGGCAGAGGCCGGCGTGACGTTGCACCAGCCTGAGGCGGGCCGTGCGTTCTCCCGGGGGAATTGTCCCTGGATTACGGGACCCTGGCAGTGGTGGGCCGCACAGGCTCCCTGGAAAGGGGGGCGTGGATAGTGACCTGTGCTCGCACACAGGCTTCTTGGTGGCGGCAGTAGCAGCCTTAGTGTCTCATGCCCGTCTCTGGGGTCTGCGCTTTTAGCCGCGGCTCTCGCCCGTCTCTGGAGCTCCTTTAAGCAGAGCTCTTATCCCCTCTCCTCGCGCACCAGGAAACAAAGAGGGAAGAAAAAGTCTCCTGCCTATTCGGCAGGTCCAGACATCTCCCCGGACTCCCTCCTGGCTAGCCGTGGCGCACTAACCCCTTGCAGGCTGTGCTCACGCCGCCAACCCCAGTCCTCTCCCTGCGCTCAGACCGAAGCCCGAGCCACAGCCCCCAGCCCCGCCCGCCCCTCGGGTGAGCAGACAAGCCTCTCGGGCTGGTGAGTGCCGGTCGGCACCGATCCTCTGTGCAGGACTCTCTCCGCTTTGCCCTCCGCATCCCTGTTGCTGTGCTCTCCTCCGTGGCTCCGAAGGTTCCCCCCTCCGCCACCCGCAGTCTCCGCCCGCGAAGGGGCTTCCTAGTGTGTGGAAACCTTTCCTCCTTCACAGCTCCCTCCCACTGGTGGAGGTCCCGTCCCTATCCTTTTGTCTCTGTTTATTCTTTTTTCTTTTGCCCTACCCAGGTACGTGGGTTTTTTTTTTTGCCTTTTGGGAGGTCTGAGGTCTTCTGCCAGCGTTCAGTAGGTGTTCTGTAGGAGTTGTTCCATGTGTAGATGTATTTCTGGTATATCTGTGGGGAGGAAGGTGATCTCCGTGTCTTACTCTAACGCCATCTTCCCAGAAGCCCTCTGAAGGCAGATTCTTAACCAGTGGACCACCAGGGAAGTCCCGGCATGATGTTTTTAAGGTTCATTTATGTTGTGTCATGTATCACAATTTCCTTCCTTCTTAAGGCTGAATAATATTCCATTGTATGTATGTACCACATTTTGTTTATCCATCCATTCATTCGTCAATGGACACTGGGTTGCTTCTACCTTTTGGCTATTGTGAATAATGCTTCTGTGAACATTGCTGTTCAAATATCTGTTTGGATCCATGCTTTCAATTCTCTTAAGTATTATACCTAGAAGTGGAATTGCTGGATTATATAGAAATTCTATGTTTATCTTTTTGAAGAATGGCCATACTGATTTCTACAGCGGGTATGCCATTTTATATTCCCACCAGCAATACAAAGATGTGGAGATATTGGAACCCGTGTCCACAGCATTGGCAGGTGGTTTCTTTTTTCTTTTTCTTTTCTTTTTTTTTTGTGATACGCAGGCCTCTCACTGTTGTGGCCTCTCCCGTTGCGGAGCACAGGCTCTGGACGCACAGGCTCAGCGGCCATGGCTCACGGGCCTAGCCGCTCCGCAGCATGTGGGATCCTTCCGGACCAGGGCACGAACCCGTGTCCCCTCATCGGCAGGCGGACTCTCAACCACTGAGCCACCAGGGAAGCCCGGCAGGTGGATTCTTAACCACTGTGCCACTAGGGAAGTCCCTTTTCCATCAATTTAAAGTGCTGTTTTTCATTCTGAAGCATTCCACTTCTGTTTTCCATTGTTTCTGTTGAAATGTTAGTCATGAATCGTATTCATGTTCCTTTGATCATAATGTATCTTTTATATATGGCTGTTTTTAAGATTTTCTGTTTATCATTGCTTTTAGCACTTTGGTATGATATGTCCTTGTATTTTATTATTTTTATTTATTTTGTTGTATTTATCCTGTTTGGGGTTCAGAGAACTCCTTGAATCTATGGTTTGATATCTTTTGTAGTTTAGGAAAATTTTTGAAAAATATGTGAATTCTTAAAGAAAATATTTAAATTAATCCAGTATTTCTTTAAATTTTATTTTTGTTCTGTTGTCTTCTCTCCTCCTAGAACTCCTATTACTCATATATATTTGAACTTTTCACCGTGTCCTGTAATTCTCTTACATGCTAAGTATATTCCATAGTATTTTTCTCCTGTGCTTCTATCTGGATATTTTCTACTGTCATTTCTTCTACTTCAATAATCCTCTGTCCTACTATGTTTAATCTACATTAAGTCCACCTGTGGTATATTTAGTTTTGGATATAGCAATTTTTAGTTTTACAATTTCCATTTTCTATTTTTAGACTCCTGATATCTGATGAAATTTCTCAACTTTTCTTCTATTTTCTTTCTTTTTATAACTGAGATATTGTTGACATACAGGCTGTACAAGTTTAAGTTGTATAGCATAATGATTTGACTTAAATATATCATGAAATAATTACCACAATAAGTCTAATAAACATCCATCATCTCATATAGATAAAAATTTAAGATAAAGAAAACAATTTTTTTCCTTGTGTCGAGAACCCTTAGGATATACTCTTAACAACTTTCATTTGTAACATATAGTAGTGTTATATTTATCATATTGTACATTACATCCTTAGTGCTTATATTTATGTTATAACTGGAAGTTTGTACCTTTTGACTGCCTTCATCCAGTTCATCCACCCTGCATCCTCCACCTCTGGTAACCACAAAGGCAATCTCTTTTTCTCTGAGATTTTTTTAAAAAATTATTTTATTGAAGTATAGTTGATTTACAATGTTGTATTTATTTCTACTGTACAGCAAAGTGATGCTGTGGATTCTTGGTTTTACTGTGTATTAGGACTGGTCTTCTTCAGTTTTGCCCTTTCTCCTAGGAAAATGCTGTTTAAAATATGGATTGGTAGGGACTTCTCTGCAGTCCAGTGGTTAAGACTCCATGCTTCCAATGAAAGGGGCATGGGTTTGATCCCTGGTTGGGGAACTAGCATCCCGTATGCCATGTGGCCAAAAAAAAAAAAAAAAAAAAAAAAAAAGGATTGGTAATCTCTTTATCTTCTGCTCAATCGTTCAGTGAATCTAAACTGTTCTAAAAAACAGTCTATCTAAAAATATGGTTTGTGAGGGAGTTCCCTGGTGGTCTAGTGGTTAGGATTCTACACTTTCACTGCTGTGGCCCGGGTTCAATCCCTGGTCAGGGAACTGAGATCCCACAAGCCAACGTGGTGCGTGGGCCAGAAAAAAAAAAATCAGTATATATGGTTTGTGGTGTGGTGGTGGTCCATGAGCTCTTCATAACAATCTATACTAAGGTAGTAAGTACAGAAATTGAGGGGAATCATCTAGAAGTTTTTTTAGCAAATTTGTTGTTGCCACAGTATCCAGTGGCACAATCAGTGGGTTGTCAGGGTATAGTCCATTTCACATGTTGTTGGACTTTTGTGGTTGAAGTACATGTGGTACAAGCTGCATACTAGTCATGCACCCTAAGACCAGGCTGTAAGGGTTGGAAATTAACAAACAAAACAAATCTTGTCCTCTGTCACAGATAGTTTGAGATGCATTGGTGGCTTTTTTGTGGTGATGTGTAGCTTTTATCTCTATTGGCTCTGTTTTCCTTTAACTGTAAGTTATATCTAAACACTTAGTGTATTTAAGTTAAACATGCTGGCTAGAATACATCTTAGGAACTGTTGTATGATTCATGTTGAATCACATCTGAAAAATGTAATAATATAATATCTGGTTATTTCACCAATAGTGAAGCTAAGATTGACCACTGGATTATGGTGGTAGCAGTTTGATCTCTCCATTATGTACTTTTTTCCTCCCTTGTGATCAGAAAGTATCTTTGTGGTGTTTTTTGGCATTCAATGCTTATACAGTTCTCTAGCAACCATTCACATAATGGTTTAAACCTCAGTTGATAAGCCTTGCTGAGTCAATAATTTACTTAGGATCTGTAAAGTTATATTTTATTCCTTCTGTGCTTTATTAGCTGGCATACTACTGTGTGGTAGAGCTTTCTTTCATGAACTGGGACTATTAAGTTACCCTGAAATGTATTGCCTACTGTGAAAGGGGTATAAATGCTTAACTCTTTACTTTTAATTACTAATTTTTAAAGCAAGAACTTCTTTAAACATCTACTTTGGGCAGAAATGGGTTTTTTTCTGTTTTTTGAAAAGTATTGTTAGGGAATAATTGATTTTTTCATTGATTCAAGATGTTTTAATCTTTAATTAACAGAATCCTTGATTTAATCCCCTCCTGCTTCTGAAACAATCCGAAATGTATAGGAAAGTTGTAAGCACGGTACAAAGAACCTTTCTTGAACCATTGAGAGGAGTTGCTGATCTGATGTCTCATCCTTCTCAAAACCTTGGTGGTCTTTCATCCAAACAAGGATATTCTCCCAAATAACCAAAATACAACCATCAGAATCAGGAAATTAGCTATTTGAATTTTGCCAAATGTCCTCTTAATGTCCTTTGTAGCAAAAGGATCCAGTTTAGAATCATGTGTTGCTTTTAGTTGTCATATGTTTCATTTCTTTCCCTCTGAAACAGTTCCTTAGACTTTCATTACGTTTCATCACCCTGACACTTTTGAAGATTACAGGCCAGTTATTTTATGGAATGTTCTTCAGTTTTAGTTTGGTATTTTCTCAGATTATGTATCTCTGGTAGAAATATTAGAGAAGTGATGCTATGTTATCATTGTATCCTTTCACATAGTATACAACCTTGATATATCTTTTTACTGTTGATGCAAAATTAGTCTTGTAATTTATAATCAATAAGTGTATTGCTTGTAATCAATAAGTATATTGTGGGAAATTACTTCGAAGCCATGTATAAATATCCTGTTCTTCATCAAACTTTCCATTTATTCATTTATATACAAATGGGCTCATGGTTTCCTATTTTATTCAGTGGGTTATAATCAGTTACTATTATTTATTTTGATGCTCAGATTTTCCCAGATTTGGCCAGTGGGAGTCCCTTTGAGCTGGCTCCTTTGTCCTTTTCACAGTTTCCTCATTATTTTTTGCTTTTTGGCATAACAAGATGCTCCAGGCTCATCTCATACTCTACCTGTTCCAGCCATATAATGGAATGGAGTCAGCCATTTCTCCAAAGAATCTTAAATCATTTTCGTGGAGAATGGTATTTAGTAGCCACAGACTGGGCACTGGGTGTGCTCATTGTCATTGGGGTGTTGGTGCTCTCTGGCCTTCTCAGTAAACAGAGCTAGGGCACTAATACATCCCATGTTGTATCACCTTTTCTTACCCTGCTCAGACTCTGTATCCCAAAATGGGCTGCCCCTCCTTGGGGGAAACTTCCTCACTCCAGTCAGGCTCTGACATCTCATGCTGGGCTGGCCCCCTGTGTGGACAAACTGCTCACACTGGTCAGGTCTGATACTTTGCTCTAGGCTGCTGTTCTGCCAGGATGTTCTTTTTACCCCATTATGGATTCTACTCTCCTCACCTGGCAACTCTCTCACATGAACGCTCTCCTTACTCCTTCAAAGGCTCCATCATTACATTCTTGGTTAGTGTAGCTCTTCCCATCCCAGGTACAAATGCCTATCCTGTTTTGTACCAACTAATTGCTTTAGAACTGAATTGTTCAAGAAAGGAGGGGAAAGATGGTGGATGGAATGGAAGAGGGTGAAGGGAAAAGGAATTATTCTTTTGGAGCCTCAAACATTCATAAATCTGGCCTCTGATTGATCATCATTCCAACAGTTTTTTTTTCTTTTGCTCCAGATTCATCTTGTGCTTTTCCATGTACCAGACTTTGATTCAGACATTCTTTTAAGGAGCCCTGTGTTGTTTGTTTGTTTGTTCAGTTTTAGTGGGGAATGATATTAGACACCACAATCTGGATGATAGAAAACCTTTTGCTAATGTGGAGACATTGCTTCTAGTCCATTTTGGTGGATAGAATTTAAAGATACATATTAAAAATAATTCATATTGGTATTATCCACTCAATTGTAACATTAGGGTATTTTTATTTGGTTTCCTTATTTATTATTTTTTAAAATTTATTTATTTATTTATTTTTGGCTGCATTGGGTCTTTGTTGCTGTGTGCGGGCTTTCTCTCATTACAGCGAGTGGGAGCTACTCTTCGTTGCAGTGTGCAGGCTTCTCATTGTGGTGGCTTCTCTTGTTGCGGAGCACAGGCTCTAGGCGCGTGGGCTTCGTAGTTGTGGCTCATGGGCTCTAGAGTGCAGGCTCAGTAGTTGTGGCACACAGGCTTAGTTCCTCCGCAGCATGTGGGATCTTCCTGGACCAGGGCTCAAACCCATGTCCCCTGCACTGGCAGGCGGATTCTTAACCACTCCGCCACCAGGGAAGTCCCTGATTTTTAAATTATATACATTACATATAATTTAAATAGTATATTTCTCTTATTGAAAATGTTGATTCCTAATATCATTAACACAATTATTTCTTTGCTTTAACCTACAATATAAAGACAGTCTAAAATGATAAATCTGAAATTACTACAAACAATAAAACTGCTGAGGAAAGTTTAACATTTCTTTGTATATCTTTTTGTTCTTGGATTGTGTCCCACTTAGGATGTGCAGTCAAAATACTGTGTTGTAAAGTCTTCGAAGTAATTCTTTCTTTATGTGGTTACTAATTTAAAACTCAGTTTATTTTATTGATTTTTATTTATTTTCAATTTAAGAAATTTTTAAAAATTAGGCTTTTTTCCCCCAGGGGATGGAATTTTTAAAAATTGAGATACAGTTGATATACAATATTATGTAAGTTACAGGTGTACAACATAGTGATTCACAATTTTTAAAGGTTTTACTCCATTTATAGTTATTATAAAGTATTGGCTATATTCCCTGTGTTGTACAATATATCCTTGTAGCTTATTTATTTATTTATTTCCCATTATGGTTTATTACAGGATATTGAATATAGTTCCCTGTGCTATACAGGAGGACCTTGTTGTTTATTTTATTTAAAAAAAATTTATTTATTTATTTAAGTAAATTTAATTAATTAATTAATTTATTGGCTGCATTGGGTCTTCGTTGCTGCACGCAGGCTTTCTCTAGTTGCGGCGAGCGGGGGCTACTCTTCGTTGCAGTTCGTGGGCTTCTCATTGCTGTGGCTTCTCTTGTTGCAGAGCACAGGCTCTAGGTGCATAGGCTTCAGTAGTTATGGCATGCAGGCTTCAGTAGTTGTGGCTTGCAGGTTCTAGAGCACAGGCTCAGTAGTTGTGGTGCATGGGCTTAGTTGCTCTGTGGCATGTGGGATCTTCCTGGACCAGGGCTCAAACCCGTGCCCCCTACATTGGCAGGCAGATTCTTAACCACTGCACTACCAGGGCAGCCCCTGTTTATCTATTTTACACATAGTAGTTTGTGTCTGTTAATCCCAAACTCCTAAAAAACCTAAGTTTTTCTTTGACTAGGTGAAGTGTATAAATAATGCAAAGGTCAAAACTGCCTTTTGTCTATTCCTGCCTGCTTCCAACCCCTTTGTCCTTATTCTTTAAAAGTATTTTTGTTTATTTATCCTTTCATCAGTTTTTGCAAATACAAGCAAACATATATATTCTAACTCTCTCCTACTTTTTCTTATATATAAAATGTAGCAAACTATGTATATCTTATCTTTTAAAAAAGCTTTATTGGGCTTCCCTTGTGGCGCAGTGGTTGAGAGTCCGCCTGCCGATGCAGGGGACACGGGTTCGTGTCCCGGTCTGGGAAGATCCCACATGCTGCGGAGCGGCTAGGCCCGTGAGCCATGGCCGCTGAGCCTGCGCATCCGGAGCCTGTGCTTCGCAACGGGAGAGGCCACAACAGTGAGAAGCCCGCGTACCGCAAAAAAAAAAAAAAAAAAGCTTTATTGAGGCATAATTTACATACCATAACATTTACCATTTAAAGTATACACTTCAATGATTATTAGTATATTCACAGAATTGTGCAATCATCACTGCAATATAATTTTAGAACATGTCTATCACCCCAAAAAGAAACCTTGCATACTTTTATGTCACTCCCACTCCACTCCCAGCTCTAGATAACGACGGATCTATTCTGTGTCTCTATTGACTTGCATTTGGCCTTTTCTACTTAGCAGTATATCCTGGGAGGCCCCTATATATGTCTGTTTTTAAAAAATGTATACCTGTTTTACTCATTTAAGTAAATTTTTATCGAATTGTGACATACATACAGAAAAGTGCACAAATCATAAATGTATGACGATTAATTTTCACAGAGTGAACACTCTTGTGTAACCAGAACCCAGATCCAGAAACAGAACATTACCAGCACGAAAGAAGCCCATCTTGTGTCACCTTCTCATACTTCCCTCACCGCCCTAGGGTAATGACTATCCTGATTTCTAACACCATAGATTAATTTTGCCTGTTTTGAACTTTATATAAATGGAATCATACAGTATGTTTGTATGTGTATGTCTGCTTTCTCTTTCCCAATATTATATTTGTGAGAATAATCAGTATTATTGCATACAGTTGTAGTTTGTTCATTCTCATTACTATATAGTATTCTGTTGTATTATATTCCACAAATATATTACCCATTATAACACAAATGGATATTTGATTTGTTTCCAGTTTTTGGTTATTATGTATACTTCTCCTATGAATATTCTTGTATGTGTCTTTTGGTGAACTTTTGTGCTCATTCGCCTAGGGGTGGAATCACTGGGTCATATGGTATGCATACGTTCAACTTCAGTAGAAACTGCCAAATAGTTTCCCAAAGTAGTTCTTCCAATTTACAGTCTTAGCAGCAATTGTTCTACATCCCCATCAACACTTGACATTGTCTTTTTCATTTTAGTCATGATGGTGGGTATGTAATAAAATTACCTGTGGTGGAGTATTTGCATACATAGTGACTAATGCAGCTGACTACCCTTTCATAGGTTTATTTGCCATTTGGTATCCTGTTTTGTGAAGCACATGTTTAACTCTTTTGTCCATTTTTCTATTGGATTATCTGCCTTTTTCTTTTCCTGAGAAGGACACTGTGTACAAATACTTTGTGGGTGAATACATATATATATATATTTTCACAGTAAAATATCTTTTCCCAGTCTGCTGCTTGACTTTTCACTGTCCTATTATGTATTTTGATGAATAGAAGTTTTTGTCTTCCAGCTTTGTTGAGATATAATTGACATGCAGCACTGTATTGGTTTAAGGTATGCAGCATAATGGTTTGACTTACATGCATCATGAAATGATTAGCACAGTAAGTTTTGTGAACATCTGTCATCTCATATAGATACAAAATTAAAGAAATAAAAAAAAATTTTTTCCCTTATATTGAGAACTCTTAGATTTTACTCTCTTAACAACTTTGATATATAACATCCAGCAGTGTTAATTCTATTTATCATGTTGTACATCACATCCCTACTACTTATTTGTCTTATAATTGGAAGTTTGTACCTTTTGACTGCCTTCATCCAATTCCCCCTCTCCCAACCCCCGCCTCTGGTAACCACAAATCTGATCTCTTTTTCTATAAGTTAGTTTGTTTGTTTTTGAAGTATAATTGACCTACAGATAAAAGTTCTTAATTTTAATATAGTCCATTTTTCTATGGTTCTCGCTTTGTGTCCTATTTAAGAAATACTTGCTTACTCTGAAGTTTGAAAATATTATCCTACGTTTTCTTCTAAAAATGTATTATTTTACCTTTCACAGATTAAAAAACACCTGGAATTGATTTTTGGGTATGGTGTGAGATAGGAAGGAAGATTCACTTTTTTTCCCATGTGGATATTAATCTGATCCTGCACCATTTATTGAAAAGACTGTTCTTTCTCCACTGCATTGAGGTATCAACTTTGTCATATATTAGATGTCCATAGATGTGTGGGTATGTTTCCAGGTTCTCTGTTCTGTACCAATATTCTGCTTGTCTACCTTTGTGCCAAAACCACAGTCTTTTTTTTTTTTTTTTTTGGTCATGCCGCAAGGCTTGCGGGGATCTTAGTTTCCCAACCAGGGATTGAACTTGGGCCCTGGCAGTGAAAGTGCTGAGTCCTAACCACTGGACTGCCAGGGAATTCCCCACACAGTCTTAATTATTATAGCTTTATAATACATCCTAATGTCTGGTAGCATATTTCCTAAAGCTTTGTTTTTCTTCTTCAAGATTGCCTTAGCAATTATATTCACCATATAAAATTGGAATCAATTTGACAGTAATCTTATGCAAGGACTTGTGTATTGTTCATATTTTATTCTTACCACTTGACATAGTGCCTGAAGGTGTATGCTCAATAGAAATTTGTTGAGTAAATGAATGAAGGAATTAGAATGTAATCAATGAAAATACAAGCACTAGGAAGGCAGGGAATTTTGATCCTTGATATGTCCAAAGCATCTGGCCCATAGTAGACACTCAATATAATTAATTGGGTAAATGATGATGAGTAAGCACTGATCTTTGGCTCTAGGTTCCTGATTATCTTTCAGCTTAAAGCTAAAATATATTTCCTCAGGGAAACCTTCCCTAATAGCTTCTGACAAAGTTCTCTGCTTATATTCCATAGTTTCCCATAATTTGCCTTCATAGCATTTAACAGGCTTGTAATTTTTTTTGTATTATTTTTTGTTCCCTACTAGACTGTTAGGGCCTGGGTCTGTCTTGTTTACTGTGACCTTAGTACCTTGTATTAGGGCATGTATTTGGCCTTCAATTATTATTGACTGACTGAGGGAAGAAGCAACCAAATGTCTTAGAATGGAGAATCAGGGAGGTTCTGTAAGAGGAGGAGATGTTGATTCTGAGCTTTAGAAGATGATTAAGAATTCTTTATATATGGGCTTCCCTAGTGGTGCAGTGGTTGAGAATCTGTCTGCCAATGCAGGGGACACGGGTTCGAGCCCTGGTCTGGGAAGATCCCACATGCCGCGGAGCAACTAGGCCCATGAGCCACAACTACTGAGCCTGCACGTCTGGAGCCTGTGCTCCTCAACAAGAGAGGCTGCGATAGTGAGAGGCCCGGCCACCGCGATGAAGAGTGGCCCCCGCTTGCCACAACTAGAGAAAGCCCTCGCAAAACGAAGACCCAACACAGCCAAAAAAAAAAAAAAAAAAGAATATCTTGACTTTTCAAATAAATCAGGGGGTAAAGAACTCTAGAAATAAACAAAAAATTAAAAAAAAAAAGAATTCTTTATATGGAGGAGAGAAAGTTAATTTTAGATAATGGGAAAACTATGTGTAACAGATGGTAAGGCGTCAGTATGTGTGACACTGTGGAATGGCAGCTGGAGCCTAGGGTAGGGATTGATAGGAGCTAAACCTGGAAAGTTATGCTGGGCAAACTTTGAGAGAGCTGTGCTTATTCTGTGGACAATGATGAGTTATTAAAGGTTTTTATGCAGAAAAATGATAGGATCGGATTAGTGTTTTGAACATAATGCTGGTGATAGTGCATAAGCTATTGCAATATTCTAGGTATGACATGAGAGGGACCTGAACCAAGGCAGAGGCAAAGGAGGGAGTGGATCTAAGTGTCTTTCTAAAGTCAAGATTCTATGACCCATAGAATGTGCCAGGGTGGTGGCCCAGGAGGCTTATAGTTTGAGGGAATAGGTAGATAGTATATAAAGCCATTAACAGAGATAAGGAATATATTAGGAATATATTACAAGTTTAGAGGTGAAGACAATGAAGTTTTGTCTTTTTCTCAACTTTTTTTTATTGTGGGAAAATACACAGAACATAAAATTTCCTATCCTATTAAAAAAATTATTTTTATTTATTTATTTTGGCCATGCCATGAGGTTTGTGGGATCTTAGTTCCCGACTGGGGATTGAACCCAGGCCCTTGGCAGTGAACATGGAGTCCTAACCACTGGACCGCCAGAGAATTCCCCTATCTTAACCATTTTTAAGTGTCCAGTTCAGTGGTATTGAGAACATTCATACTGTGTAATTGTTATCACCATCATTTCTAGATCTTTTTTCATCTTGTAAAATTGAAACCCATTAAACAATAACCTCCCATTTTCCCCTCCCCCTAGCCCCTGACAATCACCATTATACTTTCTGTGTTTATGATATTGACTACTTTAAGTACCTCATATAAGTGGAATCATATAGTATTTGTCTTTTTGTATCTGGCTTATTTAACTCAGCATAATGGCCTCAAGGTTTATCCGTGTTGTGGCATATGTCAGGATTCCCTTCCTTTTTAAGGGTGAATAATATTCCATTGTATGTATACACTACATTTTACTTATCCATTCATCTGTCAATGGACACTTGGGTTGCTTTCATGTTTTAGCTATTGTAAATAATGCTGCCTATGAACATGGATTTACAAATATCACTTTGAGACTTTGCTTTCAATTCTTTTGGGTATATACCTAGAAGTGGAATTGCTGGATCATATGGTAATACTATTTTTAATTTTTTAAGGAATCTTGATACTGTTTTCCACAGTGGTTATACCATTTTACATTCCCACCAACAGTACACCAGGGCTCCAATATATCCACCTCCTCACCGACACTTATCACTTGTCTTTTTGATAAGAGCCATTTTAACAGATGTGAGGTGATCTCTCATTGTGGGTTTGATTTACATTTCCCTGATGATTAGTGATATTGAGCACCTTTTCAAGTACTTGCTGGCCATATGTCTTCTTTAGAAAAATGTTTTTTCAGATATTCTGACCATTTTTAAAATTGGATTGTTTGCTTTTTCCTACTGAGTTGTGTGAGTTCTTTATGTATTTTGGATATCATGAGTCTCTGCTTTCAATTCTTTGGGTTATACACCAAGGAGTGGAATTGCTAGATTGTATGGTAATTCTGCGTTTGTCTTTTTGAGGGACTACCAAGCTGTTTTCCACAGTGGCTATACCATTTTACATTCCCACTAGCAATGTAGTAGGGCTCCAATTTCTCCACGTATCCTGGATAACATTTGTTATTTTCCATTTTTTGTTTTATAGCAACCATCCTAATGGATGTGAAGTGGTATTTCACTGTGGTTTTGATTTGGCTAGTAATGTTGA